>NC_073645.1:47728750-49024375 GCF_029407905.1 Bubalus kerabau | reverse complement strand
GTGGTATTTTAAAAACTCTTATTTTAAGGGACAACTTATTTAAGGGACAACTAAAATATCTATGTATGAACTGATATAATGCCTGAAATTTGCTCCAAATAATGGTAAGAGAGAAAAAGATCAGGAGATACCTAGAACCAGCTTAGCGATGGTTTGTAACAGTTAATGCTGAATGGTGGTTATAACAGAGACACCACACTTCTCTAATTTTCCATATACATATAAAAAGCTTCCATAATAAAAAGTTAAAAAAGCAAAATACATTGGCATTAAAATCCCACTGGAGAAAAAGACATATCACCTTCAGACAAATAACAAGACTCTGTAGAATAAAGAAAAGCCTAAAGATAGCGGAATCATTGTCTTCAAGAAAATATTTTTTTCAAATAGAAAAAAGTCACTACCAGCCTAAATTTCTTTTCCTAAAATATGTTTCAAAAATGAAATATAAACAAAGATATTACATGGTAAAGAGAGAATTCAAAATCAGCAGACCCAGGTATTCCTCGAGCAGGAATAAAAAAAAGAAAGGCTCCCAGATGGAAAGTAAGGGATACATGAAGGTCATGATTTAATCATCACTTAAAGGAAAGAAGGTGGAGGCCTGCACCAGAAGCGACCCGGAGGGAAGACAGGGCGAGTGGAAAGGCAGAGAGGAGGGCTGGCAGCTGGCGTGCTGGGGGCCGAGTCAGTCGGAAAGCCCACCAGCGAAGGGCACTGGGGAAACGTGCGTGGACCATAGGAGAACGGCCACTCTGGCTTCCGCAGGATGCTGTGGGAGGGAGGCACTGCCCCCAGGCTCACGGGAGCCCGAGTCTATCACATCAGCTCATTGAATAAGCAATCCGCTTAGACAGCTCCACCAAGTCCAGAGTGAGGTGTTTCAGGTAATTCCTTGCTCTAAAGCGGCATCGGCACCGAGAGCATATTGCCAGGCACTGTGGCAGGGATGCCAAGAGTGTTCTCCAGTCTGAAGGGCATCCTCAGATCCCCCAAGTCACTGCCGCCCCGCCCAGCAGCAGCTGATGGAGACCTCCGCTATCAGAGGACAGCGTGACCTCGGAGATCCGAGTATACCTTCAGCTGACCGCACCTGCACTCCCAGTTGCCTGGGCTGGTCCCCTGCACCGGGACAGATGGCACCTGGAGTCCACAGCGTGGAGTCCATCTCTGACCTCCAAGCTGGAGGCTGAGCTGTGAGGCCACCCCCCACCCACTGCCCATGCCAGGAAAGGGGGGGGATGTGTGCTCGTGAAAGACAGCGGGGTCTGCTGAGCCCTCCCTGCCGTGTCCTCTGCCCAGCTTTTGTCTCTGGAATACTTCAGTCAAAGAACAAGCTTCATTAGAGAAGTCAAAGAGTAAGTTTAAGCAGAAACAAAGGAAAACAGTCAAAGGAGACCGAATAATCATAGTAGAGCCATTAAGCCTAGTCAAGGACCTTCAGTTCCTCTTCAAGGCTATAGATAATATTCTGAACCACATCCTCTGAGCTGTCTTACAGATTCTAAAACCTACACCAAGTAGAGAGGTTAACTGCATGATGACCAGACTAGCCATGATGTAAGCTGCCACAACTCTGAGAATTGGCTCAAAGAAATGGAAATAAATCAACCCTGGAACTGAAGATTAACTGTATCTGTGATGCTGGTCAGACCACCGATGGCCAACTTGAAGATGACTGTCAGAGCTGACTGCTGTTTCTGCGTGTAGCCCCTCCCTCAGTCTGTAAAAGCTCTACCCGCTGCTTGTCAGGGAGGGTATTGGCCTTTGGCCAGATGTCTGCCCCCCAACCCCCTGCACAGTTGCCAGCATCTGAAATAAAGCAAACTTTCCTTTCCACCAACCCAGACTGTTTATTGGCTTTTGGGTGGTGAGCAGCCAGATCCTACCTTTCAGTAACACATACACCAGAGGGTCTCTATTACATCAAGGTCAGCAAAGTCATTTGCGGGTCATGAGCCACTTCACTTTTTATCTTCCAATATCTTCCATAATAAACATGGATTTCTTTCATGAAATTAAGAAACAAAATATATTATGCATAAAATTCAGCACCATAAAATGTGCCTGCTTCACACTCAGATCTAATGCAAGTCCAATTAGAACTTGAAAAAAATTATTTTTGATAGGAGATTTAACAAAACGATTTGAAATTTCACTTGGTAGAATAATAAATTAGAATACTAAAGAAGAATCAGAGGAAGAGTAATAAGAAAGAACTGGTTGATATTAAAACTTACCACAAGCAGTAACAATTGAGACGATGTGGTCCTGACCCAAGAATAACAGATTATGTCATAAAAGCAACAGATTGCCTAGGAATGACCTATAATATTACCTAAAACATTTGATTGAAAGACTCACTTTTAAATTAAACAGGGTTATTTAACAAATGATGTAATAACTAGCTGCAATTTAAAAATCAATTCAGAAACTTTCAGAAAGTCAAATTCAGACAAAACTAAAATCTTAAATATAAAATAATAAAATAAAAATAAAACCTAGGATTTCTCTGATGGTGCAGTGGATAAGAGTCCACCTGTCAATGCAGGGGACACAGGTTCGATCCCTGGTCTGGGAAGATTCCATGTGCTGGGGAGCAATTGAGTCCATGTATCACAACTCCTAAAGCCTGAGAGCCTAGAGCCTGGGCTCCACAAGAGAAGCTTGACAGTGAGAAGACCACTCTCTGCAACAAAGAGCAGGTGCCACTCACTGCAACTAGAGAAAGCCCTCGTGCAGAAACGAGACCCAGAGCAACCAGAAACAAGTAAATAAATAAAGCTTAGAACTGAATATCAAATTTGAAAATAGAAAATGCCATAAAGAAAAAGATGGAGAGACTTGATAAGATAAAAAATTTGAATATAAAATAACAAAAGCAAATTTAAAAAAACTAATCAAATGAGGTAGCAAAAAACAACATAGGAAAACCAGCTGTAGAAATATCAAGTAGGTTAATATAATAACAATCCAAAAACGCTAATAAAATTCTTAACAAAAAAACATTAAACCTCAATAAATAACTAGGCAAAGGATATGAACAGTTTGCAGAACAAAAACTGCAGTTAGAAAATGAATGCAAACTATTTTCTCTTGCAGATAACTGAGAGTGGAAATGTAAACAAAATATGGCCACTTTTCTCCAATTAAAACTTTTTTTTTCTAAAAGATAATACTAAACGCTGGCAAGCATGCAATAAAATTGGTAAAAACCCTTTTGGAAAGTAATTCAACAATATGTATCAAATTCCAGTAATCCCATTTCTGGGAATGTGTCCTAGGAAGTAATCCAAAATACAGAAGCCATATGCATGAAGACACTCAGCACAATGTTATCTACAACAGAAAAAACTCAAGAGCAACCTAAGTAGGAGAAACGAGAGAACCTCCTGGCAAGACACCAGGTAGATTAACTCAGCCAATAAGAACGCTGGCGATGACAATTCTGTAGTGACACGGAAAACTGTCTGTGATAGACGGGAAAGTAAAAACTGTAGTACACGGATGATGCTTATGCCAGGGATGGGCTTCCCGGGTGGCACCAGTGGCAAAGAACCCTCCCACCAATGCGGGACACGTAAGAGATGCGGGTTCCATCCCTGGGTTGGGGAGATCCCCTGGGGGAGGGCATGGCAACCCACTCTAGTATTCTCGCCTGGGGAGTCCCCCCATGGACAGAGGAGCCTGGTGGGCTCCAGTCCACGGAGTCACAAAGAGTTGGACATGATTGAAGTGACTTCGTACGCACACATAAGAAAGTAAAATATACATGTAAAATGATCTGCCTGAACCCAACGAGACAAGAGAATTATGTGTACTTTTCTTACTCCTCTCAGGCTAGATATAGGATGGCTTCATTCCTTGAATAATTGCTGAATATAACATATTGAAAGCAAACACTGTGCAACTCTCCTGTGCCCTGGGAGGTTGGGAGCAGGCAGCTTGCCTTCTGGAGACTTCTGTAACCTCCACGGTGAGAAATCAGGTCAAAACCACAGAATGGGGCTTGGCCCCCGCGCTGGGCTTTGCTCGGATCTCACTGGTTTGCTTGACTGCATGTCTTTGCCTTCCATCCACACTCTGACCTGCTCCTTCCAATAGTGACTGCCCATGGCAGACAAGGAACCCAGCAGCTCCAACCAAGAGCAGGGCTGTGAAAGCACAGCTAATGATTCATCATTCTGTGCAGCAGAGCAAAACTCCAGTGCAGGGCTCGCTCCATGAGCAGAACTCGCAACTGGCATTCAGGGCATTTTGCAGAGTTAGGCCAAGGGCACTGTAGCCCAGCACAGCCCCAGCAAGGCGCCGGTCTTAGCCAGACACAACCCACAGAAGCACTGCACTTCCAGCACGTTTTCAACTCACAGGACACGTGGCCCGTGGGTAGAGAACATTTCACATTTATCTGTTCTCACCTGGTAGGAGGAAAAAGGGTGGGGAAGTAGTTGGTAAACCCGAGTTGCCTGGGCCCCCTCTGGCAGACACCCAGCATCACTCTGCAGAAACTTTTTTTTTTTTTTCTGTTGCTTCTTTTAAAGTCTGCCACTAAAAAATGACAAATGATTGTCACCCGAACAGAGCCTGCTCTCAGGACACCAGGTGATGTTGGAACAAGCTGAGAGGAGAAGGATATATAGCCAAGAGAATGTTGTTGCTGCTGAAGAAGCAAAGAAAGGAATGATGAGGATAGAGGGGAGAGACAGTGACGCCCAGGGAAGCCTGGCGTGCTGCAGCGCATGGGGTCGCAGAGTCAGACACGACTCAGCGATGGAATAGCAACAAGATGCGAGAGACGGGGGTGGCGGGAAGGAGAGCTGGCTGGAGACACAGAGCGGAACTGAGAGCGGAGGGGTGCTGTCGCTCCCCTCAGGTGGCCTCGCTAGGCCTACGCGGCTTGTTTGTTTTTTTTTTTTTCCCCTCCCGGTTATGTTGCCCTCTGAGATTCCAAAACTCCCCACAGACCCGCTGGTGAGAGGGTTTCCTGGTGTTTGGAAACTTCTCCTCCTTCATGACTCCCTTCACGGGATGGCTCTCCATCCCTAACTCTTCCATCTCTCTTTTTGTCTTTTATATTTTGTCCTACTTCCTTTCAAAGAGAATGGGCTGCCTTTCTGGGTGCCTGGCGTCCTCTGCCAGCATTCTGAAGCTGTTTTGTGGAAGTTGCTCAGCATTCAAATGATCTTTTGATGAATTTGTGGGGGAGAAAGTGGTCTCCCTGTCCTATTCCTCTGCCATCATAGGACTTTCCCCTGTTTTCTGTTTCAATCTCTGCAGCAGAATTCTGACCACTGTTCCTAGGCAGACCACTATCCGGTGGTGGCTGAAGCCTCAAGGTTTCTGAGCCCAGGTCCACCAGAACCCAGCTGACGCGTGCTTCCTCACCCAGCCCCACGAGGGGGAAGGCGGCCTGCACGCCTCAGGTTCACGGGAGCCCACCGCCACGTCCAGGGGCCACAGAGCCCCATGCTGGTCACAGCCGCCTCTGCCTTTGTCCTGTCCTCCAGAAAAAGGAAAAAAACCAACTCAGCAGAGGGAAAAGGCCCCAGGCCATCTGTACTGAACTCGAAGGCCCAGAAGCTTGGAGCCTTTCAGAAGACCTCTGTCTCTGTGTGCCTGGCATCCCGAGGAACACGACGTCGTCACTGAAAGACGAAGCAACAGCAGTCTTTGCAGGCATGTGGGATTTTGCCATGCAAAGGAATCCGGATCACAGGTAACAAAGGTGTTTCTCTGGATTGCAAACACCAAACATCTCCACTTATTCTTCCAACAGGATCTTAGAAGCAAGTAGGCTTTGAAAATCATCTATCCACTTAAAATGAGTGAATTTTATCAAATAGGCATTATACCACAATAATGTTGGTCAAATTAAAAAGTCACTTTAAGAGGGACTGATTCTAACTCCTCTAAGACAACGACACTGCTGTACAGCAGCAATTGACTATTTCCTCCTTGCACGAGGCGTAAGTTTTTGGCTCCTCAAAGAAACCTATAAACCTCCCCTGCCCCCTAAAATAAAATAAAAAGAAGGTTAACCACATCAAAACATGAATCATGCTTATTTATCCACATAAAACTTCATGTACTGTAACCAACTCTCAAGATAACATTGTCTTTGCTAAGTAAAAATCTTGTAACCACCAAAACAAATGAGTCTTTCCTGACGTTTTGGGAGGCTGGGGTGAATGTCATGATTGAATAGGAGTTCATAGGTGCAGAAAAGGGTTAAGCCGATTAAGAAGTTAGCTGACTGGAGACTAACTCAGCTGAGCCAAAGAGTCACCTCAACTTGCCCCGAGCAGAAGACTCAGAGGAAGGAAAACATCTCCACTAAGGATGCAACTGGCATGTAATTTGTATGAAAGGAACATTTTTGCTCAGTGCCCCCATAAACCTTGTACCAGAACCTCCTAGAATAGAATAGGTGTATAAATACATAGACATATCTCCCAGGGGCAGGAAGGAAAAAAAAAGAAAAAAGAAAGAAAAGCAGGCATTCGTGCTATCCCTACTCTGTGCTGTAGGATAATTAGTGAGCACCTACTGAGGACCAGGCCCGTTATAGACCTTCACTCACTGGGACCAACAAGACAAGCCTTGCCCATTTCGCTAGGCACAGTGAGAGCCTTCTCCTGCCGCAGTCAAAAGTATCTCTGTTCTCTGCAGGAGCTGGGAATGTGTGTTCAGTGGGGTGGCAAGGGAAGAATGAGGGTGCAGAGGAAATTCAGGGTGCTAATCAGCTGACCTTAGGACCTGAGCTTGTCATCCAGGACTCCTGTGATGCGGCCTGAGCACACCTCTCCAAGGCCCCATCCTGCTGAACCCTGCAGGCCTCTCTGCTGGGCCATCCAGGGTCACCCACAGATCCCCTGACCCAGGCCCCACAGGGCTGAGTTCCCTCAAGTCACAGGAATCTTCCCCCGCTTCCTGGCAGAATCCTGCTCTCCCCGTATAGCCCAGTTCGCAGATCCATCTGCTCAGGGATTTTCCTGAGCCCCTGCGAGAGGAACCTGCATGGACCCCACAGTACACGGCGTGTACCTCCATCCTGAGACCATTTCTTCCCTGTCCCAATGGTTTAGCCTTGGTAGTTTACACACCCGCCCTAGGCTTCCCAGACAGAAGGAGGTAAGAGTGGGGAAGGGTGAGGGCCAGCTGAGCTGGGAGCTGCGACATGTTCCCCAGTCTCTTCCCGGACATGGCACACCGGCTCTGTCTATAGGGCAGTCAGGGTCTTCATCCCTGTCGCTCTAGCATCAGGGGTGGGGCCAGGGCCCCTTGAGGGTAAGGCAACATCTGCTCATCTGAATCAACGTGGTCCATTCAGACGTCAAAGCATCCTGTTCAAAGAGGTACCCGATTCTCGAGATGAGGCTGCATGAGCCAGGGCTGGCCCCAGGAGTCTTCTGCAGGCCTCTGATTCCCTCAGGCCCTCTGGGTCTCCTCCCCAGCAATGCCAGTGGGGCCCAGAGTCAGGAGGAACCCTGTCCCAGCTGGGCACCTGTCAGGAATGTCACACATCCGTGTAGCACCTGCCACCTGTTCTCGGGACAGCACTGTTCCCCGGCGTGTGATGAGACCTGTGCTCCCTAAGCCCTTCTGGAATCATCTGTTCGTTTATGTGGCTCCCGCAGGGTCCAGAGCTGTCCAGTAGCAAACTCTCCTAGCAAAGGCGGTCTCTGGTCACTACCCGGGGGCTCACACACCCTAAATTCTGCATTATGCTCTCAAACAAGCCACAAAACTACCTCAGACCATGCTGGTTTGTTGTGCCATGGCTCAACAAGCTAATCCCCCTTTCTTGGTAACTTTCTACCAATTATGACTTTGGCAACGCCTCTCAGGAAAGCTGCAGCTCTATGAATCTGCTCCTTGAAGGACATTAAACAAATCCACTTTTCAATTTAAAAATAAAACTGTATCTGTGTGGCAAAGCCCAGGGGGGCTCCACACTGGAAACATAGAGACAGAATCTCCAGCACAAACCAAACAAGGAAGCCAGGGAAGTTATTTAAAACAAACACTCCCTCGATGGAATTACATTAAAGTAAGGCCTTACTGTAAATTCCAACGGAGTAACTGGCTAAACTAAACAGTGTCAGTGCTTCAAAACCCAAGGAATAAAATAACGGACCATGGGGCTGACCTGATCTTCATTTCCTCTGGACTATTTTATAAATGGAAAAGCTGAAAATATTTCTGAATTTCCCTAGCGTGGAGTGAAATTAAATGAAAGGGAGGGGGAAAAAGACAAACTTATCTTTCATTTCAAACCAATACAGATGATCAATGGCCATATTAAGCCTCTCAGTAGATGCTCAAAAACCAGGGCATTCTGCATTGGTGCTGCACGCTGCTCGCTCACTTACCTGCAGATGAATTTGCCTCTGCAGTCACGGATCTATGCCCTGAATTCTCTGATGTCAAAGTGCCTGGCAAGAGGCTAAGTGTCTGCAAGAACGGTGAACAAATCGCCAACTTTGTCCCCAGGAGTTGTCAAGGCTGAGTGAATCCCCAGTATTTGAGCCTTCAGTTTTTATAAGCGCCTGAAAGCTGTCTGACTGCAAGGTGATGGGAAAGGGTGGCGATGATGCTGTGTGAAATGTGTGGTATTTTTCTCTGTGTTTTTAGAAGAAAAAAAAAATCCTCTTAAAAACAAAAAAACAGAGCTTCACTGCCAGAGCAGAGCATTTTACTCAAAGCACAAAAGTTTCTTGCTTTTATAAAAGTACAACATAAAAAATAAATGTTTTAAACCACAAACATATTTCTTTCAACAAATGAACGTGCTCTCAGAGTATGATGTCTAACTCGGTATTCAGGTCATGTTGCTACAACTCCACTGATGGGCAGATACTACGGAAAAGCCCCTGCTGTGATGAATGAGAGAGGATGGAGTGAAATACACAACTTTGCGTGCGATGGTCCTTCCGGGGCGGCCATGCTCTCAAGTGTAAGCACATGAGCCGCTCTCCTAACACAGCTGCAGTCTGGAGAAAGGGCATCAGGCTGACAGGACCTTCCTTTTTTCTGTGCTGGCTTCCAAAGCGCGTTGCAAAAAGGCTCTGCAGTGAGCACTGGCATATTTCTTGACTTGAATTCCAGCCATAGTTCTGTCTCTGACAAAGATCTTCTCCTTGACCATGCTCAGGCTCTTCTGAACTCTCTTCTTGACTAAGCCCTGACCTGTGGGCTTCCGTATGCATCTCAGCATTTTCCAGTTTCAGCAAGAACTCCCCCCGCACCCTCCATAGCAGATCGCCCTGGTCTGCCTTCAACAAGAAACCTGCATGGTCAGTTTAGGCAGGATCTCCTCCTTGTTGTTGTCTAGTCGTGTCCGACTCTTTTGCAGTCCCATGAACTGTACCCCCGCCAGGCTCCTCTGTCCATGGGATTTCCCAGGCAAGGATACTAGAGTGGGTAGCCATTCCCTTCTCCAGGGGCTCTTTCTGACCCCAGGGATTGAACTCATGTCTCCTGCAGGCAGTTCTTTACCACTGAGCCGCCAGGGTAGTCCAGAATCGCCCCTTACATCTGATGTTTATTTTCAGTGATTTTACATCCACTGATTCCACTTTACACCTCTGCGAAAAGGGCCCACTTTTTCTTGTTGTGTTTAGATCAAGTCGAACCCAATTTCTCTCCACTACTGAAAAAGCCCACTGTGGTGGTCCCTACACCCATTAGGATGAGCCTGAATAAAGTCTGCCATACCAATCTCTAACAAGTGAAAGTGAGCGGTGCTCAGTCATGTCCGACTCTTGGTGACCCCATGGACTATACAGTCCATGGAATTCTCCAGGCCAGAATACTGGAGTGGGTAGCCGTTCCCTTCTCCAGGGGATCTTCCCAACCCAGGGATCCAACCCAGGTCTCCTGAGCCACAAGGGAAGTCCAATGTCTAACAAGGGTCATGGGTAATTTTCTAACACCCCAAACATTTATTTCACTGACAATGGGGATGGAAGTTCTCTATCAAAACAATAAAGGGAAAAAAAATGTTTATGCAAGCAATTACATTACTGGATAATCTCACGCCTTTCTCCCACTCACACCCCAAAGGGTAAGGAAGGTACAAAGGATGTGAACAATATAACAGGAAATTAAACAATTACAAAGTGAACTGTGGTGTCAGGCAAACCTCAGCCTGAATCTGGTCCCCTCTGACTTGTTAGCCATATAGCCCGGTGTGAACTGCTAAAATCAGTATCAACTTCACCTCTCTCACCTGCAAAATAAGGACCATATGATGGCCTTCTGTGGCTACCGAGAGGAATGCCAACAATGTGAGGAAAGTGAGGCCCTGACTAAAGGCTTGATAAAAAAAATGCTTTTGCTATGATCTTTATTATCCTTGATGGTAATTCTTGTACAATACACTTACAAGTCTAAGATTACAGTTGGGGCTTTTGAAGTTATTTCAAAGCATCATGAGTGCTATTTTATTGTGGAAAAAGTCAACTATATTGATTTATACCCCTTTGTAGAGGACACTACATTGGAAAAGCACTAATTAAATATAAAAGCAGGAACAGGAGGCTCATCAAATGTTTTTTTGGGAACCTGGGTGTTCAGGGCACCAGCAGATGCCCTGGGGACATTGAGAGGCGGGTCTCATGTTGCTGTCAGCTGGTTCACACCTTAAGCATCCCATTAGGTACTTATTTTTGCTCCCATCATCTTGTAAGCAGCAGATCTAACCACCTGATCTGATCTCTTGCTTGTCATACAGAAGGAAGCTTTTTATTTGGTAAACAATGCTCAGAGCATCTCATCAGTTTGCTGACACCAGTGATTACATTTTGACAAGAAACACATCCTCTGAAAGGGAAGTAAAAGAACATTTTCTCCTGTCCTCTCTGCCTCTCCCTGCCCTGCCCGCTCCCCTGCTAGTCACGCAGTCTGGGCGATGCTTTACCACGTGACCAGCTACCACGAGAACTCCGGTACCACATGGTCGGCGGTGCTTTACCACGTGAGCCGGTTCAGTACTCAGGGTTAGGAAAGAACATACACTGTTTAAGTTAAATCAACCTTCTTTCACAGTTTTTTGAACTTACGTTCCTGGTACTCCCCAAACCTCACGCGATCTTCCTGAGACTGGATAAGAGATATTTAGGAGGAAAGTGAGAACAGAAAACCCTCGGGTCCATTGAATCCAGTCCTGCTTCAGTTACTATTTTCCTCTCAGAATATAATAAAATTTAGTCTCATTTTCTAAAGATCTGAGCGCTTGCCTGCCCGCCATCTTTGAGAGGCTGGCAAAGAGGTAATCAGAAATGGTAAAGGCCAGTGACTGCGTAATTGCCAAGACTGCTCAAAGTTCGACGATGTCTCTCTTTTGGGGAAGGACTGTCACTGTCTTGTGAGGTCTCTTTCTCCTAATGTGCTCAGGCTTAAGAAACGTCTATACGCACAATCCTTTACACCCTATACCAACTGAGGAGGATGTGACTTTCACTGTTTTAAAGATTTTTTTTTTTTTGATGTGGACCGTTTTTAAAGTCCTTATTGAATTTTATTACAATATTGCTTCTGTTTTACATTCTGCGTTTTTGGCCATGAGGCATCTGGGATTGTAATTCCCTCACCA
The DNA here is from genome assembly GCF_029407905.1 of Bubalus kerabau. Taxonomy (NCBI): domain Eukaryota; kingdom Metazoa; phylum Chordata; class Mammalia; order Artiodactyla; family Bovidae; genus Bubalus; species Bubalus kerabau. Next base: position 49,012,779 of record NC_073645.1, on the reverse strand, counting down.
GGGATTGAACCTGCAGCCCCTACATCGGAAAGCAAAGTCTTAACCACTGGACCACCAGGCAAGCCCCTTAGTTTCCACTTTAACAGAGATTTGCGCCTCTCTAACCCGCACAGCAGTGACACTACAGCTCCCGTTAAACGCTCTCCTGCACTGTGACCGTGTACACCTCTACAGCTGAGAACAAAGCGCACACATGTCGGGTTTGTACACCCAGTTGCGTGTGTTCCCTGCCTGGTTTATATCCACAAAACCTGCTATCGTAACTGCTTGAATTACTTAAAATTTATACGAAATGAGAAAAATGTGACTGCGAAAAGAAAGCTGACTTCTATGTGACAGTGAAGTCAAAGCTTTGAAAGGACTAGACGGCTGACTCGCTTTAATAACGGCTGTCAAATCAGATGGGCATGAGAGAGCCTTGGAAATCCAGGAGAATTCAAATCACTGTGCCTCTGGTCTTGGATTTTTCACTTCTAAGGGCATGAAAACTCGCTTATTGAAGATGCTTCATGCCAGAGAGACAATATGAAGTGTTAATCAGTAGACCCATCTTAAAGTGGGCTTCCCTGGTGGCTCAGACAGTAAAGAATTCACCTGCAATGTGGAAGACCTGGGTTTGATCCCCGGGTTGGGAAGATTCCCTGGAGAAGAGCATGGCAACTCACACCAGTATTCTTGCCTGGAGAAATCCCATGGACAGAGGAGCCTGGTGGGCTGCAGTCCGTGGGGTTGCCAAGAGTCGGACACAACTGAGTGACTAAGCACAGCATCTTAATGTAAATAAAGTAAAATAACATGGCAAATACTTCTAGATATTTCCAGATTAACCTTCCTTTCTGAAAGGGAAGGGATTATGTTCCAATTGAACTCCACTCCCGACTCACAACATCAAGGCAGCTGAGATGGGAGCCCTTTCATCAGAGCTGCCCCAGCCAGCATTGGCATTTCCAGCTGGACCAGAAGGAGGAGACACGTCTGTATGGACACCATCAGTGAGAAGCATCGAGGCCATTAGCTCTCTGGACTCCATGCACCCTGACCTGCTGCTCGCCAGCAGCCGAAACACACATCTCACATGACTGAGGAGCTAGGAAGGTGAAGTTGGCAACAGGAAAAGGCCCATAACACTCAGCATGTGATTTCTAAAATTCCTCAATGCATTCTGCAACCAAGCAGTGGAAAAATGCAATGGCATCACAGAGACTCAAGAGCAACTGGGATGATGCAGGAAGAATGTGGTTCTCAAAATTCTTGCTGCCCCTGGGACTGATCAGGAAGCGCCAAGCAGGGCTGTATACTCTGTGCCTCTAAACAAAACAGAGAAAGGATGACAAGCCTCCAGCCTGGGGAGCATCACCATTGGGACCTGAAATGTCCACTGCACCAGAGTGCATCCTGGGTCCCTGTTTTTTCATCCTTAGTGCCTGGGGGTGGGGAGGTGGGAAGAGGGATAACACAAGATCATAGTCTTCAAAGAGAGAAGATGAAGCATACAGATGCTCAAACCCAGACACCAGAAAGCCCTTGAGTGCAAAACAGTTGCCAAAGGGAAGGCGGCCCTGGAAACAAGTCCTCTCCAGGGGGCTCTGGTCCCTACTGGTACAGCCGGCACCCTGTCCCAGCCTCTCCAGGGACCACGCAGCCATGATGCAAAGATGCAGGAGGAAGCTGGGAGAGGGCTATTTTGAGAGACTAGAGGGTTTTGATGGCTAATAGGGTTTGCTGAAGCTTAAAAGACAAGATCCATCTAGAAATGTTCACAGAAGGGTGATTTTACATGAGTTATTTAAAGCAGTGTATCGTGTTAGGCTCATCTGCTTGTGAGGCCTCTCCTGGGCTTTACGTAAGAGGGCGGCGTGGACCACAAGGAGTCATCCGTCTGGACCTGTGAGTGTGGATTAGCAGGAAAAAGGCTAGAGGGGAAGCTTCACATGGTCAGCCCATAGATACAGGTGCACCATAGCCACTAGTCTGAAAACCCCTTCTGATACTCTTGTTTTATTTTTTAGTGAGAAAAAAACCATGCTGAAATTTTCTCATCCTCCAACCGTCACGTCTATTCCTCTGCTGACATTTGTACTCAGTCTGTCCTCTTTCTTCTTACAGTGGATCTGTGTCTGTCTCCTATGAAAGGCCAGCCCCTGCCCTTCCAACAACCCCTCTACCCTGCACCCCACAGTTCTTACTGACTTCCTGCACCAAGCCCAGTGCCACCCTCACCTGTTTTTTTCTCCACAGGATGATTCCTGTGTCAACAACAAACACTACATCCAAGCCAGCTGGCATCACCGTTTCCCCCAGACGGCAGTGTCTCACTGCATCCTGACAGAGGTGCCTGGTCAGCAGGTCCACTCTCTCCATGACCCCACCCCCTGCCCCCTGCAGGTTGGTGTCCTCCTTGGCAATTACTGGGATACTGCTGCGGTCAGCAGCAGCAGTGACCCCTGCACAGTCGATCGCTCTGGTCACAGCTCTGTGCTCTTACATATCCTCTCATCAGAATTCAACCTCGGCTTTCCCGCTCCTGTGTTCTCTCCTTTAACGATATCCCTTCCACTGCTGATCCCCTACATGCACGAGTGCCCTGCGGCTGCAGCCTGGTATGCTTCTCCACCCACACTCGCTCCCCTGGTGGCCTTGATTTTATCCTATGAATGCTTGGGGCCACCCTGCTGTATCTCAGAACTAACCCTTCCTTGGGAGTTACAGCCTGCATTTTGACCGCTAATTGCAACTTCTCTCTCTGGCCGTCTCCCAGACATCTCATTACTAACCAGGCCGTGCATTCTCCACGGGGCACTGTCTCCCTTTGGGCGTGAAAATGGGTTCTTGGGGTGGATGTAGAACATTTTAGACATTACACTGGCCCTTGGCCCTCCACGCAGGCCCCATCCTCCTTCTTAGCACTTAATGTCTCTTCTTAATTAAACTTAAATCTAATTTAATCCTTCTCCTTAGGAGGGTGATAATGGGGAAAAAAGGCTGAGAAACATTGAAGAAGCCAAAACAAAGCTCCGCCCAAAGCTGATTTTCCATCTCGTTAAGATTTCCACCTACCCATTCTGGTTCCAGCCAAACACCTAAGACTTTACTTGATTCTCCACTTTCCTTCCCTCCCTACACACAGTTCACCACAGGCCCACTGGACCCCGCCTCCAAATCACGTCGGAAACCCCCATCCCTCTTTCTCTCCCCGGAGACCATCTGAGCCTGGGTCACAGCATCTCTTGCCCAGATTTTTCCAGAGGCACCTAATGGGCCCTCCAATTGGCCCAGCTCCCTCTTTCTCTAGACTTTCAGCAAAGCAACCCAAACTGCCTCGTAAAAACAAACGTCAGTGATGCTATTTGTCTGATTTAATGTTTCCAGCATCTTTCCATCTCAAAATAAATCTCTGACAGGACAGCATGACCAGCCTTCTTTCTGCTTCTCCTCTCCTGTATCCGTACCCACCCCAGAGGAGGGTGGGAGAGCTGAGTTGCTCTATAGCACATGGGATCTTCCCGGACCAGGGATGGAACCCACGTCTCCTTCACTGGCAGGCGGATTCTTTACCACTGAGCCACCAGGGAAGCCCTGAGTCACTGTTTTTAGCTAGACCTCATGTGATTCAGATTTCACTACCCGTCTCCCCATGTCCGTTCACTCCTCCAGGTTCCCAGCCAGGGGACGACATCATTTATAGTCTCTTCCTATCTCTCTTGGTCCCTCTTGGCTGTGACAGCTTCCCAGACTTTTCTTGATTCTTGATGACCTTGACAGGAGCACTTGTCAAATATTTTGTAGAAAGTCTCTCAATTGGAGATGGTCTGAAGCTTTTCTCATGGGGAGATTTAGCTGTACTCATGTGCTTGACCTTTTGCTTCCTGCTATCTGTCCCCAAAGCTCTGGACCCCAGATGCCCTTGAACTGCAATGCCTGAAACGCCTTCAGCTCTTGGAGACAGAATCAACTCTGCCTCGCTCATTGTGTGTCCCCAGAGCCAGAACAATGTCCATCCCACAGCAAAGGATCAATACCTTTGCACTGATACGTGGGCAAGGAGACACATACCCCACAATGGAAGCCACGTGAAATGTTCTCATGCTTTTACAGGATCGAGCAAAATCTTACATTTCATGCTGGGTTAAAGATGTCCACATGTAGTTAGGATAAAACTCCATCTTCAGTCTATTTGCAGCATCTTTCTCCTTATCTCAGTGGGAACAGTGCACCTTTTAGAAAAGTCTTCCTTCTTAGAGGCACTCAATTCTTCCCCTATTTCCTGGCTTTGCTTCTTGTTTTTTTCTTATATTGAAAGATGGGCTTCCCAGGTGGGGCTAGTGGTAAAGAACCCACCTCCCAATGCAGGAGGCATAAGAGACCTGGATTCGATTCCCGGGTCAGGAGGAGAGCATGGCAACTGGCTCCAGTATTCTTGCCTGGAGAATCCCATGGACAGAGGAGCCTGGTGGGCTATAATCCATAGGATCACAAAGAGTCAGACAAGACTGAAGTGACTTAGCATTCTGCATGTGTATTAAAAGATCGTGTGTTTCTATTGCAGGCCTGTTCTTGGCTTTACAGTATCTTCTGGAATGCTCCTGGCAAGTCAATATTGTGTCCAGTTCTGGAATGAGGAAGCTGCAACCCCATGAATTAATGAAGTCATCCAAGGCTGTTTTTTTGTTTTGTTTTTTAATTAATTTTTCTTTTGGCTGTGCTGGTCTTCATTGCGGCACACAGGCTTTCTCTAGTTGCAGCATGTGGGGCTTCTCTTGTTGCAGCTCACAGGCTCCAAAGAGCATAGGCTCAGAAGTTGTGCTGCCTGGGCTCACTGGCCCTGCAGCATGTGGGATGTCAGGTCCTGATCATAGACTAAGCACGTGTCCTGTGCATTGAAAGGTGGATTCTTAACCACCAGATTGTGCAGTTTCTATGTGAAGGAACTCAGGCTTGAAGCTACAGCCTGAGCCTTGGGTCCGGCCCTGCCCAGCCTTGGGCATCATGCATGCCTCCTGGCTTTGCCTCCTGGAGCAGGCCCGTCACGGGGAGGAGCCGCAGCGTTCACTAGGACAGACATCCATCCATGCCTCCGATGGAGGAGACCACCAAAACTTGAAGGAAAACGCACGTGGGCAGCCAGGGGAGGGATGACGGCAATGAGAGCCGGGACCTCAGCAAGTACTGGTGTAAGACCGCGAGGGATGTCAAGAGTATGCAGGCAGAACTGGGGTGAGAGTCGAGCGATGGCGAGGAAGAAGGGACACAGGTCAGGAGGAGGGCGACCCGATGTCCATCGTTCATGGGATGAAAAATAGAGACGGCTCAGGTCGCTTACAGAAGGCGTCCTTTTTGCAAATACAGATTGCAAAACTATAAAGTCTGGGAAACAGCAAACTCGAAAGCTCTGTTCTATTTTCATCCCTTTGTCGAGGATTTCCAGAAGACCAGAGGCATCCTTAGACATCCGCCCCTTCATCTCCACGTCCATCGAATCACATTTCTTTAAATCCCAAATTTGTGTGCAGCTCTGAGCTAGGGGGTTGGGCTGAAGGTGGGAGAGGACCTATTCTTGAATAGCTCAGCTTTGAAGCTGAGATGGGTATTTCAAGACGATGAACCTGGAAATTCAAAGGCAATCACTTGAAAGAAATAAGGACTGAAATAGAGTGCCATGCAGCAGCGAGGCAGAATAGGACCCCCTTGTCTAAACCAGACACAGTCGCGTGCATGATGCCCCATAAAAGGACGTGAAAGTGGTCTCTGCTGCCCACGGGGGTGCAGCAAGCCGCCATGCGCTCCCCAAAGCATCCATACACAATCAAGAGTGGAAATAAACTATTCCTTCTTGGGAGTGGTAGATTCACAAAGGAACGAACGGACAGCGTGGTGCTTGCTCATGCTCCTTTCATCACAGGGATGCCTCGTGAGCGTGGATGCAGAACCTGCCCTTGGTTCCCAAGCCTCATTCCCGCCTCAGGCGGTCCCTAGCCCTGGGAGTGTGTGATCTTGAACTGTCTCTCAGAGAACAAATCCGAAATCCCGTCAAATAAAAATAGTTCCCCTTGAATCTGAACGCGAGAATTTTCACTAACCTCAAGGCAATCACTAGGAAATCGGCCTCTAACTTGGTCATTGCAATCACGGCCAGTGATCCTTCATGGTCAGTCCGGCACGTAGCTGACCGTAGGCTGCTATGAGGCTACCAGATTCCTCTTCCTATTCCTCAAGCTCAGAGCTCTGAGAGCCACCCTGGCCCCCAGCCCTGGCAGGCTCACCAGGCTGCGACCCTGGCCACACTAGCTCAAAGGGTGGGTGTCTACTGGACCTCAGCACTTTGAAGTGGACGATCACAGCTCCTCTGCTAAGGAGCCCTTGTGTGACCCCAGGAGACCCTGTCACTTTTCTCCAAGAGAGATTTGTGGATCCAATACCTCACAGATCTGTAAAGGGTAAACAGGAGTCAACCCCGAGGGCAATTTTCTTTTCAAAGCTGCACAGATTGAGCAGGAAGACAAAGGGTGTTGCCCAGTGACAAGCCCCAGGCTTGCAACACAAAGGACAAACTCTCTTCGGAGGGTGGGAGCTTAGCATCTTTGCAACTTCTGTTGTCTGGGGTGGCAGAGAACGCAGGTTTAAGGGCACCAACACTGCCAGGCCAAAAGAGCTTTGAGAGGTCAGAGGCGATGGGCTTCATTCCACAGGAAGCCCACACACGTCAAGGAATCAGAGAACAGCTTCCTGGAACCTTAAGGGGACACGGAGCAGGGATGGATGAGCCCCTTGCCCTGGCTGCCAGGAGCAGAGTCTAGACCAAAGGGAAGGCTACCCCCTCTGAGGTCAGGGAAGTGGGTGGGTGTGCACTGCACTTCACGTGCGAGGTTATCCCAGCCACCCAGCAGGGTGGGGTTGGGGCTCTCTCAGGACAGGACACACTGAATCACAAAATCCTGCCTCCTGCAGTCCGCGCTGTGATTTATCTCCATCCACTGAGCGGGACGCATGGCAGAGAGCCGGATGCAGACAGCTTGCCTGCTGCCCCACCCAACAGGGGAGAGAGAGGGGGCCAGAGCCATGTAGCTGCTGGATCTCCAAGCTCCCAAAGCCCGACCCTCGCATCTCAGTCATTTAACGATGACCATCCAGTAATGCTCATCATGCGGATGGCGAGGACACACTCTCTGGCACTGGGCGATTCTTTGCTGGGCACTGGCACAACCATCATGAATCCTTCCAGGAGACTGTTAGTCTACAGCTGACCAGGGAAAGCAAACCACCGGCCTCAGGCTTCATCTGACAGGCAGGGGTGTGTTTGAACCAGGGTCTGTCTAACTCTACAGTCATCTTACTTCTCCGTCTGCAAAGGGATCTCTTACCTGACACGACCCTAGTGATCTTGACAACAACATTACAGAACTGGAATTCACTTTTCTATCTTTTCGAAATCCCTGGTGGCTCAGACTCTCGCAATGCGGGAGACCTGGGTTCAATCCCCGGGTCAGGAAGATCCCCTGGAGAAGGAAATGGCAACCCACTCCAGTACTCTTGCCTGGAGAATCCCATGGACGGGTGAGCCTGATGGGCTGCGGTCCATGGGGTCACAAAGAGTCGGACACAGCTGAGTGACTTCACTTTGACTTTCCCTCCTATCCTTCACCTAGGTGATGGTGAGTAACAGAAAGAAGGCTCGGGCCACCTTTAGCACATGACATGGAGAACATGTTCGGTGATAGAAAACAAAAGCAACTGCAGCCTCACTGCTACGGACAGCGATAAGATACGTCCTTAGAAATTAACATCAGGGAAACATGGGCTTCCCCTGGAGAAAGCAGGAGTTCCCTTTCAGATCAGACCCCAAGGATGAGGACATCCATACTGCCCCTCAGTTGTCTGGGTACCTGGTGGCTCAGACAGTAAAGAATCTGCCTTCAATGCAGGAGACCTGGGTTTGATCCTCGGGTCAGGAAGATTCCTGGAGAAGGGAATGGCTATCCACTCCAGTAATCTTGCCTAGAGAATTCCACAGGCTACAATATATGGGTTGAAAAGAGTTGGACACAGTTAAGTGACTAACACACACACGCATGCATATATATATATGAGCATACATATATTTGTTTATGTATATGACACATATATTCATACATATTTGTTTTCGAGTGTTGTATTATATATATGGTTTCTTTAAACTGAGAAACCATTCAAATTCACCATATAGGCAGACTATCCATAATAAGTAGGACGTTTGCCTTCCCTCCCCTTTTTCTCGGTATGAGAGACTCGCTTCACAATGCACTGGGTATTGGGGAGCTTAGCTCCAGGAGAGAATACCCAAGCACTTGACAGACTCGGCTCAGAAATGCCAGGCCCCCATGAATCACACCGGGCAAACCATGGTTACCTCCAAAAGTGTCTCCCCAAAGGGGATTACTCTATTCCCTCTAAATCAAGCTTAATTTGTGGGTTTAATATCAAATATAAAGAAACCTCTCCAACATGTGGCCAGCTTCAGATACTCCATTTCCAAACCGTCTGCAGGTTAATGGCTAACTAGGAAACAGCTTTGGAGAAGGAAATAGCAACCCACTCCAGTGTTCTTGCCTGGAGAATCCCAGGGATGGGGGAGCCTGGGGGGCTGCCGTCTATGGGGTCGCACAGAGTCGGACACGACTGAAGCAACTTAGCAGCAGCAGCAGCAGCAGGAAACACCCTGCACACAGTACCTCCAGGATCAGACGGGAACGAGGTGGCCATTTGCGTTAGTGGAGCAATAACATTCAGCCTAAAGAAGCCAATCAGACTCCTGACTCCTAATCCCAGGGATGTTGGGGAAATCAGAAAGGCAGCCAGCTCCTGCGTGGCAGGGAAGGGGGAGCTTCTGAGGGAGGGCGAAGCTGTCCCCTGCCTCCCCGCTGCCTAGCCCTGCACAGCCAGGGCAGAGGAGGAATCATGAAAGAGGTGTGCAGGACAAAGGGGCAGAAAGGCCCCTGCGGTGAAGGCGCCAAGAGAGGTATCGATGGCTCCTGCATGCATGCTCAGTCACTCAGTTATGTTTGACTCTTCGAGACTCCATGAACTGCAGCCCACTAGGCTCTTTGCCCATCAAATTTTCCAGGCAAGAATATCAGAATGGGTTGCCCTTTGCTTCTCCAGGGGACCTTCCTGACCCAGGGATTGAGCCCACCTTCTGAGTCTCCTGCCCTGGCAGCTTTAACCAGCTGAGCAGTCAGGGAGGCCCATGGAAGATTCAGTCTTCATCAAAGGAGCCAAGCCCTACAAACCTCCCCTCACCAATGCTTTCAACACATACAACCTACCCACTACATTGCAGGTGAGGAATTCAACCAGAGAACTTCAGATTTTCTGGCTCTTGCATGAAACCTCACTATGTGTTTTCCCCTGAACACAATGAATCAAGAGAGAATACAGGCTGCTGTGTATCATCACAGGAAAAGAGAGGAGGGGGCCCCCTAACCACTTCCAAACCTCTGCATCCCAAGCAGCCCCACGTTAGGGATGCGGTAGCCACAGGTCAGAAAAAAATAGGGGAAAGATCATTTCTGCCTATGAAAAATGGATTGAATACTGAGAAAAGCGCCAAGTGCTAAAAAGCTACGCGTTGATCAGATGGCTGGAGTCCTCCGGGGATGGTAAATATTTATATTCACAAATTTTAACATGTAGTGCTTTCTGTTCCTTCTAAGATCCTGTGTACCCAAGACATGGAGTCAACGGCCACTGGGTCTTGAGCAGGGAGCAGGGCGTCTCTGATACAGCAATGGGGAAAGACGCGGTGGGGTGCGGGGGCTTTTGTTTTGGAACCATTAGAATTCACTGAACTGAAAAGAGCAGGGCTGTCAGAGTTCATTCTCTTCCTAAATCAACCACACTGTAGAATCACACAAAATATTTCACTTTACAATATAATTTGTATTTTCAATTTTCTTGCAGCTCTGGGAATTTGACAGGTACAGTATTAAGTAAAAACCCTCCTCTGAAGTCTCGCTGGAAAGGTTAAGAAGAAACAGCAAGCTCCAGCAGACAGCAGGCAACCCCCTGCAGCTGCCTGACCTGCAGTCAGCGGCTGGCTCAGTACAAACACAGGTCTCCCGTGCACAGTTTTATGATACACTGAGAACAAATTTCAATTAAGGAAATTCACTAGCTAATAGAACCTCAAAAGAATAAGAGGCTTCATTTGTTTATTGCATACCTGCATCTGGAGTTAGTTATTTATTTATTTGTGGACCTAAAAATAACAAGGGTAATGGCGTTTCATTCCTGGAAAAGAACCACTATGGAGTAGGTCCTGTGCTTTACCAGCTGACCTTGGAATAACACTTCCTACTGACATTCATTCTTTTCAGTCGGGCAGTTAATCACTGTTCGTTCAGCACCTACTGTGTGTTGGACAGCGACACTGAACTCAGCATCTCTGAGAGGATAAGTGATTTCCCCAACACAGCATCCAAGAGTCCTGCACAAATGCACACGATTCCATGAAAACATACCACATGACACATGAAAGCATCTTATACAAACAAAAATGTAGAGAAGCTGTCATAGTCCTAACATTTCGAGTCTATGGAGAAATTATATCAACAATATTATCATTTCTTTATAGACCTACAAATGTACTACATATGTGATTTTTTTAAGTATTCCACTGTCAAGCTGAAGATGGAGACAAAATATTACTCAACTTTATTTCCGATCTTGTGTCTAGAAAAGAAGAGGAGCTTGACACATAATGATGTCATCCCATGTTCAATCTTCAAGATGATTTCATGTCAAAAACTGCATTTCCTGGAGCTTCCATATAGGACAAACACTAGGCCTCACTATCTGTATGGTCACCATGCCTGTTATGACAAATTGACCAGCAGGAAGTCCACCGACTTTCTTTCTGCAAGAATCCTCAGAGATTTTAAAATGTTATTTATTCATTCATTTTGATGGCTGTGCTGAGTCTTTGGTGCAGTGGGCAGGCTTTTCTAGTTTTGGCCCTGCAGCATGTGGGATCTTAGTTCCCCGACCAGGGATTGAACCTGTGTCCCTTGCATTGGAAGGAGGATGAGTAACCACTGGACCACCAGGGAAGTCACCTCAAAGAATTTTTAAAAAAATTTTATCAGACCAAAAATTTTAATGTCAACCTACAAAAGCTACTATTCAGTTGGGTGGGGGAGAAGTCACTAAGAAAAAAATGACTGCAACACACATCCCTGAGACGAGGATCAAGGAGGCGTGGATAAAGAAGATGTGGTGCATATTACAAAAGAATGTTGCTCAGCTGAGATAGAAGGAAATCCTGTCATTTGTGACAACATGGATGGACCTTGAGGGCATTATGCTAAGTGGAATAAGTCAGACAGAAAAACAAACACTGGATAATCTCATATGTATGTAGAATCTAAAACAAAATCCGTAACTCTCCCATAAGAGGCGCACTAATATTTTACACCTATGTGCCAGGCACCAGGGAGGACAGCCCTGGGATCTACGATCTTATCAGTGTGATTCCAACACCCGCCTTACTCTCCTCATCACATGGGCCACGCCCACAGGGCTGGAGCATCTTGCAGGGCATCTCTGGGAAAACTGCCTTCAATCTTCACCCTATACAGGAAAGCTCAGCCCTGGCAACATTAGCAGACAGCTGCTATTATTTATGTTAACGACTCCTGTCTTCACTGGGGTCATGACACAGAGAAATGGCTGAGAGAAGTAGAAATAAGAAAAGGGTCACTGAAATGGATCACATATTTTTATTAATTACTTAACATTGCTGAGACTCAGTTTGTTCATCCATAAAATGAGGATAAAACTGACATTTGCTGGGGATGATTCTTTGCAGTAGGTGACTCTAATGTACATGGAAGGATGTTTAGCAGCATCACTGGATTCTACCCACACGGTGTCAACAGTCCCCATTGATAATAAAATTGTTGTCGAATATCCTCTAGGGGGCAAAATTGCCCCTGGCTGAGAACCACAAACAGATATCTAACACAATGTTGGCCGCAGACAAGCATTCAATTGCCACGGGTTTCCTCCTCCACACATCCCAGACTTAAAAGGATGACCCTAGAAGGACTCGCATTGCATGCAGGCTTTCTTCTAAGTCCCAGGAACATCGGAGGCAAAAACTGAGGATGGAAAGATTTGGGATGCGACCTTAATAAAATGTATTTCCTCGATGAGAGCTGGACCATAAAGAAGGCTGAGCACTGGAGAATGGATGCTTTCAAATTGTGGTGCTGAAGAAGATGCTTGAGAGTCCCTTGGACTGAAAGGAGATCAAACCAGTCAATCTTAAAGGAAATCAGTCCTGAATATTCATTGGAAGGACTGATGCTGAAGCTGAAGCTCCAGTACTCTGGCCATCTGATGAGAAGAGCTGACACACTAGAAAAGACCCTGATGCTGGGAAAGACTGAAGGCAGGAGGAGAAGCAGGTGGCAGAGGATGAGATGGTTGGATGGCATCATCGACTCAATGGACATGGATTTGAGCAAATTCCAGGAGATGGTGGACGAGAGAAGCCTGGCGTGCTGCAGACCATGGAGTCACAGAGAGTCGGACACAACTCAGGGACTGAACAACTGCATTTCCTGCTTTATGTTTTGCACGGAGAGCAGTCTCATGCATCAGATAAAGAGGGTGTTTGGCTTCATTCCTCCTAAAGTGAAGTGCATCCTCCAGCATTAAGTGTCTGCAGGGCGGCCTTGTCGACACCAGCCAAGAACTCATGGCAAGGTGTGCGCTGTCTCAGAGAATCCTTACACTGATTTTGCCCTTTTAAAACTTTCCTCTAACGGAAGCTTCCCTAAATAAGAGTCCTGGCTAAGAGTGCTTCATCACTGCCATTCCTTGGAGAGTACTCTGATTTTCCATCTCAGGATTAAATAAAGAGGCAGTTTGAAAAGCTGGTATAAAATATCTATGCTGTGTGCAATAAATTGGTTATCAAAAACCAGGTAAAAGCTGGAATTATCTGTTTTAATTTTAGGCCAAGTTTAATTATTAAGCAAAAGCAGACATGCCAGGGAATAACTATATGGAAAATAATAAAATAATTTATGATAATGTCATGAAGGATAAAAAACACCCTGCATGTGGGTGCCCCATCCTGCCGTTGAGACGCAGACCACCATTCCCAGACCTAAGTCAAGAGCTGTTCTTGAAACCTGGTGCGTCACCATGGCCACCTCTGCCCCGGAAGAAGAGCTCATGTGCTTCTCGGTGAGACCGGCCAGGAAGGTGCTCAGTCACAGTTCAGGTGAGCCCAGCTCCAGATGCAGGTTTGGGTCTCAGCGCCTACAAACTGGGATCTGAGCTGCAAAACATCTCTGCTTTAGGCCAATTTTCTGGGAGAGGACCAGGCATTCCCAAGGGGCACCAGTGGAAGAGAACCCGCCTGCCAATATAGGAGATGTAAGAGATGTGCGTTCAACCCCTGGGTCAGGAAGCTCCCCTGGAAGAGGGCATGGCAACCCACTCCAGGATTCTTGCCTGGAGAATCCCATGGACAGAGGAGTTTGGAGGGCTGCAGTCCCTGGGGTCACAAAGAGTCGGACATGTCTGAAATGACTTAGCACATCTGCACACGTTGGTAGAGGATTAAGGTTGCCAGAGTGATATTATGAAGTGTGTGAGCTAAATAAAATGCCAGCATGCTGAGCTCTTGGGAAATTTTCATTCCAGAATGCTTTCATTATACTGACTTTAAATTCCCGTTTCTTCACTCAAAAACAATACATATATTCTTCCTTTTGGTCCTTAGCTACTGGTATTGTGGCAGAGTTTCTGTCAGCTACTGTATACTGCTTCCAAAGGAGAAATGATACTTAGGTGTGCTTAAAATCTTCAAGGCACCAGATACACTAAACCTCAAAAGGAACCCCAGTCATTTTCAAATAATAAGTTACAAACATCAACTAAAAGCTTCCGGCAAAGAAAGGAAAAAAGATATTGAAAAGAAATGATCCAAGAATCTCTTGAGCCCCAACGCTTGATACCCTTGCTTTGAATTTGCACAAAGATTTCATCTCCATGCCTTTTCATGGGAGGAGCGTTTCCTGGAAGGAGACTGAGCTGGAAACAAACACCCTGACTCCCAGACTGGCCCGTCTTCTGGCTGGGGCTAGTGCTATGGCCCTCGAGGCAGGCCCCCAAAAAGCGGGGACCCCCACCTCCCTCCCTCCCTCCCTGAGGCAAATGGTCTCCGATCCAAGCCCAAGGTACAGAGCTGGCAAGGACCAAAAATCTTCCACAGCAATGAAACCAAATAATACAATAACTGCAACCAATCTACCCTGAGAATTTGCCTGCTGAGCATTTTCACAATTTACCCCCAAGAAACCTGGCATCTCAGAGGTGGAATCTCAAAGTCTTACTGCTCTTTCCTGCCCCAACTATACACCAGATTAATTTTGGCAGACGCATCCATGAGCTTGCCTTCCCGGAGGTAGACACATCTGATGGAGACCATTTATCACTGGGGAAAAATGCATGTTTTCAAGGAGGGAAATAGCCAGATTGCAAGAACACATATAGAGGGCTTCTTTGGTGGCTCAGCGGTCAAGAGTCCGTCTGCCCGTGCAGGAGAGATGAGCTCAGTCCCTGATCTGGAACGGTCCCGCAGGCCTCGGAACAACTAGGCCTGTGCGCCAGAGCTGCTGAGCCTGTGCGCTAGAACGCAGGAGTTGCGACGACTGAGCCCGGGCTCCCAGAGCCTGTGCACCACAAGGAGAGAAGCCACCACAAAGAGCAGCCCACTTACCGGATCAAAGGGAAGCCCCCCTCACCGCAGCCAGAGAAAAGCCCGCACAGCAACGAAGACCAAGCAAGCCATAAATAAATAAGATTATATAAAAAAGCATACGTGGAAAATAGACCCAATGAGAGGAGCCATACGTGATTCTAAGTGTATAAATATGTACTGCATGCATTAGGTTGGTGGAAACATAAAGCAGTGTGTTGATGGGTTGAGCAAAACACTCCTTGGTCCAAAAATGCTGGACTCACAGGTGAGGGAAGGAGGAGTAGAAATGAGCCAACACAATCAAACAGAGATAATCTAGAACCCAACCATGGGCCCATTATGATAGATTGTTCTGCCTCCATGCCGCCACGACCCAAAAACAAGTAAAACCCAAACACATGAAATCAATAGTAACGTGATCTCATAAATTCCAAGTTGGGAAGAAATTACAGTGTTTGTTTTTAAAGTATTTATTGAGTTTGTTACAATATTGTTTCTGTTTTATGCTTTGGCTTTTGACCTCAAGGCATGTGGACTCAGTTCCCCAACCAGGTATCGAACCGGCACCCCTTGCACTAGAAAGGTGAACCCCTGGACCAGACCACCAGAGAAGCTTCAATATTTCAGTGTTTGAAAGTACAAATTCAAGATGAAAACCTGACTTCAGATAAAGTCAAACTAGATAATAATTTTGATTGGTTGGTCTCCAGTATTTGCATGGTCAACAACTTGCCAAGACTAAATTGGGTAGCTCAGAAAATCCACTACATTCAAGAAAAGCTTTAGGACAAGTCCAATGATGACCGACTGCTCTTAAGGGTCAGCATGCTGACCCATAACATCTCAGGCACATCAAAACTGAAATACTAATGCCCTCCATTTCCTGTGGGCACAGTTTTGAGTTCTCAACTGATTCTTTTATGGTGATATTCTCTTGCTCAATATGTTATACATAAGGATCTTCACCATAAATTGCCAGTCTTCCCTGACAAACTGCAAGGATCTTTTTTATCACCCAGTGAG
Source organism: Bubalus kerabau (assembly GCF_029407905.1). Lineage (NCBI taxonomy): Eukaryota > Metazoa > Chordata > Mammalia > Artiodactyla > Bovidae > Bubalus > Bubalus kerabau. The sequence continues at coordinate 48,997,007 of NC_073645.1, read as the reverse complement.
AATTTTGCAACCCATTATATTTTCCTTCGTGCTTCATCTCCCAGGCAGCTTCAAGCATTTTGGCTTCTCTAGTTTCCAGTTTTCTCTATCATTTTACCTGGTCTATTTTATATCCACAGTCTATGAATCCTTACTTGCAAAATATACCAAGTTCTTTATGAATGTACATAGGATAATAAATCACAAATTATAAACATAAGCTCCTTTAGGCCCCAGCTGAACATGGACAAAATCAAGAAGAAGGAGACACAAAACCTACACCAACAGAGAAGGACCCCGGAAAACATTGATAATCACAGCTGCAAACAATGAGACTTCTGAGGAAGTAAAAGTGATTGTTTAATTTATTTTTCATCCTAAGAGAAGAGGACCTGGGGAGAAGCTGAATCAAGGTAGCTGAATTTTAAAAAGTCTGCTGCAAGTTTGAATGGTGGACAGATGTAAGAAAGGTTTCATTTCCACATAAATGAGAAAGTCTAATTCTAAACATCTGAAGATTACACCCAGTCCTGCCCCTGTTTTCACCCCTGGTACGCAGTGGAGATGCCTATCACAGGTAAATAAAAGCAGCTGATAACAAAAGCTCCTTCAAGGCGAAAAAGGAGCTCAGTCAAACCAACAGACTCATTTCCTACCAGGTCACTCCTCTGCCTTAGAAATCTAGTCTGGGGACTTTCCTGGCAGGTACAGTGGCTAAAATCTGTGTTTCCATTGCAAGAGGCATGGGTTCGATCCCTGGTCGGGGAACTAAGACCCTGCACTGCAGCCAGAAAAAAAAAAAAAAAAATGTAAACAATCTACGCAGGATTATTAGTCCACAAACATTACTGGGATGATGTCAAGCTCTGAGACCAAAAGAAAGCCACAGAAATGCAACCAAGAGGTTGCATTCATGTTAACAACCAGAGAGAACTCTAACACAGCCACAGCATAATTCTTCACCATGAGACCAGGCTACACACTCCGCAAAGCGTAAACCTGAAAATTCCAGGTGATCCAAGTTCCAAAGTGGCGGAGAGCACTTATATGCCAGCAGCGAAGGTCTGGGCTTCCAATGCCACCTGAGATCTTAAATGAAAACCTAGCGTCTGCTTCCCTCTGGACAGATTAACTAGCACTTCTGCATGCTAACACTCAAGCTCACATCTACTGTATCTGAACCGTGCTTATCTTAAATGTCATCTCACCATCTGGCTCCCGTATATCCTAGAGCAGAGTTATAATGTCAGGCCATCACCAATCACTTGCTCTCTTGAATACAGCAGTTGAGTGACTACTGTCCTTTGGGATATTCATTATATCCTATAAATTTGATTCTTGATTTACAAGCTGTGGCCCCAAAACTAATGGAGGCTGTTTTTAATTACATTTTACAAGCCCCATGGACTGAAGAACACTCCTATTTGCAGAGGCAAAGCTGAACAAGCGCACGAATATTTAAGGGACCACAGAGGCTGGTTCTGTCAGTTTCTGAGCCGTAGGTGGTAAAGCTGCATGTCCAGCTGTGCTGTTAAAACTTAAATACAGACTCCGGAAGCTGCTGGGAATCACTGTTTATCCCAAGGAGGCAAGGAAGTCTGTGATGCCTACTAGGAAGAGAGGAGCAGGCAAGTCTGGTAACATGTAAGATAACAAGCTCTTATGTTACAGGAATTTGTTGTTTAGTCACGAAGTCGTGTCCGACTCTGCAGCCTCAGGGACTGCAGCACGCCAGGCTTCCCTGTCCTTCACTGTCTCTCGGGGTTTGCTCAAACACATGTCCACTGAGTCAGTGATGATATCTAATCATCTCATCCTCTGCTGCCCCCTTTTCCTCTTGCCCTCAACCTTTCCCAGCATCAGTGTCTTTTCCAAAGAGCAGGCTCTTCGCATCAGGTGGCCAAAGTATTGGAGCTTCAGCATCAGTCCTTCCAATAAATCTTCAGATCATGAACTCCTTATTACAGGAATAAAAAGGGGCAAATAGATAATGACATAGAAACAATGCTCTATGGTATCTGCGTAATTTCTACAGGAATTATTTTATGATGATATTCTGTCTTAAAAGTCCACAGTAGAACTCCATAGAGCTCAGGAATGGATGTGATCCTCTGGAAAACACACACACACGTTTAATGGCACCAAAAAATCTTAGTAGGAACTCCTTGATTTCTATGCTTAAAAGTCATTCAGGTTAAGTAGTAAATCTTACAGAAAAGTTGTGTTTCAGAGTCTATAGGATTAAAAGCAAAGGCATATTTAAGGGCTGTATGCGCTAAGTCACTTCAGTCATGTCTGACTACTTGTGACCCTATGGGTGCCCGGACATGGCCACTCAGCAGGGGACGTAGGGCAAGCCAAGTCCATGTGCAGCTGCTACGCACCCACTGCCTCCTGATGGCTCCAGAGCCACCTTTAGTTCTGTGGCTTCAGGACTGATGTGGCAGGTGTATCTTCCAGGCCTGGTTAAATGCAGAATGTGCACCGTGTGTGCCAAGTCGCTTCAGTCGTGTCCGAGTCTGTGCGATTCTATGAACTGTAGGCCACTGGGCTTCTCTGTCCATGGGATTCTCCAGACAAGAATACTGGAGTGGGTTGCCATGCCTTCCTCCAGAGGATCTTCCCTACCCAGGAATCGAATCTGAGTCTCTTATGTCTCCTGGGTTGGCAGGTGGGTTCTTTACCACTAGCACCACCTGGGAAGCCCCTAAACATAGAAACCCCTACTTATTTCACTGCTAGATGGGAAAGATAGGACAGTGGTTTTCAGCTACAGCATCCAGCAGAGTAAGGAGAATCCAAGTTTTCGTGGGCATCCAAGACAGTGGGCTCTGTTTGTCAGTGTGTTTGTTTTATGTGGAAAACAGGCCACTAAAAACATGAAAACCGCAGCTCTCGAGCCTCATGCTAAGCTGTCACTCAAAAAAGTTAATCCCAACAGAGAAAAAGCAAGAGAAGCCTTGTGCTTTAAGTTCCTCACGTTCTGGGTAAGGATGCAGATCCCAAAAGGCAGCAGGTGGAAACCCAGGAAGCTGGGGCCAGGACCCCTGCTCTGAGCCGCAGGCCGCCCTTGTCTCTGTAGCTGCGGGACGCAGCTCCTGCGCCTCCCCACTTCTCTGGTGTCTTCAGATGCACCGAAGGAAGTTTCAGCCACAGCAACAGATGACTTCAGAAGGACGACACTCACTGAGGCTCAGCCCTAGCAGAGGCCTGCTTAGAACAGCAGCTGCTGGTTCCCAGGGCCCATTTCATCCCTGTTGTCCCAGAAAGTGGGACTTCCCTGGTGGTTCAGCAGGTAAAGAATCTGCCTGCCAATGCAGGAGACATGAGTTCAATCCCTGGGTCAGGAAGATCCCTTGGAGGAGGAAATAGAAACCCACTCCAGTATTCTTGCCTGAAAAATTCTATGGACAGAGGAGCCTGGTGGGCTACAGTCCATGAGGTCACAAAGAGTTGGACAGGACTGAACTAAGCGTGCTCATTCCAGAAGGTATTGTAGCATCACCCAGAAAAGGCAAAGGGAAAGATCTGTGCCGCTACGAATCTGTTCATGGGGTGGACAAAATCATCAAAAAGAGGCAAAGTCATCAGGGGAAATGCAAATGAAAACCACAGTGTGACATGGTTCACATCTGCCAGAAGGGCCAGGATAAAAACGTCAATGACAGCAAACGCAGGTAAGGAGGCAGAGGAGACGGACATCTCTTCCAGGGCTAATGGGGATGGAGAGCGATGCAGCCAGAATCTGGCAGTTCCTGATAAAGCTAAACACGCAGTTATCATGCAATCAGCATTTATAGGCCACACTAGTGCAAAGAGCCTGCCTGCCAAGGCAGGAGGTGCAAGAGATGCAGGTTCAATCCAGGGTCGTGAAGATCCCCTGGAGGAGTGAATGGCTACTCACTCCAGCATTCTTGCCTGGAGAGTCCCATGGACAGAGGAGCCCGGGTGAGCTACAGTTCACGGGATCACACAGAGTCTGACACAACTGAAGTGAATTAGCACAAGCACGGCATTTACAGCCCTGGGACATTTGTGCCAGAGAAAGGAAGACTTAAGTTCACAAAAAAACCTGCACAGGAATGTTCATAACCGATCTAATTGTAATAGATCTATCTGTAATAGCCCCAGACTGAGACTAGACTAGACGTCCTTCAGTGGTTAAAAAAAAAGGTTAAACCGTCTGTGGCACATCCACACTGTGGACCACTATGCAGCGACGGAAAGGAACAAACTACTGATACAACAACTTAAATGAGTTCCAGAGGGATTCTTACAGTGAAAGAAATGTTCCGTGTCCTGACCATGGGGGTGGATTTGAGAACACACACCACATGAAAAAAAACTGTAAGAAAGGAAACACAAGCAGGAAGGCATAAAAGTCAAGCTGGGAAAACCTGAATAAGATGGCTAAATTGTATCAATGTCGTTCCCTGGTTGCAGTTCAGTGTTGCAGGTTGGCAAAATGTTATGGTCAACATTTTACCTGGGCCAAGGGTAAGCTCTCCTGTCTTACTGCTTACCACTGCACCGACTATAGGCCGACAGTCATCTCCATAAGGCTCTCAGTAAGAAAGGAGGGGCAAAAAGAAATCAACAGACATTCCTTCTAGAAACCACAAGTGATGGAGAACCCCATGATCTTTGATGGCACTTACAGAAATTATAAAACCCACGCACTAGAAAATTAACCAACAGCCCTCACAGGGAGATGATGAGCATGGCACACACTTAATATTTAATAAGTATAATGAAAATGCTCATGATTTCTTTAAGCTGAAATATGTGAAATGCAAACACTCTTCAAAAGCCTCCCAGAGAACTGAGAATCGCTTTGGCTAATAAACACATATGGTTAAAACTGGATGGAAAACAGAAGCCCTGGACAAAGGCAGAGTGAAGGGTGGATCACAGTCACGCTTGTCTTCTGGGGGGTGCAGAGCCCAAGTTCTCAACCCCAGAGCCCTGCGCCGACGTAAGAAAAGCACTCAATCTCCAAGCCCATTTTTCCAAAGAACCACTTGCGTCGCAGAAGCAGGGCCACCCTGTGGTACCCAGGCAACACCTCCATTGGCACCAGCCGTGAGCCGGGCACCTCCTCGAGGACAGCCGCCCCCATACTCACTTATTCTGCATCATGTTCATGATCACCCAGTCGAATGGGTAGACATTCTTCCCAATGAGGTTCTTAAACATGATGAATGTCTCCATCAGGAAATCCTGAAATAAAAGCAGAACGTTCAAACAGCCCACCGAGAAAAAGGTGAAAGCCAATGCCCACCTCCACCCCCAGAATAACTGCATTATAAATGACCTTATTATTATTCTTTTTTAGCTGAATGAGAACATAGCACAAAGTAATAAAGATGTATTTCACAGAGCTGCGTATGACGCCTTCTGCCTTTCTGTGTACCTGAGCACCTCATGTCCTGGAGAAGTTTTTCAAGGATATACTAAAAGAAAGTCTCTGGTCATGTCTCTCTAAGAATTACAAGGAATAAACCCTTGCTAGTTACATATATTCACACTCTTTATGCTTAAGGAAACACTTTCAATCAAATATAACATGCAGGCTGTAACTATGTCTTATATTTACTCTGAGTGAGCAGAAGTCGCTCGGTTGTGTCCAACTCTTTGCGACCCCATGTACTATACAGTCCTTGGAATTCTCTAGGCCAGAGTACTGGAGTGGGTTGCCTTTCCCTTCTCCAGGAGATCTCCCCAAACCAGGGAACGAATCCAGGTCTCCCTCATTGCACGCAGATTCTTTACCAACTGAGCTACCAGGAAAGCCCATATTTACCTACATTTTAATTATAAACAGGGCCCATCAAATTCAACCTGCAGTATTATTATCCTTCCCTTTTTCTTACATAATTCAACAAATTAAAGGTGCAGAAAGGAACTCCTGACCATCTGCTCCTAGTCAGCACTCTGTCAACCAATCAAGCACATGGTCAAGTTGCCAAAGTCTCTTATGTGGCATCATCAAATCCATAAGCTACTCAGTGATGGCTCTCTTGTCTCCTAGATGGTCCCCTGCATTTCAGAGCAGTGGCCTGTGACCCTACCCTGCTTCCACACTGATGAGACTGCTCCTGGTGTCGGGAGGGGGTTCCCTGCTCCTAGTGGGTCCACTCTGTGCTGTCAGAATTAGGAGGTTTTCTTGAATCTGACAGTTAGAGCTTATTCTGAGCTCACCTGAACAAAACAAGCAGGCGTCATAAAAGTGCACACCCCAGTAATATAGGCCACTTGCTCCCTCAGGATCTGGGTGGAAAGGGCACAAGCGACTGAGAAGTCATGTTAGGAAAATGAGGCTGCGGTCATAGATGAGCAAATGAATGGATGTTTCCCATTTATTTCATCTACTGATTCATAATTAAGTGCAATGGCTGTGAAGACTGAGGTGGTGAGCAGAATTTAAGCAGCCCAGAAAGCAATTTCCAGCACAGAGTTCTACACAAGACCTTCTTGCAAAAAGACACAAGTTCCATTTGACGGTAGGAAAAAGCCAAGGATCAAAGATACCTTCTCCACCACCTTACCAACAATGGCCAGCTTACAGTGTTACAGCGAGTCATTTCTGCTGCAGGAGGGCCTTGTGGAGCCCCCACCCATGAACAAAAACTCCAGGAACCACCATGATCACACTTGTTACAACAGAGACCTCCAGTGCAGGAGAGGTTAGGATAGAAGGCAGAGTCAAGAGGGAAAAGTGAGTCCTGTGCCCTCCCAACACTGCCCCCAGGAGCCCCGACCAGCAGGGCTTGCGAGCAAGAGGTGTTCTCAATGACCCCTGACACAAGGAACACTTTTCTATTCCCAGTTTAATTCCTGAAATTCATATTTCACTACTTAAGTTTCCCCACTTTGTAAAGAGTTTCCTGTTTTAATGACCAGGTTGCCCCCTCTGTAGGCTGAGTGTCATAATTTAGTCACATCTCTATTTGCATGAAATTGCTGGCTTTCTTGCTGATTACTCCTCAAAGCCTAATAATTGAGATACAGGGTCTGGCTTTTATTATTCTGGAAGAGAAGCATATTTTCCCACACCAACTCCTTTTTTTTTTTCTCTAGGAAACACAGTCCCATACTTCATTAGTATGGCTCAGCTATTAAATGTTGGTACTTTGCTGATCAAACAAAATGCTGCAGCTTGTGGGAGATGAGGTTTTTCAAGGCTTTCCCTGTTGGTCTGAATAAATTAGCAGCCGTGGCGGTGGTCCCCACCAGTGTATTTGCTGGAAAGGCTGATGAGGCTGAACAGGCCATTACAACTGCCATCTCCAAGTTGACAAGAGGAGTTGGAGGATTTAATACACGTTTTGTGAAAATTTCATCATTTTATATGAATCCATTCCTGCTGCATTTTTAGTTAGATTGTACACAAGATGTTCCATATAATAAGGGAACAGCTCTAATAAGAGCCATCAATGCATTCCATAGGCAAAGTCTTCTTATTACAAAACCATCTGCTTCTGTCCATCTCTGGCCCCACCCACTTGGATAATTGGTCATCATTTTTCACTGGGACTCCCAGAGGGAAAGCCTAGCCCATCTATCTATGAAAATTCTAGTCTGTCTTGATCCCCACACTTCATTCAAAGTGACCTCTTAAAGTCTGATCAAGGCACCAACACTTCTTCAATCTTCCACTGAATCTATGTCCTCAGTGGCTTCCAAATGTTCTTAGGTGAAAGCCAAAGAGTCTTAATTCTCAGATGGAAGACATCCTTATCTTAAGTCAAAGAAATAACTGTTTCAGACAAGGACCATCAATAGATGCTAAACTCAACTGATGAAACTGCTAGAGGATAAGACCTCTGCCAGTTTACTGTGGATACCAATGTATTACTCAAAGTTTCCATGATGACCTTTAAGGGCCATGTATCTTCACAACAGAGAGATCCAGAAGTTATTCCCTTTTAACCAAGTGATCAAACCCATTATCATCAGTAGTGATCAGCCTGGAATTCCTAGCCTCCCGACAGATATAACAGGGCATGCTTAACCACAATTTTTACTTGCCAAAAGGTGAACTTGAATTTTAGATCAAGCTTCCAGTTTGTGGAGGGCTTCCTTGGTGGCTCAGATGGTAAAGAGTTCACCTGCAATGTGGGAGACCTGGCTTCAATCCCTAGGTCGGGACAATCCCCTGGAGAAGGGAAGGGCTACCCAATTCAGTCTTCTTGGCTAGACAATTCCATGGACAGAGGAGCCTGGCAGGCTATAGTCCATGGGGTCAAAAACAGTAGGACATGACTGAGTGACTAACACTTTCACTTTCCAGTCTGTAGGACATATGAATTTGAAGAAAGAAATCTGTACAAAAGGCAGCAATCAAAAATTACAGAATGGGGGCGGGCAAAGTGGGGGGATGGTGTGGGCAAAGTCTGCAAAGCTAAAGGCTCTATCTGTTCAAAAACAGAAAATAAATAAAAATGAAATTGAATTTTAAAAAGCGATGCCATGAAAGGGAAGGAAAAACAAGGCGATGAACCTATTTTAGAAAAAAAAGAGATTAATGAGAAATAAGCAAACACGATGAGTGAATCTGGACTAGATGCAGCTTTGAGAAAGCTTATAATGAAAGACAACAGAGACTGGGGAGAATCGAGGGAGAATGTGAATGTAGACGGTGTGAAGAGATGACAGTGATGTTCTGGAAGAACAACGAAGCCACTGGACATCGTCTTCATCCTTGAGAGCTACCTGCTGAACCACTCACATGATTCTCACATTCTGACAGGATTTGGCTACATGTTAACAGAAACAGATACCTAGATACATAAGTAAGTAAGAAAGTTGAGCGCCGAAGAATTGATGCTTTTGAACTGTGGTGTTGGAGAAGACTCTTGAGAGTCCCTTGGACTGCAAGGAGATCCAACCAGTCCATTCTAAAGGAGGTCAGTCCTGGGTGTTCTTTGGAAGGACTGATGCTAAAGCTGAAACTCCCCTACTTTGGCCACCTCAGGTGAAGAGTTGCCTCATTGGAGGCTGGGAGGGATTGGGGGCAGGAGGAGAAGGGGACGACAGAGGATGAGATGGCTGGATGTCATTATCAACTCGATGGACGTGAGTTTGAGTGAACTCCGGGAGTTGGTGATGGACAGGGAGGCCTGGTGTGCTGCAGTTCATGGGGTCGCAAAGAGTCAGACACGACTGAGCGACTGAACTGACTGACTAAAGTGTTAATCACTCAATCATGTCTGACTCACCGCAACCCCATTGACTGTAGCCCACCTGGCTTCTCTGTCCATGGAATTCTCCAAGCAAGAATACTGAAGTGGGTTGCCTTTCCCTTCTCCAGGTAATCTTCCTGACCTAGGGATTGAACCTGGGACTCCCCACATTGCAGGTGGATTCTTTACCATCTGAGCAACCAGGGAAGCCCACTAGAGATAGATAGTCGAGGCCAATATGGCAGAATGCTTGCAACTGATGAATTCAAATGATAGGAATAATGGTTTTCATTGCACTATTCTTTCAGCTTTTCTGTATGCTTGACATTTTTAATGATAAAAAGAGGAAAGCTTGCAAGCTAAATGGGGAGACTCAATATGAGACTGTATCACCATCAACATTCTGATTTTGATACTCTTCTATAGATCTGCAAGACGCTCCCATGGGGAGAAACTGATCAAAGCATACGAAGATGCTCTGTATTATTTTTTACAGCTGTGTCTGACTCTACAATTCTCTCAAAATAAAAGTTTACTCAAAAAATATGTGCTTTAAAATAATTAGTGGAAAAACAGTAAACCAATGGCATAGACAGAGGTTCATAACCTTGTACAGGAGGCCGTGATCAAAACCATCCCCAAGAAAAAGAAATGCAAAAAGACAAAGTGTTATCTGAAGAGGCCTTACAAAGATCTGAGAAAAGAAGAGAAGCAAAAGGCAAAGAAGAAAAGGAATGATATACCCATCTGAATTCAGAGTTCCAAAGAATAGCAAGGAGAGATAAGAAAGTCTTCCTAAGTGATCAATGCAAAGAAATAGAGGAAAACAATAGAATGGGACAGACTAGAGATCTCGTTAAGAAAATTAGGGAACATTTCATGCAAAGATGGGCTCAATAAAGGACAGAAATGCTATGGATCTAACAGAAGCAGAAGATATTAAGAAGAGGTGGCAAGAATACACAGAAGAACTATACAAAAAGATCTTAATGACCCAGATAACAACGATGGTATGATCACTCACCTAGAGCCAGATATCCTGGAGTGTTAAGTAAAATGGGTCTTAGGAAGCACCACTATGAAAAAGCTAGTGGAGGTGATGCAATTACAGCTGAGTTATTTCGATTCCTAAAAGATGATGCTATGAAAGTGGTGAACTCAATATGCCAGCAAATTTGGAAAACTCAGCAGTGGCGACAGGAATGAAAAGATCAGTTTTCATTCCAATCCCAAAGAAAGGCAATGACAAAAAATGTTCCAACTCCTGCACAATCGCACTCATCTCACATGCTAGCAAAGTAATGCTCAAAATTCTCCAAGCTAGGTTTCAACAGTACCCGAACAGAGAACTTCCAGATGTTCAAGCTAGAAAAGGCAGAGGAACCAGAGATTAAATTGCCAACATCTGGTGGATCATAGAAAAGCAAGAGAATTCCAGGAAAACATCTACTTCTGCTTCATTGACTATTCTAAAGCCTTTGACTGTGTGGATCACAACAAACTGTGGAAAATTCTTAAGGAGATGAGAATACCAGACCACCTGACCTGCCTCCTGAGAAACCTGTATGCAGGTCAAGAAACAACAGTTAGAGACAGATATGGACAACAGACTGGTTCCAAATTGGGAAAGGAGTATGTCAAGGCTGTGTATTGTCACCCTGCTTATTTAACGATATGCAGAGTACATCACGTGAAATGCTCGGCTGGATGAAGCACAAGCTGAAATCAATATTGGCAGGAGAGATATCAATAACCTCAGATATGCAGATGACACCACCCTTATGGCAGAAAGTGAAAAGGAACTAAAGAGCCTCTTGATGAAAGTGAAGAGGAGAGTGAAAAAGCGTAAAACTCAACATTCAAAAAATGAAGATCATGGCATCTCAGCCCATTACTTCATGGCAAATAGATGGGGAAGCAATGGAAACAGTGATAGACTTTACTTTCTTGGGCTCCCAAATCACTGCAGATAGTGACTACAGCCATGAAATTAAAAGATGCTTGCTCCTTGGAAGAAAAGCCATGAGCAACCTAGACAATACATTAAAAATCAGAGACATTACTTTGCCGACAAAGGTCCATCTAGTCAAAGCTATGGTATTTCCTATAGTCATGTATGGATGTGAGAGTTGGACCATAAAGAAAGCTGAGCACTGAAGAATGCTTTTGAAGTGTGGTGCTGGAGAAGACTCTTGAGAGTCCCTTGGACTGCAAGGAGATCAAACCAGTCAATCCTAAAGGAAATCAGCCCTGAATACTCATTGAAAGAACTGATGCTGAAGCTGAAGCTCCAATACTCTGGGCACCTGGTGCGAAGAGCTGACTCACTGGAAAAGACCCTGATGCTGGCAAAGATTGAGGGCAGGAGAAGGGGACGACAGAGGATGAGATGGTTGGACAGCATCACTGACTTGATAGACATGAGTTTGAGCAAAATCCAGGAGTTGGTGATGGACAGGGAAGCCGGGCATGGTGCAGTCCATGGGGTTGCAGAGTTGGACACGACTGAGTGACTGAACTGAATGGCATAGAAACAGAGGTCAGAGAAATAGAAAGACACAAAGCCGCTTAGCATGACCTCTGGGGCCTTGTGCAGTTTGAAACCCCAGTGCCTCTCCGGGCCCACCACCTTCTTTCTCTCCCACCTACAGGACTCCTTCTTCTCTTCCTACACATTCCACAATCCTCTCTTTTGCAAAACAACCCTTCCTGAGGGCTTCCCTGGTGGTCCAGTAGGAAAGGAACTAGGGCACATGGAATCAATCTGGCCAGGGAGCTACGATCCCATGTGATGGGGAGGAATTAAGCCCACAAGTGTCAGCTACTGCGCCTGGGCAGCATAACTAGAGAGTCCTTGGGCCACAAGGGAAAACCCTGGCAGCTAAGACCCGACACAGACACATAAATAAATAAATTTTTTTTTAAGCCTTCCTTAGGACTTCCGTGGTGGTCCAGCAGTTAAGAATCTGACTTTGATTCCTGGTCAAGGAGCAAAGACCCCACACACTGAGGGGCAAATAAGTCCATGCATCACCATTAATTATAAGCTTGCAACCACTGAGCTCATGTGCCACAATGAAGCCTCGACACAGCCAAACATAAAGACAAGAATATTTCTTAATTTTGTTTTTTAAAAAGACTTCCCGTCCACCTGACTCAGTCCAGTGTGGCTGATTTACAACGCCCATTCTTTTGGAGCATGGATAACCTGGGTTGTCTGACGGACTCCCGGGTAAACTGTGATACTCTCTACTACACTGGGGGCCTCAGAGCAAGACGTGTCTGCTCTGCTGCTCTCATTACCTCCACCTTCTTAACACAGTTGCTCTTCACTAAGTAGCTTGTGAGTGAACTCACTGTAAAAGGAATCTGCACCCTTGGACTCAGCATCCAGGGTAGAAAGTCTTCAGTAGATTTCATCTCCAAGGAATGGTCACAGGGATAAAGAAACAGATGCCCAGTGCCAGGCTCCTCTGCCTACTCATGACAGTCTCTACACAGGCTTGCAAATCACCCTTTGGTGGCTATTTTCACATGGAACTCAGGGCCTTTACGGTCAAGCCTGGCCAAGAGCAGAAGGCTTCCTAGGCAATGACACTCACACAGCAAACATTCTTGTTTTCATAATCCCTGTGAGCATCATCACCGCTTTCCATCAGTTGAGAAGTCACCCTGGACCACACCAACACAGGCTGGTGGTTGATGGGGCCAGACAAGAAACAAAGAAGGTGTAACAGGCGATATCTGCCAGGTGAAACCAAGGCAGGCATCAGGAGGGGTTCTCAGAAGAGGTTGGACAGATGGAGACAAGAGGCATTTCAGGAAGAGGGTCCTGAGATCTCAGGGGGCTGCCTGGCCGGGCTTCCCTAGGTCACCCCACAAGCGGACAGGACTGGGAGAGGCCACAGGAAGGAGGAGGAGCGCGTGGCAGACTGTGGCTTCCCCTGGGTCCTCCTCGAAGATGAGAAGGGCCCTGTTGCCGGGTTCTCTGAATCTTCCCTGTCCTGTCTTCTGGATTCACTCAACCTGTAACTGACAAGCATCACTTCTACTTGCAACGTTCGTGCATGAGTCCTTACTCACTCAGTCACTCCACAGACATTCCCTTAGGGGCACTTGGCAGGAATTTGGGACACATGTCATGAGAACAGTCTGCCCTGGAAGGTCCAGAGTACTCCTCATCACCTCGATCTTACAATGGACGCTGAGCAAGTTCTTCACTTGTGGTCCTGACTCTGTGACTTGGACCCAGGACAGCTAGCAGCCGCATCTTCAGACCAGCATCTCCAACGTAGAAGAAGAACTTAAAGACCGTTCACGGTTGCCCATCCTAAAGGGACAATCTCTATTATGACAATTTTGAGCTGAAATGTCTATCCTCTTTCTTTCTTGGCTTAGTCTTTCCATTTCATGCTATGTTCCATCCTCTCACGGTCTCGGGGGTCCAAGGGGCCATCTGAGAGGCCGTAAAAGTAACAGTTCTGAGGCTCGTGACTTTGGTGTTGATCATAACTGCAATTTTGTTTGAGAATGACTCATTCATCCAGAAAAAAGGGCTAAATTTGAAAACCTAAGGTAGCACTTTTAACAAGGAAGTAGTCTTGAGAAAAGAGTTGAGGCTCTTTGCACATCGCATTACTGATTAACTTCCAATTATTTAACAAAAAATGGTCTTTCATTTTTGTGAGCAGTTGTCCAAGTAGAAAAATAGTCAAATCCTCTCTACGGATAGTTAACAGATAGGAACCCATTTTACGAAGGTTCTGACAGATTAACAACAATAAAAAAGGTTTACAATCCTTGCAGTATGAATTCATGATATCCAAAACCACAAATGCCATTTCATAATGGAAATCAAATTGTTCGCAAATAATTGATGCTCTGAACCACTCTGTCTACAGAAATAAACTCCCTTGGGAAATCAGGGCCACAACATATAACAAGTATCTGATGATCTGCTTCCTGCAAGGAGAGAGGGTACATGCTTGGAATTCAAGATGTTACAGTCATTTTTAGACACCATTTTGTAAAATCACTTTTTCATGACATCCTGAAGGTTCCCTATCCACAGAACACTTGAATAATCTGGATTAAATATTTTTGACAGTTTGCATGAATCATATGATTTTGATCACGTGACTAATCTGTAAAGGACAAATGATTTATTGGAGCCCTGAGTTTTCAGCATGGGTAACACTTCTCATTCCGAAGTTTATCCTTTAGCCTGAACCATTGTCTAGGAAATTGCTCATATAGATTTAGCTACAACTGGCTTAAAGCTGAACATTCAGAAAACTAAGATCATGGCATCTGGTCCCATCACTTCATGGCAAATAGATGGGGAAACAGTGGAAACAGTAGCTGACTTTATTTTGGGGGGCTCCAAAATCACTGCAGATGGTGATTGTAGCCAAGAAATTAAATGGAAGGAAAGTTATGAACAAACTAGACAGCATATTAAAAAGCAGAGACATTACTTTGCCAACAAAGGTCTGTCTAGTCAAGGCTATGGTTTTTTCAGTAGTCATGTATGGATGTGAGAGTTGGACTGTAAAGAAAGCTGAGAGAAGAAGAATTGATGCTTTTGAACTGCGGTGTTGGAGAAGCCTCTTGAGAGTGCCTTGGACTGCAAGGAGATCCAACCAGTCCATTCTAAAGGAGATCAGTCCTGGGTGTTCATTGGAAGGACTGATGTTGAAGCTGAAACTCCAATACTTTGGCCACCTGATGGAAAGAGCTGACTCATTTCAAAAGACCCTGATGCTGGGAAAGATTGAAGGTGGGAGGAGAAGGGGATGACAGAGGATGAGATGGTTGGATGGCATCACCAACTCAATGGACATGAGTTTGAGTAAACTCTGGGAGTTGGTGATGGACAGGGAGGCCTGGCATGCTGCAGTCCACGGGGTTGCAACAGTCGGACACGACTGTGTGACTGAAATGAACTGTACTGATCCTTCCGATGATCAAACAGGAGGTATGAAATGTTTCACAGGCAAATGGAACTTCACTATGACATGCCTGCTGAAGAATCCCAGGATAACATCACATGTGATATGTTACACGCGTGAGAAGAGTCCTACATGACACTGCTCCTTAATATTACACAAAAACTAAACATATAGACACACCATCACATATACATTCTTGCTCCTTGATTCCTTTGTAAGATTTTTTTTTCTGATGTGGATCATTTTTAAAGTCTTTTTTGACTTTGTAACAATATTGCTTCTATTTTGTGTTTTGGTTTTTTTGGCCATGAGGCATGTGGGACCTTAGCTTCCAGACTAGGGATCAAACCCACACCCCTTGCATTGCAAAGCGAAGTCTTAACCACTGGACCACAGGCAAGTTCCCCTTAACTTTGATTGAAGGAAAGTTGCTATGATTTTAAGGTATAAATCCATTTGTGTATCTTTAGAAATTTAAATCCATGTATTTATTATTATCTATTAAACATTACATCAGTTCAGTTCAGTTGCTCAGTTGTGTCAGACTCTTTGCGACCCCAAGAATCGCAGCACGCCAGGCCTCCCTGTCTATCACCAACCCCCGGAGTCTACCCAAACTCATCCCCATCTAGTCGGTGACGCCATCCAGCCATCTCATCCTCTGTCATCCCCTTCTCCTCCTGCCCCCAATCTTTCCCAGCATCAGGATCTTTTCCAATGAGTCAACCCTTTGCATTAGGTAGCCAAACTATTGGATAAATACAAACTTAAATATATATATGCATACACATAAGCATATATAATGGCAGCGATTAGTGATGTAGCTTTTTTTTTATTAGAATTCATCCTTTGAAAAAGGTCTTAAATGCCTTGTCTTTTGACCATCCCTTAATAAGGCTGACGTCAAGTGCAATCAACGTTGTTTTGGAGACACTAGCAGAGCTTCCTGTGGTTTGTAGGAATCTAGAGGCCTCAGAACTGGAATCGGTGCTCCGAGACACGGGAGTGGAGGGTGGACATCTACTTGGCAACTCTGCAGACACGCTGGCGGTGGCTTCGCAGAGGATATCTGCCATATGGCCCTGCGATGCCAGCTTGTCAGGGACGGTGCCTCTAAGGATACGTTCCTCTCTATTGTACTTCTCCTGATTAAGTTGTATCACAGTCTCACTGAAGATGACTAGAGAATTATTTCCAGAAATGCTAATGAGCCTCCATGATGAAAGCTAATTAATAACGGAGCACAATTTAAGGCTGAAAATTCTCCTTGGCTTCTGCTATCGAGTGTCAATTGATAAATAAACAGGAGCTAATGGTAGCTCTCTGTGGTAACGTCTCCAAATTTACCATGACCCCAAAGCCTGGGAGAGGAAAGAACAGAAAAAGGATTTTTCTGGGCTGATACCCTGGGTCACTCTCCAGGTCAGTACAAGGAGTGAGCCTATCTCAGAAAGCTTTTCTTCTCTCTCTCTCTCTCTTTTTAATTTTAAACCTTTTGTGTTGTGTTGGGTTGTAGCTGATTAACAATGTTGCGATAGTTTCAGAAGGGATTCAGCCACATATATACATGTGTTATCCATTCTCCAAACTCCCCTCCCATCCAGGCTGCCACACTGTTAATATTGAGCCATGCATTATACAGTAGGTCCTTGTTAGTTATCCATTTTAAATAGGACCCTTATCTTCTTACAAACCCACTTTTACCTAGACCATCTCTGGGCTTCTGAAGTCAAGTGGAGGCAAGTCTAAAATCAAACTGAAAATGGAAATATTGATATCAGCATTTTGTCTAAAAGACTGAGCTCAAAACAAGGTTATATGAACAGTCAGAGTCACACTCACCACCACATCGGTCCTCATCTTCCCAAAAGTCTTGATCAAATGGGCGTAATGATAGTCTTCCATTTGTCGTAGGATAGCTGTCATACAGGCCACGAAATTTCCCTGCAAACAAATCAAAAGATATAGTTAGATGATGAGAGAACAACACTCAAAAGTCGATGTAAACCGACAGCACCTTCTTTTGTTTCTCCTCTGCTGTAACAGTAGGTTCTCATTAGCCATCTATTTTATACATGTGAAAGTGAAAGTCACTCAGTGGTGTCTGAGTCTTTGCGACCCCATGGGCCATACAGTCCAGGGAATTCTCCAGGCCAGAATACTGGAGTGGGTAGCCTTTCCCAACCCAGGGATCGAACCCAAGTCTTCCACATTGCAGGTGGATACTTTACCAGCTGAGACATCAGGGAAGCCCAAGAATAGCGGAGTGGGTAGCCTATCCCATCTCCAGAGGATCTTCCCCACCCAGGAATCAAACGGGGGTCTCCTGATTGCAGGCGGATTCTTTTCCAACTCAGCTATCAGGGAAGCCAGTTTATACATAGCAGTGTATGCATGTCAATCCTAATCCTTAAAAATGCATTCAAATATACATTAGGTGCAGAAAAATACTGTTGATTCCACTTATATGAGGTATCTAGAATAGTCTGATTCATAGTCAGAAAGCACATTGGTAGATGTACCAGGAGCTGGGGGTTTTGAGGATGCAGAGTGGGGAGGGGGCGTTAGTGTTTAGTAGGGACAGTTTCAGTTTAGGAAGGTGAAACGTTGGAAAGGTAGAGCAGGAGGGTGAGAGCTGCTTAGTGCCACTGAACTGTACAGTTAAATATAGTTAAAACAGTGTGTGACTTCTACCATGATAAAAAAAAATAAAAACTCTGGTCGGCAAAGGGGAGGAGAATTGATATAAATTGAACTAAGAGTCTGGGATCACAGCCCATCAAGGAGACACCACAAGCGAGGCTGGCCAGCTAGGTGACCAGTCACTTCAGCCTCAGCACCTTCTCTTTTGCTATGTTTCTGTCTCTCTGACTCCATTAAATGCTTGCTGATACATGACTGTCCAGTCTGGAAAAAACAAGCTTGAAAGGTTTTTTGCATTAAATATGTGCAAATGGGAGACAGGATGGAAATCACTGCCACTTGTATTTTGTGTTCTCTGGAAAGTCGCTGCCCTTATTATCAGGCCAAGTGTGTGTGCAGCACCTCCTCCTGGGCTGTGGCAAAGAAAGGCCTTTTATTTCTCAAATCTGCCTGTATCCCCCTTGGCCAATTTGGAGGCAATCACCAGTGACTCCACAATGAGTTATGGTCCAATTCTCCTCCAGGAGAAGCATGTGGGGAGGAATGCAGCCTCATCAGAATGTAAAGTGGGAGAGACAGGAATTTCTCATAGCAGACAGAGCTGGCAGGAAAAGGAAAGAAGGGGAAAAAAAGAAACCACCAAAGGAAATCAAGACACGGGACAGGATGGGACCAGAGCCCTGAGCAACGGAAGTGCACACGTGTGTGCACATGCAGGTCTATGCACCTGTGGCTGTGTGCAGACACACCAAGGCAAGTTTGGCCTAGTGACCAGGCAGGGGGTGAACTGTCCTGTTGCCATTAATCGGGCTGTATCATTTCTGAGGCTCACGGCTGACAGCGTCCAACAACCTTCCTTGCTTTTAAATATTTCCCCCTAAAGAAATGACATTGCAAGAAACATAGGACATATATGTTCTCCCATTAAAGCAGTACAAGTCTGGTAAAATTATAGGATGAGACATACTCTGAGACATGCTCCTAATTTTGCCTCGCTAAATGAGTTCAGATTGTACTCTTTTACTAACTCTGCTTTTACAAACAATATATTTGAATGCCTGAATATCTCTTGTATGAATTTGGAATGCATGCTCTGAAGTGAAATATCAAAGTCCACTATTTTTTCTGAGCCATTTTATATCTGTAATATACATATATGCTTCCACATGAGTCCTCAGGAAATGCATTACGTAAGCTAGCCAAATAAAATAATGATAATATGGTATCTTCCATTTGCCCAGAAGTGTAAATTATTTGTGAATGATGATAATTGCTGAAATTTAGATTCCAAGTTGGTGTTCAGGGAAAGAGCTTAAATAATGCTTGTTTTCCACTGGAGGAATGATCTGTAAAATGGCAAGATATCCATTTATGAAGATGAACTTTCGAAATATGTAGGTGTTTAGCATCTTATTGAGCACAAGAGAAGCCGCCTTTGTATCTTCTTTACTTTTGATGAAAGCCATCTTTTGGATAACAGTCTTCATCATATTACATGTTGATTGATTACCATGTGTCAAGTGCTATGCCAGGGCCACTAGAACATGGCCTCATTCAATCACACCACAGATTTTCTTCTTGTTCCCAGATTATAAACAAAAGTGTTCCCCTCTCGATGAAAATAAGGAAACCCGGCTGTGAATCCAGAATACCCCCTATGAGGTAGGTGCTGAGGAGCTGGGCTAATTTTCCATCCAGATATGCATTTTAATTATTTTTCTGAGAAATTTGAGGTCACTGCTAATGGCCAACCTGAAACAGAGATTCACTTTCTCAAACTTCTGCAGTCATTAGAGAAAGCTGGGAAGAGCATGAGAAAACGGAAAAGGTGGCCATAGACAGCGTCTCCAATTCTCCCCTGACCCAGCTGGCTACGACCTGGACGCCTCCCTCCCAGACAAGGAGCTTTTCTAGAACAAGAAGGTTCACCTGCCAGGGGTTCAAATTAATTTTCTGCAGGTCTAAGGGGTTAAAGAATTGGGACTCCCATATTACAGTCACTGAAATCACAAAGCCAGCTGTGTATAATTCAGAGCAACAGACTTCACGTACTGCACTTTAAATATGAAGTTCAAAGTAGAAAGAAGACCCCAGAGCAGTCTTGAAAATGCAAAAAACATGAGCAGGGAGTAATATCCATTTAAAAACAACAGAAATACATAGAACATCCAGAATCTGGCCAGACACTCAAACAAGTGATGTGGACATGCTCAATTTAGGGAGCAGACTGCCACACAATGCTGAAAAATCCATGCAAGGCAAAGGCTGGGGGAGCTGACATGATGCAGAAAATGAAAACCTGAAGAGAACATAGCAATTTCCATAAAACAAATCCTGGGAAGGCTTCAACGGCTGGTCAGGAAGCTTTGCATTTGCATGAGAACATCACAGAGAGGGCAGCTGAATGGCCTCTTGTCTAACTGTGATGGGGACTAATTGGAGGACAGGGGCAGGTCATCGCCCTGAGTTAGAGGTCAAAAGGCCGCAGGTACAACGCGCTCCCTACTTAATCTAAGGAAACGTTACAGAAAGCAGTTTGTACAGTTCAGTCTTGCTTAGAGGAAGCAAATCTTTCTATTTCAGTGCTTTTCTAAGCAGAAATTCTGGACCCCACGGAGAAAGAGGTAATATACCTGTCAAATTTCACAGAAAGGTCCCCTTTTTCCTTCAGAACGGAGTCCCATGCGAGGGGGCCAGCATCTTTAGAGAAGAAACATGGCGGACACCATGGAGCATGACTGCCTACGTGAACTCAATGGAACCCTCTGGAGCACAGTATGGGTTTCTAAGGGTAGATGGAAAGCAGGCATTTATGGAAGCTGTATTTGAAACCAATCACACACCAGAAACAGAAGTGGGGGTGAGCTGTGACACAAAACTTATTCTGCAGGCTCAGAAGAAAATTACCATTCGATGCCTGGCCATTGATTTATTGGAAATGCATTTAGAAGTCATAGGACGCTTTTAGTTTAGACAATGGGTGGGTGGCCAGGTAGGCTAGGGGTGACTGTACAGAATTCCTCCTAGAAACTGAGCCTGGGGGTTGAGTTCTAGTCCCAATGGCTGAGTAAAAATGAGCAAATAAATAAAAGTAAGACATATTCCTTATGACTTCAAAGCAGTGCAAAATAGGGACAGAGAAGTCAGGAGGCAGTGGCAGAACTTTTAAAAACCAAGACATGGAAGCCTCATAAACAAAAAAATGTGAACTTCATTAGCAATCAGAGATGAAAATGGTATATCATTATTTGCCTGCCAAAATAGCAGAGGAGTATTTAAGTGATGATAATGTTAGCAAGGGCACAGGGGATGAGCACTCTTAGACGCCACTGGTGGGAGCATAAATTGCTATAACCTTTTTAAAAAGCGATTTGGCAATAGGTTTAAAAAGTCTTGGAAAAAAATACTCATCTCCTCAGGGTAATTCTACTTTCCACAAGCCACCTAAAGAAGTAATTCAGAATCAGAAATTTTATGCCCAAAGATGTCCATTGCATCTCTGAAAACATCTCAGTGTTCAACAGCTAGGAACTGTATAAGTAATATGATATTTTGTAAGATTGCAAGGTAAAATATAGGATGCCCAGCTCAATTTGAATCTCAGAAAAATATGTCCCAAAGATTGCACTGGAAATTTTGCACGTGACATTCATATACTATGGAAATGATTTGTTGTTTACCTGAAGTTCATTTTTTTATTTGCTAATTCACATAAACACACCCTAGTTTTTTGATGAAATATTATGTAACCATCAAACAATAATCATGAAAATATGAACTGTTTTAAGTAGCATAAGAAAATGCTCAAAGATGAAAATCAGACATAATCATGGTAGTTTTCAGCAAAACAAAAAAATATAGCACAGGAAAAAATCAAAAGGAGAAACAATTCATAGAAAAGACACCACATAGTGATGAGGGCGGGAGGATGAGTCCAGATTACTTTTAAAACTGGAAAATATACTAGCATTTTAAAAGGTGGGACAGGAACTGAGAAAGTTGCATTGACATACATACCCCACCAAATGTAAAATAGATGGCGGGCAGGAATTTGCTGTGTAGCAAAGGGAGCTCAACCCAGTGCTCTGTGCAACCGCCAGTGGTGGGATGGGGCAGAAATTCTGGGGAGGGTGGGAGGGAGGCTCAAGAGGGAGGGCACATAGGTATACTTATGGCTGATTCACATTTTGTATGGCAGAAACCAACACAGCATGGGAAAGCAATTATCCTCCAATTAAAAAATAAATTCTAAAAAAAGTAGTCATTAGATAAGACAGCTGAGATCTCCACCTTCTCCTCCTGACCCTCAGTGTCCTTAGGGGTTCCCTTATTCTCAAAAAGTTCTTTCATGGGGCTCCCTCTGCCCACGTGGACTAGGTCACTGCTCCTCAAGCCTTGGGCTGAACTTGTGTCTGTGCCCCCCTGGAATTTTCTTTCTGGCCCTCGTCCAGCCCATTTTAAATCTGGAACACCAGGGCTCTAAGCAGGCGGACAGGCAGAACGCAGCATGGCTGGTGGAGCAGGGGACGCTGTGTGGCAGGCAAGTGAGTGCAAAGTCGCAAAGGGATACAGAGACAAAAGGCTTCTAACAAAGGGCAGATTTTGAAGAACAATGACTTAGGGCGAGTTCTTGTCAATGGTATCTTTGCCATCTTTGCCTAGTCTAGAGTCCAAGACCGTGTACATGAATTGGAAGGGAAAATCCCAAGGATTTGTATTCACAGTCCTGAGCTGTGAAGGGGCACCTCTTTTATGTAAAGACATCAGGACTGGGTCATGAGGCTCAGAGAATAAAGCTTGACATTGCTCTTGGTAATTCCATCCACAGTCCAGAACGGTTCATACACCCCTGGATCTCACACATGCATGGGGCCCGCAGCACAGGCAGAACTTGTAAGTCTCTTCCAAGTGCTCTAAATGCCAAGGAATTTGGGGGAGCTCCAAACCGCAGAAGCTGTCGGAGATGCAGACAGAGCTCCAGGGACATGTGGTCTGGAGGGCAGGCAGCAGGCTTGAATAAAAGGAGAATCTACTATTTATATTGGGGATTACACTTCTTGGTGGCCAGTGATGATGTGTCAAAAACTTTAAATGTGTTTTCATGAAAGCAAGTGCTTTGAAGAGGAATTTTCATTTATATATTTCATTTCAAATTTACCGATGAAAACAAACCTACTTCATAACCACTATCAAAAGTTGAAGACAAAGTAACCCTCCAATGGTACCACTAAAGGACATGGGGCAAGAACTGCAGCCAAGGTGGGAAGAGGTATCACTTGGTGGATTCTAGGTGACTTCCATATTGGGGAGCATTTCAGCCCAAGCAGCAATACTGTACGGCAACATTATGAGGACTAGGATCTGGAAAAGGGAATGCGGTTGAGAGTCGAGTGCTCTGTTTCAAAGGCAATTGTTGTTGCTGTTCGCTAAGTCATATCTGACTCTCTATGACCCCGTGGACTGCAGTACGCCAGGCTCCTCAGTCCACTCTCCCCCGGAGCTGGCTCAAATTCATGTCCATTGAGTCGGTGATGCTATCGAACCATCTCATCTTCTGCCACCCACTTCTTCTGCCTTCAATCTTTCCCAGGTCTTTTCCAAAGAGATGGCTCTTCGCATCAGGGGGCCAAAGTATTGGAGGTTCAGCTTCAGCATCAGTCCTTTCAGTGACTATACAGGTTGATTTCCTTTCAAAGGCAGGGGTGATATGAAATAAATCCCCATACAGATAAGTTCTTGGACAGATAAGAAGCCCTAGAGAGTGCAAGGCTTTCTGTTTTCAAGAGGGAAAGCCAATGGTGAAATGTTTAAAGGTTCTATTTGTTATAAGGAAACTTAAGAGAGAAACATAGGGAGTCCAGACAGATAACACAAAGAATATCTCAACATGTCATTCACTGGCCCAAAGCGTCCTCCAAAACCTCTGTAGAGATGATGTTTGTGAAAAATACACATGGAAGCATCCACATAACAAATTAAAAACAGCCATAAACACAGACTCGTCTGTTTCCTCACACTAAACTGACAATAATGTTTCTAAAATTCACAAATGCACAAAGACCAAGAGAAGAAGAGAGACAGAACCACAGAAGAGAGAATTCTGGAAGCTGACAAGCAGATGCAGAAATGATTACTAGCTGTGCTGGAAGCAGGAAGGGAATGGATATCTATCAGGAATCCTGTTGATTCTGGGCAGAGAGTCCTGGAAAGTCTAGGAAACTAGAGCTGCCAGTTACTCAGAGAGCGAGGCTACGTGTCAACTGGAAATCCAAAGCCCTGATGTCTTTAAAACCTGGCCAATATGCCCACCCCAGCAGGTCCTCTAAGGGGACTGACTCGCTCCCAGGAGGGAACCACATGTTTACCCTCCTGATGAAACAGAAGAGATAGCGGGGCAGGACCACTTGGCTGAGACTGTCCCGTGATAGGAAGCCGATTATTCTAAGTCCCCACACTGCTCTGCTCAGCTCGGCTCCCAGCAAAACACCAAGGATAAGCAGCCCGCACTTAAGCCCCGCAACAAAGTGGAACAGGCAATTGGAAGAATCCTCTCTGGAGAAACTGACCAGCCCAAGAGAATACCCAATAACTTCCCATCAAGGTTCTGATAGCATGAGGACCCCGTCCGCATGGGCTCCTCATGCAGTGAGGCCCAGAACCTTCAAGGTCTGTGCATCCAGGGGGAACAGAGGGTCTGAAAGTGACTGCAGTCCTCAGGAGAAAAGTCGACCAGATATTAATAAAGGAGGCCAGAACAAGCAAGAACAGAAGCCAGAGGAATGAAAGAAAATTGAGAAAACGTAAGAAAATTCAATCATTATTATCTTCAGCTAGGTAAGAGATGATATCCATAAAACAAGAACATAATGTTATAAAAGGAAAAAAAAAGGAACAGATACAATGAAATGATTATGGAATGTTTCAGCTGTATTAGCAGAAATAAACATCTTAATAGGAGTTTGGGAACATACAATTAATGAAATCCTCCAAAAGCAGAACAACAAGACACACGGAGAATAAAAACATCAGAGAATCCATTCAGGAGTCAATATTTAATCAATAGAAATTCCAGAAAGAACACAGAAAATGGGGAGACAAAAGTATTTTTACAAAATGATAGAAGACTCATTAAAGGATTATTAGAACTAATAAATGAATTCACAGATTATAGGATACAGGATCAAATTACAAAACCCAATTGTTTTTCTAACACTGGCAATGAATAATCTGAAAATAAAATTCAAGGGAAAAATTCCTTTCACTAAAGCATCAAAACAAACAAGAATAAATTTAACAAAATTATATAACACTTGGACCTCCAAAACTAGAAGGTACTGTTAAAGGAAATTAAAGAGGACCTAAATAAATAGAAAAATACCCCATGTTCATGGGATAGAAGACTTAATATTGTTAAAAGGGCTCTACTCCCCAAATTGAGGTACAGATTCAACCCAATTCCTATCAAAATTCCAGCTGGCTGCTTTGCAGAAATTGACATGTTAGTCACAGATGACTGTATTTTGCCTGATTTCATTCTAGAACGTGTCCAGGACAGGCAAACCCATAAAAACATGAAGTTAGACTTGGGATTGCCAAGAGCTGGAAGTTTAAGGAGAGAATGAAGAGCAACTGCCTTTGGGTATGGATTTCCTTTGTGAGTGACAACAATATTCTAAAGTGGATCATGTGCCTATAGTTAAAACCTTATATTCTTACATTAAATAGATGAAGTTTATGGCATAAAAATTAGATCAAAACAAAGCTGTCAAAAATTCTTAAATATAAATTAATTAACTAAACAATGTAAGATAATTATTCTAAAATGACAAGCATATCCAAAATGAAAGGGCCCACTGAGGGTCAAACACAATCAAGACTCACATGTGTGAGATTGTGGAATATTACAGACAGAACAATAATTCTCAAACATTCAAGAACAAAAGAAGAGGTCCAGTGGTTAAGACTCCAAGCTCCCAATACTGGGAGCCTGGGTCCATTCCCAAGTCAGGGAACCAGATCCCACATGTTGTAACTAAAGGTCCTGCATGCCGATATTAAGACCTGGCACAGCAAAATAAATAAAAATTATAAAAAAAAAAAAAAGAAAAAAAGAAATGCACAAGTAGAAATGCAAGCATGGACTAGGAATTGATCATGGAGAGGACAGTGAAGGAGACACCTAATTCTCAGGACAAGTCAAGCCCTTGTAAACCCTCAGATTTAAAATGATAATAACCCATTTGGAAAACTCCTTCCCAATTCTATGATCCTTGTGAAATTATTCTTTCTCTTTAGATTTGTGAAATAGATACAAGGAAGTTTTTCTCACCTTTGCTTTGGTTTCTTCATTCATGTATTTTGACATCATGGGAAATCACTTAACCCTTTTAGGATGGGGTCTGGGGTTATAAGGAAGAAATGATAATGCAGTAGAGCAATGGTGTAAGACGAAGAGAAGACAGTGCCCTTGTGAGATACAGCAGAAGACACAAGTCACTGCTGTGCTTCGCAGAGTATTCAACATCTTGTTAATTAAATATGTGCTTAAGCATAATACATAATAAAAAGGCTGAATCAGGTACTATTGTTAACACTGAGGTTATTGGAAAAATAAATATTCACTCATACCATTTGAACTTAACTACATCTTTCCCCAAAATACAATCCATGGTGAAACTGAGGGCAGTCTTTTGTTTCTTTTCTCATTTCAAGAAAAAGTCAGTCCCATGAATCATCTATCCAAAGTACGGTTAATTTTTACTCATTTAGTTTCCAAACTATTGTGATCTCTTGTTTTATAAAGGACCATAGAGTGAGGAATGTTTGTAAAAAGACGCTATACCAAATTAAAAATAGTATGGTTGAGAAACAAAACTAATGTCATCTATTAGTTCCTTTCAACTACTAGCAACAAATTAAACCTGCATTTTAAATTTAAATTGAACGCTACAGCTCATATCATTGCAGACACGATAAAGAAAAAAACTTTAATTTTAAAAACAAAATCAATTTCAACTTTACGGTGGCAGTAATTGTAGGAAGGTGTTTATAGGAAAGATATACCAAAAGGAGCTCTCTGGATCTTGTATTACCCATAACAATTATTTGCTGCTTATTCCACATAATAAATTAAACACGTATTCACATTTGTTATGAAGAGTAAAAATAAATTACAATCAAATTTTATATATACGCAATTATACTTTGTGGTATAAAGAGGAATATACGTATATTGTATATAACTTCTTGATATAATTCATTTGTTGCTAACATAAGTCAGATTACTATAGAAAATTTTATATTTATTTTCAGAAACAGTAAATCAGATAATACCAGAACCTTAGAGCGCTTTCAGATCTTCTCCCACGATATATAGTAACTGTAAACACACCATAGTAAAACCAAGAGTAATTCAGTCTTAATAAAATTTTGCCTTTGAAGGGGGATCAATTTACTACACATTTTTAAACTCTCTTTTGTCCATAAACGACACTCTTGTCATCATAGTTATAGATTAAAATTGAAACTCTTTATTGGATGAAATGAAATTCCTCTCTATGAATCATAAAATGATGCTGTGCTCAATAGTATTTATATTGGTTAGATGAGTTGATGTGGAGAAAACTGTCACATACAAAATGCTAAAAAACTAATGAATCATAAGGAGAACAAAATACATTTTGGAATATAAGATCATTTTAAAATAGAAGCAATGATAATCTGATTTATAAGCTGTTATTTCTTAGGAAATAGTTATTTATACATAAATATATAAATCTACAGTGTGCAGATAAGGCTCAAATGCCACCTATCACAATCCATCACTAATAGCTTGTCTGCTCATGACCACAAAAGCCCTCAAAGTTCTTTAAGCGCTAAATGCCTTGAGGTTTATTTCCAAAATCTCCTAATATGGGGAAGTGGAACTCAGTCTAGGGGGGTGGTACCCAAGAGAAATTCTGCAGAGCAATGTGCCTGCTGAGTAGGTGTGCAAGAAAACACACGTGGCATGAAAACTCCCCCGTAGGGGCTAGATGCCCGTCCCATTGCCCTTTCCCCACAGCCCTGAGGAAATCAAAGGGTCCTCACATTCTGAGGTGATGGGGCCACTTGGAACATACTAGAAAAAATTGGGGAGATAAGGCAGAAATGATGAGATTCAAAATGTTGCTGAGTATTAGTAAGTGCAACACTCAACAGACACTCAAAGAGTGGGTGCTGTGTTGACAACATGGAGTTTGGGGGCTTGGCCAGGTGGATACACACAGTGCCCCCAGGATGAGCACACGGGGGCCTGGGGCCAAAGGACTAAGGCAGGAGGACCCAGAAGGATGCTGGAGGAGACTGTCCCGGCAGAAGTGAGGACAGGAGCAATGGATCACGACGCAGTGGCAAGTCTGTGAGTCTACACTGGTACTCAGACAAGGGGTCTTGGCAAGGCAGGCAGTGTTGAAAAGAGAGACAAAGGTAAGACCCTTACCTTACAGATCACAATGTGTAGACGGAACCAGAAAATAAGGAAACCATCCGTTCCAATCCCTAAAGCAATGGTTGATTCCAGAAAGGATTCTCAATGGGACTGAAAAGATTCGGATAAATGTCCTCAGGGATGAAGACACTCAATCTGAAACTATCACCCCCATGTTCTTCCTCATTACAGACTGTGCCCCTGGGTGTGACGGAACACAGAGGACACATCATCCCTGAGATGGTATTCTGTGCCAAAAATGTGAGATAATAAGCAATAATTCTTTGAGGAAAACATCCTCACCCTAGATGGGGGAAGAAGTATGGAAGATGATTAACTCCTTTTTATAAGTGAGAGTATAGAGAGAGCTGACCAACACACACTTAGGAGATGAGAAGAGCAAGAGACAGGGCTCAGACCCCAAGTTAAAGAAGAAGAGGAGACGGAGGAGGGGTGAAGAGGGGAAAAGGGACGCGGAGGTTGCAGACCAAGCGACATCGGATAAGGCCATTGTCCTGCGCCCTTAAAGAAGGCCAATGAGGAAACCTCATCTGGGGTAGATATTATATTATAGAATTATTAATTTTTATAGATGCCATATGATTACCGACTATGCAGCAGAATTACTTTCTCGGGAGATGCAAGAAACAATGAGGGACGAATGTGCCACCATGTCAGTGACAGACTTTTCCTCTGGTGAAAAAATAAATTTACATTTGATATATACTAATACACAATGGAGAGAGGGCGGAGTTAATGCATACCTGACGGACTGCTAATAAAGAATGGATCTAGCTGACAGGTATTCACGTTTTACTGGAATATTTTTCCAACATTTCCATACCTGTGCAAACTCCAAAATAAACTTCTACTCACAGACTACTGGAGGAGGCGGACACGACAACAATTCATTAAGACACAATGCCACAAAAGTTATACAAGGCGGCTATTACAGACTGGCAAGGGGAGTCTAAGGAGCAAGCATTTCTTTTCCAGTCATAGGAATTATTACTGACTGTCATAACAGGAAAACAAGCAACGGGTTAGCTATTTTAAGACATTTAGGGAAGGGAGAGAGGAGGAGTCAAACTTCCCAACTCAGAAATATTCACTCAGGAAATTGTTTGAGGAGCAAAAGTGTAAATGAATGGAGGCTTTAAGGCTTTTGTATATAAAGTTCTGACACACGCATTCTTCTTCAATGCAAGAACGATTGATTTATTTGGACTACTCACTGTAGAAGTGCTTGCTGGCCTTGACAAAATGCTCCTCAATGACAGAAGGGAGAGTAAAGATACTCCGTCTCCATAGCTCCTCAGTGACAGAAGGGAGAGTAAAGATACCCCGTCTCCATAGGTCCTCAGTGACAGAAGGGAGAGTAAAGATACCCCGTCTCCTTACGAAATACAGACCTTAATGTCATGCACATTCCCTTCATTATTTTACAATATTTTTCTTTCTATGGTAAAGGTTTACAGGTAGATGATAGAAAATTAGCTTCTGAGACAAGACTAAAAGGCTTGAGGCAGACAGTTTATAATAATCACTTGACCCAGATCAAGAGTGCTACATAAAGTAGAACAGGCTATTTAAGCTCTCTGAGCCTCAGTTTCCTCATCTGTAAAGTGGGGACAGTAACTTTAAAACCCAAAACTGTTGGAAGATTTAAATTGGTTATTGATGTAAGGATATTAGCCCAGTGCCTGGCTACATACACAAATGCTAGTTATAATGGCGGTGATCATGATGATAAAACACAATAAAACACAAGAATAAAGTCACAAAAGTATGAAGTCAGGAGACATTCATAACAGAGTCCAAGAATGCTTAAAAAAAAAAAAACTGGACATATATTTATGTTCAGGGTCTGGAAGAATCAATATAGTTAGTTAAGATGCCAAGTGATCTACAGTCAGCAGGAAGGTATTGTAGAAATTAACAATCTAATTCTAAATTTTATGTGGAATAGCAAATGATGTGAAACAGCCAAAGAAACTTTGAATGAAGTTAAAGGACACACCAGTCTCTGATTTTAAGATTTATTACCAAACTACAGACATTAAGACTATGGTACTGGTGAAAGGATAGACCGATAGATGACAAAACCTGACCACACACACACAGTTAATGGATTTTCAACAAAAGTGCCAAGAAAATTTAATGAAAAGTATAGTACTTTTGGAGAAGGCAATGGCACCCCACTCCAGTACTCGTGCCTGGAAAATCCCATGGATGGAGGAGCCTGGTGGGCTGCAGTCCATGAGGTCGCAAAGAGTTGGACACGACTGAGGGACTTCCCTTTCACCTTTCACTTTCATGCATTGGAGAAGGAAATGGCAACCCACTCCAGTGTTCTTGCCTGGAGAATCCCAGGGACGGGGGAGCCTGGTGGGCTGCCGTCTATGGCATCACACAGAGTCAGACATGACCAAAGTGACTTAGCAGCAGCAGCAGCATAATGCTTTTAACAAATGGTATTTTCTCTGATGCTGGCAGGGATTGGGGGCAAGAGGAGAAGGGGACGACAGAGGATGAGATGGTGGATGGCATCACTGACTCGATGGACGTGAGTCTGAGTGAACTCCGGGAGTTGGCGATGGACAGGGAGGCCTGGCGTGCCGTAATTTATGGGGTCGCAAAGAGTCAGACATGACTGAGCGACTGATCTGATCTGATTTTCAAATGATACAATTAGACACATATGAAAAGTCAGAAAGAAAAAGGAAGGAGGCATGGAGGAAAATAGGGTTGACCTATACCCTACACCATATACAGAAGTCAGCATAAAATGTATCATAAACGCAAAACCTCCAAAACAGCAGAAATTCTAGAAGAAAACACAAGGAAAAACCCTTCCAGCCTTGGTTTGGGTATATATTCCTTGGGATACAAAACACATGAAACATACAAGAACAACTGACATCCTCCTATATTGCTGGTCTGAAGGCAAAAGGGTACAGATATTTTGGGCAAAGTCTGGCAGTTTCTTATACATTCCATCATATACTGACCCACTCCAGTACTCTTGCCTGGAAAATCCCATGGATGGAGGAGCCTGGTAGGCTGCAGTCCATGGGGTCACAAAGAGTCAACCATGACTGAGCGACTTCTCTTTCACTTTTCACTTTCATGCATTGGAGAAGGAAATGGCAACCCACTCCAGTGTTCTTGCCTGGAGGATCCCAGGGACGGGGGAGCCTGGTGGGCTGCCGCCTATGGGGTCGCACAGAGTCGGACACGACTGAAGCGACTTAGCAGCAGCAGCATACAACTGTACATATCAATCAAAATTCAGAACTGAAGGGGTGAATTTTACTGTATGATCTTATGTACATGTATATATATATATATATACACACACACACACACACACACAAAGAATACAAATTGAAAACCATAAAATACCCTATAAGTGATACGTAGCTAATATTGACATTTACTGGATTCCTTCTTGCTCTCACATATAGAGACAACCTAGTTAATGAACGTAGGATCATAGTTCAGTCACTGTAGCTTTCAAATGGTTCATTATTCACAGTACAAGCCCTACATCACCACCCTTGGTTTTCACATTTTCCATGGGTATCCATGACAATTTATTCTTTCCCATGAACTTTAGAACCACATTATCGAGTTTGAAACAAGCCCCACTGGAACTGACATTGAGATTGCAACGAACTTTTAAATTAATGGAGAAGGCTTATAGATATTAGCCTTCCCATTTATATATACATGGTGTCTCTCCATTGGTTAGTCTATTTTGATGTCATACAGGAATGTTTTGTGGTTTTAATCATGTGGATCTTAAACAGTTCATGTATTGTTGATTCCTATAGGAAAGAGAAAAAAAATCCCCCCCCCCAAAAACCTTTAAAATTTTCATGACATTTTTATTCATATATTTGGGAAAACCATTGAATTTGATAAGTAAATTCTATTATTGAACTTGTCATTACTCCCTATAGCTTGAGCGGGGAAGGATGTTCAAACAAACCGAACCAACATCTGTCAGTAATTTTGTGTTGTCCTTTCCAAACCACGCAGGCTATGTTTCTATTTCTGGACCCACTACACAGGTTCTCACAACCAAGCCAATGTTAAATTGTAATAATGAGAATCAATGTCTTTGCTTCCTTAGAGATTTTAACGGGCAGGCATGCCTTTAAGGTCTAATATTTTATATTTGTTTTTAATACTTGAAATAAATTAATTCGACAAATATTTATTGAACACCTGTGCTAAGTTCAAACTACTGCACAATTGCACTCATCTCACACACTAGTAAAGTAATGCTTAAAATTCTCCAAGCCAGGCTTCAGCAATACATGAACCATGAACTTCCTGATGTTCAAGCTGGTTTTAGAAAAGGCAGAGGAACCAGAGATCAAATTGCTAGCATTCGCTGGATCATGGAAAAAGCAAGAGAGTTCCAGAAAAACATCTATTTATGCTTTATTGACTATGCCAAAGCCTTACTACATGGATCATAATAAACTGTGGAAAATTCTGAAAGAGATGGGAATACCACACCACCTGACCTGCCTCTTGAGAAACCTGTATGCAGGTCAGGAAGCAATAGTTAGAACTGGACATGGAACAACAGACTGATTCCAAATAGGAAAAGGAGTACGTCAAGGTTGTATATTGTCACTCTGCTTATTTAACTTATAGGCATAGTACATCATGAGAAATGTTGGGCTGGAGGAAGCACAAGCTGGAATCAAGATTGCCGGCAGAAATATCAATAACCTCAGATATGCAGATGACACCACCCTTCTGGCAGAAAGTGAAGAAGAACAAAAAAGCCTCTTGATGAAAGTGAAAGAGGAGAGTGAAAAAGTTGGCTTACAGCTCAATATTCAGAAAACTAAGATCATGGCACCCGGTCCCATCACTTCATGGCAAACAGATGGGGAAACAGTGGAAACAGTGGCTGACTTTATTTTTCTGGGCTCCAAAATCACTGCAGATGGAGACTGCAGCCATGAAATTAAAAGACGCTTACTCCTTGGAAGGAAAGTTATGACCAACCTAGACAGCATATTGAAAAGCAGAGACATTACTTTCCCAACAAAGGTCCATCTAGTCAAGGCTATGGTTTTTCCAGTGGTCATGTATGGATGTGAAAGTTGGACTATAAAGAAAGCTGAGTGCCGAAGAATTGATGCTTTTGAACTGTGGTGTTGGAGAAGACTCTTGAGAGTCACTTGGACTGCAAGGAGGTCCAACCAGTCCATCCTAAAGGAGATCAGTCCTGGGTATTCATTGGAAGGACTGATGCTGAAGCTGAAACTCCAATACTTTGGCCACCTGATGTGAAGAGCTGACTCATTTGAAAAGACCCTGATGCTGGGAAAGATTGAGGGCAAGAGGAGAAGGGGACGTCAGAGGATGAGATGGTTGTATGGCATCACTGACTCAATGGACATGAGTTTGAGTGAACTCCAAGAGTTGGTGATAGACAGGGAGGCCTGGCGTGCTGTGGTTCATGGGGTTGCAAAGAGTCAGACATGACTGAGCGACTGAACTGAACTGAACTGTGCTACGTTCTGAGGATAAGCTGATGGACAAGACAGATATAGTCCCTATTTGTCCTACAGAAGAGTGAAGTGAAGTGAAGTGAAGTGAAATGAAGTAAAGTCGCTCAGTCATGTCTGACTCTTTGTGACCCCATGGACTGTAGCCTGCCAGGCTCCTCCATCCATGGGATTTTCCAGGCAAGAACACTGGAGTGGGTTGCCATTTCCTTCTCCAATATTTGTTTTTAAATAGAGATTTAACTGACATACATTAAGGTGTACAGTGGAATTCTCTGGTGGCTCAGAAGGTAAAGAATATGTCTGCATTGTGGGAGACCCACGCTATCCCTGGGTCAGTTAGAAACCCTGGAAAAGGGAATAGCAACCCACTCCAGTATTCTTGCTTGGAGAATTTCATGGACAGAGGATCCATGAGATCTGGACCATAAAGAAGGCTGAGTGATGAAGAATTGATGCTTTCAAACTTGGGTGCTGGAAAAGGCCCTTGAAAGTCCCTTGGATAGCAAGGAGATAAAACCAGTCAATCCTAAAGGAAACCAACCCTGAATATTCATTAGAGGCACTCATGCTGAAGCTGACGTTCCAATACTTTGGCCACCTGATGGAAACAGCAGACAATGGAAAAGACCCTGATGCTGGGAAAGACTGAAGTCAAAAAGAGAAGAGGGTGGCAGAGGATGAGATGGTTGGACAGCATCACTGCCTCAACAGACATGAGTTTGAGCAATTCTGGGAGTTAGTGAGGGACAGGGAGGCCTGGTGTGCTGCCGTCCATGGGGTCACAAAGGGTCGGACACATTGAGTGACAGAAGGTCTACAGTGTGTTGATATGACACATTTATATATTGCAATACGATCACCACCATAAGGTTAGCTAACACCTCTATCAAGTCCCATAACTGCCATTTCTTTTTGGTTGTGAGAACATTTGACATCTTGTCTCCTGGATATTGGTTTAAGGTAGAATTTATGTATGATGTTAAGGAAAGCTCCAAAACTAGAGATCATCTCTCAGAAATATGTGAAGCTAAACAAACAGAATTATGGATATTATTAAAATATAAGAGTTTTATCATGGAAGAACAAAAAGATTAGCAATAAAACTACACATCAAAAGAGCACATAGGGATCCTGTTAAATTTCTACTAATGGAGCAAGAAAGGCACCACTCCCCTCCAAACTGCAATAAAACCAAACTTAGAAGAGGACAATTCATTACAATTCCTATTTCCTAATAGGAGTATCATGCAACGAACATTTATAGAGGCCCACTGTGTGTCAGGCATTATTCGTGAAACCTTCATGACACTCAAATTCCACTGGCCAAAGTGTGTTGATAGGGAGCTTATTGTCAGCTATATTTAAACCTGAGTTTCCCTTGTCAGGGCTGAGGTCAGTTAGAACCTTAAGGAGGCCCTCTGGGCCACAGGTGAAGGACCATCACACACACACCATCACACACACACACCATCACACACACACACCATCACACACGTGGCAAGTACACACTGTAGATACTGTCATAACACATTTTGCCAAAATAAGATAAAACCTTCCAAGATGTTGGGAAAACATTTAAGGGGTATTTCAATCAAAATACACAGCAAGTACCCAGAGTTACATATGCATTATTCACACCCATCTATTTCTACACAGACGTAATGGAAACAGTAGAAGAAGCCAAAAATGTAGAGCTGTATTTTGTAATTACCAATTATAACAGTGACCATAATAATTTTAATTAGGAAACACAAGACATTGGTTTTTTGAGATTAATCTTTTTGAACCAAATTCATATATGTTGAAGATTAATCTTTAACATGACAGTCATTGACATTTTGGTCATTTGACTCAGGCACAAAAATAAAAAGGAGGCTTCACTAATCACATTGGTTTCCCTTCACATGAACCCCAAGCTCTAATCACAAGTCACATTGAGCAGATGCAAATTGAAGGCCACTTTTCAACAGATGTTCAGCCAAGATTTTTTTTTTTAATTTTTTTTTTTATTAATCTTCCCTAGATGAGATCTCAACAGCAATGCAATGGAAGGTAAATCCACAAAGTCATACTATAATGACTAATTTTAATTACTTTGCAGAATCACCACTTATTTTCAAAATTGGGTATGTTTTTCACAAGCTAATTATCTGGCTACACAGTTAAAAGCTTGCAAGCTGTAATGCTACTAGTTCCTATCTCAACAAAAACTGTTATACATGGCATAATGAAGCCCGCTAGTTTTGAATGTAAGTTAGCAGTTTTGGTGCCATGAAGGGGCAAAAAGCTGAACTCTAGGCTGATCAGTTAAAGGGAAGCACGATCAATAGGAGGTATTTGAAAGAATTGGAAACCACACACAACTCCATGAGGATTCTGGAAGGGAAATCACCGTTATCTGGGATAAAACAATCACCACAAATAAAAATGCCTACGTGGACCAATGACTGAGTCCACAAGGCCACCCATAAGCTGCCCGCCCCTCCCCAATACCTCTCTGACTCCATCTCTGGTATGATCTGAATTTTATCTCTACTCCTGATCCATACGTTGAGGTCCTAAGGCCCCCAGAACCTCAGAGTGTAAATGTATTTGAAGATAGGGTCTTGGAAGTGACAATTAAGGTTAAGGTAGGTCATTAAGATGGGCTCTCATTCACTATGACCGGCATCCCTTACAGAAGAAGAGACTGGGACACAGACACGCACAGTGGGAGGACCATGTGAAGACGGAGTAAGAGGGTGGCCATCCACAAGCCAAAGGGAGAGATGTCAGAAGCAAACTCAGCAGGACACCTGGATCTTGGACTTCTGGCCTGCAGAACCATAAGGGACGAATTTTGGCTGTTTAAGCCAGCCATTCTGCGGCTTTTGTTATGGCAGCCCTAGAACCTAATATAACCTCATGGCCTCCGTCACACTCTCCATGGGATCCTAGAACTTGCCCAGCTTCTCCCCTCAGAAGGCCTCTTGTGTCCTCTGATGAAGGGCCCTCCCCATGAAGACTGCCTGATTCCCACTCTCTTCTCCTGCAGAGCCTGGCTCTGAGACTGCACCCCCCGGTGCTGAGCCTGCTCCAGCCCATTTAAAGTTGGAAACTTTCCCAGGCCCCAGCACACCCCATCATCTTAACCCCGCTCTCCTGCACAAGCCGCCTCCATACACATTCCCATAATCTCCTACTTATTAGAAACATTGCTCATCAACTCTCCCCACTGGAATATAAACCCCACAAGGGCAGGGATCACTGTTTCACTCACCAACTGAGCTCTAATGACTAGAAAAGAGCAATAAACACTTTGACAAGGTGGATTGAATGCCCTTTAGGTTCTCATTTTAAAAATATATAATAAAGTAAAAGAAAAGGAGGACAAATGTAAACAAGTAAAAGGGAAATTAGTTCAGCAAAGACTGTAATGTGAAATAAGCAAAGATTGATTCTATCAATTAAAAAGAGAATGTACTTCTGATGAAGTTATCGATTTCTTTCTAGTCTTTTCAAAGATCCCTAAACCTACTGGTCAATGATACTTCTCTAAAGGAATTCATGAACCAAAGTATTTTTGACAATCCACTTGAATTGCATGTCCTAATTCGTTGACAATATACCACAGTTTTTTGGTACCTCGTAGAACTGTGGTGCTGGAGAAGACTCTTGAGAGTCCCTTGGACTGCAAGGAGATCAAACCAGTCAATCCTAATGGAAATCAATCCTGAATATTCATTGGAAGGACTGAAGTTGAATCTCCAATATTTTGGTCACCTGATTCGAAGAGCTGACTGATGGGAAATATACCATGATGCTGTGAAAGACTGCAGGCAAAAGGAGAAGGGGGCACTAGAGGATGAGATGGTTGGATGGCATCACCAATTCAACGGACATGAGTCTGACCAAACTCCAGGAGATAGCGAAGGACAGGGAAGCATGGCGTGCTGCAGTCGATGGGACAGCCAAGAGTCCGACATGACTTAGAGATTGAACAACAGCAGCAGCAAAGTGCCACGTTCCTGTCTGCAAAATGTGTCTGCAGTGAGGTTGCTGTGAGAAGCTCTGAGTGTGAGAAACCAGCTTGGGGATTCATCGTCTAGCTGTTCCCTAAAGAGAGCTTCGTCTCCAAGTTAGCATGTTCAAAGCAGATTTAAAGGTTGCCCCAGAGGAAAAAAAAAAAAAACACCAGATGAGTCTTAAAGCAAAGCTGCCTGGTCATTTGAATGGACACTGCGTTAATAACGACAGCCTGATATGCTGGAAAACGTGTGCACTTTTGTACCTGTAGCAAAAGCCCAGGGCCCTGTTGTAAGACATGGTGGGGGAGTCTATTTTGTTGTTGTTATTGTTGTTCAGTCACTAAGTCATATCCGACTCTTTGCTCATGGACTGTAGCACGCCAGGCTTCCCTGCTTTCACTATCACCCGGAGTTTGTAAAACTCATGTCCATTGAGTTGGTGATGCCATCCAACCACCTCATCCTCTGTCGCCCTCTTCTCCTGCCCACTGGGCAGTAACAAGTGCATACAGGTGCAGCCCATGGCTTCCACCCTACATGAGCCATGTCAGATCGTTATAAGCTTTGATCAAAACACAGGGCTAAGACCAAAACCAAACATGAATGCCCTGGTAGCCAGCAGAGATCACAATGCAGCCACATCATCCAGCAAAACTGGGGAAGCAGACAACCTCATTTTGCTAACAGACTTTGTACAGCATTGGAGACACCATTCTGCAGAGTGCACTGTGCTGCTCCCTGCCCTGCAGACATGAGAAGGTCTTTCCGTCACCTCGGGACCTGTGACTCAGACAGACCTCTCTGCAGGGTTCCCCGGACACCTTTCATCAGGACCCGGGGGTGCCCTGCAGTCAAATGTTTCGTGTCCCCTCCCTCTATAACCTGCAAGCATAATCCATTTGTATGAAAAATGGGCCAGGGAAACTGTGGCTCTTTTTGAAACATTAAAATTATCTTCATAGAAAACACAATACAGAGATGAATGTGTTGAAGCCCTGAGGACATGCAAACAGGCTGTGTATATCACTGCTGTAAAAAAAAAAAAAAAAAAGTTTGCTTTGAAAGAAGAGAGAAATTCAATAACATAAAAAGAAATATGTGTGATAAAAGAGATCTCTAAAATTGGACAGACAAACGAACATATTTATTTATTATTTTAAGATGCTAATGGCTTCAGTAAAATTCTGAGAAAATTTTGACATAATTAGAGTCTTGCTAGGTATTTATATGGTTAACGTTTCTTGCATATTCAATAAGTCCTTATGTTGCCATTAATTGCTATGAAATAATTTTTTCCCCCACTGGTTCAGTGGTAAAGAATCCAGGCCTGGAGGATTCTATGGGGTCACAAGCAGGCAACATTCACTTTCACTTTTCCCTTTCAGGAACATCCAATACATCAGGTTTACGCAATACTCGTAAAGTCCCGCCTTGTCACATGCTACTCGGAGGAGCTTTAAGGCGTGGCTTCCAGATCTGAGTGTGTCTGAGCCACAGTGAAATCTCACTGTTGGTGCCTGAATGGGAGAGTCACGGATTAATGGAGGCTCATTCTGATTCTGCCAGCATGGAAGGAAGTGTGAGATTCTCACTACCTGGAACCCTGAGTGGAGGGGGAGGCAGGGGCTTGGACATCACTGTGGACCCTCCCCTTTCTACGCACCATCTGCCCTTTGTAACTGCTAGGGAGGAAGCCTTTTCTAACCAGCAGGCAGCATTTCCAGTCTAGGAAGAGTAGGGTCACTTCTGTGAGGACCAGAGTCAGGGTAAAGTGTCCATCCACTGCAGTGAAGCGTTTCAGATCAGGGGTTGCAGGCAGATGGTTCAGAATGAAGCCAGCAGAGGACACGCAAGCCCATCTCACACCTATTTTGTGTCTGCTTCCTGCCCGTCAGATGGGTGCTTGGAGCAAGTTTGAGGATACAAAAACAGAGGCCTTAGGAACATTACTTGCAAAATGTGTTGGTTAGGGCCTTCTCTGCTGGTCTAGAGGTTAAGAATCTGCCTTGCAAAGCAGGGGAGGTGGGTTTGATCCCTGGTCTGGGACCTAGGTTCCCACGCATCACAGAGCACCTAAGCCCATGGAACTAGAGAATCCATGGGCCATAACATAAGATCTGGCGTGTCTAAGACCTGATGCCACCAAATAAATAACTAAATACTTCTCAACACGTGTTGATTAGTCTCAATCACCTTCCCCCCGTGCTCAGGGGTCCTTGCAATGGCCAGGGGTCTTCACCAAGCATTCGTGCTCCCCTGACCCTGAAGAGACAGTATCCAGGACAGAAGCTCTGGACCAATGGGGTCAAAGATTAAGCCAAGTGCAACAGATAAAGGAGAGGCTGGACAGGGCCATCTTTACAAGTGTGTTGTTCCGAGAGCACTGGAGAGCTGACTGGTGAGGACAGAGTCAAGAAGAGCTGCCCAAAGCTAGCTGGCTGCATCGATTCACTCATCAACAGGGGCACGCATCATCACTTGCTACAGGCCAGGTCCTTTGCTGGGGTTTGGAATATGAATGGGAATAAGCCACGGGTGCCTGCCCCTGTGTCTGGGGAGAAAAGCCCCATTAGAGAGAGCTGTGTGTGAGCGTGGCAGGGTCAGGGTGGGTGACACCGGTGTTGGTGCGGAACGGAACAGGGCCCCCCCGCCCAGCAGACGTGGGGAGAGAAGCAGAGGAAACTCAGTCCAGGCAGATTTGTGCTCCCTAATCACCGCTGGGAAGGTCCCAGGAACCTGGGAGCTGGGAGCCCACGAGCCCCTTTAAGGGAACTGATCAAAGGGGGCAGAAAGTAAGACAGAAGCAAAGACAGACGGAGACCTCAGTGCTCAACTTTATTTGCCTCCAAGTTTCCTGTGTCTGATGATCTAGTCGCTAAGTCGTATCCGACTCTTGCGACCCCACGGACTGTAGCCCATCAGGCTCCTCTGTCCATGGGATTCTCCAGGCAAGAATACTGGCGTGGGTTCCCATTTCCTTCTCCATTCCTGTGTCTAATACATAGTTATTCAAATTAGATCCTACCTCAGTCCACAAATGCCATCAGTATGACGGGGAAAGCCAGCTCGCTATTAGGAAAACTTCAAAGCACTTAACAGTTTTGGTGCTCACGTGGGAAGGAGCATATTGTGTTAACTACTTCTTAGGGATGACAGGTTTTATCTGTCTTTCTCTTTGCACTCTCGTGTACAGGAATGCCATTCCTTCCATGGCAATTACAGAAAGAAATAGTGAAAAAAGTACTTTTGCAGCAGCTTATTATTGTCTAAGCTATATATCGAACAGCTAGAACTCGAAAGGGTAACATCTCCTAATTCTTCCAAACCCTCACTCCTTGGAGACAAATTCTTCAGTCTAATTGTAGTTAATTAGACAAAACTGATTAAGCCCTGCATTTGGTTGCTGGCAGTCTGGATCAACATAATATGGTGAACAGAATAAACAGAAAAGGACAGGCTTGGCTGCATCCTGTGTTGGGTCTCTGCGATCTAAAAGGAAAGAATGGTGGTCAGAGAAAATGTCACATCCTCTTCAGGGATGTCTCTGATACAGCCCTCTCTTGCCTGTACCACTGATGGAGTAAGGAGGAGCAACTCTTTACTTGATTGACTACAACTCACTCCTTTCCTGTCTTTACCAATAAAATATTCTATTATTAAAAAAAAGTCAGTTTAGTACTTAGAAGATTCAATTATGAGGAGTCTGCTAGCAAATTACAATTCTTGTTCCATCAATTACTTTGTATATTTTTGACACAACATATGACTCCCAAACCTCTCTAATTCAGATTTACTGGCAGAGAGAGAACAGAGTTAATTGGTGGAAAATGTGAATTTTGGGAAATATTTTGTAAACATAGATTTTACGTCTATAAAGCACGTGCGTGCTAAGTCGCTTCAGTTCAGTTCAGTCGCTCAGTCGTGTACGACTCTTTGCGACCCCAGGAATTGCAGCACGCCAGGCTTCCTTGTCCATCACCAACTCCCGGAGTTCACCCAAACTCTTGTCCATTGAGTCGGTGATGCCATCCAGCCATCTCATCCTCTGTCGTCCCTTTTCTCCTCCTGCCCCCAATCCCTCCCAGCATCAGAGTCTTTTCCAATGAGTCAACTCTTCGCATGAGGTGGCCAAAGTACTGGAGTTTCAGCTTTACCATCAGTCCATCCAAAGAACACCCAGGACTGATCTCCTGTAGAATGGACTGGTTGGATCGCCTTTCAGTCCAAGGGACTCTCAAGAGTCTTCTCCAACACCACAGTTCAACAGCATCAGTTCTTCAGAGCTCAGCTTTCTTCGCAGTCCAACTTTCACATCCATACATGACCACTGGAAAAACCATAGCCTTGACTAGATGGACCTTTGCTTCAGTTCTGTCCAACTCTTTGCAACCTTATGGACTGTAGCCCACCAGGCTCCTCTGTCTATGGGATTCTCCAGGCAAGAATACTGGAGTGAGTTGCCATGCCCTACTCCAAGGAATCTTCCTGACCCAAGGATCGAATCCAGGTTTCCTGCAATTCTTGCACTGCAGGCAGATTTTTTACTTAACTGAGCCACCAAGGAAGCCCCTTATGTAAAGTAACTTACTCATAAATAGATTACAAAAGTATGTATAGTAATCTTTCTGATACTTCTAGCCTAATGGCTACATATAACTTTTTTCTTATTCCAAAAGACCAGCTAACATATTCAGGTGCAATAAAATATATCTGAACTTTCTATTTTGAGTTTTAGTGATTTTTTTTTTATATCATATACACTTCTTCTTGCCCTTCCCCCAAAATTCTGCATTAAATTCTTATCTATTTTTCCTTGAATTTCTTCATTCAAGGAATTATTATTCCCAAATAATTTAAAAATTATTCACAAATAATTTAAGCCATAGTTTAAAAAAATTATATGCATTTTAAAACATTAGTGTTTTTTAATAGCCATTCTCTATCCTAAAAAACATGGTAAAAAGTTGTCTTTGGATAGAATTAAAATAGGACTTTTTTTATTAAATAATTGATGGCTTATCAAAAACCCTGATTTTTCAGGGACAGAAAGGAAATACATAAATTTTTAGGAAGGCACGTGTGAGCCCAGAGCATAGTTATGAACACATAACCAAGAAAACATCAGTGTCTTATTTTAGTTTGAGTCTCCCAGACATTTTGATAAGATAAGTAGCAGAAAGCAAACCTCAGGCGGTGGAATTCTCAGAAGACTATGGTAGCTCATTTACCACTCAACAGTACTTCTTGGCATCATTGAACTTTATCCTTTCACCCTGGGGTGAACCAAGAAACATGGGTGCCACCTTGATTTTCACTGTCAGGTAATATTTCCTGGTTTCTCTGGGTACAAAACAAGAATGGTGGGCTAAGGAAAACGGACCAGTGTCATTAAAAATCCAGTGCTCTATAGAGACACACATCCCTCTCCCACAAGCTCAGAGCTCCCTGGGAGCTTGTATATGATGCTTGGTCCTCTCCACCAGTTCCTTGCTGAAGAATAATAGGAATTAAATAAGTAGAGAAGAATAATAGG
The DNA here is from genome assembly GCF_029407905.1 of Bubalus kerabau. Taxonomy (NCBI): domain Eukaryota; kingdom Metazoa; phylum Chordata; class Mammalia; order Artiodactyla; family Bovidae; genus Bubalus; species Bubalus kerabau. The sequence continues at coordinate 48,953,701 of NC_073645.1, read as the reverse complement.
TATTAAATAAGGAGGAATTAAAGTACATTAGCAAACTGTAATTATCAGGCTCAAAAAATTGTGGACTAAAAATAGCAAGGGCATTAAAAGGTGATTTTGATAAGACTAACTGATTTTTAGTTTCTATACAATAAGCATGCAGAATTTAATGGTTAGCTTTTGTAAACAGTTCTAAGCCACTTTCTTTCAAAATATCCTCACAAGATGCAGGTTTCCATTGTTTCTATTTTTGTTCTGATCATTAAAATGAAATAATCAAACAGCTTCATGACTTCATAGTGGTTTTCAGGTCTGACTGCCCAGTTGTGACACACGTACCATGGTACGTAGGTGCTACCCTGGGGGAGATTCGGCGGCAGCTACAGGTGGACACGCTGTATGGTCTCCACAGCTTTTCTGTGAGTCGTCTACTTTAAATTACCAAGGTAACCTTTTAAACCAGGAGAAGACGCAATACCAAAAAGGGTGAATCTCTACCTAGAGAAACTATAACATTCATCTGCCAAGAAAACATGTTTATTATTTGAAGATTTATAATCAAAAAGGTTAACAAAATGAACCTTGCATGAGTTGCCAATCAAACCCAGTGAAGTTTATTCTGAGGTCAATTTGACACACTCTCACTTAAACAGTCTTTAAAACTTGGGTACAGCAAAGGAAGAAATGCTTGAAAAGAGCTACTGAATAACTAAAAAGAAGCAGGTTCCCAGATACAGAGAACAAACTAGCGGTTTCCAGAAGGGAGAGGGAAGGGGGGAGGCCAAGACGGAGGCTGAGGACTAAAAAGTACAAGCTGTTAGGTCTAAAATCACCAACAAAGAATACTGAGTATACTACCCAAAGCAATTTATAGATTCAATGCAATCCCTATCAAGCTACCAACAGTATTCTTCACAGAGCTAGAAAAAATAATTTCACAATTTGTATGGAAATACAAAAAACTTCGAATAGCCAAAGCGATCTTGAGAAAGAATGGAACTGGAGGAATTAACCTACCTGACTTCAGGCTCTACTACAAAGCCACAGTTATCAAGACAGTATGGTACTGGCACAAAGACAGAAATATAGATCAATGGAACAAAATAGAAAGCCCAGAGATAAATCCACGCACATATGGACACCTTATCTTTGACAAAGGAGGCAAGAATATACAATGGATTAAAGACAATCTCTTTAACAAGTGGTGCTGGGAAAACTGGTCAACCACTTGTAAAAGAATGAAACTAGAACATTTTCTAACACCATACACAAAAATAAACTCAAAATGGATTAAAGATCTAAACGTAAGACCAGTAACTATAAAACTCCTAGAGGAGAACATAGGCAAAACACTCTCTGACATACATCACAGCAGGATCCTCTATGACCCACCTCCCAGAATATTGGAAATAAAAGCAAAAATAAACAAATGGGATCTAATTAAACTTAAAAGCTTCTGCACATCAAAGGAAACTATTAGCAAGGTGAAAAGACAGCCTTCAGAATGGGAGAGAATAATAGCAAATGAAGCAACTGACAAACAGTTAATCTCAAAAATATACAAGCAACTCCTACAGCTCAACTCCAGAAAAATAAATGACCCAATCAAAAAATAGGCCAAAGAACTAAATAGACATTTCTCCAAAGAAGACATACAGATGGCTAACAAACACATGAAAAGATGCTCAACATCACTCATTATCAGAGAAATGCAAATCAAAACCACTATGAGGTACCATTTCACACCAGTCAGAATGGCTGCGATCCAAAAGTCTACAAGTAATAAATGCTGGAGAGGGCGTGGAGAAAAGGGAACCCTCTTACACTGTTGGTGGGAATACAAACTAGTACAGCCACTATGGAGAACAGTGTGGAGATTCCTTAAAAAACTGGAAATAGAACTGCCTTATGATCCAGCAATCCCACTGCTGGGCATACACACTGAGGAAACCAGAAGGGAAAGAGACACGTGTACCCCAAGGTTCATCGCAGCACTGTTTATAATAGCCAGGACGTGGAAGCAACCTAGATGTCCATCAGCAGATGAATGGATAAGAAAGCTGTGGTACATATACACAATGGAGTATTACTCAGCCATTAAAAAGAATACATGTGAATCAGTTCTAATGAGGTGGATGAAACTGGAGCCTATTATACAGAGTGAAGTAAGCCAGAAAGAAAAACACCAATACAGTATACTAACGCATATATATGGAATTTAGAAAGATGGTAACAATAACCCTGTGTACGAGACAGCAAAAGAGACACTGATGTATAGAACAGTCTTATGGACTCTGTTGGAGAGGGAGAGGGTGGGAAGATTTGGGAGAATGGCGTTGAAACATGTATAATATCATGTATGAAACGAGTTGCCAGTCCAGGTTCAATGCACGATACTGGATGCTTGGGGTTAGTGCACTGGGACGACCCAGAGGGAGGGTATGCGGAGGGAGGAGGGAGGAGGGTTCAGGATGGGGAACACATGTATACCTGTGGTGGATTCATTTTGATATTTGGCAAAACTAATACAATTTTGTAAAGTTTAAAAATAAAATAAAAATTAAAAAAAAATGAATACACGGTACAACACAGGGAACATATTAATAGCCAGTGTTTTATAATAACTGTAAATGTAGTATAATTTTTAAACTGTGAATCACTATAGCGTACATCTGTAACTTAGATAATATTGTATATCAACTATCATTTAATTAAAAAAAAAAAAAGGAAAAAAGATATTTAAATTTCACAACCCCAGAATTTGTGGGTATGCAGAATACGTCAGTAGTTCCTAAAATCTCATGGTGAAAAAAAGGCAAACTCTGCTGACTCAGGGACTCTGTGTCTTTTTCAGGGATATAGGGAGACCAGTGACAGAAAGGTGATTTATTAAGCTAATTACACAAGTACTTTCAACAGGCTGTTTGTAAGCACAAACCTTGATTAAAAATAAAGGCTGGAAACATCAGCATGTATAAAATTCAGCATCTGTAGCTCCCTGTGCTGCTCCTGGGAGCTCAGACAGTGACTTCCCTCCCTACACTCAGGGCTCAAGACGGCAAAGACAAAAACACCGCCTCATGCTATTCGAATAGCGTCTCCCTGACAGAACATAATTGCAATCAAGAGAGTGTCAGACATTCTCCGATAACGGTTGCCCAGAGGCCAGGCGCCACATGGCTCAGTTTTCCACTCTCCTCTGATGGAGGCTTTGCAACAGAAAAGCCCAACATCCCAAGATGTAGACTGTCCTCCCAAAGGTTTATTTACTTCAAGAGTTTTTAATTCAAAAAGCACCAAGTTCTGCATCTAATTAAGGAAATAACTGAAGGAAACCCAGTAAAGGAAAGATAAGCCATGAGGCTCACACGAGAGACCATCATTCTGACACACTGTGACTCCGAGAACCGCCCACGTCCCGGGGACAGGTTCCCTTCCCCTCACTCACTCTGGACAGACTTTAAACTACTGTACCTTTAAATGTCATGTCAGCGGAGAAAGGCAACGGCTCATTACCCAGGGAGATAGCACAAGGATCAATCCAGGACAGGGGAGCGGAAGGAACTTGAACCAGACGGCATCTTTGAACACTTGTGCTTGCTTCTGTCACTTATCCCGAAAGCTCTCAGCATTTATTCTGACCCTGTACTCCGTGCCACGGGCTAGGGGAGAGGTTGAGGATACAGAAACATGAAGAGACTGTCTCAAGACTTGAGACACTCCATCCATAAGGGAGGGGACAATGTGAGCCATGAACAGGGCTGCAGGACAGACAGTCAAAGGGTAAGGGCTGTCTTCACCTGCCACAGGTGTAGACTGGGGGCCTGGTTAGTATCACAGAGCGGGCTGGGCTGGGGGCAGAGATGGGACATGAATGGAAGAAAGATAGGGTCTCACTTGGCGCTGGAATCAAGTGGGCTACACCTGTACAGAGAAGAAGACCAGCGGATTCCACACCAAGAAGTGCTTTCACAGCCAGCCCTCATCATTAGAGTAACCAAATTCACAGACACAGAAAGTAGAAGGGTGCCGGTGTGCCAGGGGCTGACGGAGGGGAAGATGGAGAGTTATTGATTAATGGGTATAAGAGATTCAGTTTGGAAGGATGAAAAGAGTTCTGCTGATGCTTGTTGATAACAGTTGCATAACAGTGTGAGTGTACTTAGAGTCACTGAACTGTACACTTAAAAAGGTTAGGTGGTCATTTTTGTGTTTGTATATTTCATCATAATTAAATTTAAAAAATTAATCATCTCTAGAGGACCTAGTACTCCATCCCTTCTATAGACAAAATGGCCAAGATGTGAGTGAGTGGAATGAAATGGGAAATGAGGAACTTAGAGAAAAGCTAAGTAAGTAACCCCAAAATAGTAGTTAGGTGAATGAAAACCTTTACTTCTTTGGGGCTGCAATGAACAGATAATGAATCCACAAGTTCACATTTTTTGGACTTATAAGAATGTATTTCAGCAAGTCCAGTTCAACCACAATGAACGGACAGTTTCTTCTTTGACTTCCAGTATATTTTCACCTCAAAGGAAAACCTGAGGGTAAATCCACAGACCCAACTAAATTTGGAGAACTAAATAAACAAGATCTAGAAATTCAACCCTAATAACACTAATGACCCTTTGATTTGTAAATAAAAGCACAAAATAGGAGGGAAAAAATGGGGAAATGACCCTGAATTTCAATGTGGCAGAGACAATAAGCATCAGCTGTGCACAGTAGAGAGAACTGGCTTTGTCTTGTTAAGTGCAAACAGGAAGGGGTCCTTGCCAAGAGTTTCCTTAGCCAGTGGAGTGAGAAAAGTCTGATAAAAGTCCAGTCTTCTGCCCCTACCTGAGGCAGGTAGGGAGAGTATGGAGGTCAGAAGCCAGCTGTCCTAGTCTTTGACAAGCTCAGTTCAGTTCAGTTCAGTTGCTCAGTCGTGTCCAACTCTTTGCGACCCCATGAATCACAGCACGCCAGGCCTCCCTGTCCATCACCAACTCCCGGAGTTTACTCAGACTCGCGTCCATCGAGTCGGTGATGCCATCCAGCCATCTCATCCTCTGTCGTCCCCTTCTCCTCCTGCCCCTAATCCCTCCCAGCATCAGAGTCTTTTCCAATGAGTCAAGTCTTTGCATGAGGTGGCCAAAGTACTGGAGTTTCAGCTTTAGCATCATTCCTTCCAAAGAAATCCCAGGGTTGATCTCCTTCAGAATGGATGGTTGGATCTCCTTTCAGTCCAAGGGACTCTCAAGAGTCTTCTCCAACACCACAGTTCAAAAGCATCAATTCTTTGGCACTCAGCCTTCTTCACAGTCCAACTGTCACATCCATGCATGACCACAGAAAAAACCATAGCCTTGACTAGAAGGACCTTTGTTGGCAAATAATGTCTCTGCTTTTGAATATGCTATCTAGGTTGGACATAACTTTCCTTCCAAGGAGTAAGTGTCTTTTAATTTCATGGCTGCAGTCACCATCTGCAGTGATTTCATGTTACCAATTTTTCTCATTTAAAGACAACTCCCCCACCTCCACCTCCAGCTGAAAAGTAAAAAGATCCCTCCAGTTCAAAATTTTATGACTTGATGATCCCATTTTGCATCAAAGTCATCTGGCTCTACTGTTAGTGATATAAAAAAATAGCAGATTCTATGTTGACACAACAATATTTTCAATCATGCAGCCTCCCATATACTACTGCATATTAACTCAAATTATGCTCATATTGCTATAAAGGAAATCCTTTTTCAAATATTATGATATTCTCTTCGATTAATGAATGTAATTATATTGTAACATTTTTATATTTTCCATCTGACTTTTTCCTGTGATAGATGGTACCAACATATTAAAAAAACCTTACTCTTCAATATGCAAAAGCATATATGATCCTGTTCACCTTGGCAGTATGCTGGCATTACCTGTCCAAAGCAGGACTTTACCACAGTTTCCATGAGGGTCTCCGAACAGGTAAAAAACTGGTAAGTGAGTTTAACATTTACTGACTGGAAATCTTTTCAAGATACATCTTGGCTGGTTTTTGTTTGTTTGCTTGTTTTTAAGGATAGGACAAGAGATCCCTAGGAGCTGAGAACCTCCTGTCAAAGCACAGTAGGCTCAACACACACACAGTAGGGTTCTCATCCTTTTGGCTTGCAGAAAATTAACATACGATCAGTTTTTGAGAATTATAATCCAAACACAGTATCACTAATGAAATAAAACCCAGTGTGAAACTGCTTAAACCGCTTACACTAGGCAGTTCCAAGGAAGCGATGTGCAGAATCCAATTAAAAAACCAGTCTTCATCTCAAAGCCAGAAATCAGGGGCAAAGTCAAGTTACACCGAAAGGAAAGGGTTGTAGCAGTTGTCCCGTGAGCGGGTTCTGGGTACAATGGCACCAGGTGCCTGACGGTGGTGCGTTTCTTGCTTTTCCCTGCCTGTGCCTTTTCTCTCCTCCCTGCTCCCTCTCTCTTATAACAGAACTTCAGTGAGGACAGGGAACAAGGCTGGTGGGTGAAGCACTAAACGCCCGCCACTTAGGACGTGGGCATGTGGCAATCACCTAATAAATACAGCGACAAGTGAATGAATGAGGATCTCCTGCAACCATCCCCCTCTCTACCCTCCTGGCCAGACAACAGCTGGAGGGAAGAGGAGAAATGAAGGTCAGTGCACATTCTCTTCGGACTTGCCTGGATCCGAGCTATAAGATAAACCACGCAAGAACACCAGACCCTGACCCTGACACAGACCCACGGATGGAGGCTACAACCAGGAGACCACTTCCCCAGCCAGTGGTTCCTCGCCTTAAGACTGTGCTCAAATCCTCACCTGACTCCATCTATTCCTAGCAGAGCTCACCCATCTGACAACTGAAGGCTTCTATGAATTCCTCTATCTGGTCACACTTGTGAACACTTTTTGTTCTGAAGGCAAAAGAATTTCCCAGCAGGCAAGAGCATCTAGGAAATTAATGAACCAGAATTCAATTACCAGTGAAATCTTGCTTTAGTATAAGGACCAACCTGGGTCCCCACTGTTGGGCTGGGTATCTCAATGGTTGACAAAATGAAATATGGAATGTTACCAAGGAGGAAAGTGATGGAATTCAAGCATACTTGTAGAAATGCGAGCTCCTGACCATGCACTGAGATCCATGATGGGCTTAGAATCAAAGCAACTTGTTGCTTACATGTTGAACAATACTACATAAATAGGCATTTAAATCTTTTCTGATTTGTAGGTAGTATTTCATTTTTAGCTTTTAAGCTTGCACTTTAAATATGATTTTCTGTTTTGTTCATCCAATCTCCAAATTGACACCTCCAAATTAAATCCTCTTTTAAAATGCCTTGGACTCAGCAACACTGCTTGTGGGAGTGGATCCCAAGGAAATAAACCTAAATAGAGAGATGTTTTGGCAGAAAGATGGTTCATGAAACATTCTTTATCCCTAAAAATAACTTAAATATTTCAAAGTTATAAAATAATAAAGAAAAAGAATACTCATCTGGTTGATCAAGTTTATAATTAAAAGTGGATGTTAGGAAGACAAAGCAACAACATGGGAAAAAGGCCCGCTGTAGATTAGAGATGAACCACTAGTGAGGAAAAAAGCAAGGAAAGGCTTCTGGCAAATGGTGGGACATACAGATGCAGGACATACAAGCTTGCAGAGAAGTCAAGGTTTGTTCAGGGAGATAAGAAGCAGAAACAAAGGAAGTTGAAAAGAAAATATTAAAAGGACAATATTATAAGGATAGTTATGCGAAACGATGCCATAAAAAGACAGTGATAAAAAGTGCTGAAAGATGTAAAATAAATAAAAGTTAGGGTCATAAATAAGGGATTACAGTGTATTTAAAAAAAACAACAACCATGTCATGAAAGAATTCCAATTTTTTCAGATATAACGTAAACCAGGGAGATTACTTAATCTTTCTGAGGATCAATTTATTCATGTATAAATTTAGGGTGATTATTTCTACCCTCAAATGTTTTCTATCCAAAAATAATGGTTAGGCAATTAGGCAATGCGTCCTAGCACCAAGAAAGAAGTAATCTGATGCCCGGGAAACATCCAGAAGGACGATGGGCTATCTGATGGGCATGGGATGTACTTAACGGAAGATGCTTGGAATGGCAGGACAGAACAGTTCCAGAAGGGAGGTGTGAGGAGGCAGTGAGGGGGTGGTAGTTAGAAGTGGCGGCAACAGATGGGTATTCGCTAGGAATTACCAAATGGTGAACAGAACAAGCTGGAATCAAGATTGCTGGGAGAAATATCAATAACCTCAGATATGCAGATGACACCACCCTTATGGCAGAAAGTGAAGAGGAACTAAAAAGCCTCTTGATGAAAGTGAAAGAGGAGAGTGAAAAAGTTGGCTTAAAACTCAACATTCAGAAAACTAAGATCATGGGATCTGGTCCCATCACTTCATGGCAAATAGATGAGGAAACAATGGAAACAGTGACAGACTTTATTTTTGGGGGCTCCAAAGTCACTGCAGATGGAGACTGCAGCCATGAAATTAAAAGACGCTTGCTCCTTGAAAGAAAAGTTATGACCAACCTAGATAGTATATTAAAAAGCAGAGACATTACTTTGCCAACAAAGTCCATCTAGTCAAGGTTATAGTTTTTCCGGTGATCATGTATGGATATGAGAGTTGGACTATAAAGAAACTTGAGAACCGAAGAATTGATGCTTTTGAACTGTGGTGTTGGAGAAGACACTTGAGAGTCCCTTGGTCTGCAAGGAGATCCAACCAGTCCATCCTAAAGGAGATCAGTCCTGATATTCATTGGAAGGAAGCTGAAACTCCAATACTTTAGCCACCTGATGCGAAGAACTGACTCATTGGAAAAGACCCTGATGCTGAGAAAGATTGAAGGCGCCATAGAGATGGGAGATCCAAGAAGACACGGGAGAGCAGTTGCAGCAAGTGCTAAAAAGGCGAGGGGGAGAAATCAGGCGCACCTAGAACCGGCTTAGAAAAGGAGACGGCGCACTGGCCTCCAATTCAGGAGAGAACTGGTGGCGGGACAGACAAGAACAGGGAGCTTGAAATGAGTGAAGGCAAAGGAAACTGAGGCCGCTCACATCTGCTGGCTCGGACGGACATGAGCTCCGTACAAGCAGATCACAATGGATGGTCATGTCACCTGCAAGGAAGCACCTGGGGACACAAGCAGATGCTGGGAACAGTAACAGGAAAAAAAAAAAAAAGTTCTGTCGTGCAAATATCTATAACCTGCAGTGCCAGCTAGCAAAGCAGAGCTGACAGAGTAACCGACACACGCCAACTTCTGAAAGGCAAAGGGCATGGGCAGGCCCCAGGGAAGGACCGCAAGGCTGGGGCTTCAGCTCTGATGGAAACGGTGCAGGTCCCTGCAGGACACCTGCTCCTCTTGGAAGGGAGAGCGGGCCGCACAGGCATGGTACGACTACTTTCCACTCAGATCTGAATCTTCTGTTCAGTGAGCAAGTTGGCAAACTTCGTCCACATTGAAAAGGAAGGAGGAAAAGCAACACCTCAAACAATAGGATGGAGACTTCAGTGTGTTTCCTGCACGGTAAAACCCGGGAGCATGTGAGGGCGTGGTGCATTATTATTATTGCACTGGAGAAGTTCTGAGGTTATCAACAGCAGCCTTTCCCTCAAGTATGAGAGTGGGTTTGAGCCTCTTCATTTTCCAGCAGATGGAACAGTGAGGTGGTCCAGTCCAGAGGCTGAAAGGCAAAGTTGCAAGAACATGCACACAGATAACTGAATCTCTACGCTGTACAGCAGAAATTAACACAGCACTGTAAATCAACTACACTTCAACTAAAAAGAAAAACTTTTTTGAAGACAACCTGCCAAGCTCTAAATAAGGGGAGTATTTTTAGGGACTAGAGAAGGAAATAACTTTTATGTCACACACATTAATATATGCAGGCATTTGATACTTTTCAAAATCATACAGTTGCTGAAATTTAAGAAAGCATAAAAGTAAAATGTTTTCTCTTATTAAATATTTACTTTAATCCCCATGGAAATAGTCATTTGTCACAGGCAGATTCTCTTCTTTAAAAAAAGAAAAGATTAAAGAAGAAATGCCAACATTATACACCAAGATATTTTAAAAATAGATACACTTGCGGACAGCCTCTGACTAATTACCAGTACCACCTAAATACTTCAGTACAATTTATCCTATTTTAGGTCAAGGAACCTAAAAAAACAAAAATGTTCAGAAAATGTAATGCGAATCTTTTGACTTGATAACATGTGAAAAGTCTCAGTCCAGGACTCCCTTTATTCTTGACATAATCTTTGAAAGCATAAACACTCAAGGAATCCAAATATACATTTTAAGAATGTAGCCAACGTAAGCTTTGTTTGGATTTCCAATGCCTTGTCCTCCATACTTCCAACAATTAGGAAATATTTTCTTTTTAAAATTTTGGTTTATATCTATATTTGGTTGTGCTTGGTCTTTGCTGCCACATGCAGACTTTCTCCAGTTGCAGCGAGCAGGGCTCCTCTCTGGCTGCGGGGTGCAGACTTCTCACTGCGGTGGCTTCTCTGGTTGCAGAGCAGGGCCTCTAGGCGGGCTTCAGTAATTGAAGCACCAAGCTCAGCAGTTGTGGCACTAGCTGCCCATGGCGTGGGGGATCTTCCCAGACCAGGGACTGAACTCTTGTCTCCTGCATTGGCAGGTGGATTCTTCACCACTGAACCACCAGGGAAGGCTCAATAAATATTATCATGAACAGATGAAAAAGGTGGCACCTCCTAGACCATGCTCTCTCCGAATGATAAACACTGCTCTGCAGAGTTTCCACTAAGTAGCAAGACGTCTTCCCTTAAAAGCTGGGGATGCTTCTAAAGCCAGGTGCTAAACTCCCTTCTGCTTGCCCTTTCTATCGTGTCTGTATCATTCACTTTCAGATTGGCTCCAAGGACTTTTTACATGTTTTGACCAAATATTTACTTCTGTGTGGAGTTTGGTAGAAGAGCTCACAGAAGCTCCTTTCAAACTTGGTCCTTAAAGAGTCAATGCAATAAATGACACCTTGACAAACAGGTTCCAGTAGCTCAGGACTCCAAAGGGGGTTTCCTGGGCTCTGTGTCCCCTGATGCAGCCCGAGGATCTGGCCTACCACACACCCTCTAGATAACAACATCATTCATGAATCCTGCAGCTGGCTCCCAGGTACCTGGGGTTCCACTGGGCCATTCCTGGGAACTCGTCTTACTGTCACACCTAAGATTCAGTTAATAGGAAGCTGAGTCTCCATGAGTTTACCTTTCAGATGCAAAGGTGCAGGCAGATAACTCAGCAGCAGAAACACAAATGAATATTCAGAGCCACATTTGAATAGAAGAGGTGCAGTTCCTGGAGGCTGAAGGTACTGGGTAATAAAAGGGAAATCTTGCTCTACTGCTCAGGTTATTTAGACATTTTTGCAATTGTCTTCTGGTGGGGCTGGGGAGGGGGAGGGGGTTGTTTGTTTGTGTTTGCAAAGAAAAAAAAAATCAAAACTGGATTTTGACTACTTTGAAAATGTCTGTAAATCATCTTATGTGTAAGGTTTTTCTGCCTTTATTTTCTTTAGCTCCATATAATTTATCTTGAAATCAACCTTGTGGAAGCATATTTTAAGCCTCTGAATTAGATCTGGATACAAAAAATGCCCATCAGTCAAAGAGGATTATCAAAGCCATCCTGTCTATTTCAGGGTCTAGAAAAACAAGGCAGAGCTATTTGTTCACAATCCATCATTATTCGTACCTGCTAGCAGGAACTCAAGATAAACAGGGCACAGAATTGAGTTGAAATTCTGTTCTAAATTGCCTTGGTTTGATGCTCTGGGCTTCCAGAAGAGCTGGAAGCTCAAGAGAGACAGAGGAGAGTGCCAAGGTTCAGGTCCCAGGATGTCTCCATCATATAGAAGGGGTGACTGTACATTTAAACGACCCTATAGATTTAAGTCTGGATTAAGAAAAGAGAAGGAAAATGAGTCAGAGGAGGGATCACAGGGGCTTGTGTCTATGTTTCATGATTACTTTGCAGACTTTTAGAACTTAAGAAGAATGGGGACATCTCCATGCCTAAGGATGAATATGCCTAAAAGAGATGTTGACCCAACATTATAACCCCAGGTGTATAACCCGGAGAATCTTTCAAACAGGTGTGCCTGGAGATGGTGAGATGGATAATCTTTTTTTTTTTTTTTTTTTTTTTGAGATTTATTTATTTGTTTGACTGTGCTGGGTCTTCGTTGCAGCACACAGGATCTCAGTTGCGGTATGTGGGACTTAGTTCCCTGACCAGGGATGGAACCTGAGCCCCTTGCATTGGGAGTTCACAGTCTTAACCATATGTGTCCAAGCGTGAAAAGGGGATAACTCAGTCATAGCTATTCCCACAATGGGAATAGTACGCAGTGAAGAAAGTGAATGAACCAGAGATGCACCCATCAACATGGATACATTACAAAACCATAATGTGGTTTTCAAAAGCTTGTCACTGAAAAATAGGTACTGAATGATTCAAGGACTAAAGCAGGCTAAACATAAGAAAATATTTTTAAGGAATACATAAATACGTGATGAAATTATACAGAAGAGCAAAAGGATAATCCAAAAGTCTGGCTAAAGATTACACCAGGAAATGGTAGAGGGACACACTTGAGGGCCAAGGGCACATCTAAGGACCCTGAGCTGAAAATAGCATCAACGCTCACGTTAATATTTCTTAAGCTCTACACACACACTGCATTGACTCACTTGACCGCACGCATCTGTCATATTCTTTATCTAGACTCCGACAAGCTGTGTACAATGCTTTCCCAAACACCTAACTTCCAATGTTGTCTTAAAATAATTCTTCCAGGACTTCCCTGGTAGTACAGAAGGTAGGAATTCGCCTGCCATTGCAGGGGACACGGGATCAATCCTTGGTCCAGGAGGATTCCACATGCCACGGAGCAACTAAAGCCCATGCACCACAACCACTGACCAGCGCTCTAGGCCCTCAAGCTGCCACCACCGGAGCCTGTGTGCTCCAGGGCCTGCGAGCCACACCACTGAGTCAGCCAGCCGCAGCTCCCGAAGCCCATGCTCCTAGAGCCTGAGCTCCACAATAAGAGATGCCACCGCGATGAGAATCCCATGCACCACTACGAAGAGTAGCCCCTGCTCACTGCAAGCCCTCATGCAGCTACAGAGACCCAGCACGACCAAAGATAAACAATAATAAGGTAATTAATTAGAGAAACTCTTCCACCAGGAAGAGCAAACACAAATGTATTTGCAGCAAAGATAATTAGTATCAATAAATTTGTTCTAAAAAAGCTAGGGGAGACATGATATAGCCTTCAGTTTAAAGCAGATGAGGAACATTTAAAGACTATTCTGATAAAATAAAACAAAACACTTAGATCTGCATCTCTGGGCTGAAGGGACGCCCATGTTACATTGTCAGAAGAAAAAAGGCAGTTTGACAAAACAACCTAGTAAGATTCTGGGGAAATTTTGCTCCTTGGTTTTTACCCAAAGAAGTTGAAAAGCTGGCTTCCCTGGTGGTGCTAGTGGTAAAGAATCTGCCTGCCAATGCTGGAGATGCAACAGACGTGGGTTCGATCCTTGGATCAGAAAGATCCCCTTGGAGTAGGAAATGGCACCCCACTCCAGTGTTCTTGCCTGGAAAATTCCACGGGCAGAGGAACCCAGCAGGCTTCAGTTCATGATGTCACAGAGTTGGATGCAACTAAGCTCACACACAGTTGCAAACTGAGGTCCACATAAAGACCTGCAGACAGACGTTGATAGGAGCTTCACTCACAAATGCCAATACACTGAAGCAACAAAGATATTGGTCAGCAGGTGAATGCTTTAGAAAACAGTGGTGCCTGCAGACAATAGATTGTAATTCAGCAGTTTGGGAAAAAAAAAAAAAAAAAAGAGAGCGCTATCACACCATGAAAAGACATCAAGGAACCTTGAATGCATATCACTAAGTGAAAGAAGCCTCATAATTATGATTCCAACTATTGGACCCTCGTGCTTCCCTGGTGGCTCAACTGGTAAAGAATCCGCCTGCAGTGCGGGAGACCTGGGTTCAATTCCTGGGTTGGCAAGATCCCCTGGAGAAGGGAAAGGCTACCCACTCCAGTATTCTGGCCTGGAGAATCCATGGCCTGTGTAGTCCATGGGGTCACAAACAGTCAGACACAACCGAGAGACTTTCACTTTCACTTTCATCTGACCCTCTGGAAAAGGCAAAATTATGGGGCCAGTAAAAAGATGGGTAGTTGTCAGGGGTTCAAATCTCAGGCAGGAATGAAGAGCCAAGACACACAAGACTTCTAGGGCAGTGAAATAATTCTATACGACACTATCATGGTGCATATGCGTCATTACACATTTGTCCAAAGCCACAGAATGTAAAATACGTAGGTATGTTGACAGTGGAGGTACTGTGCGTGTGTAAGACCTGGGAGGATTCTGGAAACCTCTGTACTTTTCCCTCAGTGTTAATGTGAACCTAAAGCTGTTCTTAAAAATCAATGAAGGGTACAAATATGATAACTCTACTTTGTAAAAACACACACAAATAAAACATCCCCCCATACTCCGCCCAATAATAACCTGAGCTTACTTGTGCAAAGAAAATATGTACATATATTTAAAAATTGCCTAGGTACTTATGAACAAGAAGAAAACTGTGTAAAGATACACACCAGCCTGTCAACATTTCGAGTGACAGCGGAGGATGGGAAGGGGGACCTGGGAGAGAAGAGATCAGATTTGACTTTGTACAACCTTTCATTGTATTTTTCACTCATTACTAAAAAAACACTACTTATTGCTAAAAATGAAAAAAATAAATAAATAAGGAGTTTGGGATTTCTTCCCCAAGCAGAAACACTTCTCCAAAGTTAAACTTCAGAAGCAGGAAATCATCATGGAAGTCAGGTATGGGAAATCAGCCTCAAAGGACATGCGATGTATGTTCTCCATCCTTTGGTGCACAGGGTGGAGTGTGGGGAATTAAAGTACTGACAAAGCAAGTCATCTAGCTAGCAGGGACTCTCAAGGTCCTTCACAGAGAAGCCTCCATCAGAGAGGGCACATAATAGGAAAAAAAAGAAAAAATGTAAAGTCATCCTTCATTGAGAGAAAAAAAGTCCACACAAATACTGCAAACACGCATAAACAGAACGAGAGCTTCTGAATTACCGGGCAACAAGGCAGGCCCACAGGGAAATGCTTACCTTACCTGGGGGCATCTGAAAGCACAGAGAGAAAATGAAGTAAGGACTCTGGAAGGAAGAAGCCCAGTCCTCAACAGCCAGCACGTGCCTGGCTTAGAACCCTAAAGCCTTTTCACCTTTTCCTGGAAATCCATTTTCAAATTCTGTATGGATTATACCAAAGGCTCACATATTGCTTCAAGCACTCCTGTGCACAAAATAACTTATAAAAATAAAGTCTCACTTTTCTTAAAGCACAGCCAGTGTTGCCACATGTACAGTGGCCACATGTACGTTTGCTTCATAAAACATTTCTTATGAGTGCAAAGAACTAAAGAGATCTTGAAATAATCTCACACTTAATCTTAAGCAGATACATTTTTGGAGGCCAGGAAATAGACAACTGAGAAATCGGTGGGCTGGAGTTAAATAATCCTTCTATTAGGATATTATCTTCCATGTCCTTGAAAAAATGCACACACACAAAAATAAGCCATTCCCTAGAGGTGAGTATTTTTAAAAATATAAAACAGATAAAATAGAGCTTTACAAATCGCCAAGATGAAACCAGTTTTGAACAATTTTGCAATGTGTGCTTATTCTCCAAATAGATGACTCCTTTAAGAAAAATATTCTCAAAAGTAACTTATGGACTTCCTTGGTGATCCAGTGGTTAAGACTCTGCACTCCCAGTGCAGAGGGCCTGGGTTTGATCCCTTGGCAGGGAACTAGATTCCACCAGGAGCTCATGCTCCAGCTAAAGATCCCAAATGCCACAAGAAAGATCTAAGATCCCCAAGTGCCCCAGCAAAGACCCAGTGCAGCCTAAGAAAACAGATCTTTTCTAAAAGTAAATTTAATATGGTTTGCAGCTTCAAATCTCTTTACGTTTTCTTTCTTTTATTTTAAATTATGGAAATATGATAAATTTATAGGAAGCTTAGAAAATACAGAACAAAGTTAACATATAGTGCCACTATATATTACAATCATTTGTTTTAGGAAAAGAAATTAAGATTTTTAGTTGCCATTTCAGATGTGTTTCTAATGAGCAGCCATGTTTAAAAACAACTGGACTATATGTGATCTTTTACTTTTATATCTAGCTTGTTTCACATTTTGTTTCATATTTAAGGCTCCCATTTCATTTAGTTTATGTTTTCCAATTTCTCTGCCTCTTTTTTTTAATGTTCTTTCTCAAGACTTTATCAAGCATAGTAGAAAAGATTTTGTATATGTATAAATAGCATGTACAATATTTTATATATATATATACACACTAGAAAATGTAAGTCTTTTTAAATGATGCTATTTTCAAACTTTAGAATCACGGCACACCTACAGTGCTTTGGAATACACAGCAGACTTGGTAACAAGGACAGGAATGACCTGCAAGATTCATGTCCACATAAAAAAGGCAAAGTTACGGAGTCAGGGAAGGATGAGTGTTCATAAGAACAGCCCGTACCTGGGGGCACATCCCCATTAGGGTTCCTGGCCTTACCTGGGGGATGGCTACAGGTGGAACCCCTGAGATGCCATTTTCCTTTTTACCAACTACATGTATTATTTCTGAATATCTTTTTATAAAAATCATGGTGCCTGAATTTTTCTTATTTGACCAATCATCTAACCTGTCATTTCAACCAGAAAAAAATAAAAATCAACAGTATAAAAACCCATTAAGAAAGCTGTTAAATGTCAGAAGCAAATATGACAAGAATAAAAAGCACAGAGGATTTTTAGGGCAGTAGAAGTTTTCGGTAGGACCCTATCGTGATATGAGTCATTACACACGTGTCCAAACTCACAGAACATATAACGCAGAGCTCTGACTGAGGTGATCTGTGGACTCTGGTGATCGTGGTGTGCCAGATAAGTGATCAGCTGTAACAAATGCCCCCTCCAGCGGGGGTGTTGATAGTGGGAGGGAAGAGAGTTCTGTATGTGAGAGGGCAGGGGGTGAATGAGAAATCTCTGTATTCCCCTTAATTGTAATGAACCAAAACTGCTCTTAAAAAAAAAAAAAAATCTGGGAAAAAAATATTCAGTACTGAAAGCTGTTATGTGTCAGAAAGAAATTTGCCAATAATAAAAAGCACACAGACAACGATGCTTCTAAGGAGCACCTGATGCTGGTCAGATCATATCTCAAGACCCCAAATTCATAAACAGGGTCAATCCAGCCCCCCTTGTAAAGGCAGAGACTGGCTTGCTGTCCAGCTGCTCAGCCGTGTGCAACTCTTTACCACCCCATGGACTGCAGCACACCAGGCTTCCCTGTCGTTCATCATCTCCCCGAGTTTGCTCCAACTCATGTCCACTGCGTCAGTGATGCCATCCAACCAGCTCACCCTCTGTCATCCCCTTCTGCCTTCAATCTTTCCCAGCATCAGGGTCTGGCTTGGTGAAGGTCAATAAATAAGTTTTGGGGGTCACCTGAGCAGGAGTGTTTCTCCCCGAGAGGTGTCTGACAGTATCAGCCTGGCACCCGAGACTATTAACCCACTGAGTCAATTAAGAGAAATGCCCTTTCTCGCAGAGGAGACAGGCAAACCCCACCTGCCCAGTACCTGCACTTGGTGTTCCCTGGCTACGCTGCCTGTGACGGGCATGCAGGACTGAACAGTCCAGCTGCAGCTCGGAGAAGGATGCCAAGAGCTGCTGGTTGAAATGCATTAAGTCATTAAGCCCTGTCATGTTTAGCAACCAGCCCCAAGAATATCCTGAGCTTTTATTTCCCTCTTTGAAAGAAATGTCGTCCTGCCTACAAGAATGCAGCAGAGGGACAGCGTTTGCCTTGCACTTTCAGCTGCATGTGCTGAGGAATCCTTTGGGAAGGGAAACAGAGAGAGACCAGCAGAGGTCATCCTGCTCCCAACCTGGACCGGCAGCTGACTCCTGCAAAGGAGGAGCAGGGCAGAGAGCTTGGCCGGCACCCACGTCTGACAGCCTCTGCCAATCACATCGAGAGGGGCAACGTGGGCCAGACCAGAGAATTCAAGGCCAAGAAAGCCATGGAGGAGGGCCCGAAAACAGCCTGACTTAGCTCCCGGTGGATTGGCATTTCTGGATCCTAGGCTCAACCTGGGAGACCTTCTCCAGGAATCCCAGGAAGTTCCCTTCTGACCTGAGCATCTGATGGGTCCCTCATCCTTCAGAATCAATTCTCCGGGAGCGGCCCCCTTTACGTCAGCTCTAATGCCTCACTCCGCCTCCTTGGCGCGCCAAGGCTTGCATGGGAGTCGTTTGCAGAGGGGAGGAGTGGCCCTTTTTCCTGGGACGAGCACTGGGACCACGTTAGGGGCGCCCAGAGCATGTGTTGATGGGAGCGAAATGCAGTCTTTACGGCAGTTTCTATAGGTAATGGGACAATAACCACCAAATTTAAGACTTCATAAAAATTTTCATTCTCACTGTGAGGGAACCAAGGAACTGAGATAGAAATCTTTTCTCTTTTTCCCCTGATTGGGGAAAAAAAAAAAAAAAAAAAACCCTGGCAGAGCCTCATAATGTGCCTGAGTGACTATAAAGCAGGAACAATGACTTATACCAACTGCACAGAAGCCAAGCTGAGGATTTCCTTAAGCCAAGTCTCCACGTCCTTGGGAACCAGCACAGAGGACACTGAAGCCCGTGCGGCCCCGCTGGGGTGAACGGACATGAAACGGGGGAGTCAGAGGCAACGGAGCCCAGCTGGATTTGAGGGGCAGGGGGTCTGCGTATCTGGGTGCCCTGCTCAGAGGAGGCTTCCCAGGTGGCCTTAGTCAGAAAGAATCCACCTGCAATGCAGGACACACAGGAGACCTGGGTTCGATCCCTGGGTAGGGAAGATCCCCTGGAGGAGGAAATGGCAACCCACTCCAGTATTCTTGCCTGGAGAATCCCAGGGGCAGAGCAGCCTGGAGGGCTACAGGCCATGGGGTCACAGGGAGTCGGGCACGACTGAGCGACTGAGCACAGCTTGAACTGGAACCACACCAGCACTGAAGGCCGCTTCCTGCTCAAGTGCAAACAGCAGGAGGCGCACATCCATGTTTAACTGCAGCCACGGTCCCTAGGTCTCTCTGACGTTCTTTCAGTAAATTCTACTCGTAACACTTACTTGCCATGGTCGTGGGGTATATTTATTTTTACAACTTATTGGATGAAGTGCTTCCTGGTGTGAATCATCTTCTTGCACCTTGACTGCTTTTCTGTTTTTCATATCCACCATTTTATTTTTTTTAATATTTATTTATGTATTTTTATTATTTATTTGGCTGCATCGGGTCTTAGTTGCCACATGCGGGGCTCTTTCATTGCAGCACGCGGGCTCTTTGTAGCTACAGCCCAGGGTCGGCTCTCTAGCTGCGGCACGCGGGCTTAGTTGCCCCAGGACATGTGGGATCCCAATTCCCCGACCAGGGATCAAACCCAGATCCCCTGCATTGGAAGGGGGATTCTTAACCACTGGATCACCAGGGAAGTCCTCAAATCCATCATTTTAAAAGGCAGCTCCAACCAAGGGAAAGGAAAGAGTGGGCTGAGGACTCCTTGTAAGCATCCTTTCTCCGGCTGTATGACAGGAGGTGCTGGATTCTCAGTTCTGACAACGAGGATGCGAGTCACCCTCCCCTCAGGTCCCGGCGAGTCATGGACAGCATCCAGTCACCAAAGCCTCCATGGGCTCAAAGCCATCCCAAGCCTCTGCTGTCCCCAGAGCTCCCACTCACCCCTGCTCCTTTCTTCAACCTTCAAGAAACTCTGGAATGTGATTTTCCCACAAAGAATGACCTCAGATTTTGCCTTCTTTTACAAACACCCGGATCAGGGAAACACACACAGCACACACTTGCTTGTGCTTTTCTTCGTCAATTCCAAAGGCAAGGTCGACCTTCTCCTGACCTCTATGTGTTAAACATTCTGATTCATCAAGTGAAACCTTAGTATAAAAATGAAAAAACTGGTTCTCGAAGCTGCCACTCTTTGTCAGCGGAAGGAGAGTATGAAACCAAAGAACTGCCTCTGGATGCTCACAGGAATCTCAGTGCCCCCACGAGTTATGCAGTTAGAAAATAAATTCAAACTTGCTTCCTTCGGTTAAACAAACTTGAGAGAAATGCCATGTACACAGGTTAGGGTCCTCACGCTAGGAAAACACATGTCTGTCGCCAAAGAGAGAGCATGTTACTTTCAACTTGCTAATTACAGTACAATGCACAATGATCTAATTTTAATTAATAAAGGAGCACCATAGTTCTACACTAAACACAGTTGCTATACAAAATTAAATTTTAAAAGCTTACCGAATGTCTTTAGAGATTATCACAAAGTACTAACAGATGATATAATACTGACAAATCTCAAACTGAGGTGACGATACACAATGAAGTTTACTGAATTCAATAACTATGTCACATTTCTGGCATGTTAAAAAAATTATCAGAGGACACGAAATCTCTGTTCCCTGGAATATTCAAATCTAAAGAATTAAGGATAACATTAGTAAGGATATTTGACTGATTATTAATCCTTACTTTTATTAAAAAATTCATGTGAAGCTAATACTTAATCATTTTTCATATGGTTACAAAGACCAATTACAGAAGCTTAACTATTTATCTCAACCCTAAAGGAAATCAACCCTGAATATTCGTTGGAAGGACTGACGCTGAAGCTGAAGCTCCAATACCAAGGCCACCTTATGCAAAAAGCCAACTCACTGGAAAAGACCCTGATGCTGGGAAAGACTGAAGGCGAAAGGAGAATGGAGTGGCAGAGGATGAGATGGCTAGCTAGCATCAGCAACTCAATGGGCATGAATTTGAACAAACTCTGGGAGATAACAGAGGAGAGAGGAGCCTGGCACACTACAGTACATGGGTCGCAAAGAGTCAGACACGACTTAGTGACTGAACAACCACAGCTACTACTTATCTCAACTGTTTGGAAACCACCAAAACCAAAGATATCTCACAGCAGTCACCGTATGAGCTCCAGTATTAAAAGCCTACAACAAACTATTCCTTCTGGTTTCCTAAAGCACCTAGATAAATCAGCCGTAGATGAAAATCCGATAGTGTCTGTCCAGCGTTGTCTTGTCTTGAGTTATACAGTGTTCCCTCCAGGGGTGTGAAAATTCAAAGGCACCAGACACACACACACGCTTTCCCATGGAAGAGATTACTGCATTTTCCTTCCAGTAACTACAGTATCTCAGAGACCACAAAGCAAAACCCTTCTGGGACACTGAGACAAAAACGTTGCCATTCCCCATTTTGTGTGTTTAGTCTTTGCTTTTTCCCCAAGAATGGGAATCTTGAGGCGTGCAATTATTGTCTGTTACTCAAACGCTAACAGATAAACTGCTCGATCATCCTATTCCTCTCCTGTCAAGGATAGGACCCACTGATTTAATTCTGCACAAATCTCAGAGGAAGCAGTATTACCTAGAATCTAGCACATGAGAGAAGCAAAAGGGAAAAAAACAATGCTTCATGTGATGAGTCTAACACTTTATTAACTCATCTTTAAAATGTGGGCCTAAATAAGGCATCAAAATTCTCCAGAACAACTTTTGCTATGTATCAGAGATCAGAAAACTATAGCCTGTGGACCAGATCTGGCCCACTTCCTGGTTTTATAAATAAAGTTTTACTGGAACTCAGTCATGCCTATTTGTCTACCTATTGTCTGCATCTACCTTTCTGCTTCACTAGCAGAGATGAGTTTTTACAACACAGATTGAATGACACCCAAAGTCAAAACTATATATTATGTAACTCTAAGAAAAACTCTACCCCCCTCTGCTCGAAACTATTCTTTCCATTAACAATTAGGTAATAAAGTCACTTGCCTGCTAAGGGAACCCCCAAATGACATAATCATTCATATTCTCAACATGTACAAGAACAAATGATGTTCTGCTTTCCTGGGGGAAAAGGGATAATACTTCCAAGTCTACATAAAGTTTATTGGTTATTCAGGTACAAGTCAAAAACAAATACTAATATCTATATTTTGTCTCACTGGAAGTTGTTCCCTGATATTTCTGGAGAAGATTCCTGATCACCCACAACTTCTTGATTGTGGTTTTCATGTAAGATTCCAGACCTAGCCAGTCACATGTGTTGATCTCTCAGTGCTTCCCCCCTCACCTGACATGGTGCTAACCATGACCTATGTTCATGGAGTCTTTAGGAAGCTTAAAGTTCTAATTCATGAAAGCGCTAGAACTACGAGCCAATGGGCATACAGTGAGTTAACTCAACGAAGATGAGCAAATGAGAGTGGTGGTGTTTCTATCTTCCCAGGAAGCTCCAGAATGCAGTAACAGTTAATGAAGGAAAGATGTCACCCGAAACTGACTACTCTTTACTGAGAACAGAACCTGATATGCCAACACCTGTCTGTCATCCAGAATAAATGAGAATATATTTAAAAGAAACATTAATAAGCCAATTCATCTACTTATATTAGGGAGAGGAAAGTGTTGGTTATCTTAAAAACAGGAATAAACTCAACTGGTCAAGGCTGGTGCAGTGTTAAGAACACCTTGCTGTACTATGCTAAGTCGCTTCAGTCGTGTCTGACTCCGTGTGATCCCATGGATTGCAGGTCAGTAGGCTCCTCTGTCCGTGGGATTCTCCAGGCAAAAATACCAGAGTGGATTGCCATTTCCTCCTCCAGGGGATCTTCCGGACCCAGGGATCGAAACCACGTCTCTTGCATCCCCTGCATTGCAGGTGGATTCTGTACCATTGAACCACTGGGAAATGCCCTAAAAACCTCTTCAGATCAGATCAGATCAGATCAGTCGCGTCCGACTCTTTGCGACCCCATGAATCGCAGCACGCCAGGCATCCCTGTCCATCACCAACTCCCAGAGTTCACTCAGACTCATGCCATCGAGTCAGTGATGCCATCCAGCCATCTCATCCTCTGTTGTCCCTTCTCCTCCTGCCCCCAATCCCTCCCAGCATCAGAGTCTTTTCCAATGAGTCAACTCTTCGCATGAGGTGGCCAAAGTACTGGAGTTTCAGCTTTAGTATCATTCCTTCCAAAGAAATCTCAGGGCTGATCTCCTTCAGAATGGACTGGTTGGATCTCCTTGCAGTCCAAGGGACTCTCAAGAGTCTTCTCCAACACCACACTTCAAAGGCATCAATTCTTCGGCACTCAGCCTTCTTCACAGTCCAACTCTCACATTCATACATGACCACAGGAAAAACCATAGCCTTGACTAGACGAACCTTTGTTGGCAAAGTAATGTCTCTGCTTTTGAATATGTTATCTAGGTTGGTCATAACTTTCCTTCCAAGGAGTAAGCATCTTTTAATTTCATGGCTGCAGTCACCATCTGTAGTGATTTTGGAGCCCAGAAAAATAAAGTCTGACACTGTTTCCACTGTTCCCCCATCTATTTCCCATGAAGTGGTGGGACCGGATGCCATGATCTTCGTTTTCTGAATGTTGAGCTTTAGGCCAACTTTTTCACTCTCCACTTTCACTTTCATCAAGAGGCTTTTGAGTTCCTCTTCAGTTTCTGCCATAAGGGTGGTGTCATCTGCATATCTGAGGTTATTGATATTTCTCCGGACAATCTTGATTCCAGCTTGTGTTTCTTCCAGTCCAGCGTTTCTCATGATGTACTCTGCATATAAGTTAAATAAACAGGGTGACAATATACAGCCTTGACGAACTCCTTTTCCTATTTGGAACCAGTCTGTTGTTCCATGTGCAGTTCTAACTGTTGCTTCCTGACCTGCATACAGATTTCTCAAGAGGCAGATCAGGTGGTCTGGTATTCCCATCTCTCAGAATTTTTCAGAGTTTATTGTGATCCACACAGTCAAAGGCTTTGGCATAGTCAAGAAAGCAGAAATTGATGTTTTTCTGGAACTCTCTTGCTTTTTCCATGATCCAGCGGATGTTGGCAATTTGATCTCTGGTTCCTCTGCCTTTTCTAAAACCAGCTTGAACATCAGGAAGTTCACGGTTCACATATTGCTGAAGCCTGGCTTGGAGAATTTTGAGCATTACTTTACTAGCGTGTGAGATGAGTGCAATTGTGCAGTAGTTTGAGCATTCTTTGGCATTGCCTTTCTTTGGGATTGGAATGAAAACTGACCTTTTCCAGTCCTGTGGCCACTGCTGAGTTTTCCAAATTTGCTGGCATATTGAGTGCAGCACTTTCACAGCATCATCTTTCAGGATTTGGAATAGCTCAACTGGAATTCCATCACCTCCACTAGCTTTGTACGTAGTGATGCTTTCTAAGGCCCACTTGACTTCACATTCCAGGATGTCTGGCTCTAGGTCAGTGATCACACCATCATGATTATCTGGGTTGTGAAGATCTTTTTTGTACAGTTCTTCTGTGTATTCTTGCCATCTCTTCTAAATATCTTCTGCTTCTGTTAGGTCCATACCATTTCTGTCCTTTATCGAGCTCATCTTTTCATGAAATGTTCCTTTGGTATCTCTGATTTTCTTGAAGAAATCCCTAGTCTTTCCCATTCTGCTGTTTTCCTCTAGTGCATGCCAATTTACTGTAACTCTGAAAAGTGGTGTAGGCAAAAAGAAAAATCTTCCAAGGTGCTACACGAGTAGCTCTTCAATTCACATTTCACATGCTAGTACTTTGTAACATTGTGGAGAAGATGAAATAAGAGAAAGCATGTGAAGCACCCAGCAAAAACAGGGTCCTTTGGGAGACAAGTCTATTGTTTCAGCTCTGGTTTCTACTGAGTAAATGTCATCTCTTACTCTGGTAAAGAGAGGGTAAAGCAGAATTTTAGCAAACGAAGAACACTGATGTTTTGCTCTGACAACCCAAATCTGCCCACTGTCCTACTCTGGGAACAGGTACAGAATCCCACCACAAGCAATTTCAGAAGTTTCCAGGGTATATACAGGCATTCATATGTGTATATAAACAAGAATGTGTGGTAGATGATACTTGAGACAAAAGGTGGAGTCCTGCAAAGTCACATATTAAGAAGTTTTTGACAACCTGAATCCCTCTAAGTGCATAAGAGATGGTGGTTATTTGAAGGCAGGCTTCATCAAAATGAGCCTTTGATAAAGTGAAAGCTATCAGTTCACCGGTTGCCAAGACACCCTTTCATATAAGGAGTTTGTTTAAAGTGGGCTACACCCACGGATGAAAAACTCTTTTAAAATATTGATTCTGTTCTGTATTCAAAGATGGAGATTATGCATGCTTGTCAAGAAATAAAGAGTAAAGAAGTCTATGGGAGATCTTTGCATTTTACATGGTATACAGATATTATACTGTGCTTTACTGGAGCTTATTTCAATTTCATGGCAACATCAGCCACGTTTCAACACTTGCCACATGTATGCATCACACCTTAAGCTGATTTCAGTACAGCGATGTTTTTAAAATGTCCTTTGAGGACTAACAAAGTATCCTTGGCCATCAGAAAAGCCAAGAATTCAACAAAGAACTCTAAACATGCCTAATGTACAAAAGGAACACATTCTTTGTAAATCCACACACTCTGGGCCGTGGGCATCTGTCTCAGTCCACTTATATGACCAGGAGGAGGTGGTGACCACACTGTGCCGTGGCTTTAATCTGTTTATTTTCTTATGAGAGATTGTCTAAAATATCAAATCAAATTCACACAATTCGCCCACAACCGCAGAGCCCGAACACAGAATTCCCAAGGCCAAGACCCAAGGCTTGACATCAGGACCCTCATTCCTAGTCCACAATGGAGCTGGGAGCAGAGAAAGCTCCAGAAGTGAAAATGCTCATTAACACCCAGGGACCAAAAAGGAAAGAGCCAATAGCTGATGAACCTGAAGGTGAACATGTTGAGTCTACTATTTTCATGGTGTGAATGAATCACAACGCTTATTTTAAGGGATTCAGAAGTATCATCAGCATTTCCATGTGACAATATTTACTCCACTGGAGACAGGAGGCAGAAGATACCAATAAAACAAACTTCTTCATTTTCATGTTCGGATTCAGTAAACAAAATAAATCATCAATGGATTTCATCTTCCACTAGAAATTTAGGGCACAACGCTCATAGCCCAGGACATCCTCATAAAAGGGTAATTTTACATTTGCTCCTGCTGATCAAATGGAGCAAGGTGAGCCACATTCAAACAGGGAAAGATCTGGAGCATGAGGTGGGCCAGGAGGGGCCAAATCATGATTGATGAGGACACTCTGAACTGAGGCCAAGAGAGGGCATTTGCGGTCTCAGCTATCAGTGTCCAGAAGCCTCACTTTGACTGCTGAAACGCCAAGCCTCAGTGAACATTTCCAACATTTAACAAACTCTGAAACATTAGATGTTGGTGGGAGGGGGTCCAGGATGGGAACTCACATAAAAATGAGTTAAGATTTCCTTAAAACTTGACACTGAGTAACAGAACTCTCTACTAATGGTCTTTCACCTTTTTGGTGAATCTTCGGTGAACTTCCATATTCACGTCTCAGGTTTATTTTTTTAAAAAACAAGCTGATTTTCAAGTTGTTTCCTTTAAGCCTCTGAAATAGCCAAACAATGAACGCCAGTAAGAAAAAGCTTTGTACAATTTGCCTCCTTGCCTTTCCAGATGGTTCAGTGGTAAAGAATCTGCCTGGCAAGCGGGAGACATGGGTTCGATCCCTGGGTCAGGAAGATTCCCTGAAGAAGGAAATGGCAACCCACTCCAGTGTTCTTACTTGCGAAATCTCATGGACAGAGGGGCCTGGTGGGCTACAGTCCATGGGGTCCCAAAAGAGTCAGACAACTGAGTGACTAGACAGCAACAGCAGCAGCTGGAATGAAATGCATGTTCTGGCAAATTTACAGTTACCCGTGGGATGGAAGGGCGAAGGGTTAACTAGAGGTTTGGGGATGGACATGTACACACTGCTGTATTTTAAATGGGTAACCAACAAGGACCTACCGTATAGCACAGGGAACTCTGTTCGATGTTATACGGCAGCCTGGACGGGAGGGGACTTTGGGGGAGGATGGATACATGCATGCATATGTGTGGCTGAGTCCCTTTGCAGTCCACCTGAGACTAACACAACCTTGTTAAGCAGCTATGTTGTTTAGCCGATAAGTCATGTTTGACCCCTTTTCATCCCACGGACTGTAGCCCGTGAGGCTCCTCTGTCTCTGGATTTCCCAGGCAAGAATACTGCAGTAGGTTACCATTTCCTTCTCCTAGGAATCTTCCAGACCCACATGCCAATCTCCTGCATTGGCAGGTGGATTCTTTACTACTGAACCACTTGGGAAGCCTAATAATCAGCTATACTCCAATATAAAATAAAAAGTTAAAAGAAAAAAAGAAGAAATGCATGGTCTAGGATATGAAGCGGCAACCCACTCCAGTATTCTTGCCTGGAGAATCCCAGGGACAGAGGAGCCTAGTAGGCTGCCGTCTATGGAGTCGCACAGAGTCAGACACGACTGAAGCGACTTAGCAGCAGCAGGATATGAAGATTCCTCCCCTCTTCTGAGCTCAGAAGACTGGGGGCAGGAAGAGAACCCACCAGGGAGCCCTGGTCAGTGGTGTAGGGACTGCTGTTAACCTTAATCCATTCTTACCATACACTCTTTAACCTACCACACTGGGTTCTGTATCAATATTCAAAAAAAAAAAATTAGAAAAAAAGAGAACCCTAAACAGCATGCATAAATAAAATGTCTTTCTTTTGTTTAAATCCTGCAGGAAGTTTAATTTGTGTAAGAAATACATTCAGGTATGTTTTCAGTTATTGCTTTAACGTAAGTTAAAGGTGCACTAGTTATTAACAGATGTGAACCCAGAAGAGCTTCCAAGGCAAGCACATGTCTAGAGTCCTACCGCCGCTCCAGAATGTGCCAAAACCCAAATTAGGCAAATTGGAAACAGGGAGCTCTGCAATCCGACAGCGCAGTGGAATTAAAGTAATGGCCTATTTAATTCTCCAAGGATTCGGCAAAATGAAACACAGAAATGTTTGTGAAAAACAGGGGACTGAAAGTCTGTGTGTGACCTTAGAGGTCACCCAACAGAAACAGATAGGCTTTTAAAAATTCTGTCCTCCTCCCACTTGGAGCTTGGCGTGAAGGAACAAAATGCTTGCTTTCTGACGGATGGCAGCTGGCTACCACATCACCCGTGATAACAGAGCATCCGGACACTTAGCCTTGGAAGAATCTGAGATGGTCTTTAGTGATATATACAGAACATGCTGTGATGGATCCTTCTAATAACCGATATCCAATGAATAAAACGTGGGTTAAGATCATTGAAGTTACACTGGACAAGCATAATGCACCATCCAGATTTGAGACAGTTATGGCATATTGCTGTTTCAGAGACTGTTTTTACTCCAAAGTATAACTGATATGGTGACCAGATGAGTTCAGAAATAAAGGGGAAACAACGCCTGGTCAAAAGCAGGCCTCAGTCAGCAGACACGAGTGATGTGCTGTATGACAGCGTGCCGTTACAGGTGACATTTCTGGTCAGAATGTTCCATGATGGAGACAAGCCGACCCCACAAGGACCTGGAAGGGTACAGCCTGCTCTGGACATGGGTAGCTGGGGTGGCCAGGAATGGATTCCGCTGATCAAGGCCACTCCTCAAGTAGGACCATGATGTCTGACCAGCGCGTGGTGCAAACAAGAGAACACTCAATGTGACCCCGCGTGCTGGTACCAAGTTCCTTTAGTCATGTCTGACTGTTTGCAATCCTAAGGACTGTTGCCTGCCAGGCTCCTCTGTCCATGGGATTCTCCAGGCAAGAATACTGGAGTGGGTTGCTATTTCCTCCTCCAGGGGATCTTCCCGACCTAGGGATTGAACCCAAGTCTCTTTAGTCTCCTGTAGTGGCAGGTGGGTTCTTTATCACCAGCACCACCTGGGAAGCCCCTGAGCAAAGCTCAAATTGATTTAAAAAGAATAAACCTGAGTGGGGCAGGGTAGCGCTGTGGCAGCAGGAAGTACTGGGTTTGAATCTGGACTCTATCACTTCCTAGCTGTGTGACCTTGGAGAAATGACCTGTCCGTTCTTCCTCTGGGAGAAGACTGAAAGAGGATCTATTTCCTGACTGTCTCACGAGGATAACGGGGGATGCTGTGCAGCGCATCAGGCGTGTGGCCTTATGCAGGCACGTGACTAAGGAGGACCACCTTCGCTGTCAAACAGGGTTTTGTGGAAGGAAAAGAGTGACAGAGAATTCTGTTTTCTCCTTGCCTCCTTCCTTCCTCCATCTCTGTGACTCCTCAGGTGGGCACAAAAGGCCATCAAGGAAATACCTGTCCTGGATACCCCAGGGCAAGTGCTCCCAGGGGCACTGACCACAGGCCTCACGTCGGCCAGGACAGACAGCTCAAGGAAGGGTCATCCCCAGTCTTGACACCAGTGAAGTGGATTAGCAAAGCAGACACTGAAACGGGAAAGCCATTTTTATCCCTTCTTGACCTAATTCTGGTCAGAGGTATCATTCCTCAGCCTGGGCATACTACCTGGTTTATGAGGGGTTGCCTTCAGTGGCTCAAAGAGCAGCCAGCATTACCAGCAAGGATTAAGAAAAGCCCTTTAGCTTCTCCCTCATCCAGAAGAGATCTGCTCCCAGCAGATTAGATGTGGATAATGAGAAATCCCCACAGACCCCATCACCTAGACCACCCAATGAAGGTCAGCCACATGAGATCCAGGCTGTTTATTTCTCAGCACATCCAGGGAGTGAGTAGTGATGGAACTGGGAGACGGGAAAGCCTCTGGGTTTGTAAGACCTTGCACATAAGGGGTCCTGAACGGGGAGAGGGGAGTCAGAAGCCCGTGCCCACCCTTCATCCCTTCTCACTGGCATGGTGCATTCAAGAAAACCTCCAACCACTTTTGTTTCTCTTTACAAATAAAACCATTCCATTTCCTACAGATAAATGAGATACACAATGATGCATCAGAGAAAACCAGGAATTGCAACTCGTCTGCCTGATGTTCAGTTTCTTGGAACCAAATTGTGATCCTGGCCAATACACCATCTCCCGCTGCTCATCGTGGAAGGAAAAGGAACCAGGAGTGGGGAGAGCCCCTGGGCATGGACAGGACTCGAGACACAAAGCTCTGATTCCCACCAGAAGGAAACGCAGCTGTGCTACCAGGACAATGGAAGAGTCATGCACAGGGGAGTTCACACAGAGAGATACAGTTATGAGAAGGAGGTCAGTCCTGAAAGCGGGTGGTAAATGCTTGAGCAGAATACGAAAAGGGGTTCATTCAGAAGGCTTCTCACTAGTCTCTGAGGCCAAAGATGAGGTCCAGCTGGAGCCCTGTTGAGCACTAGGTCGTGTTCTTGAAAGAGAAAAGAAAAACGCCCTGATGCGACTGATCTCTTCGCGACAGGCTTAGGTCAAGCTGAGTTACCTCCCCTCTGTGGGAGCTGAGCATGGCTGGACTGTACCCATATCTTCAGAACTGAAGGGTAGAACCTGCCATAACAGACCCAGGCTCACCTGGTAGTCATAGTACAACATCAAAGGACCAGATAGGGAAGTCATTTCCAACGTGAAGTCTGCTGAGGATACACCTGAGAGTCAAGCAGACATCCAGGAGCATGCTAGAAAAAGATGCTCCCAAAGAAGGAAGCTCCAACATGTGTCTAATCAGAGCCTTAACTACAGCACCTGACTTTTCTCTTGGCATGGGTTTTGGAGAGAAGGAGGCTTCAGAAGATAGAAGTTAATTTCACTGACAGATAGGCTGGTTCAATGAAAGGGACAGATTATTGGGAAACATGTGTGCAGACACACTGTAACAACACGGGGATAATGCCCAGACAGAAAGGAGGCATTCTGAGAAAAGAGAACATCTTGATGAATTTTTCCGTAAGCACACAACCATACTTGAACCTGGTTCAAGATGCACAGGAGGCAGTGTGGCTCTTGGGATTGGTCTGCCCAAAGATAAGCATCCTTCTGACATCGACCACCACGGGGAAATTTTTCACCCTCTTAGACTTGGTTTCAAAGGAAACGTGTGACATTGACTGTTGTGTCTGGCTTTGGCTGCACAAGGTTTGTGAAGGTCATTCATGCCGCATGCATGAGCAGTCAACTCCTTTTCCCTGCTGTATAGTATTCCACTGTATGAATAAAGCCCCCAAATTTTATGCATTTGGGTTATTTCCAGCTCAGAATTCAGATGGACAAAACTAAGGAACATTCTTTTATATCGTTGACTCCTATATTCTTGTCTTTTTTTAACGCAGAAATTGAGATCTCAGAATTTACTAAGCTGTAGAGCTGAAAAAGCCAGCATTTCTCTGCATAGCACCTACACACATCTAAGAAGGAGGCAAAAGAAAAGAGATGCAAATATTTTCTTATCATCTGTCTTGTACTTTCTTATATTTTTATTCCTAGGTACTTCTGCTTTTGGAAAATCCCACTTTAAATGTTTAGCTATTTGGGGGACTTCCTTGGTGGTCCAGTGGTTAAGACTCTGGTGTTTCCACTAGCGGAGCTTCAGCTTTGATCCCTGATCAAGGAACTAAGATCCAAAATGCTATGCAGCACAGCCAAAAAAAAAGTAGCTATTTTTCCCTTTGCCAGGGAAAGGGTTAGTTCCTTGACCAGGGATCAAACCCATGTCCCCTGCAATGGAAGCATGGATTGCCAGGGACGTCCCCAGATAATTTTAATAGACTCAGAAAAACAACTGTATGTCTACTACAGCCATGAACAACTAAAAGCAGTCTTGATGATATGAAAAACCTCAATTACATCCTCTGTTCATATTAAGTGGGTTTTCTCACCTGCCAATCACAGCTTTCCACTTTTTTCCTAGAATTCCACATCGTTTGGGTCTTAACACCACCACCCTCAGAGCTGCATTCTGGCCAGCCCATGCGGCCACCTGTAGCTCTGGTCTGTCCTGCATTTAAGCATTTATGCATTTGTGTTTATGTGTTTCGCTCACGGTCCCTAAAATTTCAGTTTTCCATTACCAACAGCACAATTTCAGGATTTCCTGGTAGCTTTATTTACGGTGACATGTTTAAGAGATGGAAGACAGATTTCGATTTTCTGGATTAGCAATAAAGTAAAATTTACAGAAAGTTGCCCAAAATCCTTGGAGAGATTATTGCATCCACAGTGGAAACAGCCCACCCCCAAGGGATTACGTTGAGGGTATCCATGGAGACACTCCCTCCCACCTGGCATTAAATGTCCCCAAGTCCCACACATCCCCAATATCACTTCCCTTCCAGGAAGAACAGCAGGCTACAGGTTTCCCCGCTGCGCACACATCACCTGGCAAATCTCTCCAGCCAGCACCATCAGCACGACTACCAGCCACAGAAGTAAACAAGCTGAAAATTAAACTGGAGGACTCTAGGTTAAGAGAGGATAGTAAAGAGCCCGGTGACAGAGTTTGGATCCACAGGTTCAGGATTCCCTTCTCGGGCATATCTGGATGCTAAGAATTATACGGTTATGTGCTAATGTATGAGGGAAAAGGGGCTTTCAGGATGTTTTCCGTGTGTGCGGTATCTGGATGCATCACCCGAAGCATCCAGGTATAGACGAGGCATTTCCGGTTTCTAAAGACCGGTCACTACATAAAGCACCGACCTAGGCTCAACTCAACTCAGCAAACCAGGAACCAGCAAAGGCTGAATCGCAGCACAGAGCCGGTGCTCAGGAAGGAACAGGCAGCGGTGTGTGAACACAGCTGAGACTGAAGGGCTGAGTGAGTGAAAAGACGTCACCGATTGTCCTCCCAATTCATCCCCCCCCCCCTCCCCGCCCCCTAGCCTGGCACTGCCCTCCCGTTTACCATTTCTCTGACCTTTCTTGGGAAATATCAAATCTAATGAACGTGGCTACTTTCAGGTATGCTCAAAGAGGCTGAACTTCAAGCCCCAAGCCTGAGAAAATTTAGGGAGCCAGGTGATCCGCAGCTAGCTGCCTGCCTAATCCCAGGCCTGGGCACCAGGTCCCACAGGGATCCGCGAGGCCCCTGGGCCAGCGGCTCTGAGCTCCAAGGACCTCCTTGTTCGTGGATCTCGGGGGAACGGGGTAGCTCCTTTTGCCTCCCCAAGTGAGCTCAACTCTCGCCTGAAACAAACGCAGCAAGTGTCCTGGCCTGGCAGGTGGGCGGTGAGCGCCACTTGGGGGGCGGGGTGGGGGTGGGGGGGAGTCTTGGTGCGGAGGCGCCGGGTTCCTGAATGTCAGTGGGCAGCGGACCCCGCGGGCGGACTGCCTTTGGTACTCCGGCCAGTTACAACCAGCCTGCCGGGCAATCCCCGCTTAGAGGGGCTGACCCCAGGTTGGACCCAAGGCAGGCAGCAAATCCGCAGATGAAGGGGGCAACCGCCTAAGCCCCCCACGCGCTCCTAATTTCAAAACCGCGCTCGGCTGGGTCGGCCGCCACCGCCGGCAGCCTGGGCACGGGGTCCCCAGCGACCCCCTCCCTGGAAAAACCGCTGGGTCCCCGCCCTCCAGCTGCTGCTCGGAGGCGGCTCCAGCTCCAGGGCAGGCTCAACAAGTTCCCGGGCCGCGCAGCGCCGCCTGCAGCCCAGAAACCCCGAGGACGCGCCGCTGTGGAGCCCCGCGAGCAGGCGGCGGCCGCCGGCGGCTCCTTCCACCTCCTCCTCGGCTGGGGCTCGGGCGTCGGCGGGCGGGGGGGCCCCTGCACTCCCGCCCACTCTGCTCCCTCTGGGGCCCCCCCGCCCCACGCCCGCGGCCCCGGCCCGGCCCCGCGCCGCCCCGGCTCCCGCCCCGCTGGGCCCGGGGCTCCGCCCGCCTCGGTGCCAGGCGGGCGCACAGGCGGCAGGCGAGCGGCTCCGGCGCCCCGTCCTCCGGCCGCCCGGCTCGGCGGAGTGGCTGGGACCCGGGGGGCGGCGGCGGCGGCGGCGGCGGCAAGGACTTCCCTCCCGCTCCCTCCGCCTCTCCGCCCCCGCCTCCCGGCCCCGGCGCCCAGATCTCGCCGAAGACGATCGCAGTCAATGAGGACATCGGAGGAGCACGGCGCCGGGTGGCTGTGGCTGGCTCCGCCGCGCCGCGAGCGAGCGAGCGCGCGGGCGTCCTCGGAGCCGGCCGAGCCGCTGCCTCGCCGCGCGCCTCGCTGAGCCGGGCCGGAGGGACGCGAGCTGCGGCGCGGGGGGCCGGCCGGGCCGGGCCCCGGCGGCGGCGGTGGTGGTGGAGGGGGGGGTGGGGGGGGCGCGGGCGGCGGGCCAAGCCCCCGAAGCCGAACCTTCCTCCGCGCGAGCCCGGCGAGCCTCGCCGCGGATGCCCTGCCCGGAGTGCTCCGTGCCGCGCCAGGCTTGCCGGGGTCCGCGGCGAGACATGCCCGAGCCAGGCGCTGCACCGACCTCGACTTATCTGTAAGCCGCCGAAGGTAAGCGGAGCCCCGCGCGCCCTGCTCCCGCGCCCCGGCGCCCGCTGCGCTTGGCCGCGGCCAAAGCACCGCCCGGACGGGCGCAGACCCCGGGATTCTCGCCCCGCGCCCCCGACCGGGCTGCGCTGAGGACTCGGCAGGCTGCCGGGGGCCGGGGTTGCCGGGAGCCGACCGGGCGGCGGGCGGGGGCGAGGGGCGAGGTTACGCAACTGCCTCTGGCCCGGGCCGGGTGGCCGAGGGGCTTCCGGCAACTTTGGCGACGGCCGGCGAGGAGCGGGTCCGTGTGTCTGCGATGTTGGTTCTAGACAAACGCCACAGCCTCCTATAGCACCCGACAGCCCGCGCCAGGCAGAACCGGGGGTGGTGGAGGGGGGCGGGGGGCGCTGGGGGCGGCCGTGGGCCCCGCCGATCTCGAGGTTTTGAAGTCTTTCCCAAACTAAAGCGAGCTGGCAAGTACGGCTGATTAACTTTGGGGGGATGAGTCCGGGCGGAGGGGCCCTGCACCGGCTGCGGAGGAGAGGCGTGAGCACCGCGAAGGCACGATGCCCACGTGAAATGCCCGTCTCCTCCCGAGGCGCCCGGGCTTCCCGGGGTTGGCACCTTCCAGGGGCTGCGGGCCGGGGTAGGCGCCCGCGGGGCTTCCGGGGGCGCAGCATCCCGAGTCAGACCCAGGACGGGCGTGGGAAACCAACCCAGGCTGCAGACCGAGCGAGCGGGCCGGCCGGCTGGCGAGCCAGGGCAAGAGGGAGGAGGGAGCCCGTGGGCCGGCCCGCGGCCCGGGGCAGCGCCGGGAGCCCCAAGTCAAGAGCGAGAGTCTGCGTCTTGCTGGTTCATGCTCAGGGTTCCCAGCTGGCATCTCCACTGCCGGGATAAAGAGCCTGTCCCTGTGACCTCAGCACAAGGCAAGCCACAGGGGGATGGAGCTCGCTGTAAGGGCATGCCACGAGTGGGGGTTACTCTGGAGTACACCGGGGCCAGGAGCGGGGCGTTTGGCTCACGTACAGAGAAGGGCCCCGACCCCTCTCCCGCTGCGGGTCTGTGCCTGACGGCTGGACCCTGAACCAGAATCAGCAGTGAAGCAGTTTTAATTTGACCTTGTCTGCTTAGGCGCTTAAATTCTGCGGAGGTATCCCAGGGTGAACTGGCCAAGATGGGGATGGAACTTTGGGCCAGCCCTGCCTTGCCTGGGAACGCAGGAGGTATTTTCACAAGACTATAGCTCAGAAGAGGAGGGTCCAGCAAGGAGGTTTTCCTTGGATAAGCACTAACAAGGGGAGGAGGGGTTCCCTTTCCATCTGCCAGAGAGAGGGGGGAATGTCAAGGTTACCCGACTGAAGACTTGATTGAAGACTACCACCCACATCACCTGACCCAGGCCATTCTCAGTGAGGAGTACACGTATGAAATCGCTTTAACCTCATTAAGCTTATGCTACAGACCCAGCAGAAAGTATAACCATCATTTCACTTTGCGGAGGCAGAAAGTGCCTGGGTTTTACTATTCACATTTTGTGCTATTTATTACATTCATATTCCTGTTGAATGTTTCTTTTCAAAGAAAAGTTCATATTTATCTTTGCCTTTTTTTTTTTGCCTTAGCGAACGTGTTGTTAGTTCAAAGGAAAAATGGAAGTCCTGCCATTTGCATGCCTCACCAGATATTAATAATTCACTACCCATGTTTACTACTTACATTAGATGGCACTGCTACTCATGATGGTTTTATTACAGATGCATTTGCAGAAAAAAAGGTCTAACACAGCTATCACTAATTGCATGATTTTGCATAAATTATGTTAGTTACAGAGAGTTCGAGCTTTTCTTCACTAAATTCATCATTTCC
Source organism: Bubalus kerabau (assembly GCF_029407905.1). NCBI lineage: Eukaryota > Metazoa > Chordata > Mammalia > Artiodactyla > Bovidae > Bubalus > Bubalus kerabau. Next base: position 48,917,268 of record NC_073645.1, on the reverse strand, counting down.
TTAAAGATAATGTGATTCCGTTTAATTTATTTAAAGGCAAGGCCTCTCCTGAAGATAGGTGCCCTTGAAAAGCAGAGGTTACCTTTCAATTTACTGGAGTTTATTAGTGTGATTAAGACATTAGCTTTTACTTAAATCAGCCCCATTGTCCTACTGAGACAGCCACTGCTGGCCACACAGGTTAGTCAGGCCTCAGCTGGGAAGTTGGCACTTTTACTCTTGACTTTGGGGGCTTCTCTTTCTGCCATAGTTGTTTTCCTCAGGTGCAGGGTAGGGAATTTCTGTTTTTTATTTCTCCCTCTGTACAGGGAGCGGGGGGCGGGGGGGGGGAACAACTTTGTAAGTAAATAAGTTAATTAATGGAAGACTTGTGTATGAAAGGCATCAGAGTACCAGGAAGATTCCTGCACAATGAAATAAGCAGTCAGAAAATAAAAATGATTCTCAGATGTAGAGCTGAACCCAGCAGAGCAGTTGGGCAGATGTGTTCACATTTGTATTCTCTTGTCTGTTCCCACCCATGGCTGTCTCATTTAGAGCTACAACTACTGAACTCTCTTGTATGAGAAGCAGATTACTTATGTGGGGACAGGCTGCTTCTCGGGGAATAATAATAAAGAAGTCACAGCTACACTGCAAAGCGGCAGTGCTGAGGCCCGGCATCAGTGCAGGGAGGCAGGGACCAGGTCGTCGGGAACGGCGATCTGTGAAGCTCTGGACCAGCCCACCAGGCACCTGAGTAGGCGCACTGCAAGGCTGCTGCTCAAGCAATCAGACGCTCAGGAAACCACACCAGTCGTGCCTGTTTAAGGCAACCACAGTCATTTGGGGACTGTGGTCATGATGGCGACTCCCCCAGACAAAACTGGCACAGTTACGTTAAACATTTCCTTCCTCAACAGTTCCCTGACCAACTCCTCCAAGCCCGTCATTGCCCCACCACCAAAATGAGCTGACATAATTCATGAAGCCGTTTCTTTTTAGTCTCCTCACATATTTGATTTTAATATTTCATAACATGACTTCAATATTTTAAAGCAAAATTTAGTATGATTGATATGACATGACAACACTTTTATTACCAGGGAATTTGCATACAAACATTTGGATAAGTCTTTATCTAATATTTGGGCTAACCTATGACATAAATGTCGTAAAGACGTTACACATTTTCCTCAGTGTATTTTTAAAGTATATTTTTCTTGTATATTAAGGACATAACAGAGATATGATGCCACGTTGTGGGGATCCTGCTGGGATTCATATAAAGACGCTGCTTAGATGTCAATTCATATCAAACAGTAAGCCATACGCATTACAGGTTTGAACCTTTGGGCTGTGTACAATAGATTATGTGTCTGTTTCAGGTTCAGGGGCCCTGAAGTGTCTCCAAGCACCCGAGAATCTTACCTGTCAGCTTTACAAAAAACATACCTAGGGAGACATTGCTGGATTCTAAATTCAATTCTTGATATAAACTCTCTCAGACACCCCCTCTACCATAAGCCACTGTGATATTCAGTATGGGTCTGAGTCATACATACCGTAGACATCATTCACACCACAATGAATGAATGAGTTGAGGGATTCTGAGTTAGATAAAGATGTTATCAAGTGACAAACCAATAATGTAAATAAAAACAAAACACTCTGATAGCTCTGTGGCTTTCTGCTGGACGCATATTCTCAGCTCTAATTGGGAGAGAAAGAAAAAGAACTCGACTACAGAAAAGCAGATAATAGGGACAAGGACTTCTGTTTCTAAATTATAAACCTTTCGGCCAACACTCTGTTTCCAAGGGATTTGGGAAGAACAGTCTTCAAATTCATCATTTGCAAATATTGTTTCTGTAGAGTACTGAACTGATTATTCCAAGTACTGTACATTCACAGACAAGCTCTCTTTGCCGTGTTATCTTGCTGTTAGGAATTGACACCAAAGATGAGCAGAGAGAGGTTTAAGTCTACACGCTGACCCTTCACCCGAGTTATGCTATTATGGCCATGACAAGGGTAAAGAAGAAACTTTTTGAAAAATCACAATAGTATGGCAAAAAGCTGGTCAAAGTTTATATTGCAGTTACTATGGAAAATTCCAATTCAACCCTTCATAATCTAGCCTTAGGCATAAAATGAAATGCAGTAAACTACAGCATATGAGAGACATAAGAAAGAGGTTTTGTGATGCCAGAAATACTACGGGCAGGCAGTCCTGCGAATATGATACTCGCCTCATCAAGACTGCAGAGAGAAAAGGCAGGAAGGGGAAGCTGATGGTCTGAGAGCTTCGTTTCAGCTGCTCAGTTAAGGAACCGCCAAGGAGGTACAGCATTATCCACTTAAAACAGAAATGAAACTGACCGATCTTTGTTTGTGTTTCCAGGTCATCATTCCACTGGTGATGTGGGCCCCTCCATACTGGTTGTTCCCTGGGAAGTATCCTATGTTTGTCCCATTTATCTTTTTCATGTGTATTAATACTTTGGTAGTCAGACTCTGAACATCCCATATTATCTGCATTTTGTTCCCTGGAAGCTGCTTGCTTTTGTAGTAAGCGATTTTAGCATCCTTGGAAATGTAATGGAACTATAAAACCTGGGCTCCGGTAATGGGCAAGCACTGGAAAGTAGATTGATATGCAGATGGCTTGGTCCAGAAAGGAAGGCTGGTCTGTGGAAATGTACCCAGCCGTAGCGGCAGTGGCCATAGCAGGGTGTGAGATATTGCAAGATGAGTGAGCGGTTCTCAAGAGGTTCAAGGCCAGGAGGGCCAGAGTGGGTGGGAGACAGGATGAGGAGAGGACCAGCAGTGTGCTTTGGGGGTTCCCAGGCAGACAGGGTGATGACCTCACTGAGAAAAGGGGATGAGATGCACACACAAATCCTGCAGCTGAGCACAGCTGCTGGGTGCTCAGAGCGAGAGACCTGTGTGGGAAGGTAAGAAGCGACACTGGGCGCAGGTTTCAGGGTGGAGATCAGAGAGTGAAGAAGCAGTTTAAAGCCAGTTTATGGAGGAACCAGCAGGGCAGAAAGGTCCTCTGTTCGTTGGTGATAGGTAACCACTGAATGTTTTGAACAATTGCATACATTTCTAGAAGACGAAGTCTTGATAGCTCGAGACAACCAGAGAAGAGGAATTGGAGATCGGTTGAGAGGGTGTGATGGGTGAGAATTAACTGGTAGCAAAGGTGACTGGTGACCATGGAGATATACACAAGGGGGCATTTGGGAGAGAGACATCCTGGGTGGTGAGTCTGTAACATGGCAACATGGAGAAGGGACTAAAGATGCTACTAACCCAGCCTGACACGGGGCTTGGGGATCAAGAGAAGCAGAGAAGCCAGGGAGCCAGTAGGTCTGGAGGAAAAAAGATAGGATTACTATCAGAAATCGGAATGTGAGTTTCCAACTGGAAACATTATTTTAAAAGATAAGTGCTTCATCATTTCTTGCTTCTTAGAACGTCTATGAGAAATACTCTGAAAGAGGAAAAAACTAGACCAAAGGATTCACACCACAAAGAAATTCTTAAAGGACTAAGAATAGTCCTATGAAATAACAGGTGCTTAATGAATATTTAATGAAGCTATTAACAATAAACCTAGTTCAGTGATTTTGCTAGAAATTCACAGACTCCAGATTGGACAATAATTTTTTTTTTCCTTCCATTTCAAGTTTACTTGTTTTGAAGTAGGAATTAAAAGGAAGAATCATGAGATGTTGCTAACAAGGAAGACAACTTCTAGAGATGCACTATCTTCAAATCTGAGCCACATGGTGATTAAGGAAGAAAAAAGTCTCAAAGGTTTGGAGTTTTCCTCCCCCAAACTCAACCTTATATAGAGCTTCCTTTGGTGAAAGTTTACATGGGTAGAAGTTGAGTTTTTAAAGACAGAATGTAAGTTTAATGACCTAGTAATAGAATTAGAGTGAAAGAAACCAGGGAGGCAAAGTAAGCCTCAATCCAGTAGATTAAATGCTCTTTTATCCCGAATGATGACAGTTTTTGGCTGAAAGGAATTTTCACCTTACCAAAATACGAGTCCATAGAATCAGTTCAAGACAACTAGAAAACATCTATCTCTTAGCCTTGACCCCACCTCTCAATTTTATATCATGGCATATCAATTTCATTGGGTTTGTGCCAGACTCACCAATGTATCTCTTCTTTTTTCAAGCAATACAAGAGTGGTTCGTAAAGATGTGGCTTTTTGCTTTTCTCTTTTTTCCATGTTGAAATTGCATGGCACAAACAACTAGACAACTAGTTTCCCATCAATCATGAACTTACAACTCGCATACCTTGGAGAAGTGTGGCAGGGAATTACTCTCCAGAAAAGTTCATACACATGCAAGTGTAGAGAGTTTGAAAATCTCAAAATGCTAGGGACTTCCCTGGTGGTCCAGTGGCTAAGACTCCAAGCTCCAAAACAGAGGGCTTGGGTTCAGTTCCCGGTCAGGGCACCAGATCCTACACAGCACAACTAGAGATCACACGTGCTGCAACTAAGGCCAGCTGCAGCCAAGCACATGAGTGTTTTTAATAAAAACATTTATTAAAATATTTTAATAAAAATGCTAAGAAAGATAAGTTTCTCACTTTTAAACCATATTTTTCATCTGACTTCTCAGGCCATTGAAAAATCCCATGATAACTGCTTTTCTCAAACATTTATTGTCTCTTTGTTTTGAAAGTAGTTGTTAGTTCAGAGGCTTCACAGAAGGACTTTCCCTCCTGGTTTAATTTTTATTGTTGTTTTTGCTATTTCTAGTCATCTCCATGCACACTATTTACTCTCCTCTAAGTATGTCTTTGCTTTACGTATTGTTTCTATCAGATTTACTAGTGGGGCGAAAACCCCCAGGGTTAGGCTGCTGCTGCTGCTAAGTCGCTTCAGTCGTGTCCAACTCTTAGTGACTCCATGGACTGCAGCCCACCAGGCTCCTCCGTCCATGGAATTTTCCAGGCAAGAGTACTGGAGTGGGATGCCATTGCCTTCTCTGAGGGTTAGGCTACAGAATGGAATTGATCACAGGGTTGCAGAAACTGGCTCTATGAACAAACCAGCTGGTCTTCTTGGGCAGGGCAAGCCAAGGGAGGCATCCTTTCTCCAGAAGGCAAGGTCAGCCGCTGAGTGAGTGGTAGAGGATGGACTGGAATCCAGGGCTCCTGACTCTCATTTCATTCCTCGTAACCATTAAGTTCCACATCAAAGACTCAGTCCCAACTCTGGATCTAAAGCATCTGTGAAAATGACCACTGGCATGCCCAGTTTTCAAATAAAAACCTACAACTGTATACTTTATATAATCAGCCATTCAAAGTGGCTTACCAACCTTACAGGGGGTTCTCAAACCTGTTTCTCTCAAATAACGTATCCAGATGCAACCTATTCTTAAGTGCACTGTCCTCATCAACATTGCTTCATCATCGGCAGCAGCATTGCCAAGACCACATACTGGGGGCCTCACAGATACCAGCCACCTGGGCCCGCATCACAGATGAGAGTGCTTACAGGGGCATTCAGGGGGCACTGTCCACACCTGCACCCCCAGTTCTGCCAGTTACTATCAGGGTGATGTGGACACAGGTTTACCGTGCAGTGCCTCAGTTTCTCCACCTTTTAAGAAACAATCACCGGTCCATCAGAGATATTTGGCAGAACTTCCCTGGCGGTCCAGTGATTAAGACTCCAAGCTTTCACTGTAGGAGGTTCAGGTTAGATCCTTGATTAGGGAACTACAATCCCGCATGCCATGTGGCATGGCCAAAAAACAAAAGAAAAAAAAAAAGTATTTGGAGAATGCAGTATTAGAACATGGACAATGTGGGGCTTCCTTGGTGGCTCAGTGGTAAAGAATCCCAGGTTCGATCCCTGGGTCGGGAAGATCCCCTCGAGGAGGAAACAGCTACCCACTCCAGTATTCCAGCCTGGAGAAGTCCATGAACAGAGGTGCCGGCAAAGACTTGGAGACGACTGAGCAACTTCCACTTTCACTTTTTTACTCACCCAGGTTATATAATCCGAGCAGTATTCTGAGCTAATTTGTGGAAGGGGCAGAACTCAAAAGCAGGCAGGCAGTCTCTACACCCCAATTCTGAAGCACCCTGTGATATGACAGAGCCAGGAAGGATCATGACAAGAAAAGACTAGAATGATAGAATGCCAAAGGGATGACCTTGTGCACCCCCTCGCCAACTTATAAAATCCTACACGTAAATCATTCACTAATAATCAACCTCCAACCCCCGACCCCTGATGAGAAGAACTGCCTCCACCCCCGTAATTTCTAGGAATGGACCAAATTCTAGATCAAGAGAAAAAAAGGTGTGAATATACCTTATTCTGGCTATGGACCTGCCAGGTGACAATTTACTTGGCATTCACCATGTGATCATTAATCCACAATGCAGAAGACCTGTGTTTTGAATGGTGACAGTCACAGGTCACTCATTGCCCTCTGGGAGGAGAATCCATGTCCACTGTTGATCCCAAGTGGGGCCACTGGAAGCTCATTGTACTGCCCTCAACCTGGGCTCTGTTTGGTGACCAGCACCCCATGGCTAAGTTCATCCTAGAAAAAGTATTACAGAAGGGGGCGGCTCTCCTTGCTCCCCTGGGACATCACTCATTCATCCTTTCATTCAGTAAATATTTACGGGCACTTTTTATGTGTCACGTGTTGCTCTAAGCTTTAGGAATGCCGCAGGAAATACAAGAGAATGAGGGGAATAAAACAAAACACGGAGACTGGTGGGTCTTCATCTTGCCTCCGTTATCCCAGTGATCTCGACTCCCCCGGCACACCTTTCCCTGGGTGCCTACTGGGGTAGGGACCAGTATATTTCTTCTAGAGAGTCAAGTTCAAGGATGGAGACCCTGAGGAAGATGCACGTCTTCCTACTTCTGAGAGAAGAACAGCCTCCCTTAGGATTCTTTAAAAGGCTGTCTTTAAAAACAACAACAAACCTTGTAAAAGCTTCCACTTCTTCAACACTTACGCTCTCCTCCAAAGTTTCAAGAAGGTCAAGTGTAAAAGGGGTCATTTAAAGTTTTGGAAAGACATATGTTTTCCTTTTAAAAAATTATTTTTAGGATTCTGAGGGGAACAGAATCATTTCAAGATCAGCAGTACTGCTTACACATGGCAATGCCAACTTCCCTTCTTGAACCTACACAACCTTTCCCCTCTGTACTCTCTTCCTTTCCCACAATCCCCGTGAAGGAAGAAGAGGTGCCCAGAGATCAAAAGGCAGAAGCCGAGCATAGAGCATCGGTTTAAAATGGGATCATTCGTCCAGTCCAACACTCGCACTCATTGCATGCTGGGTGCTTCATAAAACGTGAAACTGTGACAGTCTGGCCTCAGTTTCCTAAGAGGAACCGTCCAGCTCAGTTCTGAACAGGAGAAGGGTCGCTGCAACCGCCTGATCTGGAGCGGTGCAAAGCCGACGGCAGTGGCTGTCGCTAGCAGGAACACTCTGCCTTTGCCCCACTGAAGAGCACTTGGGATGTAATTCCCCGAGCACCGCCCTGTCCTCTCTGTGTTTGCCTGTCTGTCTGGGCAGTTCCAGGCCTCACTGTTCCCCTCATATTCTCCGTCTTGTTTCATTTCTCCATCTCCCTTTTCCTTCCGCCCCATGTTCATCACAGAATGTAGTGTAGAATTATTATTTCTGAGTATTGATTTTATTGAGTGCAGTTTACTGAGTGCAATTTTATTTAGACTCCAAGTTAAAAAAAAAAAAAAAACTACTTCACGCAACACCATTGGGCCAAAGCACACACACTCGGAAGTGCAGAGGGGTGACCCCGAACTCTATTGATTTCCCCCAAAAATGTCAGGGGTTCCTCCTCTACAGCAAAATCCAGGATTCAGTTAGAAGGCTAGGTTACAATGATTCCACCCTAACATGTTCATGTTATCCCACATGATTGAGATTTTCTAATTAAATTCTTATTTTGCAATAGCCACATCCCACTCCCAAGAGGAAAGCCAGGCAATATAAGAACAAGCCTACTGGTCACATTTACTGTAGCAAATCTGTTGTAAGGGCCCTGACGTACTTTAGGAGTAAACAGAAAACAGACATCACTGCTGAACCATCTACTCATTTTTGTGCGAGTGTGGGTCATCTCTTGTCCCTGCATCAGCACAGAAAAAAAAAATTTTAAAGTAATACTTTATAACAACCAAATTCGAGAGAGTTACACTAAGGTTCAGAAGATAAAAATCTGTGGAACGTGGTTTTTCTTAAACTAATGGAGCTCTGTCCCTTTACCCTTCCATTCATCTGATCCCTACACAGGATCCAGGCTCCATCTGATTGAGGATCCAGGCTATACAGAAAGAATCCAAGGAAACCAATAATATTGAGTACCCACCCTAAACCTTCTTAAAATGTCCTGGGTAAGGCCCCTCCTGTGAGGATACTGGGATGCATATCATTATATTCTTTAATTAGCAAGGATCAAAGGCTGATTGAGTTTGAGAGAAAGAGGAGATGCTTAGCAGAATCTAGTCTGCAAACACTTACATAAGTGTAAGCAGAGAGAAGGGACACATCAAAGCAAAGCAACTGAGGCTGGAGGCCCATCTTTCCATGTCTCCCAGGGGATGCCTGCCCTGACTTCCCAGGGAACACTCTGGGTCCTTTCTTCTTCCTGCTCCCAGGATGGTCTTCAGCACAGCGGGCTGGTGCTATCCACAGAAGAATGTCTTTTCCATGCTGAGCTACACAGCACTGAGGACTGGGCCTCGTTTTCCTGGGTGCCCAGCGCACGGTATGGTGCCTGCATCACCCTTCACATGCAGGCACCATTCACTGCATCCGTGAAAGGGCCATGAAGACAGGCGTAGCTGGGGGGAAGGAGGGGGCAGGCAAGACTAGACTTGAATCATTAAAGAGGAGGATGGGGCCAAGGCCAGAACATGCACCACTGGGAGCAAAGACATGAAGGAGGGAGTGACCCAGGTATATGCCAGAGACACTGTAAGCACTGGCTTGAGCAGACAGAGAGCTTGTGAGTAGGTATGAGATATCCAGGGGGATGAGCAGGATGGGAAAGGTTACAGAGGACCCTTACAAAAACTGCTTTTTGGAAATGCTACCCAAGTAAGACTAGGCGGGTACTCACAGAGAAGAGAGATGTTTGCGGTTGAAGGTGGGACCGTGAGGATGTGCAGGATGGAGGGATGGAGAGCTGAGAGCAAGGGACGTGAAAACACCAAGGTCGAGCTTCGGACGGTGAGGATAAAGGGAAGAAATCAATAGTGAAGCAGTAGGAGGGTAAAGCACAGATCAGTGGGGCCTAGCGACGGCCTGGTTAAGGGGGTTACACTAGGGAGTCTGGCAGGTAAAACACTGTCAGCAGCTGTTAGGAGCCCTCAGAATCAAAGGACTCAGAGACATACAGCAGCCTACGACAGGTGGGCTGGGGTCTCTTGGCCGTCGGGCAGGCCAAGTTCAGTCCTGCGTTTAACACTGGGCGCCTTTGCTGCACGCTCGGCTGGGGCGAGCGCAGCAGCTTTGTTACTGGGTTGAGCACAGACTGTTAGGGTCGCAGGCCGTTCACCCTGTGTCAGCCCTCCTCCCAGAAGGGCACAGAGGCCTCCAGGCTGCCAGAGACACTGCTGAGCTGCTCAGGCAGAAGGAGGCAGGCTTCTAAAGACATTAGAGCAGAGCGCGGTGGCTGGGGAGGGGGGAAGCGTGGCTTCATACATTTTATGAGGCTACATAACGTTATGTACAGAAAAGAGAGAAGTTCATAATAGCTGTTGGCCAAGGAAAAACGTTAAAGAACCAACTGACCCAGCAGAGTAAAAAAAAAAAAAGCCCATGGGGACTAATGAAAAGTCAAATTTATGTTAAGAAATAAAAAGTGAAAGCCATTTGGACATCAAAAGATGTGACACCCAGACATTTTTTATTTTTTTTTTCACCTCCCACCCCTAAGAATATTTTGGGCACTAAATGCAGAAAGTGCACCCTAAGTGCTCCTGCAGTTGCAACTATTAGCTGCTACTGGAATGTTCCCTCTGTTTCTACATCCCCAGCGACTGTACACTGTCTCCCTGACAAGTCTGGTCTACGCTGACAGCATCTCTCTTCAGGGTGATGAGTTATTTCTGAGGTCCCTCTCATTGTTCATCAGCGGCAGGGGAAGGAAAGGGGTCTTAATTCATTTCCTTAATTCATGTCCCTGGTCCACTCAGATTAAATCATTCCTGCATCGTCTTGCGTGATAGCACAAGTATCCCAGAAAAGGAGAGTGCGTTCAGACCAGGCAACCGTCCCACACTGGACCATGGCTGACAAACGTGAGCCGGATATGGGAAGGCCATACACGCTGCCTCTGACTATGGCTTTTTGTTATGATTCTGACCCGGACAGTCATCTCTCTACTGATAAATAGAAGCTTATTACAAGAAATCCTCATTTCTCCCCTTCTTTCATGGCTTGTGCTACCTCAGCAGCACACCCAAGACCTTGCAAAGTCTACAGTTTAACCAGGCCAAGGTACCAGGGGAGACACACCGCAATGAAAAACGCACGGGGGATCCGTTTTGATGGTAATAGACGGACACTCCCATGGCCGTGCCAGAGCGACGGACAGCGTCTTTAACTCTAATTGACTGCAGTCGTGGTGAATGGTCACCCCCAAGCAGAAACCCTGCCCGGGTGTTCCACTGGGATCTGAGATTGAGCCGGTAGAAGCAGCAGGGAAAACACACTCTGTTGACAATTATTTTCTGGGGAAATTACTGTTCTAATTTTAGCTTCAGATATGTGATGAGTCAAAACATGTCATTTAGCAAAAAAAAAAATATATATATATATATATATAAATATATATATGGATGGATTCATCATAGTTCATCAGTAAGGCAAAACAAGCACAAAACACATTCCAGTGTGCACGTTCTCAAAAGAGTGAGATTTTCATAAATAATCTAAGGAAGGGAAGCCGCCCTTCTTGCATCCTACTAATTCCAGCTCTTGCGATCAGGCCCCACACCATCAACTAACTGTTGCTTAATAACTGGGAACCTCTGGGGAATAGAGTAGGTGGGCTATTTTCTACATTCATCTAAATGCACTGAGAGCTATGCTCAAAACGAAAGGCCTTACTTTTAACATTTTCTGTAACTGTCATACTGAAGGGGGAGCGAAGAGGAATAGGGAAATCAGTTCCTTTTCTAGTCTTAAGATGACTTTGGTGAGTGGCTGTTAGCAGTTTTACTGAATTCTTTCTGGACATAGTTAATTAGCAAAGCTAACTGCTGCACATAAAGTTTCCTACATTGATATCACATCTCAACTGGAGGAGGCATTTTTTTCCAGTTGATTTTGGCCACCATCACAAAAGGTTAGTAATCCATTTCTACGAATTTAGATCCCATCTGGACAGAGGATAAAGAAAGGTTAATGTCAGGATAAGCTGAACATAGAAACACTAAGTAAACAGACCAAAAATGAAGAGGAAAGTCTGGTCCAATGAAGACAGCATCATCCGGTCCTTCTAAAACCTCAACACCAAACCCAAACATCCATGTAGAAAATGGGTGCTTTACTTCCTCTGCTCCCACTAATTAGAAACAGGCCAGTGAGAGTCAGTTTATGCTTTGTGGCTGAAGTAATGGAGTAAAAGTTTTTCTGTAGGTAAAAATGAGGTTTTTTTATTTTTTATTTCTTTTAAGTCAAGAACTTGCCTTAATTACATTAGAAGGGGAAAGAAGCTCATGTATATGAGGATCAATCATGATTTTGACGTTGTTGAGAGTAAAAAATAACATAGAACCTCCTCATAACAACTGATGCTAAAGCTTGAAACTGCAATACATTGGTCACCTGATTTGACTCATTGGGAAAGACCCTGATGCTGGGAAAGACTGATGGCAAAAGGAGAAGGAGGCAGCAGAGGAGGAGATGGTTGGATGGCATCAATGACTTAATGGACATGAATCTGAGCAACTCCAGGAGATAGTGGAGGACAGAGGAGCCTGGAGTGTTGCAGTCTATGGGGTTGCAAAGAGTTAGACACAACTTAGTGACTAAGCTACAACAACATAACAACTAAAAAATTTTATTATATGAGCATAGAATGCTACTCAATAGACACATTGCATAAGACAGCAGATATGAAAGTTCTCATTTAAATATTTGCTATTGCCGAAAAAGAAATGTAGACTAGAAACAATGAGTACTGTCGGCAGTGGGAAGGACATAAAACTAACTTGGTCAAAGAGCCCAGGGGCTCCGTTTCACTCTTTGCTCATTCTAGCAAACCTTTAAAAAACGTCTGCCCGTTGCCATCAAGGGAAGTCCAGCTTCTTCACCCCAGAATCAAAGCGTATTCAGAATTAGATCCATAAAATGGGTTTTCTGAAATCAGAGATATGCACGAGCCGGGTGTCTCCACTGAGCAGCTATTTCTTCTGCCCAGGACCCTCTGTCTGCTTCCCAGTGGATGATCCTCAGGTCTTAATGATGGAGACCTCATGGCAATCATCCACCAACCCAGAGGATGGGGCACGGTTTGGGTATTTCTCACAAAGGGCCACAGCTTTGGGGGCTGAGACAGGAGTGGCTCCCCTGCCTACAGCTCAGTCTCAGAGGGGTGTCAGCATTCTTTTTTTTTTTACACCCCACTTCAGCCTTCATAGCTGAAGTGTTCATGAATTCTGTTCATGAATTCATGAACAGGTATGGGGTCTCTGCCTCACTTCCTTTTCTGCCCAGGAAGCAGCATGTTAAAACATGGGATATTCTTTTTCATCACTCCCCCGCTCCCAGTTCAGGCATTCCCTCTGCATATAGAATAAAATGCTGACCCAATTAATCTTGAATCCTGGCCAGCATCTTTGACGCCAAGGTGTCTCAACAGCGGGAAAGCCACAAGGAAAACCAATAATATCATGCAGTCCCTTTCCAAACTCATCAGTTGCTGGCCTTAGCTCTTGTGCCGTATCCACCGACTGAGGGGACCCTGGGAGGTGTCCTGGCAAGGCCGGCCTGCTCCCCGGCCGCCACTGTCAGTCGACTGCATTATGCTGTTGATATCCCAGCTGGAGCCCAGACTGGAAAGCTCCGGGTCCCTGCAGACAGGAAGAACTGAGCTCACCCAAAGGAGATTCTCTCTCATCAGCTGCTGAAACCAACCAAGTTTGCCTCAGATGCTAGCTGTAGATTATAGGGCAAAACCGTTTGATTTCTAATTAAAACAGATGGCAAATTCCACCCAACCATGAGTTTTCTCACATATTGATATATTTTCAACTAAACACTCCCTGGCTCTCCCAGCCGATCCACATACATACAGAGGGATGTGTGTAGATGTCTACACCTCGGCAGACATGAGGCAGGAGGTAGATGCCCCCCAACCCCAGGGTGAAGCGATTACAGATTCATTCCCTATGGACTGAAACTCGAAGAAGAGAATGCTATGCCAAGCCGCTTCAGTCAAGCCCAACTCTGTGACCCCGTGGACTGTAGACCACCAGGCTCCTCTGTCCATGGGATTCTCCAGGCAAGAATACTGGAGTGGGTTGCCATTTCCTCCCCCAGGGGTTCTTCCCAATGCAGGGATCGAAGCTGAGTCTCCCACACTGCAGGCAGATTCTTTACCATCTAAGCCACCAGGGAACCAAGAAGAGATTAGCAGGACAATTAAGGGAGGAGGAGAAAAGCAGGACAATTGAACTCCAGACCACATATTTCTCATTCCCGAAGTCAGGAGACCTCCCCAACCACAGGTGTGCAGAAAGGCTCCTTGGAAGTCAATGGAGAGTGATGCTAAGGGATGCTCTACCCAGAGGCCTTTGCAGTAGAATCCATCTTGGCTAAGAAATGCACGCTCACACATGGGAAGATCCTGAGATATACCTCATGTGGACTGTGAACCGGGCAAATCAGAATGACTGGCCAAGAGAAACCCAGAAGAAATACCCCATAATAGTAATTCAAACTGCCATGAGGGTGCGACTCAGCAATTCAGGGACTTTCCCTCTGAGCGAGTCTATCTATACATACTGCACTCTTTTTCCTCTTAACAAAAACTTTACCTGCTTCACTCCTTTCTAGCTTTGTGGGAATTCTTTTCTGCAAAGCCAAAGGACCAGGGCCCTTGCCACTGACCGCTGGTCTACAGCTTAGGATCTGGCCTCCATCTCTGCCTGGGAGCCCAAGTCAGGGCAGGCCGAGCCCACCCGAGATCAGATACACATACACACACATGAATACCATCAGGATTTTGAAATTCATTTTCTTTCTTTATCCAAGGCTTCCTCAAAACAATAAAAGATGACCTTTGGGAGACTGCTTGTACCCAAATCTAATCATTTCTGGGTTTTCCTTACTCGATCCAAGTGTTTCTAGTTTGCAGAGGCCTGATCCCCTCACACTGCCTAAGGTGTGGACCGAGTTTGCTCTTTTTTTTTTAAATTGGGAAACAATATAAGGACACTGTAGGTCCTGCACCCAAACCAGAAGAAAGAAGGGGAAAAAAAAAACCTCCCCAAACGCACCATCTCAGTGCCACGGTGACAACCAATTTTTGGTTACTTTCTTCCAGTACAATTTGGTAGATGGCTTCCCTTCACTTGACATAATTTCACAAGCATTTTCCTCCAATACTAAATAATCTTTATAATTATCATTTTAATGGCCACACTGAGTGAATGTAACCATAATTTACTTAACCGTTTACCTATTGTTAGGCATTTAGTTGCTTCCATCTTTCACTCCTTTAAGCTGGAATGAACATTTTTATATAAGCTATTAATTTAAAGCGGCAGGCAGAGATGACTCTCCATCACTAATCTAAAAATACAGGGTTTATATATTTACAACTCACATTTGATTATGAAATTTAATTTGAGGGTAATTAAGACATTTATATTCCAAGCAGCTCCTCGACATCGCGCACTCCCCGAGCCAGCCAGGCACAACCATGACTTGCCGTTTTTACCTCAAGACAGCACAGTCCAGTGAATTCTAAAACACAGTTTTCTTATGAAAAATAAACTTTCTGAACGCCTTCAGCTTTAGAGCCAGTAGTTTAACTCTGACAGTCCATGGTTCTCCGGGGTGACCCGGACAAGGCAAGCCACCATTGAAAATGGCATTTTGGCATCACGATCAATCCAGAACTCAAGGCAACCCGGGCTGAGTCTGCTGCAGGACCACCTATGCTGCTGGGACCTACATGGTGGTGCCCCGAGAAACCTGCACCCAGATCCTTTGTGGAAACAGGCCAAGGAAAGGGCCCGCCCTGAGTTCCAGCTGTTTGATGCTTCCTGTGGTTTCCCATGGGTCATTTTGGGTTACAAATTTCCCCAGGCAGGGAACTTAAAGGGATGTACCGGCAGTGTGATTCTGAGCAAGATCCGGAAAAAAAAAATCTAGTGCCTCAGTTTCTCTATTTCCAGCTTGAGGATAACAATAGTGCCGTAGCTATGAGGATGTCGTGATATCGGGGAGAAAATGAGAGTGAAGTGCACAGGACAGGGCCGCCTTGGTTTAGCATCCAGAAACTGGGAACGTACGGACTGAATGTTGAGGCTACATGGTAAGGCGTTTATGAACAAATGCATGAAGGAAATGAAAAACAAGCACGCCAGGAAGTTCCACTGGTCTCCTGGACTCTTATCTAGAGAACAACCAGTTTTCTTGCGTGACACAATCATTTTCTTTTTCTTTAAATTTTATCGAAAAATAGTTGATTTAGAATGCTGTGTTAATTTCAGTTGTACAGCAAAGTGACTCAGTTATACATATGTATTTTTTCATATGCTTTTTCAATTCAGTTCAGTTGCTCAGTCATGTCTGACTCTTTGTGACCCCATAGACTGCAGCACCCCAGGCCTCTCTGTCCATCACCAACTCCCGGAGTTTACCCAAACTCATGTCCATCGAGTCGGTGATGCCATCCAAGCCTCTCATCCTCTGTCGTCCCCTCTTCCTCCTGCCCCCAATCCCTCCCAGCATCAGAGTCTTTTCCAATGAGTCAACTCTTCGCATGAGGTGGCCAAAGTACTGGAGTTTCAGCTTTAGCATCATTCCTTCCAAAGAAATCCCAGGGCTGATCTCCTTCAGAATGGACTGGTTGGATCTCCTTGCAGTCCAAGGGACTAGGAATTTTTTATTATTATTATTTTGCCACCGGCAATTAATTCTTCTGATTTGTTTTATTAGTTTGATGGTTGGGTCCAAGACCAGAATATCTTTCCAAACCAGCAGACTGATGGAAAAGAATTATTTCAGTGCAGTTCTTGGCAAATCGTGATGATGAATAGCGTGGTAGGACAAACTTATTCAGACACACATTTTTCAGTCGTGGCAGGGAAAAGGCTGAAAAATTACTAGTAAATTGCTTTTTGTAAAGATGCTCTCTCTTTCAAATTTTCCCTAGTGTGAAGGTCTTCTGCAGGATGAAGGCACAATACATTCTGACACACCTGGACAGCTGAGGCTTTAGAGAATGAATACAAGCTAAGAGTGCGGGTTAGGGTTTCCTTTCCTTATTACCCCCACTGCCCCCATTCTCTCCCTCACACACGGCCCCTTGTGTGCATTCTTGTAACCTTATGGAATAAGTGTCTCTCAGCTATATACACACACATATATAATCTACCCTTATCAGGCATGCTCTGTCCCCGTCACCCATGATCTTGTTCAGTCTGTATCTCTGCCTTTTCCGTCTTTCCAAAACGGCCTCATTTTTCAAGTTTCAAATGACCAACATCTCCAAATACCCCCAGTGCCCAGTAGAGCGCCAAAGATGAAAGAAGGCCTGTTCTCTGTCTTGCTCCTGCCTCCCCCCAGATATGACTGTTTCAGATCAATTCTTTTGTCAGAGGACACACAGCTGCCGTGGGATGAGGACTCACCTCCGTGTTGGCTGAGCTCCGAGCTACATCTTTTGCAGACTAGAGCCTCAGAGCTGGCACTCTGCATGCCTCCTGGGGGGGTGGGACACTGTGATGCCTTCCTGGTCTCTCACGTGGCTTTCCACCCCTGCCTTAGCTTCAGGACACACTCTAGCCACCCAAGGTTAAAGGTCTGATGCAGTGGTTCTCAATAGGAGTCAGTTAGGCACCCCCAGGGCTACTCGTCTGGAGACCTTCTGGCTGTCACTTTAGAGTGGGGGTGCTGCTAATATTGAGAGACACCAAGACGCTAATGCATATTTTACATGGCACAGGAGAACCCCCAACAAAGACTCACCTGGCCCATAACTCCAAGAATGCCAAGGCTGGGAAACCTGATGTGACTGGAACCGAGCTCTGCAGGGATTACTTCTGATGTCCTCTAACGTGATTACTGGCTCACCGTTCAAGGCATAATTGATGAAGTGCTTGCATTTTTTCTCTAAGCCTTTCATTCAGTAACACTAGTGAACTTTCAGACCACACCAGGGCCATGCTGGCCTGCAATGTCAACTTAACAGAGTCCCAGGCTCTGCGTGGCGTGAGGGGGGAGGCAGATCTGTAACTCCCTCTTGGCCAAGGGCTCTGGGCTTCTCCCTGAAACACCAGCCCTGTTGGCCTGCAACTGTAACTCAGGGACGTAGGGAAGTGGCCTGCCTCTCTGTTCACTGGACTCCTGAGGTATGAGAACCAACGTGGACTCGAGGGGGCAGGTAGATCCGGATCCTGCCTGTGTGTCTCACTTGCTGTGTGACTATGAACAAGTGACCTAACCTCTCTGAACTCGAGCTTCCTCCTTGCAACGGGATGAGTGGCACTGAAGGTATTAGGCATGGCTCTCCTCTACCAGCAGGGCACCTGAAGACCGCACACCCCTGACTCCCAGAGCGGCAGTCACGTGATCACAGGGCCTATGGCATTTCACAGGAAGTGCCATGAGAGGCTCCGCGAGGGTCCCTGGGTGGTGGGTGGGTCATGGCAGCCTGAGCCTGTTCTTGCATCGCTCTCACCGGCTCCTGTCAATGACCCTGCCTCTCTGGTCACCTCACTTGGACACCAGGGCCCTCCACACCCCAGATTCCTCCCGTCTGCTTTCTTCTCGAACACAGGGAGGGAAAAAAGCAAACACTAACTCACAAACAGCATACTTAACTGTATTTTCTTGCTTTCAGTTCAGCCCGCAAGAAAGTCCTTCCATGTGTGATAAACAGCTGCGAATCTGCCTAATAAAGTGAAGGCATTTTACCCACTGGTATTCCCCCAGAGCAATCACTGGCCACCTGCATCTTCTTAGTTGCATTTAATAATTCAGCCCAAGATGAATCTGCATGATTAACATAAAGCCTTGTGATTTTATTTTCTTTCAGAATTTAAATCCTGAAACAACCACCATTGTGTTCATTTGCAGAGGTTGTGATCAAAACACAAAACTTGATTCTAGAATGAATAATTTCTTTTTTTTTTTTTTAAGTATTTTCAAATACCCCTCTCCACAGAATCAAAGAAAAGAGTTGCTAACACAGACTTTGTAGAAACCAGGAAACCCATGCCCTCGCTATGGCTGATGTTAACCCATGAGAAGCAAGCCATACTGCTGAGACTGTTCCCTTTACAGTTTTCCCATAAACCAGCCCGGCCCCCTATCACATAGCATCCAGAATGGCTAACATAAATAGATATAGTTCAGTTCCTCATCGGAGGACTCTCCACATTTATCCGATCAGGAGCTAGAATCCCCGAGACGTCTTTAAGAGAAAATAGCAGTCCTCTCGGATTCCAATAATAGATTAATTGGTAGCCCTCAAAAAAGTAGTAAAAGCCCAAACCAAGTAAGTTACATTTTGAAAAACCATCTGCCTGTGAAGTAGAGATCTGCGTGCAAAACAGCAATCTGCAAAAAAAAAAAAAAAAAAGCAGACGAGGCAGAGTCGTTGGGCTTCTTGATGAATATAGTAAAACAGGTTTGCCTAATGGGGAAACATGCCTTACTATCAAAGGAAAAACGAGTGTATCCCACATGGAGAGGGAGGCAAGCTTTAATATCTGAGAAGCATTTCAAACTGTGCCTGCCAGGGATTCTCTGCCTGTCTGATTTTCCTTAACATAAAGGCCGACCTCACCTGTTTAAAAATAATTAGGGAGCAGGCATCCGTCATTCTGGCCTAAAGCCTGCGCTGCCTGTGGTTTCCTGTGGGTTTCTGTTCCACTGACAAGGTCTGTTGTTGTATCCGCCTGCAGGAACCATGGTCAGTAAGGAACCCAGCAAATGCGTACTCACGACCTCCGCGAGTGAAGTGGAGCCTGCCGCCTGTCTGGCCCTGGAGATGAAATATGCTCTGGATCCCAACCGGCAGATTAAGAAGCGGAATAAAGCCCTGCAGGTGCGCTTTAAGGACATCTGCGAGGCGCAAAACGAGCAGAGGGACACTCAGCTCGCCTCGGGCCTGCAGGGTGACAAGCGGGAGGCCAGGCCCGCGTCCTGCAGGGCTGCCTACCGCAAGTACATGACCGTGCCGGCCCGGCGGTCCATCCCCAACGTCACCAAGAGCACAGGTGTGCAGACCTCGCCCGACCTCAAGAAGTGTTACCAGACTTTCCCTCTGGACCGCAAAAAGGGGACTCTCAAAAGCATCCCAGGCACCGAGGCCTTTAAAAGTCAGAACAACGGGTTGGTAATTGACGCGAAAGAGAAGAGCCAGGAAGGGCCGGGCGAGGAGGCCCGGCGGTGGGGCGCGGGCCGGGTACAGAAGACCACAGCCTTGGTTTTCCACTCCGACGAACACGTGAACGCGCTGGGGCCGCCCACCGGGGTCAACTGCGCGGAGCCGTGCAAAACCCCCGACCGGCACAGCTACCGCGATGCTCCGGTGCAGAACTCCACTCGGTCGTCCTCCCAGGAGCTGGAGTACCAGCTGCTCGGGAAAGCCAGGCAGGGCAGGGCGACCCCGGACACCGAGGAGCCGGCTCCATCGGCCCACCGGAGGGTGTTTAAAACCGAGGTGGCCACCGTGTACGCACCCGCCCCAGGCGCCAGGGCCCCCGCGCCGGCCTTGTCGAACTCCGCTCCCTCGAGCGAGAGCGAGTGGTCCCTCTGCCCCGCGGCCGACCTGGAGCGGAGAATGGTCGCGCAGGCCAGCGGGCTCCAGGTCCGGCCAGGCGCCGCCCCAGCCTGCGCGCCCCAGACGCAGTGCCTGTCCCCGGAATGTAGCGAAGAAGACGCCTCCCTGCAGACTCAGGCCCCCTCGGGGCAGGAGCGCCAGCCTTGTCCCCCGGCGCTCGCTGCGGATGAAGAATGCCAACAAATCGTGCCTCACACGGAAGTGGTCGACCTGAAAGCCCAGCTTCAGATGATGGAGAACTTGATCAGTTCAAGCCAGGAAACCATCAAAGTGCTCTTGGGGGTCATTCAGGAGCTGGAGAAAGGAGAAGCCCACCGGGAAGGGTATGTATGTTCCCGCCGGTCTTACAGTGCCCGTTGCAGGCTCACCACCCTCTGGGGGGGGGCACTGCCAGCCCCCAAAGCCCAGACCCCTAAATGAGACCAGAGCCAGCATTTCTGAGAACAGATTCAGGTCTGAGGATAGGTGGGAGGGGGCAAGTTCAAAGGGGCCCCAGGTTATTCTGTGATCCTAAAACTCATTCATCCTCACCTGCAAGGTTGACTTGTTGGCTAGCATTCATGGGCTTGGTCTGGACTTGAGTACATTTTGAATGAATGGATGGAGCGTCCCTTTTTAGCTCTGGGGGCTAAAGGTTCATGATACTGATGAAGTACAATAGGTATGCCAGTCCAGAATATCTAATCTGAATAAGAAGTGACTTGCCTCTTAGTAATGGAAAAGAAATTCGGATGGCATTTTGAAAAGTAAATGCTGACTCGCTTATGCTAAATAATTGGAATAACATTGATATTCAGGACTATACCAGGTTTTATATTTTATACAACAGACAATATGGTTCCCCCCTGCCCCCATCTTACTTGGAGCTTACAGAAGCGATGTCCATTCTTAGACAGATGCTATCTGTATATGATTAGGAGAGAGACGCCTTTCTCCACGAGATGCCCTGTGTATCCAGATGGGCAGGAGAGAGAATGTTAACAGCCAGGACTGTCTGCCGCTGATAACAGATTGCTGAACTTTGTTTCCCATCTTTTGAACTTGAAATTGTGCAGCAGAGAATTTAACAACAAATGACCTAAAGATGGGACGTTAGTCTTGAGCCTCTTAGCTAGGAAGGCCAGGCCATGTGCTAGGCTGATGGGAAACAGCCAGCACTGCTCTGCTTCTGTGCTTCTTGAAATAACCTTGTGGTTCATTGGCTTTGTTGAGATGGCCGATCAGCATTTTCCCATTCCCCTGTGATGCTGTCTGGATTCTTCCAGCCCATGTTTTGGAGGTGGCAACTGAGACAGTGCCCTCTGGCCTCATGTGATTAGCACCCTTCACCCTGTGGGCCCCAGTCCCTGGATAAGTGAGCTGGCAGCCAGGCCAGCATGATGCTAAGCCCAGAAATGCACTGTCAGGACAGCAAGCCACCCGGTGCACAGGATGGCTGTGACCGAGTTACATCATGTTTCCATCTTGCAAACTAAGGGGAGGAAACAACCTCTGTGTTCCAAGGTAGCAGAGGAGGCTTAAGGCCTGGCCCCAGAGCCAAGCTGCCTGATGTAGACAGCGCCCTTGGCATCTGGCTTCATGCAGGTGGTCGATGTACAAAAGGCATTGACGGTCAGTAACCTACCCGCCACCCCCTGCCCTCTGCCTGGCACGACCTATGACCTAGCATTGCTTGCAGCTGACAGGATGAAGCAAAATGAGTAGCCAATTGTAAAGTAATCTAACAGGAGATTAGTAGTAACCTACCATGACAGAAGGCTTTCAAAAGTCTTTGTTGAATTTTGGGTTTACATCTCCATTTTCATCCCATTTCAGTCATTTGGACTTGAATAAATACACAGCAAAAGCAACACAGTGCAGTGGGTCTATAAGGGATTTGTTGATCAGCAGAGCACATTCCATAGAAACATTAAAAGCCCAGACAGGACCGATCACAGACCTCGATACAGCTGCTAGTGATTTAAACCAGACAGCAAAACAGAAAGACTCCAGCATTACCAAACGGGAAATAAAATTCAGCCAATGGTGTAAAACCAAATGTGTATCTACATAGCATGCTTCTCACGGGCGTACATGCCCAAATAAAGCCCTGCATGGGTTGATCATCCACAAACACCTGTGCAAGGACAACTGTGCTCTAGATCAAGGCTCCTTCTATTGGAACAAGGGCGGAGAGTTGCTTGAAATCTGAGTTTTCTGAGGCTACATCAGTCTACCAAGTGGTGTTGAGTTTATTAAGACACGTCTAGATGGGAATTCTGGCTCTGAGGACTTGGGGCAGGGGCTTCGCCTCTGTGCCCCACCTCTTCACCTGTCCTTGGAGCTCATCACCTGTCCTGCAGATGGAAAGGGGAGCAGGACAAGGGGTGCATGGAAACCAGGGCCAGGGGCCTCTGTTCGTTTCTCATGGTGGCACGAGGGCTGCCTTGCTGGTTAGCAGGGTTGGGTTCTGAAAGCTCAGAAGAGAGGTACAATCCATGTTTCTCCTACACCGATGCATTCACTGTGATGAGTGCACCTCTACATGCTCCACACACAGGCTGACCCCCAGCGAGGTAGCTGCAAGCCCTGGGCTGCTCTGTCCAATACAGGTGCCATGGGTGGCTCCTGAAATTCACCCTCAAACTAATTACAATTGAAAATGCTTTAGTCACATCAGCAACCTCACAGGTGCCCAAGAGCCACAGGTGGCAACCGACTCCCACATGAGAGAGAATACTTTCCTCATCATGAAAAGGCCTTGGCCCCAGTATCCCCAAAACAAAGTCCAGTGCCTGGCTCCTAACCTGTTGAGGAATGGGCACCTTAGATCAAGGCAAAGGATGATCTGACTTAGAAATCAACCTCTAGTTCAGTTGTTGTCTGCACGGGTCAAGTTACTGGTAGAAAGGCAGGACCGTATCGGGGTGAACTCCCACATCCGTTCCTAATACAGTAAGTCCCTACATAGGAAACCTACAAGCTGCAAGCTTTCAAAGAAATGAAGGTGCCCCTGTATGCCAGGTGTGGTACTGTACTACTGGACAAGGGACTGTACTATAAGATTAATGTTTTCTATTTTGTGTTTGTTTTTTATGTCTTATTTGTTGGGAAAGTATGATAAACCCATTACAGTCCAGTACTCTATAGCTGATTGTGTTAGTTGGGTACCTAGGCTCAAACATTTTTGTACTTATGAACCAATTGGACTTATGAACAGGCTCTCAGAACAGAACTGATTCATATGTAGGGGACTTACTCTAATCTTCATTTCTACCTCCCTCTCGGGCTCTCTGGATAACGGTGAGACAAGTGGTTTCACATTCCAAGACCCACGTTGAAGGTGACCCCTCTAGTTCAAAGCCCAGGGTCATTCATTCGCCCAGAATTTGAATTTCTGCCACTGTTTTCCATGTCAGAATATCATAGGAGACAGCAGCCTCAAAGGTGGGCACATGAGAGGCACACTCCTTCTCCATCTCCTTCTCAGGGGTCTGGGTGCAGGACAGAGGTGCTGGGGGATACTGATACATTTTTAACCACTGACTCTAGAGGGACGGGGGAGTAAGCCGCATTTGCTGATTTCCATGGTGTGAATGCTATGGTAGCCAGAATCAACCAGCTCACAAAATCCTGAAAATTTAACCTTCTGTTGCCCTGAGCCCTAGACCAATTCTCCGAAAGGTGTGCCCTGGACAGTTGTGTTAAAGGAGGAATTCACAGGACTCATTTTATGTACTCAGATAATCTGAGCTGGAGAACAGGAGTTTTAGTAGAATGAGGAATTCACGGGACTTACTTTATGTACTCAATCTAAGCCAAGAAATGGTATCTTATCTTTGCATCTCATGATGAAAAGCAGGAAAACTCACTCTACTGTATGTAGATGATTACGTACT
The DNA here is from genome assembly GCF_029407905.1 of Bubalus kerabau. Taxonomy (NCBI): domain Eukaryota; kingdom Metazoa; phylum Chordata; class Mammalia; order Artiodactyla; family Bovidae; genus Bubalus; species Bubalus kerabau. The sequence continues at coordinate 48,893,340 of NC_073645.1, read as the reverse complement.
CATTATGTAACCCGACAAGGAGTCTCATGACCACGTTAAAATACTGGGAAACACTCCAAGTCATCACCCGTGAAGGATGATCAGAATCTGGGTTCAGTCCACTTCACCCCCCACCCCCAAATCAACGAGAAAGGACCTGCTTTGTATAAAACTGTATCCACAGCCGGAGGAGTCTCAGTGAGGGCAGGAATGCTGTGTGCACTGCCAAGCTTACTGCTTTAAAACCAAGTGACACATTTTGTCCCCAGGTTCCCACTGTATCATAGGCTTGACCCAGGCCCAGCAAGGCCTCAGGCTTGCTCTTGTGGGTGAAGTTAGGACCCAGTGAAGGAAGACAGAGTATGCTGAACTTGGCTTAGTGTGGCTGTGTGCAAATTATATTGAATGTCTGACTTGAATAGAACTTCTTTGCACTGTCGAGCTTGTTTATGCAAACTCACTATAGAGTTTAAACTGCATTACCAAGTTTGCCAGGCAAGCCGTGTATAACAGTTCTTCCTCTGTGCATAGAAATTTCTGTATCACAAACCAAGACCATTTTCAGTAGCTTCCAAATTACTTTTCAGAAGGGACTCTTTCATGACTCTCGTTTGATTATACCGATTTCTGAAAGGCCTCAGCAGAGAAAGTTTTCAGTGTAGGCAAGTTAATCTCAGCGAGCTTCAATTCCACCTTCTATTACGCAGGGATGCTGGAAGCTTAAAGATGCTGTCCACAAAGGTCTCAGCAATAACCAACACAGAGAGGTCACTAAGAAGGGGATCTATCCTGAGACACGCATTTCCGTGGGATGCATTCTGTAAGTGGGTAGATGTGCAAAAAGTGTTTGAAACCCTGCCTTTTTTAGCCCCTTGTAGAACGTCTGGGCAATTCACGAAAACGGCTCCCTTTATGCAGTGCAGGCAGCCTTTGATCCCTCTATTTGCGTGAATGCCAAGAATGATCCTGCTTATTTCAAAGCTCTCAGCATTATTCTCGTCTCTTCCCAGGAAGTTCAGGGTCACACAGACTATCTAAATGAGCCACAAATGTAGTCGTTGAAAGCTGAGAAGCAGGCAGGTGGGACACTGAGTTTAGACACCCAGCCGATTCTTGTAACGGTGGTAATTCCCCAGGGCAGCTGCGGGCTGCTGGGAAGGTGACCCCCGACCCACGACTGTGGGGCCATTGCCCTTGGCTCAGGTGCTGCACCCTCACCAGGCACGTGGGCAGAGATGGCTGCTCACTGCTAACACGCTGGCACCCACGCATGTCATGTCTTGAGGGACTCATTGGCTGGTGACAACCCCATGATATTCTGGTCTTTGGAGATCTGCAAACAAGATGGGAAGCTTGATCCCAGCCATCCAGCAAGAAGGAAAGATCTGCTGTTGCCCAGAGTGTAATGGGCCCTTTCGTGGGTCGGGTCTCTCCTAGCATCCTGGTGGTTCAGCAGCAAAGAATCCACCTGCAATACAGAAGACCCGGGTTCAATCCCTGGGTCGGAAAGATCCCCTGGAGGAGGGCATGACAACCCATTCCAGCATTCTTACCTGGAGAATCCCACGGACAGAGGAGCCTGGAAGGGTACAGTCCATAGGGTTGCAAAGAGTCAGACACGACTGAGTGAGCATTCCAGCATCAGCCAGGCATCACCTGCTGGCTTAGGTGTGTGTGGAAGAGGGAGGAACAGCCGAACCAGGTCACACGGGCCCCTGAGATGTGACGAACGGGCAGACAGGAAACCCTAAAGCTCCGGGGGCTCTGTACTGACTCGGAGCAGACGTGGGGCCATCGTGTAGGAGGAGGAAATCTTAAATAACCAGGAAAGCCCAGGAGCCTGGTAGCCTGCAGTGGTGGTGGTTTAGCTGCTCAGCTGTGTCCGACTCTTGGAACTCCATGCTGGAGCCCGCCAGGCTCCTCTGTCCACGGGATTCTCCGGGCCACAATACTGGAGTGGGTTGCCACTTCCTTTTCCAGGGGATCTTCGCAACCCAGGGATCGAACCTGGATCTCCTGCTTTGGCAGGCAGATTCTCCATGGACTGAGGCACCCACCAGGGAAGCTGCAGCAAGGGTTCTAAATCCAGTGCTTCGGTCTCCCTGCCGTAGGCTCCTTTTCAGCCTCCCTGGGAAGGGGGTTTCTCATGGTAGGGGTCCAGGGCACACAGTGATAGGAAAACACGAGCCAAGGGAATCGCTCTGAGATCAGGGGCCTTTGAGAACACAGCTCTCGGTGGGTTTGCAGGCATCGGAGACAGGAATAAAGATCTGCGGGACGGTAGACCCAGCGTGGAACCCTGCAGTCATGTTTGCTGAACTTTGTTTTTCATTTTAATCACTGAAAAGGAAGCCACAGAATGGGTGCGGGTGTGTGCGCGGTGTGTGCATGTAGAGATAAGGACCTGAGCCTATAGGATCTGTGTTTTTTAAGAGATTTCAGGGTCAGTTTCCAATGTAACAGACGTCAGCAAAATTTTTCTGCAAAGGGGCAGATAGTATCTATTTCAGGCTTTTGCAGGCCATGTGGTCTCTGTTCAAATGATTCAGATCCACCACTACATCATGAGCACAGCCGTACACAGTACATGTATGAACGGATACGGCCATGGTTGCATGAAACGTCACAAAAACAGGCGCAAGCTGGACGTGGGGCATGGGCCAGTTTGCCAGCTCCTGCGACATGGTCTTGTAAATGTAGGGACCACAGTTCCTCAGCTAGAAACCAGGTTACCATAACGGGCACAGGGCAAACTCAGAGGTGAGTGTCCTACAGACGGTGTATCATTCATTCACAGGTTCAGAAGGCTTCTGTTAATAGCAAGAGCCTCCAAGTGTTGTTACTGTGCCAGCCGGGGGCCGGGGTTGCGGGGAGGTACACATCAAAGAACGCAGGCCCTCCTCTGAGGAGTCCACAGGTCACTGACACTCATCTGTACTAGCCTACACTTAACTGTTCACCAGCCCATAAAACCATCAGGATTCTGCTGGGGAACTCTGTGTGTGTGCATGTGTGTGTGCGTGCACACACATGTCTTATACACATACCTGTAATTTCTATGTATATACATACATGACATAAAAAAGGCCTCCCTCTCCCACCAGCAGCAATAAGAGGTCATCTCAACACCCAGTCATACGATGTGACCTGCTTTCACCTAGATATCGATGCTAGATGGAGGGAAATTACATCCTGGCTTCACCTGTGTTCTTCTATTGACAAATCCCTCAGCATCAGGCAGTCTTCAGAGAGCCCTGTCGGGGGATGAGAAATCTCTCCGAATTTCCTCTCATTACCCATGCCCAAACAGAATAAATACTGCATCGCAATTACACAGGAAGCATAAGGGGGCAATTTAATTTCAATCACAGCACAGAAAGAACCCACAGGAAAACCCAGCATCACCACCACAGCCAGGGAGCTGCCAGCGAGGTCCCAGCGGGAGGCATGGGGGCCCCCATCTCAGAGTGCAGGGGAAGTTGAACACCTTAGGTGACCCTGTCTCAGGGTGGCTGCGCGCCCTTCTAGGAGGAGACTAGGTTCCATTTGCCCAGATGCACCCACGTAGCTGAGACAGAGGTCTTCCACCTGGTTAGCTGGAATGGCCACGGTTTCCAACAGGGGCGGGGGCAGGTGCCCTTGCGGTCCTGCCGAGGATCCTGGCAGACAGATGTCTCTGGACTGTCGAGAACTGTCCGGGCAGTTTGTCAGAGAACAGAGTGCTGTGAGCCATGGAGCAAGGCGGTGCTCAGCTCCGAGCTCAGAAGCAGAAAGGTCCTCCCCTGGCCGCCACACTCCTGTCCCTTCCTGCTTCAACAGGATGGGCATGTCAGAGCTTCATTTGCTAATGTTCTCGAGACATCAGTTTCGGTGTCTCTGCCCATTTCTTGCAACCCCCAGTATTTTAAAACACGCCAGCCAGCAGATGAAGGTTCCCTCCTCCTGTGTTTTTGGCCGAGGTTCCACAGCCAGCCAGTCCTGAGCTGGAGACTTTGCTCCCGTCCTTCCTGCGGTACCTGTGCTCGGAGATGGTTATTACCCTCTCCAGCCTCACCTTCTGACTCTGAAAGAAAGCTAAGAACACCAGCCTCCTGGGCTTCCCGGAGACATTAAGTACCATACGGAGGACCAGGCCCTCAGCCCAGGGCTGTGTGTGCAAAGTCGCATCCTTCCAAATTGTTCTGTTGCTGAGACGCAGCCTTCCAGGTGCGAAAACACAGGCGAGTGATCCAAGGGTGCAGGCGGGACACTTCCGAGAGATTCTTGCTTTCCTCTACGGGTGGGTTTACTTCCAAGGATTAGTGGCAGGGCTGAGGATTACAGAAGGAAGAGATCAGGCTTTGTACTTGCTTTCAGAGAACTGTGCAGACCAGGGTTACTTGGTGTCACGGACGAGACAGCTGACGTGGACTCAGGCACGCGGGCTTGTTCCCAGCTCAGCCCCGCCCCTCTGAGCCCCTCCGCACGAAGGCAGGGCGGTCCACACGAGACGAGGGACCCCAAGGGTCCTTTCTGATCCAAGAACGGATTCTCCAGAGAAGTCCAAGAACTTCATAATCTCAGCCAGTGCCGCAAAAGACACATACAAGTTGGGAGAGAGAGAGAGAGCAACACACCCCTCTATGGACGCTGGTTAACAAATGCATATATGGTGGTCCCTCTGTTAGGCTTTCTTTCTTCCCGTCACTTCATTCATCCCTTATCTCTTCCACAGCTACACATGCTGCAACCGGCCTCTGTCCTTCTAGCTCACAAGCCTTTGAATAGCTTTCAGGGAAACCCCCCTTTTTTTCTTCTACAACTAACGGCTTTTATATACTTGTGATAAAATATTCAAGATCCAGAGTCCAAGTATAAGTTATCGTGTTTATGATTTTGAAATATAAGCACACATCGTATTCTCTTCCACTATTCTCTTTATTTGATCCACAGGGCTGTGCCGAGTCTTTTCTGTGGCTTAAATTTATATAACATTGGAAATACTATTTTTAAGTTCTTGAACAATAATAATCCTTTCCATCCTTAATATGAAAAATGAAGCATATATATTTGTGAGGCTATAAAACAGTTTCCAAACTCTTGCTTTGCACTTCATGTAGGTATCACACATACTTGAAAATACAATTTAAATAATCTTCCTGTGCAGAATCCCAAAGGAGATTTCAAATACCTCCCTAGCCTTTTAAGTTGGTAGGTGAATAAAAGCCTTGCCACTGAGGCACCAGGCAATTCAGACACCCCATTTGTAGGTAAAATGAGCAATTCAAGGCATGACATGAACGTTTAGGGAATTTATGGATTTGTGTCCCAGAATTTGGATTAAAAAAGAGAGAGAGAAATGAAATGCAAGTTCTACTTTTCAAATACTTTTTTTTTTAATCCCATGCAATTTCTGCTAAGCTATGCAAAAATGGTTTGAGCTCTATTTCCCACTGTGCTCTGGGGGTCAGTTCCGCTGAAATGAGTGTCTCTGGGCAGAGCACCAACAAAGCTCATCCATTCTGAGCTCCTACAAAATAGTGGCCATTCTGCACTGTCTCATTCAATTCCCAAAATAAAACTGTAAGGTAGGAGTTGTTTTGACCAGGAAACTAAAGTTTGGATATGTCAGTAACATCCCCAAGGTCAAAAGACTGGAGCGAAACAGTACAGACCGAACTCACCTCTAGACCCATCACGCCCCAGTGGCATCCTCTCCCTCCTCCGAAAATGGGAAACATGCGTGTCTGCACAGACTTGAAGGCGCTTTTGCAGTCCTGCAATTCTGAGTTCTTCCTTATACTTGAAAGGGTCAAGAGAGTCCTTCTCTCAGACCCGGTAAGGTCCCTGAGAATTTATGTCCTGGAGAAAGCATACTTCTAACCCTGGAGGCAGCAGAGAGCACCTTGGAAAGGATCCCAGTAATAAAGTATGGTTTTCAGGATTCCTAATCAGTAAGAGGAATCCCCTCCATGAGGTTGTTTCAGAAAAATCAAAGCCATTGCTCTAGAAGTCCAGGTACTGATCCATCCATGAGCAGTCTTCCCTGGGGAAGCCACTTCAAAGCTTTCCCATACTGCCTGTCACCTGAGTGGCTTGGTGAGTGACCACCTCATGCCACCCAGGCTCTACTTTAACCAAATTTATGTCCAAATATATGTGAACAAACACCAAAGAAAAGTCCTCAATAAACCATAAAAGCAAGCAAACGTATTTAGAAAGCCATATTTGAACAGACAATTATGAAAAATGAGTTCCTCTAGGTAAAGAAAGTCTAAAAACAGGCATATTTCGACCAAACATGGAGTCAGATTCTTTTGCCAGTATCTCACTGGTTATAGCACTAGACTATCTCCCCAGATAAAAGTCTCATAATTGGATATCAAGAATTTTATAAATGATGACACCAAAATTTAAAGATTTTAATCTTCAGCTACAAGAGCTCTGAACCATTTGTTCAAAAAACAAGCACAATGTCAAACCTCTGAAACAAAGCACAAAAGCTTCACGAAGAGGAAGTTCTGATTTAAGATTGTTAACTAATGTGTTCTAAAAAATACATCAAAAGAAATTACAGATCAAAGATGAAAGCTCTGTGGTTATTTACCGTCAGAGCCACTGCCCCATGCACATCATTAATGCTTTCAAACTAAAACCTCTGAAAGTGAGATAAGTGGCAATACTAGAGCTGGAGAAAGTGGCATTCCAGAAGGAAAATCTGTTTTCATACAGTATACTCACGTCCCTATTTTCATTCAAGTTTGGTAGCCAGTGCCACCATTCATTTTCATTCATTTTCAATAAATTATAGCTTTAGCTTTATCTCTCCTCCAGGAAATAAGTTAATCAACTCAGCTTCAGCTCAACCCTAAAAAGTTTTTTCCTTTATGAATAGTTACTCCTGAGGCCCTGTAGGGCCAGTGACGTTTCTGTCATTATTGCCATTGTTTTGCAACTAGCGTCTCCTTGATTTCAGAAGCTTTGCCCTCCCTACTAGCGTCTCCTTGATTTCAGAAATACATGAGACAAACTGTAAGCTTTGCCCTATTTGTAATATAACCAGGCAGTTCTATGTGCAAAATAATAATTACCAGCTGCCCCAGTTTTTACATATTATGCTTCTATTGCATGGAAACAGGGTTAGAAAACACTAAAGGAAAAAGACCTGCCCTAATGAGTGTTCAGCTCTGAGTCTGTCTCTGTCCAAACCGGCACACACTTCTGACAGGAGCAATGATGACTATGCAATAATAAGGATATATCCCATCTTCGTCATGAGGAAGCAGAGAGCTGGGTCAGGGCCTGGGGAGAAGCAAGGCCCATGAGAAGCAACGCTGGAGGAGAGGCAAGGCGGCTGAGGGGGCAAGCAACAGGGACCGCCTGGCTCCCGCCGACCCCCAGGGGAGGGGGGACCGCATGGCCTGGACCTCCTCACGCCTGCGGCCACGTCGCACCACTGACCACCATTTCTATTTCCCTTTCATTCTTTGTAATGAACACAAGCATTAAAAGCCTCCCAAACAGTCAGAGCCTCCCAGAATTAGAGTGTCACCGCATCTGGGGAGCTGCTGGGCCAATAAAAGTTAATTTGACAACAGCGTCTAAAGAAAAGCCACTGAGTTCATTATGAATAGGGTGTTTCTCACCGAAACTCGTTCGCCTGGATTGCTTCTGGGATAAAGAAATGACGTCTCCCCGGGGTCAGCAGGGGAGCTGGTTTAGGTGCAGACTAAGCCATTTATTTTAATGACTGAGTGTGGGAAGCAGGAGATGACTGACCTCTTCCACTCGTTTGGGGGATATTTACGATGGGATCGTGGTAATACGTTAAGACAGATGTTTTCACCTGATCCAGCCAGGAACATCGCAGAATTGACCCTACTGTGGGTGGGTATCAGTTAATCCTGGAGAACACTCAGGCAAATTCTTCATTCATTCATTCACTCGTCCATTATTCAGAGTATTTCTTGAGCACTCACTACACTTCAGACCCCAGTGTGAGCACTAAATATCTGTCAGGGAACCGACAGACAAAGCTCCCTGCCCTCAGAGTGCTGATGTCATGGAAGGGGAGACAGATTAGAAAGCAAAGCCGTAATTTTCTGGCATGTTCCATGGTGAGAGGTTTAAAGCAGAGAAGGGAGTAGGGTACTCACTTTCTATTAGTCAGGAAAGAAGCTGCATTTTTGAAGCACACCTCCAGCCCTGCTCTCTGGAAGGCACCAAACTACGTGTTGGGTGGGACGGGGGAGACAGAGGAAGTCACATCTGCGGCCACCAAGATGCTCTCGGTCACATGGGAGCAAGACATCTCTGCTGGACAAGGTCAGCATCCACTGTGGAATGCTCTGGAAGAGAGTCACAAAAGGGTGCTGGAGATTGGCCAGAAGCCATCCGAGCTGCTGACGAGTGACCAGAGGAGCTGGTCCAGGCCATGGATGCTGGCGTGAACGAGCACAGAAATTGCCCCATGGAAGGAGGGCTTCTTCTGGAGGCCATACAGCTTACTCCCTTAATGTAGAAGCAAATCCTTTACCTTGGAAACATATGTGTTCTAGATTTGAAGTGTCTTGTGGGCAAGGTCTGTGTTTTATTCATCCAAGCAACTGCTCCCCAACAAAGGGCGGTGCACAAAGTTGAGAATAGGAAGCATCCCGTGATCTGAGCACGCAAACACAGTGAAAGCCATTTAGTTATTTTGGCTAGTTTATAGTACGTGCTTGGAAGTCTGTAATCAGAACACTGCATGAGTGCTCGCTCAGTCACGGCCGACTCTTTGACCCCATGGACTATAGAGCCCTCCAGGCTCCTCTGTCCATGGAATTATCCAGGCAAGAATACTGGAGTGGGTTGCCATTTTCTCCTCCAGGGGATCTTCCTGACCCAGGGATCGAACCTGCATCTCCTGCCTTGGCAGGCGGATTCTTTACCTCTGTACCACCTGTGAAACCCCAAGCAGGACACTACATAGAAATAACCATGATTACTGAAAATTACCCAGATGTGTTTAATAAGCTCATATGGGGTTTACATAAAGAGCTAGTTCATCAAGAGTCCACATCTCAGTTCCTGACTGGGAGAACGGTGCATGTATAATTCTGAGAACTTCACCGTCCAGTGGAAAAAAATTAAGAGTAAGATGATGAGGGATTAGAAGGAGAAGTGGAAGGCAAAAGATCCAGCTCAAGCTGTGATTGGGCTATGTTCCAAAAACATCATTTCTAAGTAACTTGTTTGGACCACAGAGCAATTTGCAAAAAACCAAAATCATACATGCTGTTGGGGTTCCCAGGCCAGCCGTGAAATTTTTTCTGGCTGTATTGAGACTCAACACAGAATGCTGTAAAATCCAAGAATCTAGTTCATAGAGTGATTATTCCTTCTAACATGGGACTCCAAAAACAGATCTCCTTTAATGGTTTCAACCAGAGCAACTCTTATTTTATACAAATGACCTCTGGAACATACATATTCAAACTCAGGGGGGATCACATGAGTGTGTCTGGAAAGAAGTATTTGATATCCTTAAATCTCAATGAGAACCCTTTTCTACAAAAAAAGAAGTCCAGAGCAGAAAAAAGAGGAAGCCGGTAGTTAATGGTGCTGGCCTTACTCTCTGACCTCATGCCTACAGGCAGTAGAGAAGGGAAAGAGAGAAACCAGGGTCCTAGAATAAGTGACTGCTGGCTGAAACTCTAAATACAGACAATGCAGCCATTATAATCAGGAAACGCTAATGCAGTCACTGCTCTACCATACTCATCGCAATGAGTATGGAAACACGGGTCTTTTAACATTTTCTGTAAATGTCAAGGAAGAGCTGCCAAACTCCACTGAAACAGAGATCAACCCTCATAGACCGACTGAGACAAAGTTACCTTCCCAAAACATTTCATTTGCTCTGTCATTCACCATTCCGTGTATCTTAAACCTTGATTGCCACCTCTCCCGTGACTGGCAAGCCAGGTTTTGGCTGGGCAAACAGAGAAGAAGACAAAGTGTGCCAGGACAGTACCAAATGCTAGGAGTTCTGGTGGAAGGAAGTCACTGGGAGCTGGCTAAAGGGGACCTGAAGAGCAGGTGATGGCAAAGACTGATGGCAGACGTAAAGAATTCTCAGAAGGGTTCAAAACAACTGATCCACTTAGACACGGCTAAAGGCGGGGGAAAGCAGAGGGTGGCGCGAAGGTTTGGGGGGTCACTGTTGGTCTGTTTCTCAAAACGCAACCTCAGTTTTTAAAACACACTGCTTTGTCAGCTTGGGGATTCTAGGCCACTAATGAACAAAGAATTGCTCAGCCTAACATAGCAAACCTGCCACTGGCTAGAAAAAGGCTCCTCTCAGCTACTGGAAAAAAGGGGACCTAGTCCAACCATCACCATGAAGGCCAGTACTGCCTTCTGTTGACCAGTGGGTGTTCTTGGTGTTTGTTAGGAAAATCGACTTCATGTTTTTTCAACAAATTTACATTGGATGTTCCCCAAATCCTGGCACTTAGTAGCTCAAGTGAATACAATAGATATAATTGAGTTTCCATAGATAAATGAGGAAATTCCAGACTCACTTGAACCACCCAACAGCTGATACAGGAACTAACTACAATTTTAGGGCACAATCTGGCAAATTCCTAGTGAGAACTCAGACTTAAAAAAACAGCCAAAACTACTGGCAAAGGTGGGCTTAAAACGTAGGAGAGGGTCTGTGAAAACAGCTGAGCCTGACTCTTTGAAATTTCATTTCCCCCAACAAAAACAGAGGTATCACTTAATGCCTCTAAATTAATGTCACTTTGAGACTATTAAGCAGAAAAGCCCTTTAAGATGCTGATATAAATGATGGCTCAGTTATCAAGAAAGCGCAGCTGGAGCACAAACCTGGCCTAGAATAAGGAAAGGAAAAAAAAAAGTTTTTTGCACACAGTGAGAAAGATCAAGAAAGATCAAAATTAGGAGAATAAATTAAACAGGGGCATAAAATGATCACTGAGAGCAGTGACCACTGTCTAAGCAAAGAGCCTAACACACAGCTTTGACTTAATTCAAAGTGACAGCTTCAATACGCTATGTAACCAGTGTCTTGAAGACCCCAATTAAAGGACCACATCCTGATTTTAGCACACATGTCTTCCGCTCACATGCTAGGAGATCTGAACTTACTGTAAATCACCACGTCATTTAAAAGATGAACCACTTGGCAACAGGGTTACCTGTGCCTGTGTCCTGTGCCCCGAAGCCGAGGTGGAGGAGGGCCCGGGTGATGCTTACACACCAGTGATGCTGGTTGAGAGGAGGATGCTTTTCTGAAACCTAAAACCAAACACTCCATCCACAAGTCCCCGGGGAAACACGGGAAGAGAATTTTCCTTGGAATTTAAGATCTTCTGGAGAAAACAGGGCTGAGGGACGTGGCAGGAGAAGCACGCGGGAAAGTCAATCCAGTGCCCGTGATCACCATTCACTACCACAGAATCATTCCCACTTGCCAGCCATGCTCCTCCCGAGACGCTTTTAACTTTGTTGGAACTTTGCTTCTGATAGCAGGCACAGTCAGAGACATCTTTTTTTTTCCTTTTCCTGACCTTTTCACCAAACAGTTTTCTTGGGGGGCGGGGGACGGTAGAGACACGCAGTTGTCAGTCTCGTCTCAGGCCCCATCTTCAAGGTCTCAGAGACACTGAGCCACTCGGATATGGGGCCAGGAAGAAAGCTTTCCGTGACCTTTCTCTGACATTTCGCAGCACCCTCTCCTACCCCCCCAGGGCTCTGGTATCTTAGATCTCCCTGTGAGGCCTTCATGAAAAGGCAGATGCTGCCTGTCACCGGCTCCTCATCCCTACCTCCCAGGACACAGCCGTGGTCCAGCTCAGGCGGAAGCTGGCTGACATCTTTCTGCCTTGATCATTCCTATGGCTTTGTTATAAAACTTGCCACACCAGCTCTGCCCTTTGCCACCCCTTCTTCATTTTTCTTTTTTTTAAATCCCAGTCCTTCTTGTCTCTTTTGTTGTTGATCTGCAACAAGAATAACAGAAGACTTACAGACCCTAAATGGTTAGCAGTGCCGTCTATTTTATATAAATGGGCAAAAGTATATTTTTACATTCAGGAATTTTTTATAATGACAACTAATGATTTGGAGGAAAAAAGAACTGGGGCAGATGTCTGCAGAAGCCAAAGGTAGCTAGAGAAACTGGTGAGATGCATTCTGAATTAAACCTAAATATTCTAGACCATAAAAGAAAGGAAGGCCCTATGTTTTCTTCAAAAGGGGGTGCCCTAACTAGAGTTCTGTGCTGTCTTCTATAACGGACATTCATTATACTTTCTTTAAAGTACAGCAAGGTCTTCTGAAGAAATCTGTTTCACTACAAAGCAGAAGTGGAAATGACTCTCAAACTGGACTCCACCAAAACTGCTTTGTAAAATTAGCTTGAGTAAAGCCTTCTGCTTTAAGAAATCAAGAACAATAATCCCTCTTCTGTCAGCTATCAACCAAGTCCATGCTTTTACATCCCTATTAATTTCCTAACTTGGCTCTAGTGTCCTTTACCTTTCAATAAAGCCCACCCTGACCAGTGAGTGTCCAAAGGGCATCAGGCAAGGAGAGGGTCAGGGTTCCAGAAATGTCCCTGGGATAGAACTGTGATCTGCAAGGATGGGAGTCAGGAGGTCAGAGAAACAGAAAATAGAGCAGCGTGGACTCTTGGCGCTGTCCTTGGTGCTGAATGTCATACTTGCCGCACCCGCCTCTCTCTGTACCTCCCCAGGTAGTACACATGGTTGAGTACAGGGAATACTAACAAATGGCAGCCAACTGTAAAGGGACAATAAACAGCAAGTGTTGTAAAGATCAGTGCATTAAAAAAAAAAACCCTCCACGTTTACAATAAACGTGCTTATCATTGGGATCCAAAGAGGCTCACACTAGGAAGTAAGTGAGGACCAAATGTTCATAATTTATACATTTCACTTGCTTATTGCACTTAGTTGGATTTTTTCCCATAGATTTTTCTGTTACTGGACTTCAATATGGGAACACAGAGACTGACTGCCTTATTTGATTAATAAAATAATACCGACCAAACACCCAGAGTGTACCAGGCATTATGGCAGACGTGGGTTATAAAACTACCAAAGGTATAAGTTCTTCAAAATAAAAGAGAAGAGAGCTTTATAAAGATAGCAATTAATGTGTGAGACAGAATGTGTCATTTTTGATCAAGATGTTCTTCCTCTGCAGCTGTGGTATCAATGATCTGAACTCTCTCTTCTCCAAACTTCTAACCACAAAAGACCTCTAGCCATACCATCTCTGGAGAAGTATCTGCCCCAGCAGCTCAGTTTCTGGACTGCTTCTCTTCATGGCAATGGCCATCCACAAAGATAATCATTCCAAGTATTGCTTTTATGACTTGTTTCCAAGTGAGAAGGAAAACAGGGGCATTCCATAATGGCACTCTGTGTTCCCTGTCCTGTAGAAAGAACTTATCTGTTTGGTCTGCATTTGGAGAACACATTCATTCAGATGCTGCAACACAATCATTATTTTGACCATAAAATTATCAGCGAAGCCAAACCCTACATCTTGGAAGCCCCAAGGACAATTAGATGGATTATCAAAGCAATAAGCACACTAGATTACACACATTCAGTCCTCTGTAAAAAACACTCTCGTGTTTAATAAAACTGCAGTGGACATACCTTGACTGACAACAGCTACTGAAGGCAGCCTGTGACTTAACCACAGGATACAAGGGCAACACTTTAACTTTTATCCACAAATTAATCTCTCATTGATAGCCATTTTTATGAACTACATTTTTGGACTCCAACTATCTGAACCCCTTCAAAAACAAAAGGTCCCAAACAAACATCTTGAAGGGTCTTCCCAAGGAAAGTTCATGGCAATGAGATCCTGAAAATACTTCTCATGTACGGTGGAAATTTGATAGACCACCAATTTTTCATTTAAATTAGCTTAAAAAAAAAAAAGTGACCACAGACATGTTTCCCTATAAAGTAGATATTATGACTCACTTGCTTCTAATCAACAAACATCAGCACACCATGCTGTATTTCAGGAATGAGTGAGTTAGGATGGGTTATAAAGAAAAGAAGGAAGAAAAAGGAAATTGAATGAAAATGATATTTTAGAAGGAGAAGAGTAAGCATTAAAGTTAAGAGGAAATAGGTTCTGTGTCATCCTGGGCTCTACGTATAAGAACACAGTGGCTTCCCATTACATGTAAAGCAGATGTCCAGAGTTTCCTATTTTACATGATCTGATCTCACCTCCCTCCTCTCTCATGTGCTCCTGATTTTCCAGCCACACTGGCTCTTTTTCTGTTCTGCAGACATGCCAACATCATTCCCATTATGATGTTCACAAGTGATGGTCCTTTTGTTTGCAAAACTCATCTTTAGATCTGGAGATGACTACCTGCTCTTTTATTATCACCCAGTTCTCTATCCAGATGCAAGGTCCTCGTTGTGTGAGCCAAAGCCACCCTCCCACAACATGTCCTTAACAGAGCAGCATCCAAACCCTTTCTTTCATTCATCCATCTGTTTACACATCACCCATCTGGTTCTCCCAGTCTGTTTTAAGCTTCCTGAGGACAAGGACTCGATCTTATTCCAGAATGTCTCCTTGGTAGGCAGAGTAAGGTCTGACACCTAATAGGCACTTAATAACTATTTGCCTACTGAGTATAACAGCGCAAAAGTGTGTGCTTTTTACAAAGTGATAAGAACAGTCTGTTCGGAAAGGTCTTTAAAAAGAGCAATTTATCACTGAAGAGCCCCAAGGTCTGGGAAGACAGTTCTCTTGCATTTCGGGTGCCCGAAGCCTCTGTCCCGTCGCTGCTGGATTCACTGACCACCCCAAGCCGCCAGTTACACACAGTGCAGGACATGGGCCCCAAGGTTGGAGCAGGTCACAGAGCATCGGAAGCCCGGGGTCTAAGAATAATGAGATCCCAGACCTGAAGTGATGCTGTATTCTCCTCTGTAAAATGAGCTAGCGTAATTAACTGCAGGACTCAAGGCTCTAATGTAAGTGAGACACTTGGGAACTCCACATTCCTGGGCGAGGAAGGGGTGTGGTGCTGATGAGAATTGATGGCAATTTGAGATCTGTCCTGAGGTCTTGAGCAGGAAGGTTCTGCAAGCGTGGAAGTTGGACGTTCTGCAGAGCCAAGTAAGAGTGCCCCTCTAATAATGGTTAGGAAATGCCCCTGGTGTCCTCTGTCTTCCTTTAAAATCCTAACCTTTAGAATGTGACACAGACAACCATTATGCTCCCTCTTCCCGGTTGGTGGCTAGCTTACACTGCTGCAGCAGGCAGAGGTGCAGCCCCTCGTCTGCAGCCCAGCCTCACAGCAGGACCGCAGGTCCTGCAGCAGACGCGTCACTGCTAGATGTGTGCTCAAGTCCTGTGCTCATTACACTGCACAGCCACCCTGGTGAGACGTGAGCTTAGGGCCGAGCTCCAGAAAAACCAGTGGGATGGAGAAAGGCCTGTTACATATGATAAGGCATGGAGAATGGAGGTCAGTGTCTGACGGGGAGCAACCTGGTGTGAGTGTGACAATCTAGAGTCAGGGAGGAAAGCTCAGGAAGAATGTACCCTTGGCGTTTGTTGTCAGGAGGAAAGGGCTAAGGAAAGAGGGGAAGTACGAGGCACAAGCCCTTTCCTGCTCCCCTCCTGACAAAGCCCAGGGGGCAGGAAGAGACCCCAGGGGGGCATTCAAAGGTGCCCACTGTGGGGAACGGAGGTCAACACAAACGCAGCCACAGGGTGACTCCATTTGTGGCTCAAATATCATGGATCGCAGAGACTGGCGACCCCACAGGACAGAATGTGGTCACTTGGTTAATAAACACAATGCACAGAACTCAGAGGTCAAGTTCAAGTTTAGCAAAGCTCACTGTGAAAACACAGCATGGAGGGGAAAAATCCTTTTGTCAAATGTTTATGTAACACCAAACATAATGAGGAAAACAAAAGTGAGTTTCAATTCAAAACCCATGACGTGTGGAAAGAGAGGTTTACACAGGGAAGGTGATAAAAATATCCCCTCTCCGTGTTGACAGAAAACCTTCTGGGCACTATTATTATGTTGAGTCGCTCTCCAAATGTAAATGTGCCCCCAAAGTGTGTGTCTAAGCCAATTCAGATGGAAGCCCTGCTTCTGCTACTAATCTAACAGGTTCTGGTTATCATGTCTGTCCCTTGGTACAAAGCAATATTCAGAATAAAACAGGCCTGCACATGAAAAGTAAGAGAGAGGATAGGTCAGTCAAAGTGGCAGGAAAAACATCATGAAAGCTCCCCCAGACTAGCTTTTTTGGGGTGACTGGACTGAGGAAGACTCAAGAAAATCCTCTCATTAAATCTTTAGGGCTCTGGATGGCAGGAGACTTGGGGGAAGAATGGATACATGTAGATGGGCGGCTGAGTCCCTTCGCTGTCCACTATCAAAACACGGTCATTGGCTCTACCTCAAAACAAAATAAAAAGTTTGCCAAAGAAAATCTTAATGGCTGTACACCTTTCCAGAATATACTCCCAAAAAAATAAATGAATAAGGTTCCGTCATTTTAATGAGAGGACGGGGAACACTGCCCTACCACGCCTCCAACAATGTCTAGTCCAAGCTCTGACAGGCTCAGCAGAGAACACAGCCATAGAGGGTGTCAGAAGGCTTGACAAGGCATCCGATATGCTGCCACGCAGGTCAGCACATTTTTTACTCTAAAGAGCTAGAGAGGGAGTATTCTGGAATTTGCAGACCAAGGATATTGTAGCTCTTTACGTAAGAATTTTCACCATTTTTTACTTTCAAAATTTAAAACTTTATGAACACTGAAATTTTAATTTCACAAGTTTTCACATGTTCCAAATATTCTTCATTTTTTAAAACCATCTACGAACGTAAAATCCAATCTTAGCATGCTGGATAAAATCAGGCCGAGAGCGGGATTCACCTGAGGGCCATAGTCTGCAGACCCCTCCTCTCGAGGGTGAAGAGATTGTGGGGCAGAAACAAGCCATCAGATCAAGAAGATCTGAGGCTGGTTTCCTTTTCAAGTTTCTTTAAAATGCCATGAATATCACTGCCCTGAAACATCCCCAATTCCCCTTGCTTATAACAAAATCAGATTCTTTGCCTCATCCGCTAGGTTGTGTTCACATCCTAGATTTTAATTTAAATAGCAGCTGCAGTGGTTGCCCTGGCTGCATACAATGCACGCAGAGACCGGAGCCAAGTGGGAGACGCCTGGCGCCGTCTCCACTCCCATGAGGCGCGACGGCAGTGGGAAAGCGCCTGATGGGAGCTGCGTGCTCTCGAGAGGCCAGGGGCCAGTAGCCGCCACGTGTAATGCTCTCCTGTTCTTGTCTTGTAGGCTTTCGTATCGGACCGGGCAAGACACAGCCAACTGTGACACATGCAGGAACAGCGCGTGCATTATCTATAGGTACGTCGACGTTCTCCTCCTCCCGCTTTGTTATTTTGAATGACAAATGATGTTTACCCATGGACGCAAGAATCGTCTGGGACCCCGCTGGGATGATGACATCAGACAAAAAAAAAAAGTCAAGAGCCTTTCCTGACCTTAATTCTAGGCAGCTTCTAAATAAGCAACCTCAGGCAGAGAGTCATGGGGTGAGGGAGAGCGTGAACCCGTGTATCTTGCAAATGCATCTTAGCGGCGTTTCCGAAATTGGTGTAAGTTTGATGGCTTGTTCCCTCAGAATCGATAGTCGTGAACACTGTTCTGTGTGTTCCGGCATGGCTATGAAATATAAGCCCTTCAGACGGTATAGATCAAAGGCTGCAAACCACACTGTATGTGCGAAGAATACCACAGAAAACGCAGTGTGCAAACCATGTATGTGCTACGAGAACCACAGAAAATCCAGTATGTAGTCTGTTTCCTGCGAACTCAGCAGGATTGTGGCACTTGGGTTCCTTGGGAAATAATCCCCTGTCTAGGGCTTCCCTGCAGCTCAGCTGGTAAAGAATCCGCCTGCAAGGCGGGAGACCCCAGTTTGATTCCTGGGTTGGGAAGTTCCCCTGCAGGAGGGCAACCCACTCCAGTATTCTTGCCTGGAGAATCCCCATGGACAGAGGAGACTGGTGGGTACAGTCCACGGGGTTGCAAAGAGTTGGACATGACTGAGCAACAAAGCACAGGGCTCTGTGTCTGGTCTTACCATTTTTCTATTCCAAGTATATTTAGATTATTCACATTGACAAGAATTCAGCAGGAACTTTCAACAAGCAAAAACCATGTTAGGCTTTTGGCAATAATTTGGGATTTTAAGACACAATTACGACCTTCAGAGAACTTACTACGTTTTTGGTTTTTTTTTTTTTTTTTTCTTTTTGGAAATGTAATTTTCATAAGCAAAATATGAGAGCAATAAGAGATGTTATGATTTTGTTCATTTAAAAAAAATTAACCCTGAAGAACAATTTTAGTTAATTGCCAAATTATCAAGAATAAAAAGAAGCTATATAGTTATATCTCTAAGAATGTGTAAAGGAACCCCAATCTCAACCAAAGAAAAAAAAAAAAAACCCTTCTAAAGAGATCTTCACAGTTACCACTCTCTTATCAAGAAAGCGGAGACAGGAAAAGGGTATAAATGTCTTAATAATGGCAGGAAGCTCGCATCCACACAGTCGTGCTCCCACCAAGTCTCCAGTCCAGACAGCGCATCCCAGATGGGGCCCCAGGCTCTTTCCAAGTCGAGCTGGATCACCGTGACCACTGTGGTTGCGGCAGAAGAAAGCACAGGGCAGACAGGAGCTCCGGTCCCATCGTAGAGGTTCTCAACCCAGGGAGGTTTTGCCTCTCAGAGGACAGAGGTTCTCAACCCAGAGGGGTTTTGCCTCTCAGAGGACTTTTTGCAAGGACGGAGGGAGATGCTTGATGGAGGGAGATGCTTTCAGCTGTCACAACTGGGACATGCTACATCGACTAGCTAGAAGTCAGAGCTTGCTGACATCCTATAACACGTGGGCAGCTCCCACGACAAAGAGTCAGCCCACCCAGAATGTCAACTGTGCCACGCCTGAGAAAGCCTGCCTTACAAAGCCTGGTTCCGGGCTAGCAAAAGGCACACCCTAACTGCTAAGGCCTCGGGGCCGCCTGCAGGGAGCCCAGCCCCCTGCAGCAGCCCTGGCCCAGCCTCTCAGATGCCTGGTGGCTCCCCACCATTAACAAGGAGGTGAAAATGAAGCCCCCATGCAAGAGAAGTCAAGCACTCTGAATATAAACCTACCTCTGTAGGTTTTCTTTTCACTACATTCATATTATGGGAGAGAGCTTTGAGTCCAACAGTGAAGGGATGTAAGTGACATAAAATGAAACGCCTTCACTCAACCAGTCAATTAGGGAAAGAAACGAAGAATTGAGAGCTCCTGGCAGAAATATCTTCACCAGTTAGCTTTTGCCACTCGGGAGCTGAAACGCCTCCAGTCTCCATGCAACAGAGCAGAGTGGTCACAGATTTGGAAAGTGAGCTTGATGACATAAACCCATTGAACATGTTGTGGGTGATTGAAAGAAGAACGTATCTGGACACTATTCAATGTAACTGAGGTAATTTGGATAAATTTAGCTGTATATCCAGAAGTAACTTACATTAAAAAAAAAAAGTGATATTCAAAATGATTCAACAATCAAGTGTAGGAATTAGCCTTGAGGGGTTACTGCTTAGATGTGGCTCACTCAGCAAGCTGTATGAACCCCAGGATACAGGCCAATGACAAATTTTTCATAAGAACTGGGAGTTCCAGCATCACAAGAATTTAACAAAATTTAGTAAGACTCACTTGGAGAAGGAAATGGCAACCCACTCCAGTATTCTTGCCTAGAGAATCTTGTGTCCAGAGGAGCCTGGTGGGATGCTGTCCAGAGGGTCGCACAGAGTTGGGCACAACTGAAGCGACTTAGCATGCATACATGTGGTAGAGAAGGAAATGGCAACCCACTCCAGTATTCTTGCCTAGAGAATCTTGTGTCCAGAGGAGCCTGGTGGGATGCTGTCCAGAGGGTCGCACAGAGTTGGGCACAACTGAAGCGACTTAGCATGCATACATGTGGTAGAGAAGGAAATGGCAACCCACTCCAGTATTCTTGCCTGGAGAATCCCAGCGACAGAGGAGCCTGGTGGGCTGCCATCTATGGGGTCGCACAGAGTTGGACACGACTGCAGTGATTTAGCAGCAGCAGCAGTAAGACTCACTCACCCGGTAGAGGGGTTGCAATCACTTGGCTCATCCCCTGCGCGCTGAGGAAACATGTACCTACTCACAGAGACCTCATCATCAAAGACGTGATGGTAGAAGGTGGCCAGCAACCTCAGGAACTGGGCAGAGTGGGCGCCCTCACCAGCCACACCACCCAACTGTCAGCTCCCTAAGTGCACTGAGCGTCCCAGGAGAGGCAGGACTAGAGAAAAACTGGAGTTTTCGATCTCTCTTTTGGGAAAGTATTTTAAAATGCTCCGTTAGCACATGTGGGTGCATGCTCAGTTGCTCAGTCATGTCCGACTCTTTGGGATCCCATGGACTGTAGCCCGCCCGGCTCCTCTGTCCATGGAATTCTCCAGGCAAGAATACTGGAGTGGGTTGTCGTTTCCTACTCCAGGGGATCTTCCCAACCCAGAGACTGAACCTGCGTCTCTTGTGTCTCCAGCACTGGTAGGCAGATTCTTTACCACTGAGCCAGCAGGGAGGCCCAACAGAGTGATCAACAAAAACAAAATTTTCTGACACCCGAACTTCTGCTGCAAAGGGAAGTTATTCTGAAGGCTTAATAGTAACATTTCAGCTGGACTCCCACTGCCCTACAAAAGCAGTCTTCGTGCTACAAATTCAAAGAGAAATCTCCATATTATTACTAAGTCGAACACAGATACTCATCAAACTGTTTCCCAATTTTCCTATCACTTTATAGAGGATATAACTTAAAATTATAACCCTAAAATTGAACAGTTACTCTCAACATGGGTTATTAACATCAGCAAGAGTTTTCTGAGTGCTAGAGATGATAAGAGGAGAAAGCCCACTTCTGGTCCACTAATTGGAACACCCATCAAAAATGAAATCATAAGCATGTTGTTTGAATTTAAATCATAAAACTTGGGGTCTCACATTTAAGGTTATGCCAGTCTTTTGAGGTGAGGACCAGATGTCTTCTGTGCCTGTGGTCACCCCGGCTAGACTTCCGAGTTATCTGCCACGAACCACACCCGCTTCCCTGCAGTGGAACGTGGTCTTGAGACAGCATCTGAGTTCAGGAGCCTTCTGGGTGTCGATCCACCCCTCCGTCTGTCACACGCAGTACTTGGTAGCAGCCTCCTCATTCCAGAGCATTTCACCCACAGAAATAATTCCCTCTTGCCTCCAGTGTATTTCAGTGGTTTATGTAACACTCAGATAAATTACATCATTTCGATGGTGAGAACAAACAGCATACGCAGATCCAAGCCCAGCATCCTCTTGGTGAGCGCACAGCTGGAGAAGTGAGGACAGAGGGTCAGGGACCCAAGACAGAGAAGTCTCTTTGCCAGGAGCATCCAGCCCCAGGCGGGTGGCAACACCGTGCCGGGGGCACGGTGGTGGCGGCTGCTCCGGTTCTTACACTGCCATCAGAGCGCCAAAGATGGATACAAGAGTGCTAACTGGCAGCTGTTGACACACCCAGATAGGAGCCTTCCCTCACGGTTCTCTTTTGCCAAAAAAAGCATGGCAATTGGGGAAGAAGGGGGGATTCAGCCAGATGACGTCTTCGTGTTCGTCAGCCCTGTCAATCCTCAAATGTCATATGCTCCCTGAAGAATAGAGGTTTCTTTGACAGAAAAGCATCCAGAACTCAATAGGGCAGAAGGACTCACCTGTCCAGGTGACCCTGCTACACTGCAGTTGGACAGGCAGACATCTCGGAGGTGAGCCAGAGGAACTGTCCAAATTGCAAAGGCTTTAAGAAAGAAGTGCCTCTTTTCTCATGGAAGAAACTGCAATGCCCCTCCATCAATTCCGGCAAGTACCTCTGTAGAGACAAGGCCATCGGGAGGAGACAGGTTCCAGCTCTGAGTCTCTGCAGTTGGCTCCATGCCTGGCTCCGGCAGCCAGGTCCTCAGCTACCAGGGCCTGCACCCTAGACTTCAGGAACGCTCTAGGGGCCCCCGACCACCATCTCTGCTGCTCTTCTGGGTCCTTCCCATAGGATGCCTGTGGCATCTCAGGACTGAAGAGGTGAAAGGAGTTTCAAAATGAAGACCTCCTCCAACGTCAGAGCCTGTGGTTGTCCCAGAGCCCGGGTGAACACGAGGAGCCCTAACAGCTGCCAGTCTCTCCGTGTTGCAATTTGTCATACCTGCGTGCTGGCAGGCCCAGAACCCTGGAGGTCAATGAATTTGACCCCACCTGTCTTGCATTTACACATTGCTTTTCACCCGAAAACCAATTACTCTCTCTGAGCTGTGTAAGAATCCACCGTGTTGCCAGTAACACTTGGCCCAGGGACACGCAAAGGGGGTCATGTCCAAGATGCGGCTGCCTGCCTGCATATTCAACAACACAGCCCTTGAATAAACGCGTGCCTCTGCCAGGGATACATATTTCTCTATAAAACAACAAGTCTGCCATGGAAATATACAGGGCATGGAGGAAAAAAAAAAATCAAAGGCACAAAAGATCTTGAAGCAATTTCAGGGGAAAGGGGGCCACCAAGACCACAAGCAAAGGGTTGGAGACATCAACCTGCCTGGGACGGAAGTTTAGATAGGGGGCCCCCAAGAGGTTAGGGCTCAGCTGCCATCCTCGGTCTTTGGAGGGGTGTCCATTAGATCTCTAAGTCCTGTAGGACTGCAGGAAGGGGTCGGGTAGGTCCTTTCTAGCTCTGAAATCCTGTGAATCAGTGGTCTACAATAATGAAATGGATGGATCTGAGAGTCTCAACAGAAAACACGTTGTTTAGTCTCTCAGTCGTGTCTGACTCTGACACCCTGTGGAATGTAGGCCACCAGGCTCCTCTGTCCATGGGATTTCCCAGGCAAGAATACTGGAGTGGGGTGCCATTTCCTTCTCCAGGGAATCAAACTGGCATCTCCTACATTGCAGGCAGATTCTTTACCACTGAGCCACCTGGGAAACCCAACAGCAAGTCTACTTGGAGATAAAAGTCTGGGCATTCACAGGCATTTCTCAACTGAAAACATCCATTCCTATATTGGCAAATCAATTTACATAGAGCCAAACCTCCATCCTTGGGCAATAGGTTTGTTCCGCTTCCTAGATGTTGAAACTCCAAGCCTCCAAAGTGACATCTTCCATCCCTGGGAATTTGGAGGTGGTTAGCAAGACAACATTTCCCCCCCACCCCTAAAATGACACTCCTTCCATTGTGATCTGGACCAATTGTGAAATTCTAATTGAAGACCATCTCAGCATGAAATAAGATAACAAGAGATACAAGTTTTAGTTTTCTGTAGTAAAACTTTTTCTGACTTATCATCCATATTCCCTGTCAAAATAGGCTGTAATTATTTCAGAGAATGTTTGAAGGATAAATTACTAATATAATCTTTGCTCATAAGCAGTTGAAATGCTTTGTACCCACCCTATCTCCGTAAGTCTCTTGTCAGACTAATCTGATGAGTCATGCTAACTGATGACTCATCCTTTGTTCAGATTTTGCTTCAAGAAGGAACAATGCAACATACCATTTCCCCTGCTTAACTGAAGTGGTAAATTCATAAAATAATACCACAACAAAATGGCCTGAATTCAAATGTGTGCATTGTGATGAGGAGAGCCTCTGCTAGCCTCAATTCAAAGGCTCTGGGGGAATAAAAGCGAGATTTAAAAGATAATGATGATGATGATTCAGATTAATTAAGTAGAAGCCTTACCAGAATTTCAAATCTTCCTGTAGAGTGTTAGAATTCCTACCATCAATACCTTCTGGAGGAGGAGGCTGCCCACACCTGCGTCCTCTCTGTATCCTCAGGGCCACGGCACGGCTGACCTGCAGCGACACTACTAATTATGCAGTGAATTCCGGGGTGTGCTCAGCACCCAAAGGGAAGGGAACGCTGCTGGTCTGCAGGTCACTTTGTTTTCAGCACCCCAGAGGGCGGCAGCTTGCAGGATGCCCTGTTGTCCATATCATATTTTCATCTTTTGATATGAGCCACTGATGGTCAAGCATAGACAAAATTTCAAACCACCATTGTGATAAAATACTTGAGTCCCTTCCATTCAATGTTTGTATGCATTTCTTCAGCAAGCATTGTTCATGGAACTCCCAGGAGATGACAGGCTTGGCCCCGAACAACAGGAGATGAGGAACTGGTGAGCTGGCTGAAGACAGCCCCACAGAACCCCTGCCATAAGATCCCTATAACAATAGAGCAGTGACAACAGGGAGCCTTCTGTTCCAAAGGTGAGGGCCACGGGCCCAGTGAGGAAAGGCAGGGGACGGGGAGCCGAAGGAAACCAGGATGCTCTGGACGGGGGGATGGCGGACTCAGGAGATGGGACCACCTTGAAGGGGCACCACATTAGAGCAGGTCTAGATGCTAGAACACCTCTCCCATCTTCCAAGCTAGAGGGTTAGAAAGAACCAGAAGGATCCAGGGGGATAAACAGCCAGAGCATTTCCAAGGATGGAAGGGGAGGGCTTGCGGCTGGCACATAGCATTCATCCTTACAGCAGCTGGGGAACTCTCCACTGTGCTGCAATCTTTAATTGCTTATCAAAGAGGCTCCCAGATTCCACAAGGTCTTCTCCAAAGAGACTGGAGGATTTCAGGAAAGACGAGAAAAATACTCTCATTTTATGAGACTGAAACAAGGATTTCACAGAATTAACGGTTTGCATTTTCTCAAATCATCAATGGAAATTCATTGCATCATCTATAAGAACATAAATCTGAAGGCTGCAAAGATTCCACATAAAACGTGGCTGGAAATGTCACTGATCCCAGAGCATTGCAAAAAGGGAGCCGGTGAGGGTGGCAGCCATCAGGGCAGTCAACAGGACTGGACGTCTGGAGACTAATGAAGTCTTATTGTTAAGAGAGGTAATTGCATTTGTATGCAGAACTGGGGCCAGTGCTGGCCTGTCCAGAGCCCCCTTGGAGTGGAATCTTTGCCGTCTTTGTCATTTAGTGATTATCTCTTAGTGGAAGTGGCTTCCCAGGCCTGCTTCAATTACCACCACTTGTGCATATTAAGTTCTTAAACAACATGAACTGATGTGGAGGAAATTAGCCTTTTGTCTAATACTTAGTGCTCTTGCCTAGAATTTACAGTGAGTGATGGGGCGGGAAGAGATAACAGAACAGATTTCCCTGGAGAATATAATACCTTAGGTGATGTTGCTCTGATGTAAGGAAATATGTTTTAATAAAGTAAATTAAAAGTGAGAGGAAAAAAAAAGTAATTTAACAGACCTCAAAATTCTCCCTGAAAATTCCCCAAACCAGTAATCCAAGCTTTGTCTGTTCTATTAGAATTCTATTTCTTTTTCCCCAGTATGTAAGGATTAGGTTTGAGGATCTTTAGTGACATTTTACTAACCTTTCGTATCAAAAATTCTAATGTGTAACTGATTACAGCTGTAAAACTGAAAACTGATTACTCATCTCAACATATTATTTGTAAAGCAATTAGTTAACATTTATTCAGCAGACAAAGGCTAATTATACTGCCAGCCCTCCTCTTAAGACCCTCAAAAGTCAAAATTAATGAGGTAGTCATCTATGGCCAAAACAGTGTGAAGGGGTTACGTTGTTAGTGTCATGAGCAAATCAGTGCAATTCATTTTTTAGACGACCGTGGCAATTTTCCTTTGGGGTAGATATAGAATCCAGTCCTTAAAGCAGTGACCGTGTAAAGTTCCTGGGTGACTCAATGACAGGAGAAGCCACCTGGAGTTGGCAGGGGTCCCTCAGCTGAAACTCTTCCCCCATCAGCCTCCCTGAAGGTACTGGTCCCATAGACATCACATCTCTGGAGAGGCAGTGGGGAGCTCGGGGCTTCAGGCTGGTCACTGCTGACACCACAGGACATACACCGGAAGCTAATGTTCTTCTGGTCTGTCTGCTAAGAGCTGTCACTGGTCCATATCTTGGCTCTCTCTGCTCATGTCAGAACATGGGGAGCTCCTGAGAGCATCTTCAACTCAGGAGGCTTAGAGGAGCTGGGTTGCTTTGCATGTTAGCTCAAGCACTGTGACCCCAAGAAGGCATTCTTCCCTGGGCAGCAGACTGTCCATCCTTGGGATCAGAACAGAAGATGGTGACGGCCAAGACCTCGGCCGACCTGACTCAGGTCACCTGGCTGGGCACTTCAACCCTGGCACCTGCAGGACTCACTGCAAATGATTTTGGAGAGTCCTGTGTTCTCTCCTTTTAACTGCCCCTACCATCCATGTCCTGCCTAAAGATGTTTGTTCTTTTTTTTTTTAATTAAAAATGTGTGCTCTTTGTTGAGGCCAGGAACAGCAGCAGATTGGCAGTCCACATTTAATACTTATCCACTCCTTCTAAATATAATCTCTGATCTTGATGACTTGCTAGGAGTGTGGCCTCAGTTACGCTTGATACCACTCTTGTTAGTGATCTGGTCCCTTTCTTATCCAAGAAATTATTATGGGTAGAGGTTACAAACAGTATTTAGTCTTTCTGCTTTGACCTCTCTGTGGCTCCTCATCCCTGTGCACCTGGCCAGCCCTCAGATTTGAGCTCTTAGCTGCAGCATGGGTGGTAAATCAGTCTTTCTGCTCCAGAGGAAGTCACAGATAAGACAGATACCAATGGTGGGGCTTCAGCCAAGCCCAAAAGGAATGACTATTCTCCTGTGTGGGCAGGACACGTAACAGGATGTATTCAGAAAGGTCACTGTCCAACTATAATTTTAGCTATTTCAGAGTATAATTTATAGCTAGACTAGCCAGCTAATGTTTTGCTTTTTATACCCATAATTTCTTTGCCATAGGATATCATGAAAAGGGGACAGATCTTATAGTTCGGGTATTAATATTACTGAATGCCCATTTATTTCTGGTATTTTAAATCTTACAGTGATTCGGTAAACTTTTATCATGCACCTACTATGTGCGAGAGTGGTAGCAAAAGAGGTTCGTTATAATGAATCATTTCTATGTTCATAGCCTTAATATTGGAAACGATCAGAATGAGATCCATATACATATAACAGGTATATAACATGGGCACATTCTGTGTACACATGTTCATTTTTTAGATTTTTTGATATAGACCATTTTAAAGTATTGAATTTGTTATAATATTGCTTCCGTTTTACATTTCGGTGTTTTTGACCCAAGAGGAACATGGGATGGATCCTAGCTCTCCGACCAGGGATCAAACCCGCATCGCCTGCATCGGAAGGTGAAATATTAACCACTCAACTGGCAGGGAAGTCCCTGTATGTCCCTTTTAATGAGTATTATAACTAGGGAACAAAGCAGCAGCATTCTGCCGAGAATGGAATTGATGGGATACGGGTTTAGGTCATCAGTTTATTTCAGTAAACCGAGATTCTGTGCTGAGCCTGTCACAGTATTAAAGGCACCACAGAAGACGCTGACGTCCACACAGCCTATCCCTCGATGAGTGCACAGAACTGAGAAAAGGCGCTACGATCAACATGAGCCAGAAATGCTCTGGTGAACATGTGTAGAGACCCTAAGAAGTTGGTCCAGAGGAGTTTGGACAGGACAGGGAGGGGGCAGGTATACGTGATGGGTCTAGAACATCCATGGAAGGAAGAGGCGACGGAGACCTAGGTGCACAGGATGAGCAGTCACGGAGTCTCAGGTTTCCCTAAGGTGGCTCGGGTACTTGGAAATCAGGTTAGGGTGGGGGCGAGGTGGAGAGAAGACACACCGGACGGCTGTTTCCGCAGCCAGAGTGAAAACAGCTGAAGGTCTGCGGGGGCAGGGGAAGTCCCTGGAGCTTGCTGAGAGGCAGCTGCCCCGGACCCAGCAGATGGGAGCGGGCGGGAAGGGCACGTCCAGCCAGAGCCAAGGTGCCCAGCTCACCGGCTGAGTCTGGGAAGGACAGAGCAGCAGGCTGGGGAAACAATGCAATTCTGGACATGCTGGCTGGATGGGACTCGCCAGGAGTCACGTGGAGACGTGTCCTGGGAGGAGGATGGCTGTCTTGGGTCCTGGTTCTTCTACTCTCTGAAGGCACAGCCGGGGTCGTGTATGTAAACCAGTGCCCAGAAGTGAAAAGTGACCTGCCTGCTCCACCTGGCCTGCAAGGGGACGCGCCTGACCTTCAGCTTTCTCTGAACAATGCTGTGTCCTCCGTGGTGCTATCAGACTTGATGTATTGTTCTGGGGACACTGTCTGTCCCACCCAGGCCCACTGATGACAGGCTTCCCACACCCCAGTGAGCTGGCTGCCCTGGGCTTGCCCCAATTTCCATGCACATTTGGTGGCTCCAAGGAGCCCCCTGGCAGTGGGGGCATCTCCACCGTCACTTCCCAGCCCAGGAAGCTCCAGTGCCCGAGGGTGGCACGATGTATCCACAGTGGCGGAGCGTGAGTCAGATAGAGCCGCACGGAGCCCCGATGACTCTGTGATCTGATGCAAAGAGAATGAAAAACAGAGGCCTCTGCTCTGCAGCCCACTGAGCCCTGCTGACACTATCAAGATTGGAGAAGTCAGACATCTCAGGTTTTCTTCCAGTCCAGGACACACACAAGTGCCTGGGAGCCAAACTCGCCCGCTCTTGACTCTTCACGGCTACCCCCAGGGGGATGGAGAAAAGGATGCTCTATGTCCATTTCCCCTTAAATTAACTCGAGGAGCAGGCAGCAGCTTGCTTAGGCAACTGTGGCAAGGCTCGGGTATTTATAGGAGCAGCAGACACCAGAGTGTCTGCAGAGACGCCAGGACCACGCTCCTCTGCAGAATCGTGTGACGTCGTGGGGAGAAGCGTTACTACAAGCCCGGCAGAGACGCAGGGAGGACAACAAAGCCTGGGCCGGTGGCCAGAGTGGCCGGAAGTCCAGAGCAGATTTTTATTTCCTTGGAAATGGACAGAGTGATAATTCTGTAAGTGAAGTCCCTATACATAAAACTTCCATTTTCAAGAGACAAAGACTAACCAAAGACGTGAGGTGTGTGT
Source organism: Bubalus kerabau (assembly GCF_029407905.1). Classification (NCBI taxonomy): domain Eukaryota; kingdom Metazoa; phylum Chordata; class Mammalia; order Artiodactyla; family Bovidae; genus Bubalus; species Bubalus kerabau. The sequence continues at coordinate 48,864,197 of NC_073645.1, read as the reverse complement.
CCCTTGGCTTTAATCATACATCACAGGGAGTCCTGTACATGTGGCCATAGGTTTTAGTGGGCACGTCAGCCAGTGCGGCTTCACTGCCCTCTCAGCTCTCAGAATGTGCGTTTGGCTGGATGGATGCAGGCAAGGAAAAGAGAGATATAAAAGGTAAATACTAACAGAACCCAGGGGTTCATATCTTGTAAACAGTTCAGGGACTGCTCCTGGATGACCCAGCACAGTCTGCAGGCTGCCTTTGAACTCAGGACCAAAGGAGAGAGCACGCAGGTTAGGTGAGGCTGGCTTGGCTCCAGCCCCTTCACACTCTGGCTCGGAACGTCCCGAGTCAGGACTTCTTCCAGACTGCTTATCCTCCGGAGGCGTGAGGGCTCAGCCTGCTGTACGCGTCCACTCGACAGCCCATCACAGGCACCAGATCTCGCCTGCAGGAGTCGGGCAGCACCACCAGCAGCCTCCTGCCTCGTGTGCGGCTGGACCCTGAGACCCCGGAGGTGGCAGGAAGCTGTGTAACCCCCCACGGAGTCCTAAGAGATGAGGCGAGCCCCAGAGGTCAGACTTGGAACACCGGGGGATGCGTCTCCGAGCTGGAGCTGGGGTGGCACGTCCCACCACATGATGGACGCACGTCACCCTTGGTGGAGCTTAGAAGCGACATCCTGCCGAAAGCCACACCAGGGCCTGTAGCCCCCAGGGCAAGTGGGAAGGGACTCAAAAGATGGTCCTAGGATCTCTTTCGCAGAGCACAGCTGGCCACTGGCCAGCGCACCCTCGCACCCCACACATCCTAAGATCTTACTGCAGACTCTCCCAGAAAAGAAAACATCAGGAGTGGAAGTGGAGGCAGCAGGCTCTGAACAGATCCTGGTGAGCGATTTGCAACAGAAGTTTCAGAATCTTCTTCAATTAGGTTCTGACAGAAGACAGCCTGGCCACAGATTCCACTGGGAGAGGACTCCAGCGCCACTGCCTGGGGGAGAAGCCCTGGTTATCTTTACAAGGAGGGGGCTCGCCAGGGGGAAGAGCCGGGGGCACCTCCAATATCATCGACCAAGACAGAGCAGCCCAGGGCAACTGGGATGAAAGCTGCTATGGGATTTGTGTTTTAAGACTCATGTGTTAATTCAGTAAACATCACACAGGTGATTGCCGCAGCTCAGGCCCTGCTGTAGGCGCTGGGGGCAGAGACAGGCGGCATTCACCCCAGCACAGCGGCTCCGTTCAGGGGATGGAGACAAAATGATACAGAGCGAAATTCATAATCATGCGTCATCGGTAGTGGGTGCAGAGGAAGAAGAAAGGACGGTTGTGGGGGACCTTGCAGAAGGTGCTAGAAGGTCAGAAGGCCCTGTGTGTCTGGGGACAGAGGGGTGAGGCGTGGCCGCCACCCCTGAGCCAGGACACGTGCTCCAGGCCGGGGAGAAAGTAACATGGTGACTTCGGCCCCACACCCGGGCTCTGGGACAATCGCAGCCGCCACCGCCACCACTCACAGACAGCGTCCCTCTGATCAGGGTCCAGACCCAAAGCAAGGGCCGTTGCCCCTCCAGAGGCAGTGCCCCCATCCCCACTGCCAGGGCCCATCCGGACCGCTCACTATGTTAAACAGGAAGGCATGGGCACAGAGTCCAAGTGCCCTAGAGTGCCCACCGCTGGCCTCTGTCCAAGTCCTCTGAGCGAACGGGGGCAGCAGGTGCGGCTTTATCCTGGCCATTTGGCCGCTGAGACTGAAGGGACATTTTGCTCTGTGTCAGCTAGAGTCAGCCAGACGATTAACCTTCGGCCACCGCCCTGTCCAGCCAGCTGTCTGCTTCTGACTCTCCCCGGTGACTCGGTGAGCTCCCTCCTAAACGAGAAAAGCCCGCCTGGACTGAGCCCTTCGCATCATTCCAACCTGACCGCAGGGCACGGCGCTTTACTGTTTGCCTGGCGGGTGCCGGCGCATCACCTGACAGGCAGGTGCGCCATCCCCTGGGGCGACAGACGGGGAGGGAGGTGCCGGGCTCAAGGTCACCTCGCTCCAGGGCACTCCAGGTCACTCCCTGCACAAAGAAACCGCTCTGGACGGCAGCTTCTCGGGCACGGGGGACTCCAGACAGGAGTCAGCTGACATATGAAGTCGAGTCATCTTGTTAACAAGGACTCAGATTAGATTATGCTGTGATTACCTGGTTCTGCGGTGTGATAAATTGGTTAATAACAGGATTCCCACTGTAGATGCTTAATGGGAATTCAATAATTACAGGTACCAGAATTGTACCGTTGGCCCAGGAAATGCTAGTGCCCGCCCTCTGATCTAATAAAACGAAAGCTATTTGGGCCTATTGAGATGGTTATGATCTGGAGAACACGCTTTCAGTACTAAACCTGGACTAAACTAGCCTTGACAAAACGACTCTTTTGTGCCTACGCTACCATATTGGATACCATAACATCTCACAGACTCAATGGCAAGGTTCTTGTTTTCTTTGTTAAATGTCCAAGTCGAAGAATACTTTCATAGGTTGTTGCCATTATACAATTAGTGACCAACAGATGGTAAGGAGAAAGTAATATTTAAATTGCATTTTATAGTTTAGGAAGTTTTTAGTTTTCAAGGGAGACAGTACGGGAAGATCCTGATCCTTTTCCAGTGAAATATCAGGGCAGCCATTCTTATACCCCTTCAAGCGAAGGGGACTGAACCTTAAGGAGGTGAAGGGGTTTATCTGAGCTCCTCTTTCTCCCACTCCCACCGCAGCATCAAAGGGGAAAGCCACAATGGAGATCCCTGTTCTTCCTACTCAAATGATAGCCGAGGCTCGCGTTTCACAAAAGCAGTGTGTCCTGAGGTTTGCACTTTTCACAACTGCCCCCAAGAGGAACCAAACCTCCATCAACCCCTGTTGTAGACTAGCAGGTCATGAGTTCACGGGGTTTTATTCTATTTCCTATAAACTGCAGCATAATGCAAAGAGGCCATTTCAAATGAAGGGGGAAAAAATCATTGTTTTGGGAGCAGAGAGAAAACTAGTCATAAACTTCTCTGATGGTATTTTTAATTTTTCACTAATATAGCCTATGATGATAAGAAAAATGGAATAGTGGATTTAAAGCATAAAACAGTCCATTAGATGGGTCTTGAACTTGTTTTTAAAGCTCCAGATAATACAGCTTTGCTGTTTTGTCTTTCCAAAATGTCAAAATGTGGCTAGGATTAATGGTTCTCTAAATCAATGGAATATCATGTTTATAAATGGTTTACAGTTCCACTGGATATAAAATGTTATGAGCACATGTATTATCATCACTGCTGAGCCTGTACTGAAGTCTACTGGCATTTTGATGGGCACCCAGAGCAGACAGGGAAGGGGCATGGAGCGGAGGTCTCCGGGGGCCTGGTGACACAGCACCCAGGTTCAAGTTACAAGGGTTCAGGCGAGGAAAGCAGAAGGGAGCTGGGCCCATCACCCCTTGGCTGACCACGGAAGAGTGACACTGGAGCAGGGGGTCCTACGCAAAGTTAGGGGCCCAAAGTGGTCCTTCCCAAAGCCATGGAGAGCTGGGAGGACTCCAGGCAAGCTGCAGCATTATTAGGAGAAATTTCATAGCAAACAAGATACACTTAAAAATCCGCTTTAATGCTGTTGTTCTAACACAAACACTGTCCCTGCTGGTGAACGTCCTTTCCTATGGCTACATGTTTGCACATTATGGCTTCAGCCGTGTAATTACAATTCTACGTTATTTTCACCGAATACTACGTTTTTGCCAAAAAAAAAAAACTATCTTTGAGAACCACTGAGTGACATTCAGTGGTGTTGACTTGATAAAACACACATTTTTGGATATTTGGGTTCTTGCCACTTTTTCAAGCAGATGAGATTTTTCAAAGAAGCCCAGAAGCCAAGGTCATGTCACTTAACAACAGTTTCAGGTGAGATGAATGGATTACTCTGACCTTGTGAAAAGCTGCACAGAGCTTCCAAGCACCTGGTACAAACGTACTAAGATGACCCCTAAATGCTCCATATCTTTGCTTAACTATTTATTCCTTGAAACACACTTATATAGTCCATTAACAAGCAAAAAGGTTATTCACATGTCACGTTTATGGTTTCAACAGTCTATGCTTTCACACCATGTACACTAATAAAGCTTCAGCGGTTTGTGATGATGTTGTTATTTTCAGAAGAAAGTGAACTTTTTGGAGATAGTTCATAATGATTGAGAGCTCAAACATATTCTCGCCAATTGCTTAATGTTGAGCCTTAAAATGACATCATGAACATCATCCAAATGATCATTACGCTGGGAGGATAGCACCGAAGCCTGCTGTCACTAAGGGAGCTCTTTAGACAGGAAAGACCGAGCCACTAAATCCGTCCCTCTCTTTGCTTTCTAGTGTGGAGCTAGATTTCAAGCAGCAGGAAGACAAACTCCAGCCAGTTCTGCGGAAACTTCACCCGTTTGAGGAAACTCAGGTCGCACCCTCGCCTTACACTCAGGAGACGTACTCCTCAACTCCCAAGCAAAAATCTAAAACTGAATCTAAAAAGCACGGACGGTGGAAACTCTGGTTCCTTTAACCCTCACGGTGTTTGGAGTCTGAAGGCTGTCTTGAAAACCCACTGGAGTTCAAAGTAAACCCTTTTCCAAAACGAACAGGACGGAGTGAAGGGTGGCTGGGCCGGGCGTCACCCAGTTCTCCCCTTACTTACCAAAAAGGCCTTTGTGACAGATCAGCTCACAGAGGCAAGGGAATGCAGGTCATACCTTGCCAGCTGTCTCTGCAGTTCGGGGGTGTGGGATGTAAAATTGGAAAGGAAACCTAACACAGTCAAAGGTGATACCTAAAAATTCTATGCCCCCACCCCCAGATCGGCAAGGATTAGGTTATCAACCTGCAGAACGGCAGGCTGTCACTCTGTAACACAGTGAAAACTCATAATTATTTTCAAGCCTTTATTTTTTTTAAATACTGAGAAGAAAAAGTAGCCCTTACGTTTGCAAAGGACTTCATTTTTACGTTTAATTTTGCAAATAAGCGGGGGTGGGGGGGGTGCGAGTGCTATTTTCAGCACATCAAATTCCAGAGAAAGCACAATTTTTTTCAAGTGGTCGGAGACCATGAATAATCTCTAAAATGTGACTCTATGTATATTTGCCTCCATGTGCTGTGGCGCTAAGCCAAGTGGTATCTCAGTGTCACACTGACACCTCGTATTCAGCGTCTCCTGCATCTCCAGACCGGCGACACGCTTTCTGCTCCTGCTCAAAATGGCCAGCAGCAGCCAGGAGTCCCCCAGAGTCGGGACATGCTTTTAATCACTGCGAGTTGACAGGGTCAGCGCTATCGGACACTAAGCTTTCATAGATCTCATTTTTTAATCTTTTGGTACCCAAAGGCCAAATGATAAATCCTGGCAAGAATCTGAAAACCCACATAGAGATACACAATGGATTATACAGTCACCGATAAATCACAGGCATTCTCTGCCACCGGAAAGTGTTTCTGTGGATCAATCTCTGAGACACTGTTCATCACGAAAGCCTAGCCAGATGTTTGAGACCATTCGTTATGCTTTGTAACAGCTGGGGAAGATGTGACCATCTCAAAGCGAAACCCTGTGCTTAGTTTAGCTGCTACCGACAAACCACCTTAATGTCACCCACATTTAACCTGTTAGTGAGCTGTACTAAATGACAATACCTAGGGGAAAGCTGTGAATCAAATGTTTTTAGGTCTTTTTTTAAATAAATCGTGACACTTCGAGTTCTCTTTTGATTACACATTGCAATATAAATCTCAGTTCCTTTATTTTTTCACTGGTTCCTTTGCACCTTTGCAGGTACCTTTTTATAGAATTCAAAAGCCCCTACTCTATTAATGACTCTGTCTATCAAATTTTGGCTTTTCACAATAGGAAGTAGGCATCTTCTTTTGCCTTTTTTTTGGGGGGGGGGGTACAAGTTCAATTTTGAGTCATTTGTGAACGTACAAGGAAACGGAGTCTCCTAGTCTCTGTCCAGCCGTTTCTGATCTAATCTCATGCTCGCACGCACACCTTATTGATCAGATGCCAATAGAGTGGTCAACCTTGCTAAAAGGATCCACCTGCATTTCTCAGATTGGAGCTATTTCTTGCCATGTGTTTTCCTTCTGACTCAATAGCAAATCTATTTTTTGTTCTCAGTGTTCTGATTCTACAAGGACCTTAGTGGGCTTGAAAAAAAAGAAAAGAATGACAGGAGTATCTCACGTAAGCATTCTTTGGGGGTTACTCCAGCTCTCTCGCAGATGTACGCTTTAATTAAAAGAAAAAACATGCATCTTTTGTGGAATCGATATATGAGGATATGAATCCTTGAATATCACTTAATAGAATTGAGAACTATTTTTGTGCAAGGAGAAGACTGAGTTAAGTTGATCAAATACCATGAAGGAAGTGCAATTGTTTCATGTAGAGATAAAATTTGAAAAAAAATGTGTTTCATGTATTTTATACTGTTTTTAACTAAAGTTATAAAAACATGTTTGCAACAAGTTATCTCTCCTTGTGTCTTCAGAACCCCGACTGTCTCAGTGAATTGAAATAAGAGTGTTAGCAGCTTTCTGCTTAGTACCATAATTCTGTCTAAACAAGAGGACATCCTCGTAAACAAAGTAATATCACTGTCTGAAAGCAGTCTAGACCAAAAAAAAAAAAAACATTTTCAGAATCTAAAAGGAAACTGAAGATAAATGAATTCCTATCTAAACATGAAACTATCTTCAGAATAGGAAAAAAAATATTTTCAATCTCATTTCATGACTGCAGCGTGTCACTCACAGGTGATGACTCTTCTCTTAGAAAGATTTACGTAAAATCTTTGATACAAAACCAAGGTAAAAAGCACCGTGTTCCCGCATATGTAGATGTACACGTGGCATTACGTATACAGATTAAATTATTATACTTGTCACTAAGTTCTTTATTAATTTTTAAATAAAAAAAATCAAAGGTCATGTTTTGTGCGGCTATTAAACTTATTTCATAGTCTCATTAGTTTGGGAAAAGAGAAGCCATTCATCTAAGGAAATAATAATGAAGGAAGGGTGTTCAGGCTGAAGAGAACGTCACAGAGTCTTCAGAAGAGGAGAATATTCACAGGGTGCGGGCCTGGCCTGGCGGGGGCGGGGCAGGGCCGGAATCCAGCTCAGACTCAGTTGACCAGGTCACACCCGCTGGCACAGGCTTCAGATGCCAGGAGGGTGTGATGGCTTTGAGATCAAAGGGCACCACGCACAGGAGGAGCTGGCTGAGCTCTAATTTTTAAAGAACCTCAGGAACAACTAACCTCATTGGTATTTCCAGGGCAAGTCCTCTCATCCCCCCGCCTCCCCCGAGGCAGATTCTAGACCATCCGTCCAGCAAGTGCCCAGCCCCAGGAAACTGGCCGCCTCCTTCCTTTCTTCCTCCCTCCCTGGGATGGAAGACCAGGGCTTCCACTGGGCTGAGTACCCTGCCTCTCCCATGATGACCAGCCCAAGCCAACCTCCTCTCCCAAGGGAAAGGGCCCCCCAGAAACCTAGGAGGGGAGAGTCATACCTGCTTTCGCGGGCTCTGCAATAACAAAGTCCGCTCACAAGGATGTGGCTGGGACAGAAGGCCCCCACTGCCCTCACAAGTCCCTCTGGGCAAAGAAGGGGTCAGGAGTCAGGATGGAGTCAAGATGGGGAGGAAGAATCCATGCCTGGAGCACCTGGGGAAACTCCAAATCACACTCGACAATCATCTGTGAGCCGCACGCTGCTCACACATGTGCTCACACCGTGCTGTGTCACAGGTCCTCTCTTATCGATAACCAGATTCAATACATTCTGCACACAGGTGCCCACCTATCACACTGCAAGTGTGTGACTAGCCTCTAAGGAGCAGTCCCAGGCCTCTGCATGTGGTCCTTCAGTCTCCGACAATCGCCCAAGCGGAGTATGATCAGGGGGAAGTCAAGACGTGGGAAAACCTTGCTCTCTTGGAAAGGGCACAAGAAGTTGGCAGAAGTTTCCCCCATCCCACGAGGTTGCCGAGATGTCCGTTGCCATGGAGACCTGAGGTGTGGCAGTCATGGCGTCGTCGTTCACGGACCCACACCAGGTTGACTCCAGTCTCAGATGGTAACAGTGAGCACGCCTCGTAAAGCCATTCTCCCTGGGGTACCACCATGAGCAAGGCGGATCTGAGATACACCACGCTCAGTTCCAACTCAGAAGACGCACCATGCAATTCAAGTGCTTGCTTTGTGCTTCTCACTGAAGACAGCGAGAACAAAAGAGAAGAGACAGGCCGTGAACCTCTCCATTCCATGCTGTCTGTGAGGACACAACGTGTTTACAAAGCCCACCACAGCTGGAATGGTTCTTCGGGAGCATTTTTATCAGCAAGCAAAATTTGACATGATTACACGTCACCTAAAGGTCACAGCAGCTGCCTTCCACACTGATGTGTCTCCTTTTATCTAGAAAATCTCTATCACTGGCACACTTGGCGTGGGATAAGCGCACAACCCATTTACTGAGCGGAAGAGAAGAGCTACACGATTCAGGAACAACGTCGCGCCTTGTGAACTGGGGTAACTCATCGTGCCGTTATGTGCACATACGTTCCGACAGATGAGAAACCCAGGTGCAAGCAGCACACGGCCTCTTAAGGAACTCAATAATTAAGGGACAGTTTGGGATGAATATGCAAGAACCGCACGGCATATTTTACCCAGGGAATGACGTGGTCTTTATTTCCTCGGCAACAAATCCATGGTCAGTAACCATGCTTGAAAAAACAGGAGGGCCACAGAAATAGGAGAAAGGCAGGAAGCACTACTGTACAAATACCAAATGGGAAGGAATTGATAAAGTCATCACAGCTCATGTGTGTACGCACATCAGGATGATTTTCTGCGAGTCAGATGTGTTCTGAGTAGATTTATTAACAAACACACATGTTAGAGACAGTTTTTGTAACACTCACATAGAAAAAGCAGATACTGTCCACTTGAAACTTTTATAATGTATTGTTTTCTCCTGCAAAGCAAGGTTAAGATCAGCACTTTGTTAAAAGCACATTCATACGTAAAGTCCATTAGAACAGATATTGCAAAATGAATGCACATGCATGGGGACAGAACGTCTTCGTGAAAAGGCTTGGTGATAATTTTGGTAAAGGGGCTGAATGCTGGGGGAGACCACGTCTCTTACAGTATTTTTTAGATGCAGAAGCGTGTCGGGTCCTTGTAAGTCACGCAGGCTCAAAGAAAGCAGTGGGTTTTCGCTAACAGCATCTTCCCTATTGTCGGTGCTACTGCCACAAGGAAACACCGCACCCATCAACGACCCCTGCAGCTGGTTCTCAGAGCGGAAACAAAAGAACTTCCATCCCTTGAGTCTAGGGAATGAGGAGGTCTGGTGCTCACAAGAGCAAGTGGTGAACACAGGCAGAATTTTTCCCATTGCTAAGCCTACGTCTGTCAGTCTTCCAGGGGGATCTTTCTTTTGGAGCGGCCCACATTCTCATGTTAGTGAATTAGTAATTTTCAGTCTTCTGGTGTGTATCCAGGCCACAGAAAAAATCTTTAAAAGTCCTCACTCAATTACATTTTTAAAGGACCCATTAACGAATGTAAAGCTGAACATCTGAAAGTAGCAGCAGTGGCTAACATCACAGGAGAAGGAACAGTCATATGTATTATCCTCTGTGCTCTCAGGACAAGGCAGTGGCGCCCCACTCCAGTGCTCATGCCTGCAAAATCCCATGGACGGAGGAGCCTGGTAGGCTGCAGTCCATGGGGTCGCTAGGAGTCGGACACGACTGTATAACTTTCAAGTAGACAACTTGAGCAACTTCACTTTCACTTTTCACTTTCATGCATTGGAGAAGGAAAGGGCAACCCACTCCAGTGTTCTTGCCTGGAGAATCCCAGGGACGGGGGAGCCTGGTGGGCTGCCGTCTATGGGGTCGCACAGAGTCGGACACGACTGAAGCGACTTAGCAGTAGCAGTAGCTATGCTCTCAACCCAGCTTTATTTACAGCACTTATTCCAACAAAGACACGGGCTGTGTTTGTTCGGAGGTCCTGTGTGAGGGTCGGAGTACCCATGTCACCCACCAGGTAAGTGGCTGGGTCACCTGCCCACCAGACAAGAGCACCTAAGCCCCCAGGGCCCCTACTCGGAACCACCAGACAAGAGCACCTAAGCCCCCAGGGCCCCTACTCGGAACCGAACACAATGACCGAGAAGGTGCCGAGCGCTGTCAGCCTAGAAATGTTTTCAAAGAGCAAGAGAAAAATCAAATCTGAAATCAGACAATGTAAAACTCGGCATTTCAACCCAGAACTCTACAGCATCAGACAATCCTGGAATAAAGATGAAATGGCATCTTAATTCTGTGGTCAGATACTGCAAGTCTTCTGTGTTAGGGCCCATGGTCAACATCCAAGCCATCCACAACCCTAAGCATGCCAAATGCAGTTTCCTTTGTCAAAAAGGCATCCACTCAGTAGGATCATGGCATATTTTTATCCTCTGCCTGAGATGTGCTCCAACGGCCCATTTCCAATATGAAGTTGAAAGGTATAAAATGAACTTAAACAAGTGACATATAACCAACTGCATGGTGTTTATAAGATCCCACAGATACAGATAAAAGAAAAGGCTTACACTGTACATCACAGCTTAGCCAGTAACGTGTGAAGTCCCCCAGTTCTCAGTCCTGGATATGAATGGATGGGGAAACTGCCAGGCCACAACAGCATCCCTAGCTGATGAATAATTCTGTTGGAAACAGAGGTCACACGTCTACTCCTACTGTTGACAATATCATGAAATAAATTATTAAGTGAAGCACAGCTATTTAAAACTTTTTAAATCACTTGGACTTTTTAGGTCCCTCTTCAGCAATCATGCAGAATCAGTGAGCTGATTCGTGGTTATACCACTTCTGTTCCACTGATGCAAAAAAGCAGAGCAGACACATAAGTCCTGGAATCTCTGTGTCACACCAAGGATGGCATAGCTGACCGCAGGCAGGCCGATAAACCATGTGCTGCTCGTTTCTCACTCTAGAAGGGCCCCGATGAAGTTTTTTTTTGTCCATCTTGTCAGGGATATTTCCCCCCTCTGGATCCTCCTCTCATCTAAATTCCCAGAGCAACAACAGTGACATTAAGAAGCCGCTGCACAAATCTGCACGGGAGCCGATGGGCAGAGCAAGGTCCAGCTCGCCGAGCAGGGCAGCCTCTCAGTCTCACCGCTCTGCGGCTGTCACCAAGTGGACTCGAGGCCCCCTGACTCCCAAAAGAGCTTCCTGCACATCTCCAGTCGGAAATGGTGAATGTCCTTTCTGCAAACATGGTGACGCTGTCACCACTCATGAAATAACTAGCGGATATTCAGATTCTGTGGGGTTTTTTTTTGTTTTTTTTTTTTGAGAGTCCTTCCCTGACAGCTTAATTCATTTTAAGGGAAGGAATGTCTGGGCTCCTTGTATGCACATTAGAGATGTGGGAATTGGGAAGAGTCAGGTTAGGACCTAAGTCCTGTTCGTGCTTCTGGAGACTTCTGCTGGAGACGGGCTGGGCCGGGCGATGAGCCTCCTTGTGGGCAGCTTGCTGTAGTCTATCCCCACTGACGCCCACGTGCCCTGGGCCCCCGCCACCCATGCCGCAGGAGCAAGGCTGCAGCCAGGTCAGACGGAGCCTGGGTCCCCGCCTCCTGCCCCTGGTTGACAGTGCAAGGGCTCCTCCCAGGAACCCCCAAGGACTCCGTAGGCCACAGGCATCCCTCCAAGCCCTTCAGGAAAGCGGCTGCCGATCCGTAGTCTGGCCCCTTCTGCCTCCAGGACATCCTGGCATTTGGTCCATGGACGCGACTGAAGGCAGCAAACAGCAGAGTGTTTACTTCCATGGGCAGCTCCCCGCCAAACAAGGATGCAGATCCAGGAGGAACTCAGAGTCCTCCAGCGGACCTTCTGGTCCACCGCTGAGACGAGGATCACGGATCTCAGTCTTCCAGAAGAGACCAAAGAAAGCCAGCTCTGGTGCCAAACCAGGGCTCCCCACAAGCCCTGCCATGCCAGCTGTGGGTCTGGGGCCATTTCCCACCTCCCTGCAGGGCATTTCTGCAGGGGCCTATGCACAGGGAAGGGGAAGATTAAGCGAGGCTCTTTCATGCATTAACCAGTGCCCACCACACACAGATGCAAAGAACTGACTCATCTGAAAAGACCCTGATGCTGGGAAAGATTGAAGGTGGGAGGAGAAGGGGACAACAGAGGATGAGATGGTACGATGGCATCACTGACTCGATGGACATGAGTTTGAATAAACTCCGGACATTGGTAATGGACAGGGAGGCCTGGCGTGCTGCAGCCCATTGGGTCGCAAAGAGTCGGACCCAACTGAGCGACTGAGCTGAACTGAAGTGAGCACGCACAGAGGAGGAGCAGCTACTATATCAGCACTGTTATCACTGTGCCTGAGACATGGGAAATTTCCCAAGGGCCCCCTGGACCACATGGTCTGAGAACAGTCACCATGCTCCGCCTGCAAGGTCGTCTAGATCCTCAGCTTGAGCTGCGGGCGCGTCTTACAATCTCACCACATCCCAAGGTCCCGTCCAAACTGCTCTGAGTGTCCTCCTCACCCTCCTCTCCCCAGTGTAACTGCTGGCCAGTGGGCTTTGATCCGAGTGAACACACTGCTACCCAGAGACAGGACCATCTCACCCGCTCACTGGCCACCACGCCAGCCACCTCCCCCATCTGCCCACCAAGACTGCCCATCGCACACTCACTGTGACTCCGTGCCGGCCAGAATGTCACTCCCACAGTGTTCTCAGCACAATGACACCAAACTCAGGTCAGCTTCGAGCCACACATCGTTCATTCTACTGAAAGCCCTCCTGAGTTCCACTACGACAGAGTATCCCAGGGGCAACCAGGGCACAGCCCCAAGGAGACAGGAACACCGGGGCCTGGGGTGCCTCTGCAGCCACCCCAAGTCTTCCTCCACGGGGCTCCCTCTCCACCAACCTATACGAAAGCATTTCCAGATTACAGAGAAGAAGAGTAACAATGAAGAGCATGAAGAAGCAAGTGAGGTTTATAGGATAATGGAAGAGTCTGTGGTAAATAACATCAATTTACAAGGAAAAACCCTTAATTTAAACATTTTAAAGCATAAACCAAAAAGAGATGTACCTTAGAAAGGAAAACCTGCAAACAACATGTGCTAAAACTCAGAAACATAAACTAGACAATTTTACCGCATGGAAACAAAGGCAACGATTCTTCTCTGGGATGCATCCCAAGCCACACGCCACATCCTTCACTGTGATGCAGCCACAGAAAGCAACACAAGCCCAGTGCCCCATTCCTGCCTTATGTCTGAAAGAAGCCGATGGGTCACCTGACCCGATCCACGCCCAGGCTACGCGGACAGAGCTAAACTCAGCCAAGGGAGACCAGTGTGCCTAGTCTGACTGCCAGTGAAAACTCTAACTGGATTTTTCTTATTCCTTGATTAGGAAAGTGATTTTTTTGAAATAAGATCCACTAAACTTAGTTAAATGGTAATACATACCAGAAATGAAAGAAATTAAATGAGACCTACAAATGCATCTTTTGCCCATGAAACCAAATGTAACAGTCACGATGGTGGCAAACTCTGGGGAAAGCGCCACAATATGAAGCTGGAAAGACCGCGAACGTTACTGGTAAAACCTTGAGAAAAAGAATAGATCCCATGCTTTGTATCCACGTAAGAGGAACATCTACAATACATTTGAGAAGACATAAAATAGCTAACTCGGAGTGCCTCAATTACTTTTTAAGGCCCTTCATAAAATTTTATTAATGGGATCTTAAGTGTAAATATGGTAGAAAGCAACTGCCTGGATCGTGGGAACTTAGAAGAAAACAAACACCCTTTGCTAGAAGCTAGCAACGACAAAACTAGACCCAAATCCTCCGTCTACAAAACGTGGGCGTGCTTGCTCTTCACCTTCGACACTTGCTTCTAGAATCATGGAAAATGAGCCCACTTAACCTACTAGGCTGTGAATAAATGCATCACAACTGCTTGCTATACTGTAGTAAGAGACAGTTTCAAAGGCAGGTGCAAGAGGACCATGTGGGTTTTCAAACTTGAGAGTAAACGACTTTCCCAGGAAAGATGCTCTCAGCCACGATGAGACCCCCACGCGTGTGTCACCGAACACTTACGATGAGTTCCGAGTCCCGCCCCATGGAAATGACGGTTCGGTTTACTGTCCGGAGAAGCTTCTCCATGATGATCTGGACATGCCTCTGCGTCGGCCCCTGCAGGAGACACACGCGTGTAAACCAACAGCTAAGACAGTCATTAACATGCCAGCCCCGCGGCTGTCACGGAACCCATTTACCCTGTAAAGAGTAAATCAATTACAACCCTTAACGAGATGAAAAATGGCCCTTGTCACAGGCAAAAGCCTTCACAAAGAAAACTCAAGGCATTTTATTAATTATAGCCCATTAATGGTAACGTTATATAATCACAGTAATTTAATTGAAGCAAACCTTAAAAATAAAAGCAAATCTGTCTAAACAATATAATGTTTATGATCCCTGATTAGCTCACCAATTAGCTTTGGAAAGACAGTTGCCCATTTGTACACAGAGGCCCAGCAGCTAACAACCACACAGCTCACACTGCATGTCAGATCCCAATGAGGTGGGTATGCTTGTGTAGAATCAAATGTTTCAATATCACCTTAGCACAACACCTAAAATTCAGCATGCCGGAGCATCTCCAATCATAAAAGTGTGCTCCTTCATCTCGTGTGTGATGGGATTGTTGATTCTTCTTCATGAATTCTGAACGTGTTTAAACAGGTTTTCCAGGCGCTCCGCACAGGCCAGGCAGGCACTGCCTCCTCTATAAGGCTTGGCCTTACAACTTTTCATGTACAATCTTTATTGTTTTAACTCTTTTCTGTTTTTAATTGGAAGGTAATTGCTTTACAATATTGTGTTGGGTTTTGCCAAACAACAAGGTGAATCAGCCATGTATACATATGTCCCCTCCCTCCCACCTCCCATCCCACCCCACCCCTCTAGGTTGTCACACGGCCCAGTTTGAGTTCCCTCCACTGGCTGTCTACTTTACACATGCTAACGTATATGTTTCCATGCTACTCTCTCCATTTGTCCCACTCCCCTCCTTCCCCCACTGTGTCCACAAATCTGTGCTCTAGTCTGTGTCTCTATTCTTGCCCTGCAAGTACTTTCATCAGTACCATTTTTTCTAGATTCCATACTTACGCATTAATATACGATATTTGTTTTTCCCATTGCTGACTAACTTCACTCTGTATAACAGGTTCCAAGTCCATCCACCTCACCAGAACTAACTCAAATGTGTTCCTTTTTATGGCTCAACAATATTCCATTGTATGTGTATATATATATATATACACACACACACCACAGCTTCTTTATCCATTCATCTGTCAATGGACATCTAGGTTGCTCCCATGGTCTACCTATTGTAAATAGTGCTCCAATGCACTTGGGAGTACATGTATCTTTTTAAATTATGGTTTCCTCAGAGTATACGCCCTATAGTGGGGTTGTTGGGTCATATGGTAGTTTCATTCTCGGTTTCATTCTCAGTTTTAAAGAACTCTCCATACTGTTCTCCATAGTGGCTGTATCAATTTACATTCCCACCAACCCTGTAAGAGGCTTCCCCTTTCTCCAAATCCTCCCCAGCGTTTGCTGTTTGTAGATTTCTTGACAATGGCCATTCGGATGATTGAAGTGGAGGAATAACTCCATTGTAGTTTTGATTTGCATTTCTCTAATAATGAGCAATGTTGAGCATTTTTCAAAAGGCCTGGACTGGGATGATTGAAGGCCTTTGGGTTAAGGCTGGCAAGAGCTTTCAGAGACCAAGCCTGGGGAGGGTGGACATAGCCACAGGCACAGCTAACTAACTTACTGTAATTCTCTCCTCAGGCACACCACCCAGACTCTGAGAAGATAAGCAGGTGCAGCAAAGAAGTGGGTGGGACAGGCATGTGTGTGTGTGTGTGTGTGTGTGTGTACGCAATGCGTGCATGTGTTTGGACTGGGGAGTTGTCCAGAGGTCGCATGGGGGAGAGCTAAGAACAAGCCCTACTAACTGAAAAACCTTGATTCATCTAGCCACTGCTAGAGTCAGAGACAGAGGAGGCTCTGTGCCGCTGTCCAGACACACCTGGAGAACCAGTGACTTTACATGTGTGCACACGTGTGCACAAATGCGTGCGGTAGGTACAATGGGGTCGGGAGGCAGAGAGTCAGATGTTTCCACATGTGCTTGCACCAGCTTTTTATTAGGACAAAAAGGTCAGAGGAATAAGCATACAATTGAGAAATGCAAAAGAAAATACCATTTAAAAAAGAAACAGCAAAGAAAGCACAGGAAAAAACGGCCTGTACAGAAAGGAACCTGCAAAAAGGGGCAGAGAACTGCTCCAAAATTCTCAGAGGCACCACTGACTTAAAGCAACAACAACTCTGCTCCTGTACAAAATAATAATACTAAGTGTTATTTATTAAAGATAATGATTGAAAGAAAGTAGGCAATTAGCCACCCTCTGTTTATTTCTAATTTTTAACATCAAAGCCTCTGACCTTAAATTTCAAATCTCAGTCTTGGGAGTCACTGAGCTGAGAAGTCACAGGAAACAAAACAGTATCTTTAATGTGGAAATAAACACACGATAATACAATCATCACACTTTGCGTGCTCAGTCGCTCAGTCATGTCTGCCTCTGTGCGACCCCATGGACTGTAGCCCGCCAGGCTCCTCCGTCCATAGGATATGCCAGGCAAGATTACTGGAGTGGGCTGCCATTTCCTCCTCCAGGGGATCCTCCCGACTGAGGGATCAAACCCATGTGCCTGCACCTCCTGCATTAGCAGGCGGATTCTTTACCATTAGGGAAGCCCCATCAAGCTTTATACATAAATAAAAAATAATTTGAGGATGCAACTCTACAGAGAAAAAGAGAAAGGTGTTAGTCACTCAGTCATGTCTGACTCTTTGCAACCCCATGGACTGTAGCCCGCCACGCTCACTCCTCTGTCCATGGGATCCTCCAGGCAAGAATACTGGAGTGGGTTGCCACTCCCTTCTGCAGGGGATCTTTCTGACACAAAGGATTGAACCAGGGTCTCCTGTATTGCAGGCAGACACTTTACCATTAGAGCCACCAGGAAAGGCCCAAAGAAAAAGAAAGGGTAACCCTTAAAATTCAGGCCATTCTCTTTTAAATGAATCAAAAGTGATTTAATCCGTCGAGGCCAGGTCTCAGGAGGACCACAGGCCCATGCTTGCCGCGGGGTCCACGGAGGCAGCCCTATGGTTACTCACCACGTCCTTCCGGTACAGAACCTCAAGGATGTTGCTGAGCAGTTGGCAACAGGCCTCAAGATCTTCCTGTCTCTCCAGATGGTACTTGAGCTGATCCGTCATCATGGGAAGCAGGATCTCTCTGCAGTCTGCAGGGGACACCGGGTTACCAGTCAGCAGGAGACCCACCGAGACGCAACTCTGTTTGCTAGAAGCTTGTTTTCCTAGCTCGTGACAGGGCACGTTGCACCAACACTCTCTGCAATGTGACACTGACATCTGGAGGTCAGACCAGCTGACTGGGCAGAAATCACTTGTTCTTATCAGATAACTCACACACACACACTCTCACGTGCACACGTGTCCGTGTTGTCACCACATAAACATAAGATGAGTTAACAAACACATGCATACGGATCCGTATTCACATGCATCCCATGGTGTGCACGTTGATACAAACACAAACAAGCATGCGGCGATTTTAACTAATTTTCTGTGCCAAACTACGAATTTACTGATGGGCCACTTTAAAAGAAATACGTGTTAAAACACAAATGATTTGAATTGCAACTATTCTTGTTGTTTCCTAGGAGGACCAGAGCATGGTTCCTTTCTGCTTCCATACACTTCCCACACATTCCTGAGCTCGGCCAGTTCACAACTCACTAACTTCCATACTTAATGTTTACTTGCTCAGGGACAACTTTCTGCTGGGTTCACACCTGCAGAGGACAGTCTGCAGAGGGCTGAGAGCTCAGGCTCTGGAGTAAGGTTGTGTGGGTTTAAATTCTGCTGTTTTCCGTGCAGGGTAATCTTGGGCTATGCTGGTTAACTCTCCAAGCCTAGGTTGCCTCATCTCTAACATGGACACACTGGCACTAGTTACTCTCAGGTTCGGGGCTCAGTGTCCTCCTGCAAGATTAGGCATGAAGGCCTGGGCCTGGCACAGGTGAGATGCTCTGGACAGGTACTTGCTCTTATGATGCGACATAGATACTCGTGAAAAGAAGCGCCCCCCACCCTCCCTGGCCTTGTAGACCCCTGGGCTAATGAGCAGCCCCCCACCCTCCCTGGCCTCGTAGACCCCTGGGCTAATGTGGGAGGGAGCAGTGGGGAGCAGGTATTGACCTTGGAGGTGAAAGTTAGGAAGGCCTCCTTCAGGACACAGTGCATTCACCTGCTGGGAAGAAGCATTAGAATCTCCCGCATAGGGTGGGCAATCCTAGGCACAAATTCAGGGAGACGGGAGTAGATGACATATTCACAGAGCCACAGGCGAAGTTCAGGAGGATGGGAAGAGGAGAAGCAGAATAAAATATCAGACGGGAAGTCAGGTTTCATTCTGAACATGATGGGTGAGATGGAAACAGATGGAGAATTGGAAGAAGCTGATGGGGAAGGGATGTGATAATACAAAAGGCCAGAGAGAGCCTCTGTGATGGCACCCAGGTAGGGCAGTGCAGATGGGGGGCACAGAACTGGCTAGTTAGCTACTGCAATAGTCCAAGCAAAAACTAGCCTGACCACCCGCTGACGACAGAGGATGAGATGGTTGGATGGCATCACCAACTGGATGGAAATCAGCAAGCTCCAGGAGTTGGTGAAGGACACGGAAGCCTGGCGTGCTGCAGTCCACAGGGGTCACAAAGATCAGACAT
Organism: Bubalus kerabau; assembly: GCF_029407905.1. NCBI lineage: Eukaryota > Metazoa > Chordata > Mammalia > Artiodactyla > Bovidae > Bubalus > Bubalus kerabau. The sequence goes on along the minus strand of NC_073645.1, from coordinate 48,845,145 downwards.
GACTGAGCATGATGATAAACAGAGAGGAGGCCAGGAGCTAAACGAGAGTCAAACATGACGCCCAGTCCAACATGACCCCCTGATGAGCCACCCAAGGCAAGATGTGGAACCTGGGAACAGAAGGGTACCTAAAGGAGGAGAAAGGACCAGGGTTTAGTTTTGGACGAGTTGCGTTTGAGTTGCCTGTTGGATATTCAAGTAGCTCCACCTAGTAGGCACATAGACAGAGGCTTCTAGACCTTAGACATCTCCAGTCTCACAGACCAAAGAAGCAACAGCTCTTAGACAGTAATAAATGCCAAGTGTGTGGGTAAGACCATTAAAGAGGAGTACGGAGAATGAAAAGGGAGTGCTATGAGCGGCAGTCAGGAGGTTGGTATCAGAACAGGAGATGGAGCGAGCAGTGACGTGGGATGAGGCAGAGATGAGTGACGTCACCCAAATCGAGGGAGGGCAGGTGGCCTGCGTGTGGCAAGAACAGATCCAAAAGAAAAATCCCTGGCGACTGAAGGCACACAGAGGCCTACTCAAGACGGCTTCCTGGAGTGGGATGAGAAGACAAAACTGGGAGTGCAGACACAGCTCCGGAAGCACAGCTCTGAAAGGAAGGGATGCTGGTGTTTAAGGATCAAAGATAATTTGGGTTTTCATTTGTTTTTCAGATAGGACCATGGAAAGGATGCTCAGAAAAAAAAAAAAAAATAACGAACTAGACACAAATAAGATTGGAGATGAACTGTTGATTACTAATTGTCTCTTCCTGGTGGGGCATCCCACTGAACTCCAGCACATCCACCCTCCACCGGGAGCGATCTGCTGACAACAGAGTTCTGATGGTGAAACAAGCTCAGCCACTGCCGTCCCCTTAAAATGTGGCACACGAGAGAAGAGACAGCAGAGCTTGGAAACGTTAACTATCTCACGCTTGTTTTTAGAATTTTACATTTTAGGACTTCCAGTGTTAACGATACATAAAAGCATGTCTTTGCATTAATGTTTTCTGAGTTTTTTTTTTTAACATAAAGAAAACAAATGAGCCTGCAACATTGGAAACATTCCTGAAAGTATGCAGAGACCTGCTTAGATTTTGCCAAGAAGTAGGGGCTTCCCTGGTGGCTCAGGTGGTAAAGAATCTGCCGGCAGGAGACTTGGGTTTGATCCCTGGGTAAGGAAGATGCCTTGGAGAAGGGAATGGCAACCCACTCTAGTGTTCTTGCCTGGGAAATCCCATGGACAGAGGAGCCTGGCGGGCTACAGTCCACGGGGTCGCAAAGAGTTGGACACGACTGAGTGACTCACACACGTGTGGTAAAGAAGACCTCGGGATGGAGGAGGGAGGTAGGTCAGACAAGGAGATGCAGAAACAGCCCACATCCTTCTGCTCCTCCACTTTCCAGGGGGCTGCACGTAGGAAGCTCATGCTAAGGCTTTTTCAAGCCCCATTTTGATTTAATCCACAGAAAAGGAACTGATAACAACTCCATTTTTCCAGATGGAGTTTTCCCCAAAGAATATATGAATATATGCATTTGCTTGCTGATGTCACCATTACAGGAATCCATACTTGCACGCATGCTCAGCCGCTAAGCTGTGTCCAAGTCCTGGGGACCCCATGGACTGTAGCCCACCAGGCTCCTATGTTCACGGGATCTCCCAGGCAAGAATACCGGAGTGGGCTGCCATTTCTTCCTCCAGGGCATCTCCCCAGGACAGGGATCACACCTGCCTCTCCTGCACTGCCAGGTGGGTTCTTTAGCACTGAGCCACCAGGGAACCCAACAAATACTTAGGCAGAGGTAAGTCAGAGATGCTGAAGGGCTGAGCACCTTTGGGGCAGAGGCCGGGTGGGCTTGGCTGACTATGATGTCAGGAATCGCAGGCGGGCAGGGCGTGAGAGCGCAGCACAAGGAGAAGGTGCTCTCGCATGGGGACCAGGACAGGCTCTCCTCGTCATGGCTCCTGGATGTCAGAGGCCATCACACGATTCCTTCCCCTTCCCACCCAGCCCTTCCTACAACGTCCGGGGCGAAGGCCCGGCCCTGCAGAGAGCATCTCCCCCAAATGCCACCTCCCCTTGAACTCATGACAGAAGCGCTCCAAAGCTGAGATGGGCCTCCAGCGTAGGAGAGGGCACAGGCATCAGTCTCCCCAGGACAAGCCAGTCCAAGGGACAGGCCACAAGATGACCTCATGGCAGTGAATCCAGCCTGAACATGCAGCTGCCCAAAATGCTGAACCACGCACACATGAACTCCACAGGCATCCCAAATCCAGCGTCTTACTACAAAATCCTGAAGTTCACAAGACGCAGCAGCCTGCAGTAGCTCTGCTGACCTTAACGGCAACACGACGTCCAGTGTAGAGCTACACCCCAGCTCCCAGAAACCACGGGGCGGGGCGGGGCCCTCGGCCAAGCCATCTGAGTCCAGCCCTGCCTGCGTTCACCCTCAAGGTCCAAGTGGAACATCAGCTGCAGTCCCCCTTCCCTCCCACCTGAAACGCATCACCAGTGTGACCACCCTCAGCAGATGAGCCCCAGCCACCCCGGCACTTGGTCGTCCCCAGCAACACTGCCACCACCGCTCTGGAGGTAAGTCTAATTTCCAAGCAGGTGGAGAAGGAAGAGCCGCGAGAAGCTGAGCAGGCAGAGACAGGTGCTGACCACACGACCAAGGAAAGCATGACCTCGGAGGCTGAGCAAAGCCAAGCTTGGGAGGGTGCTTGGAGCAGCAGGCCGGGTGGACTTGCGAGGCCAACGGGGCAGCAGGGCTGTGTCCACAAATGATCCTAGAAAATCAGAGGAACACAGCTCTAGACTCGGAGATGGCTGAAATGGCTTCTTGGGATCTGGCAACCCAAAGGCCCTGGCCGCAGTCCATGCCATAAGGCCCCATGTATGTGTCATGCCGGACAGGCAGGGGTGGACTTCACCGCCCTCCAAATAATCGAGTGTGTTGGTGTCATCTGTCAGAATCACTCCAGGGTGAGGGAAGGGATGGCCGCCCTGTCCATCTTCTGCTGGGAGAGATGCCGTCAACCATTCCTGGTTCCCGGTGCGAACGCCCACCTGCCACCCAGCCCAGAGCTCTGTGATAGCTTTGCTCGTTTATTACCCAGCCTCTTTTGAGGAAAAAGGACCAAATTTTGGACATTTTGCTGCCATTTTGTCATGTTTAAAGACTTTCATCCTGTTAGTTTCTGAGAACATAAAAATCTATTTGTTATAACCCTTCATGGGTCCATAGTATCGAGAGATACTATGGAATACACACAGGATGTTTTCAACATCCACAGGATAACTGTGGTTCTAACCTTATCACTGCTGCCCACCTCTGGCTGGTCAAGATAAAGGGGGCCATGGGGATAAGCCTACCTCACCGAGAGGATGGAACAAGACCACATGAGCAGGACTTTGGGAGGGTCCAACACGCCTGTCCAGAGGACCACCACTGGCCCCTGACCACACGCCCATCACAGGACCAGCTCACCGGGAGGGAGCAGCCACATGTCCGGGGCTTCCGTACAGGTGCACAGAACACACCAGGCATCTCCTGAAGGTCTCCAAGGACAGAGGGTCACAGGGCGGCCGCACCTTCAAAAACACGACCCAGGCCTCCCCACAAAGAAGAGCAATGTCCCAGGTCCTGCAGTGGCTGCGAGAACCACAGCTGGAAGCAGCCCAAGCTCAACTGACCCACCTTCCTGGTGACCCTTGACTGGCAGGCCCCAGCCCAGGCCCCCGACAGACCTGGGGACGGGTGGGCTTCTGGTGCCAGGCCTCAGACTGCTGGATCTAAGACTGGCTCTGGGAGCTGCTTGTCCCTCTGAAACAGTCTCTGTTAGAGGAGAGGTCTGGCTCTCAGCCAGGGGAGGGGCCCCCACATGCACCAAGACCTGGCAATGGAAGTGTGTGTTTGTGTGTTTGTGTGTGTGCCTGTGACCTCCTGCACATGTGTGGGCATGTGTGAGCAGGCATGCATGTGCTCAGGGGGAGAAGTGCTCTTTTCCCAACAGGACAGCTGCACAGGACTTGGGTCCACCGTCTTAAGCATGGCTGAACCCAGGGCTCTGCTTGTTTGAGGTGGCGAGCAAGGATGTGCAGCCGAGGGCCACTCTGTCCCGTCCTCAGAAGACAACGGGGCAAAGCCGTCACTGCAAGCTCCCACCTGCCTCTGGGGACTCAGTTGCACTGAACAGTGTCCAAGCAGATCCCCACAGCAGTGCTCGGGCTCACATGCACATGCACTTGCGCATGTGTGTGTGCACATGTGTGTGCGCGCGTGTGCATGTGTACTGTGTGTGCATGCGTGTATGTGTGTGTGTGCGTGCACACGTGTGTGTGCACGTGCGCATGTGTGTGCGTGCACGTGTATGTGTGTATATGTGTCCACGTGTGTGTGTGTATGTGTATTGTGTGTGTGCGTGTGTGTATGTGTGCGTATACGTGTCTGTGTATGTGTGTCCGTGTGTGTGTGTGTATGTATATGTGTCTCTCTGTGTGTATGTGTGTATATGTGTCTGTGTGTATATGTGTCTGTGTGTGTGTGTATATGTGTATGTGTGCGTGTGTGTGTGCGCGTGTGCGTGCACACAGGAGTGTTGATCTGGGCTCTCTGTAACTACAGGTGCAGAGGACCACAGGAGAGGGTCTGCAGTGAGCAGGTGTGCCTCCTGGTGCTGTCCCAGCCACCCAGCAGCCCTCCCCACCCAAAGCAAAATGAACCTTATTTTACAAAGGACACCACTGACTCTGCATTTACGCTCCCTTCAGCTTTCTCAAGAAGTGATGGGACCAAGTTTGCAATAACACTAAAGATCCTGAAAATTTTTCTAAGTCAAAACAAAACATGAGGAGCATAGAGGAAGGTACCCCCCACACAACCACTCACGCACCCACCCACACACACACATACCCACCCATACACTCACACCTGCAACGAGCTGTTTTAAAGCATCAGACATGTATCTGGCAGTCAAGGAAGAGGAATCCCCTGTCATATTCTGAGTGTCTCAAATCGGTGACCCCAGTAACCTTCTCCATGAATAGAATACCATTTCTACAGCAAGATCAGTGCCTATAGTCCCACTTGGTTCAGAATGGATGTCTGGGGAAGCTGACAATCTCCCCACTCAAAAGAAAAAAAGAAAAATGACCAAACAAACAAATACCGAAATCAAGAAAACACATTTTAAACCAACTACCCACAGATCAACACATGGAGAAAAGCTGTGACCAACACGTGACTGAAGCCTAGGAACCTGGGTCAGTCTATTTGATTTTGTTTGTTTGCTTTTTCACTAAAGTAGAGTCAAGTCCCCTATGATGAAAAGGACATCTTTTTTTGGTGTTAGTTCTAGGAGGTCTTGTAGGTTTTCATAGAACTGTTCAACTTCAGCTTCTTCAGCATTAGTGGTTGGGCATAGACTTGGATTACTGTGATACCAAATGGCTTGCCTTGGAAACAAACAGAGATCATTTTGTCATTTTTGAGACTGCACCCAAGTACTGCATTTTGGACTCTTTTGTTGACTATGATGGCTACTCCATTTCTTCTAAGGGATTCTTGCCCACAGTAGTAGACAAAATGGTCATCTGAATTAAATTCACCCATTCCAGTTCATTTTAGTTCACTGATGCCTAAAGTGTCAATGCTCACTCTTGCTATTTCCTGTTGGACCACTTCCAATTTACCTTGATCCATGGACCTAATGTTACAGGTTCCTATACAATATTGTTCTTTATAGCTCTGGACTTCCATTACCAGTTTATTTATTTAACGTATAAGCAGAATGCATCATGTGAAATACCAGGCTGGATGAACCACAAGCTGGAATCAAGATTGCCAGGAGAAATATCAATAACTTCAGATATGTAGATGACACCAGCCTTCTGACAGAAAGCAAAGAGGAACTAAAGAGCCCCTTGATAAAGGTGAAAGAGGAGAGTGAAAAAGCTGGCTTAAAACTCAACATTCAAAAAACTAAGATCATGGCATCTGGTCTCATCAATTCATGGCAAATAATGGAAACAGTGACAGATTTTATTTTCTTGGGCTACAAAATCACTGCAGATGGTGACTGCAAACATGAAATCAAAAGATGCTCGCTCCTTTGAAGAAAAGCTATGACAAACCTAGACAGCATATTAAAAAGCAGAGACATTACTTTTCCAACAAAGGTCTGTTTATTCAAAGCTATGGTTTTTCCAGTAGTCATGTATGGATGTGAGAGTTGGACCATTAAAGAAAGCTGAGCACTGAAGAATTGATGCTTTTGAACTGTGGTGTTAGAGAAGATTCTTGAGAATCTGTTGTACTACAAGGAGATCAAACCAGTCAATCCTAAAGGAAATCAACCCTGAATATTCATTGGAAGGACTGATGCTGAAGCTCTAATACTTTGGCCACCTGATGCAAAGAACTGACTCCTTAGAAAAGACCCTGATGCTGGAAAGCATTGAAGGCAGGAGGAGAAGGGGACAACACAGGATGAGATGGTTGCACAGCATCACCGACTCAATGGACATGAGTTTGAGCAAGCTCCGGGAGTTGGTGATGGACAGGGAAGCCTGGTGTGCTGCAGTCCATGGGATCACAAAGAGTTGGCCACAACTGAGCGACTGAACTGAACAAGAGTTGGTTTACAACAATGTGTTAGTTTCCGGTGTACAGCAAAGTGATTCAGTATACATATATCTATAAACGTTTTCAGATTCTTTTCCATTATAGGTTATTATAAGATACTGACTATGGTTCCTTGTGTTATACAGTAGGCTCCTGCTGTTTATCTATTTTATATATGAAAGTGTGCTTCTGTTAATCCCAAGAGTCACAGACATAGAAAACAAATTTATAGTTGGCAAAGGGAAGGAAGAGGGGAGGGATAAATTGGGAGTTTGGGACTAACAGTCTAATCGATTTTGGAAAAGCCTTTTGGTCTGATTAAAGTTCTGTTTACCCATGCACATAAGAAAATAATAATATCTATCTGTCTCACTCTTTGCCTTGAATCTTGGGCAAGTTACTTCAACTCTTGAAGGCTTAATTGTCCTTCTCTGCAAACGGGCATGCTACTGTTAACCCTTCGGGCTTATTGTGAGAATCAAATGATGTAATGTGTGTATCTGGCAAGTAGTCAGCACTCAGTCAAGGGTAGCTGTCAATAACTGTAACGGAAATAATATTATTCTGCAAAGTCAGCTTTTCCAACAAAGTACACAGCAAAAATTCCTGCCTTAGAGTTTCTTAGTCAATAGGGTAGCCAGTGAGCCCTTGAAATACAGCCTGTTCCACTGATGAGTAGAATTTTCAACTTTAGTTAATTTCATGTAATTTTTTACATTTAACTTTTTAACTTAAATGTAAAAAATGGACACCTGATTCAGTTCTTGCACACAACTATTTGGAACGACGGAACAGCATGTATATGTGAATCTCCTTTCCTGTGGTGAATGTTATTAAATGTGAAAAATACAGATTGAGAGTCTGTATGAAAATTCAGCATTCAAACTGAGATATGATATACATGGAAAAACCACACTGGATTCTAGACAGTTCCTATAGAAAAAAAAAAAAAAAGTGTGAAACATGCCATTTGTAATATTTAGATCAAGGTTGTGTTGACATATTTCAGATGAAATATATTATTAAAATTAATTTTACCAACTGTCTTGTACTTTTTTTTTTTTACTGTGGACTGTATAAAATTATAAATTGTGTGTGTAGCTGGCATTCTATCTCTGTTGGACAGCGCAGTCTGGGAGTGTGCTAGGAAGCAGATGTTGGAGGCCTCCTGTGCGATTTCTCATTTTAATGAACTAGTGTTCATCTCTGGAAGGAGAGTCAAGGCCACAGCTTTCTCCTGGCGGATGGTCTTCAGTCACAGACGTGACTGCAGGCCTCATCAATGCCTGTTAGTCTGTGTCAAGGCACAGAGCTGACCTACAAGCGAGCCAAAACCCGGCAGCACAGTTGTCCTGGCTTTTCCCTGCCACGGACAGAGTGAAGGCTGACTGCCCCGCCCAGACGGCCAGGAAGGCGCAGGCGGTCCTGAGCTCAGACCCCTCACAAACCAGCCATGGGGATCAGAGCCCTGCAACACACTAGCCAGCCTTCCACACCCATTTCCCCAGTGCGATCCACTTTGATTACAGACAGCAATAATGTGACATCTGCTCATTCTCAGCTGTGCAGGCTGAAGCCATGATGATTAATGCTCTGGTAATGGGCACAGAGCAAAAAATATTAATCTTTATAAAAGGTATTCAACAGGCATCATCAGCTTATAAATGTCCAAAGAGAATATCCGTCTATAACTCCATTACAGCTCTACATCAAAGCAGGATGCAAATACGAGAATGAATCTGTCTGTTTAAAACATTCATTTTATGAACACTGAATAATGTGCTTCTTAATTTTTAGTTTGGTCACATTAAACAAATGATCCATAAAGTGCATTTAATAACCTTGAGCCTGTTACACAGAAGTAAGATCCAGACGAATACTTTTAATGAGAATTAAACAGCAAGAGTCATATAAACGGGGGATGCTTTGCTATCAATCTTTTTCAGACAATCATCCGATTTTTCAACAATCTAAGAACTCTGTACCCACATGATTCAATTTGTTCAAATAACTCTCTCCCGCTATACAAATCTTCCAGTGCCAGAAATGCGGAACACAGAGCCAGCAATGCAAGGGATCACAGGAGCCATCTATTCATGTCCCAGCTGTACAGACGTGGGGACAAGCAGCCAGTGTAGGGACCAGGCAGCAGCTGAACTAGAATGAGATGTCTGATCCTGAAGCCAGATGACTATGCATGTAAACATGTGTACACATGTGTCATTCAGGTAACTTTACATGTTGAATGCAGATTAAATTTTTCAAAGAATCATTTTAATTCGCTTTAACTAAACTGTGATCATTAGCAGTCCCAGCAGGGTAAATTCACATCAAGTAACCCTAAGCATACCAGTTTCCCTTTCTGAACTGCAGATCTTGGTCGTGAAATGGAGTAAACACAACTGCCCCGCTCTGTGTTTCTATTCCTACCAACAGGCAGTCCCTTGTAAGTATTCTGGTCAGAGGATTCTCAGCACCACTTGGCCAAGTGCTGCAATAATTGGAAATGAGATAATCTGCCTGTCAGCACTGAGGGACCCAATGTCACCAAACTTTAACTGAGAGAGTGACAGAGCAATTAAAAGCATCTTGAAAACTGGAAGGGAATGGGGCAAGATACAGATTGTAGAACAAGAGAAAAAGAAGTTGGTCAAAGATATGTCTTCTGGACGAAGCCAAAGGGCCTCATAAAAAAATGTGTCATCTTTTAAAGAAGGGAGAGGTGTAGCAGATATTTTGTATCCCTCAGGTTGGAGAAGTGTAATCATAGAGAGTAACCGTTCATTATTATTATGTTGCTGTTGTCACTCACTAAGTCATGCCTGACCCTTTGCAATCCCATGGACTGCAGCACACTAGGCTTCCCTGTCTTCCAACATCTCCCGGAGCTGCCCAAGTTCATGTCCATTGAGCTGGTGATACTATCCAACCATCTTATCCTCTGCTGCTCCCTTCTCCTTCTGCCTTAAATCTCCCCAGCATCAGGGTCTTTTCCAATGAGTCAGCCCTTCACACCAGGTAGGCAACGTACTGGAGCTTCAGCAACAATCCTTCCAGTGAATACTCAGAGGTGATTTCATTTATGATTGACTGGCTTGATCTCCTTGAAGTCCAGGAGACTTTCAAGAGTCTTCTCCAGAACCGCAATTTAAAAGCATCAATTCTTCAGCAAATTCAGATTATAATAATAAATACCTTGTCAAATGAAAGAAGAATCACTGGAGAAAAATCTCAAATCTCCATTTAAAAGCAGACCAAAAAAAAAAAGGCAGATGAAAATATTAGTAAGACTCAAGCAAAATGCCAGGGAAGACAGTGTGCAAAGTACTGGTCAGACCAGGAATTTGTTCTCTGGATAGAAATGCATCAAGGAGGTGTCTCAGGACCTTTGAGAGGAATGCTATAGGCTTGCCAGTCCTTGGGCAGAACCGTACTGTGTGGAAGATGAGGAAACAAAGACAGAAAAATGGGGCTGGGGAGTTGTAGGCATTTACCCAAGTGTGTGAAGGAACCAAGAACACAGGTCTTGGCCTGTGCAGCCCAGCGCACACTCTTCTACTAGTTGTCCCAGTGATGAGCTATATGGTTAAAAAACAATGTCCAAACCTTACGGTCTGTCCCATCCAGCTTGAGGGAAGGACTAGCCCTCAGGGAGGAGTTTATGCAACAACAACAAAAAAATAGCATCTCAAAAGAGAACCCAGGAGATGGCAGGCTGAGCTGAGGACCCTCCAACTGTCCCAGGCAAGTTTCTGTAGGCAACACGAGGGACCATGAACTGGGGAGACTTAGAGTCCTAGCACCAGTGTGAGCATGACTCGATAAGGGACAATCAAGCCGGCCTCTTCTAAGACTGCACCTTGTGCCAATAATATCAAGCAACAGGGACAGAAGTTCACTCAGAGGGGAGCACAGAACAGAGAACCAATAGACCATCAATAAAGGTTAGACCAACTACACCCTGAGGAACTTGACGCCACCAATTTAATCACACAGAAAGAGAGAGACAAGGCTAGGAAAACTCCATAAGCACACGAGCACAACCCGCTACACGCCTTATGTTTCATTTATGTATGTGCTTATTTATTCACATACTTGTATTTTATCTTGTTCCATATGGCATTTGAAGTGAATTCAGTTTTCAGAATGCATTACTCATACAGTGGATGTGAATCAGCTTAAGAGTAGGTAATGGATTTGTAACGAGGAAAGTCCTTAATCAGCACCACGGTGGTGGACAGCTCCCTGCCTGGGAAGCTGCTTACCAAGTACAACTTGCCAGTTAACTCCTGGGTGGTTATCTGTAAATTAAGAAAATTACTCTTTTCCAATTAAATATTTTTAAATGGCTCTGAAGCCTCTCAGAGGACTCAGATTCGCTCACCAACAGTCCTGAGCACATGCTAGGTGCTTAACAAATTATAATGGAATTTAAATGGATATAATTAAGAAACTGAAATTGAGTTCACCCTCCCAGATTCATTAAACCACTTCTAAAAAGGCTGCCCTGTTTTAACAAGTGATGTTTTCAAAACACATACAGTGAAAGCTATAGAGTGACATATTGAATTCGGGATGAAAAAAAGTACACTATGTTACAGATAGAGATTAAAATTTTCTCAGGGCATGATTTAAATGGAGAAAATTATATTTATATTCCATCATTATTTAAGAAATTAGTCTTTGGGTTTCACAGCTGGTAATGTTCATTAGAAGTCTTCAGCACAACTATCTAATTGAAGTATTCCAGAAAGCTACAAAAGTGGTGCATTAAGTAACTGCCACATACCACGCTACCAACCCCAATTTTTCTTTCTGTGTAACATCCGTCAAGTTAACAAAGCTACGACAGAGTGCTTCTGGTTTTAAGATCCCTTTCAATGAAGAGAAATCTCTTTTGAGATTTGCTTATGGATCCAAAGCATCAAGAAGGTATATTTTACTACAGGTCTGTATTAAACACACAGTTTCCCTTTCTATGATTTAAAGCACGACAAACTGATTAACAGGGTAATTTTTTAGAGATATAAATTTTCTATTTTGGATGGAATGACGATGAAAACAGTCTAGAAGCCTTAACCAATAATTCCTACTAGGAGTCCCACTAGGCATCTGAGTCTTTGCCATCAGATTTTCAAGGGTTGCTATAACTAATGTTCTCACCTCTGTTTGATAACTGGAGGACTCAATCGCCTGAAAATTAAGAATGAGGGAAATGATTTTTAAGCTCTCTAGGCCTACATTTTAAAGAAGCTCTTTATTGTTCAAAAATGGAAGACAAATGAGGTTTGATGAGGCTGATGAACACTGTCTAAAGGGAGCTTATTCATTATATTGAAGGACAGAGCCACAGGAACGGCCAGAGAATGAGGGAATGACACATTTTCCATTCCTCCTCACTGCTAGATGGCAAACATCATGGAAAAAAATAAAAACAAGCAAAGGGGTCCCAGTGAATAGTAAGCTAAAACCAAAGTAATTCACCAAGAGTACTAAACCAAGCTACTATCAAGACTGGAAAGAGACAGTGTTGCCACTAAGTCTCTAAATCTTTATTCTCCAAACCTTAATACCCTGCAAAATCAACTTATGACACAAGATAAGTATATGCAAGTTCTAAAGGAAATACTGTTCATGGGGTTATCAAGGCAAGAACACTGAAGTGGTTTACCGTTCCCTTCTCCAGTGGGCCATGTTGTCTCAGCAGGCCTTACAAATAGCTAAGAAATGAAGAGAAGCAAAAGGAAAAGGAGAAAAGGAAAGATATTCCCATCTGAAGGCAGAGTTTCAAAGAATGTCAAGGAGAGATAAGAAAGGCTTTCTAAGGACTCCATGCAAAGAGATAGAGGAAAACAATACAATGGAAAAGACTAGAGATCTCTTCAAGAAAATTAGATATACCAAGGGAACATTTCACGCAAAGTTGAAAGGGCACGATGAAGCACAGAAACGGTATGGACCTAAGAAAACCAGAAGATATTAAGAAGAGGTGGCAAGAATACACAGAAGAACTATACAAAAAAGATCTTCATGATCCAGATAACCACGATGGTGTGATCACTCACCTAAAGCCAGACACCGTGGAATGTGAAGTCAAGTGGGCCTTAGGAAGCATCACTATGAACAAAGCTAGTGGAGGTGAAGGAATTCCATCTGAGCAATCTCAAATCCTAAAAGATGATGCTGTGAAAGTGCTGCACTCAATATGCCAATAAATCTGGAAAACTCAGCAGTGGCCACAGGACTGGAAAAGGTCACTTTCCATTCTAATCCCAAAGAAAGGCAATGCCAAAGAATGTTCAAACTACCGCACAATTGCACTCATCTCACATGATAGCAAACTAATGCTCAAAATTCTCCAAGCGAGGCTTCAACAGTACGTGAACCGAGAACTTCCAGATATTCAAGCTGGATTTAGAAAAGGCAGAGAGATCAAATTCCCAACATCCACTGGATCATAGTAAAAGCAAGAGAATTCCAGAAAAATATCCACTTCTGCTTTATTGATTACACCAAAGCCTTTGACTCTATGGACCACAACAAACTGTGGAAAATTTTTAAAGAGATAGGAATACCAAACTACCTTACCTGCCTCCTGAGAAATATGTATGTAGGTCAAGTATCGACAGTTAGAACCAGACACGGAACAATAGACTGATTCCAAATTGCGGAAGGAGTACATCAAGGCTGTACACTGTCATCCTGCTTATTTAACTTATATGCAGAGTATATCATGAGAAATGCCAGACTGGATGAAGCACTAGCTAGAATCAAGATAGTTGGAAGAAATATCAATAACATCAGATATTCAGATAAAACCACCCTTACAGCAGAAAGCAAAGAGGAACTAAAGAGCCTCTTTATGAAAGTGAAAGAGGAGAGTGAAAAAACTGGCTTAAAACTCAACATTCAAAAAACTAAGGTCATGGCATCTGGTCCCATCACTTCATGGCAAATAGATGGGTGAACAATGAAAACACTGACAGACTTTACTTTCTTGGGCTCCAAAAGCACCGCAGATGGTAACTGCAGCCATGAAACTAAAAGATGCTTGCTCCTTGGAAGAAAAGCTATGACAAACCTAGACAGTATATTTAAAAGCAGCGATATTACTTTGCTGACAAACTTCTGTCTAGTCAAAGCTATGGTTTTTCCTGTAGTCATGTATGAATGTGAGAGCTGGACCATAAAGAAAGCTGAGCGCCAAAGAATGGATGCTTTTGAACTGTGTTGTTGAAGAAGGCTCTTGAGAGTCCTTTGGACTGCAAGGAGATCAAACCAGTCAATCCTAAAGGAAATCAGTCCTGAATATTCATTGGCAGGACTGATGCTGAAGTTGAAGCTCTAATACTTTGGCCACCTGATGTGAAGAAATGACATTTTGGAAAAGACTCTGATGCTGGGAAAGACTGAAGGTAGGAGGAGAAGGGGACGTCAGAGGATGAGATGGTTGGATGGCATCACTGACTCAAGGAATATGAGTCTGAGCAAGCTCCAGGAGTTGGTGATGGACAGGGAAGCCTGGCCTGCTACAGTCCATGGGGTCGCAAAGAGCCAGACATGATTGAGCGACTGAACTGAAAGAAAATCTGTCAGTTACTTCTGTCACTTCCAATATGAGAATATAGAAAAACTAGATCCTGAAAGGCAAGGAGATTCAGTGTTACTGGAATGAGCTTTCCTCAGGTCTCAGGTGCAGAAGCACAGCGGAAAGGAGCCCAAGTGGGTAATAGAATGTCTCCCACTTCAGCTGTTTCCAAGTATGCCCAATGTGCTTGACAAATTTAAGTCAATGCTATCTCAGCTTGATTTCTTTTATTCCAGTTTTTATAACATTAATGTGAAATATTTTTGTCAGCATAAATCCCAAACCATGGTGTCCTTGTGTTTATGTTAATTTAATTACACTGCAACCTTTCATTTCTATAATAGGATCAAAGCTTTAATCTTCACAGCTTTTGTCAGATAGGTGGGCAACTATGTAATCACATGGGAACAAAGCTACAAATATACAAAGAATGAAGCTTTGACCTTTCCTTCTATTTTAACTTGATTTAAAAGTCTGCTCACTCCATGCCACAGGTTATTTGGAAGAGTTACCTTTTTGTGAGGCACATAATCTATTTAACCAGCTTTCAAGTAGTCAGATCACATCTCTAGACAATGCTTGGAGCCATTCCTGCCCATTCCCTGGCTGTCCACACAGGGCAGGATAAAGAGCCCAAGCCCTTCCCCTTAGCTGGAGACCAGGAGCGGGAACAGCCCAGGTGGGTTCCTAACATCAGCATAGGGACCAGCCCCTCCGCACCTCATCCCTCTTCTGAAACAATGCCATCTACTCTGACTACAAGGTCACATTTGAAAAGCCACCTTCCCGAAACACTGTGAAGGCTAGGATTTGCTTCAACCTATCTGGGGGAGGGTGGGGGGAGCAATGGATTGGGATTAGTTGGGATGAATTTGGGATGAGCAGATGCAAGCTATTAGACATAGAATGGATCAACTACAAAGTCCTACTGCATGGCACTGGGAACTATATGCAATATCCGGGGAATAAACCATAATGGAAAAGAACATGAAAAAGACAGTGAAGAACAGAGGACCCTGGCGTGCTGCAGCCCGTGGGGTCACAGAGTCAGAAACGACTGAGCGACTGAACAGCAACAAATGTAGTGTGTGTGTGTGTGTGTGTGTGTGTGTGTGTGTGTGTAACTGAATCACTTGGCTGTACAGCAGTAATGAACAACACCGTAAGTCAACTATATTTCAATAAAATATATTTAAAAATAAAAATATCTAGGGGAGAAGCACAGAGATAAAAAAAACGGGACTATGACTTATTAGCATTTGAAGCCCAGTGAGGGGTACATAGGCATTCGTTATTACACTCTTCTTATTTTCCTGTCTGTTCAAGTTTCTCTGTAATTTTAATCAAAAGCCATCTTGAACTGTCCCTTGTTGAACGTCTTCTTTCCACAAAACAGGGAAATAATAAAATCAAAAGCAAGACGACCACAACCTTAATTTTATACAACTGCTCACAGATGACCCCCCGTATCTCAAGGCTCTCACCATCTTCCTTCTCTCCTTCTGTTACTTCTCCTTAAAGACAGGTCCTCCCTACTCCATGATCAACCCACTCAAAGAGCCTAGACAGGGAGAGAAGGCCACCTTCCTGCACGCAAACACAGGACTTCCCCTCCCTTAGAGCAAGTGAACCTCTACTTCTGCATCATCAACTACAGGAAAGCCTTTGACTGTGTGGATCACAACAAACTGTGGAAATTTTTTAAAGAGATGGGAACACCAGACCACCTTAGCTGTCTCCTGAGTATGCAGGACAACAAGCAACAGTTAGGCATGGAAAAATGGACTGGTTCAAAATTGGGAAAGGAGTATGTATATTGTCACCCTGCTTATTTAAATTCTATGCAGAGTTCATCATGTGAAATGCCAGGTTGGATGAATCGTATCCCTGGTAGCTCAGCTGGTAAGGAATCCACCTGCAATGCAGGAGACCCCCATTTGATCCCTGGGTAAGGAAGATCCACTGGAGAAGGGATAGGCTATCCACTCTGGTATTCTTGAACTTTCCTGGTGGCTCAGCTGGTAAAGAGTCATGCTTTCTTCTCTGCAATGCACCCCAGGGAAAGACATGCTGGACGTGAACATTCAATAAATATGCATCATGAGCCAAGCCCTGTTTTGTTGCTACCAAATCTCTACCAAATCCTTGAAACTCCATGGATTGGCACATGAGGCACCTCGGTCCTGCACTATCTCCCAGAGTTTGCTCAAATTCATGTCCACAGAGCCGATGATGCCACCCAACCATTTCATCCTCTACCACAACCCTCTCCTTTTGCCTTAAAGCTTTCCCCTCATCAGGGTCTTTTCCAAAGAGTCAGCTCTTCTCATCAGATGGTCAAAGCACTGGAGTTTCAGCTTCAGCATTAGTCCTTCCAGTGAATATTCAGGATTGATTTCCTTTAGTATTGACTTCTTTGATATCCTTGCAGTCCATGGGATTCTCAAGAGTCATCTCCAGCACCACAATTAGAAAGCAACAATTCTTTGGCTGTCAGCATCCTTTATGGTTTAACTCTCAAATCTATACATGACTACTGGAAAAACCACAGCTTTGACTTTACATAACTTTGTTGGCAAGTGTTATCTTTGCTTTTTAATCCACTGTCTAGGTTAGTCATAGCATTCCTTCCAAGGAGCAAGGGTCTTTTAATTTTATGGCTGCAGTTACCATCTGCAGTGATTTTGGAGCCCAAGGAAATAAAATCTGCCAATGCTTCCACTTTCTGCCTTTCTATCTGCCATGAAGTGATGGGACCAGGTACCATGATCTTAGTTTTTTCAATGTTGAGTTTCTAGTCACCTTTCTCACTTTCCTCTTTCACCTTCATCAAGAAACTCTTTAGTTCCTCTTCACTTTCTGCCATTAGGGTGGTGTCATCTGCATGTCTGAGGCTGTTGATATTTCTCTTAGTGATCTTGATTCCGGCCTGTGATTCATGTGAAAGTCACTCAGTCATGTCCAACTCTTTGCGACCCCATGGACTATACAGTCCACGGAATTCTCCAGGCCAGAATACTGGAGTGGGTAGCCGTTCCCTTCTCCAGGGGATCTTCCAGACCCAAGGATCGAACCCAGGTCTCCTGCATTGCATGCTGACTCTTTACCAGCTGAGCCACCAGGGAAGTTCAAGAATACCAGAGTGGATAGCCTATCCCTTCTCCAGTGGATCTTCCTGACCCAGGGATTGAACGGGGGTCTCCTGCATTGCGAGCTGATTCCTTATCAGCTGAGCCACCAGGGAAGCAATTCATCCAACCTGGCATTTCGCATGATGAACTCTGCATAGAATTTAAAAAAGCAGACAATATACATACTCCTTTCCCAATTTTGAACCAGTCCGTTTTTCCATGTCTGTTTCTAATTGTTGCTTCTTGACCTGCATACTCAGGAGACAGCTAAGGTGGTTTGGTATTCCCATCTCTTTAAAAAATTTCCACAGTTTGTTGTGATCCACACAGTCAAAGGCTTTCCCGTAGTCAATGATGCAGAAGTAGAGGTTTTTCTGGAATTCTCTTGTTTTCTCTATGATCCAACAAATGTTGGAAATTTGCTCTTTGGTTCCTCTGTTTTTATTAAACCCAGCTTGAACATTTGGAAGTTCTCAGTTCATATTTGAACTGGCTTGAAGGCCTTGTTCTAGGCAGCAGCAATAGAAAAATAACAGGGCCATGCTCAAAGCCCTCTCATTTTAAGGAAGGACCACAGAAAACAAGCCAAGAAGGAAAACTGGACAGTGAGCACACAGTGTGGAGAGTGGCAAGAGGAGCCATGGGGCAGCATGTCTGGGGTATGCTCTGCACGGTGATCTGAGCGCCTCTTGGGGGAAGCTCCCTATTTAATCCCTTTCAGTATTTGATCTGAATCTATCTTCTTTCACCAATTTTCTTTCATCACGTATTTGACATGATAATACCTTCCTCAACGAGGACAAAGTCTCATCTGCTATTTTTCTACGAAATCTTCAACAAAAATGAAGACACAGGCCTAACATTTATTGAACGTGCATTAAATGCTGAGTGCAGATCTCAGTATCACACATGTATCAAACTGCAGGTAACGTAATCTTGGCCAGAAGAAAAGGGCAGCTGGAGAAACTGAAGCCTGGAGGGTAACTTAGCGGAGGTCACTGAGTTAGCAGGTCACAGAGGTGGGATGTGAACGCAGGCAATCTGATCACAAAGTCCACACATGCGCGCAATCCTCTTACAGGCTGCCTGTCCTCATTACAGAAAAGAGCTCAGAAACATGTAGTTCTTTAATAATGAGGAAGCAAAATCACTACCCTGGTGGCTCAGACAGTAAAGAATCTGCCTACAATGTGTGAGACCCAGGTTCGATCCCTGAGTTGGGAAGATCCCCTGGAGAAGGGAATGGCAGGTCACTCCAGTATTCTTGTCTGGAGAATCCCATGGACAGAGGCGCTTGGCGGGCTACAGACCATGGGGTCACAAAAGAGTCAGATTATGACTGAGTGACTAACACACACACAAAATCATTTATAGAAGAAATGATGCAAGCCAGTCATTCATTTCCTTTTGTAAACAAAGCAAAGGGAGACAGGGAAAACACAGAGAAAAGGCTGATGTGGCCGACAGCCAACCCTGAGCTCCGAGTTCTCTGGAGGCCTCCAGAGGGGATGAGACACTGATGCCATCAGCCATCTACTACCGCCAACAGGCAGGATGGCCAGGTCCACGCTCCAGCTTCTGAATAGCCTTCTTATACTAGGGGGAGATTTCTACATTACAAGCTCTGTTTCCCGAATACAGATGCCAGAACTCAAATCCACAGCCACACTTGCATCTACAATGCAGAATACATCCTCCTTTCTGCCAAGGAGGTATAGTCTTGTAGGGATGGCAACTGTTAATGAGCAGTGGGAAGGACAGCTCTGTAAAGAACTCCAGTTTCCTTCGGATCAGGGTAGAGGATACGGACATAACAGGAGCTACGAGGACCTGACTCAGAAGGAGCATTGCAACTTGTACGGCTGTGAACAGATGGCAGCGACAGTGCCCGTGATGTCCAGACTGGTTCGGGCCAAACACAACTGTCTTTGCCAAAGACACCTCTCCTGCTGTAGCCTAACAAACTCAGCTGGACCCTCTGATTCCTGGTCCTTGAAGGGGACAGAAGAGAAGCAGGCTAAGCCAACCTGCACCCTGTAAGCCTCGGCCAGCTGGGACCCACGCCTGGCAAGGGAAGGCTTTCCTGCAGAGGGGCAATGCCACTCTCAGAACTCACTGCCAGCCTCACTGCACCCAAATCAGCTTGCTATTCCCATAAAAGTGAGACTGAAATATCTTTGATATTGGAGGGAGATGGAAAGAAGTGTTTTGGAGCAAAGCCACAGAGTCTCTGCTATGAGAGAACCAACACGCATGCTGATGAGCAAAGACTCACCCCCGGAGCCCAACAGGGGAGCCAGAGGAGCCAGACAGGGAGCCCTCCAACCGCACCCCCCGAGAATGCAGACCATCCAGCGCAGTCCGCAGCTTGCGCTGCCAAATCTGGCCAGAACGCATTCTAAAGATCTAGGGAGCTAGTTTGAGTGATTCTACTTGGATCAGGAAAGAGGACATGGACAACTACATTTTTTACAAATTAACAAGAAACGGAACAAGGGAAGACACTCACAGCCATCATATCTCATCAGAAAATGGTTTGCCTTTAAATATTTATACCAAATGTGGCACAGAATATTTTGCACAAGTAATGATATTGTAAGAACAGACCAACCGGAAGATTTCCAGTGCTATATCTTTCCTGACAAGGAGGTAAGATGGCTCTTGATAACTCAAGGTTGTCTTTGCTGTCTTTACCCAGAAAGATTGTGAAAACTCACAGCCTATACACGGGCCCATTTTCACATCAGACAGCACATTCTGAAATGCTTCCAGGCAGCCAGAGAGCGTCTGGAAGTACATTTGGGGAGCCAATTATGGCTCAGAGACCATCTTATAATGGGACAGTTCTAGAGCTGCTTGTAAGACATGAAGCTTCAGGCTAATATTGGCTCATTCATCACTGCCCATAATAATTCTGGATTCATTTATTTCCTGCGATCTCTTTGACTACCTCGGGTACATCTGGCTATTGAGATTCAATTCCAACCTTTGTAATATCTAGAAAGATACTAAGTTGATCATTCTAAAATATGATATATCCTGGTAATTCCCTGTCAAACAAAGCTAAATATTTATTTCTATGCTCCATGTTTCTAAAACAAGGCTTAAGGCAGTCTAAAATTAAAAAAAGAAAAAAAAAAAGACATATAAAACAAGAATGAGAACAGAAATCGAGAACAGTAAAGAGAGCAACTGCCAAACACACAGACTGACATAATCCTCAAAAACAAATCCTACGTTTGCCTTCACGCAATCTACTAGCTAAAAAACATGTGTAAGTTTCCACAGAAGAAAGCACTTCCCTGAAATACATTCTTAAAAGATGTATTTTAGTATGTTTAACTGAACCGTTTATGCCTTAGGTCCTTACTCAAAAGGACCTCATTCATTTGGCATGTGGGACAAGAGTGTTCAACAGAGATTTTGAAATAGTTGTCATTTGTCTCCAAGAAGGTCTTCCCTATAAAAACACTCAGTAAAAGCCAAGTACGAAAAGAAGTGAAGTCACTCAGTCGTGTCCGACTCTTTGCAACCCCATGGACGGAGGAGCCTACCAGGATTTTCCAGGTAAGAGTACTGGAGTGGATGGCCATTTCCTTCTCCAGGAAATTTTCCTGACCCAGGGATCGAACCCAGGTCTCCCGCATTGCAGGCAGACGCTTTACCGTCTGAGCCACCAGGGAAGCCAAGTACAGTTAATCCTTAATAATTGTTACTTTATGACAATCGTTAACTCAGAAAAGTTGATGGTAATAGTGGTGAAGGTGTGTGTGTGTTTGTGTCTCCGGGTTGGGTGGCTGGAGGAAGAGATATTAGTAATCTATCTAATAAGATCCAGATATAAAATTTTCAGGGGATTTTTACCTGCTGTGGCATCAGCTTTAGTTTATATGGAAAGAAACACTGAGGCCGCGTCTTCCCAAATCACCTCTACCACACGCCCCGCCAAGGGCCCCAGAGAGTCCCCAGGCTTTAGTAACACCTGAAGAACGAGCAATTCAATACCCAGCCTTCCAAGGAGAGCTTGAAACACGGACAGTCGGATTACTGGTTTAAGGAGCTGTGTGAGCTCTGAGTCGCAAGCAATGGTAGCAGAGTTGACTTTCTTTGATGCAAGTGACAAATAGAGAACGATGTTTGGAAGGGCTGCAGGAAGCCACTCACTTCTTGGTTTCATGTGCTTTCTCCAGAAAAACACTCCCACTCAGATGAAGTCTTAACATTTCCTCTTAACCTAAGCCTTAGCTATAAGTATAGACTACAGGGAACTGTATAAAGTTAAATCAAGAAATAAGATTAAAAACATAGGGTTCAGTGGTCCAGATGGAACAAACGATTAACCAGACACACTGAGTCCTCCACAGGAAACTGAGCTTCTCCATCTCTGGAACAATACCACACATGAGGACAGAAGAAAATGAAAGGAAAAGCCAAACAGCTGGTCAGAAATGGAACCAAAACAATGTATGCCGTTCCATCAGAAAGTCACTCAACAGTCTTCCCGTCTCCCTCCAATAAATGAGGAAGACCGTGGGATTATGCAAAGGTCTTAAGCTTTCAATAAAACTTCTTGACAAGTGTAAAATATTAATTCAATCTGTCCAAACAGAAAGAAAGTGATTAATAGAAAAGGGTAGGGAGATAACATGTGGAAATATAAAGTGTCCTCAGGATAAATGAGTTGAGGAATCATTCAAATTCTTTCTCCTTTGCGCTGGGTTTGAAGAAGCCCTGTCACAAAATGCTAAGTTCAGGCTAAGACAGAACCATTACTTCCAGGTTGAAAGAAAATTTGAAACTTTTCATTGCAATCATCTCAATGGAAGTTAGTGATTGCCTCCCCAGGATAGATAATCACACATCTTAAAGGCTACAATGTATGCTGATTATCTGAGGGCCTTGGTATACACCTAAATTCCAAACTACGAGGACTGGCCTTCATTTCTCAATGATCTATTACCTACAGTAGATGTCAATTACCATTCTCTGGCAAGGGCTAAATCTTCCTTTCTTGTAACGGAGCTGTTTTAATTGGGGGCAACCTCCCCACTCCTTTTGACAAAGAGAGAATTCAGAAGGGTCAAGGTCTTCAGACAATGATTAATGTGACAATTTAGTGATTCTCAGGGTTTCACTCACCATGCTGTGTGAAGAGGTCACTGTGAATTATTTCAATCAAGCAATACAGCTTCTGAATGGTCAGCAAACCCACGGGGACATTTAGGATGAAATCAGTAAACATTTTGCTGTAAAAGGAAAAAGCCAAGGGAGAGAGTTGAAGGATATACTACAAAATGACCCAACAGAATACAAGACCGTACTGAGACGTGAGCTCACTGAAATGGTCACTGAATGCCACCAGAAAGCTGAATGAGGCCCATTAATATGGACCAAAATCTCACCCAAAAGAATGATGCTTTATGATGTTATTTTTCATTTCACACCCACTAAAATGGCCATAATTCAAAAGAGCACCAATACCAAGTGTTGGCTAGGATGTGAAGGAGCCGGTACCCTCATACCACGCTGCTGGGAATGCAGCACGGTACAGCCTCTTTGGAATTCTGTCTGGCGGTTCCTGAAAATGTTACCATAGTTACCATCAGACCCAGCACTTCCACCTCTAGGTGTACGCGCAGAAGAAACGAAAATATATTTCCACACAGAGCCCTGTGCATGAATCAAAGAAACGTTACCCATTACACATGAAAAATAGAAAAACCCAGAGGTCCATCAACTGATGAATGCAGAAACAATTCACCCATTAAAAAAATGAATTTCTGACATTCACAGACCTTGAACACATTACACTAAGTGAAAGAAGCCTATTACAAAAGGCCACATATTGTGTGACTTTATTTATATGAAGGCTTCCCTGGTAGCTCAGAGGTTAAAGTGTCTGCCTGCAATGTGGGAGACCCGGGTTCGATCCCTGGGTTGGGAAGATCCCCTGGAGAAGGAAATGGCAACCCACTCCAGTATTCTTGCCTGGAGAATCCCATGGACTGAGGAGCCTGGTGGGCTACAGTCCAGAGGGTCGCAAAGAATCAGACACGACTAAGTGACTTCACTTATTTATATGAAATGCCCAGAAAAGGCAAACCCATACAGACAGAAAGATTAGCGGTTGCCGAGCACTGGAGTGGGAGTGGGCAGCGTCTCTTCACGGGCACAAGGAATCTTACTGGGGTGATGAAACTGTTCTGACGTTAGATTATGGTAATGGTGTAGAAGTCTCCTTCGGGATGTGGGAAAACAAGATGTCTTCAGTGCAGGAAGTCTATTGTAAACCACAAAATGTAATGCAGAATTCATTTGGAGGTGTATGTGGGTGTGTGTGTGTTTGTGTGTGTGCGTGCACGTGCATGCACAAAAGATAACCGGAAGGATCCAGATCATCATGGAATCATTATAACTCTGAGCTATTCTCCTCTGTGATTTCTTCTGTATCATCACAACATGACTCAGTCTTCCAAAGAAGGAAAAACACATCCATGATTTTCAAAGTCATTGAAGAGGAACCCACGCAGGCAGAAAGAGTCAAGGGCCCAAGAACAGATGGCACTGGTCCTGGGGAAGGCGGGGGGGGGGTCTTCAGGCACAAGGCACACGCACCAGCTGTGAACATCGAAGTCACCCCCGTAATGAGCGGAGGCCTGGCCCTTGAGCCCCAGGAAGGCAGCCCAGAGTGAGGCCATGACCCACCCAACCTCAGCTCCTTGTTCATCCCGTTTTCTCCATATCTGAGGTTCTCAAACAGGAGCATTCATTGGAAGCACCTGGAGGGATCTTTGAAACCAAATGGCTGGACCCCACCACAATTTGTAATTCAGAAGATCTGGGAAGGAGCCTGACATTCAGGAAGTCCCCGTACCTGCTGGGGCTGCTGTTACCTGGACCACTGTCTGAGAGCCGGGTGCGCAGAGACCCAAGTGGGCAGACACGGTGCCCAAGGGCCCATTTGTTCCTCCTTTTCTCATCGAGCGCCTGTTAAGCTAGAACTGGCACTGTCGGTGCCCGGGGGCCGCAAACAAATGTGTCCACGTGGGACCCTAAATCCTCGGGCACATCAGACACGAGATGACTCATGAGGCGAACAGCTCCCCAGGAGCCCCTCGCCCCTCACTCCCAGGGCAGGAGTGACCTATGGTGGACATAAAGTGCAGGAAGGATGGCCGCTTTTCATTCCATTTAACCACCCAGGGGACACATGGCCCTTTACCAATATTTAGGTGGGCTTTGCTGGCTGGTCAAATGGTGCCATCACCTGGGGATAAGTTTACTGTATCTAATGTTAAATCAAGTCACCAGTCCAGGTTCAATGCATGAGACAGGGCGCTCAGGGCCAGTGCACTGGAATGACCCTGAGGGATGGGATGGGGTGGGAGGTGGGTTCAGGATGGGGGACACATGTATTCCCATGGCTGATTCATGTCAATGTAGGGCAAAAACCACTACAATATTGTAAAGTCATGAGCCTCCAATTAAAATAAATCAATTAATTTTAAGAAAATCCAATCAAGGATCAGACGAGGACTGTGCTGTGATGTCTGGGGTCACAGAGGCCATGTACCCACTTGCTCACGACACCTCTTTTCCAAATGCAGTGACGTCTGCATGGTATACACCCGAGACTGGGCTTAGACAGCAATGGCAGCAATACTGAAAGCTGAAAGGAAGGACTCCATCGCCAGCGTGACTCCGAGGTCTGACAGCCAATGTCCACCTTGCCTGGAGTTTGGTTTGGTTTGGTTTTGGTTTTACTATAACCTGAACTGACAACCCCTGGCTCCTCTGTCTGAGGTTCACTGCTCTCGGTCAGGAACCCCCTGGAGAGCAGCCGTGTGGAGGAGGTGAGACGTGAACATTAAAGTCCCTGTGTCAAAATGTTTAGGTGTTGAAAACAAAACCCAAACCCAAGAACCACGCGTTGGATTTTCAACTCTAAAGGATGCAAAATACCAAATTTGTATTATTTATGCGTGAAGCTAAAATTAATCTTCTAAAGAAACTATTGTGACTGTTGATAAATGATTCCTTTTTCACGTAATGAGCTAGAACATGTTCCAGAAGGATCCAGGGCACGGACCTACGTGGACATGAGCCAGAACCCTGGGCATCCCATGAACTAAAGGAGTCCAAGCATGGTATGGGGGAAGCCTTCGCCCTGGGTGCTCCTTACCTGAGCTCTTTGGGATCAAATACCAATTTCACATCGTTGACAATAGTTGGCAAGTATTTCAGCGCTGCCCCCTGCAAACCAAGAACAGAGAAGAAGATTGGGCATCATGCATTTTGGCAAATGTGAATACAAAATTGCAATCACTATGAAGAACCAGAGGCAGATCAAGAAGGCAACACTTTCCAGATGAGAAGCTAACGGTTAAACACAACAGAAATAGAGGAGGTAATAAAAAGCCTCTGATCCACAAACAATGGAGATTTATTACATGGTTATCCTGACATATAATAATAACAACAGCATTAGCTAAAGCCAATATTCTCCGCTTGCTCACTGAATGCCTGATAAGTGAAAGTTGAAAGTTAGTCGCTCAGTTGTGTCTGACTTTTTGTGACCCCCATGGACTGCAGCCGGTCAGGCTTCTCTGTCCACAGAATTCTCCAAGCAAGAGTACTGGAGTGGGTTGCCAATGAATGCCTATACTGCACTAATAAGCTTTTATGTGATTTTCTCCTTAACTCTAAGGAAGTTATAGCAAAAGAATACCTGTGCCCTCAAGCCATCAGATGCCCTGCAGCCTCACACTGTCAACAATTACAGTGACTGCCTTTGTTCCATTCCAAAATTGACTGCCTGTGTATCTCTTAACTTGGAATCATTTTCTTCTTTAGTAACTTTATTTCCCATTATTTATATTCCATATCTTCTAGGAAACCCTACTTTCAAAAAATAAATTGACGGTAATAACAATAGATTCTAATACATGCCCTGCACTATGCTGCTGCTGCTGTTTTAGCCATTAAGTCGTATCTGCCTCTATGCAACCACATGGACTACAGCCCGCCGGGTTCTTCTGTCTGTGGGATTTTCTAGGCAGATTGCCATTTCCTCCTCCAGGGGATCTTCTTGGCCCAGGGATTGAACCCATCTCTTCTGCGTTGGCAGGTGGATTCTTTACCACTGAGCCCCCACCTGGGAAGCCCCTGCACTGTGCTAAATCCTTATATAGTTTATCTTTAATTTCAACATAAATCCTACAGGGAGTTAGCTGTGTTGGAAGGCAAGGTAACTGACAATGGGGATGGTAATGACTTTGCCCCTGATCTCGCAGTTAGTACTGAGCTGAGCTAGAATTAAAATTTAGTTCTGTGGGGGGGTGGGGGGGGAATATATGGTGGGAAGCCAGAGCCTCAGTGCCCATCATTTATAGCTGGTTGGGGAAAAGTCCTGGAATTTTAGAGTCCTGACCCTGGCTGGGATTGCCCCCCACCCCTGCCTGTCACTCTAAAGGACTCCTTCTATCAGTCTGGGCACCCCCTTCCTGAACGAAATGGAGGGAAACTATTTTCATCCAAATACCTCCAGGGGCTGCAGTAAAGCTCAGAATCTAATTGAAAAGAGCACTGGATGAACAGATAGTGCCACACCTATTACCAGAAACAGTTGTCAGCATTGTTTTCCAAAAGCAAGTAGGCAGAAACCCATTTTTAAAAGAATACCCTGAGTATATATGGGCGACTGATTTGCAGCAAGGGGACAAAGGCGCCCCTCCTCCAGCACCAAATGAAACGCCCTCCACACCTCACTCCCTATATAAGAATTCACTTTAAATGGAACCTAGATCCGTAGATCTTCTATTCTAAAAACTATAAAATGGAAGAACATACTTGTGAATTTGGGCTAAGCGAAGATTTCTTTCACATGACAACAAAAGCATAGTCCATAAAAGAAAAAAAATTAATTATGTTATCAAAATAAAGAATTTCTGCTCTTCAAAAGAACTTCTGCTGGGATAACAACAGATGAACCACACACCAGGAGAAAATAACTGCAAATCACACATATGATAAAGATTCATATCCACCATATACAAAGAATTCTTAAAACTCAATAATAAGAAAGCAATCTTCCACCCAAAATAGGCCAATGATTTTTTGAAGAGGCGCTGTTTACAAAGAAGATCCATGGGTGACAAATAGGTACGTGACAAGCTGCTCAGCATCACTAGCCACCAAGGAAATGCAAATTAAAACCACAAAGAGATACCACTAACAACTACTAGAATTGCTAAGCCAAAATAAAATAAAACTAAAAATCTGACCATACCATGTGCTTTCTGCAGATGCTACAGGTCTGAAAGCAAACTGGATCTGCAAGTTTGAGAAAGCACTCCCCACGCAGCCCAGCAATCACACTCCTGAGAGGGGCCCCACGGAAACACAAACTCAGGCTCACACAAAACCTTGTATCTGAATGTGCACTGCTGCTACTGCCAAGTCGCTTCAGTCGTGTCTGACTCTGTGCGACCCCATAGATGGCCTGAATGTGTACAATTACTTGAAATTGTCAAAAACTAGAAACAACCTAAATGTTTTCAAGAGGTGAGTCCCTACAAAGGAATACTACTCAGTCATGAAAAATACCAGGATGCTATTATATCTGACATGGATGAACCTCAAGTGCATTCTGAGATGGAAGACAAGCTCAAAGCTTCAAACTGATGCCATTTTTAGAACATTCAAGAAAAGCACAACCAGAGGGAGGGAGCACACCTCAGGGGCTTCCCGGGGATGGAGTCTGGGGAGGGCTTATCCCTAGTGAAGGACTGAAGAAGGCAGGGGGTGGGCGGAACTCTCCTGTATGACCATGTACAAACTATACCTTACATTTTTAAATGAATAAAAATATATTAACTGGAGGGACAGCCATGAAAAATGCCTGAGAGATTCTTGGACCTTTTAACACTGGTGTCCAAGAGTTAAGCGGTCAGATTCAAGTAACTTCAAAGATGAGTTCAGGTTTCCTCAGTGTCACCTGTGAATTTTCTGTAATTGCCAGACACTTCTCTAGGAGCTTGCCTCTCCTGGCAATAAGCCCTCGGCATGGCCAAACGAGAGAGGTCTTCCACCAATGCCTTTCACAGATGAGAAAGCGAAGCCGTTTGCCAGATTGTGGAGCCAGTTTATCCACCTCCAGGGTAAGAGTGAAACCACCCCACAAAAGCTTCCACACTCCACAGTCAAGATGCTCAAGGCCAGGGAACCCAAGTTTACCTGTCAGTCTGCACTACAGAGCTTCCCTGGTGGCTCAGTGGACAAGAATCCACCTGCCAGTGCAGGACACACGGGCTCAATCTTTGGTCCGGGAAGATCCCACATGTCTCAGAGCCACTAAGCCTGTGCACCACAGCTACTGAGCCTGGGAGTTGCAACTACTGAGCCCATGAGCTGCAACTGCTGAAGTCCGTGTGCCGTAGAGCCCGTGCTCTGTAACAAGACAAGCCACTGCAATGAGAAGCCTGCACGCGGCAATTAAAGAGAAGCCCCCACGAGCAGCAGTTAGAGACAGCCCACGCGCAGCAACACCCAGGACAGCCAAAAATAAAATACAAATACATAAATAATTTGTAAAAAAAAAAAAAAAGTCTGCACCACAGACTTATTGGTGCCTTTTCCCCCAACGGTAACCCCGTCCTTCAATGCCGGCCAGGTCAAGGAATCCCAACTCCCCGCTCCGAGAGGCAACTTCTGAAAAGAACCTTAAATGGAAACAATTTCATTCCTGTTTCCAAAGTTCTGCTTCAACTACCTCGGAGTTGCTTTGAAAAACTGAAAGATATTTATTGTGACATTTAATAATAAACGTTTGCACCACTGAGCGCTCAGGCCTGAAACTGTCTTGTCTAGTTTGTGAGGGTCCCCGGGGGGAGAGGACTCATAAGCACCACTCTTTTCATCCTGAACCCCACAAAGCAGCATCTGCCTGCAGCAGGTGATAAATACCAGCTCACAAGGACCGACAGACAGCGGCAAACAAGGCAGGCCTTCGTGGTCCACCCTCGGCTGCCCAGGGCGCCCGGGCACCACGTTAACCAGGCTCCCGAGGGCTCCGCAACCTGACGTCACCGCGACGCCCACAGAGGGAGGGCTGGACCCGCTATGACCCCCAAAGGCTGGTTAACAGGGCATCCTTCCGGGTGACCTGGATCCCAGGGACGTCACGTCTCAGTTCGTGAGGATGACAGAGATCAGAGAAGAACACAAACCCACATGGGTCCTGGAGAACACAACAAGGATGGGCAGATAGAACAATGTGAAGGCAGGGGGTGTCTCCTCCACACCCATCTCCAGCTCCCCATCTCTGGTGGTCCTGGGCTCCACACCACCCTTCATTTTGCCGTGGTGACCACTTCAGCCTCTCTCGTCTCTCCTCCAGCCCAGGATCCCAGCCCCTCCCCGCTCAGCTCACCTCCGCCTTCAGGGGAAACCAAAACCCTCAGGAGAAAATGGGACAGGCAGCCCTGCCCACCACTCAAGCCAAAACAAGTCTGCGTGGATGCCCGGCCTCTGCCCATGCTTCCAGGTGAAGGGAGGCAGCACCTGGCCCCACGGAGGGGACCTCCCGCCCCACCGTCTGCTTAAGGGCCGCCTGCGTTTCCCACCTGGCACTCTCCAGGGGGCCCGGTTCTCACCCCAGCGGCCCCTTCCTGTCACACGTGTGCGCACCCTGAAACCACCCAGAGCCCCACGCCCCACACCTCCCTACCCTGTACAGACGGTTCCCAAGCTGAGGGCTCAGTTCAGGCACCCCGCAGGCTCCCTGCACCCACCCTCAGCCACCCACCCCACCTCCATTCCTGCCCGGGACCCGGGGATGCCAGGCCTGGCCCTAGGTGACTTCCCGTGACACCGCTGTGACCCCTCACCTCCCGGGGCAGCCACCTTCCTCTGTCCCCCGCCCCTCCCTTAAAGGTGGGTGTCCTAGCTGTCCTGTTCTAGAGTTTTCGCCTTTGTCCACATACCCCGGGGGAGGACCCCCCTCCATCCAGCTTGACTTCTAGTGTCTGTCTCTGGGGTCACCTCTCTCCTGAGCATCACACATATACACACACACACACACACACACACACACACCCAGCAGCTGGGTTCAGGGCAGCCTCACAGAAGCAGCAAACCCCCTGCCTCAGATGAGACCCCATCCCACGCCCTGGTGCTCCAGGCTCAGAGCACTGCACCCTGAAACCCCCAGGTCACAGCCTCCTACTCTGTCTTCCCTAAAACCCACTTTGGACCAATCACAGAGCCTGGCAGATCCTCCTGATCCCACACCCCTTGCCTTTACTGCTTTCTCCATTCTTAGAGCTCCCACCCTGGTCCAGGCCACTTCTGTCTCCCTCTGTCAGGAAGCCACCCCCTCCCAAGGGAGCTCCCGCCGGCACTCTGAGCCCCTCAAGGTCACGGCCCACTCGCAGCTGGAGCCGCTTTCCTAAGAGGCAAGTCTAACTGACATCTGAGGGCGGTACTGCCCTGCTCCTGACTGCCCAGCAGCCTCCGAGGCCCTGGCCCCACTTCCTCCCCAGCTCTCCTGGTCGGCGGCCTCCAACTCCACCAGCAGGACCCTGTCCAACCATGTGGAGCCTCTCCCAGTCTCCCCCCTGTCCCGGGCCCCTCTGCTAACTCCGAAGCTGTGTCCATGCTGTTCCCTCTTCCTGGGTCACTGTTCCCATCCCTCCTGTCCTTGCCCCCAGAGTTACCTTGGTGACTTCTCAGTCCTTAGCTTAGCCATCGTTTTCTCCAAGGCACACAGATTCCAGGTTAGGCATCCCATGTGTCTGTCTCCCCCAGACTAGGGCCCCACAGCTGTGGTCCGCCCGAGGATCCTGGACACAGTAGAACCCCCAGGACTCACTAACTGACAGCTGTTTAGTTGCTTAGCCATGTCCGACTCTTTGCGACCCCATGGACTGTAGTCCCCAGGCTCCTCTGTCTGTGGGATTCTCCAGGCAAGAGTACTGGAGTGGGTTGCCATTTCCTTCTCCAGGGCATCTTCCTGACCGAGGGGTCAAACTCGCATCTCTTGGGTCTTCTGCTTTGGCAGGCAGATCCTTCATCGCTAAGCCACCAGGGAGGCTCCACTGACTGGCAGACCTTTGCACAATAGCACCTTCATCCTCAAGACTCTCTCCCTCCCTGCTTTCCATGCACAGAAATGGGCCCTGTCAGCTGATACACGAAATGTATCCCCTCCAGGCTGACCAGCTGCCAGAAGAGGCAGAGCGAACCCTGAGGTTCCCCTACCCACCCCGGGCAGCCTAGGTCTCCTGAAAAAGCACGTGCCATCGCCCACTCTCGCTAAGGACCCAGCCAGCGTTGTTTGGCCCAGTTCTAATATTGGTTCTTTGACGAGATCTCTAAGTGTTTGGGTTTTTGCTTGCGCCTGCAGAAAAAGGCTCTGGGCTCCTTGGTGGAGTCCAGCTGCTCCACTGAGTTCAGGTCTTTCAAGTGCATGCGGCTGCCGCTTCAAGAGCCCCTTGCGATGTGAGCTCCGGGCGGACAAGGCGGGGCTCCTGCCTGTGATGGAGGCAGCTGGGAGGAATCTCACCTGCAGAAGATACCTCCAGAAACAGAAGTCCCCAGTGCAGACAGGACAGGGAGGCAGGCAGCCGACACCCAGGAGCCGGGGCCCACCCTGGACAAGGACGCCGGCTCCGAGCCAAGCTGTTACCTGCGCCTCGTAGTGTGTGGACTCAGGAAGAGGGCTTTCCAGATACCTCCCAGTGGGAAAGGATGCAGCCTAACAGTGGTTAACGGGGCAGCCTCCAAAGACTGTCAGGAGAGTGGGGGGTCCCCACAGAGATGATGGGACACCCCCAACTTATCACAAGTGCTCACAGATGACAGCCAGGGCCACCCCTGGGTGAGGAGACCAGAGAGCATGCAGCTGTGTGCAAATGTGAACACACATAACTTCATGGGGCCTTCCCTGGCCTTCCAAGGCACGTGTGGGTTCAATCCCTAGTTGGGGGAGCTAAAACCCACACATGCCTCAGGACCTAAAAAACCAAAACATAAAACAGAAGCAACAGTCTAACAAACTCAATAAAGACTTTCAAAAAATGGTCGGCATGGAAAAAAAAAAAAAACTTCTTCAACGTGCAAAACTCTCCATTCAGTGAAAACCTTTATAAAGTCCTGATTAAAGTGGTAAATAAAGTGTAGAATCATTTGCCAACTCTCAGAGTCAGAAAGGATAATAGGAATACAGAGCACTGGGGAGATCTGTTTTCTGCTGTTATTTTCTTTACATTGCTTTTGGCAAATCAGTTTCTTTTTTAAACAAAGTCTTGCTCAGAATGTGCAAGGCTGTTTTGAACAGGAGGGGAGAGGCCGGGACCCCACCCAGGCCCTGGCGAGGTTCCCTGTGGGCCATCGGAGGGGCAGCCTCAGTTCCCTGAGGGTGAGGGGCAGGGAGGGGACGGGGCCTCTGGGACGTGCCCAAAACACAGGGCTGAGCTTGGAGGAGGGTCTCTTCCTCTGTGCCCTCTGAGGGCGTGAGCCGGGGACCACATAACCTGGGCGAACACACCCCTGGGATGGGGTCTAAGCAGGAACAGAGACCAGCACAAGAGAGGAAAGTTGACAAACTCACTGTCTTCAGCTTTGTGTATTCATCTCCTGCTTTTTAAGTTGTCAATGAACTTATCCATGTTTGCTTTCTAAGGAAGTTTATTCCTTCAGATTTGACTTTAAATGTATCTAAATTAAGGAAATGGCAGCTTAAGTCCTGGCTGGCATTTCTCTTTGAACTTGGTAAGGCTTTGATCTGTCCACGTGAGGAGGGAATCTAATTCTAAATGTATTTGGGCCTCAAACACAAGTGAAAAAAACTGACCCACTGACACACTGAGAGCACACACTTGAATCGCCTGCACACTTGGGCACATAAAGGCTTTAGGTAAAACTGTTAATTACCACCAAAACCTATAATAAGGCTCCCCGCACCACTGAGCAGGGACTGAAAGGCTGCAAGATACAGACAGAGACAAGAAACAAAACTGGGGCCAGTGGCAAAGCTATTTCTACTTATGTTAGGGGAAGCATGCTGACTGAAACCATCCACCCTGGCCAGGCACCATGGTCACCATTTCCATGATTGTCTTATGACAGGAGGTCCTGGTAAGGAACACGGAACTAATAAGCCACCACCTACCGGAAGAGTTCGGGAAAGGTCAAAAGGAGACACCACATGTCCGACCACCTCCCAGAATCCTTCTCTCTGGCATCCATCTTGGCTGGACATGGCGGGCGCCACCAGGAAGGACTCTGAGTCAGAATGACTGGCTAAGGACAACCCAGAAACTAATCCCATCACCATAAAAGCCGAGACTGCAAGCCACATGGCAGACCAGTTCTCCTGGGCTCCCTTACCCTGTTGCTCTCCACCCAGGCGCCCTTTCCCAATAAAATCTCTTGCCTTGTCAGCAAATGTGTCTCCTCGGACATTTCATTTCCGAGTGTTAGACAAGAGCCCAGTTTCAGGCCCTGGAAGGGGTCCCTCTTCCTGCAACTCGTGCATTTAAAAGACAAGCAAGTTGCTGAGTGTCCCTCTTAATATTAGCATCCTCACTTAACATCCAGGCAATCAAGAACTTATGGTATCCACAGACTTACCCTATGATCCAGGAATCCCACTCCTAGGCATTTATACAGATAAAAAACTCTAACCCCAAAAGATACAGGCACACTACTGTTCACAGCAGCACTATCCACAATAGCCAAGACATAAGCAACCTAGACGTCCATTGCCAGATGAACACATAAAGAGGATGTGGTGTATATACACAGTGGAATACTGCTTATCAGTAAGAAAACGAAATAATGCCATCTGCAGCAACATGGATGGACCTGGAGATGGTCACATCAACTGAAGTCAGACACAGAAGGTCAAGTATCATATGCTGTCATTTATGTGTGGAATCTAAAACAAAATGATACAAAAGAAAGTGAAAAGCGTTCGTCACTCAGTTGCATCCAACTCTTTGTGACCCCATGGACTGTAGCCCACCAGGCTCCTCTGACCGGGGGATTCTCCAGGCAAGAGTCCTGGAGTGGGTTGCCATGCCCTTCTCCAGGGGCTCTTCCTGACCCAGGGATTGAAGCCGGTCTCCCGCCTCGCAGGCAGGTTCTTTACCTCCTGAGCCACTAGGGAGGCCTGATACAGAAGAACTTACTACAAAACAAAAATAGACTCTTGGAAAGCAAATGTGTAGTTACCAAAGAGGGTTAGGGAGGAGTAATTTAGGAGTTTGGGACTAGCACACTACTCTGTATAAAACAGATCAACAATAAGGGCTTTATAGCACAAGGAACTATACTCAGTATCTTATAATAACCTACATGGAAAAGAATCTGAAAAAGAATATACATGCATATATAGGCATGTGTGTGTAACAGAATCCCTATGCTGTACACTTGAAACTAACACAACACTGTAAATGAATTACACAGCTTAAAAGAGAGAGAGAGAATCATCTCTGAGAAGGGTAACAATAAAGTATAATTTAAAGTTAAAAAAAAAAAAACTCATGGTATCATAACTCTGAGGAAGCAAAGTATGGTCAGAACTGAATTAAATGGACAGAAAACACACTGAATTCAAAGTCCTAGAGACAAAGAAATGAAATGCATAGAAGAACTATGAAACGGCAGGAAATGCTCTAAGTTTGCTAATTGCCGAAATACTTCAGGTTAAAGAAATTACATTTTATACTCTTCTCTAAGCAAATTTAATTGTCATGCATCTCATGAGAATGCCAACTTAATCCAAACTGTAAAACAAAACAAAAAAAAATGTATTTTCCATTTAGTATTGCTTTAACGTTGTAAGTGTCTCTCTGTCTAAAAATATTACTACTGATGAAGATTAATAGACACTATTTTAGGGTAAAGTTCAGGCTACATTATTCAGTATAATTATTTTAATTAAACCCATTAGCATATCTTTATATAAGATTACAAGAGCTATCGGTGATACAAAATAAGTTTTTCTTGAATAATGTATGAAGCAATTATTAATTTACATATTTCTCCAGAATATGCATAAAAATGATTTCATTTGGAGGTTTGAAGTTAAAATATATACGGTCCACAAATTCTCCTTTCAGACTTCAATGTTCCATCTTTGGAAGATGTGGGACATGGCCAAAGAGGCTCAGAAGAACCAGGCTCATAAGCAGTTAGCAAACTTTGAGCGTTTCCTGTCGTTTCATGGTTCTTTTAGCTGTTTCATTTCTTTCTCTCTAGGACTTTGGTTTCAGTGTTTTCTGTCCATTTGATTCAGTTCTGACCACACTTTCCTTCCTCAGGGTTGTAAAACCATGAGTTTTGTTGTTTTTTTTTTTTTAACTTTCCTGATACAGATAAGTGTAGTAAGACCAGTTCAGCCAAGAGGTGCCCCTGGACCAGAGCTTGCATCTTTCATAGGGAATAAATTAAACAGAGCAGATGACTGGACATGATGGCTTCATGCAGTTAAGTGATGGAAACACGTTGGAGAGATTCCAGAATGTGACAGTCTGAGCCACTGTTAGACACGTAAGAATCCAGAACAAAAAGAAAGACAATGCTTCTGTTCCTTACACCACATTCAATCAAGACTACCTACATCTTCTGTGTCTTAACTCTAAAAATACCTCTCCTCTTTGTAACCAAGCTTCCTTGAAGCAGACTCTGGTCTTTCAAATAGCATTCCCCATCTCAAACGCCAACGCGTCAGTTCATGCAATCCTGAATGACAAGTGAGCAGTCAGAGGAAATCACTAGAGGAGTGATTCATGGAGCAGTTTCAGGTTTAACTATCACAAAGTCCAAACCAAAAAGTTAACGAGGAAAGCATTCTTCAGTGAACCCAATGCAAGCTCCTACTCTTAAAAATCTATTTGTTATGGCCAATAGGCATGAAATGGTGGTCAACATCACTAACCATTAGTGCAAATTAGCCTCAGTGAGATGTTACTTCACATCCATAAAGATGGCTACTATCAAAAAACCAAAAATATCAGGTGTGGGCAAACACACTGAAGCCCTGGTGCACTGTTGATGGGAAGGGGAATGGTATAGCCATTAAGGAAAACACTATGCTGCTGCTGCTGCTGCTGCTAAGTCCCTTCAGTCGTGTCCGACTCTGTGTGACCTCATAGACGGCAGCCCACCAGGCTCCCCCGTCCCTGGGATTCTCCAGGCAAGAACACTGGAGTGGGTTGCCATTTCCTTCTCCAATGCATGAAAGTGAAAAGTGAAAGTGAAGTCGCTCAGTCGTGTCCAACTCTTAGCGACCCCATGGACTGCAGCCTACCAGGCTCCTCCGTCCATGGGATTTTCCAGGCAAGAGTACTGGAGTGGGGTGCCACTGCTTTCTCCAAGGAAAACAGTATGGAGGCTCTCAGAAAATTAAAACTATAGCTACCATATTGTTGTTGTTCAGATGCTAAGTCATGTCCAATTCCTCGAGACCCCATGGACTGCAGCATACCAAGTTTCCCTGTCCTTCACTATCTCCCAGAGTTTGCTCAAACTCATGTCCATTGAGTCGGTGATGCCATCCAACCATCTCATGCTCTGTTGCCCACTTCTCCTCCTGCCCTCAGTATTCCCCAGCATCAAGGTTTTTTCCAATGAGTCGGCTCTTCATATCAGGTGGCCAAAGTATTGGAGCTTCAGCTTCAGCATTAGCCCTTCCCAGTGAATATTTGGGGTTGATTTCCTTTAGAATTGACTGGTTTGATCTCCTTGCACATCTTTAGAGACATCACTTTACCCACAAAGGTTCATATAGTCAAAGCTATGGTTTCTCCAGTAATCATGTACAGATGTGAAAGTTGGACCATAAAGAAGACTGAGCACCTAAGAACTGATGCTTTCAAACTGTGGTGTTGGAGAAGACTCTTGAGAACTACCGTATGATCCAACAATCCCATCTTGGGTGTTTATTCAAAAGAAATGGAAGCAGAGTATGGAAGATACATAGACACATCTCTACTCACTGCAGCCTTATACACAACTGCCAAGAGGTGGAAGCAATGCAAACATCCATCAACAGATGAATAAATAAAGAAAACGTGTTGATACACACCGTGAAACGTAAGTCAGCCTCAAAAACAAAGGTGATTCTGATGCACGCTACTAGACAGATGAACTTGAGGGACATTATGCTAAGTGAAATAAGCCAGTACAAAAGGTCAAGGGCTGTATGATTCCACTTATATCTAAAGCAAACTCACAGGAACCAAAAGCAGGATTGTGGTGGCCAGGGGCAGGGGCTGGGGAGTGGTTTCTAATGGGGACAGAGTTTTAAGTATTGCAAGATGAAAACCTTATAGAGATCTAGTGATTATAACTACACCATTGAACTGTACACTTAAAAAACTTTCGATGGTAAATTGCATGTTACCTTGCTTTTATTAGAATTAAAATGAAACAGATAAAGAACGTGTTATGCCTCCCCTGGAGAATATCCACAGTGAGGAAAGGTCTCACCGTGCTTCTCACAGGTCATTTTCACTGGGCAGGTCCACTTTTACGACCCCTGGCTCCAGCCCATCAAATGTCAGGTAATCTAACACAGCACACACACACACACACGTACACGGAGAGACTCACTGTCACAATCGAACGATGTTCCTGACTTTCCCAAACAGCCCCTGGTTAAGCACCACCAGGTTAGACAGGAGCCTCCCTCTTGTGTGACTGCATCACAAACGGTCCCCAGCGGGCAGAAGCCCTCAGTCCTTCGGTCAGTCGGGCCTCTGGAAGAGCTAGCCCCCTCTGCGCTACACCAGGATGCGCCCGTGGATGGAGACCGTGGGGAAGCAGGGGTCACGTGCTCCGTCCTGTCTCCCTCCTGCCAGTGGTTAAGACTCAATCCTGGAGAGAGCTCCTACACCTGTTTCATCCTGGTTCCCCCATTCTGGGCACTCGGGGTCCCAGGAGAGTTTGGTCAAGGACGGAAGGAACCAGAAGACGACAAAGGGCTAGGGAGCCGCCCTGGCTCAGGGAGTGAGGCCAGGCTGAGACGCTCAGCAGAGCACAGGGGTCCCCGGAGCTGGGACCCAGTGGCAGGACCACGTAGCACTAAGTACACAGCAAGAGAAAGAGAAGGGGACCCATTAGCACCTTCCAGAACAAAGCCTGCTTCTTTGGAGTCACTGTGCTCTCCTCAGCCTTCTAAAACCCATTTGCTAGGAATTGACTCATGCAAAACAGAGGAGTCTTACCGGAATCTCAGCAAGAACAAATCCGAATTAAATTATGAACTTCTTTTTTTTTTCCAGCACAGCCATATAGTGAGGAGGCCCAGCAAGAAGGGGGCAATCCTTTGAACAGGCCTCCGCCACCTCCAAATTGGTGAAAATTGGTT
The DNA here is from genome assembly GCF_029407905.1 of Bubalus kerabau. Taxonomy (NCBI): domain Eukaryota; kingdom Metazoa; phylum Chordata; class Mammalia; order Artiodactyla; family Bovidae; genus Bubalus; species Bubalus kerabau. The sequence continues at coordinate 48,806,427 of NC_073645.1, read as the reverse complement.
ACCCGTCTAGACAGTTTCCAGGAAGCAAAGCATGCCTTTCAAATGATGGCAATTCCCTGAAACACACTTGAAATTCAGAGAGGAAAATGGTCTGTTCAGAGCATCTTAAGGGCCGGCACCACAGTGAGGCAGTTTGGAAAACAGCGACTGAAGGACACAACATATCACCTTTGTGTTCTATTCATGCACTGAAAACTCTCACGACGGAGACTTGGAGGAACATAAGCAGGTGGGCCAAGGGGCCCAGCAGAGAAGGCAGGATGCAGGAGGGAGCCTGCCTCTCTCTGCCCTCCCAGCACCTCCCACTGCTCCCGAGCCCCAGCCTACCCCAACTACTCCCAGAAAAACCATTAGAGGTGATGGTCAAGGCTGTGGAGACACTCAGCATCAGACACAGCCAAACAGGTGAAGAAAGTCTTCCCGTGAAAGAGAGGAAACTGTGAAACAAACAAGGGCCCGACACTCAGAGCCAGGCCCTCCCTCCCACTCCTGCCCTAAGCCCACGCCCTGCACACACCGGCTGCCCTGTACCCAGGGCACAAACCAGCCCGTAGTGGGTGGAACTGTGTCCCCTCCTCAACAAAGCATGTCCCACTGCTAACCTCAGGGACCACAGGAGCAAACGTACTTAGAAATAGGGACTCAGCAGCTGAAATCAAATTAAGATGAGCGCACACTAGATCAGAGTTGTTTATTTATTCATTGGGCTTCCCAGGTGGCTCAGCAGTTAAGAACCCTCTTGCCAATGTAGGAGACATGGCTTCGATTGCTGGGTCAGGAAGATCCCCCTGGAGGAAGGCATGGCAACCCAGTCCAGTATTCTTGCCTGCAGAATCCCACAGAGGAGCCTGGTGGGCTACAGTCCATGGGGCTGCAGAGAGTTAGACATGACTTAGCAACTACACCACCACAAGCTGGAGGAGAAGAGAGAAGACCCTCAAAGTCTTCCGAGAGAATGTGGCCCTGCAGACGCCCCCAGAAGCATGAGAGAACACATTTCTGAAGCTTTAAGCCATCCAGACTGAGCTCATTTCTTAAGGCAGTCCTGGGAAACGAACGCATCTCCCATCCCAGGACCAAAGGAAAAGACTTCTCCCGCTCCCTGTAGTGAAAGACGAAAGTGGACTTTTATTTTCCATCTGTCTCCAACCAACAGTTTTGCAAAATAAAGATGATTTTCCAGTAAACCAAAATGCCGCTTGGATGACATAGCAGTGTCCATTACTGCAGACGTCTGTCAGCATTTACTGTCAATGCTCCTGCTGATCACACTCGGAGGAATAAACCGTGCACAGCAAGAGTCTGAGACCACCTGCTTTGAGTGACACAAAAAGCAGCAGGTCCAAGCACCCACAGCCCCCCAAGCAGGGGGAGGGAGAGGCCTTGATCAGGGATGACACCCCTGAGTGGGGCAGGAGTGGGCGGGAGTGGGCGGGAGGGACAGGCCTTGATCAGGAATGACAGAGCCAGGATTCCACCTTTCCAGGCTTGAAAACTGACACACCCTTCCCCACCTGCCTCTCCAACACACCAGTATCACCACTGTGGTCACTCCAGTATTTATGGTCTCGCCAGCCCTGTCCAAGAGAACTTCCTGCAGTGATGGACACAACCTAAGCTGCTCTGTTCAATGTAAGAGCCACTCGGTACACATGTCTAGAGTACCTGAAATATGCCTAGGGTGATCAAGGAGGAGAAACTCTAGCTTTGTTTATGTTGAAAGGATTTACGTTTAAATAGGGCAATCCAGAGCCGAGAGACACACCATAGCTGCATCCCACAATCTGCTCCTTTTATCCCAAAGTTGACCCCTGAACCCTGGGGTAGGGCAGTATTGATTTCTCTTGGTTTCTCCCAGAGGATGAATCTTGTGAGAATGAAATGGGAACCTGCAGGGAAGAGGGCTGATGCATGGCCATGCTCAATCATTTCCTAGAAGACAGGGTTCAAGTCTTCTTGGCCCAGGGGCCCTCCCATGTCACAGGTTCCACGATTTAGGAGGCTATAAATAATGCTGATGTTGCCATCTTTGATTAGGAATCCTGGGTTTTGACAGGAAGCCCTCCTGGAAAAATATATCTGTTGTGATTTCTAACTTCTCAAGATTGATTTGCTGTCCCGTGACTCTGACCTCACGTGTCCTCCTCTTCATTCCGGACACCCCCTCTCCTGCTCAGGGAAAAATGTTGCGTGAACTTGAACCCCTTGGGCCTCGAATCTCAGTGAAGATCCTAGATGTCCAAAAACATCAAAGACAGCCCTGCATTTGCCCTAGAGAGAAAGGTTTCACATAAAGAAGGAGGGGGCATGTTTCCACATCAACTTGCATATGTAATTCAGGAGTTCATAGAAGAAAAAGAAATGCCTATTCCTCAAGGAATTAAAGAGAATTATCTTACGACCCAGCAGCCCACTCTCAACTCTCTCTCTGAAGAACAAAAACAGGTGTTCCAAGAAAACCTTGTAGCAGAACGTTCATAGTGGTAGGATTCACAATAGTCAAAAAGTGAGAACTAATGTCCATCAACTGCTGAATGGGTATAGTCTATTCATAACATAGAAATATGATTCTGCCATAAAACTGAAGGAAGTACTGACACAGGCTACAACACAGATGAAGCTTGAAAATATACTAAGAAGCCAAGAGACAAACAGATGTGGAAAACAAACATATGGACGCTAAGGTAGGGGAAAGAGGGCTGGGATGAACTGGGAGATTGCGATTGACATGTATACACTATTGATATTAGTACTATGGATAAAATAGGTCCATACAGTAAAGGCGATGGTCTTTCCAGTTGTGAGAGTTGGATCATAAAGAAGGCAGAACACCGAAGAACTGATGCTTTCAAACTGTGGTTCTGGAGAAGACTCTTGAGAGTCCCTTGGACTATAGGGAGATTAAACCAGTCAATCTTAAAGGAAATCAACCCTGAATACTCTTTGGAAGGACTGATGCTGAAGCTAAAGCTTCAAGAGTTTGGCCACCTCATGCAAACAGTTAACTCATTGGAAAAGACCCTGATGCTGGGAAAGATTGAAGGCAGGAGGAGGGGAAGGCAACAAAGGATGAGATGGTTGGCTGGCGTCACCAATGCAATGGCATGAACTTGGGCAAAACTCCAGGAGATGGTGAGGGACAGGGAGGCCTGGCGTGCTGCCAGGGGTAGCGAAGAGTCGGACACAACTTGGTGACTGAACAACCATAACAATAACATACATAACTAATGAAAACCTACTGCAGAGCATAGGGAACCCTACTCAGTGCTTTGTGGTGACCTACATTGGAAGGAAATCCAAAAAAAGGGGGATGTATGTATATGTATAGCTGATTCACTTTGCTGTACAGCAGAAACTAACACGTTACTGCAGTAAAAATTATACCCCAATACTAACTAAAATCCAATAAAAAATTAAAAAAAAGAAGCCAGACCTAAGAGGCCACACACTTCACTGTGTCACCTACACGACATACCCAAAATAGGCACATTCTTAGAGACAGAAAGCAGATGAGAGATGGCCAGGGCCTGAGGGAGGGGGGAACAGAGAGTGACCCTAACGGGTTTCCTTCTGTGTGGTGAAAATGCACGGGAACCAGATAGCGGTGACGGGCTCACAGTATCATGAATGTACTAAGGGGTCGCCTTTAAATGGCTAAGATGGTAAATTTTACCTATGTACATTTCACCACCAGAAAACTAATTGAAAAAAAAAAAAAAAGAATGTGCTGTTCCCTACCCCACCCCCACCAGGACCGCTCTTTACTTAGTGATTCAGAGGCACTGTCTGTCCCTCGAGCTGTAACACGGGGGACTGACCCTCATGATGGTTTCCAGCCGAGACAGACCAGCACCCTGGAAACAGCAGGGTGCCTCAAACTTCCTCTAAAATGAGGCATGAAATTAGTCACCGCGATGATGATTCCAATGTCACTGCCTGGTTCACCGGGAAAGCCACGTCTCGCCTGAAGCAAGCCACCATCAGCTCTTTAATTAAAGCAAAATGCGAGACAATCCGCCAAAGCAGAAGTCCACAGAAACCAGAAAGGAGAGGCACGCAGACATCCCAACACCGACCATTGTCCTGAAATGTCACCCCGGAGACCCCTTCTATAGACTCTTCCATAGCTGCGTCTCGGCAAACAGTGACGATGCAGGTCAGAGGATTTAAACCACGCGCATCCAAATTAAGAACTCTGTAAAAATGTACTCAGAGGCAGAGAAAGGGGGATTTTTATCAATGCTGCCCAAATAAAGAAAAGCTCGGGGTTAGGTAATTAAAAATATTTCCGCAGGTCAGTCTCTTCTCCAAAGGAAAAGTTGGTCGGAAAGACTAATGATGGCTATACCAGACACCAGCTCGGGGCGACGTCTCTCCTGGAGACCCGAGTGTCCGGTCCCCTGCTCGCCCGCCGCCCCTTACCCCCAAGGCCACAACGTCTCTCCTGGAGACCCAAGTGTCCGGTCCCCTGCTTGACCGCCGCCCCTTACCCCACGGCTGCCCTGGCCTCTCAGCCAACCATCCCCGTGGCCTGGAATGGCAGGGCCGGCCTGGAGCCGAGACGCAGGCAGGCCTCCCCTGACCGGGGTTTACTCTACTAGAATCTTCCGTGCAGGGCGCCTGACTCCTCAGTTATCCCGAGGTCCGGACGAGGTTTCCCCAGAACTGGAAGAGGTTCCCCAGAACCGGAAGCATGCTGCCATGGCGGGTAGACAGAGGAACGGAAGGAACTACAGTGGGTGCAGCGAGGACGTGAAAGCAGAAAAGGAGGACAGGGGCTGAGAGCAGCCAGCAAGGAGGCGGATGGCTGAGGAAGCCGTGGGTCCATCTGTCCTTCTGTCTGCATGGAAGAGGGGGATGGAGAGGAGCTCATGGGCCTGCTCCAGGAACACAGGGGCTCAGAAGGGATGGGGCCCCAGGACAGGGCTCCATGGGCCCAGAGGAACAGGCACGGGAGGAGGAAGTCACAGAGAGACCAAAGCGGGTGGAGCCCCGAGGACAAAGGAAACCTCAGCAGGGTTGTTTCCAGGAGAAGAGGGTCAAGGTCCTGGATCACGCTCTGGCCACCTCGGCAAGATCCCTTCCCCTGGGCGGCGGGTGAATCGGGGTGAGGAGGAGGCTAGGAGGTCAAAACCAAGCTCAGGAAATTCATCGGTACTTGCAGTTACAGGGGTGAGTCAACAAAGGATGTTATAGCACCCATGGACCAAGTGACTTCCAGAAGCCCCAGACCAAGGTTTCAGCAGGTGGGCACCCCCTTGGCTTGTAGACAACTTCCTCCTCCCTGTGGGTTTCCTATGTGTCTATGACTTTTATTTTTTTAAGAATTTTTTTTTGATGTGGACCATTTGTAAAGTCTACTGAATTTGTTACAGTACTGCTTCTGTTTTACGTTTCGTATTCTGGCCCCGAGACATGTGGGATCTTAACTCCCCAAGCCACACACCCCAACATTGGAAGGCGAAGTCTCAACCACTGGACCACCAGGGAAGTCCCTGTCCATGTCGATTCCCTCCTCTGACAAGGACATACGGGAACAGGGCCACCCTAACTACCTCACTTCCCCTTAATTGCCTCCCTAAAAGCTCTGTCTCCAAATACAGTCTTACTCGGAAGGACTCAGAACAGAGCTTCCAGTATGGATTTGCTGGCTGCACAATTCAGCCCAAACCTACTGTTACCTCTTCTCCCTTCTTTGTGCAAATGTACTTGTTTATTCATAAAAAGATGCTTTTTCCTCTACTTAATGGCATTCTCATTGTTATAAGTTGTTCAGCATAGAGCAGACAAAACCTCTTTTGAAAAAAAGTGGGGAAAGCTCAAAATCTGGCAACAAATGCGTTCTTTCAAAAGTACCTTCTCCAACCACCCCCACCCCAGCCGCAGAGCATACAAGCTCCCATCAGGACCACACACAGACCCCTGGCGCCCTGGCATCTGACAACAGCGCCTCGCAGGTCCCTGGGGAATCAGTCCTGGCGATTAGAGTCCATGGGTTATGAAACATCAGACGGCGTCGTGAGGCCAGAGACTGTGCTTCTGTTCATGACTGAATTCACCACAAGGCGCCCAGCATCTGGCACCCGGGAGAGGTTGCGGCACATTGGTGGTAGGAAGTGGAAAAGGTGATCATGGTGGGGTGGGGTGGGGGAGGTTCTGTCTAGTTCCTGCTGGCTGCTGGACAAGATGGAGAACAAAGTCCAGAGCAGGCTGCTGCCCGGCCGATGTTCTCGAGAGCAACGCCGTCCCCACCCAGGAGCAGACGTCATCTGGATGTCAAGACCTGAAGAGCTGGCCGGGGGGCTGTAATGACGCACAGAGCAGGCGCACACGACGCAAGGGCAGACCAAGAAAGACGGCCCCTCTGCACACAGGGCCCTTCCTCCCACTGGGTCTGCTCACCGGCCCTCCGCTGCCCTCCATGCCGGCTCAGGAGCCACCACGTACTGGGACTAGTGAAGTCGCTCAGTCGTATCCGACTCTGCAACCCCATGGACTGTAGCCTACCAAGCTCCTCCATCCATGGGATTCTCCAGGCAAGAGTACTGGAGTGGGTTGCCACTTTTCCTTCTCCAGGGGATATTCCCGAGCCAGGGATCAAACCCAGGTCTCTCACATTGCAGGCAGACGCTTTACCCTCTGAGCCACCTGCCTGTGTCCAGTTCCACCTCCGGCTGTGCCCAGGCCACCTCCCAACAAGTGGGCTGGAAGGTTATCCCTCCTGCCCACTCCGCCATCTGCACCCGCTTTGCTCAGGGCCTGCTCCACCAGGTCGAGGCACCCATAGCCCTGTAGTGCTCCCCAAAAGATGCCGATTGGGGGCTTTTCCCAGGAGAGCAGGGAGATGGTGCCCGTGTTCTTTATAGCCCAGCAGAGCCTGAAGAGCTCTCCGTAGATACAGCTTCCGCCACTGCAGACACCCAGTAGGTGGGCCAGCCTGGCTTAGTCCCTTCTCTGCTGAGCACCTTCAGGGACCTGGAACTCCAAGATGCCCAAGTCCCAGCTTCTTTCCCGAACACATGAGACAGCCACAGCCTGGCCACTCCCCGACGACTTATCTATCCCCCAGCCACATTCCAGCCACATTTCTCTCCTTCCAGATTCCAGAGAAAGCCAGGTGGTCCCCCATCTGTCCCTTGGCATCTACCACCCCCTGCTCCCTGACGCACTCACTGAGCCCCTGACCAGGCAGCTGAAATGACCCAGCACTGGGCATTCAGTCTTTCTTCAGCTAAACACACAGATGCGACCCAACACCAAGACCAGGGTGAGCGGGTCCGTGACCTGCTGTGAATGCCACCGATTTGTCCACCTGGCCAGGCTATAGCACCTGGCTGTCAATCAATCCAGGTGTCCCATGAAGGAAATGTTCAGACGCAATGATTAACTCCAATGAGGTGACTACGTAAAGGAGACCATTCTGGGTAAGTTGGGTGAGCTGGACCCAAAAAGCTGAAAAATGTGAAGAACAGAACTGGGGCTTCTCAGAAGAAGGGAGACGTTGCCCTGAGGACCACAGCGTCAGCTCATGTCCCAGAGTTTCCAGCCCACCCTACAGACTTCAGACTTGGCTAGGCGACCCCACAGTCATGGAAGCCAATTCCTTGCAATTCACGAATATGTTAATATACCCTACTGGGACTTCCCTGTGGTCCAGTGGTTAGGAGTTGGCTTGCCAATGCAGGGGACATAGGTTGGATCCTTGGTCTGGGAAGATCCCACATACAGCAGAGCAACTAAGCCCATGAGCCCCAGAGCCCATGCCCCCTAGGAGAAGCCACTGCAATGAGATGCCCGTGCACCACAACCAGAGAAGAGCCCCCACTCACTGCAACTAGAGAACAGCCCACGCAGCAACGAAGACCCAGCACAGCCAAAACTAAAGCTAAAAATTTTAGAAATATATATATACCCTACCAATTCTGCTTTTCAGTGGACATGGGACTGACACACCTCTGGCATATCTCCATCAGAGCCCTGCGTAGACATGCCTGGACCCCTTGGACCAAGCTCAACAGGATGGGAAGGGTCTTGCCTAGTTCTGCTGGTCATTCCGGCCCCTGCCCCTCCCCTCCTCCGACAGGACACTCGGGAAAGAACGGTGAACCAGAAGAGACTGGTGCTCAGTAATCACACACTAAATTAATAAAAGGGGAAAACCAGTAAGTGCTCAACCCATTTACAAAGGCAAGCACCCCTGCTCCAACTGAGTGAGTCACTCACTGACTCCTCATCCAACCAGAATGCGCCGATGAGCAAAGATGAGTTAAAGTCCCAAAGGGGATGCTCAGCAAAGCTCTTGAACCCTCGGGAAGAAACTTTCAAGCACAGGGCTTTCCTTTTTAATAGCTTTGACTCTGGAGGAAGGTGCCGTCTTTGACCACTCAGTGGACAGTCTGTTTCAGGCCTGAAGACCTCCGAAGGGGATGCAATTAAACATGAGAGTCATGGGAAAAGGCAACACAAATTCACTTCAACTGACTACCCACAAGCCTGGCTTCAAATCCATTTTTCCAGGAAATGCTAAAAGAAATGAGATGTCCCTCTTGTGTTTTCTTTCCTAGGTAACAGTTCAAATAAATCGTAAGCACCATAATCGTTACTTTCAGATGCAATAACAGGGATGATAGCTCCATTTGAACCAAAACAAGAGTTCATAGAAAGACATAAAGACAGGGCAAAATCAAAAAAGCAATGTTGAGACATTTACTATAAACATAAACAGTAGTCAAGTTAACAGCTTTTAATGATTTTTGAGGGGTATGTTTAACAGACGTGGGAGGGACATCCTCATTTGCAATCATGAAAAAAATGGTATTTTGCTCCAGAAGACTGAGCCGGCTTGCAAAATGGACTGAAGGGTAGAGAAGAAAATAGCAGAGACAACAGTAAACAGTGCAGTAATGAGTGAAAAGGACAAAAGCACCAACCTTCAATTTGTATAAAGTTTGTTGTTTGAAGACTCCACGGTGTGCCTGCCCAGATGATAAATGAAATCTGAGGCACTTGATGGCAGCTAACTGGTTATCAAGTTAAATAAAATTTGGAATGAATTTTACAATTACACTTATAATTGCTGCCATCAAAACAGAAAACCTGCTAGCTTTCACTTGGCATTTGTACAGGATGGTTTAGAATGAACTACAGAAAACTTTGGAATTAAATACGAAAGCAAATGCAAGAAAATAATGACATTTATTGGAAAATAAAATGACATGATCATCAGAGAAAATGAAATAATTTCGGCTCTGGATCTTCAAAGGTCTGGAATTTGACAAACACAAGAGTGTATAAAAATAAAGCTGTGAAAGAGAAAGCTCAAAATGAGGCTCCTCGTTTTGTCCAACATTTGTATTGATAACCAAAAGTCATTTATCTCTTTTAATGACCAATGAATACCAAAATTATTTTGGATCTACTTAACACAGATGGCCCTAAATGATGCAAATTTTTAGCTCTCTAGTGCCACTTGATTTCATCAGATGAACCTCTCAACAGCTTGGCTGTGATCCCAAGCCCCACAGAACCCTTGAGAAAGAGGGGGAGGCGGCAATGGTTCTTGGGAATGAAGTCTGCAAACTAATGTTCCTTCACTGTCTTCACATTCAAGAAGCACCCCCACGCCCACCCCTGGTCAACCTTTGATGGTTTCTGGAAGAGTGAGCACCCATGAAAAAATCTGAGGCACTTGATGGTGGCTAACCCGTTATCAAGTTAAACAAAATTTGGAATGAATTTTAAAATTACACTTATAATTACCACCATCAAAATATTAATAGAAAACCTGCTGGCTTTCACTTGGCATTTGTAAAGGACGGTTTAGAGTGAACTAGAGAAAACTTTGGAATTAAACACAAAAGCGTGTGTGTGTGCTTGTGCGCTACGTTGCTTCAGTTGTGTGCGACCGACTCTGTGTGACCCCATGGACTAGCCCACCAGGCTCCTCTGCCCATGGGATTTTCCAGGCAAGAGTACTGGAGTGGGTTGCCATGCTCTCCTCCAGGGTTGTTTCCCAACCCAGGGATCAAACCCACATCTCTTATGTCTCCTGCATTGGCAGGCAGGTTCTTTACCTCCAGCGCCACCAGGGAAGCCCAAATACAAAAGCAAATGCAAGAAAAGAATTACACTCCCCCTCAACCACAATCCATCCTAACATCTCCAGGGACCAGCCCCACCTCTCCCCAAGACGGGTCTACAGAGCAATGCCCTTCCCTCCCCCATCCCCATGAGCACCATGAACTGAATCCCAGCATGAATTTCGGGGACTTGATCAACACCAAGATAAATGTGACGAAGCAATGATCCGCCTTATTTGATGCTTAAATACCATAGAGCTTCTCAGCATCCAGTGGAGAAGGTGTTTCCGTGTGCTGCTGGGGAAATGACAACCCCATCTTCTGAAAACTGACGACTTTGGCAAGCATCCTGTGAATCCAACATACGTATCAGATAAAGGCCCTGCCCAATGGCCAGTGCTCTAAGGTGCTTGCCCTTCCACCCAAACCATGTTCCTTCACTTTCTGGAGCCTTCTGAAGTCCACCATGAACATCTCATGCTGTACCCACTCCCACCTACCTGGCTGGGTGGAACTTCCTATAAGTCAGCTGACCCTGCATGTAAGACAGTCCCTCATTTTCAAATGACAGAATTTCAAATTTTGGCCAGGACGAACATATATACTTTTATAGACAGAGATAAAAGTCAAGTGTCTAATTATAATACTTCATTAATTTAACTATGCATGCCTATATGTAAGGAGAAGGCAATGGCACCCCACTCCAGTACTCTTGCCTGGAAAATCCCATGGACGGAGGAGCCTGGTGGGCTGCAGTCCATGGGGTCGCTGGGAGTCAGGCACGACTAAGCGACTTCACTTTCACTTTTCACTTTCATGCACTGGAGAAGGAAATGGCAACCCACTCCAGTGTTCTTGCCTGGAGAATCCCAGGGACGGTGGAGCCTGGTGGGCTGCCATCTCTGGGGTCGCACAGAGTCGGACACGACTGAAGCGACTTAGCAGCAGCAGCAGCAGCAGCCTATATGTAATAATGTCATGATATACAAATATTACTTTAGAAATATTTTTTGTCCACTCTCAGATTTCAAGAAATTATTCTATATTAACTTTTTACTTACCTCTTTGATATCAGTGTCTTAATCATCAACACTTTTGGTCATCATTTTACACCAATCTAAAACGCTTACACCATGGGACTCTTTATGAACCACAATAAATTTGTTCCCAAGCCACACGTCCCCATTTATATAATTAGAAGTTTCATGTTTTAAATTTACACGTTAAGTACATATCCGTGATCTTTCATGATCTGTGCAATGCAACCAATTACTCTATTTTCTAAATGACCTTTAAAAGGCTTTATCACAATGACAACATTTGAGCTCACACTAGCAGGAAATGGCAAATGTGCTCACTCCTTTGCTTCTCTTCTGCCCATTCTATCAGGTAACTCGTAAAAATATGGCAAACTAGCATCAAGGTTTCTGGCTAATGTAGTTTAGTGTTTTATTTAAACAAAATAATGAGAAAGATGTTACAGGTTCTTAGAAAGAATATTACTTAATGTCAAGGATTGGGAGGCAACTGTGGGGTGCAGAGAGAGAGGCTGTGATGTTGAAGAGAACAGGCTGGGCTCCTCTTCCTGAATGTGGGGACCTTTTGAGATCCGGTTCATAGGACCGCACAGCAATTTCCTCCAACCTCCCCACGTCCCAGGACTGCAGGGGCCCTGGTCCTTCTCACTGGGGTCCCCTTACACCCCCTCAGTCACTCAGGACCTCTTGAGCCAACACCCGCTGATTTTTCTGCATCCTCAGCATCTTCATATTATCTGACCTTGAGCTGGTGCTGACAAACACTTGTTGAATGGATGCATGTGTGAATAACATCACCAGAATGCTTTTTTAAAAAACAAAAGAGGGACACAGTAGCTTGGGGTAAGATTTGGGGAACAGAAAGGAAGACTTTGGTAGAAAGAGATCTGAATTCAGAAGTTCTAAAGACCTGTGAGCACCCTAAGGTGACCCACCACTCTGCCCCCACTTTCTTTCTTTCTGAAAGTCACTCAGTCATGTCCTACTCTTTGTGACCCCATAGACTATACAGTCCATGGAATTCTCCAGGCCAGAATACTGGAGTGGGTAGCCTTTCCCTTCTCCAGGGGATCTTCCCAACCCAGGGATCAAACCCAGGTCTCGCGCATTGCAGGAGGATTCTTTACCAGCTGAGCCACAAGGGAAGCCCAAGAATACTGGAGTGGGTAGCCCTTTCCCTTCTCCAGGGGATCTTCCCAGCCCAGGAATCAAATTCAGGTCTCTTGCATTGAAGGAGGATTCTTTATCAGCTGATTCCACAAGTGAAGCCCCGACTAGACTGTGACAAAAGAAGGAAAATGGACATAAAGAAAGGGCTTTAGAATAGCCAAATATTTTAAAAATTTAGACCTGCTTCCTATTATGAGATTGGGGCCCTCCTTCTCTAGGAAAGTCAGGAGGTCCTGACTTAGGTAAAAGCAGGTACAGGACGTTTCTTTTTATTGTTGTTTATCACTAAGCCAGTTCTATAAGCCAGTTTTATTGTTGTTGATCACTAACTCAGTTCTCTGCCCCTGATTAGAATGAAATGCAGCTTGTATACACCCCGTACTCCACGTCTTGACCACTGACACAGATCTCCATGCCTAGAATATGGCCTAGCAGATACAGGGGCTCAAAAACCTGGCGAATGTAATTTTTTGATCAGTGGCAATTTTTTATAACTCACCCATCAAATTCAGCTATTGCACAAAACCATCCTGGAAGCCACACAGAAAAAAAGGTCAAGGGTAACAAGGGTTCTTAACCTCCCTCTTTCCACCAAACCTTCCCCAAATTTCAGGCTGCTCTAAGGCTATCCACTCCATTATTCTGGCCTGGAGAATTCCAGGGACTACAGTCCATGGAAACTAGAAGTCTCTGCCTTTTGATTCCTGGCTTGTTCATTATCGTCTGCACCCATCTCTGCATATTAGCCCCTGTCTACCCTGTCTATTCTTAACAACATAGTTGTTAACATAGTTAAGAATCAGCTTAACCCGTCCCACCAACCCCTGGACTTTTAAGTGTGTAGAAAGTGAAGGTGGAAGTGAAAGGCGCTCAGTTGTGTCGGACTCTTTGCAACCCCACAGCAGGGGGCACCAGGAAATAGCCCTAGGGGTGGGTGTACTTTGCATAGAATCTACTGTAGCGTGTGAGGTCTATCCCTTGAACAGGCAGGCCGATTCTTAACCACTGGACCACCAGGGAAGTCCTGTATAAAGTCACTTTCGGCTAAATGTGTATGTTCTCTGCTGCATCCCTAGGGTTGGGGAGGCTTCTGGTTACCTTCTTACCATTAATTCTGTTTTCACTTTTTGTTAAGGAAAGGCATCTGATCCAAAGCCCCTCTCTGAGCAGCGTGTGCAAATGTTAAATTTGGTCATGGTGTAGAAGACCCTCTCCCTAGAGGGATCTGGGAGCATAATGGGGTCGGGGCTTTTATCCTCACAATGTCCAACGGCTTCTCTTTGGGAACCTAAATAGGAAACTACACGTGCTGCTGATGGTCCTGTAGGCGGTCTTCTCGGCAGCACAGCAGAGCTGCCTTCCTGAGATGGGAGGGCACCACAACGACTGAGCCAGCACTCTAGAGCCCAGGAGCCACGGTTTCTGGAGCCCATGTGCCTCGAGCCCGTGCTCAGCCACACAAGAAGCCACAGCTACAAGAAGCCTGCATGCTGCAACTGAAGAGGAGCCCCCACCCACCGCAACTAGAGGAAGCCCAGGCAGCAGCGGAGGCCCAGCACGGCCACAAGTAAACACATTTCTTAATTATTTAAAAGATGGCTTTATACATTATCCTCCCAGCTGCAACATGTACCATTCACACACCAATGAAGAATTAGTCATCTATAAGTGATGAAACACCCACAGCATGGCCGGGAGACAACTGGGTGAAGAAGTTAAGGACAAAGAGGACAAAGAAGGTTTAAAAGAATAGTATTATTTAATCATCAGACAACAGGACAAAAAGGAAGATCCCCTGAAGGAGCCCATGGCAACCCACTCCAGGATTCTTGCCTGGAGAACCCCTTGGATAGAAGAACTTGGCAGGCTACAGTCCATGGGGTCACAAAGAGTCCAACACGACTGAAGTGACTTAGCACACACACACAAATACAGAAAGCTCCAGAAAGCAAAACTTGAATGTGCTGCACCCTAACAAATATTGACATAGCATTTACATTGTATTTACAACTATTTACATCTCATTTACATTGTATTTATAACTATTTACATAGCATTTACATTGTATTAGGTATTACAAGTAATCTAGAGATGATTTAAATTATACAGGAGGATCTGCTTAGGTTATATGCAAATACTACACCATTTTACACAAGGAAGGAACTTTTAGCAGCCACAGAATTTTAATACCTGAGGGGGTTTCTGGAGCTAATTCTCTGCAGATACCCAGGGATGGACTATGAATGGGATTTGGAAAGATTTAGATTCATTAAGAATACTGGAGTTTTTTGGTGGCAATATAGCAAAAGAGGGAAAATATTTGTTAAATCCAAAAACTCACCATCCTGCTTATGACAAGTGCCAGTCACTGGATGGTGTCATCAGTAAAACATCTGAGAACACTGTCACCAGGTTAACAACGTACAGAAGAAATGGATGTCTATCCTTTTTTTCTCCAATGTCATAACATAATAAAGGCACAAAAATTACTCAGTTCTAAAGCTTTAAACGGCTTCGTAAAATGTTAAGTAACTTCTAATGGGCTTATTCCTTTTCTTCTCTGTATCATAGGAATCTGGAAGATTAAGAAATCACCTTAGGAAAAACAGAAAACAGGATTCACTAATCATCTTCCATTTAGCCTTTTATATGTGTAAATAGGGATATCATTTATAATCATATCCATTATAAAGAATTCAAATTATTCCACTCTGCTTTACTGAGTATCAACAGGAAGCATACGTCCTCACTATGAAGTTCAGTTAGTGTGTTGATCGTGTCATAAACTCCTACTGTAAATAGCCAAAGGGTTTGTCAAGCCCAAGCAGTGAGGTCAGGATTCACACAAAGAAGGCGTGAGAGGTGAGAAGCAGGCACAGGGCAGGCTAGGGAAAGAGGAACCGTGGAGGACGCAGGGATGCTCAGCGAGCCTGGAGGTGTCCCAGAAGGTGGCGGCTCCAGGTGTTTCACATCTCCGTGGACACCAACAGCAGGTGTGCTTTCTGAGAAATTCTCTAACCTCCAGTTTATGTCTGTAAGGTACCAGGCCAGAGCTCAGTGGAAGTCTTGATATGCAGGACAAGCAGGATGTGTGACCAATGATCGCCAACACATCTGATGGCCAAGGTTTAATAAAAATGTGGAGTCTTGCAGAGGACACTGGCGGGAAGCACAGGAGGCCAGGACAAACTGGTACAAGCCGCTCCAGCACCAGCTTCCAGAGACTGACTGTCGGGTCCCCGGGGAGAGACAAGGGGCGCATGCATCCCAGGGAGAGAGCTCTGCGTGTAAAGACTCAGAGACAAGCAAAAGCACAGCACGGCCAGGCAGCGCGAGGCCACAGGGTAGCGAAGGAGGAGGAGGAATGACAAGGGCTCAGAGCCAGTCAGGAGTGGACTGCAGGGGTGGAGGGGACCGATGCCCCAGGCACGTTCCAGCTCCTTCCACTCCTGCCAGACAGACGCTGTCACTTCTTATTCTCCCACATAAACCTCTATCTGTTCTGCTCGCTGCACGCCAGACCTGGGCAGACGCGGACACGGACATTCTGACCCAGCACACAGGCGTGTCCTCCGAGTCTTGGATTCAGGCCAGGAAGTTCACAAGGCTATTGAAGCGGTTCTGCCTGACAAGGTAGCGACCAGTGCGAGCTCCACGGACCAGCACAGAGAGCACCAGAAAAGAGATGGAAGCAGTTGAAAGACGAGTAAAGAGAGGAAAGACCCACGCTGACCCTTGGGTTTGGTCTATTGTGGGGGGAGCTCCCAGGGACACACTCTTTCTCAGCCCTGGGGCCCTGGAAGCAGTGTGCAAAGTCAGTAACTGCCTATCAAGGCAAGAAGTCTCAAATGAACAAAAAGGGTCCAAGCAAGTGCAAATCAGCAGGCAGCCACTTCTTCCCAGGTGAACAATGCTCATGGCTCACGCATCATCAGATCATCCTACTCAGGCCTCATCAGATCATTATATCTCCTAATAAAAGGAAATATAAACGGATGGATTGCAAATTCTCTGAAAATAGTATTTACTTTGCTAAAATATAGCACCGTGGGTTCAGGAACACATCAAATAGAGATGACATGTTTAATTCATAGAGAGAGCAAAACCCCATTTAACTACCTTGGAGGGGTCACAGAGGGCCGAAAGTAAGATCACACCAGACTCCGAGAAGGTTATGAAAACAATTATGAGCTAATGAGTAGATGCTGGGAGGGTGAAGGGGAGAGCAGCAAATTGCAGGCTGGCTAACTCTATCCTTGCTCACGACAAATCAGAGACCAACAGTGTCATTTTAAAAATATTAAATTATTGGGTAGAGAACTCCAAATTCAAACACAGAATAAATAAAACTGATTTGTAACAGCCTAGCGAGGAAGACAGGCTGGTAGAGACAGACTCTGTGTGAACGATGATATGGAATGGTAAGGACCTACTCAGGGTTCCTTCCAGCAAGAATATGCATGCTCAACTCGGAGAGATGCAAGAGTCAGCTGGGCCAGATAACCCAGAGGGCCACGACTACCCAACCCAACACTCCAGATGATGCAACATTTTCTTATCTGTGGAACAGAGCTGCAGGGAAGAATTTCTCGATGGTTAGACATTAACTAGCAATTATAATACAAAAGCAAGTATCAATCAAACTCTGGAGGGGGGATAGGAAGCAGGGGGCTAAGAGACAGTCTGAGGGAAGAAGGGCAACTTTTTCAAAAATGAAATTGCTATCACTTTCAAGTTTTCAAAGGAAACTAATGTCCCAGTTTCTTGCCAGCATGATACTAGCAAGAACTCAGAACTTCTGAGCTGGAGGAGGACCTAGAATTTATCACTTCTAAAGTCGTTGGTAGAAATCAGGTGGAAAGAAGAGTTGAGGACTGATGTACACTGCCATACCGAAAAAAAATGCTATTCTCTGGGGAGGTATACGCCCACCATCAGGGACCTAATCCCACTCACAATACGGATTCATCTGATAAAGCTTCATTTTCCTGCTGGAAAAGGTGAATGGCAGCCCAGCACTGCCTTAATTATCCCAAATTATGCATGAGTGGGGTGTGAATGAGACTTTGCTCCACTAAACTTACCACAGTGTCAAAAATCATGAGCTAGGCAAAAGATTTTAAATACTGCACAACTGGTATAGTAATTTTGGAGCTCTGATTAGTTTAAAATACAAAGACAAAGCACTTCTAAAGGACTGACTACCGTATTACACGCTCAGCTGACTTCTTTTAAACATCCATGTCCGTATACACTTAAAAAAAAATGCCCCAATGCAAGCTGATGATGGTATTTGACCTTTCAGCCTATCCAAAGTTTGCCTTGGTGTTCATGGTCCAATTTAAAGAGGTGGTCATTTCTGGAGAGAAGATCACAGGCTGGAAAAGCAGACAGAACAAGAGAGTACAGGCTAAACCCTTTCCCTTTATTTTACAGATGGAATAAGAAAACTCAGAGGAGTGAAGAGAAATAAATTTACAATATAGAAAACATACAGTTACCAAAGGGAATTAGAAGACTGGGATTTACATATGCACACCTCTATACATAAAACAGATAAACAAGAAGGATCTACTGTATAGCGCAGGGAACTATATTCAGAATCTTGTAACAATCTATAATGGAAAAGAATCTGTAAAAGAATATATATGGGCTTCCCAGGTAGTGCTCATGGTAAAGAACCCACCTGCCATTGCAGGAGATGAAGGAGACATGGGTTGGGTCCCTGGGTTGGGAAGATTCCCCTGGAGGAGGGCATGGAGACCCACTCCAGTATTCTTGCCTGAAGAATTCCATGGACAGAGGAGCCTGGCGAGCCACAGTCCAAAGGGTCGCAAAGAGTCGGACACAACGGAAGCGATTTAGAACACACGCGTACATGTATGTATAACTGAACCACTCCTCTGTATATCTGAAACATGCAGGACATAGTAAATGAACTACACTCTCATTTTTTTAAAAGTGGTTTAAAAAAGTTTCTGTTTAAAAGAACCAGAGCTGCTGAGGCAAATGGGATTGAGAGGTTCAGACTGCAGAGAGAAAAACAGAAATGTACCCAAGACCATCAGTCAACATACCCAGTGTACAAAATTGGTGGCGGGAAAGTTCTTTATGTTGATGGAGGTGTGGGCTACGTGACGCAATCATTTCTCAAAACCGGAGTAAGCTGGACACATCACATTTGTGCATTTCAGCATGTATGAATTATGCCCCAATTTAAAAGTCAGCTTTTGATTAAAGGATTGTAAACAAAACGAAAACAAAATAAAGTAAGTAGATTGAATACTCCAAATAAAAGACAAAGGTTTCAGGCTGGGAAAAACTACATAAATAAAAGAGCAAAGAAAGGTTGAAAATAAAAGGATGAAGAAGCTATTCTACACAAACAGCTCATACGCGGAAAGCGGGTGCAGTCTAATACATGAGCAACAGTCTAAATCTTCATGCCTCAATAACACAACTTCCACCATTTTCTGGGTGAAATAGCGTCTCCTCCTAATGCAGTGTTCGCTCCACTCCACCAAGAAGGGAAAGGCTTGGCAGTGTGGAAGTTGTTGTCAGAAAAGGAGAGCAAAAAGCCTGCAGGGCAGGCTGATGGGCTGCAAAGGTCCCAGACAGGGAGAGGAGCCAAGGAGCAAAGAAGATGGAGCACAGAGCCATCTTCACATCACACGATGAATCAGGACATGCCATGTTTTTTCATTTGTATTGTCCTGACATGTTTTTTTTGAAATGGAAAAAAAAAAAAAAAATCAGGACATGACATGTCACATCCGCTAGCAAAGACGACTCACTTGGGAAATGGTCGTGATTTTCTATAAATACATTTCACATTGATGTTGTTTAGTCGTTAAGTTGTGCCTGGCTCTTCGCGACCCCATGGACTGCAGCACACCAGGCTTCCCTGTCCTTCACCATCTCCTGGAGTTTGCTCATACTCATGTCCATTGAATCGGTGATGCCATCCAACCATCTTAATCTCCATCACCCACTTCTCCTCCTGCCCTCAGTCTTGTCCAGCATCAGAGTCTTTTCCAATGAGTCAGCTCTTCACATCAGGTGGGCAAATTACTGGAGCTTCGGCTTTAGGATCAGTCCTTGCAATGAATATTCAGGACTGATTTTCTTTAGGATTGACTGGTTTGATCTCCTTGCAGTCCAAGGGACTCTCAAGAGTCTTCTCCAGCACCACAGTTCAAAAGATCAATTCTTTGGTGCTCAGTCTTCTTTATGGTCCACCTCTCATATCCGTCCCTGACTACTGGAAAAAATGATAGCTTTGACTATATGGACCTTTGTCAGCAAAGTAATGTCTCTGCTTTTTAATACACTGTATAGGTTGGTCACAGCTTTTCTTCCAAGGAGAAGCGTCTTAATTTCACGGCTGCAGTCACCGTCTGCAGTGATTTTGCAGCCACTGCTTCCATTATCTCCCCACCTATTTGCCATGAAGTGATAGGACCAGATGCCATGGTCTTTGTTTTTTGAATGTTGAGTTTTAAGCCAGCTTTTCCACTCTCCTCTTTCACCTTCATCAAGAGGCTCATGTCACATACACAGGACATAACCTCTCCAAGTGAAGGGAGCACCCTGGGTGAAAGACAGGAGTCTTGCCTACACACCCCAGTGGCTTCCCTGGACAGACGGTCACTAGTCCCTGGTAGGGCTGTCAATGGACTTACAAGATTCCAGGGAAACTTTTTTTTTTTCTATTAGAAACATATGACTTTAAAAAACAAATTAAAAAAAAAAAGTACCCCACGACACAACTAAAAGAACAAAGAATTCTCTGAGGTAAAATTTCTAAAAACTTGTGTAATTTTCATATTGAGAGACCCTTGTGGGGGAAAGTCCTTTTTTTTTTCTTTTACCTCTATTGCTTCCTTGGGAAATCCTGGCCTTTTCTAAAAGTACAAGAATTTTTTTTTTATTTTAGATTAAAATTTTATTTTTTTTTTAGATTAAAAACTAAATCTATATGGCAGTGCTGAGGGAGTCAGGTTAGAATCTCAGAGATAACTGTCTGGTTATCAGAACAGGACCGCATTCATCGTCTCAGCTCTGAGGCCCTGGGATGGGACCATGGCTGCCTAACCCCTGCTCCCAAGGCAGCTCAGCACTCGGCTCCTGGGATGCTGTATTCCCTAAACACCATCATTCCTGCCATCTCCACCTTCTCCTCCTTCTTGTTCTCCCTCCCGTTGTCACCCTCTGCCTCCTCTCTGGAATGTTCACCCATCTCTACTCCCTCCAACCCTTAGAGCTCTGAACCAGCCCTGCCTGCTCTGATCATGCCTTATCTGGTGATCTCAGGCCACCTCCACTTTCTCTGGGTCCTTGTCTGGCTTGCAGGCTCCTATCTGGATACCCAATGTTGCAATAACACATCACCTCATCTGTTACCTATTCTGGGGAACCAAAATACCTGCTTTCCTCGGGCTCCCCTGGTGACTCAGCTAGTAAAGAACCCATCTGCCAATGGAGGAGATGCATGAGATGCAGGTTTAATCCCTGGGACAAGAAGATCCCTTGGAGAGGGAAATGGCAACCCACTCCAGTATTCTTGCCTGGAGAATCTCATGGACAGAGGAGCCTGGCGGGCTATAGTCCATGGGGTTGCACAGAGTCGGACATGACTAAGCTCATAGGCACACATGAACTACTTTCTTAAACTGCAGACAGCAAGCTACACTGTTCTGTGTATATCCCTCATGGCCTTGGACCAGTCCAAATCCACAGCTGGCACCAAATGAGCATTTAATAAACTACTAATACCGATAACCTCAGATATGCAGATGACAACACCCTTATGGCAGAAAGCGAAGAGGAACCAAAGAACCTCTTGATGAAAGTGAAAGAGAAGACTGAAAAAGCTGGCTTAAAACTTAACATTCAAAAAACTAAGATCGTGGCATCTGTTCTCATCACTTCATGGCAAATAGATGGAGAAACAATGGAAAGAGTGACAGAATTTATTTTCTTGGGCTCCAAAATCACTGCGGATGGTGACTGCAGTCATAAAATTAAAAGATCCTTGCTCTTTGGAAGACAAACTATGACCAACCTAGACAGCATATCAAAAAGTAAAGACATTACTTTGCCGACAAAGCTCTGTCTAATCAAAGCTTTGGTTTTTCCAGTAGTCAGGTATGGATGTGAGAGTTGGACCATAAAGAAGACTGAGTGCCAAAGAATCGATGCTTTTGAATTGTGGCGTTGGAGAAGGCTCTTGAGAGTCCTGTGGACTGCAAGGAGATCAAATCAGTCAATCATAAAGGATACCAATCCTGAATATTCATTGGAAGGACTGATGCTGAAGCTGAAGCTCCGATACTTTGGCCACCTGATGCGAAGAGCCAATTCATTAGAAAAGACCCTGATGCTGCGAAAGATTGAAGGCAGGAAAAGAAAGGGATGACAGAGGATGAGATGGTTGGATGGCATCACTGACTCAATGGACATGAGTTTGAGCAAGCTCCAGGAGATAGTGAAGGACAGGGAAGCCTGACATGCTGCAGTCCATGGGGTTGCAAAGAGTCAGACAAGACTGAGGGAACTGAACAACGACAACACTATAAAGTCAAGCGATCAAATCCACACCATCTTTGCATTCGTGTCAAAAGCTCATGTATATTAAAATACTAAATCTGACAGTAACATCGTGAAGATCACGACATCTAAAGCAGACCTAGAGAATCACTCACGGTTGTTTTCTCAGTAAGAACTTAATAAACATTAGGCAAACACTACACAGATGTTTAAGTTACTGAAACATTTTCTTCCCCAAGATTAATCCTCCTGTCCTCTCCTAACAGAGGCACTAGGTCCATCCATACTGTGGACACACAGGCTACAGGTACCTAACCGACTTCAAGACTAAGACTCCAGGCAAGAAGGCAGAGAGCAAAGTATTGGAGTCTTTGAAGAAGTTCTGTGCCCACAGAGAAACAAGAAGGAGCAATCTCAACCTGGAATACCCCCAAGAACAAACAAAGGAGCTGGACCAGCAGGAAGATGAGGAAGCAGGCTACGGGGCAGCGGGCGTGGTTGAAGGTCAGTGGACGGGGCTGGGAGCAGTGGGTGGGGTTGAGGGAAGGGGCGGGGTTGAGGGCAGGGGCGGGGCTGAGGAGCAGTGGGTGGGGCTAGGTTGCAGTGGGCGTGGCTGAGGGACAGTGGATGGGGCTGGGAGCAGTGGGCGGGGCCGGGGCCCATCTGGAGAGGCAGGGCCCAGGTGGAGTAGGCATCAGAGGCATCCCCAAGACCAAGAAGAGGGCCAGGGGAAATAGAAGGGCCTCAGGGACCTGGAGGTCGTTAAGGAAAACCAGGGCTGCTGCAGAGCTGCAGAAACACACCTGCACATCCTCCCCACACCAGGAGCAGGGGACACTGCCTTAGGCCTTAAATTCCAAGATCCCTGTTGAGGTTTACCCCAAGACCCCTGCTTTCTGGTTCTTTGCTTTTTGTTAATGATCACTGCTGATTATTTTGGTTGAGCTTTTTGGTGTCATGTAACATCAATTAATTCCTTTTTTTTTTTTTTTAAGATTATTTTTTGACATGAACTACTTTTAAGGTCTTGGACTTCCCTGGTGGCTCAGACGGTAAAGCGTCTGCCTACAGTGAGGAAGACCTGGGTTCGATCCCTGGGTCAGGAAGATCCTCTGGAGAAGGAAATGGCATCCCACTCCAGTACTCTTGCCTAGAAAATCCAATGGATGGAGTAGCATAGTAGGCTACAGTCCATGGGGTCACAAAGAGTCAGACAAGACTGAGCGACTTCACTTCACTTTTAAGGTCTCTATTGAATTTGTTACAGTATTGCTTCTGTTCTTTTATGTTTTTGTCTTTTCTGGTACCAAGGCATATGGGATCTTAGCTGCTCCACCAGGAATCGAACTTGTACCCCCTGCATT
This sequence comes from Bubalus kerabau, assembly GCF_029407905.1. Classification (NCBI taxonomy): domain Eukaryota; kingdom Metazoa; phylum Chordata; class Mammalia; order Artiodactyla; family Bovidae; genus Bubalus; species Bubalus kerabau. The sequence continues at coordinate 48,783,228 of NC_073645.1, read as the reverse complement.
GGAAGGCAGAGTCTTAACCACTGGACAACCAGGGAAGTCTCAGTAGTTCTGAATTTGTCAGCATCTCGTTGAATACTGGTTTGGTCCAACCAGCAAGTCTCTCTGCAACAGGACGGTATCACCTACTCTGTGAAAAGAAGTTCAAACACACTGTGTGAGGAAACCAAGCAGGGAACGGCACTGGCCAGGTATTTATCACCGGCTTATTGGAAATCACATGTATAATCCTTATAGAAACAGAAAGAATTCAGACAAGATCATGACCAAGCGGCTGACAGTGAGTAATCTCACAGCAGTAGATTTATGCGTATTATTTTAGAGGACTTTAATCTTTTGTTGTTACCTGTCTTTGAGAAGCAATCAAAATAAAGAAATGAAATTTTCATTTAAAAATAGTCTTATAGTTTCTGTTGACTCAAGATTGTGTGTGAGGAAAAGTTTTAACAATGAAGCACAAAAAACACTCAGCTCCCACCCCAGATCACTGCAACACAGCGCTGCTGGCTGCCCTGGGAGTACCTCTGATTGTAGAGGAAATTGTAGGAACACGGGAAATGAGAAGGGGTAAGTACCTGACACATATCCGAGACACACCCAAAGGGGAAATTGCAGTAAACAAATCTTATAACATGGAACTCTGCTGAACCAGTGGTTTGTCTTCATGTCCCAAAAAAATATGGCAGGAAGAAGAAGGGGCCAACTGGTAGACCACATAAATCAGCAAAGTGATTGTCAAGGGAGATGGAGCCACAGTGCTGCTCCCCTAAAGGACGCATTGATGGGAACACATCACGAGAGTCATGACCCACCAGGAACCAACCAGATGATCCGCCTGACAAATAGCAGCAAGAATAGTATTTTTTTTTAACTTAAAATGAATCATTTAAAAGAAAAATAATGAAAGGACTTGGCAGTCACCTAATTTCTCAGTCATAGCACCTCTGTACTTAATCTTGAGTGGTGACCCTATAAAATGTGTAATGCCACAATGTGTATTTCCCGGAATTCTATGAAAATCTCATTTTCCGAAATTAATTGCACTTTAGTTACATTTTATTTAATCAGATGATGAGAAGTGCTGCTCTTCCTTAATCACATTGGAGAGAAGACAATTTATGCTTCAAAAAAAATTAGCAAGTCTAACTAAGAATCAATCACTGTATCTACAGGTTACACAGGCAAGAATGAAACCTGCTTGATTTTAATAAGATATGCCTTTTATAGCCTTTTCTTTCCTTTACCGCGCCCCTAATTCAATGTACCATATTGGATGTGTAGGATTTCCCAAGGGAAAAATAATTCTCCTTGAATTATAAAACTGTCACATTCACAGTTCATAGAGAATAATACTGCTCAGCTTCTCATCAAAATTGTTCTGCCTGGCACAGGATTCTAAAGTTTACAGTGTAATTTATAAACTGATTTGGGGATATCGCAGAAAAGCCATGGGCTGAAGAAGGGAAACTCAAGGACTGACCCTCCCTCCCAGGACAACTTTGGTTATGGTTTAGTCGCTAAGTCATGTCTGACTCTTGTGACCCCATAAACTGTTGCCTGCCAGGCTCCACTGTCCAAGGGATTCTCCAGGCAAGAATACTAGAGGGGGTTGCCATTCCCTTCTCCACAGGACAACTCTATCCCTGAGTAAATTCCTGAAAAAACTCAGATGTGACTTTGCGTGCATGCTAAGTTGCTTCAGTCACGTCCGACCCTTTGTGACCCTGTGGAGCATAGCCCGCCAGGCCCCTCTGTCCATGGGATTCCCCAGGCACGGATGTGAACTTCCCACTCCCCAGCTCCCATATTAACTACATCCCAGTGTTAACTACTTGAGCGCTTTTAAAATTCAACATCTAGTCCAAGATTTCATCCATACACACACGAAAGTAATTTATTCCATCATAAAGTTCTGAAAAATGGCTTTAATGAAACTTTGAAATTATTTGATATAATGGAGCTGATCATTTTTTAAGCTCAATTATGAATTTATTTTTTCATACTTTCTAATGCTCTAGCACTAGCCAACTCATTTTTCAGTAAAATTCTTCCTGGGCATATTTAAGGGCTGGTCTCTTCTCAGGTCTCAGCCTGGGCTACTTGGCATGCAGGTTGGAACACCAAACCTAAATGAGGGCTTTAAGTACCCTTTCCATCAGCCCAGTAGACAGGTCTGGAGAATAGCTACAGAAACCATTTCACAAAGTCACAAATTAGCATTGGCTTCAGCTACACTCACCAATGTCAGGTCAACCCCCCTGCTGGCTGCTTTATCCCTCTCTCCCCACTCTTTGCAGCAGGAAGCCTCTACTTCTCTTTCAACCTCCTTGAGTGTTTTCCTTCCAGGGATGGTCCTTCCTTTACAGGAGGAAGGTTAATGAGGGGGTCTTTATGAAGATAATTTTAGCCTTGAAAAGCTAGACAATCTGGGTCTTCTAGGATTATAAATAGTAAGAAAAAATACAAGCCTCAGACTAGTGGTGGCCATTCTTCCCTCAAATAGAGAGAAGAGAGTACTGAGCCTGTGTGCATGGGTGCTCAGTAGCTGAGTTACGTCTGACTCTTTGCGACCCCATGAACTATAGCCCGCCAGATTCCTCTGTCCATGGAATTCCCCAGGCAAGAATACTGGAGTGGGTTGCCATTTCCTACTCCAGGGGATCTTTCTGACCCAGGGATCAAACCTGTGTCTCCTTCATCGGCAGGTCGATTTTATACCACTGAGCCACCTGGGAAGCACTGAGCCAAGAGCAAGGATTTCTTTTCTTCTGGGTGGCGGGGGGCAGGGGGAGGCACTCTACATGGCATGTGGAATCTTGGTTCCCTGACCAGAGATTGAACTCACACCCTCTGCAGTGGAAGCATGGAGACAACCGCTGAACCACCAAGGAAATCTCCAAAAGCGAGGATGTCTTTCAGCCCCTCCCTGGGCACAGTCATGACCCAAAGCCTTGACCTACCCAACGACATGAATCAGTTACTGTCCTTCTTTCTGAAGTGAATATGAATTGAGTTTATATATTTAGACTACTGTAGCTTTTCAGTAAGTCCTGAAGTCACAGAGTGTCAGTCCTCTGATGTTCTCCTTTAGTACAGAGTGGAATATTCTGGGTCTTCTGCTTCTGGTGTCCCTTTAAAATCAATTTGTCAACAGCAACACAGTAACTTGCTGACATTTTTGACTTGGGATGACATGGAGTCTACAGATCAAGATGGAAAGACCCAACACCTTAAAAATATTCAGTCTTCTTACCCAAGAACTGGAATATCTTGCCATTTATTTAGCTCTTATTTGAGGTTTATGTTATTTGCAATTAAAAGGGGCTACCATCCACAGAAACTCAGTAAAAACCTACAAACACATTAAAGTATAAAAAGCAGTCCACAAGCAAGGTACACAGGAGACCCTGTGTCTTCAGTTTACTGGGAGACCTAGGTTTAGATGGGTCAGATTGCTTTAGACTCCATTTAAAACTCCCTCATTTTTCCTAGAACAAAAATCTCAGGAGGAGCCCCATGGGACAGCAGCAATGTGAAGATCCCAGAGAAGAGTCAGTGGACCTGGGCTCTAAATGTTTCTGACAATGACTCTGCTTTTAAAACGCAGTGACTTTACATGACCGTTTTTTCTCCCCTCCCTTTCTGATGCCTTTTCGTTATCACTTTGATTGGGCACCATGGCGGTGCTGGGAGCATCATAAGTGATGACACGCATGGAAAGGTTCTGATGAGGGAGAGTGCTCCCCAAATGGAAGGGATTAGGATTATCTCCTGGCCCCTAATCCACCTGAACAGAAGCATCAGATAAGCTCTATCCAAAGCCTACGGGAGTCTGTGTTTGGTACTTTCCTTTTGGCCACCTGATGCGAAGAACGGACTCATTTGAAAAGACCCTGCAGCTGGGAAAGATTGAAGGCAGGAGGAGAAGGGGACAACAGAGGATGAGATGGTTGGATGGCATCACCACACCAAAGAACATGAGTTTGGGTAAACTCCAGGAGTTGGTGATGGACAGGGAGGTCTGGCGTGCTGTAGTCCATGGGGTCGCAAAGAGTCAGACACAATTGAGCGACTGAACTGAATGGAGCCAAGCATCTAAAGCAACAGGCTCTCTATCTACATAAGCACCTCCAGTCACCCAGCCAGCAGCACCACTAAGGAGACAGGAGACAAGGGGTGGAAACTGGACTCTGCCTAAAGAGAATCAGAAAACGAGAGGCCAGTCTTAAACGATGGCCGTGCATTTAGAAACGGCAGAGGGATACCCACGCAAAAGCATGTAAATAAGTTATCAGCACATGAAAGCTGCCCAGGAACCCGTTTCCCACGATGGAGTCAGGCAAAGTTACTAACACAGCGGCTCTAAGAAAGAGATAACTTTCAAGCAGGGTCTCAGGAGAAGCCTACCCTCAACGTCTACATATTGTAGAATCTTCACCGATTCATAAGATGTCTCTCCATCACACCTGCATGCTCAGTCGTGTCCAACTCTTTGAGACCCGGTGGACTACAGCCCACCAGGCTCCCCTGTCCATGGGATTCTCCAGGCAAGAATACTGGAGTGGGTGGCCATTTCCTCCTATAGGGGATCTTCCCAACCCGGGTATCGAACCTGCATCTCCTGCATCAGCAGGCAGATTCTTGACCACTGCGCCACCAAGGAAGCCCTGTCTCTCCATCACACAGTAGCTTAAGCTAAAGATTTGGGAGATGACACCCCCTCTGCGTTTTCTCACCTCCCACATCAGAGCCACCACCAGTCTGTAAACGACACCAGCAAGTCTCAACCCCCCTCTCAACACTCGTCACCAATCCAGGAACCCAATGTCTCAGCCACAGGCCATTTTGCCCCCAACCCCAACCCCAGGAGACACTTACCAATGTCCGGACACATCTCTGGTCGTCATTCGAGGAACTGCATATAGTGTGTGGAGGCCAGAGATTCTGCTAAATATCTCTGGTGTGCAAGACAGCCCCACGGCCAAGCAAGAAGGATGGGCCCTGGGTGTGAACAGTGTCGAGGACCTCACTGTAGTCCAGCCCCACACAGGACCAATCACCCAGACCTGATGTCAGCCTCTCACCTTATCACGGCTGCCCCCATCCCTTCTGTAGACAGCAGCCAAATGGCCTTTGAGAAGCCAAGTCAGGCCTGACCATGACCTCTCCTGTGGTGTCCACGGATCCTGAGTGGGACCACAGGGCTCTGCCCTCACATGCTCACCCGTTTCCCTACGCTCTCCAAACATCCCACCCGGCCTCACGACCCATCTGTCCACCCACAACTGCTGATCGTATGGCCAGTCCTTGAAAGCAGCAAAGACGTTCCAGGCTGCTCTTCCACCCAGGACATGTTCCCCCACCTAGTGCTTCTTTCACTCCTGAAAGGAAAGTGAAGTCGTTCAGTCATGTCCAGCTCTTTGCGACCCCATGGACTGTAGCCCTACCAGGCTCCTCTGTCCATGGGATTTTCCAGGCAAGAATACTGGAGGGGGTTGCCATTTCCTTCTCCAGGAGATCTTCCCAACCCAGGGATTGAACCCGGGTGTCCTGCACTGTAGGCAGATGCTTTACCGTCTGAGCCACAGGGAAGTCAAACCTTCCTTGAAACAACCTCCCACCTAACCCTAACCCCTGATATGCCTTGTCATCCTATCCCTTACTTCCCTCAACAGGACACAAGACAATCTCAAATTAGAGATTCATGTCTATGCTGTGCTTAAAACCATACAACTACACACTTATGGGTTGGGTGATTTAATTTATATCTGTCTCACTGACTTAAATATAATCATCATGAGGACACAGCTCACATCTGTGTCATATATGCTGTGTGTCCAGTGCCTGGCACACAGAATGAACATATGAGTAAATGAATTTTTGAAACAAATGAGTAAATAAATGACATGTGCTACACATAAAGCCATCCATGAGACCTGCCCATTTTCACAGAGCACAGAATAAACCCTGGCTGCAACGGCGCAAGGAGAAGAGGCTGGGTTGCGTCTGGTCCAATGGCAGGGGACACACAGGAGGCAGAGAGCAGGTGCAGGGAGCCAGGCAGAGGCCCCGGAAGGCCAAAGGCAGGGCAAGGGGACGGCAGTCGCTTCAGGGCCTGAACACTGAGGCCAAGAACTAAAACGGAGCACTTTTCCACCCGTGAGCATCACCACGGGACAGACCAGGCGGCTGGAAAGGGCCTGGAATCCTGCAATCTCAAATCAGAGGCTGTTAATCCGACAGAGGTAGGAATATGTGGTAATCAACACGGAGGAAATTCATCACAAAATTAAATGAAAGATCAATGCCACCAAGTACTTCTCAATAAAATCATTCACTACAGGCTTAAACATGAACAGTTCCATGTTCACTACGTGGAACAACAGACTGGTTCCAAATAGGAAAAGGAGTACGTCAAGGCTGTATATTGTCACCCTGCTTATTTAACTTATATGCAGAGTATATCATGAGAAACGCTGGGCTGGAAGAAGCAAAAGCTTGAGTCAAGATTGCCAGGAGAAACATCAATAACCTCAGATATGCAGATAACACCACCCTTATGGCAGAAAGTGAAGAACTAAAAGAGCCTCTTGATGAAAGTGAAAGAGGAGAGTGAAAACGTTGGCTTAAAGCTCAACATTCAGAAAACTAAGATCATGGCATCTGGTCCCATCACTTCATGGCAAATAGATGGGGAAACAGTGGCTGACTTTATTTTTCTGGGGTCCAAAATCACTGCATATGGTGATTGCAGCCATGAAATTAAAAGACACTTACTCCTTGGAAGGAAAGTTATGAGCAACCTAGACAGCATATTAAAAAACAGAGACATCACTTTGCCAACAAAGGTCCATCTAGTCAAGGCTACGGTTTTTCCAGTGGTCATGTATGGATGTGAGAGTTGGACTATACACAAAGTTGAGTGCAGAAGAATTGATGCTTTTGAACTGTGGTATTGGAGAAGACTCTAGAGAGTCCCTTACTGCAAGGAGATCCAACCAGTCTATCCTAAAGGAAATCAGTCCTGGGTGTTCATTGGAAGGACTGATGCTGAAGCTGAAACTCCAATACTTTGGTCACCTGATACGAAGAGCTGACTCATTTGAAAAGACCCTGATGCTGGGAAAGATTGAGGGCAGGAGGAGAAGGGGATGAGGATGAGATGGTTGGATGGCATCATCAACTCAATGGACATGAGTCTGAGTAAGCTCCGGGAGTTGGTGATGGACAGGGAGGCCTGGCGTGCTGCGGTTCATGGGGTGGCAAAGAGTCGGACATGACTGAGCGACTGAACTTAACAGACTTAAAATGCTAAAAGAAAAAATCGCAGTATTCAACAGTGGAAAAATTAGGATGATGAAATATCATTTGATTAAGCAAACAAACGCACATCAATCCAGGCATCTGTTCTGAACTGGTATAGAGCCAGTATATATATGATTATAACTACTCATTAATATGGAAAAACACTCATGATACAATGATAAAAATGGAGTAAAGCAAATTGTATCTAGGTTGTAACAACTGATATAAAAACTCTCAGGCATGTGCACCATAACTTGGGTAAAAAGTGAACACAAAAAGGAGATCATGAAATAATGATAAAAGGGGGTAAAGTGAATCTTATCTGGGTGTAAGTCTAAAAACTCTCTCATGCACGTACACCATGATTTAGGTAGAAAAGCAATATAAACTGCTGGTTTGCTGAGAGTGGAGAACAGAAATCATCTTGCCTCTAAGGCTGCATTTCCGCTACTGCTGCAAAGTCCTACCCACTTCAAATGGGGGTGGGGAGGCAGAAGGCTAGGAAACACTGTCTCCATCCAGACAGCTCCAGACAAAGTCTGCCCACGTGGGTGGTCTCTCAAGTCTCCTAGGACAGTAGCCAAGAAGACTGTGGAACTCCCCACCAGGAACTCTGGCCAAGAAGGAGATTCCAGAAATCCAACACTGGGCAAATGCTTTCCAAATTATAAATTGGAGGCAGCTGGAAGCCCCCGTGTCGGGTGAGTTCAAATCACTTAGCCAGACTCTGGAACTCTGAGGAGTCTAGAAACCACAGACTGGAAAGCAGCATGGAAATGAACAACTGGAAGCATTTTGAGCCAAAGGTTTACCAAGCAAATGCCCTAGAATATTTTCTTCCCTTTATTTGTTCTTACTGCTGCTGCTTCTTTTTTGATGTGAGTCATGACTTCACTTGTGTCTTATCATCTGTATAAATGGAAAACTTGTGAAATCAGAACAGTCTAGAACATTGGGCAGCGGAGAGCTAGTACACAGGTGAAGACAGCCTGCAGGGGAACATCAGCACCTGCCCAGACTCCCACTCCCCCCTCCTCCACTCTGGGGCAGCCAGGATGGTCCTAAGCACATGAGTCCTGGCCACGCCCACCTCAAAGATTGGCCAAGGATCAACACCAGCAGCACTCCCAGGAATGACTAGGAGGGAATCTGCACTTTCACAAGACCTCCAGGTAATATGTGTACACACACTGGGAGCTGAGAAGCTCTAGCCCCTCTGGGGCCCAAACAGCTATGGTCCCAGGGTCAGCATGGCTCTGATGCTCCTCATGTATTTAGAATACATCCTTATCTCTGATGATTGCCCCTTGGAAGGAAAGCTATGACAAACCTAGACAGTGTATTAAAAAGCAGAGACATCACTTTGCCAACAAAGGTCCATATATTAAAAGCCATGGTATTTCCAGTAATCAGGTACAGATGTGAGACCTGGACCATACAGAAGGCTAAGCACCAAAGAATTGATGCTTTCAAACTGTGGTGCTGGAGAAGACTCTTGAGAGTCCCTTGGACTGCAAGGAGATCAAACCAGTCAATCCTAAAGGAAATCAACCCTGAATAGTCATTGGAAGGACTGATGCTGAAGCTGAAGCTCCAATACTTTGGCTACCTGATGCGAAGAGCTGACTCATTAGAAAAGACCCTAATGCTGGGAAAGACTGAAGGCAAAAGGAGAAAGGGATGGTAGAAGATAAGATGGTTAGACAGCATCACTGACTCAATGAATCTGAGCAAACTCAGGAGCTAGTGAAGGACAGGAAAGCCTGGCATCCTGCAGTCTATGGGGTCACAAAGAGTCAGACACAACTTAGTGACTGAACAATAACAACTATGATGGTTCCCATATCTCACTGGCTGGCTTCCTTGGGGTCCAGAACCATCTGAGCTAAAGGAACTGGACTCAGCAGAACTCTCATCTCCTTACCTGATTCAGCCAGCAATCCTGCATGGAGACACCAAGGTTATGTAAGCAGGTGACTCCCTAGGATCAAATAGCTCCCAGGGCACCCAACACTGCAGACTGCAGTCCAGTTCTCAGTCCCACGAAGCAGGGGACGAGTGGAATCCCAGACAGAACCTGGGCTCTAGCACGAAGGGCAGGCCATCACATGGAACACCACAGCCCGGGAGGGAAGGGCGCAGATTCACCAGGTGGGCAGCGAGTCACAGCCCAGGTGAGAAGGGCACAAATTCACCGGGAGGGCAGCGAGTCACAGCCCAGGTGAGAAGGGCGCAGATTCCCCGAGTGGGCATCGAGTCACAGCCCAGGTGAGAAGGGCGCAGATTCACCGGGAGGGCATCGAGTCACAGCCCAGGTGAGAAGGGCGCAGATTCACCGGGAGGGCAGCGAGTTCTGGCAGCTCTGCTCCCGGCCTCATGGACCTTCAGAGCATTTGCAAATCTGGATGGGCCCAGCTAAGCAGACAGAACAAGATCTTTGCTATAGAGAAAAGGCCTGGCCCGGAGGTTACTGAGGCACTGTTCACGGAGAGGAAAGCTAGAAACAATCTAAGTGCCCAACTATAGCAGAAAACTAGTAAAATAATCTATGACACAACCATGAAGCAACATAACCTTAAAAAAGATGTCCTTCATGGTGGGCACAGTGGGGGAAGGGGAAGATGGGACAAAATGAGAGAGTAGCCAATTGGCATATATACATGACCATGTGTAAAACAGATAGCTAGGGGGAAGCTGCATTATATAGCACAGAAAGCTCAGCTCCACGCTCTATGATGACCCAGAGCAGGAGGATGGGGAGGCTCCCAGAGGGAGGGGAGATGTGTATACTTCTGGCTCCTTCATGTTGCTGTGCAACAGAAACTTTCACAACACTGTAAAGCAATTATCCTCCAATTAAATCAATAAATGAATAGATGTTCTTCAAAATACTAAAGGATATATGTAAATGTATGTGAATAAAAGGCAAGTTGTAAAAGTATGTATATATAAACATTCACATGTGTATGTAAATATCTGTACACATATATATGTAATCTTATACATCATCATAGACACATGACGATGCGAAGTTAGGAGGAAAAGTCCATAATTAGAAAGAAAAACACGCTGACACTGTAATTTATGGGCAGTGAGAAGACAAGTGAGTCTTGTTTTTCTTAATTGACTTTTTGGCATTTTCCACTTTTCTAACAAGATCACATTTTACATTTATACTGAGCTCAAGGACACAACAAATCCCTGATTTGTTTAAAACTGGTAAGACTTCACATCCTTATAGAAATCTTGAATTCAGCACATGAAGTGGAAGATAGAGGGGTTCGGGAAATAGGGGCCAAGGCGGAGCTGCTATTGCTAGAGCAGAGGCCCTGAACACGTCAGCAGTTACCTGTGAAACAGGGGTTTCTCATCTGCAAGGAAATCGTATTATTTGTTTGTCATCATTCCTGGACTTCCCTGATGGCTCTAGTGGTAAAGAGCCCATCTGCCAACACAAGAGACTCAAGAAACGTGGGTTCAATCCCTGGATCTGGAAGATCCCCTGGAGGAGGAAATGTCAACCCACTCCAGTATTCTTGCTTGGAGAATCCCATGGACAGAAGAGCCTGGCAGGCTACAGTCCCTGGGGTCACAAAGAGTCGGACAAAACTGAGCAAGCACAATCAAGATCTAAGACATTCAGAGAGTTTTTCAGAGGGCAAACATATTTGAAACTTACAAGTTCGTGAGAAGCAGTCATGAACCCCAGATGCTAGCTTAGAAACGGACATAAAGTAGCCAAAACTCTTGATAAGGAAAAATTTTAAATAAAATAGAAGACAATTATGTGTTCTTCAAGTCCAGATATTAATTTTTAAGCAAATGAAAACCATACTGATTGGAGGGCAAAGACCATCCCACAACTGCATTTACTACTATAACAATACAGCTTATTTCCAACACACTTCCTTCTAGAGAAGGCCAGGCAGACGTGGGACCACCAGTAGCGAGAAAGGTGAGAGGCGAGGAAGCTGGTGCCCCAGGAACAACCCCCTGGAAGGATGGCAAAGTCTCATGTGTCTATGTGCCCAGCTCAGCTCAGGGGCCTCAAATTCAATCCATCCTCGCCCCAGTCCAGACTACACGCTGGGCAAGAAATTCACTGAGCGCCAGGGACCTGGGCCTTTACTTGACGATGGAAGACACACAGAAAACTAATTATATTTCATACGAAACCAAACAGGAGAGACGGCGAAAGAAATAGAAAGAATGGTAAAGAACAGTGTTTTTCAAATGTGGGTTGAGATACACTTGCTCTTTAGGAAATAAATTTAGCGCCTGTCAACCAGCAATTTTTTTTAGTGAAATACATTAGTTCAGAATAGACTAAAAAATACCAGAATAGAATAGAAAATGCCAGAATACATCACATGGGATAAGGGGTAAGCACTGCTGCATGAAAGACTTTCCAGCTTCACACACACACCACACACAGCAATGCATTTTTTCCTGTAGATAAGCATCACTGTAGCCCTCGATAGAAGGTTCTAGAATCCTCTGGGCAGACTGTGCCCAGTTTGCAGGGTAGTCTTTTCTAGGATAATCCCACAGAGCTGTAAGATTTGTGGACTGGAGTTAAAATGTCAGTGCTTGTATTAATTCTGATGGCTACACCCCAAATGCCCCAAATCTAGCACTGAGATCCACGTGTGGTAAAGAAACAGAAGCCCCTGCAGTAAACATGGGTGGGGGGGCCATCACTGAGACCCCTCAGGAAGCCTCAGGACCAGCCCCACTGAACTGCCTTTATCCTCCTTCGGACAAAGCCAACGTCTAGGGCACGGTGTCAAAGTTTTTTAGTTGCTTTACACTGCCCCCCAAAACAAAACTTAGGACATATCCATTTCAATGAAAAGCTCCATGGGGAGTGAAGCTGACGTCTTTACAGCCCTAGAGGATATGATCCAGACCTGCTATCTGTCAATGTGGATGATCGGTCATGGGTCCTGTTTCTGATCCATGGGATCACTGGTGCCCAGGGACACTCTCTAGGGGAACGGAATGTGGCTCTGGAACCAGGCAATCTGGGCCTCCATCATCCATACACCCAGTCCCACAACCTTGGGCAAGTTCATTAATAACTCTAGGTGTCTTCATCTAAAATCCATGACCATACCGTGGAACAGGGTTACTCTTAAGGATCACACAAGATGCTAAAGATAAGAAAGCACTCAGAACAGCAAGTGATCAGTGAACATCAGCTGTGGCTGTTCCAGCCGTTGGAGTTCATGCTTCTTTCTAGCCACTGTTGGAATCCATCCTTCCAGAGGCTTCTGGGCATCCAGAGGGATGCTCTACTTGTGTTCCTAAGAACCAAAGGCTAGGAGAGTTGACTGCATTGACTGTGAAGCAGAAACTGGAAGCTGACCCATTTCTCCAGGCAGCTGGAGAACATCACGACTTCCTGAGAAAAAGGCCATCGCCGGATGTGAGTTTGGGGAAACGCTGAAATATAGTCAGGGAACAAGATGGTCAGGCACAGCACCGAGGGCATAGAGGGTACAGAGAGGGGCTGCCATAACGTCATCCAGAGCACCTGAGCACCTGGCTCAGCGCAGTCACGGTCATGGTGAGCAGAGGAAGAGACAGCAATGGAAGGCAATGACCACGTTTGGCTTGGAGAGGCCGCAGGTGAAGGGTCACTGGGGCATACCTGGAGGAGAGGCAGACAGTGACCACACGGGGGTGGAGCAGAGAACAGAAGCAGAAGACACTGGCCACAGGTCCAAGGGTCAGCTCACGGGGAGGAGGACACGGGGAAGTGTGATGGCCAAGAGGGCTCCGCGAAGCACCTGCAGAGAATGTCTGGGGACGGCTGTTGGCAGGTGAAAGGGGTCATCTGATGTGCAGACAGAAGCTTTTAGACTAAATATATGTTGAAACTTCCACGCGGATTCCGTGTGTTTCCTGAAGTTAATTATGATCTGAATCTTCTCTTGCCTCCCCCTTTACTGAGATGTAAAATGCTAACCTGAATCCAGAAGGTGGGTGTCAGTGGTGGCTTCAGTTCTGAGGAGGTGACAGCAGGGTGCTCAGAGCGGTCACATCAAGTCACCCTGAACGACACCGGGAAGGCAGGGACCAGGCTGACCTCCTGACTCACTCCTAACTGAAGTGGTGGCTTCAGTTCTGAGGAGGTGCCAGCAGGGAGCTCAGAGCGGTCACATCAAGTCACCCTGAACGACACCAGGAAGGCATGGACCACGCTGACCTTCTGACTCACAAATGGGTGCCTGCAGATCACCTCCTAGATCAAAGCAGCCAACCAGGGCCACCCCAGGAAACAAAGTTTAACCCCCAAGAAAGGCTTTTTTCATAATTCCTCTACGTGAGATGACTCACAATTGTACTTCCATTTCCACAGAGCAAAACTTAGAAAGTTAAAAACTACAGAAAAACAGGATCCCATGATGGGAATTCTTAACTTTGGGAAGCTGAGAAAGCACCTATTGTGAAAGAACAAAATACAAAATTAGCAGAAGGGTGGCAACATTTCACACAACACTCAGTCATCTGTCTTGCAGATGTAAGCCTTGCATCAACACACAAACGTCACTGAATTCACCGTGTCTTATAATAAAACACCCACCAAAGGAAGGACTTCCAAGTCTACAGTTACTAAATGTCTTGACATCCAGGGAGGTGGGCAGACACAAGTCAAGCCCAATCAAAGTTAATAATCTAACAGTATATTTAGAAATCTAAAAGAATTTCTGGGCTCAAAAATCTAAAAGAATTTCTGGGCTTCCTGTCATTTGTATCTATTCTTAGACTCCCAGCCTCTGTTTTTTCCGAAATGCCACAGGATTTAGGAGCAAATGTACCAAACACACTGTTAATTTTAACCTCAGAACAATAAGGCAGCTTTAGGCAATAAGTTGGGCTTCCCTGGTGGCTCAGATGGTAAAGAATCTGTCCGCAATGTAGGAGACCTGGGTTTAATCCCTGGGATAGGAAGATTCTGTGAAGAAGGAAATGGCAAACCACTCCAGTATTCCTGCCTGGAGAATTCCATGGACAGAGGAGCCTGGCGGGCTACTGTCCATGGGGTCGCCAAAAAGTCAGAGACAACTGAGTGACTTTCACTTTCAGGCAGTAAGTTGCCAAAATAATTAAGCCACAACTTGAAAATAGGCACGATGCAGCGTTCTCTGTGGACCACCAGCTCTACATCACGACAGAAATGATGCTAAGGGACCACAGCTCCTCCAGACAGCAGCGTCACCTCTGAGATGAAAGGATCGTTATGACTCCTCACGTTAAGTGACACTGGTTCCCCCGGTCACAGCAATGCAACACACACCTGAGCACACGGACATCTTTGTTCGAGACTTAAAAGCTGGAAAATCACTTTCCCACAACAGTTTTAAGACAATAGCCATAAGGATGCTTTCTGAAATGACACATTAAAAGAACATTCAAAGAGGAACATGAGAACACAGCAGGCTTCAGGAAGCAGTGGAACGAAAGCTACGAGTTAATCATTTGGAAGACTCTTGTCCTCGGAAGGAATCAGCATGGGCAACACATGCAGACTACATGGCTTCTTCCACAGTAAGTCAGCCACATGGAAATTTCCAGAAAGGGGGATGCTAGGGAGTGTGTGGGCTCCGGGTTGATCTGTGGGCTTCCCCCATGCCCTGCCCCCTGGCACCTCTACCCCTAACATGTCCTGAAGACCACCCAGACCCCACCTTTGGGATAAAGGCATCTTGATCCCACAGAAGACCACAGGGCAAGAACAGATAATGAGGTGATGAGAAGAGCAGGACCACGGGAAGGCTGGATCCCGACTCACTGGAGGACAAAGACGTACCACTATGGGCACAGCTTCGCCTGAGGTCTGGCGGATGCCTGGGGCCCCTACAGCCTCAGCCTCCCACTCCCGCTCAGATACTGAGATGCCCTGACAACAGACACAAAAACACTGTTCTCATCCACTTCCCCACCCTTCCATGAGGAAACTGAGACCCTCTCCCCACGGAGAGACAAAGAGCAATGGCAGGGACTTCCCTGGCGGTCCAGCGGTTAAGACTCCACGCTTCAACTGCAGGGGGCATGCGTTCGATCCCTGGTTGGGGAACTAAGATCCCACATGCTGAGCGGCGCAGCCAAATTTTAAACAATCAAATTTAATAAAAGAAAAAAAAAAACAAGAGCAATGGTAGCAAAATTTAAGAGCAGCTACAGAGAAAAAAAAGAGAATCCCAATACAGGCACCACGATTACGGTCATGGCAAAGCCACTCCTGGGAAGTCCAGGTTTCGTAGGACGCGCAGTCCCTGCTTTCCTGGGCCCGCAGGGAACCCCGCGTCTAAGAGCGGCCCGCATGCAGTCGGCGCTGCCACACCCGAGGGCCTACCTTCACCCGGACGGTCTGGTCCGACACGCTGCTCATCATATCGCTGATGGACCGGAAGAGCTGCACCAGGGACTCCACGAAATCAGCCTCTCCTTTGTTCTCATAGAGCCTGCAAAGGAACACACAGATCTGTGGGCCAGGCACACGGCACACGGCCGCTTTCTGCTCCTGAGTCCACAGACGCTAAAGGTGCTGCTGGGCTGGTAAGGTAGACCAGGACAGAACATCCTCAGCGTCCACGGAACAAGGGAGAGGACTTGGCAGTGAGGATATCATCTGGACCATGCAGCTAGGAAGGTCTGCCTCTGTGCTGAAGAAGCTGATCTTCAGTCACTCTATTTATTGTCTTTTGTCTACATTCTACAAGTCTGAAAACCAGAGAAATGTAGTAAAAAGGGAGGGAAGGAGAGAAAGGGGAAGGAGGACAGAGAGGAAGGAAGAAGGGAGAAATCTAGCTTTAATGTTGCCCCGCAGAGATCTCATCATTAACATTTCAGGGTATATCCTGCCCGTGTTTCTTAAACCCATGTCACATAACAGACTATCACAAAGACAACAAGTTTACCATGATTTCAGAATCATTCAAAAATGACACTGTAAGAATAAATGCAAAAAATTACTTGATCTCAGAGTAATGATACTATATTATCATTGAATGATATTCTTTCATCATAGAATTGGTGGTTCTGGGAAAACATTCAAAAGGTAGAACATATTCAATAAATGGATAATAAAGAAGTTGTACATTGGTTCCATGCATGCAAATACATGTTGCTAATTGTAAATAAGTTTCATCTATAAATAATTTATTAGCAGATACTTCAAGCTGCCGTGTTACTAAAAACCAACACATTTGCATTTTAAAATGCTGCAACGCAGATGTTTTATTAATATAGACTAGCTTTCTGCCTAATTAAAAGTATACCATACCTGAAAACTTGTGTACAATGGAAAATTTTGTAAACTAAGTGATAATTAATTACCCTAGAGGTAATCTTATATTTAAATGAGTTCCATTGTAAGGAAACAAAGTCTGTCTAAAATGGGGAATTGCAACCTAGTGTATCTGTTTTGCAAAAGACTTTCAAAGAGGGGCTTGTATAAACAGTACCCAACAACGACACTTATGAAGTCATGAATTTCTGCCTGCTGGTAAAATTAAGCACAGTTCGGCAGACTGGTGCAAATACTTGGGGAAGTTTCTAGCATATACTCAGCCATTCTCCTCCACCCCCTCTGCCCCAGTATATCTGCCAATTCCTAAGGCTCAATGGGCAGGGGACTGAAAACCAAACTGAAAACATCTGTAAAGCAAAGTAGAGTTTTTATCAGTCTCCAGAGATAAAGAACTCAGTTTGAAAAATGCCAGGGAGAAGGGCCCAGATAACACAGCAGACTCTCAGTTGAAAGCCCTGGAAAACCAAAGGAAAACTGCATAAGACTGAGGCTTACAAAGGCTACACACAGCCTCTGTAGCCTAAGCGTTCAGTCCACTTTCTCTGTCTAGAAAAGATCAGTCCTCTCTAGAAGAAGATCACATCACCTTGGGCTTTGACAGTTGTATATGTTCACAGTCCCATATTCAAACAAGCTACTAAACACAGCAAAATACCATGTGGCCAAATTAAAGAAGGAAAAGACAACAGAAACAGATACCCAGGTGGTCAAGATACTGTAGTTAGCAAGTAGTTACATCTTGTCACAAGAATGTTAAAATATATATAAGCATTATAGCATTATACTGTAAAACAGAAAAGATGGAAAACATAGAAAACTGGAAATATGGAAAATAGAGAGATGGAGAAAACAGGAGGCAAGATAAAAAATTCTTTTAGAAAAATGAATGTATAAAAAAAGATGAAAATTCTGAAACGAAAATACAATATCTAAAATAAAGAATTCATTGTATGGGTAAAATTGAGATTAGACATTGTTAGAATCAGTGAAATGGAAGACAATCAACAGGAAAATAAACAGAAGAGAAAGAAAACAGAAACGTGTGCTAAGATACATAGGACATATTGAAGAGCTCAGATACATGTAACTGAAGTTACAGAAGAGAATGACAGGCACAGTTTGACAAATGCAACGTTAGAAGCGATAATGGCCATGAACTTGTTGAAACTAAGACAAGCGACAATCCAAAATTCAAGAAACTCTCAGAATCCAACGTAGGGTAGATAAAAAGCAAAACATTTCTATGCAACCCATAGTAAAACTGCTAATAACCACAGGAAAAAAAAAAGAAAAATGGCAAACATAGCTAGAAAAGAGTTGTTAAAGACACCATTAGCTTCAAAGATGTAGCAGTAAGTCTGAAAGCTGACTTCTCACCAGAAATGATGGAAACCAAAAGAGAAAAGAACACCTACAAGGAGAAAACAGCTGTCAATCTAGAATTCTCTATTAAATGAAAACATCCTTCAAAAACAAAGATGAAACCAACAATTTTCATAAAACAAAACCTGCATCAGACTTATACCAAAAGAAACACTACATGATTCCTCTGCACTTAAGGAAAATAATTCTATAGAGAAACATAAAATTAAAAGAAAGATCGAAAAACAAGGATAAGTATAAAACATATCGAATGAATGCTGACTATACAAAACAATAATAGCAATGCTTTATGAAGCTTAGGGTATTTGTAGACTTGAAATGCATAACAATAATAACACAAGAGAGAGAAAATGGGAGAGGAAAAGAAAATTTTGATTGGTACAAAAGAAGGCAGAAAAAAGCATAATATAGATGAGCAAAACAAAATTAATAGAAAGACAATTGATATAAACTTAATATGTTACCTGAGTGTATTATATATAGATGAACTAAATAGTCAATTAAAAGGATTTTTACACTGGATAAAATAAAAAAAAAACCAACTCTATATTGTGTATAAGAGACACACCTTAAATATAAGAACACAGGAAGGTTGAAAGTAAAAGAATGGGAAATGGTATTCTGCAAAAATACTAACCAAAAGATAAAGGGAACATTTTCACATTAAGCAGTAAGTTCACAACAAAGAGATCACAGTTCTAAATCTGCATGCCCCCAATAATACAGCTTCAAAATCTACAAGGTACAATTCATGGGTCTTATATTTAATATTCCACTAGGAATCCCTCAAGAATGAAAATTTAATTATTAATTCCTCTGCTGCCAACCACCATTTAAAAGATATATATGGTAGTATTTTACAGCAAGCACTTTGGAGCCCCTTTCTGTAAGGAAGGCGAGGTCTCTAGAGATGAATAAACCAAGAGTCCCTTGTTCAACCCACACTGAGGTGGGTAAGAGGAAAGGACTCAGAGGGCGACTGGTAAATACACAGACAAAGCCTAGTCATCATACCTTGCTCTAGTTAAACGTTGTTAAGTACCCATTAACGAGGAACAGCTTGACCTTTGTTTATTAACCACATCCTACAATTGTGGCTGAGGAAATGATACCAAAATGACAGATCTACAACTTATTCATGATCAGTGACTATTCAGGAAGCTAACACCAGGTGAGACAGGCAGAAGGCAGCAATAACCAGCTTCAGTGACTGGATTCAGACAGCCTCGTGCAGGCTGCGTCTGTTTTCCGGCTTTCCAGCTAATGTGATCCACCCACACAGAAAGCACAGACAAGCCAAACCAGCGGAGAAGTGCCCCTGGCTGTCAGGAGTCTCTCCGTGGGTTCCCCAAGAACCAAATGTTTTTGGACCAGAGTTTTAAAAATGCTGTTCTCATTTCTAAACAAACAAACAAAGTATGGATTTGTATAGTGAGAAAGCAAGTGGGGTGACAAGGATTAGTTTCAATATCTTCATCTCCAACGTTTCACCCCTTTCTTCTCCAGAAGAGTAATTACTGTCAATTAACGTGGAATTTTACAAAGCTACTACATTATGTGAAAGCACAGCATACCTGTTTGAAAGGAGAAGAAAAACAAAAGACCTCCGAAGTTTATTTCAACTGCAAATAGAAAAACACACTTGATTCCAGCTGTGAGCACAATTGTTTTTCTCTCAAGGTAATAGATGCTTTGCAGGTAAGAAAACGGGAACCTGAGTTTGCTTTCTCCCTCACCCCTGAAAAAACCATGCGTCAGAGTTGCTCAGAACTTGTTAGGAATCAAACATCCCGGAAAACTGGGCGGGACACAGGACGGCTTTTCCCCTAAACAGTATATACACAATAGGAATATTATTTCATGTCAATGTAATGCTTTGTGAAGACAATGAGGACTACCAAAATGGGTCTCTGGGTGGAGGGTATTTGAGGACAAGAAACAATTGAGAGACTTTAGCCCCATGTCTGTGATTTCAACATCCTGGTTTTTTTTTCCTATCATAGATTCTTCTCAGAAATCTCAGACTACAGATTAAAATTTAAGCACTATCATATTTATACAATGCAACTACAACTGTGTTCTAGGTTCTGAAAGGAACATATGTCCTTGTCTGCCCTCAAGAATCATAAAGGCGGCCAAGATACACATTTAAGAAACTAGAGAGAAACTAAGGTCAATATACTTTAAAAGTCTGGGACAGTCAGGGCTCCAAAGCCCATTAGGCTCTTGGAAAGGAAGGATTCTGGTGGGACAGTGTCTGGTGAGATGAGGTCAGGGATATCAGGACAAGGATCCTGGAAGGTTCATGAAGTCTTCTGGCAACTGCTCTAATAGCCTTCTCAACTCTTGGCACTTTTTGTCCTGAACGGCCTCAGCTCTTCACAAACACATGAACCCAGCAGAGAGACTCAGCTGGGGATCAAGCCTGGCTCCCCCAACTCCAGGAAAAAGGCCGGCACCAGGACCAAGGTTTCTGCCAACACCGTGCGGCCGAGAGCCAAAACAAAGGCATTCCTAAGGATGTCCAAACATAAAACACTGCCGAGGTCACGGGCAAGGATCTGTTCGGTATTCCGCTCCGTTTCCATGACACAACAAGACTGAATCACCCTGTGCAACACTTAGGGCTCAATGGCTCAAAGTCAAAGAGAGAGTGGAGACATGAGTCTCACAGACTGACCCCAAAACTAACGAGGAAGAAAGGCTGTCAGGGGCCTAATTACATGGGATTTACAAAGCTGGGACTTGGGCTTCCCAGGTGGCGCAGTGGTAAAGAATCCCTGTGCCAATGCAGGAGATGCAGGTTTGATCCCTGGGTCGGGAAGATCCTCTGGAACAGGAAATGCAACCCACTTCCCTATTATTACCTGAAAAATTCCACGGACAGAGGACCCTGGTGGGCTACAGTCCAGGGGGTTGCAAAGAGTTGGACACTTCTGTACCCACTGCACTGCGTTACTAACCTGAGATAAGTTAGGGATATTACGCTGGCAGGTAACAGGAATTCCTGATTAAAGGTATGAGAAAGAGTGTCAATGCCCATTCAATATATACTTCTTCACTACTTTACTAAAGGAAACCTGATTTTGTTGAAAAGTGAAGTCATTCAGTCGTGTCCGACTCTTTGCAACCCCATGGGCTGGAGCCTACCAGGCTCCTCTGTCCATGGGATTCTCCAGGCAAGAGTACTGGAGTGGGTTGCCATTTCCTTCTCCAGGGGATCTTCCTGACCCAGGGATCGAACCCAGGTCTCCTGCATTGTGAGCAGACGCTTTACCATCTGAGCCACCAGCATCAATAAATTCTTTCCCATCTCCCTTGCATCTAGGATGGTCATGTGACCAGTCTGGCCAATAGGAGGGAAGCACATGAGCCACTGTAGGCAGTGGGGACAATGTTCCTTAAGGAAAGTAACTGAAAGAGCTGTTGACATCCACCTTCCCTTCTCTGCAGCCTGCAGTGAGGTCTTGACACCAGGAGAAGCAGGAGCCTCTTTGGGGCCATGAGACAGACAGAGATTCCTAAGGACAGTGGGGCAGAGAGATAGAAGGAGCCAAGGATGAAATAAGTAAGCAGAGACCAAGTGCACAAGCTCCAGACTCTTCCTCTGGGTTCCACGCCATGTGGGGGAAACAAGCGAACCTCATCTGTTTCTGTAACATGTAGCCAGTCATACTGCTAGCCCCGAGAAGATCAATCAAACTCAGTGCTATTTACAAGACCATGGTCCCAAGATCGCACACCATTTGTATTTTCAGGCTGAAAGAGATTAAGGAGAAACAGAGAGAAACAATTTGCCACTGGTCCACTTGGGTGACCCCAATCTTTTCTAAGCAGCATTATTTTGTAAAAGATTATAGCATTTACAACAATAGCAGGAACACACTGACCTTGAACATACCTTTCTTTTCATTATTAATCTCTGAATGAGAAGGAAAATCAGCAGTGTGTTTGAAAAGGAGATGACGGGCATCAATGAATCCCTGACCAGGGCCATACTGATCACAAACTGTACATGATGAAAATTTTTTCACATAAAACATGACATAATCCATACCACCTGATTGTTCCACTCTTTCAAGTTCATCCTCTCACCTTAGTGTCAATGTTATTTTAGAGTAATCAAAGACTTAAAATTAGTGGGACACATATAAAAGCAAGATTTTGCCTGACTCTTCTGCAACCCCATGGACCGTAGCCCACCAGGCTCCTCCGTCCATGGAATTCTCCAGGCAAGAATACTGGAGTGGGTAGCCATTCCCTTCTCCATGGGATCTTCCCAACCCAAGGATCAAACCTGGGTCTGCTGCATTGCAGGCAGAGTCTTTACCATCTGAGCCACCAGGGAAGCCTCTAAATAAAAGCAAGATCAGATCAGATCAGATCAGTCGCTCAGTTGTGTCCGACTCTTTGCGACCCCATGAATCGCAGCACGCCAGGCCTCCCTGTCCATCACCAACTCCTGGAGTTCACTCAGACTCACGTCCATCGAGTCAGTGATGCCATCCAGCCATCTCATCCTCTGTCATCCCCTTCTCCTCCTGCCCCCAATCCCAATGAGTCAACTCTTCACATGAGGTGGCCAAAGTACTGGAGTTTCTGCTTTAGCATCATTCCTTCCAAAGAAATTCCAGGGATGATCTCCTTCAGAATGGACTGGTTGGATCTCCTTGCAGTCCAAGGGACTCTCAAGAGTCTTCTCCAACACCACAGTTCAAAGGCATCAATTCTTCGGCGCTCAGCCTTCTTCACAGTCCAACTCTCACATCCATACATGACCACTGGAAAAACCATAGCCTTGACTAGACGAACCTTTGTTGGCAAAGTAATGTCTCTGCTTTTGAATATGCTATCTAGGTTGGTCATAACTTTCCTTCCAAGGAGTAAGCATCGTTTAATTTCATGGCTGCAGTCACCATCTGTAGTGATTTTGGAGCCCAGAAAAATAAAGTCTGACACTGTTTCCACTGTTTCCCCATCTATTTCCCATGAAGTGGTGGGACCGGATGCCATAATCTTCGTTTTCTGAATGTTGAGCTTTAAGCCAACTTTTTCACTCTCCACTTTCACTTTCATCAAGAGGCTTTTGAGTTCCTCTTCACTTTCTGCCATAAGGGTGGTGTCATCTGCCTATCTGAGGTTATTGATATTTCTCCCAACAATCTTGATTCCAGCTTGTGCTTCTTCCAGTCCAGCATTTCTCATGATGTACTCTGCATAGAAGTTAAATAAGCAGGGTGACAATATACAGCCTTGACGAACTTCTTTTCCTATTTGGAACCAGTCTGTTGTTCCATGCCCAGTTCTAACTGTTGCTTCCTGACCTGCATACAAATTTCTCAAGAGGCAGATCAGGTGGTCTGGTATTCCCATCTCTTTCAGAATTTTCCAGTTTATTGTGATCCACACAGTCAAAGGCTTTGGCATAGTCAATAAAGCAGAAATAGATGCTTTTCTGGAACTCTCTTGCTTTTTCCATGATCCAGCGGATGTTGGCAATTTGATCTCTGGTTCCTCTGCCTTTTCTAAAACCAGCTTGAACATCAGGAAGTTCACGGTTCACATATTGCTGAAGCCTGGCTTGGAGAATTTTGAGCATTACTTTACTAGCGTGTGAGATGAGTGCAATTGTGCGGTAGTTTGAGCATTCTTTGGCATTGCCTTTCTTTGGGATTGGAATGAAAACTGACCTTTTCCAGTCCTGTGGCCACTGCTGAGTTTTCCACATTTGCTGGCATATTCAGTGCAGCACTTTCACAGCATCATGTTTCAGGATTTGGAATAGCTCAACTGGAATTCCATCACCTCCACTAGCTTTGTACGCAGTGATGCTTTCTAAGGCCCACTTGACTTCACATTCCAGGATGTCTGGCTCTAGGTCAGTGATCACACCATCATGATTATCTGGGTTGTGAAGATCTTTTTTGTACAGTTCTTCTGTGTATTCTTGCCATCTCTTCTTAATATCTTCTGCTTCTGTTAGGTCCATACCATGGGCTTCCAAAAAGTTCCTTTTTGTAGAGCAATTTTACTGAAAAATATGATAAAATACAGAAAAAAAAAAAAAAACCCTACTTTCTTAGTCATCTTTCACACCTTGACAGTGAGAAAATCATCAACAGGTTTCACCCTGACAAAAACAGAAAGCTTCATGACCCTCATCAAGATTGACACCTATCCATGATAAGGAAAGGAAAAGAGTGTATTCTTCAGTGAAGGAGCAGAGCATGACGGCCTTCACGGGTCTGAACTCACAGGAACCGTAGAGTGACCAGAGCGCTGGCCATGCTTGTCCAGCAACACAGGGGCTGTGGCCACTGACGAGTGGAGGGCACACCCCGTTTGTGGCCCTTACAGCTCTACACTCAGTCTCCTGCTCCTCCGGCTGACGCGCCCCACAGGGTACACGAGGCTGGCTCGTGAATACCTCCCCTCTCTCCCTGGCTGTTGTGGAAAGCCGACTTCAGGCCAACAAAATGAAGAGTCAATAAGGAGGTACCGACCTGGGTCCACGCTCCCTCAATTCCCCATATTCACGGATACGTTTCAAGAGGGCTGTGCTTTTAAAGATGACATGTACTCTGTGAATCAGAGGGACACTGATTCTTAAACTCCATCTCTGTGTTTAGGACTCACACAAGAACATCACCCTCCCAAAACTGACAAGAAGCAGCATCACCCACTGTAGGGCACCCTAAGCAGGCGCCTCCGCAAACAGCAGCAGCTTGAGTCGGCTTCAACGCCCCAGCACCCCACCTACCCTGGCT
The DNA here is from genome assembly GCF_029407905.1 of Bubalus kerabau. Taxonomy (NCBI): domain Eukaryota; kingdom Metazoa; phylum Chordata; class Mammalia; order Artiodactyla; family Bovidae; genus Bubalus; species Bubalus kerabau. Next base: position 48,758,457 of record NC_073645.1, on the reverse strand, counting down.
TCTCCTCTCTGCATTCAGAGCTAAACATTGTGGACCAACTGAAACCTCATTTATTTTAGCCCCATTCTTTCATCTATAGATATCTAGGAAAAAAAATAATGTTCTCTATAAAATGATGAAGTCATTATTTTAAAGTGGATCGGAAATACCCCAATCCACTTTAAAGTTCGAAAACAACTCATAAATTTGCCCAGATAAGCCATGAAACACATCCCTAAGTTAAAACACTGAATGTCCATGCACAAGGCCATTTCGTGTATAGGAACCTCTCTCTAGAAACAAAACATGATTCTAGTTGAAGGAAAGAGGGTGGAAGCCCCACCATCTTCCCAATTTACCTTGCTGTTTATTATTGTTGATGTGGCTTGTTTTAATTTTGTGTTTTCTTCAAGGGGCTTTTTTCCTCTGTAAAATAACACTGAAAAGAACTGCAGAACTCTGGGTGTTCAGTCTGTACTGCGTTGGATAAAATGCCAACACTTTCAGGAGACAATGTTTGACTCACAGGCACACAGTTCAGACTCAGGGCTCAAGATTCAAACTCAGAGAGCTTGCCTTTTACTCCACTGGGGAGCAGTTAGGGTGAACGTGGACAGCTCCAGCCCAGATTACTGTCTGTTAACTGCCGTGTTCTGCTAGACCGCAGGGAAAGAAGGGGAGGAGGAGAGAAAGGCAAAGAAGAATGAGGCAGCGGAAGGGAGAAGATGCAGGAAGGAAGGAAGAAAAGGGTCTCCTCCCAGCCCTCTGGAGAGCCGGCACGGGGACACGCACTGGTTGAACAGGATCCGGGAGCGCACGATGAACTTGAAGATGTACTCTAGAGCCTTCATGGCTTTATACAGCTGGTCGCTTATTCCCGGCTTCTCGGCATTGTCCACGTAGTTCCGCAAAACTTTCGTCAGCTTCCTGTTTGGAATGGAAACACACATCAACAAATTCAGATGACTACAGTATCTCATTTCTTAACTGGGGCAGAAATATACAAGTGGGTATTTGGGTTCTTTTTAGCTGGGTTCACAAATTATCAGTATGTGCATATTTGTGAAATGTATTCGAAACAGATTAAAAGTGAGCTATAAAACAACTCTCAGAGGAGCGAGATCTGAGCATTTAACAAGCACTTTCTAAATTTTAGATGTCATCCTCAGCATTTAAGAGTATTATATAATTTATTCTCCACAGCAACACTGTATGACAAGTGTTCAGTTTTACCCCTAATTTGCAGCTGGAGAAGCCCAGGACTCGGTGGGTGATCTAGCATTCCAATGCTCAACAATGAAATCAAAGGGGTTTTCTTTACAGACATATCTATTTTCATAATGCTCTTTTTTTTTAATTGAGTGCTATTTTCAAATGATAGAGGCAGTAAGAGTAATAATCAGTTTTTAATTCTGTCCAAATGTCTACATTTTCTACCACTATGCATGTATGCTCAGTCATGTCTGACTCTTTATGACCCCATGGACAGTAGTATGCCAGGTTCCTCTGTCCATGGGATTTCCCAGGCAAGAATACTGGAGTGGATTGCCATTTCCTCCTCCAGGGGATATTCCCAATCCAGACGGAACTCACATCTCCTGCATTGGCAGACAGGTTCTCTACCACGGAGCTAACTACTGGCCCATAAACTAATAATCTTCAAGTCAAGCCTTTTAAATCATAAAGGAATAATTAAATAACTTCAGTGTATTTTCAGCTTTTGGTGCATTTGGCTACACTGTAACTTCAAAAACTAGCAACATATGTAAAACTTGTATGACAACAACCAACAAAATTACCCCCAAACCAAACGTCTCCACCCCCTAACTTTTTCAGTAATCAACAAGAATTCCTTCTGGCTTTTAAATATTCATAAACAACAACAACAACAACCTGCCAAGGTACTGACAGCTTTTCTCGTTAAGTTATGAGCCAGTGTGCACCAGCTTGTTATTTGAGATTATTACAAGTCACTCATAAGAGCAACTGAAGCTTGGCTCGTGGATGACCTCGGAAGAACCCAAGAGAAACGATTTTACTGATAAATCACAATAAAAAGGCTGTGGGGCGACTGAGAGGATGTGAAATCATTTCTAACACTGATCAAGATGAAGAACTCGAGAAACCTCACAATGCTGTCATAGGAGCCTTCCTGGCAGTGTGTCCTGAAGAAGCGAGGCCAGAAAGATCCCCTCCCGTTAGGTTCCCCTGGTCCCGACCCTGGGAAGGTATGTACCCTTACAGGTCTTGTGATGGTTCTCGAGGCCCGGCAGAGCCCCTCAAGTCCTGGCATAAAAGCTGTTTCCCCCAGTTTAACAACATACTTTCCCAAACTGACAGCCCCACACACCCTGTTCTCTTAAACCTACTGATAGCCCAAGAAATATACATTCCATCTGGAGAAGGGAATGACTACCCACTCCAGTATTCTCGCCCAGAGAATCCCATGGATGGAGGAGCCTGGTGGGCTACAGTCCATGGGGTCGCAAAGAGTCAGACACAACTGACCGACTGACGCTTTCACTTTTCACATTCATTCCATAGAAACAGATTTTGGAAATCCTTCCAAAAGTTCAGTCAAAGGAAAGAACAAAAAGAAGGAAAGCATGACCCAGAATCAGAAAATAAATCAGGAAGTCACAGGACCCGAATCCACACCCATCACACCACTTGTAACTATAGAAAGACCAAAACTGCTCGGCCCCAGGTGAGAGGACCAGACCAATGCGGCATCGGTTCAGTGGGGAGGAGGCCCGAACCAGCTCTGGGAAAGGCAGGTCTGTGCACAGAAGGAGCACGTCCTGCTGGTTTTGGGGAAGAACCGTCCCCAAAGCTGACGCCTCCCTCCCTCCTGGCTTGGACCAGCCCTGGTCACTCTGCCCCATGAACCACCCATGCAGTGAGTACCTGCTCTGTGACTTAGAAGGCTAAGAAGTAACACCCATTGCCTCTAGTCATAGTTAATTTCTTCTCAGAGTTGTTTGCAAAGAAAGGCTCCAGATCTCAACATTTATCAAAGGAAAGAGGTAAAGAAACTGCCTGGATGGGAATCTAATCTAAGCCTCCGCCCACCTCCCCCCCAAGCAGGGGAGGGGAGAGACTGTTTGTGATGATGCTTGGTACTAGAATGTCCCCTGGGCTGGAGAACGCTGCAAACACTTCATTAGGGCAGAGGCAGCCTTCCTGATTGCGTTAGAACTGCGTGAACCTCAATTATCTCCTCTGGCATTTCAAGGCAAAATGCTCAGATTCCAACGGCTGAAGAACCACTTGGGGTTGCTGGTTAGTCAAAACAAGATAAGAACACTTATTTTCTGAAATTAAAATTTTTTCTGCAGATGACAGACTGGACGAGAGGATATAGATTCTTGGCTCCATCCTGTCGTAACTTAACAGTAAGATGGTATTTTCTGTGTCTTCCATGGAGTAACCTGCCCAATGCTCCCCAGGTATGCTTCCCCCTTTGAGAATAAGGGCAAGGGGACACCAGAAAGAGGACCTGGACTGCAGCACGGTGACCTTGCCACCGTTTTGACTTTCTAAAATGAAAGTAAAAACTCTAATCTGAGAACAGTTGTTTGGCCCAGTTTCAGTAAAGGAGGATGGTGGAGGTGACACCGGAGGAGGTCACATGGGACCCAGAGCAGCATACAGGCCACCCCCATGAACCCTGCACTGACTCCTTTTGGTTGCTATAGCGAGATGGTGCCACCCGACCAGCAGTCTGCAGGGAACCCTCTGAAGTGCGGGCCAACTGGGCTTCTCCACAGAGAGAACTGAATGTCTTAAACAAAGGTTGATTAGCCAGCAAGCACCAGGCTTGTCACAGCTTGCCCTGCGTGCCTAAGCACACCCCTGCTTCCTGCCACGTGGGGCTCCACCCGCAGCCCTGCAATAAACAAGCACTATTGCAGATACAGAAGAATCCAAGACTCAGGGACAGGCCCGCTGACCTTGAGTTCCCACAGCCAGGGACAACAGGTTCTGACCCAAGTAGGGGCAAGACACAGATGGGAACTTCGATTCAAGTTCCTGGCCCTAAAAGGGAATCATTCTAAGGAATCTAAGTGAAATGTTCTTTAAAATATTAAACCTTTCTTTTTCACTGCAGCTCACACAGAAAACAGTCCGAACCAGTGCCAATAAATCCCACTGTGAGAGAACGAGGAACTCGCCCTAATAATTCTAATAATAACAGAATCTAACTACCGCTTGGTGCTGAGTGCCACGGATTATTCCAAACACTTGACATGTTACGAACTTATTAAAATTCTCAAGTAAACCTACAACCGTGCTGTTGTGCAGATGAGAAGGCTGAAGCTCAGAGACGCGAAGCAACCTAAGCTTGCCAAGTGACCGCGGCAACACAAGCCGTGGCAGCAAGTCCCAGGGCTGTGGCCTTGACACCAGGCTCCACACCTTCCCCTGGGAGCCCTACTCGACCCGACAGGGGCCCAGGTAGGGAGCAGCTGGGTGAGTGCAGAACAGCTGGGTGGGGAGTAAGAATCCTAGTTAGTCAGAGCTGAAGCTTCTGGAACAAAGGAGAGGAACTCTTTAAAGAGCAAAAAGAATCTGAAAAGGAATATATGTATATATTATACACACACACATAACTGAATCACTCTGGTGTAAACCTGAAACTAACACCAACTTGCAAATCAATGCCACTTCAATAAAAACAACTATGTAAAGAAAACAATTTTAAAAAGAAAGAAATGCAGGAGTATTAAAAGACAATATCCAGATGAAGTTTAAAAATAATTGCCAAACCTGCAGATGTTTTATCTGAACAACATTAACATTCTGGCTCTTTAAACATCACTAAACCACTTTAAAAGAAAAAAAAAATTATTTTATCCAGCTTAATCCAGCAGAGCAAAAATAAACAAATCACCTGCAACCTTAAAAAATAAAGAGTGAAGAAATAGACTGAAAAGTATAAGACTGAATTTTATTAATATTCACACTAAATAACCAATAATCTCAAGACAAGACCACATCCATTCATTCATTCATCAAATGGCTGTGAGAAAGCTGCAGTGTGGCAAGCACTCTGTATCCATATATCCATTTCATCAAACATAGAGGGAACAACTCAAAGACAAAAGAAAGGTGTAGAGAAGAACAAGAATTTATTCCAGAATCCTATAATGCATCCCCTATCTTTTCCAAGATTTTTAGGCCTGTTAAGAGGAAAACAGTAATAAAAATGATCCCAGTAAACTCACCATTGGGGAAGGGAAATGTAGACCCATAGGCAAAAGTACACGGAAAAGAGTCTTAACAAAGATACAAAAAGAAGAACTGGTTTTAAAACAACAAAAAAGAACTTACGTGTAGGCTAAGGTTGCACTAAAGTGTTTCTTAATGTAGGTTTCCAGAACAGGATTAAAGTGCTGAAATTTTCTATCAGCAATTAGTCCAATGATAAATACCTGTTAAATTAATATTTTCATTAGCAAAAGAGATGCAAACCATTTTGGAATCTTCAGCTGAATCACCTGCACCTCTGTGCGAGTCAACTGAGCGCTAACATTTTCAGACACAGGCTGGCCAGCCAGTTTATCTCTTCTTCCGCTGCCAATTACATCCCTAACTACAGCGCTACATTGCAAGAAACTTTCTACCTCTCAATTCATTTGCTTTGATTGGGCTTACAACTGAAAACGCTTTCAAGGTTACTTTGACGGCTCCCGCCCCAGCTGCAAAGGTTGCAACATGAAAGCCCCGTAATTTCTAAGCAGATGCAAAGTCAAGGTCCCTTACCAGAGCATCAAACACTAACGTATCAAAGGTCTCGCTCTCCGAGTTCTCCATCATGATGTTGAAGAGGGCATCCAAGGTGTCCTGGAGGAACTGGAGGGACACAAAAAGTCAACAGGCGATATAAACTCTCCAACTCTCCCCAGACGATCACCTTTGGCAGAACTCCCAACACCCAGCTCTCCCAAACAGCACCTACTGATTCTTCACGGCCACAACACACATGTGACAAAAATCTGAGATGAGTGAATTCAAAACAAAGACAAGCCACCCTAAGTTAAGTGGAGGATGCGCAGCAAGGAAATGCACAGAGCTCATCCCCCACCCCCCATGGGACCTCTCCAACCCTTCTCCTGGTTTTCACCAAGACCAGGAGTTCAACAGCAACCCCAGGAAGATTGAATCTGACTTATCCGGTTCACCCTGGGTGGGACCTGAGCTAGTGAGTGGGCAGTTCCACAAAGGGACAAATTTCTAGTTTAATAAAGGATCTTCTATAAATACAGATGCTATGTGATTCTGAAACTGGGGTACAGAGCAAAGGGCCAGAAAGTGCTTAATTTATGTAACAGTAATTTAGAAATCCTATTATAGCCTACTATGTCACCAAATAAATATTACAGCATAGCATGACAAAATACTAGGGATATAATTTTGAAAAAATTAGGAGACTTCAAAGTTATGTCACACTAGAAATTATCTTTGAATCCTTCCCCTATTCTCCCTAGAAAGAAGTTTAAGATGAACTAAAAAGACTGCATTGGAAGTAATGAGTTCCCTGTCGGTGGGGTAGGGCAAAATGCCATACGGTGGACTAGTGACCATACAAGGGAATGAAGTGTGTGTATATTCATCGTGAAGTCACTATGGATCTGCACATTGAAACCAGGGTGAGCTATCACTTCATCCAGAGTGTGGTGGCTCTCATCAAATAGATGGACAACAGTTAAGCATGAGAAAGGCAGAGAGAAACCAGAGCCCTGATATATATACTGGTAGAAATGTAGAATGAGGCAATGGCTTTGGAAAACCAACTGACAATCCATCAAAGGGTTAATGTAGATTTACCATGCAACTCAATAATCTCATTCCTGGGTATGAAACCAAAAGAATGGAAAATGTATATCTACACAAAAATGTGGACACAAATATTCAGAGGAGCTTTATTCACCATGGTCAAAACGTGGAAACAACCCAAGCGTCCATCACCTAATGAATGGAATGCTTGCATGCTAAGTCACCTCAGTTGTGTCTGACTCTTTGCAACCCCATGAACTGCAGCCTGCCAGGCTCGCTGTCCATGGGATCCTCCAGGCAAGAGTACTGCAGTGGGTAGCCATTTCCTCCTCCAGGGGATCCTTCTGACCCAAGGATTGAACCCTTGTCTCTTATGTCACCTGCATTGGCAGGCAGGTTCTTTACCACTAGCACCACCTGGGAAAGCCCATAAACTGTGGCATATCCATACAGTGCAGTATTTATTATTTAAACATAAAAAGGAATGAAGTTCTGATACATGCCACCACCTGCCTTGAAAGCGTTGTACTCAGGAAAAGAAGTCAATAAGAAAAAATGTTATATATTGTCACTCGATTTACATAAAGTAGCTGGAATAGTCAAATCTATAAAGACAGCTGGTGGCAGGCAGAGTGGAGTGATGGCCAACAGGTACAGGTTTCTTTTCTGGTGAAGGAAACGTTCTGAAATAAGATTGTTCAGGTAGTTGCACAACTTTGTGGATATACTGAAAACCAGTGAACTGTACGAATTAAAAGGGTGTTTTCTGGTATGTGAACTACGTCTTGATCACATGGTTATTAAGAACACAAGGAGCAAGTGAGACAGTCCCACAGCTAGGACAGAGGAGTGGCTGTGTGAGATCCCTGGACCAGGTCTTCTTCGGCTGCTCGGCCCACACACAGAACTCCAGGGCCTCTCACGTCCCCAGAGGATCTTGAGACTGAGAAACCAAAGACTTGCCCTCCCACCAGAGCTCACCCCTTAGCTCCCCAAGCTGTGGAAGCTTGCACATTCAGGGTCCCACAGCTCTTCCCTGGTGGCTCAGATGGTAAAGAACCCGCCTGCAGTGCAGAAGACCCGGGATGGCTCCCTCGGTCCAGAAGATCCCTTGGAGAAAGGATTGGCTACCCACTCCAGTATCCTTGCCCGGAGAAGTCCATGGACAGAGGAGCCTAGCGGGCTGCAGTCTATGGGGTCGCAGAGTCAGACATGACTGAACAACTAACAAAGCTCTTCTTCCCAAGAGACGACAAGCTCCCAGACCTAGCAAGCAATACGAGACCCATCAGGCATAAAATCCTCGTTCTGTCCCACTGTGCCTCCGACCCCCTATTCCGTGCCAGGAAGTGTCACATAGAAATGGGCAGGGGAATGAAACCAGCCGGACCAGGAGGCATTCTGGTCTAGACATCCGTGGTTCTGTCAGCTCCGTAATTATTTAATCCTGCACCACATTCATTACGTTTGTATCATTTCCCATCATTTTCAGATTGTAAAAGCTTTGCAAAGGTCAAAACTTGATGCCATCTGCTAAAAGCCCAATGTTCCTGCCAAGAGACTCACCAGGTGCCAAGCCCTGGCTTGGCACAGTTCGAGGAAATAGATCCACCCGCCCCACCCAGATGAATGACACAGAAACAGGGGCCAGGGCCTGGATCGCTGCAGCATTTCAGGGACAGGAGTGTCCTGAGGGTGGGCCCTCACCCAAGGCCACGAAAGGGCTGCTTTTGACTCCCACTCTCTCTCCAAGACCATCCACTGAAAACCACGATCGCCATTGTCATATGAACAAATATTTTCTTCAAGCAATGTCACTTTTTCCAATGACCAAATACTTTCAACAGTCTATCAGGCAATGTCATCTTTCCAGTGAAAGTTACAAATACACAGGGACTTCTCCAGTGGTCCAGTGGTTAAGACCTCATCTTCCAATACAAGGGGGTACGGGTTCAATCCGTGATCAGGGAGCTTAGGTCACACACGCCTTGAGGCCAAAAAACCAAAAGACAAAACAGAAGCAATAGTGTAATAAAATCGATAAAGACTCTAAAAAATGTTGCTGTTGTTCAGTTGCTAAGCTGTGTCCAGCTCTGCACATGGACTACGGCACACCAGTCTTCCCAGTCCTCCACTATCTCCCAGAGTTTGCACGAATTCATGGCCATTAAATCCGTGATGCCATCTAATCATCTCATCCTCTGCCGCTCCCTTCTCCTCCTGCCCTCAATCTTTCCCAGCATCAGAGTCTTGTCCAATGAGTTGATTCTCTGCATCAGGTGGCCAAAGTATTTGAGCTTCAGCTTCAGCATCAGTCTTTCCAATGAATATTCAGGGTTAATTTCCTTTAGGATTGACTGCTTTGCTGTCCTTGCTGTCCAAGGGACTCTCAAGAGTCTCCTCCAGCACCCCAATTCAGAAAAATCAATTGTGTGGTGCTCAGCCTGGTGGGCTGCCGTCTATGGGGTCGCACAGAGTCAGACACGACTGAAGCGACTTAGCAGCAGTAGTCTTCTTTATGGCCCAACTCTCACATCTGTCCATGACTATTGGAAGAATCATAGCTTTGACTATATGGACCTTTGTCGGCAAAGTGATGTCTCTGCTTTCTAATACGCTGTCTAGATTTGTCATAGCTTTTCTTCCAAGGAGCAAGTGCCTTTAATTTCATGGCTGCAGTCACTGTCCTCATTGATTTTGGAGCCCAAGAAAAGAAAATCTGTCACTGCTTCCACTTTCTCCCATTCTACTTGCCATGAAGTGATGGGACTGAATGCCATGGTCTTAGTTTTTCTAATGTTGAGTTTCAAACCAGCTTTTTCACTCTCCTCTTTCACCCTCATCAAGAAGTTCTTTAATTCCTCTAAAGAGTTCCTAAAAAAAATGGTACACATCAAAAAAAAAAAAAAAAAAAAAATCTTAAGAGAAAAGTTACAAATACACAAAAGGGGGGTCTTAAATAAGTGGAATAAGATGCACAGCCTATAAATGTTCTTCCATATAATGGAAAGCAGCCCCATGTAGGCTGGGACCCCGTGTGGTCCTTAGATGAGTCCGTTCTTCACTCTAGGCCTAAGGGTATTTAAGACATGCTGGTGACTGGAAAGAATAAACTCAGGCAAAGCAGGTAAGGGCCAGAAAGGTCCTCCAGGCCTGGGCAGTTCCAGTGGACACAGGAAGGGTCACGACAGAGGTGAAAAATCACCTCCAGGGATGAATAATAGGAGATGATAATAGATCAGCTAAAAGGAACAGAGGAAGGCAATAAAACCAGATGGCTCTAGATTTTCCCTGGTCAGTGTAACAAAAGTTCAACAGAAATACAAGTAATCCCTGACGTGATACAGGGCCCGCAAAATGAAAGAGGACACAATTTCATTAACTGCGGGTCTTTTAAAGAAGTACTGTGAAGTTATTCAGCCAGTTTTCATCTGAATTAGGGAATTCATAGAACCCTGGGAAGTTTAAAATACAATTAACATTGTCCAAGCCCAGAGAAGAAGACAAGGGCCGGGAAAAGATGATTAAACTTTGAAGATTAGCAAGGATATGTTTGAATGGTTATACAATGAATTTAGGAGAGCAATGCCACCGAATTAATTTATACTGAAGCTAACCACACTGCTGTTTAATTGAAACCATTTGAAGTAATTAATTTTTAGAGAGATAAGGTTGTCTCCCTCCGCAAGCATCTCACGGAGGGTACGGGACTGAGGCAGCAGCGCAGACCTGGCAGCTGGGAGCCTGCTCAGGGGGGCCCGCCTGCTGCCACTAGCCCGGCTGGAGCCCAGTGGCCACGGACGGGCACTGCCTTCCATACAAGGAGGAGTCACCGAGCAGACGGGAGACAAGGAGAGCCTAAGAAAATACCAAAAGTGCCAACAAGGACCGAACTTGAGCGTTCCAAGGGACCTCCGATCACACCAGTCTGACTGTCCAATCTCAGATGAAGATTCAGGAGGGCATCCAGCATTGCTCCAGAGCTTGCTCTGTGAGAGGCTAAGAAATAAACCAAGACTGCAGAGGGGGAAAGCAGCTAAGACTGAAGACTGCGACTTCACGGACACACCATGCAGTTCTCCACATCAACGACAGGGCTTCTGGGTGAGTCGAGAGCCAGGATGGCAGGACAGTGATGACCATAAATCGTGACACTCTTGGACCACCTCCCAGGGCCAGAACCTTACGCAGCCTCCACAATGATCATCTGAACAAGGCACTCTGGTCCTGTCCATTTTACAGCAGGGAAAGTGTGTGTGGTAGTAGCTTAGTCGTGTCCGACTCTTTGTGACCCCATGGACTGTAGTCTGCCAGGCTCCTCCTCTATCCATAGAATTCTCCAGGCAAGAATACTTGAGTGGGTGGCCATTCCCTTCTCCAGGGGATCCTCCCAGCCCAGGGATTGAACCCGGGTCTCCTGCACTGCAGGCAGATTATTTACTGTCTGAACCACCAGGGAAGCCCAGCAAAGACACAGGCTATGGCAGGGAAAGCGAGGCTTAAACGAGGTTATTCAAACTACGGTAGCCCCACAGCGAGAACCCAGAGTCCTAGACTCAGTTGATTCCAAAGACCATTTCCCTCACAGTGAAGCCAGGCCACCCTCCCCGACCAGGGTCCAAGGAGGACTGTCCTCCTAGAGGTATGCGTCAACATCCCGAAGATGCTGGTGGTTTAAGGGGTCAGAGCCAGAGCCCCACATGGGCAGACCGTGTTTCATCGCACTTGGCAGGCGTGCTGGTTTTTACCACCCCAAGGTTTGTGACAACCCTGGATCCAGCAAGTTTATCGGCCCCATTTTTCCAACAGCACTCGCTCACTCGGTGTCTCTGGGTCACGTTTTGATAATTTTCCCGTTATTTCCAGCTTCTTCATTGCTATATTTGTGGTGGTGATGTGATCAGCGATCTCTGATACGACTACTGCAAAAGGGTTATCAACCACTGAAGATTAGGGTGACGGCATTTCTCTCAACAAGGTATTTTAATTAAGGTATGGACATGATTTTTTTTAATTTTGGAAGGTTTATCGGGGGGGTTGTTTTTATTGAAGTATAGTTTATTTACAATGTGTTCGTTTCAGGTGTACAGCACAGTGGTTCAGTCATACATATATATCCATGTACATATAAACACACATATATATTATATATGTACTATATATTGTACATAATACATTATATTATATATTATAGTTTTTTTAATTCTTTTCCATTACAGGTTTTTATAAAATAATGAGCTTAGTCCCCTGTGCTGTACACGAGGTCCCTGTTGGTTACCCATTTTATATCGTAGCTAGCTTTTCTGACACGATGCTACCATACACTCGAAAGACTACAGCAGGGCATGGGCATCCCTTCGGTTTGCATCGAGGAACCAAATCATTCATGTGACCTGCTTTCCCACCGCAATGTGAAACCGAACCCACCGTATCTTGGAGGCGCGGCTCTGTCCTGGGAGGCCGCACCTACCCCTGTTCCTACACTTTAGGACAACGTGTTACCTTCACCACCTCTCCGCCGTCCACCTTCATCAGCTGCCTCAGGTTCTGCTGCAGCAGGTTGGTGTTGGATCGCCACTTCAGGAGCCCCAGCAGGTCCACTGGAAACGGGAAACGACAATCAGTTCCTCCCAGCAAGGACTCAAGTCTCCCTCATGCACCCATCACATCAGGTGTCCAACATCACTTTTTGAACAGAAAAACCAAGTCTATTTGGAAATGTTCGCCAGCTAAATATTTCAATACTTTTCTAGAGGCATCCTTGATGCCCAGTGCAGCTGAATTCATTATTTTCAATTACATTTACCATGAAATGATTTACAAACAAAAGCTTCAGAAAGGCAGCTAGGAGCCCATGAAAGGAAGACCAGCCTTTCCACCTCCAAGAAGGCAAATCAGAGCAGCAGCAGGCCTGCGAAGCCGCTCCTGGCAGCTTCTCCCCAGAGGCTATTCCCTGCTTAAGAATAAGACTCTTACTTTTTAAGATAAAATAATATAAAATAAAGGCCTCCCCGATGGCTCAGAAGTAAAGAAACTGCCTGCAATGGGGGAGACAGAGGAGATCTGGGTTCGATCCCTGGGTTGGGAAGATCCCCTGGAGGAGAAACTGGCAACCCACTCCAGTATTCTTGCCTGGGAAATCCCGTGGACAGAGGAGCCCGGCAAGCCACAGTCCAAGGGGTCGCAAAGAGTCGGGCATGACTGAGCGCCTGGGCATGTGATATAAAATAACCAACTCAAACGCAGTGCTGAGAATGCAAGGGGACAGTCCCTGCAGGACACAGGCTGCTGCCCACTGCTGTACTGAGCCTGCCGCCCTCACCAAGGCTGGGCCTTTCCGGAGTCTTTATGTTTGTTTTCTAACAGAAAAACCACAAGTTGAATGCATTGGTTTTTGCAGACTAAAGACATTGTGTAAGACAATGTTGAGAAATGATTTTGTTTAAGGCATGAAGACAGACTCCAAAACATCTCGAGGAAAAGACGTTGGCCTACACAACTCTCACTTGCAGTCATATTAATATCCCATTACGTGAAGAAAACACAACTGGCAAAACACAGCTAATGTACTGTTTATGCTCATCAGGAATGAACTTCTGCTACAGACACTATCTCTATTGAAAAAAAAAAACCCTAGTCAATACTGAAAAGAAAAACATAATTTTGGCAATAAGGTAGAATTTCAGTGAACACAAGACAATTATAATTTAAGGATGTGAAAGTGTCAGTCGCTCAGTCATGTCAGATTCTTTGCAACCCCATGAACTGTAGCCTGCCAACCTCCTCTGTTCCTGGGGTTTCCCAGGCAAGAATACTGGAGTGGGAAGCTATGCCCTCCTCCAGGGGATTTTCCCAAGCCAAGGACTGAACCCAGATCTCCTGCATTACTGTCAGGCAAGAATACTGGAGTGGGTAGCCATGCCCTCCTCCAGGGGATCTTCCTGACCCAGGGATCAAACCCAGGTCTTCTGCATTACCATCTGAGCAATCAGGGAAACCCCATAAAGATCAAACCACATAAAAGGTGATAAGCACCGAACACACATTCTCATTTATATGGCCTCACCCAAGCACAGGTATTGAAGGTAAGAGTTACAAACAGGAAAACGCAGGGGGACATCCTTGTGTATTTGGAATATGAATAGCATAGATTCAAGCATCAGTTGGGCCATGCTAAGAGTTGGACCATAAAGAGGGCTGAGTGCCAAAGAATTGATGCTTTTGAACCATGGTGTTGGAGAAGACTCTTGAGAATCCCTTGGACAGCAAGGAGATCAAACCAGTTATTCCTAAAGGAAATCAATTCTGAATATTCATTGGAGGGACTGATGCTGAACTGAAGCTCCAATACTTTGGCCTTCTGATGTGAAGAACTGACTCATTAGAAAAGACATTGATGGTGGAAAAGATTGAAGGCAGGAGGAGAAGGGGATGACAGAGGATTAGATGGTTCGATGGCATCACCAACTCAATAGACATGAGTTTGAGCAAGTTCCAGGAGATGATGAAGGACAGGGAAGACTGGCATGCTGCCGTCCATGAGCTCACAAACAGTCAGACATGACTGCGCAACTCAACAGCAGCAAGAACCACTTTATGACCTTGGACAAGCACCTTCACCTCAGTTTTCCTATCTGAACAATGGGTGCATGGTTCCCTGAGTCACAGGGTCGGTGCAAGAATTAAATAGTAAGACGTGGAAAAAGCACTTAGCATGATGGCCGGCAGGAAGACCTGCAGCAGCCGTCCATCAAAGAGGTGAACATGTTAGTCATCCATCAAGAAAACTGACACATTTTAATTTCTAATCAAAAGGGAAGTCATGAGAAAGGCTACATCCTGCTCAGTCATGCTCTCAGTCCTGGGGTTAAGGGAGCTTTCTGCTGCTGCTGCTGCTGCTAAGCCACTTCAGTCGTGTCCAACTCTGTGCGATCCCATAGACGGCAGCCCACCAGGCTCCCCCGTCCCTGGGATTCTCCAGGCTAGAACACTGGAGTGGGTTGCCATTTCCTTCTCCAATGCATGAAAGTGAAAAGTGAAAGTGAAGTCTCTCAGTCGAATCCGACTCTTCGAGACCCCATGGACTGCAGCCTACCAGGCTCCTCCGCCCATGGGATTTTTCAGGCAAGAGTACTGGAGTGGGGTGCCATTGCCTTCTCCGAAGGGAGCTTTCTACCTCATAAGAATTACCAGCAATTTTTTTTTAAACAGAGGCTAGTTAATAATCTGAATCCATTTAAGCAGAGTTAGTGGCACTTTGGATTAGAGGGAGGCTGAGGTTCACCTCTACACTGTTCTTCTGAGAAAAGATCATCATGTTAGTCACTCAGTCATGTCTGGCTCTTTGCGATCCTATGGTCTGTAGCCCCCCAGGCTCCTCTGTCCATGGGATTCTCCAGGCAAGGATACTGGAGTGGGTTGCCATGCCCTCCTCCAGGGGATCTTCCGGACCTAGGGTTGGAACCCGGCTCTCCTGAACTGCAGGCAGATTCTTTACCATCTGAACCACCAGGGAAGCCCTTGAGATGTTGGGAAATGAGAGAGGTCAGAGAGGGCAGGGACCTAGGGGGCTGGCCAAGCTCACTCTCCTCAAAGGTGTCTGCAAACTGCTAATTGGCCCAGCTGTATCTTTCTGAGAACACCTTTGAGGAGGGGGAGCTTGACCAGCGTCTAGGTGCCCAGCGCTCTCTCAATCCCCAGTAGCCACTGCAGTCTGGCCTGTAACAACACTCTGTGTCAGGATTTCTCTCTTTCTCACTCGGCAGTAAGCTGATTCAGGAGAGGAACCACATCTCCTGCTTTGTCTGCTCTCTCCCACAGCATCCAGCATAGTGCTGAGAACAGAGGCATTTCATACAAATCTCGATGAGTAATGCAGCCACTCCTTTTCCCTAAGTATCGGACCTTCGCAGGAACAAATCACGGTCTCGGAAAAATGACTCCCTCAAATGAGAATCTGGGACTCAACGCCAACTGGGGCAACTCCATCTCGCACACCTGACAAGCCACCATCCCGAGAAGAGGCATCGCTGGCTGGTGTGAAATGAACAACAAAAGACGGGTCCCCCTGGCTCTCAGTAAGCTGCATCGCTGACAGCTGCAATTTCCTGGTTGCCCAGCAACAGCCGCTGCGGAAGCCAGGGTGCCCTGCCCTCAGTCCCAGGCAGAGGACTATCCTGAGACTGGTGGAACTCGAAGAGTCAGGAAGTCAGAGACAGTGAGACACATCTCCCTGGGAAATTACTGTGACTTAATACCTTGAGAATATCCTGGTTCGCAGTCCTCTTCTCCAGGGACATGCGGGTTAAGGAGGATTCTGTGGGTGGGCCCAACCTACCTGCTATTCAGAACACTGTTTAATGGGGAAACATATTCAAATTGCAAATAACAGCTTCCAAACATGCTTCTGGAATATGACCCATAGGTAAGAGGGTGGCTTATGATGCAGTGAAGATGCCACGACACAGCAGAAGCTGAAGTACTCCATGAGAGAGGCTGCCCTGAGTTCAAAGAGGCCCTAGAACAGGAGTCCCCAACCTCTGGAATCCAATGCCTGATGATCTGAGGTGGAGCTGATGTAGCAACCACAGAAATAAAATGCACAATAAGTGTGATGTGCTCTAATCACCCCAAAACCATCCCACCCAGCCCTCTACCCACAGTCCGTGGAAAAACTGTCTTTCACGAAACTGGTCCCTGCTGCCAATAAGGTTGGGGGCTGCTATCTAGAAGGAGTAGCTGGTCATCGGGCAAATGGACTGTGAAGGCCGTATCCAGGGTGACATCTGACCTATGGGGTCATCCTCGCTATAACACAGGCTCAAACCAGTGCCCAACCTGCCGGTGGCATCTTCCCCAGGGAATTAAACTTGCAAAGTGCCTGCACATAACCTACCCTTCCCCAGGCATGCAGGGAACCCAATGCCTCTGGGCAGGGTTTTCACCTGCTCGGAGCAGGACCCCAGGCTGGGAGAATTCAAAATGCGCCAGGCAAACCGTGATAAGAAGGTATTGTTTGAAAGATGTATCCAAATGGCCTTCAAGCATCTGAATGACATGCTACTCTCTGCCACACATCCTCCACACCAACCACCCCCCCGCCCCGCCCTGCAGCCGGTCCCAATTTACTCGTGAGACAAATGGTGAGAAACAAAACTTGCAGAGCCCAGTACAACCAGGCAGAGACAGCAGGCGGGGAAAGTCTAAACGGGGCCCACATACCCCACACCAGTGCACCCTCCGCTACCAAGCAGGGGCCTCCAGAATATGGGGCTACTTTTGGCCCTTGATTATCCTGTTAAAGTCCAAACGATGACTGTCCCTTGGGCCCCAGCTTTAAGGACAACCCCTGGAACACAATTCATGACAGCAACAGACATTAATAATCAAAATCCATATCAGGTGGCTAAGAGGGAAAAATTGAATTTTCAAGCTGACTTTCAAGAGAACATGAAGGTACTCCGCACAGTTGTGAGACGGTCACATTCGGGAAGCTGGATTACTCAGTGTAGGGTCTGTGCAGAGGGGTCTCTGCCTCGACCAGATGGTGTACTCGGAATCAGAAGTGGCCCCCAGCCGGGCGGCCACAATGCAGGGAGGCTGCGAGCAGTGGGGACAAGGCCGAGGAGCCTCGCCGCCAGGGCGGGGACGCCGGGCACCATCTGATGCTGCCTTAAGACCGTGCTTTGGTGTAAGTGCATCAGCAAGGGGCGCCTTATCTCCCCGTCGGAGGGACTAGAAATGTTATCAACAGCAGCTTTTAAAAGTAAACGTAACTGGTAATTATTTCAATGAACAAAGAGGAGAGGGGAAGACCCAAGAGGGTGGAGTCTCACCCTACACCTCCCATAGCCCTCATAGAGTCCTAGGAGACAGGCATATAACCAGGACACAGATGAGGAACACTAGCTTGGGGACCCTAGTTCAAGGTCATTCCCAGGGTTCAAGCCTGGGGCATTGGTCTGACTTCCAATTATGCAGACTTTCCTTTATGCCATGCTACCTTCTCTTGGCCAAAATTCTTTTTCAAAAGTATATTCAGGGACGTCCCCGGTGGTTCAGTGGCTGAGACTCGGCACACCCAGTGCAGGGGACCTGGGTTCAATTCCTGGTCAGGGAACTAGATCCCACATGCGGCAACTAAGATCTGGGGCAGCCAAACAAATAGATATCTAGATACATAGATGGATAATTTTTTAAGAAAAAGTAAATCCATCACTTTGAGGTTCATCCTTAGGGTAAAAGCAGAATGTGAGTTTCAAAGTAGAAGGGCCGTCAGCCCCGCCCTCTTTCCCCGTCATCAGCATCCACACAGACCATCACAGAGCAATGAAGGGCTCACGGGTAGGAGTCAGGCACCTGGGGAAGCCTCCTGCATCCAGCAGGGGGCACGAGAAAGAGGGGGCAGAAGGAGAAAACGTGCGGAGAGGCGTGCAACTTTCCACACCCCACACGCACCGTTCTGGGTCAGCTTGGTGGAGCACACGAGCGTGGAAATCTGGAAGGAGTCCTTGCTGATGGTGCAGCTCCCAAGGCTCTGCATGCTCTTGCCTGTGGCCGAGTGGCCCTTCTCCTCCAGCTCGGCCTTGGTGGAGGGCAGGCTCAGGTACGTGCCCGCGTCCTCCAGCTTCTTCGCTTCCGCCTGCGGGTTTAAGGCCGCAACAGGTCACACGCGACTCATGGCACCAGGCAATTTTTTCTACCCCCTTGTGATTCTTAATCCTTTGAACCATCATGACATTTGTTTTCTACTATTTCCTAAACAGTTTACTTAATTTTTTAATGTTTTCTATTGGAGGACAGCTGGCTGACAACGTTGTGCTTACTTACAGGCACACAACAAAGTGATCCGGTTATACATGTTGCTGTTATTTAGTTGCTAAGCTGTGTGCGACTCGTCTGCGACCTCGTGGACTGCACCTCACCAGGCTCCTCTGTCCATGGGATTTTCCAAGCAAGAATACTGGAGTGGGGATGCCATTTTCTTCTCTAGGGGATCTTCCCAACCCAGGGATTGAACCTGCATCTCCTGCATTGCAAGTAGATTCTTTACCACTGAGCCACCAAGGAAGCCTACAGTTACACATCTACATGTGTCTATTCTTGTATAAATTATTTTCCCGACTAATTTGCTAAATAATATTGAGCAGGGGACTTCCCCAGTGACCCAGTGGTTAGGACACCTCACTTCCACTGCAGGGGGCATGGGTTTGATCTCTTGTCAGGGAACTAAGATCCCACATGCTGCACAGTCAAAAAATAATAATAATAGGAAAAAACAGCCATAATATTGAACTGAGATCCTGTGCTAAACTGCTTATTTTTAATATTTCCCTTGTCCCTCTAGATGAATTCACACTCACAGAGCATTTTTTTAAACAGAATCTAATGTGTTATTATGGGCTTCCCAGGTGGCTCGAGTGGTAAAGAATGTGCCTGCCAATGCAGGAGATGTAAGAGATGCAGGTTCAATCCCTGGGTCAGGAAGATCCACTGGAGAAGGAAACGGCAGCCCACTGCAGTATTTTTGCTGGAGAATCTCATGGACAGAGGAACCTGGTATCCATGGTGTCGCTAAGAGTCAGACATGACTTAGCGACTAAAACAAACATCTCCCCTTAGGAACAGCTAAAAAGCTGGTCATCTGAAATGTTCATTTTCAGAATTAAAAGTTGCTAGAGAGCATTGTTGCCACAAAGATGGGAGATGTTCACTCAGGCCAGGAAGCCCAAAGAGGCTTGAAGCAGTCAACATCAACAGCATCACACCAACAGAAAAAAGAACGCACCTTGTAGACGATAAGATCGTGCTCCCCGTCCCTTAGGGTGGTCCCATCATAGCGCATGAGCTTTACAAAAGCGAGGGCGAATATTTTCTCAGATTTGTCCTTAGCTGCAACAGAGATCAATAATCATTTTCAACAGCCGTCACAACAAAAATAACATCATAAAATGCCACGAGAGCTGCCTTTCTGAAAAAGTTACAAAACTGTTTTGACAGATGTTGAAGTAAACATAAACACAGAGATGGAGACAATGTTCACATATCACAAAGGGATCCTTGGGCTCAAACTAATCTGTAAATTCAGAGCAATGTTAGAGTTTCCTCGTGGAAGTTCAAGTCAGAACCTGGAGTAAAGGGCCAAGAGCAGAAGGATGTTTTGAAGGGGAACATGGAGAGGAGTCTGCAATACTGAAAGCCAAGAGTAACTGGAAAGAACTCACAGTGAAGACGGTGTTTGCAGCCTAGAGATTCACAGATAAACATGGCAGAACACACAGGCCATCACAAGTGACCACTATAAGGGGCAAATCCTTCCCTGAGAAAACAGACAGTCAACACGGAAAGTCAAGACAGAGAGATGACCACCTTGGACCTCCACTAATGTAAGTCACAGGAGGACTAAACACCTGAGCATGAAATTTCATTCGCTTTGGCGAGGAAGTTCTTCCCCCAAAATCAGCATGGGAGACTCAGTTCTTCATTTCATTCAAGTTTCCACCAAGGAGTCACCTGCTTGGAAGCGACCAGCCTGCCCAGAAGAGCAATTGCAGACCCTGGTCCTACCTGGCACTCAGCTGACCGGTCTTCACAATGGCCAGGAGCTGAACTGTTAGATATTGATTTGTTCAACAAAATTGTTAGGCTGAAGCCTAATCCCCGCACAGCTGTACTGGAGAAAAGGCCTAAAAGGAGGCTCTTAAGGTTGAGTGGTACAAGGCTGAGGCTCTGACCCCATAGAACGGGGGCCCTTATAAGAAACAGAACAGACACCAGCTCTGTCCTCCTCCATGTGAGCTCACAGTGAGAAGGTGGCCGTCTGCAACTTGGAAGAGGGTTCCCACCAGACCCGACCACACAGGTGCCCTGAGCTCAGACCTGCAGCCTCCAGAACTGTGAGAAATCTCCACTGTTAAATCACCCAGTCTGTGGTACTTTGCTGTGACTGCCCAGCAGATTAAGACAAATCCCTATCACTACCAGATTACCAAGCCTGTACTGTGTGTGTGCACCTGCGTGTGTGCATGTGTGTGCATGCGCCGAGTGTGTGCACGTGTGTGTGTGTGTGTATGCGTGAAAATTTATCATTAGCTTCATCCACTGGGTTTTCCCATGAAAGAAACGTTGTGTACTTTTTCACTGCTATTTCCCCAGTGTGTAAGGTAGTCCCCGCTATATATCAGATACTCAATAAACATTTGTTCTAGTTGGGGAGACGCCAACAAACGAGTTCTTTCACATAACAAAGAAAACAAAAGTCGGGAGCTTGTTAAAGCATTATGATGGGAACAGGGATGACCCAGCTGGATGGTCAGAAAGGTCTCTCTGCGAAGATAGACTACGTATGACCCAAAATGTAAACCCTCCAGGAAAAGAGATGGCCAAATACAGAGGCCCTAAAAAGGAGGGCCTGGCTTGCTTGGGGGCTGACAGCCAGTGGGGCTGGTGAGCAGAGGGGAGTGCAGGCTCCAGGGTGGGCGGGTGCCTGAACAGGTAGACATGAATGAGGCCTCTGGGCTGAAGAAATGGATGTGCGATGAATTTTCAGAGATGCAAGCTGAACACAGCATGGAACCATTGAGTTCAAGGCTAGAAAATAACTTTAAAATTACAGATCCCAGATTCTATATTTAGAGATGAAACAACAGAGGTCCAAGAGCAATACATCTGCCCACTTTGAGTCAGAGGCTCAAAATACTTACTCTACGACATCACTGCATGAGATAGTATATCTCATTGATCTTTGCATTCCTGGAATATAATAGGTGCTCAATAAATGCTAGCTAATGAGGTGGGTGATAATTGACTAACCAAAGATAAAAGGACAGATAAAAGCAAAATATATGTACCCTAGGAATCAAAAAATAACTTGGTGAAAGGGTTCTTGAAAACATAAAACTTCTCAGTGTTCAAGAGAGAAGGAAGAGATCCTTCCAAGTTTGTGTTGTGCTGAGTTGCTCAGTCGTGTTCGACTCTTTGTGACCCCATGGACTGTAGCCCACCAGGCTCCTCTGTCCATGGGATTCTCCAGGCAAGAATACTGGAGTGGGTTGCCATGCCCTCCTCCAGGGGATCTTCCCAACCCAGGGATCAAACCCAGGCCTCCTGCATGGCAGGTGGACTCTTTTCCATCTGATCCACCAGGTTCTAAGTTTGGGCAAACATGAAGAACATTAAAGCATGTCTCTGAAATCAGCCGTGGTTCAAGACACGTGACCATACCTGCCAGCAGACAGCTTCCCCCAGCCTTACTATTAAGTAGGACAGAATTTTAAAGCGCACCTTTAAATTATTAACACTCTGCCTCTTTACATCAGGAATGGACTGCATTTATCGCATGTTTATTAGCAGCCATGACGAGGCAGACAACACATTTACACGTCAGGAGTCACAGGAGAAGACCTCATGCCCCAGAGGGCAGGCAGGGCTTCCCACCCAGCCAGCCCCCCTACAAAGAAGGGAAACTCCTGGGAGGTCGGCTCAGAAGGCACACATCTGCCCACATCCAGAGCAAACATCAGCTGATGCATCTGGAATTGCTAACATGTTGCAGAACGGCATTAGACCGCTCACATACCAGCACCAAACTTTCCCAGGAACCCCAAGGACGGAGCCCAGTGTGAGAAACCCCGTCACCTGCTTCCAGAAGAGGTAAAGCAACATGTTTTGCTGGGGACAGTAGGGAGGGGGTGCAGTGTGGCCTCAGCTCGCCCCATTTCTGCCCCAGAGTGTGCGCAGACGAGGCGGCGTCGAGGGCCCCCCCGTGGCCCTCATCGCTAGGGTGGCCCACCGACTTCACCATCATCACACTTGCTATGCTCACACGTTCCCCCAACCCCGTCAGCTGTGGCTGGGGAGACTTCATTAATTATGCAACTGTATCGTGATAGCGTCATGTCTGTAATGAGTACTTAAAAACTGACAAGGAAAACAAGGATTTGGAAAATTAAAATGCTACCGGAGAGATCCCTCTGCCCTAGTCTAATCTATTAATTAGGGGGAATGATGGTGTTCTAAAGGGGGAGCATGCTTCTGAGAGAAGTTCTCTGTGCATTCCAGAACTCTGCCTGCCCTGCAGCGGGGCTCCCCACCCTCACCTCCCCAGCAGCTCCTGCCCCCCGCCACCACGACTTCCACTGTGCAGGGTGCAGAGCCAACCACAGCCTCCAGGACTTGCCTCAGGTCCATCTAGTCAAGGCTGTGGTGGTAGTCATGTATGGATGTGAGAGTTGGACTATAAAGAAAGCTGAGAAAGTTGCTGGGAAAGTTTGGTGCTGGTATGTGAACGGTCTAACACCATTCTGCAACTTGTTGGCAATTCCAGATGCATCAGCTGATGTTTTCTGTGGATGTGGGCAGATGTGTGCCTTCAGAGGCCAACCTCCCAGTGGTCATGTATGGATGTGAGAGTTGGACTAGAGAAAGCTGAGCGCTGAAGAATTGATGCTTTTGAACTGTGGTGTTGGAGAAGACTCTTGAGAGTCCCTTGGACTGCAAGGAGATCAAAGCAGTCCATCCTAAAGGAAATCAGTCCATCCTAAAGGAAATCAGTTCTGAATGTTCATTGTAAGGACTGATGCTGAAGCTGAAGCTCCAATAATTTGGCCACCTGACGCGAAGAACTGACTCATCGGAAAAGACCCTGGTGCTGGGAAAGATTGAAGGCAGGAGAAGGGGTTGACAGAGGATGAGATGGTTGGATAGCATCACCAACTCAATGGACATGAGTTTGAGTAAACTCCTGGAGTTGGTGATGGACAGGGAAGCCTGGCGTGCTATAGTCCATAGGGTCACAAAGAGTCAGACATGACTGAGCAACTGAACTGAACTGAACTGATTCTATGCCAAGCACTGTGCCAAGAGGAGGGCAGCTTCCACTTTGCCTGGTCATCAAACCCCCTCCCCCGGGCATTTCCCCCTCAGGCTGAGATTTGGAAACACACACAGAGTCAGGGCTGAGGACCCCGCCCACCCCTGTGGCTCTGGTCCCCACAGGGTCGTGGGTGATAAACACGCCCACTGAGGCCACCCTTCCCCTGATGCCACTACATATACAACTGTATCATCACTTGCGTTCCCAAATCTTAGCTGACAGCCAGATGCATACAGCCCACATAGGGCAGTAACGCATCTT
The DNA here is from genome assembly GCF_029407905.1 of Bubalus kerabau. Taxonomy (NCBI): domain Eukaryota; kingdom Metazoa; phylum Chordata; class Mammalia; order Artiodactyla; family Bovidae; genus Bubalus; species Bubalus kerabau. The sequence goes on along the minus strand of NC_073645.1, from coordinate 48,734,564 downwards.
CCCCGTGTAACTTTGTACTTGGTGGCTAACAGAGGGCTACATCCTTAGCAGACAATGAATTCAACACAGGCTGTGAGACAAACTTCATCTTTGATGCTAAATCCTTCTGGAAGGTAAGTGATGCGAACAGCCATTCTTTCCTCCCAAAGTCTTGGCATCACGTCCAAGGCTATACCAGCACCGGCGAGAAAAGGTCGGCCTGAGTTCCAGACGCCAGTGGCCGCCAGCAAAGCCAGAGAGGGCTCAGGGATTTCAGCACCAGCACAAACAGCATTAAAAGCAATTTGTGAAATCTGTCTGTTATAGCTCAGCGATTTTCTGACGGATGGGACAGGATCACAAAACAAATGGGAAAGACGAAATCCAAGGGTAGAGTAGGAAGGAAGGGCACCTCACTGGACAAATTCGAGAAGAAAATGAAGATCTCCAGGGAGCAGCTCAACCAGAGTAGACAGCACTTCACAGGACTGAGTTCACCTGGACATGGAGCTAGAGTGTCAAGACCTCCCTGTGTTACGGTAACCACCGTCTAGAACAATCCAGAATAAATGCACAATAATAAATACACAGGGGCTAACGAAGCGTGTGGCTACTCACAGTCCTGGGATGATCTGTGTCGGAAGGTAAACCGGAGGTGACTGCGGTTCACGTCCTCGATGGGGATGGCCACCTGCGGGATAAACAGGGAAAGTTAGCACCTTTACGGCACCTTCCCCCACAATCGGCTTCATTCCGCTGAGACATCCCAGAACACTCCACACACTTCTACCCCACAGGGTGTGATCTTCCCAAAGGCAAATGCCCTGAACACCAAATAATGCTGTCCAGGATACCACGTGGACTGGAAGAGGAAGCTGAATTTTTTTTTTTTTATGTGCTGATCCTCACAGTGAAGCGTCTATTTTTTAAAGTTGCCATTTATGTTTTTAGCCCCAATTTGGAGGTACCTATGTTCCCTCGTAACTGTGGAGACCTGCCCTTGGCTGCAGCAAGAAGGCTGTTCTTTCAGGACTTAGAGTAAAAGGAAAAAGACCCAACACATACTGTCTTTAAGCCAAGAGTGTCCGTAATCTCATAGCTGACGTTTGCATTCCAGAGCCAGCCGCTGGCCTGGGGTCCCAATACCCAAGCCCGCAGAGTGCGGGCTGGTTCATGGTAGGCGGGGTGTCGGGGGGTGCACTAGGAATCTCGGAGCATCACAGCTGAGGGAACAGGATCCATCTCCCCAGTGATGTCCTCCATGTACTATCAACGCTATTTTTTTTTCCATTTGCTGTAAAGACAGCACGCCTTACATAAAACAGACCTGAGAAGAGACAGACAATAGCAGTCTGTAAAGGACTCTGTCATTTGTCTCCAGGAAAGTCTTGCTTTTACATCCAAAAGGAGATGAGAGTAAATGTAAATTCCAAGAAACCCCAGCGAGGTTCCTTAGCAACCTTCCTGAATGACTTTGTTGAAAGCGCCCCAGGGTTGGCAGAGGGTACCCACTGGCAGGCAGCCCTGGGGAGCGGGGGGAGGTGTGAGGGGGCGACGTCCTCGGGATACAAATGAGCATCTCATAACCCGCCCCATGGGAGAACAGGGTCATGGAGATGATACCTTAACCGTCTCAAACCAACGCGGCTGTTTCACTTGGTAGTAAATCACCGACTTGTACTCTGAAATCGCTTCATCACCAGCGCCCGGGAAAATCACATGCTTTAAAAGAAGCATAAAGAGTTCGCATCAGCCCTAGTCGAGCCTGACACTGCATCCATCTCCTCCTCCCGCCCCTGTTAGATGAGCCGGGAGAAGGAGCAAGGTTGCCCCGGGAATGCCAACAAAGCGGAGCCCACAGAACACACCCCACCCAGTGACGGGCTGGGGCCGGCGGCCAGCAGATAACCTTGCCTGCAGACATCCAAATCTTGATGGCCACACGGTCCAGAGATGCTACTGTCTTCCACCCTCGGTACCCCTAGTAACGTTCACCCTGACCTGCAGGAAACCGCCTGTCTCCTGGTGGCTGGAGAAAAGAGCTACAGATCAAAAAGGAGCTGACCTTTCTCCATCCTCTTCCTCCAGCCATAGACACTGACCATTCGATTCTAAGGAAACACCAGTAAAGCCCAGGAGCAGCATGGCCTGTTTCCAGAGAGATGGCAGGGCAGGGCCACTGGATGTCGGCCAGAGACAAAGGATGCACCCACCTCCAGGCAGAGCCGAGCCTCATGGGTACCCGCAAGTTACTGCCCTGGGCCACGTGGGCCCCGGGAAGCCCAGGATGCAGTCATGGTCCAGAGAGGCAGCTGGCAGGGACTCCTGCTTGGGCTCAGCCTCCAGTCCTCAGAGGAGGCCATGGTCTTCAAGTCCGTCCCAGGACAGCTGCAGGGTGCCGCGACCACACAGGAGGAGGTCTCCCTGACCACCACCCAGGAAAGCACAAGGTCAGAAGCCCCTATTCCAGCCCGAGTTCCACCTCTCACAGGCTCTCTAACCTTGGTCAAGTTGATTTCTCTGGGCCTCAGTTTCCTCCCATCTCAAAAGATGCTAACAACAGTATCTGAACATCTAGTGTGGCCACTCGCCCTCCAAGCCTTGGGTTTACGCTGGCAAGTGGGGGCCCAGGAGGGGTTTGGCAAAGGTGGTCAGGACCCCAGGGACATCCAGAGACCGTCCAGTTGCAGGACCCGGTGGAAACCAGCCCTTTTGGGTAAGGGAAAAGGAAGAAAGAGCAAACGTTCTTCCCGAGAAACAAGACTGGCTTTTCACATTCTGAAGCAGAGGCAAGGCGCACACGAGGGAGGTAAGACTCCAACACCACAGGTTCAGCTTTGCAACAACAAATACCTCCAGCCGTTTTCCATCTTCATCGTAAACAGACACCGTAACTTCGACATTCTTAGCTGTCGTCTTGCTTCCTTTATCAAAATCTCCTTGAACTAATGTTACATAGATATCATTTCGAACATCACCTGGGGGGGGAAAAATTACACCTTTGAAACCAATCCATTATTCATTGTGTAACTGTGAATTTTGCCAAACTCACTGTCCCTCTGAGCAGAGTATCATAAATACTGTATTAGGTGATTATGAAGTATTTTCTACAAAACAGTCTCCGCATTTAATAGCATGACAAAGGCAATTTGCATCATCACTGTAAGACTCGCAAGAAAGAGGAAAATGTCTCAGCCCCCAATTATCTGCTCGGGGATTCTCGTGGGCAAGGGGCTCCTACACTCCGTGGGCAGCCTGTGCCCAGAGCAGCTCAGATGCGGTCAGTGGGTCTGCACTGACCCTACTATCACCCCAACCCTCAGCATCCATGGCCCACTGCAACCCACATCACCAGCCCTGTCATCTGCGACTCAGCAGTCAGCACCCCGAGGATCACCAGCAACGCTGGCCTCCTTTCCATTCCACTAAGGAGTTGAACAAAAAGCAGCATTGAACCACAGGCCAATGTCCTGAGTTGACACCCAGGATCGGGGACTAGGGATGGGTCAAGAAACTTTCTGCAAAGGATCGTCTCTCCTCCAGGCAGGCAGGTGTCCGGCTCCTGAATAAGGCCACAGGGAGCAGAAGAAAAGACTCAGACATTTGAAAGTGAGATGGGCCTTAAACCGTGCAAAAAAAAAATTATAAGACCACACGCACGCAACAGATGAGCTCAAGACGCTTCCTCCAGCTGAGAACACATGAAGTCCCTGGTAAGGGTCCGATTGGGAAAACTCTGCAAGCTTTGTTAGTAGCATGATTTAGAGGAAGCGCCGCTACCCTCTGAAGGCTGCTCTGCCGTCTGTCTGGCCGCCTCCCACGTCTGACACAACTTCCCTCCCCCAGGGGACAAGGGTTGTGTCAAGAGCGGCAAACGACCTGCTCTGGGCAAAGAACAAGGATCCCAGAAGGAAAAAAAAAATCCCGCTGGTTTCTTGTTTTTCTTTGCTTTTTAGACGGCTCTATTCTGGCTTGTAATGTATGTGACTATTAAATTAAGCTTTCATTTAAAAGCCATCATTGTAATAACCCTGTGCGTGGCTACCTCTGCCACAGCAGCTGCTGGAAGGAAGCGGGGCTGCGATCGCTGATACGGACCACGGAGAAGTTCAGAAGGGTGGTGCGCACAGCCGGGGCAGGAGGCAAGGCTGCAGGTCCAGGCTGCTGCTGTTCAGTTGCCAAGTCATGTGCGACTCTTTGCGGCCCCATGGACTGCAGCACGCCAGGCCTCCCTGTCCATCACCATCTCCCGGAGCCTACCCAAGCTCATGTCCATCGAGTCGGTGATGCCAACCGACCATCTCATCCTCTGTCACCCTCTTCTGCCCTCAATCTTTCCCAGCATCAGGGTCTTTTCCAGTGAATCTGCTTTTCACATCAGGTGGCCAAAATATGGAAGCTTCAGCATCAGTCCTTCCAATGAATATTCAGAGTTGATTTCCTTGCTGTGTGACCTCAGACAAGTTGCTTAACCTTCAGGGCCACTTACCACTAAACCACCTTACTGATCAAGCAGGTGGTCTGTACAATCTCTCCACCTGAAAATTCTATCAGAGTACCAAGGCCGTCATCAAAAAGGGCTACAACAGCTTCACACGGGGCTTCAGCAGCCAGAGAAGCGGCTTGTGCTGGAGAGCGGGGTGGCTGAACCTCAGAGTCTCCTTGTCTGATTGGCCTAGAGATTCTGGCTCCAGTCCAGAAGTAAGATCCCATACGGAGGTCAGCATCCCTAATGGGCACTCATGAGAGGGTCTTAGCAAATGCCTCCCGGGCTCTCATTCTGGGGAGGAAGGAGCTGGAAGCAGATGCGGTGGGCCCATCCATGCCTCCAGCCACCTTCTTAGCTCAGGGGACAACTGCGCTCCCCACCAGGATCCCTCAGAAGGACCCCAGGATTTCCAGGGGGCTACGAGAAGGTGTGAGAAGCAGGGACAACGGTGGCACGGCCAGCTCTCCCACTGTGCAAAGGAGATGCATGTCTCCATAAACACACGTGTGACGGGATGGCACGGGTTCTACCAGGCTAAACGTAGGGATCTGAATGAACGTGCCCCGCAAGGGTAAGATGCTCCCAGCCTCTCAGCATCCCTCAGCCCCAGAGAACATGGGTGAGTCCCTCAAGCCGGGCTTGCTCACTGCAGGAACGCCAAGCGCCAACTCAGCACACCAAACAAGCCAGAACAATGGTCAGCTGTACAGGTTTCCCACAAACCTACTAGGAGATTATCTTAGAGGTTTAGACTTACTCTTTAAGTCTGTCAATCGTAAGGGAGACCCAACCAGTGTGAACTAGAAGTTCCCCAGGTTTCCCAATCACTTGGAGAGAGAGAGGGAGGAGAAAGAACATGCCCCTGAACTGCCCTTAAAATAAACAAGCGCTAACTCTGAAGCACCCTTGTGCACACAGGGCTCCTGCTGACAGTGACGCTGTCCTCACGTATCAATTTGCGTCTCAAATCCACATGTAAATGATACATCCACTAGAAGTCCAAATCCGTTAGCTGTGTACAGAGCAGACGACTTCCACAAGCAATAGGTGTCCCATCGTTTCTAAACGTGCTATGTGTCACGCTTTCATCCTGTACAGGTGAGACTGGCTAACACTCCATCTAGCCAATGTTAGATGTCTTTTCCTATCAGTTTAACAGCATTGACAATGAGCCATAATTGCCTGGAGGAACAGAGGTAACATGTCCCTGAAATGCCCTATAATAAACAAAGGGATAACTTTGAATCACCTGAGTGACCGGCTCTTCCCTGTGAACCTACAGCAAAGCCCTGCGCCGGGGGCTGCAGGCAAGTGCTGACCACAGGGTGGTTTGCCCTCATTTCCACTGCTTATTAGCCATGTGACTTGAGGCTGCAGCTTAATTGTGATGGGAATTAGTTCAACACCCATGTGGAGGCTTCCAGGATCCTTTTGAGGATCAAGCTAGGTAATAACGGCAACATTATCTGCAAACCAAAAAGTGTCCCACAGATATCAGGGATAAAGATTCACGGGCTTCCCAAGATCTCATGATATCAAATCTGATGATTAATATGAACATTATTTGGAAACTAAAATCATATTGTAAATATCACAGATTAACCTTAATATGGGATCTCATTATCAGTATAATAAGCTTAACCACGGTTGGATGGGGGTGGTACTGGCATGGTAACTCACACACCTGAGTGGGAACCAGGTGTAAACATCACGGGCTTCCTCACCGAACCTGTATATTCATGCGTGCTGGCTGTCCCTTCCTGCTCCTCCTTCCTCCTCTTAATCAGATGTCCATCCAGACTGTGTCCCTGTCTCCCTCATCCAACCTTTGTCTTCGGGAGGAGCTGCCCCCTCCGAGAAGTCCCAGTGGCTGACATGCACCTGTCCCCACCCCGGCCTGTCACTGTCCAGGGCACCCAGGGGTCCTGAGCAGGCCGGGTCAGATGACAATCAGTCTTCCTGTTTGGAAATACTGGATGGAAAGCATGTCATCTGCTTCAGGACACTGGGATTTGGGAAGAAGCTGGGTGCCAGCATGACCTGTCCCCAGAGGATAAAGTTAAGTTGCAGAGGAGACGGTGCAGAGAAACACAGCTGGCAGTCCAGGCTGGCCCGGCAGCAGGCTGTCTCTCTCCCTCAGCCACATGACCGACAAATATTCCCAGGGTGAGGCTGTCTGAGCTGGTCGCATGCTTTCTGATACTTAAACCCTTAAGCATCCTAACTCCAGCCAGATCTCCAGGTAGGAATAGTATTGTTCTCATGCCTGGGAGGAGGAAACACAGATCAGAGAGATGGGGTAACCTGCCCAGGGCCACAGAGGGGCAGAGGTGAGACACCCAGCAAGGTGTGTGACCCCAGCCTGCACACTCACAGCTGAGGCCAGGGGGTGGGGTTTCAGGGTGGTGGACCACTCTGGGGGAGAGTCATTTAACCCGTAACCGACCCAGAGGGCTATTTTCAAAACGTGGAACATACTAGGGTGCATTTACCCAAACTGTACTCCCTTCATTGTGAACATGTTCTGGACAATTCAAACGCTGTTAGGAATCACAGAACAGACCTGTAAGCCTGCCCCACCATCATCATCAATCCATTCCTTGGAGCCAAAAAGTGAATTCTGCACAGGCTCTCCAAAAGGTCCCCTGCCTGCTCACCCTCTACCACATCACTAAGCATTATCACCGGCCAAACCTGCTCCGTGCTCTCAGCCAGGGTGAGTGGGATGTCACACACCCATCCTTCCCTGCCAGACAAGGCGGGCAGAAGACATGGCAGGCATCTTGGGGCGACAACAGAGCACGGGCCAGCGGTGGGCTTGCTTGCGATCACGGCGGCGTTTTCCCCAGCCGGCGACAGAAACCACCTGGACGTCTCTTTGGCCAATGCTCATTCCATCCTCTTGTCCCTGTTCCTGCTTCACCAGGAGTCACTCCACACGACTGCTCCCAGATTACGATTAATATAGCCAAGAGAGACCTCCTCCCTGGGCCTGATCCCTGGTTAGCTGTCCCTCTGACCGCAGTCCTGTCTGTGGGAATGACCCACCACCACGCTGGGCTTTACACGCTTCGCTCTCTGCTTGCCTGAGTTCCCATGTACACATCTCTCTTTGTGGCAAGCTACACAAACACTCCCCTTGCGGCCACATCCAGCACATGCGCAGAAGGACTAAAGGATGCATCCGTTCTTACCAGGCATGATGATCTCCGGGAAGCCCGTCTTCCGAGCCACCGCTGTGGTCCTGTCTACCAAATGAGGAAACTCTTTTCTAATCTGATGGATATCTCCAGGAAGTAATTTCAACGTTACCCACAAACCTAGGAAAGCAACAGATGCGTGAGTCATGTTATATCTCGTACATATTCATATCTTGTACATTTTTAGAAGTCTTCACGAAATCTATTTCAATGAATCAGCAGTTTTTAATTCACCAGGCAATGTCTTAAGAGAAAGTAGAGGTGGATGAGAAAAAGGAGAGCTGCCAGGGAAGAGCAGCTTGGCACGGGGGAGGTACCAGCATCTGACCACCTGGGACACAAGTCCCGCGTTGGCACACCCTAAGGACATGGCAGCACTTACGTGCTACCCTCGCCCAGGCCTGATGACTCTTCAGAGTTGATAATATGTTGAAGATAAATCAGAAGGTAGCATTTTGCTGGGAGGGGATTGAGAAGGCTATCATTTCCCATTCTCCCAAGAAGGATGATAGCAGAGGAGGATTGGGGAGGTACACAGGCAGCTTCATGAACCCACGAAAATACCCAGTCCTCTCGGGCTTTTGAGAAGGGAAACCACGGAAACCATGGAGCACCGGGCTGTGGGCACCAGTGGACCACCCACACGACTGGGGTGGTGGCAGTCAGGGCGGCCCCCTCCCTGTTTCACAATGCCGCAGCAAAGGGGGGACTCATGCCACCCAACCCCCTTCTCCAAGGGGGAAACAGGGACTTCCAAGCCCTAGAAACAAGATGCAAGGATCCCCAGGAGACAGCACGGTGACCCTGTGAGCCCTGCCTGCCCGCCCTCCCTCCCTCTGCAAAGCTAATGCGTTTTGTATAAAATACTCCTGGAGCAGCGATCAAACAATAAAAGGGGAGAAAGCCAACACTTAATGAAGTCAAAGGCAGGAGGCAAAGCAGTGGCTCTGTCAGCTGTCTTTAACGACATGCCGTCCTGGCAGGGGTGGAGGGGTCACTCTCAGGAGGCAGGTCAGGGTCTCCCCATCCTTGAGCCCTTGGGGGCCTGGCCTGCTTACTCAGCTCTGCAGGACACCCCTCTCCCACGTCCCCCCACCCATCAGAAGATAACATCAGTACCAGTTTGCTCAACTCATTGATAAACCAGTAAGTAGGTAACATCGCTTGTTATAATTTAAACACAGAGATTAATTTTTCCTGTTTATGCTAGGCTTAAAACACTTCCTCAGGGGAGGAAATGAGGCCAACTTTCAAAGGAAAAGTGCATTTCAGGTTGACTTTTGCTTAATCAGAGTACCTAACACAAGGGAATTAGCATATGCTGTATTTCAAACAGGGGCCGATCCCTAGGTTGGGAAAATAAACTGCACGAGGGTACAGCAACCCACTCCGGTGTCCCTGCCTGGAGAACCCCATGGCCAGAGGAGCCTGGCAGGCTGCAGTCCCTGGGGTCGCAGAGGTGGACACATATGAAGCAGCTTAGCAGGCATGCATGCACGCATTTCAAACAACAGGAGCAGATGGATGGACGCATGTGAGGATTCAACATCCAGGTAAAATCCCAGGACCTCTGGGTCCAGGCTTTAGAATAACTTGGGCTAAATATAAGAGATGCTGTCTACTGTGAAAAGGAAAGAGGTAGATGCAAACCTAAACTAGGCCAAAGCCTGGAAGCCAGTACAAAAGGGACAGGTCATGTTTCTCCAAGTCCCTCCATGGCTCCATGGACTTGACAGTGACTTGAGGGGTCACCACCGATGGGAACAGGAGCTCTGCTGGGCAAAGCCCCAGAGACCCTGCAGCTTGCTCTGTGCTGCATTTACTGGGCCCTGCCCAGCTCTCCCTGGAAAGCACTGAAGTAGGCCTAAGAGTGAGCCCCAGAAAAAGGTCACTCCCTCACGTCTGTTTCAAGGCCAACGAGCTAGTGACATGGCCCAAGGTCATTTTGGTTCAGAAAGCCACAACGGTCCGCTTGAAAGCAGTCAGTGCCCTTGTCACTTAGCTCTTACCATGACCTGAAACCACCTCTCCTCCCCGAGAAGTTCAAGGAATCGGGGACCCTGGCCTCAGCCCATCTCCGTGACACAGATTTTGGCCACAGTAACAAGGAGACTGACAGAGGCGGGGCTTGGGTCCTCTTTTTCAGCAAGTTCCGGCTGGCCTGCCAGCAGTCTCCACTTTTCCCAGGTGCCCCTGTAATAAAACTGGATCAAAACTCTGATGACGCTGCAAGAGAAGCCCGAGGCCTGGGGACCCCGCCCCAGAGTGACTCCAATCAAACAGCTTTAATTGGGTCTCCCCGTGGTTTTCAATTAAAGTGCAAATTGGGAGGGCTGGTAATTGATGAGAAGACGGGTCCTGGGTCAGCTGAAAATTGCTCTGTCTACAGAGGCCATGGTTCATTAATGTTTGGGGCTGAGGTTTTGGTTTTGTTGTTTTCCAGGGGGGAGGGGCGGTTCAAACCAAAAGAAGTCCGGCAGAGGGACAGGAGCAGCTAATTCCTGCAGAACGTTCTTCAGACTCGATTCACATTCTCCCTCAGAGCAATGGGAAAAGAATCAAGATAATTGTTTCTTAAAAATCGAGTGACGTAAGGTAACCAGACAATGAAACAGGTCCGTTCACCTGAGCCCCACTGAGTCCATGGCAAGCCTGCATCTAATCAAGGACTAACAAGTGGATTGTCCCACCAGTCTCAGGCCTGGGAGACTCTGAAGGTGACTTCCCCTCCGGCTGGAGGCAGGGCCTCAGCAAACACTTGTTTTCCAGCAGCCCTCCCGGCCAGGCGAGTGCCAACTGTCACCAGCCCAAGGTGATTGATTCATAGCCTCTGCCAACAGAAGGTCAGCCCCTGGGAAACCTGTCAGCGTGGGATTAAAAACGATGCCTGCACGCCAGGCGAGCGAGGGAGGAGAACTCCCCCCAATTACAAACCTGAAGGGGAACCGGCGTGCAAAACGGAACTGCTTTCTCAGGGGTGTGGAGTGGGGAAGCCCCACGAGACAACGTGGCAGGGCTTAGCTCACAACACGAGTGAGGAAAAAGCAGCGAGAAGGACCGTGTGCACGGGGAGGTGGGCTGTGCTGAATGTCTGTGTGTCTCTAAGCAGCAAGGTGAAATCACAGGCAGGGGATGGCTATTTCATTCTCTGCTGAAGTCACTCAAGTGTTCTGAATAGCGGAGACGGCTGGAGAAGTCTAAGGAAGACAAACAAAGGAGTTGCTTCCTGGCCCATCGACTCTGGGCTCTTTGCAAGCGTTTAATCCTAGTATCCCAGTCAGCGTTCTCTCATGCAGGAGCTTGGTTCTCAGTAGTGCTTACAAAGATGACCAGTGAGGAGAGCCTCACGGGCTGTACGTACAGCAGGGACAGTGGGTAACACCATTACCCTACACCACCGGCATTATCAGCGTCAGCGGCATGACCATCAGTATCTTTGTAATCATTACTGTCATCTTGGTTATCACCATCATCATCATCAATATCACTGTTATCACCATTACCATCATCAGTATTATCAATATCGTTGTTATCATCATGGCCGTCATCAGCATTATCAGCGTGACCATCATCACCATCATCACTGCCGTTACCACGATCATTGTCATCATCAGCATCTCCGTTTTCACCACCACCATCATTATCACACACGATTATCACCATCATCACCAACGTCATGATCATCATCAAACTAAAATTCAAACCACACAGAACATTCCCAGGCTCATGCACACAGACACTTAGAGGAACAAAACCATAGGATACGTACCCTGGCCCTTGTGGTTGACTTCTTTGGCAGCAATGACTTTGTTTATAACAGTCTGAAGGAAGTCATTCTCCCCTGCCACCCTGGGTGAAAAACGGGATGACATGTTCAGCGGCTTGTGTCGGATGGCGTCGTCCAACGCGAGCCTGGAGGGCACGGGACGACCAAGACCACAGGAGACAAGGGGCACGGGGACCCAGAGGTGACGGTAACAAGGGAACACGAGAGAGCATCATCACCGAGCGTGAGAGAGAGTCGTCACGAGTCAACGCACGACAAAGGACAGGATAGGTGACAAGAGAGACAGGGAAGAGCATTGATCAGGAAAATGCTGAACCACACAAGAGAAGTAAAGCAAACAAGCTCGACTCTACCCCCAGGAAATAAAGGTGCACCAGAGCTACACTCCATGCCTATCAGACAATTTACAAAGAAGGGAACTGATCTGAAAGCAACATGACTGAACAGCATTTAATCCCAAGGGATGTTTATGACCATGTCTTCTATTTCAGTAATTCCTGGCCATAGAGTATAGGTCGAGCGGTGGGTGCTTTGAAGGGAAAAGCAAAATCAAGATAAAAAAAAAAAGATCCCTCGGACCCAATTGCTTGGGAAGCTTAAGCACACACTCTGCTCCATCAGACTATGTACTCAACATAGCCTAAAATATTTAAATGTGAAAACAATGGAATAATCTTCAGAGAACACAACAGCCATGTCTGAGGAGTTATAAACTGTGACACAATTACGGATATAAATCATCAGTGTTCAGGGGACTCATGAATCAGGAGCTTTCTACAGAAAGTGTACCAGGACTGAGGAAATAAATACAAACAGGCGACATGGGCAAAGAGAAATACCATGTAGCACAGCCAAGCACAACATGCAGTGAGCAAGAAGATAAGTGTGTAATGTTTAAAATGATTTCCAAAAACAAGGACAAGTGTTATTTATCCCGTGAGCCCACATGACTCAAGGGAGCTGAGGGCTGTTTTCATTTACTTCCCCAAGTTAAAAAGACAGAGAGAGAGAGAAATGTACACTATGATTCCTCCCCTAGAACTTACCCTGTGATATAATAAATCAGTTTTAATGGAGCAAAAAATGGGTTTCATTAGCATGGCATTTCCTGAAGAACTACTTCCCCTGCTTATTTTGCTATTAAAATCATGTTTCTGTTTTGTCTCTAACACTGAACATATGAATCTGGATATCAGTCTTCCTTTAATGGAGCAAGAAGTCACAAACTACAATGCAAGTTGAACATGTGATTTTTTTACAAGTGGACATTTCACTACAGGACAGAAAACGATGGCAGCAACCTGCCATCTCCAGGTCATAACATGTCCCAGTGAAATTTAGATTAGTGAGTCTAAAACTAATAACCCTCTCACTTTTCAAACCATAAGTCAAAAAAATTTTTTTCTTTGACTTTTCCCAGAAGACAGTAGTAGGCAACAGGTAACTTTAACGCAGTGGTTCATTTGGACATGAAGAAACTCTGATGTCTAGTATCTAAACGGCATTCTAAACAGCACTGGGCTGCACTCTTTTTCTCATGGGCAACTCATTATCATTTCATACTGGTGTGCTTTATTGATTACCATGATATCGGCTCATATTCCAAGATGACGTTCCTCTTGTTTACTAAACAAACTTGCAGATTTTGTAGAACCGAGCTCCCTCTGTAACTCTCATCACTGGCTGTGATTCCACAGTATTAATATCACCACCCAACAGAACATTCCATGATGAGAGGAACGTTCTCCATCAGCACTGACTGATCTGGCAGCCACTAGCCACTTATGGTCCTGAAGGCTTTAGATGGGACCACTGTGATGGAGGCAGGAAATATCTGATTTCAGTTAATTTTCATGAACTCAAACCGTCACACGTAGCTAGAGGTTACAGTGTTGCACAGAAGAATAGCTCTAAAGCAATGAAGCCACAACAAACCATTGCCTCCAGTTGTGGGGTGAAATACACAAATGTGGACCCCAATTTAGAGCACACTCATGGTTTTCTGTTATCCTAACTTCCTACTGAGCCAGGCCTGGGGATGCTGTCTGAACAGATCACCTGCCTGCAAAGGAACCACTCTATTCCACCTGGAACACGTGCTTCTCCAGCCTGGGACTAAGAGCGTGGTCTGTCCTGCAAGGACAGGATGCAAAGGGAAAGCATCCCCTGCCTCCTGCCCTCCCACCCCCCCGCCCCAGGACAGGATTTGTCCCACCACCCACCAGCATCACGGGCCTCCAAACTCCCTTGGTTAGCACCTGAAAACAATCAAAACTGCCTAAAATAAAATTTCTCTCAAGCCCGGAATCAAGTAGAAACCAGAAATGAGGAGAAAAGACAAGAACGCAGGGCACTATGACAGGTCACTCTAACTCGATTTATCATTTGCTCCTCTAAGGTTTCACACCGCCAGGAGGAAGCCGCCTCTTGCAATTAACCTAAACCACTCTAATTCCTCCTCCTCTCTCCCCACCTCTGTGTGAGGCGGAGAAGTGCCCTTGAAGGGACTACAGACCATTATCCAAGTGCCCTCTCTGGCTTTAATCTCCAGGGAAATAACACCAATTCTTTCAACCTTTTCCACGGAAACTGCCTTCAAATCGGAGAGTCAATTTAATGAAGCTTCCCGGAGTGCTTTCCAAGCTCGCCACACCTCTTGACAGACTTCAGGTCAGAACTAGACAAACCCTAAACATGGCAAGCACAGGCAGCGTCCACTTGAAGCAACCCAGGGACAGAAAAATCACAAGGATTATTCTTGCTTTACAAAAGAATTCAGTCTTATTTTGTTTGGTTTTTTTATTTGGAAGACGGCAACTTATCATGAAGAATTTGAAGTACTGTATTTTGAAAATGTGAATACTTTAAGTTCATCCATGGTATAAGGAGATGTTCAAGTCCAGAGAGGAACTCTAACTCTGCATGTCCTACGTGATAAGCCAAGTCAGGGATCACACGTAAAACCTTGTACTTCAAGTCCATAAACTTTGACCCAGGTTTCTTATGGCTACAAAAACGCCCTACACTAAGTGACTAAGATATCTCGTTATTATAAAACAATCAATTCCTATTCATGCTGAATTTATAAACTGAACTATAAAGATAACTATTACAAACACACGTTTTCCATATTCTATGGGGTTAAGCACTTGGATTGTCTCATACTTACGGCTGAAATGGAATGAAATGTTGTTTGTCTTCATCATCTACTTTTCCATTTATTATATCCGTTACATCCATCACTGGAGACAAGAAAAAAAGAGAGACGGCTGTGCTTAAAGGCTGCCAGTACAGAAAACAAACAAAAGAACTTCAGAATGTCTTCTGACCAACAAGAAGCATGAACTGACCCGTGGAATTTTTTTCTATATTCAAGTTTAAAGCATTTCCATGTTTGAAAGACCAATTAAGTTACCTGAAAAATACCTGCCCAAATAGGGATGGGGCTTAAACGGCAAAGCTCCATTTAACAAATTCCTCTATTAACCAATTGGCACCAGCTAAGCTTCTTTGCTCCAACAGAACTTTGTGAGATGAGGAAATACTCTATTTTTGTTTACTTATTGATTTCTTTATTTTCGGCTGTGCTGGGTCGTCAGTGATGCCTGCAGGCTTTCGCTAGCTGCAGTGAGCAGAGGCTCCTCTCTAGCTGCAGTGCTCAGGCTTGTCACTGCGTTGGCTTCCCTTATGGCAGAGCGTGGGCTCCAGAGTGGGGCCTCAGTACCTGCGGTCATGGGCTTAGTTGCTCCGCAGCATGTGGGATCTTCCCAGACCAGGGGTCAAACCCTGCATTGGCAGGCGGATTCTTAACTACTGGACCACCAGGAAAGTCCAAAATGAAATGTTCTATCGCAAGCAGCACGTGAGATATGGCAAGTGTGATGGAGGGGCTGAATTGTTACTTTGATTTCATTCATTTATGCCAAAAGAGCCACCTGGGGCAGGGTGACCACACCGGGCAGCACTGATCTGCAACCGCATGGCAGTCGCCCGGCCCCCGAGCAAGGAAGCAGTAATAATGCGGCATCTAATCCTCACACTTACCTCCTCTATGGTGGAGGAGACTAGGTTCAAAGACCTAAACGAATTCGCCCAAAATCTAGTGGCTAGAATGTCTCCCATGCCCCAGCTCAGACCAACACAGCGAGGAACCCCACAAACAGCCCAGGGTGCTGGACACAAGCTCTGCCTCTGCTCAGCCTCCTCACCTGACTGCAGGTAAGTGAGCAACAAGTCCCGGGCATTTCCTTTTGCACAATCCCTTCCCTAATGACATACGACCAAATACTAAATATGAACAATTTCTATCTCTACCACCCCAAAACAGGAAAAGGGATCTGTAGGGGGAATAGAAGCATCCCATCTAATGTTAAGATGCTCCTATGCCCAAGACCACATCTTGACCGCCAGTTCCGAACCACCACACACAGCGATTGTTTTAGCCCAAGTCCCATCGGTCTTTTGGCATCTGCAGCAGCAGCTCAGACAACCAGCTCTAGATGGGTCATAACAAGTGAGTCTGTACCCAGGAGACCATCTCCCACAGCCCAGTCCGCAATGAGCCACCTTCCTGCATCCACAGACCTCTCTCTATCATGGGGCTCATCCCACCAGCTGACTATAAGGCCCCCTGATGGTCCAGCTTTCTTGTCAAAGCTCCCTAGTCTCTAGCTTGGACACGTCTAGGGGCCCAGCAACTACTGGCAAGAAGGCAGCATGAGAGCAAGAAACACACCCTTGGTCTGAGCACCGGTAACTTGAAAGCAGCCTCCATTCTGCTACTTTCTAGGAATGACAGTCCCTTTGGGGCTCCCCCAGCCCAGAACTCAGCAGAGAAAGCACTGAAATCGCCCGTCACCATGTCCTTCCCTCACTGGTCTTGCTGTGGTGAGGACTTTGAGCATTCAAAGGTTCCTGCTGTCAAAGGAGGAAGTAAAGGACTTGGGGGCGTCACCCCCAATCTGGGAGCCCAAGTATTTCTATTTTCAGGTATGAGGGTCCATAGTAAGGAAGCCAGGCGTCCAGCCATATGTAGTCACCATGGGTGTGTGACGGAGGAGGACCTGAACACCCCCGAAATACGACATCATAGAATGCAGGGGCAGAAGGAAGGGGACGTCGGGATGCTGCTGATGGAGGAGGGACAGCAAAGGCAGGAAGCCAGGTAGGCACGATGAGAAGTGATGAGAAGCACGAGGCTGGGGCAAAGGGCCGGGTCGGCTCAGAGCGATGCCTCCCCACAGCCTGCTCAGAACAACCTGGCACTGAGCGTCCAGGTGGCCAAGATGCACCAGCAGCTGTTTGCAGGGGCTCATCCTCTGCCAACAGTCAGAAGAGACACAAAGATCCAAGTTCAAGGACAGGCACGGGGTACCTAGGCAAGAATATGTTTTAACAGCTCCCTGTATATATGAGTGTCCAAGTGTATATGAGAAATACACTTAAGGCTGAGAATCACTGTCTTAAAATATGTACCTCTTATGCCCCAAATGTACCATGACCACATTGCCTGATGACATTTACTCCCTCCCTATCAGAGTGGAGATACGAGTAGGAAGTTAGGAAGTACACAAGCAGAATGCTCAGGTCCTTACGTAGCATCTACAGAAACACACCAGCCCACAGCTAAGGAGAGCCAACCCTCTGGGCTGAAAGCAGAAGGTAAGAGATCACTTGCCCCCCTCCCTACCTCATCCCCATTGGGCACTTTTGCTCTGAACCTAAAACGGCTCTAAAAAAATCTGTTTAAAAGGGGCTGTGCACGCATGCTCAGTCGCTTCAGTCCTGTCCGACTCTTTGCGACCCTACAGGCTGTAGCCCACCAGGCTCCTCAGTCCATGGAATTGTCCAGGCAAGAATGCTGGAGTGGGTTGCCAGGCCCTCCTCCAGGGGATCTTCCCAACCCAGGGATTGAACCCAAGTCTCCTGGTCCCCTGCATTGCAGGTGGATTCTTTACTGCTGAGCCACTAGGGAAGCCCTTAAAAGAGGCCAAAACAAAACTCAACATAATGATGAAAGCCCGGAGCTTCCTGGTAATGCAGGTAAAGAACCCCCTCCGTTGCCGCTGAAACAAGAAATCCAGCGATGTATCAGAAAGGAAGAGTTTTTCTCACGTATGTATATAAACCCCAAGAATCGCAAAAAAGGACGAGAACTAGAAGGCTGTGCAGTGAAGGGCGGCCATCTAATCGTGAGGGAACATCGTTTAGCAAATTGTGAAAAATGAGAGTGACACCAAAAGAGGTCAGCTAACGAGGACGTCCCGGGGACACTTTCCTGTCCTTCCACAGGGACGGCTCATTTCTCCCTTTTCCTGCACCATCACCAAAAACAAAACAGAGCTCATGTCCGCAGAGAAAAAAAGCCCCTGTGTGAAGAGAGCTCTGTCCTCTCTGAGCTTTCGTCTTCTGCCTCTTCATCACTTAGACCATTCTGTACAGACTCATTCCTAAATCAATCCATCACCAAGTCAGAAACACCGCAACCCTCCTTGGCTGGCTTCCCTCCAGGACGAGGATGTGGGAATGTGGGTCAGGGTCTCCGCCAGGAAACGGGCTCCACTGTCATAGCAAAGATGGGATTTGGGCCTGAAGCTGGTGGACAAAGCCCCTGAGCCACATGTCGACATGAACCCACACAGAGAAGAACAAACAGATGTTCCTTCTCTCCAGTGGACAAGCTTATACACCAAGCAGCCCACGGTCCAGTATTCAACAGCAGCTCTTATTCACGGTGGAGGTGCTGATCTCGAAAGTCTTAAGGAAGAGGAAGGAAATGGATTACCGGCCACCCCAAAAGGCCGTCGCAGGCCCGACGTCAGCTTCCTCGTGTTGTTGTCCCTCAGCTCCATGCGACCCACGCGGACGATCTGACACACAAAACTGATTTTCTCCCTTTTCAGGTCTTTGCTTCCCAGGTCCTGGAAATATTAATTTCTGTAAATTATTGTGGAGAAGCACTACTCAAGGCAGGTTCAATTGCAACAGACAGTAGAGAGATAGATTGCCACTCTTCACTGCTACCAGTTTTTAGTATTTTAATAAGTGATTCACAAGACAAAGAGGAGCTGAATTACAAGTCAATTAGCATTAAATGAATTTAAGATCCATGTTTAAGAGACATACTCAACCTCATGGAGTACATCTTTGTCATGGGGACTCGAAGGGTGACTAGAGACCCAGAAGGTTTCTGGGCAGCTATGTTATTATAGGAAATTAACAAGTAGTCCCGGCATCCCAAGGACCCACGCTCCTGGGCGGTGAGAAGTCAGACAGGGGTCATTAAAAATAGTCATGAGAATGGTGAGCAATTCAAATGAACATCTTTGGATGCACTCACCGTGAAAACAGCTCGCAAATTGTGTAACCTGTCTATGTCTTTAGGCAATCCTGAACTTGACCAGCGGACGAGGTAGTTCTCACTTGGAAAAAAAAGGAAATAAAAGCAAATTAGTTTTCCAAACAGATCAGGGAACCAAATGTGCATCCTCAGTTCAGAAACATCAACATCAGACGGAGCAGCTCTGCCCTTGACGTACAAGTAATCTCCATACAGCATCTTACTCCAGGTCTGCCCGTACAAAATCCCTGAGGTTTTCAGTTTGGATGTCCAGGATTATAACTGCAAAGGACCTATCTGCAAATGGCATTTCATAGTTTTTATTATATTTTTAACAATTTTTTAAAATTCAATTTACAGTGTTGTGTTACTTTCAGGTGTAAAGCACAGCGACTCAGTTATACATATATATGTTCCTTTTCAGATTCTCTTCCATTATTGGTTATTATAGGACACTGAATAAAGTTCCCTGTGCTATACAGTAGGTCCTTGTTGACTTTATACAGAGTAGTGTGTACACGTTAAAAGTTTTTTATTAAAAAACTTTAATAAAGTTTTTTTAAATAAATTTTTTAAATAAAGTTTTATTAAAAAACTTTAATAAAAAACTTTAAGTCGTTCATTTGGAATGACTACAGTCTCAAATTCACTATTTATTCATTTATAGTACAAAGTAAAACTTCATGATGATTTCCGAGCCTGCCATAAGCCAAACATGACCTAAAAACACATATTAAATCCTATGACAAGAAGAAATAGCCTTTATCGGAAGTGGCAATGAAATTTGTTCTGTTTTCTGCCATATACTAAGTTCTTAAATTTTCAATAATATGAGTGAAGATTCTGGAGCTTTATACCCAGACACACACACACGTTTACTACACACACAGTCCAAACCATACTTTTTCCATCTGGACAAAGAGAAAGTTACACCAAGGAACAAAGACAAGAACTAGGAAAGACAGCACATGAGACGATGAGAAATGACAGACTGGATTTACAATATTTTATTCAACACATATTCACTGACAGCCTTTATGCAGCAGGCACCGATCTAGACACTGTTTCCCATCCAATCACCTTGGAGAAAAAACAATAGGTCAAAGGTCAAGAAATGACATTCATAGAGAACCAAAGCTCGAAAAGGCGACATCAAGATAAGAGCAATACTGGAGCGGGGGAGGGGGCCCATAAACAAAGCATCCCATAAAGACAACGCAGGAAGCATGACTTCAGTCCTTAGTCATGCAGTTGCCAGGTTTTGAAAACATTACAAGACTCCAACTCTACAATCGAATATCCACGTCCTTGCCGGAAAGCTGATCCTGGCCCAGACTCCAGCTGCTTGGGGGAAATCGGGTCAGCTGATCACCCCAAGGACTTCCCGCGAGACCGAGACTTTGGGGTGATGCTGAGGCCATGTTCCCAGCAGTGACCAAAGAGGAAAGACAGGGGCTCGTCACTGACCTGATAAACTTGGACTCCACAGGGTCATACAGAGACATGAGCACCTCGGCATCTTCTCCTATTTTACAGACCACGTTCTTGAGGTTGACAAACAAGGCCAGAGAAGGGGTGGCGGCAAACTTGGCTTGTCTGTTAATGTCTATGTTCTGCTTCTGAGACTGTCAGTGGAAATAAAACAAGAAAACAAACGTGACATGAGCAACACTCGTGGCTAACGCTGGCTCTGTTCATCCCCTACAGAACAGAAAACCATGCGAAACCAGTCACACAGCAAAGCCCCTCATGCAGCTTCTTCCTTGATGTTGTCAACATGACCACGAGCCGAGCTGAAAAGAATATGCCAGGGGCAATGATCCCAGCACCGTGAGAAGTCATACTGAGTATTTACTTCCGATACAAAACGTTTAGGGGCCCAATCAATCCATCAGAATGGAGATTACACGTGCAGTTGCTTATTCGATTTTTGATTCTCCCATCAGGTCAAACCCTCTGAGGACATCTCTGTGTTATTCATCATTATGGCCTCAGGACCTGGCACACTGTAGGCGTTCAGCAGTTGCTGAATGAATGGATGGCTCAATTACCCAACTGAGTTCTGAGTATAGACTGCATACAAGTTACCATTAACGGCCATGGGAAATGAAAAAGATCAGTAAGACGCATGTTCCCTGCCCTCATCACACTTAGACACATCCCTCTCCTACTCCTATCAAAGAGGAAACACAGAATGGAGTACTGTTGCCCATGAGTTAAGACCACAAAGTCAGTGTCATTAAAATCCTGTCCCCTCTCAAGGGATGAAAAGCCTTCAGGTCATCCACAGCATGTTTAGACACTGGGCTCCATTCCATCCATCAGTGTCTGAAATACATGCTGAAGCTAGGCCTTTTCACAATGTAGCTAATGCAATCGTCATGTTTTACTGGTGATGTTTCACTAATGTTGTCAACTGTTACTGAGAAAACGTACCCTGGGTGTAAATGGCATAGTACAGAGAGCTGAACTTACTTTTTCTTCTTGCAATCTTTCCTCCACTTGTTTGGAAGCTACTTCATGAGCTCTGAAAAGACTAATTGTGCTAGTTAGTTCTGGATCCAGAATGTTCCCATCCTCATCTCTCACCACCAAGTCCAAATCGAGGATTCTAGAACAAGAAGAATTCAGAACTTCACCAACAAACTTCAGTCCTAGCAACTGAGCAAGATGAAATCAAAAGTCAGGGTCAGTCTCACAGTATCAGAAAACATAGTTCTGTGAGGTCACTGTCATTTAACTTTCTTTGTACGCCCTTGGAATTAAAAAAAAAAAATTACTCAAATCTTACTTCCATCGCTGTAGTGACTTTTACTTACAGATCTAGAAAGCCCAAATGAAATGTATGTCGCTAATTACTACATGAACAGTATGGACAGTTATGTGCACACATGCTGTGCACATACTTGGGGGGGTGTATATAAATTTGTGGGTATGTATACACAGCCCCATGCACACCCCAATGCCCAAATATATATACAGTTGGAGGCTGGGGAGAGGTGGGAGGGAGGAAAAGCTGGAACAGAGGCATACTCACCACTCTCTCTGGGGTTCCATGGCACTACTTTCCTTCTACCTAGAATCACAGATCTAATCCCTTAATTAGCCTATCAGAAGATTTTCAATAAAGACGTTCTACTGTTTCAACATGGAACATATGGAAGTCATCCACAGCAATGTTAAGAAAGTTTCTGGCCAGATGGCTAAATGTAGTAGCCAACTTCAAACGCAGGCAGCATCTGGCTAATAAATCTGTCCATCCTATATCTGGAAGTGTTTTTTGGCAACAGTCTCTCTGTTTCCCGTTAGGTGGTTTTTACCAGGATTTTATTTAAAGACTAAACAAAGGCGACTATATAAAGTAAGAAACCAAGAGTTTTACTAACGGTGGTGTGTTCTGGTTTTCTTTTAATAAGACACAAGGATCTTCGCCACAGACGCCTGTTACTTTGCCTTTGGGACTTTTCTTTTTATTAAAAGGCCATTGCTCAGTCACTAAGTCGTGTCTGACTCTTTGTGACCACGTGGACTGCAGTGTGTCAGGCTTCCCTGTCCTTCACCATCTCCCAGAGTTTGCTCAAACTCATGTCCATTGAGTCAGTGATGCCATCCAACCATCTCATCCTCTGTTGCTCCCTTCTCCTCCTGCCCTCAATCTTTCCCAGCATCAGGGTCTTTTCCAATGAGTCGGCTCTTTACATCAGGTGGTCAAAGTACTGGAGCTTCAGCATCAGTCCTTCCAGTAAACATTTAGGGTTGATTTCCTTTAGGATAGACTGGTTTGATCTCCTTGCTGTCCAGGGGACTCAAGAGCCTTCTCCAGAGCCACAGTTCAAAGGCATCAACTCTTCAGTGCTCAGGCTTCTTTATGGTCCAACTCTCGGCAGCAAATTTTTTTATTTTTTTAACCATAAGACATAAGAAAACATCTTTTGAAATAAATATAAATTAAGTCAGAGAATGTCTTTTTAACAGTTACAAGTCGAAGAGTTGGCAAACTGACTTTGCAAAAAAGCCTCCACTTAGAGGAACTAATCTCCTACTTCTCTCCTGTGAAGGTCGCACACCTTAAGCTCTGTGTGAATGAGTCTGATAACACATCAGGCAGGTTTAGGTTTGTGAGTTGTGCTGGACCACTGCACTATACGAGTTCCTTGGACAAAAGTCTGTTGTCTTGTTAAGGACCACATTTCCTATCCAAGTAGTAAATCACATTTGGAAATACTTCCTTTCCTAACTAGATTATTCCATGACATAATGTATTTTGGTAGCTTCCCACAGCCAAATTAAGCAGGTGGTTTCTGGACGTAAGTTCAAAACATGATACTCCAGCAGAAAATAAAATCAAAGCTCCAGAAGTTTAGTTTTCAAGCAGGTGGTCTTGAAATGAGTTTCACTGCACCAACATCTAATATCCTATACCCAGCAGTCTCTAGGTTTCTGGGGGTGGGGGGGAACCTTCTCCTGTAGTTAATCCAAACACTACATCTTATTGATAATGTAGCTTTTAGAAACTTTTCACACTTGAAAGTCTGAATTATCAGAAAGCAGAATTGTTATAATTCCGATTATACAAAATGCTTCTTTAGTTTTTCAGGGCTTCCTTGGGTTGAATGGCTCAGGGCGAAGCTGTACTATTTTCTGAGCTTTATATTCTAACATGTAAAATGAGGGGGTTGGACTGAACCACTAGCTTCCCAATCTGCCGGCCTTCACGGTCCAAGTCTATTTTTACAGACAGGGATTTCCAGTCAGCATTCCAGACGTGAGAAATCAGGATCTTAAGGAGTGGGTCCCAGCATTCTGTATTTTGAAAGTTTTCCAAGTGCCTCTGATATAGACCAGCATCTGGGAACCTTGTGACCACATACTTTTTAAGCCTTCTTGCAGCTCTGGCATTAGACGAACAAATAGTTATCCAGTAGGAAAGGGCGTAGCCTCCCTCTGATTACAGAACCTGGAAGGCGGGAGACGACTGTGCTGCAGGAAAGAGTGCCAACACCAGAGCACGCACCTCGATGGGTGGGTGAGCACACCACGGCTGAAGGCATTCAAGCAGAGCTGGGCGGTGCCCTGCTGCAAGAGGGAACTTCTGCATGAGACCTACTCCTGTAGAACAGTTATATGATCTTTATATCAGAAGTACAAATTTAGGGGGCTGGATTTCTTTTTCCCAAAAGGTCTCACAAAACCATTAAGCCAAAGCACTGGTGCAGAAAATCTTACACACAGAGAAAAATCATCTTCCTGATAAAACATGCTCGGCTGTTCAGACAGCAGTGATGTTCTCCGAGTGACATGGTAAGATGCCAGTGACCTGGACACAGCATAAACGTGTGTGCCACCTCCAATGGGAGGCTCCTTATAAACTCAGCTTGCGTCTCCTCCAAGGTCTTCTTTTGGAGTTCTACCTGATTTTATTACCAGTTTTCATTCAAATCCATTGGGGAGTGAGACCATTCTGCTTTTGGGTCTTGGCCAGGCATCACCCGATCCTGAAAGTCTTGTGAGAAGACATGGCGAGGAACAAACTCAACCGGACACAGGATGGCAGAGAAAAGAAAAAGAGACTTGCTGGCTTTATTTTTGTTTGCCAGACCCCTACACTGGTGACTAAGTTTCAGGTGCCCTTCGAGGCCTCTTCCAACTTGCAGAACGTAGGATTCCACAGAAAGAGGCCCGATGCCTGTTACTGCACAAAGCCCCTCACGTCGAGACCCAGGGTTGAATGCTGTCGGCAGAAAGGAAAGTTCCTGTCGGGGGAATTGTTGTGATAAGGACAGGTTACCCCATCTTCTTGAAGACAGTATGTTTTAACAATGACTCAGAAAACTCCAGATCCGATAGAAAACACCTCATGCTTTTAAGAAAAAAAACTGTGCCATTATATTGACATTAGAAATTTTGTTGGTCGTAAGATAGGATTTTAGTCTCCTAAACGCTTAATGGTGATAGCATTATATTGGTTAACGTAAGCATGAAATCATCTTATGAACAAACAAACCTGTTTCCATAATCAATTTTGGCAGTGACCTTCTTCTTCAATTCCTTGAGCTCATCCTGCGGCAGAGTTCCAGAAAGAATCTGCGACCGCCACTCGATAAGGTCGTAGATCATGTGTCGAACGCTCCGGAACATCTCCCTGTTATCTTGCTAGATGAGCGGGGGGGGGGAAACCAACTGTTAAGTTCTTGATTTAAAAGAGCATTGTAGTTGCTGTTTATGTCGGATTAATGGTGTTTTCAGCTTGGAACTGAACACATTAGATGGAATTTTGCTCCTATCACACATGAAAAGAGTAAAAGGATTAAAAACAATGGACGATCTTCCACACTCAGGCCAGCGCTCCAGAGTATGTAGCCCTGCACCCAAAGTGGACCCAGTTCAGGATCTGCACTTGGGGAGTCCCAAAACCACCCCGTGAACTTCCAGTCTCTGGACCAGGAATGGGCAACCCTTGAAGCTCCCTGAGGAAATGCCCGGTCTACAGGTCTTGCTTAAGGAATCTTTAGAATGTCCTTTGCCCCGATGATTCTCATCACTGAGAAACTCAACCCAGAGCCCTGGCTGTCAGCTGACTACACGATGACCTAGCCCGAGGCTATGGTGCATTCTGAATAAGCAGAGAGGCTTCTGCAAGAGGCACTATCTGGATCTACAAGCTCTTGGTGCATTTATAGCAAAAGGGAAATACACATGAGATTCAAACGTCACACCTACTTCTCACTTTCTACATATTTCGAAGGATTTGATGGTACAAAGAAAAGCAAGTTCTGCAACAGCATGAGAACAACTCATCAAGAAAATGAAGGATTAACCAAAGGAAAACAAACCCAGTGGTTCTTTCCAAGAATAGAAATCTAGGTGAAATCCAACTATTTAGATTTATAAATAGTTTTAGATTTATAAATCTAAATTTATAAAACTAAATCTATAAATAGATTTAGGTTTATCTAAATCTGAAATTTAGATAAAATTCTAAATGTCAGGGTGCCAAAAAAAATATAACTGTGGTCATTGCTACCTTTTAAAATAATGTCTTCTCTGCATAGCTGAACTTCACACCTCCACTCTATAGCATTTGACCTTCTTCCTAGGAATTTCTAGGATCCCCTCCACTCACTCAGCCTATCACACCATAACAGATTATTTTCTATAATGTTAATTATAGAACTTAACATCCTATAAGTTCTCCTTGTTAGTATCATCCTAATCTTAAATTCTTGTTTATGTATTTATTTATTGGCCATGCCTTGTAACATCTTAGTTCCCTGACCAGGGATTGAACTTGGGGCCTAGCAGTGAGAGCACCAAATCCTAACCACTGAACCACCAAGGAAATTCAATAATCTTGACTTCTTAAATGAAAACTAATAATCAAAATTAATGGTTTATTCTAAAATTATGTTTGTTTCCCTCATTAATTCTCCTTGTCTATTTTCATAAAGCATTACCAAATAACTAAAATCCTTAATATTTTCTTAAACTTGTCTATTGCCACAGAGCAGAGGGAAACAGAACATATAAAAATATTATAAGCAACAACAATACATGTGCATATATATAATAAGCATATTTCTTTGGCTTTGCACAAACCTAACAGTGTAAATCCCTAACAGGCAAAGGTAGATTTTTTTAAAAAAAAAGGAAACTAGGTGATGGTTAGGAGTGTCTGTTATGGAGCTGTATGGCTAAAACCGTGTCCACTAACATATTAGTCAGCATCAGCTCCTGTTTGTTTTGCCATATTTTTGTCTAAAAATTGCTAACATGAAATATCAACTCCAAAATTGCTCAGATTTATACAAAATATTCATGGTTAACTTTACGCCTCTAGGTTTTTGAGAACATTTGATGAACAATTACTGCAACTGCTTATTACTGTGTATTTATAGGAAACCACTGTATAATCAAAAGCAATGAGGCTACCCAGAGAGCAGCTGTGGGACTGAGAAGTCTTCTATGTTCCCCAGAAACTGATGCACGGCCTTCCCTCCAGCGTCCATGCTTTGCACTAACAATATTAGCAGATGAGAAATCAACACCTTTAAGAGGAATACAGACCTAACAAAAGGTAATCTTCTGCAAATATGAATTTATATGCAAAGAAAATGTCCCCGGGGGATACACAATGGAAGGTGTCAGGGCCCCAACCCTGCCGCATTAATAAGGCTTCTTCCACAATCCGGAGAACTGGGTATCTCACACAAAGTCAGAATGGAAACCATCTCCTTCCCTCTAAACAGACTCGCTGAGACCTGGAAGACTGTGTCACTTTCCTCAAATGGTAAGAGGCATTGTCTCCAGGCAAACAGTGGCAGAGAGCCCTCACCCTCTACTGCATCCATGAAGAGGACCTGTAACAGTTTAAAGGCAGATTTTCATGTTCACGATCGACATACAAACTCAGAGGGAACTGCAGCTCCTGCGGCCTCGGTCAGTGTGCCACAGTCCAAGAGCAGCCCAGTTCCCTTTTCAGTACAGGGAAAGGTGAAACCCACGGCCCCTTCCTCGACGGCCACTTCACTGCCATCGGCACGGCTGCACCAGGCACAAAGCTGGTGGAAGGGCTGCGGCCCCCGAGGGTGGCCAGACTACAGGGCAAGGCTGCCGAGCGTGACTCGCTCCCATAAGTTCTGCTTCTGAGGGTACCAGAAAAAGCAAAAGTAATCCTTTGGCTCAGCAGGGTTCAAAAAGACCTATTCTCTATTGCTAAGCTCTGATTCAAAATCCCATCTTCAAACCTAGAGTCTATTATACAGAGTGAAGTAAGTCAGAAAGACAAATATGGTATGTTAATGCCTGCATATGGAATCTAGGGGCTTCCCAGGTGGGGCTAGTGGTTAAAGAACCCGCCTGCTGATTCTGGAGACTTAAGAGATGAGGGATTGATCCCTGGGTTGGGAAGATCCCCAGAAGGAGGGCATGGCAACCCACTGCAGTATTCTTGCCTGGAGAATCCCACGGACAGAGGAGCCTGGCGGACTACAGTCCACGAGGTCACAAAGACCCAGACACTGAAGCGACTTAGCACACATGGACTCTAGAAAGACGGAACTGATGAATCTATCTGCAGGGCAGCAAGGGAGACACAGCATAGAAAACAGAAATGTGGACACAGGAGAGAAGGAAGGGGAAGGGGAGGGGGGGACGAATTAAGAGAATAGCACGGAAACATACACATTACCACATGTAAAATAGATAACCAGTGGGAATGTGTTGTGGGATGCAAGCTCAACTCAGTGCTCTGTGACAACCCAGAGGGGAAGGATGGGGTGAGACGTGGGAGGGGGCGCTTCAGGAATGAGCGTACATATGTTACGCCTGTGGCTGATTCATGCTGATATATGGCAGAGGCCAACAAAATATTATAACGCAATTGTCCTCCCATTAAAAGAAACACCCACAAAAGCCCCATCTTCTCACCACATAGAGCTGCCTCCAGATGGTAGACCATTCTCGCAGGGTCGTGGTGACCTCCTGTATGAGCGGGAGGTCGCCTGGGATGACCGTTTCATGTTGCCTGGGAGGAGAGGAAAGGGCAGAGACGGTAACAGCTTCATTAAACAGAAGGGCACCTTGTCAACTTCACACGCAGGTCATAGCATGGAGAAAAAACATACAAATAAGACTGAGCCCACGTAGGTCTCCATACGTCTCTAAGAACGACAAGTAATTTCTATACAGAGCCCGAGAACGTTCATACATTACCCTCTGTGTAAGCCATCTACCTCATACGTCAAGGTAAGATGAAGGAGGCAAATAATATCCCATCAGGACGTCAAGGTCTGAGCAGTGGAAAGTGTATTCATAATATGTGTACCCATCTATTTTATAGATGCCATAAATTACCACCAATCTGTGTGGCATTAAAATGCAGGCTTGGGATAAGATGATTTTTTTTTACATTTTCATTCTGCCTAAAACTCAGTCTGTGATAATACACGAAGCAGTTATCCTTGGCGAAATATGGGCGAGGTTACAGCTTTCCAGTGTCCACAGGCACCCTGATCACCAATTCTGATTATCCTCTTTCCCTTGTCTCTCCACCTCAGAGAGTTAACCCTTGCCTTATTCTTGACTCCTGATCTATTTGTCCATTGCTTTTTATTCAGCAAACTGCTGTTTTCCGGTTACTTGCTCTGGGTCAGGCAGTGCACTAAGCAGAACTCCTAATATTTGGGACTGAGTCAGAGACCGAATTTGGTGGCTTGTGAAGTAAGACCACCTGGGCCCAGAGGCCCTGAATAGACAAGGCTCCCACACATCATGCAATGTCCAGGGGGCACTGAGATAAGTCCCCGAGGCCCGGACCTGTGGGCAGGACCCTGACTGTAGCTCGCAATGGAGATTCAGGGCTGCAAGGACTCAGTGATTGGGGTTGGAGAGGGGGGGTCTCCAAGGAAGAAACACAGGAGTTCCTGAGAGAGGGCCACTCCCTCTGGAGAGGTCTGACCACGTGCACCAGGGGGAGCAGCAGGGACGAGGAAGGGGTGCGTGGGAGACCACCCTTCACAGGAGTGCTTTTAAGAATAAGCCTTTGATGGGACATCCTCAGCGTCTCTCACAGGACATGACTGTTTCCCAGTAAGGATGCTGATGAAAGTGTGGTTCACTTCGCTCTGTGATGTCATCCTTACAAAGCTGCTCCACTCACAGTGTGAGGACATTCGTCAGTGGCTGGGCTGCCTTCATCTCAGAGCTTGAGTTCCGTGCAAAGTCCACTGGGCTCTTCCCACTGGCCAGGAGGGACCTGGAGCTCAATGAGACTTCAGTTTCCCACGTGAAGAGGACCTCCCTTTACCCACTGCGTCCTGATCTCCACTCTAGATCCTTCTTACCTTCCTTCCTTAATTGGTCTGATCCATCTCTTGGACTAAGTGCCAACTGGTTCTCAGTCTTAACCCAATGTCTGCCTGTCCACCTGTCTGGCGGGGTGTGACTATCGAGAATCAACAGTCTCTTGCACCCTTTTCTATCACTCTTCCTAATTACATTTTACATACACTCATCTGTATACCTCAATGTGCATTTACAAAAATTATCCCTATACAGCCCAGCATCCATACTGATCCTGATACAAACTGATGTAAAATACATGAAGAAAATATTTTATTCAACATTGTTCACAGTAGGGTGAAAAGTTTCAAAACTTTCCTCGTTTTACTTCCCTCTGAAATTTCACCTACAAAACAATTTCTCAGTAGAAAAAAGGGCCCTCTTACAGGTCATCACACTGATGCCTCTAAATTATTTCCCTCGTTTTAATGATGCACCATGGAACCTCAGAGCCCGACCCAGTCCTTCTCATACGTTCAAAGTACACTGCTTGGGAAAGCAATTTTGCAATCAGCCGCAGAGATGCCATTATGCAGTAATCATATGATTAGTAATTTTATCATTTACATATTTAATGGAGTGCGAAGATGTAGCAGAGACAAAAAGAAAAACATTTTACTGTTCCTTCTCCAAGTTCACACCTGGCTATTCATTTGCCATTCCCGCCTAATGGGTTCCTGTTCTACAAATGTCCTCTTAATGATCTTATACATCAGTTTTATGACCTCTAAGAAACATACATCACAATCAGGCAAGACGTAAATTCACACACGCCCCAACCGAACAACTGTTGCTTCACTCCCCAGTGAATTTGTATCACATCCTGCAAAGTCTTCCAGAAAAATGGATTCAGGGCTGGGGGGCTGTGCAGCCTTTGCTAGATGGGCTGGCTCACAAAGGAAGAAGCAGAAAGCTTTCCAAATCCACATGGCATTCTAGGAGGTTGGCTGTGGTTCCAGTGCTGACTGAAGACTCCCTAAAGGCTCAAAGTCATGTTGTAGACAGCTCTAGATCAGAAGTCCTCCCCCTCTAAACTCCTGTCACCCTGGATCAAAGGCATCCACTGCTCAACCCCAACATCGCCCTGCAAAAAGCAGCAAGGTCAAATGCCATCACTGCACAACTTCATTTAAACATCAAGAAAAGACTCACCCTTTTCCTTCAACTATGGCTTCTTTAAGATGGATGTACGAAGCAGGAAATATACCCTTTGGGAGGAAAAGAGACAGGAGGTTGTAGCATTGATATGAATACTGACTGTCAATCAAACAGCTGTCCCCCCCAAAAAAGGTGGAGGTGAGGATGAGTGGATCACTATTAAATCCATAAGCCTTTATGCTAAGTCACAGCATGGCACAGAAAACAAAGTGTGAAATACGGCAACTGAATTCACTTGTGTTTCAAAGAGGCTGCAGAAGTCTTAGAAGAAAACAGATGCACACTCTGCTTGCAAAGGAAAAATCCCACGGGACCTTCCAGTGTCTTCTCCGTAGGTCACACCTCGTTTTGACTGTGGACACAGGCAGATCAAAAGTCAACTGATGCCTAAAAACAATTTCTGATGATGGCCTCTGACAGCTCTTCCTTTCGAAATACTAAAATTGTCACCAGAAAGTGAGTTTACACAGTCGATCATCACATACGCGCTGACTACTTACCTGACCCACGGAGACTTTCTCATCAATCTCCTAACAGAGGAGCCATCCAATAAAATACAGCAAGAAGGTACATTTCACCCAACCTGCCCAGCTCTGGCGGGGGCCATCAGTTTATCTGCAGATGGTGCTCAGCAACCCCCAAGTGAACAGCACACAAGGCCCAACAGACAGTTCTGAGGGGACGGCTCCTCAGGAGGACTGCCAGTCCTGGGCACTGTACGTGAAGGGCCAGGAGCTTCCCCAAGAGTTCTGGGCCTGCTTCCTGTGCAAGCACAAGTCCCCTCCTGGAAGGAAGTAGAGGTGAGCACCTGGAGGGCAAGAGCGGGGCACTGGGCACGGGGGTCTCGGGCAGCGTGGGGGTCTCGGGCGGCGTGGGGGTCTCGGGCAGCACAAGGCAGACAAGGTGCAGCTTCCTGAGATGCCACACATGCAGCAGAAAGTCAATCAGCAGGAACAGTCACCTGCTGTGAAAACAGGAGCTTCTGACTGGGTTTCCCAGGCTTCTGACCCCAAAGAATCAACACAGGAGATCCAGAAACCATGCAACTCATCCTGCTTGGAATGGAAGTGGGCACCACTGGTCCCTGCTCCTCCTGTCTACCAGGAAAGTGGCCACACTTCATGTAAAAAAGATTTATCACAGAGAGGGAAGGAGTCAGACAGAAAGAGGGAGGCTGGGCAACACAGAGGACCAGGCGGACCTGCTGCGGGGACACCTCCAGCCACCAGGATGGATCCCGGGTGCACATTCAAGGTCAGCAGGTGAGCACTGGTTGGCGGGTGGGGTACATAAAGCAACGAGTCCCGGCCATGCCCACGTCCACAGGTAGAGACACCCCTCAGTTTCAGTGAAGCTGCTCTGGACAACCATGGGGTCACAGAAGGGACAATGGAAAAATGAGGCTGGACACACCTGCAGGCTTGAAATGAGCAGCTTCTTCAGCTGGGGTGATCAGGACTGGCCAGATCTAGAGCTCATTTGTGAATACCAGTAAGAGGATGCTCCCAGAACACAGGGTCGGATGCCTGGGAGTCAAGTCCCTCTCTGCCACTGCGTGAACTGGGTGGGCCAACACAAAATCACAGCGTCTCTAAGGTGTCAGTTTCAACTGCTAATGAAGGTTTTAGATGGAGCAATAAACACACCCCTACCCAGCTTTGTGAGCTACAAAGTCAGGTCTCTTCAGTGCAGGGCAGGAAGGACGAGGGCTCACGGAGGCACTGGGGAACCAGGAGACACCCCCAGTTGGGGAACGTGGTGAAAGTGAAAGTGAAGTCGCTCAGTCGTGACTGACTCTTTGCAACCCCATCAACTGTAGCCTACCAGGCTCCTCCGTCCATGAAATTTTCCAGGCAAGAATACTGGAATGGGTTGCCATTTCCTTCTCCAGGGGATCTTCCCGACCCAGGGATTGAAATGGGGTCTCCCGCATAGTAGGCAAACGCTTTTACCATCTGAGCCACCAGGGAAGAGGTACCTGACACCAAATACCAAGCAAGCATCAAAAGTGAACCACTTCCCTGGGACATACCTGACATGTGAAGCTGCAGCTTTGTCATGGGTGGACAGGGGAGTCCATGAGCCTAAGGTCGTTAATAAAGTTCTCAATTGTGGCTTTCTCAGATGAAACTGAGGTTTTCATCTGCAGGAAAACATTCTTCTTATTTTTTCTTAATTAAAGTATAGTTGATTTCCAATGCTGTGCTTATTTCTGCTACACAGCAAAGTGACTCAATTATATATTGTTCTTCATCTTCTTTTCCATTATGATTTATCACAGGATATTAAATACAGTCCCCCATGCTATACAGTAGGGCCTTGTAGCTTATCCACCCTAAGGGATTAGTTCGCATCTGCTAATCCCAAATTATGGAAGAGACAATCAGAGTGAAAACAGAACTTTCTCTGGAGAGAGCTATTCCTCCAGCCACCAGGTTGGTATATCCCTCATTCAGACCTCAAGACGCCAGGTCATTGGATATGAGAGACTCAGAGTCCAGTCTGAGCTCAGCAGCATCAGGATGGAGGCCCTGGCTCCAATCTGCAGAGCTGGGTCAGCAGGTTACCCAATTAGCATCTCTCATATCAGGACAGACTGCCCGAGAGCTCAGCCTGGACACCTCTGAAGTGACTGCTACCACAGGATGGACACCTCTCACCTGTCCAGCAAGGGCTGATTGCAGAGAGTCTGGGGAAAAAATAGAGCAAGAAGGCCCTGCACTTGGACAGCTGGCCTTCAACAGCCTTAGTCACAGGCTCAGGACCACAGAAGGAGCCCAGCCCAATAAGGAGATAATGAGATGCCAAGTTAAGAAACAAAAGCAAAAGGAACCATGTGTCAAGCATAATTAGATTTTATAAGGTAACGTGGACAGCCTAACCACAGCTTAGAGTGAAAGGGAACAGCCATCATTAGGTTCTGTGAAACTAAGAATGGAAAAGCCACAACAGAACCATGCACGGGCGTGTCCATAGCAATGATCATGGTGTAATTGCACGTCTTCACCCCAGAAATTCAAACAACCATGCATGCAAACTGTCCAGGAGGCAGAACCTCTTTCTTCGGCCAGCAGACGTCAGTAGTATAAAAATAATTACAAGCAAGAAGGGAAGAAGCTGGCATGAGCGCTGCAGATCTGCTAATTTATCATTAAGGATAATGCAAAACTGAAAATCGTAAGCGGTAGTCAGTCTTCCCAGATCATTCTCTTACACAACCTGTACTTCAACAGGATGCAGAATTCTACCAGGAAAAGAAGGTCCCAGCTCTCAGGACAACAGGTCAACATCACCCCACACAGCCCAGCCATTCACTCCTAGACACGAAATGACAATTTCTACATATATATGCTGTTCAGAAAACCATTCAGGGGAGGGAGGGAGGGATGAATTAGGAGTTTGAGATTAACATATATTCACCACTTTATAAAACAGACAGCCAACAGCAATACTTGTTCCAACCAAGCCCAGTATGCAACTCTATATTCTGTACTAACCTGTAATGGAAAAGAATCTATAAAAGAATAGAAATACATATATGTGTGTATAACTAAATCACGTTGCTGTATACCTGAAATGAACACAACATTGTAAATCAACTATATGTCAATTAAAAAATAAAGTTTTTTTAAAAAATTTTTTAAAGAAAACAATTCAGGGTAGCCCACATTTCACAAATTCTCTTAATTCAGAGAAAGAGATGTATAAGGACAACTCTTAGGCTCCATGAGACAGAACTGATTTCTTCTCCTAGGGTGATTTATGAAGGGATATGCACTGAGGTTAATAACAGGGACTTACCTTTTTAGACTTTTTTCTTAAGGTGTAACCTCTGTACCACCCTAAACAAACACAAAGGTGAGATAGTTAGTACAAGGGACATTACAGGGTCCTAAACAGCACCTGCCCACTGCCTAGAACTCACTATCTGCAGAACCACGGGAGTCAGCCTGTCATAGAATTCAGTCATCCTAAGGTTTGCAGAGATGCTTTGGGGGTTTGTAGAGATCATCTCAAAACCAGGCGCGAAGCCTTGGCAGGGGGCTTCACACAAAGATCTCCAGCTCCTTCGTCTCCATCGGCCGCAGATGGTCCTGAGGGTGGCAACCAGCTCCAGGAGAAGAAGCCGCCCTTTGACCACGGAACCCTGGGCAGGATCCGGGGTGCACATTTTCCTGTCTGTCGCTCGGCCGGATGGAGCAGGGTCACTGCCAAGCACACATACCAACACCCTCAGATCATCAACAGCAGCAGCACAACAGAAATCCTATTGAGAGCCGACTTCCTCCCCCTTCGAGATGGAGGGGGGTCTGGGGGGGTGTGCCCTGGAGCAGTCACATCGCACAAAGTGCTTCTGTGGTGAAGACTCAGCCCCCAACAGGAAGCACCAGGCCCAGGAACACAGGCCCACCTACCCCCTAGGGGGCTGGCCTAGATTCAAGTTCCCATTCTCTCTATGTGGGAGGGCAAGCAAACAGCAGAAGACAGAGGGAAATGCCCAGTGGAAGAGACATTCAATGCTGGGCAGGATCTGACCACACCCTCGGCCCCTCCGATCAGGCTGAGGGCAGAAATTGTTCCTGCCAATGCTCAGGGGTCACTCACGGCTGGTCACTCACCTCCCAACGACTCTGCCACACACTGAATGTCTCCCGAAACACTTTGAGGGTGCTTCAGGCCACCTCGCTCCAGGAAAGGCAATCAAAAGCCTAGACAAGTTCCACTGAGCTCCCCAGGAGCAGAAGGACATCAGCCCCCAACAGAATGACAAAAAGACTTGGGAAAGCACCAGCTGGGTCAGCTCCCAGAGACTAACTAAATACTAGGGTTTTAAAGAAGGCCAAGCACTGAAGAATCGATGCTTTTGAACTGTGGTGCTGGAGAAGACTCTTGAGAGTCCCTTGGACTGCAAGGAGATCAAACCAGTCTGTCCTAAAGGAAATCAGTCCTGAATATTCATTGAGAGGACTGATGCTGAAGCTGAAACTCCAATACTTTGGCCACCTGATGTGAGGAACTGACTCTGAAAAGACCCTGACGCTGGGAAAAACTGAAGGCAGGAGGAGAAGGGGACGACAGAGGATGAAATGGTGGGATGGCATCACCAACTCAATGCCCATGAGTTTGAACAAACTCCAGGAGATGGTGGAGGACATCACATGCCAGAGGAGCCTGGCGTGCTACAGTCCATAGGGTTGCAAAGAGTCAGGCACAACTTAGCGACTCAACAAAGTCACCAATAATAGAGTAACAAACAGTCAAATGCTGGAAATCAGGGATGCATGAATGAAGATGCCCAGAAAGTGCAAATGGACCTGTATTCCACCAATGACCAGACACCTCTCATAGAGCAATGATTTAACAACCGGAGGAGGAGTGGAAGCAGGAAGTGATGGAGTTAAAATCCTCCAGGGATTATGAACAGATGCTTTCTGAGCATTCAGAAACGAAGCTGCAAATCACCAGGAGCCTTGCGAAGGATTTGCTAAGACTGAGATTCGACCAGTGAACCCACTTCATTCCTGACAAGGCAACTACACGGTGATAAGGGAGCACGGTGGACCCAATGTCGAGGTCTCGGGGCGCATTTGGAGGATTATCTCTGGATAGCCCTCCACCGTCTTCTGGGTGGTTTCCATTTGCCCAGCCCACAATCAGTGCCCACCTGGGTCAGTGTTCACAGACAGAAATGGGAAAAGACAGCGGGTCAATGCAGTAAGCTGTTCAGAAGGCCGTATTTAATGTAGAGGACTGCCCGCTTTCCTGTGATTTTATCCCTCCCATATTTTCAGTATTACCATGCCCCTTCTTTTCTGAAATTGACATGGGATGAATGTCCCAGAACATCTAAGGAAATACTTCCAAGGGACGAGAAAAAGACAGAGCCCAAGACAAAAATAAGCAAAGTTTATAAACACTGTAGAGAAGAAACCCAAAAGACTTACATATGTATGAAGAGATGCTCAAACTTACTAATAACCAGATTGAAACACATATTAAATCGACAGTTTAAAACACAATTCACTAGAGTGAGGAAAATTCTAACGCTGCAGGATTCAGGCAGCCACCGGCACAGAGGTGGGGAGTGTAGACAGCATGACCAGTGTGGGCAGGACCCTTCTTCCCCAAAGTATCCATCCCCGCACCCTGGAGCTGCCGCATATCCAAAGACACTCGCACACCTACTGCGCTCCGTGGGGCAGACGCAGGAGGCAGGATGGGTGCCCATCACTGGGAGGGTGGCCAGTGAAACGTGAGGGTCACACAGAGCACTGAGCGCCGGAGACTGCACCCTTACCAACAGGGCTGCATCTCAGAACACAGCACTGAGTAACAACGTAAAAACAGAAGGAGCGCTTGCGTGTGTTACTTGCTCAGTTGCGTCCGACTTTTGTGACCCCATGAACTGTAGCCCTCCAGGCTCCCCTGTCCATGCCATTCTCCAGGTAAGAATACTGGAGTGGGTTGCTAGGCTCTTCTCCAGGGGATCTTCTCAATCCAGGGATTGAACCCAGGTCTCATGCACTGTGCAGGCAGATTCTTTACCATCTGAGCCAAATGAGCACTACAACCACATTTATATACACAGAAATATATGCATGCCAGCCAGTACAGGCGACACAAAAATTCACTTCAAACACAGCAGAAGGGTTTCCCAGGAGGGACTAAAAAAAGATGAGGAGCCCTTTTTCTTTCGTTTATGATAATAGATGGTGGTTTCTCTTTTAACACCTTTCCCAAGCCAAAGGAAAACCTAGGGTTTCCCTTCTCAAGAATTTTTGCATGCGTTATTCCTTCCAGCAACTGAGCCCCCAGACTATGTACCAGAGGTCTCACCAGAGAGAGCAAATGTAGAAACAGATTAGACCCAATTATTTCTAACCTCCAAGAGCAGATTCCCCTAGGACAAGCAAGGCTCAAACCACGAGCAAGGGCAGAGACTGGGGATCAAGGACAGAGGACAACCCCTCAAAGGCTTCATGGAGGGCAGCAGGGGGACATGAGAGGATAACCTGGCTGCTGCTCTGGGGGGGACAGGCCAGGCAGAATGAAGCCAGGAGCAGGGAGATGCATGGCTCGTTGAATTAACAAGCTGACTCCCTTCTTCCAACCAGGCCTCAACCAACCAGCTCCAAACAAGACAAACCCAGCTCCCCAAGAGATACCCGCCCAACGGCAAGAAGAGGTCAGACATGGTCCTCAAAGTCAGGGAGGGCCCCATCCAGCCCAGGAAGACGGAAGCCACATCCGTGCACACAGCAGAGCGTTTCCAGCAGAAGGACCAGTGCGCGCACACTCAAGCAGGGCGGGTACCAGTGAAGACAGGACCAGGCAGAGCGGAGGAGGGGGGCGGGCGTCAGAGAGGAGCCTGGGGAGGATCACTCAGACAGAGTCTCCAAGGATGGCTCCAGGTTATAGTTAGGAGGAGAAGTGGGGTGGCGGGTGGGCAGAGCAGCCTCTGCAAAGATCTGCTCACACAGCATCTGAGAAGCCCCCAGCAGCAAGGCTAGGACACACCTGAGGAAAAGGCTGGGGCTCAGGTGAGACAGGGGCTTCCCAGGTGGCGCAGTGGTAAAGAATCCATCTTTCAATGCAAGAGACACGGGAGATGCTGGTTCTATCCCTGGGTCGAGAAGATCCCCTGGAGGAAGAAATGGCAACCCACTCCAGCATTCTCAGCTGGGAAATCCCATGACAGAAGAGCCTGGCAGGCTACAGTCCATGGAGTCGCAAAGAGCTGGACATGACTTAGCAACTACACAGCAATAACCAGGGGTTGAGAATCCGCCTGCCAATGCAGGCAACATGGGTTCAATTCCTGGTCCCGGAAGATGCCGCATGCCACAGGGCAACTAAGCCCAGGCACCTCAACTACTGAGCCCACGCGCTCTAGAGTCTGGGAGTCACAACAAGAGAAGCCACCGCAACGAAGAGCAGCCGCCAGTCGCTGCAACTAGAGACAAGTCCACACAGCAGTTAAGACCCAGCACAGCCAAAAATAAACAAAAACAGAAGCATTTTAAGTAGTTTTGCCCTTTAAAAAAAAAAAGGACCTAATGCTATACATTGTCCTTATTAAAAAGGAGAAATAGAGCCAAGCAGCGGGAGACTGCCACGTGATCCTGAAGACAGAAACCAGGGTGCCGCACCTGTGGGCAAGGAACGCCAATGAGGACAGCAAGGGAGCAGAAGGCTGGAGTGACCCGTGGGGCGGCCTCGCGTTCTCAGCCCTGCCGACCTTGACCTGGAGCCCTTAGCCCCCAGAACAGTGAGAGAACACATTCCTGTTGTTTAAATGCCCCACCATGCAACACCTTGTTACCTCCACCCCAGGACACCCAGAGGCGGTCTTCACAGGACCTTCCGTCGATGGATGCTCGTGGAAGGAAAAGGGATGAAGGTATGTCGTGGAAGAAAACAGATGATGATCGCTTTGAAAAATCCGAATCAAGTTCGAGTGCTGCGTTTTCATCACAAGAGCACTTTCCTAATTTGGGTGCAATGCTGCCCTCTCCCTCAGCACAGCTTACACCCCTTGGAGATCCTTCTGGAAATAAGCAGGTGGCAAGACCCGCGCCTGCTTGGGCACTGGAGAGTCACTTTATCAACACCGGGGACCTGGGTTCACTTCTCCTGTCTGACTGACCCTGGACACTGCTTATAGGCAGGGACATAGGCAGGGGTCCTTATAGAAAGGAGCCCTCAAAGTTCCGTCCACCTCCACAGTGACCTGGAAAGTGCTTTTCTTTGCTCTGTGCTCCAAGCCTCCATGAGCCTGAGACGGACAAATTATCCATAACTTGCAGGTAAATGTGTTCTCTGAACCTGAATATAAGGAGTGATCATCTAGAAATTATATTCTCTGGAGCAATCCCAGCAGTATCCTACCCTGAACAGGATCACAAAGAAAAGGGAAATGAAATTTGACAAACAGAAATAAATTTTCTTAGGGGGAAAATGTGGAAGGGGCTGAGAAGAAAAGAAGAGAATGCCACAGGCTAACACAATCCACAAAATTTAAACAGAATGAGAGCAAAGAGCAGGAAAACAATTATTCCATTGTAATCCAATGACAATCAAGTCACCAAGTTTCCCAAAAGCAATGTGTTCCCCCCCACGCATTTCTCTGATTGGATTCTAACTAAAACCAAAAAGGCTGTTGTCAAAGAAGGGGAATTGGTTTTCCATTACAGGGTCTTTACAAAGACTGGAATATTGTAATCAACACTTGGAAGATGGATGAGCCCAGAAACCAAATGCTCACTAAGGACTCCTTTATCATGATGTTGGCCAAAATGTCGATGCCTGCCACCATTTTCGTTTAAGTTAAACGTACAAAAAGGATCACTGACTTGCCGAAGGAGTCTCCTGTTTAAAGAGTGCATTCTTCCTACGAAGCAAAGAACCAGAAGTCACGGCCCCCACGACCCGGGGTTGCACAGGAAATTGCTATCTGTTCAGGAATGACGTCACTGTCCACTGTTTATTAACCAGGATTTCAAATGCAGCTGACCCGGGGCAGAAATGAAAAAAAAAAGATATAAGTGCGTTCTTCCCCTGAGATCAGAAAAGTGTTTGAGATGAGAGGTTTGATCCTTAACCTCTAGCTAATTTCTCCGCTTCCTTCCAGCCACCGGCCATATAAACTGGGGGCAGATAAGGCAATCCAACTGTCAGCTGTAAAAACGGAAAATAAGCAGAGGGTACCCACGGGCAACTACTCGTTCACACAGAAAGGAGCACGTCTATTTCTGCATCACATCCGCTTCTAAGCATACGCCACGGAAGCTGATTTCCACCCCCAGTGGGACATTTTTTAGGGTAAAAGGTGCAAATGGAATGGAATTCTAAGCCAGATGAGGAAGTAAGGGACATGGACATGGGTGTTTTAATGAGTTTGTGCTTCTCCAGGTACACGGGAGCAAGCTGCAGCTTGCCTGATGCAGAAGCTGAACGAGGCATCACTCATGTGCAAAGAGGATTCCGAAGACTGAGTGTGAAGTTCAATCTGTGATTACTACGGGATGTCTGCAATTTTCTCTCCCCGCATCTCCAGCCCACCTCCTCCCGGGAGGGGTCTGGCTAAACCCGATCTGAAAGCAATTTTGCTGTTGGAATTACCAATTTTAGTCAGTTCTCTTTATTCCTTTGTTACATGGGGGTCACCCTTCCAACAGGAAATAGAGCACCAGCGCTAAACACAATCTCACAAAACATCCAGATGTGAGGAATCTAAAAGTCAAGCCCATCATTGCTTCTTCTCTGTGCAGCGATAAACCGCAGCATGAAATGAAAGGGGTCCCGTTTTAATGATTTGCGAAACACTAATATGAAAACCAACAGCCTGAAAAACCACGGACACTGGAAAGCCACTGTCCCCGACAAGGGTATTTATCGGATAATTACAACAACCGCTTCACTGGACCCCACCACACACAGCGGCAACAATCTTCGTTCACCCGTCAGAAAATGGGGTCACAGATTTTTTTAAAAAGGATTTAAGACATGATAATTTTGGTTCCTCTCAGGAAATTGTTAAGTCTAAGTGAGA
The DNA here is from genome assembly GCF_029407905.1 of Bubalus kerabau. Classification (NCBI taxonomy): domain Eukaryota; kingdom Metazoa; phylum Chordata; class Mammalia; order Artiodactyla; family Bovidae; genus Bubalus; species Bubalus kerabau. Next base: position 48,693,221 of record NC_073645.1, on the reverse strand, counting down.
ACATAAAAAGTCTTACCATTCACATCAAACACCTCAAAACACTAAGCCAAACACTAAACTAACCTTAAATGTATTTAAAAAAAAAAAACTTTTTTCAAGCAGTTATTAACAGTCAAGATGTATATACATTCATTTCCAAAGAAAGGAAACAACGGTGTTTTAAAATAAGGAAAATGACTACTTCAACAGAAAACTTTAGAGGTTAAAAATTTAGGAGTTTAATTTTAAGTTCATCTTAATTTTTTTTTTAATGACTTCAATAACAGAAAACCTCACCACTGCCCGCTCCTGATACTGTGCAAGAAAACCAGAAGTTAAGTGCTTTCCTAACAAGGTAATGATTGGCCCATTAGGTACTGAAAGTGTCCTAACCACACAAAACATAAAAGGAAACACACCAAAATAAATACGCACCTTCGTATGTTTCCAGGATGTGCACAGCGTCTCCTATTTGTAAAGAAAGTTCATCCGCTCCCCGCGCATCATAGTTATAAAAAGCTGTTCAGAGAGAAAACAGCAAAGAAGCTATTAGTAAAGGTGAGATTATGCTGGCTTGTTTTTGCCTGTTTTTAAGACTGAAATATTCTGCCTTTGCCTGGATCATCCTCTCTGATATCCACAAAAGGAGCCTTTTCTTTCAAGGGTCCTCAGTTTAAGTAGAAGAAATTCTTAACCACTTATAACACCAGACAACCACAAGTGGTTTATTGTGGTAAAATGATGTGAAATTTGCCTTTTTAATCATTTTTAAGTGTACACTTCAGTGACGTTACATTCATAATGTTGAGCTCCATTACCACTATCAATTTCCAAAACTTTTTCATCACTCCAAACAGAAGCCCTATAACCATGAAGCAATAATTCTTCACCCCTCCCCCTGCCCACCCCTGATAACCTGTAACCTACTTTCTGTCTCTATAAATCTGATTGCTCCTGCTGACCGGAGCAGGAATCATAGAATATTATCCTTTTGTGTCTGGCTTCTTCTGTACTGTGCTGTGCTTAGTCGCTCACTCACGTCCAGCTCCTTGTGACCCCATGGACCATAGCCCGCCAGGCTCCTCTGTCCACAGGGATTCAGGCAGGAATACTGGAGTGGGTTGCCATGCTCTTCCCAGATCTTCCCAACCCAGGGATCGAAACCAGGTCTCCCTCATTGCAGGCAGATTCTTTACCATCTGAGCCACCAGGGAAGCCCAAGAATACGGGAGTGGGTAGCCTTTCCCTTCTCCAAGGGATCTTCCTGACCCAGGAATCAAACAAGGGTCTCCTGCATTACAGGCGGATTCTTTACCAGCTGAGCTACCAGGGAAGCCTGTGGCTTCCTGTTTTCAAGGTACACGCACATTATTCCATGGATGAAAACCTCATTTCTTTTCACAGTGGAATAACATTTATAATAGGAAGAAAACTGAAGCTATTGTCAACAACATTTCAATTATCACTTCATATACTACCATATATTTCCATTAACGGACTTCTCTACTAGATGACTTTCTCCTGTCTATGAGTCAATGACACGTGGACTGAGAATTCCTTGAAAATCAAATTGATTTTAAAAGTATCATATAGCCAAAGTTGCTATTAAGTCAAAAAAAATTACAAAGAGGCAAAAATATGTCTTATGTTAAGAAGAAATCCTTCAAAGGGACAATACACAACACATGTCTGAAATCCCAAACATTTATCTGACATAAAGCAGTTCTGTTCCTCCTAGCTGAGCATGCAAAAGTCATCCCATTAAATTCAGGCCATGCTTTTGCTCAAGAATGGAGATAAAGGGAAATATCACAGTGAAAAAAGGATGTTTACGACTCCCAAATATTCAATTAGCCCACTCTCAATTTAAAAAATTACAGTGATGTTATTCCTTCCCAATGGATTCTACCTTAAAAGATTTTTCAGACTTGAGGTAAATAAAACTCATCAAAACATTTCCTCGAGCAGGATCAAACTCTCACCCATCCATCCTGAACACCCTGCTGGATAGACTGCCCTTTACAGGCACTGTGACCAGGTCCATCGCTGGAATTCTCCCTGATCTCACGCAAGCATGGGGGGCCCTCCTGCTGACCGACCACCTGGCCTTCCTTCCAACCATACACTCCTGGTCCCTGTCCCTATTTCTCTCTGAAAGAAAGAATCTGCCCGTCCCTGTGTGTCCCTCCTTATTATTCCCCCACGAACGGGGTCTTCCCAGTAATGCCCCCTCTTCCAGAGGGCCAACTCTAAGTATGTGTTGGCTCTTTCAACCCCTTTCTGCAAAAATACCCAGCAGCACAGCGCACTTCCTGTCACAGCTCCATAACCAAGCTACTGAACGTGTGTGTGGTCTCTGGAAGCAGAGACACTAGGCATGGTACCACCTCTATCCCTGTAGATCTGAGTGGCCTCCAGCAAATGATCTAGCTCTCCCTCCTCAGCTTCCCCGGCTGTAAAATAAGGAGACTGATTTCTACCTTATAGGAGGGCATGAGTACTTTGTGTCTTAAAGAAAATAACGCTGCCGACGGCTCTGTTGATCTAATGCATGGGTTGCCCCCAGTAAACAATCATGCTTAGTCGCTCAGTCGTGTCTCTTTGCAACCTCATAGACTGTAGCCCATGAGGCTCCCCTGTCCATGGGATTCTCCAAGCAAAAATACTACAGTGTGGTACCATTTCCTTTTCCAGGGAATCTTCCCAACCCAGGGATCAAACCTGTATCCCCTGCATTGCAGGCAGATTCTTCACCATCTGAGCCACCAGGGAAGCTGTAAACACTCAGCAAATTGTAAAACCTCTTATTGTGTTTGGGGGCATTTTGTTTTTACTGCTATGAAGACTTCTCTTACTACCAGAATCCTTTTTTAAAAAGCCAAAACGAGCAGATTATCACAACGAACACAAAAATTCTAAAACATCAGTAACCATACATACGTAGAAAATTCTATCTTCCCAGGTATTTTCCCATATTTTCACCCAGATTCATAAAATTTAAAAGGCCTCAACTGACATTAATGTTATTGGAAGTTATTAAGTTTATTTAGCATTTTATGGTGAATCTTTTAACAAGAAATAACTGCATTAGAGAAAGGAAGCTCAGAACATATGCCAGCCTCTCCCAGCCCCGAAAAACCACTTTCGAAGCCTTTAGAAACCATAAATGCATTCATCACCATTCTTAACAGCATCCCTGCCAGCACGTCTATTCTATTACTGATGCAGAAAAAAAATAAACACATCAAAAACAATACAAATAAAAGAAAATGAACACATCCACTGTAAATACATTCAGGTCCCTGTGAATTTGCAAGGCCCACATGCAATAGCCTTTAGTAGTGACCTCTCCATCTCTGAAGTAGGTGGAAAGGCAGCTGTGAAAAGCTCATACAACAGAAACAATTCTGAGACTCCCCTGGTGGTCCTGTAACTAAGATTCTGCGTTCCCAATGCAGGGGTCCCGGGTTCAATCCCTGGTCAGGGAACTAGATCCCACATGCTGCAGCTAAGACCTGGTGCATGCAAATAAATATATACTAAAAAAATAAATAAAATAAAAGTAGTGGAGGAGCCTGGTGGGCTACAGTCCATAGGGTCACAAAGAATCGGACGCGATCGAGCATGCATGCACAGCATGGATTTAAAGAAATAAACTCAACTGATCAACAACCTTAAAAACGAAGGACAGAGCCATTCCACATTTAACTATGACAGTGTGAGTCACTCAGTGGTGTCCAACTGTCTGTGAGCCCGTGAACTGCGGCCCACCAGGCTCCTCTGTCCATGGGATTTTCCAGGCAAGAATACCGGAGAGGGTTGCCATTTCCTCCTCCAGGGGATCTTCCTGAACTACGAAATGAGCCTTAAAGACCCACGATTTCACAGATGAAGGGGAAGGGGGCCTCAGAGAGTTTATGCCATGTGGCCTCAAATGACACAGCAGAGCCTGGACCACAACACTGGCCGCCCCCGCCCACAGGCTCAACAATACCACGTTAAAGGGAAATCAAAAGACTTGCATATATATTGGTACGTGTTGAACAAGGAAGCAGGAAGGCGCGGAAAGTGTGGTAGACAGAATAATGGCCCCAGAGACGTTCACATCTGAATCCAGAGCCCTGTAAGGCAAAGGGGCCTGTGGCCAGTGAGATGCGCTTAGAGGTCTAAAGACGGGGGGCCCAGGGTAATCACAAGGCTCCATGAGAGGGAGACCAGAGTATCACACCAATATGACCACGGAAGCACAGGTCCAAGGGGAGCAGGGCAGGGGCCACAAGGCAAGGAATGTTGCAGTCTCTAGACACAGGAGAAGGCGAGGAAAGGACCCTCCCCGGAGCTGCCGGCAGGAACACAGGCTTGCCTGCCGCAACCTTGATCATAGGACTTTTGACCGTGCAGAACTGTAGGGTTGTACATCTGTGATGTTTTAGACCCCTAAGGTTGTAATTTCTTACAGCAGCAATAGGGAACCTATACAAGGAGCTATGTGGAAAACAATTTAAAGGAGGCCTTTTGAGCTTGATTCATTCACTGCCGAGCAGGGCCCCCAAGAGTAAGCATCTGACAAGTCCGAGGGCTGAGGGTCCCCACTTCCTGGGTGATAGAAAAATGAGAACAATGCAGTGAATTTTTTCTTAAATAAACCCAAAGGTCTTCAGTGTAAAAGACTATGCCCTACTCTAATCACTTGACCTTTCAAATCTGCCCCTCTTTTGGGAAGTGGTGGGTAGGAGCCGAGACGAGAAAGACCAGAGGCATCTTCTCCTTTACGAAGGATACTGGTGATGGATGGCTTCTGGGTTTTCAAATGTCTTTACGCGACACAAGCACAGGGACGGCGGCCTTTCTGCCGTTTGTCTTCTTTCTCTCTGGTCTGTTAAGATGCGGGAAAACCCCCGCAAGAGAGCAGGGTCATCGCACCTCTGTTCACAGCTTTGGAGAGAATGGCCATCACCTCCCTCTGGCTGGTGGTGGGCGCTTAATCGATTCCTCCTCCTCAAAGCCATTTAGCTTGTTTAATAGCCTGACTTGAGACGGGTGTTGCTGGGTATAAATGGACCTTCACGTGAATTTCTCAATCCTGGACCGCAGAGTCCAGCGTAGCAGCTTAACTTGTTATTTGTGTGAAAAGTGAAATGGGAAAAGGAGGTGGAGATGAACCCAAGTTGAAGCTCCTTTCTCAGGAGGACACAGGTTTGTTTTCTTTTGGGGAAGGGGAGGGATTTTGTTTTCGTTTTTGTCTTTTTCTCTCAAAGAGCCAGCAGCAGCCCAGAGTGAGGAAGCACATGGATCTTTTTTTCCAAAATAAAAAATGAGCACCCTAGTCCATGCTCCACACAGCTTAAATGCATCAGAGATGTTGAAAAGCCAAAGCCATCTCTTCTGCTCAGTCTCCTGATCAACCTAAAAAAGGGCTGCCTGGGAACAGAAGGAAAGAACTGTGGTTCATAAATCAGAGAGGAGCGCTTCTATTCACATCGAGACTTGGAATAACACTGAAGGTGACGATACGGCAGATGAAGACGGTGATGACGGTGGTGGTGGTGGTGATGGTGGTGAGGGCGACGCTGAGGGTAATGACAGCGAGTCCATTCTCTGGGCTAGCCGGTGGGCTAAGAGCTTCCCTGAGCCACCTGGGAAGCCCAAGAGATGGAGCTAGAATTTTCCCCATTTCCCTCATCAGGGTTTATAGCAGCTCAGAATCAGCCCATACATGAGCAGCCAGGGGCCCACTGGATGAGGTGCCAGAATGCCAAAGCTGCAGGGTCTCTTCCTCAACCCCAGTCCTCTCTGAGCCTTGCCCTCCTGATGGCTCCCTGAAAATTCCAACATCCATCCTGGATCCATGACAGGCAAACATGTCCAGGTATTCCTCAAGTCCACCAGAGTCTAAAACGTCAGGCTAGTGGATTTCACATTCTTTACACAGAATAACCCAAGCTGGGGTAATTCCAGAAATGCAAGACTGGTTTAACATCCAAAAACCAATCAATTAATTTACCACATTAACAACAGTAAATAGTAAACAATCATATGATCAATTCATTTGGTACAGAAAAAGAATTCAGTGAAATTTAAATCCTATTCAGGGAAAAACAACAACAAAAGAATTACTTGACTATTCTGACATTTGTTATTGTGATTCAGCCATTTAATCAAGTCCGACTCTGGGGACCCCATGGACTGCAGCACGCCGGACTTCTGTCCTTCCTAATCGCCCGGAGTTTGCTCAAAACCAGGTGCATTGACTCGGCAATGCCATCCAACCATCTCATCCTCTATCGCCCCCTTCTCTTCCTGCCTTCAATCTTTCCCAGCATCAGGGTCTTCTCCAATGAGTCAGCCCTTTGCATCAGGTAGCTCCAGGTATTGGAGCTTCAGCATCAGCCTGATTTCCTTTAGGATGGACTGGTTTGATCTTGCTGTCCAAAGAACTCTCAAGAGTCTTCTCCAGCACCACAACTAAAAACCATCAATTCTTTGGAGCTCAGTTTTCTTTATGGCCCAACTCTCACATCCATACATGACTCCTGGAAAAACCATAGCTTTGACTAGGTAGACCTTTGTCAGCAAAGTGATGCCTCTGCTTTTTAATATGCTATACATGTTTGTCATAGCTTTCCTTCCAAGGAGTAAGCATCTTTTAATTTCATGGCTGCAGTCACCATCCACAGTGATTTTGGAGCCCAAGAAAATAAATTCTGCCACTGTTTCCACTTTTCCCCTATCTATTTGTGATGAAGTGATAGGACCAGATGCCATGAACTTAGGGTGGGGAAAAAAAAAAAAACACTACAGTCCATCCATCCATTTAACAGATGAGAACACAGAGCCCTCCAGAGGAGTCACGAGTTGCTCAAGGAGGCACAGTGATGGACAGCAGCCCTGAGACCCTGGGGTGTCCCTTCCAGACTGTCCCCACCATCCCATTCTTCCTGACCCAAGCCTTCAACATCTCTCACTGAGATGAAAAATAACATTTCAGCAGGTTTTCTATATAAAATCTTTTCTTCTCTCCATCACCAAAGTTACCTTCCTTAAATCTTACTCCAAAACACTACACAATTTCTCTTGGCTTTCTGAATCATGGCTAATCCTCCAGCACAGCATCCAAAGCCCAGTGGGACATGACTTCAGTCCATCTTTCCAATCCCCTTCTCCCCAACTCACCCTCCTCCAGCTCCACCTCCTCCCACCCCAGGCCTGCTCCTCCCACTGGGAATGTCACATCCCGCTCCGCCTCTGAAGACCCCACTTGTCTACAAGGGCCGCCCTTGCTGGATTCTGACTTTTCCCCCTGAACCAAAAAAAAGAAAAGTACATGCACACCTGAATTAATTGCTTGCTTCCCAACTGTTCTATAAACTCTGTGACAGCCCACACGTTGGGAGGCTTACTTATCTATCTATCTGTCTTCTCCTCCAGACCGAACTCCTTGGGGGAAGTAAACATTTGCTCATCATTGGATTTCCCACAGTAGCTAACACCATGCCTTGCAGGCACTCAATAAAAATTCACTGAATTTAACCAGACCACAAAGTATTCTTTCTTGTGAGGTTTGCAACAAGAGAGAAAGCAAGCATTGTATCATGTGTTCCTCTTCAAAATAATCTTGACCTCTACAGACAGATCCAGGAGCCCGAGATGGATTCAATCAATAAGAAAGAGAGGCGCAATATTAGCTTTCCGGGCTCTTCTTTGGGTCTCTTCCATCTAATGAGATAATCAGCCATCAGTGCTCGGGTTCAAAGCTGCCTTAATGCACCAAAGACATGGGCTTGACCACACATCACTTTTCAAAATCTGCTCAGCTCTGAGCTTTCTCTCTCTTCCACACACTGTACCCTTGAAACATGACTTCAGCATTTCAAGGAGCAATTTAAAAGTTAATTAATTCTTTCAGAAAGTCAATTTGTGAAAATTAATTGCTCTGTTTGTGATCTCATTCCCTTTGTCCTGCCATCAGTGGTTAAAAAAATTTTTTTTTCCCAACAGCACGCATCTTTTCGGTTCTTAGGGCTGGGGAAAAGGCAGACCGTGTCCTTAAGGGTACAGGGCACAGGTCCTGGCTGTGGCCCCTGCAGGGCTTCCTTCTAAAAGGCTGGCTGCCTGCTGTCCTTTGGTTTCACAAGTCATCACATGGTCATCTAGTCCATGCCAACCACAGACGTGCGGTGTTTCCCAGACTCTGTCCAGCTCATGCTGTGGTCCAGCAGTGGGCTAGGGCTGATGCTGCAGAGATGGGCAGAACATGATACTGCCCCAGGATGTCCATGCAGCCTGGTCTCTAAGGAACATGCTGGACCCATTCAGGAAGAGCAGTGCAGAAAGAATCAAATCATCTATGTACATCCACTGGACTTGACTCTGGGCAGACAGCAGCTCCCCACCCCCATCCTACATCAGAGCTGGGGTCTGGGTTGCCTAAATTTTATTGTCACAAAAGAGGCTGGCACCAACTCAGTTGCCAGTTTCTATGACCCAGAGCCCAGTCCTTCCATCTCTCTGATTTGGTGGCAGACAACTCAGGCAGGGTCAGAGCCTCCCAGAGCCCTGGTCCATGATGACTCAGAGCAATGCCTTCACCATTGACTTTACTTGTGCCCAGCACCTAACAGTACTTGGCACATAGAGAAACTCTAGTGGATGGAAGGAAGGAAAAGGAACAGGACAGAAAAAAGGAAAGGAGGGAAGAAGAATATTAGAACCTGTTCCGAAGGATGCTGCTACAAGTGTTGTCTCTTTAAAGGTATAAAATAAAATAAAATACTTCAGAACAAACTTAATGAAGAAGGCAAAACACTTGCACACTGAAAACTACAGAAGATGCTGGAAGAAATTAAAAGACGTAAACACACGGAAAGTCATCTCACGCTCATGGGCGGGAGACTCCATATTGTTAGGACAGCAGCTCAACCCAAAGAGATCTACAGATTCGGTGCAATTCTTATTAAAATTGCAATGACTTTTTTGCAGAAATAGATAAATCTATCCCACAGCAGCCCAAACCGTCAAAACAATATTTACAAAGCACAAAGTTGGAAGCTTCACACGTCCCGATTTCAGCACTTACTACAAAGCTCCGGTAATCAAAACAGTGTGGTTTACGCAGACATACAGACTAATGCAACAGAACAGAGAGCCCAGAAACAAACTCTCACACATACGGTTACACTGTTTTGATGGGGATGGCTAAACTGCTCAAGGGAGAAGACTACGTTTTCAACAAAGGTGTTGGGGAAACTGGGTACCTGTATACAAAAAGATGAGGAATCAGGCATAAAAAGTAACTAAAAGTGGATAGAAAACCTAAACAGGAAAGCTACAACTACAAAGCTCCTAGAAGAAAACAAAGGAGCAAAACTTCATGGCACTGCAGCAGGCAAATATTTCTTGGATGTGACCCCAAAAGCACTGGCAACAACAGCGACAGAAAAATAGACACAGGCTTCATCAAAATTCGAACCTCTTGTGCACCCACAGGAAACTGCCGAAAGAGTGAAAAGGCAACCCACAGAATGGGAGAAAAACAGTTACAGATCCTGCATCTGATAAGGAATTGATAACCAAAATATATAAGGAATTCCTATAATTCAATAATAATAAGCAAACGATACAATCTAAAAGTGGTCCAAGTACTCGAATAAACATTTCTCCAAAGATACCAAAGGGCCAAGGGGCACATGGAAAGATGCTCAACATCTCTAATAAAATCAAAAACTACGATGAGATATCACTTCGCATTCACCAGGATGGCTATTTTTTTTTAATAGAAAATAAAAAGTGTTGGCAAAGACATAGAAAAATTATAATATTGCTCATGGGATGTAAAATGGTACAGCCACTGTGTAAAATAGTTAAATGCTTCTTTAAAACGTTAAACTTAGAATTACCCTGTGATCCAGCAATTACACTTCTGGGTATAAATCAAAACAAAACAAAACAAAACTGAAAGCAGGGACTTGAACAGATATGCATGCAGCCATTATTCACAGTAGCTAAAATGTGGAAGCAAGCAAAGTCTCCATCAACAGAAGAATGGATAAGCAAAATGTGGCCTATACATTCAATGGAATATCATGCAGCCCTAAAAAGGAGACATGCTGACATATGATACCTTGAAGACATTGTTCTAAGGGAAGTAAGCCAGACACAAAAGACCAGATATGCTATCATTCTGCTCCTGTGATGTCCCTAGAAGTGTTAAAATTCATAGAGACAGAAAGTAGAATGATGGTTGCCAAGCGCTGAGGTGGAGGGGAAAGGAAGTGAGTGTGTAACGCGTGGAAGAGTTTCAGCTGGGGAAGATGAAAGCACTCTGGAGATGACAGGGTGATGCCTGTACAGCCGTGTGAGTGTGCTTAATGCCACGTACTGTACAACTAAAAATGGTAAGCTTAGGTCTATTTTACCATAATAATAAAAAAAGATGAGACGGATAGAAACAAAGACTGATCAAGTGAATGAGGACCCAGCATCTCTCACTTCTGTGAGTTATGAAGCAAACTCCCCATGGGCATAGCAGCTTCCCTGACCTGGTTCAAAAACACGAGGTTCAAACCAGAAAGAGAAATAAAGGAAAACTAGGGGTGATGAGCTCAAGGTCCGAAAATACCTCCAACTGCATTCGCGAGTGTGGGTCTGATAGAACCATGTTTCTAAAACGGATACCACTTTCAAAGTCATGAACTTACTTCTTTGGGGTTCGTATCTTTGTTTTATAGGAATAGATCCTGTTTCCCTGCCAATAAAGTTCCCTGCAGCAAGACTTCATGCAGTGTTTGAATATCAGACTCAAGGAACTCATCTAAGTAATTAAAGTGGTGGGCAGGGACCTAGTGAGATAAAGGGAATTGTCTTTGGTGATTCATTATTTCTTTCTGCCTTTTGGATGGAAACAGGTGTGCAGGATGGTCAAGATAAGATTGTGAAAAGAAATACATAAAAGAGTCTTCTATCACATTTTCACTGAAGTGACAGACACAATTCTAAGATATTTTAATATCTTTCTTTAGAATAAAGTATCCTTGTACGTCTTATCCACACCTAGGCAGCCACTGTCTCATTTGCATCTCATTCAGAGGGTCGCAGTGCCCCAAACATGCAGGTTGTCTTAGGGAATACGCTGTGTTGTCCATGTGTATGGCTTTATTGCTTTTCTGTGACAGGAAAAATGAGTCCACTTTTCAACACCTTTGTCTTTCATAAAGTCAGTGCCGGTAGAGAAAACCACTGACTTCATTATGGATGGTCTTTGCAAATCCACCCACAAATCAGAAAAGACTGAGCTGACCTGAAAATTATCTATTTCTGCATTCAATTTTGCTCAGCGACAAAGAGATGCAGAGAAGAGATACGGGGAGAGATCTAATCTCTTTAATCATCCTTCTTCAGGCAGAAAGGTGACTGCGGTTTGGGGAAATATATGCCAGTGAAACGACCCGGCTCCTACCCCCTCCCCGGCCCCACCCCAGCCATGGACACTTTGCAGTGACCTCGCCCCAGGACTGGGCAAACCCCAGCACGGCCAGTCCCCGAGGTCCCCCACAGATGGCACTGCACACCCGCCTGCCACACGGGACGTGCGTCCAGGGGACTGGACACCCAGGGGCGGCTGGTCCCAGTGAGAACCCTCAGGAGGAAGACCGGCAGCTGGGAACCCTCTGAGGCTCACCGTCTCTGCCACGGACCTGGTCAGGACTCACAACTCCCCATCACTGGTCAGACTGGTTCCACCTAAAGCACGTGCTGGAAACACACACAGGCCTGGGGACTTGAAGGGGCAGAAATGAGCCAGCTCCCCACCACTAAGGACACCTCTGAAGGAAAGGAGAGAGGTGAAAGAACTGGGCTTGAGCCTATTTATCTGTGATTCTCAACAATAAGGTCTCTTAGTCACAAGCCCCAGTTCCTCTTCCTGGGCTTAAACTTTGACTTGTTCTATAGAATGGGGTCATGCTTTCTACTCTCTTCTTTTCAAATCATCCAATCTGATATTAATGGTGATGAATAAAGGGAAAGACAATGGGAACACTGCAGAATGATGCCAATTTGTTTTTCTTCATGGCAAAAAACAAATACATAGCTGTTGCTGTTGTTTAGTCACTAAGTCATGCCCAACTCTTTGCAACTCCATAAACTGCAGCACACTAGGCTCCTCTGTCCTCCACTATCTCCCAGAGTTTGCTCAAACTCATGTCCACTGAGTCGGTGATGCTATCTAACCATCTCATCCTCTGCCGCCCCCCTCTCCTCCTGCGCTCAATATTTCCCAGCATCAGGGTCTTTTCCAATGAGTCACCTCTTCGCATCAGGTGGCCAAAGTCTTGGAGCTTCAGCTTCAGCATCAGCCTTTCTAATGATTATTCAGGGTTGATTTCCTTCAGGATTTACTCTATATAGGGTAGGGTAGTCCCCACCCCACTCCAGGACTTTGTCCCAAAGCCTACTTCTGTCTGGGATGCTCTTTATTCCCCTTCTTCACCTGGAGGCTTGCTCCTCCAGGTCATCCAACACCTGTAAGGAAACCTTGCCCATCACTTCCCGCCCAAAGAAGGGGTAAGCGACCTCATAGGAGTGCAACAGCGCCCTCTGCCCACACTGATGAAGCATCGTCAGAAAACTGCCCATCTGCTACCCACTGGACAACATGCTCCTCATGAAACAGGTACCCAATAAATGGTACCCAGTAAATGCTCATCACGTGGGGCCTGCAAAAGGGCTCCCCACCCCCTGGCTCCCAGTCCACGAGCAGCTCTTCTACAAGACCCTGCAGTAGTTCATCCTTTACCTCTCCGCTCCCAGACTCCTGCCACACCTGCCCAGCATCTTTCCATCCGCATCTGTGCTTCACGATGCCTGGCACCCAGAGTGACACCAGTTTGACTGGATGAATCATGTAACAGATCAATACAGAGTTTCAAGACAGCAAAACTATTACTTGAATCTTAAATCTGTTGGAAAACACTGCAGTTTTATTTGCATCTGTTTCCCATTACAAAACTCAAGACCAGACCGGGGTCTTAAATAGCAGAGACAAATTCTAACATCTCAGTTCTGACAGTCTCACCAGGGAGGTATGTCCCAGACGGCTGACCGTACGCGCAGAATAAGCACAGTTTCACTTGGACAAATGGTGCCAGTGATCCCACCCAGGGCACCTGCACACTCAGCCCCGTTAGCAAACCACCTGCCCTGGACAGGTTCTGAGAGGCAGCAAGACTGTGCACATCTCGCTTGGCTCTGGGTGTGGAGAAGATGCTGCCCAGGCAACACAGCCCATCACTGGTCCACCTTTCCAGGACCCTTCAAGAAGAGGCTTGAGTGCAGTGTGTCCGAGCCCTGACTCAAAGGAGGGAGCCCAGGGTCCTGAGATGGCCAGACCAGGGCCACCAGCCTGTCGTGTCTGTTTTCTTGGGCATGTGGGAGAGTCTGATCCAAAGGCCTTCCTCCCGCCAAAGCCAACAAGCATGAGGTCAAAGTCCCCCAAGGACCCAAGACGAATGTTTCCTTAGTTAATCACTTGATAAATCTGCCTTCCACGGATAGTGCACAGACAGGAAGCGGGCAGCCTGGTCACGGAGAGGGTGCTTGCAGCTGGGTTACCCTTCCCAATGCAGACCCCAGGAAGTAATCGCAGATCTCATGTGATGGGGACACGCAGGCAGGAATGCAGAAGACGAGGCAGTAAACAAACCCACGCAAGCTGGGAGGGTGTCCCCTGCCCGCCTGTTCCCTTCTCCAAGGGCTCCGCTCTGACCAGCCAGGAGCTGCCTTTAGGCCCAAACAGTAACGAGCCTCCATCCCTCCCACCAGGCTGCTAAGCCCAGGCCTGGTCAGACCCTCTCTCGCATGACCATGACTGTGAGTCCACAATGAGGCAGTGCGCCCTCCCAGCAGAACCGGCTACACACTTCTCAGGGCCCAGTGCAAATACAAGTGTGATATCCCTTGTTCAAAAATGACTAAAATTTTCAAGACAATTAGAATGGCTAGCATCTTTTTTTTTTTTTTTTGGCCTCATCTCGTAACATGAGGAATCTTAGTTTCCCAACCAGGCATCGAACCTGTGCCTCCTGCAGTAGAAGCTAAGATTCTTAACCGTTGGACCACCAGGGAAGTCCTAGCTATCAGCTCTTTTAAAAAGGCAAGTGTTAGAGAGGATGTGGGAAAACTGGGCCCCCTGAGCACTGCCGCTGGGAACGTAAAAGGTGCAGCTGCCATGGGAAGGTTTGGTGGTTCCTCAAAAAATCAAACATGTGATTAATATCTGACCCACAAAGACCCTGATGCTAGGAAAGATAGAAGGTGGGAGGAGAAGGGGACCACAGAGGATGAGATGGTTGGATGGCATCACCAACTCAATGGACATGAGTTTGAGCAACTCCAGGAGTTGATGATGGATAGGGAGGCCTGGCGAGCTGGAGTCCATAGGGTCACAAAGAGTCAGACATGACTGAATGAACTGAACTGAATATCTGACCCAGCAATTCCACCTCTGAGTATATATATCCAAAAGAACTGAAACAGGAACTCGAACAGGTGTTTGTATTGCTGTGTTCACAGCAGTGTTATCCACAATAGACAAGAGGTCGAAGAAACTCAACTGTCCATCAATGGATGAACAGATAAGCAAAATGTGGTCCATCGATACAATGGAATATAATTCAGCCTTAAAAAGGAAGGGAATTCTGATACAGGAGACAACAAGAATGAAACTTGAGGACATCATGCTAAGTGAGATAAACGTGCATGCACGCTCAGTCATGTCCCGACTCTTTGCGACCCCATGGACTGTAACCACCAGGCTCCTCTGTCCATGGGATTCTCCAGGCAAGAATACTGGAGTGGGTTGCCATGCCCTCCTCCAGGGGATCTTCCCAACCCAGGGATGGAACCTGGGTCTTCTGCATTGCAGGCAGATTCTTTACTGTCTGAGCCACCAGGGAAGCCCAGGAAATAAGCCAGTCACAAAAGGACAGATATGCTATGATCCCATTTATATGCCATACCAGAGGAGACACATTCAGAGAGACAGCATAACGCTGGTTTCCAGGGGCTAGGGGTGGCAGGAAGCCACAGCTTCATGGGTACAAAGTTTCAATTTGGGAAGACCGAGAAGTTCTGGAGATGGATGGAGGTGATGGTTGCACAACAATGTGAATGGACCTAAGGCCACTAAACTGGACACCTAGAGATGGCTAAAAATCATCAATTTTGTGGCATGCATCTTTTATCATAATTTAAAAAATAAGTAAGTAAAAGTTAAGTGCAGGGTACATGTCTCAGGCCTGTGAGTCTGGCTCCGGCTCCCAAGCAGGGCTCCCTTTCCAGGATGAGGCTGCCCCGTTTTGCAAGGGCAGTGCTTCTCCAGCGAAGCGCCTGCAAGCCTGACTGCAGTGTTATATTTTAATAGTCATTTCAATTGACTATAAAAATACAGCCTCACATAATAAAATTGCTTTTGCACTGTGGTAGAAATACTTAGCAAGAGATGAGAAATACTTAGCAAAAGGCTACAAAAACCTATTTGCTTGCTTATAGAGCTGCTGCTGAATAGGACAAAAGCAGAAGGGGATAAAGGCAGAGGCTCCATCCCAGAATATGCACACAGCAGCGTGTCCACCACCAGGCTCAACACAAAGGATCCGCTCGGTGTTTTTCTTTAAAACATTGAACCGAAAATTGACCACCTTTCCATTATTGTTTCATTTTTAACTTTTATGGCTCCGTCACATTTGACATCGGGAAACACTCATCTCCCTGCAATTCCCCGTTGTTCCCTCTCACTCACTACAGCAGGCTCTAAACAACACCACAGCTGACCACTGGAGCCACAACACCCACCTCCACCAAAATAGCTCCTCCACCACAGCAGCTTCCTAGGAGAAACCCCAACCACACGTGAGGTACACGCTACTCAGTGTTCCCATGAGGCCTTTGCTTCAAAGGCATCCGGTGAGAAAGATGGGGGCTCACCAGCACCACCATGAACCATCGTCATCACCAACAATACCAACGTCAACACCCTGTCACCACCAGGACCACCAACAATCACCATCACCAACAACATCAACACACCAGCAGCACCAGCACCCATCATCACCTACAATACCAACATCAACACACAAAAACCACCAGGACCACCAACAATCACCATCACCAACAACATCAACACAAACACACCAGCAGCACCAGCACCAATCATCACCAATACCAACATCAACACCCCGTCACCACCAGGACCACCAACAATCACCATCACCAACATCAACATACCAGCAGCACGAGCACCAACCATCACCCAAAATACCAACATCAACACACCAAAACCACCAGCACCACCATCAACAATCACCACCAACAATGTCAAGATCAACGCAAGGGAGGTAGTACTATTCCCATCTCTCAGGTAAAGGAGCTGAGGCACAGAGATGTGAAACTGCCTGCTCAAAGGCACAGATGTGTCGGGTTGGCCAAAACGTGTGTCCAAGTTTGCCATAACCTCTTATGGAAAGACCCGAATGACGTTTTGGCCAACCCGACAGAAGCACGGGAACATGGCGTTTTGGAGTCAGGCATCAGACATCGGCATATGTGTTGTTACAAAACACCCTGGCGACGTTCTAACAGAGTGCCACCCCACTCCCCCCGGGGCAGCTGGACACTGCTCTTCCTCCCTGGTCAGCCTCTCCCTGGTGCTCCCTGAATAACTCTCCTAAAACCAGACAGAAAGATGTCAAAACAAAAGTCACACAAAATATCATCCAATATCACACAAGGACTATCATAAGCAAACCTTGTCACCAGGTCCTTTTTAGGTGAAATATTCCCTAGTAATACTTTTCCCCTCCAGATCCTTCCCACATCCGTCAAACTGCTACACTCTCCTGTCTACCATGGATTTATAGTTATTGCACAAAAAGGACATTCGATACCCCACAGTCTCATCACACAGAGAGATCTATCTGTGTCCCAGCTCTGCCCTGCTCCCTTGGAACAAAGCAGGGGCGCACTGATGGCCTGGGGAGAGGGAGTTTGCAAGAACAGAGCCCATCATATGAGCATTCCTCACCCTCCTACACATTCAAGACCATCATAGGCGGTTGGGCAGGTTGCTGACTGCACAAAGGCTCAGGGTTGACGGGCGTTTGTGGGAGGGAGGCCTGGGTGAGGGTCAGGGTTCTGGTGAGCACAACAGCTGGGCCTGCCGTCTCACCAGCTCCAGCCGTGCCGTGGCCGCTCGGAGGACCAAGAGATGTGACGCAAGCCACGCTGGCACACTGCCTCCACCCCAGGATGGCGGACAAGGGGGAAGGGCCCTTGTGAGAGAGTGGATAGAAAAATCAAAGGACCAGAGAGCTAATATACTTGCAGGGGCAGAAAGTTTGGGACTAATCGTAGCTGAATAGCTGGACTCAGGAATCACGGGTTTCTTAAGAGGTTGAGACCCTGGGGAATCTAAGTGGCTCAGCTGATAAAGAATCTGCCTGCCAATGCAGGAGATGAAGAGACATGAGTTTGATCCCTGTCGGGAATATCGTCTGGAGAAGGGCATGGCAACCCACTCCAGCACTCTTGCTTGGAGAATCCCATGGACAGAAGAGCCTGGAGGGTTACAGTCCATGATGTCACAAAGAAACAGACATGACTGAGCAACTGACACACACAAGGCCCCAGGGAGATACAGCCTCTGGTCCAGGGTGCTGGCCATCGGGCCCTGGACCTGGGATCTTCCTGCTGCATCCCAGGCACTGGAGGGCCCTCTCCCATGCTCCAGCACGCCATTCCTGATCCTGCGGCAGGGAGCAAAGGTTTAACATGTGTATATAGTTTATATATATATATATATTTTAGTTTTTAGTATCATTGCAGGAGATATAAGAGACCTGGGTTCAATCCGTGGGTCAGGAGGATCCCATGGAGGAGGGCATGGCAACCCACTCCAGTATTCTTGCCTGGAGAATCCCCATGGACAGAGGAGCCTAGTGGGCTACAATCCACAGGGTGGCGAAGAGTCGGACACAACTGAAGTGACTTAGCATACGAAATCCATAGGCTTCCCAACTGAGCACCTTTCACACACTCACACATACTTAATCTATATGAGATATGTAATGCATTTTTTTTTTTTTTTTAGTTTTTAAGCTAGGGAAGGTTGGCAATCCTTTCATCTTTAACAAGGAGCACTGCTACCCTAGATAAATAGACTTAGATTTCTCATCTTTTTTAAAGAGTTTTAATTACGCTAAAGAAAAGAGCACAACTGCAGCAAACTGTTTTCCACTCAGATCCTGAGTGACTGTGGGATGCTCTCATTTCTTCCTCCCTTCCCGTTTTATGAGACTCTTAGAGTCAATGCTTGCAACGTCTCTTTGGACATTTGTACTTTTCAACAGACAGCATCACCATCAAGAAACAATGGAGGACAGGATTGCAAAAGAATGTCACGTCTAATGCTCCACTGTCAGCTCTTCTGCACTTGTCACACTTTTAAATCTAACTTTGCACACGAAACCCCATGCGAAAAATGCTATGCTGTTCAAAATTTGCAAATAAAAATACCTATGTGCGTAGGGACCTGACTCTGCCTCATCTTCCCCAGAAGCACAGGGGGTTCTCCTGCCCGGTGCGCAAGAGTAAAGGGTCTTCCTGCAGGCAGGTGACCCCCACCCTGGAGCCTGGCAGGAGGTGCAGAGGGCAGAGGTGCAGTGTCAGGGAGGCGAGGTCACAGAGAGCCCTGCCCCTCGAGGTACCCCACCCCTGGCCAGGCAGGCGGGGGCTGCCAGTGCTCAGGATGTGGGCGCCCCTCCCAAAGGCTGCCTCCTTCCCTGGGGGTCACCTTGCCAGAAAATGCCTATGAGGACCCCCAGCCAACGAAAGGCTGATGCCAGAACACAGAAGGCCAGGCCTGTGCCTCAGTGGGGAATCCGATCCTGGTGCTTTTCAAGCTGGGAGCTTCTTCCCCCATCCTGTCTGCTTCCCCGAGGCCCTTCACGCCTCTCCCCCAAGAGCCAGCCCCGCCCCTATAGCCAACCCCTGTCAATCACTTGACCAGAATCCCATCCTCAGGTTCTGCTTCTAAGGTCCCAGCTTAGAAATGGGGGTACTCTTGACAAAGACGAAAGTACAACCTCACCTCGGAAAATCTAAGTCCCACAGATTCCCAAAAGAAGAGAAAGTTCAAACCACAGGCCAAGAGGAAGTGAGAGAGGGGGAGGAGAGGAGACAGGGTATGGGGAGAGAGAACAGAGCTCGACTTTTGACACAAACACAGAGATGTTAAGCAACTTGTCTGCGGTCCCACAGCTCAGAAGCAGCCGTGTCAGGGAAGCACAGACCTAATCACCTCTCCCCAGAGCCTCGCAAGAGGGTTCAGACGATCTCCGCCAACCCTGTGTGCGAATGTCAAGAGGGATGAGAAAACACAGCGTAAAACTCTACATGTGTGTCGATGACCATCAGCCAAAAGCATCTGAGGCATTTTATTTCCTCATTCCATAGATCAGGAGTCAGAAGCCACAGCCCCAAGGCCGGTCTGGCCTGCTGCCTGTTTGTGCAAAATAAAGTTTTATTACCCGCGGTATAATGGGAGAGTTGAGTATTTGCCCCAAAGCACCCAAACCCCTGCTTTGGAGAATTGATCTGGGAGGACTCCAGGCCCAGGGAGCGTCTCACCCCGTCATCCTCGAGTGACAAGCAGCCTGGGAGCACCTCCTTCCTCCCGCCACGCCCCACAGGTTCCTTCCCAGGACCGGACAGGCGACCTGCTCAGATCCACACGCCCGACGACAAGGACAGACCCCACCCGCCCCTCGGGAAGGAGAGCACAACCCCTCCCCTAGCCCCAAAATGTGAGCGCACTCGCAGGATATGTTATAACAAGATTTTTCTCCATGATGTAATCTCTGCCTCCGAGGGGCACCTCCCTGTCAGTCTCAGTGTCTGTACATTCAGGTCCTTCCTACATGGACCCGGACTGGGAACCGTGCTTCCTACACAGTCATCAAGGTGTGTGCAGGGAGTGTGCAGGGAGTGTGCAGAGAGTGTGTCACCTCAGGGAGGAGATGTCACTGGGACCCCTCCCCCGCAAGGGGAGTCACAAAACTCAAGAGACTGGGACGGACAGACCTTCGAGACGTCCACCACGATCCCACCCACTGTGGGTCACCCACGTGATCCCCTCCCTGTCGGCATCAGCTGGACCTCGGGACAGGCTTCTAAGCCAATAAAACACAGCAGGTGATGGATGTCATGCCTGTGATGAGGTTACTAAAGGACTCTGGCTTCTTCTCTCTTTCGGTGTGTACGTATCTGTCTGTCTCCCTCTCTCATTCACTTTGATAAAACCAACTGCCCCATTTGAGCCGCCCCCCAGAGAGGCCCATGAGGCAAGGTCTCCAGCTAAGAGCCAGCGAGGGACCTGCCAACAGCCCCTATGCATGCGTGGAAGCGGGTTTCCTCCCCACGGCTGAACCAAGAGGTGCCTGGGCCTGGCCCGCAGCAGCCTCACGAGGGTGCCGGAGCTGGAGGACCTTGCAAAGCCACATTCCTGACCCACAGGAACTGAGATAACAAGCAGTGTGTTAGGCCACCAGGCTGTGATGTGGTTTGTCATGCAGTGGCCGGTAACTGACACAGAGGAAGCAGGGCAGAGCTGGCTCGGCCCCTCTGCCTTCAGCAGCCTCCGGCCCCCAGGTGCCCCAGGCACATTCCCCTGCAGTTATGTCCTCGGCCCTCCTGCCTGCTCAGGCTCCAGCCACCACGCCACTGCAGTGCACTCCTCAAGCTCACAGACATCCCAGTCAGATAGCCTCCATCCGCTCTTCCAGATCACGTCCTCCCGGGCCCGCACTTTGCGGGTTTCCCCTCTTCAGTCCCGACCCCTGATGCTCCTCGGGGTCCAGAGGCCTGAACGGCTTCATCTGCCTTTATCTGCCACCATCTCACCATCCACATGGTGACGTCCAACCCTACTAACGGTGCCCGGTGACTCCGCAGCCTATGAGTGGCCCAGGAACGCCTGGCACTCAGCCCTTCCACACAGAATGGATGCCCATCATCAGAAGCAGCGAAGACATCCTGAATGTCCATCTCCAAGTCCGTGCTTCTCCAGGACCACCCACCTGGATACCAGCTGAACCGCCCACCCTGCCCCTCCCCCCCACAACCGTGCATCCCTTTTCCTCCTCCTATTTCTCAAATGCAGCCCCTTCTCCCAACTCCTCCTGCACCGCCCCTGCCCAGGCCACCATCCACTCTCACCTGGTCGGCCACCACAGCCTCATTCCCCCGCCCTTCAAACCACTTCTTACAGGATCCTCCTAGAACCAAACCTGATGACATTACTCTCAGGCTTTAAATCCCTTGATAACTACTCACCGACCTGAGGATAAAGTCAGATTCTTCAGGGAGGCTTGCAAAGACCCAACTTGGCTACTGAACCTCAACTTGGACATCCATCCACCTCCGCCCACCCTCAGAAGTATCCAGGCTGAATGTCAATGGGCCATGCACTCCTGTGCCCCTGGGCCATCAGATATATTTATGCTACATCTACCTGCCCATCTTCATCTCATCAATTCATACCTGTTCTTCAAATCTCCCACTAAGATGTCACCTCCTCCAGAAAGCCTTCCCTGATAGCCCTTTCTCCCTCCCACCATTCCACCACTCTATCCTGTAGTTGCCTCCTTACGGGCCATCCCTCCTTATCTGTCAGGTCTACACTGTCTCCTCAGGCCCAGCCAACTGAGTGACATTTTATTAGCACTTGGTAATTATTCGCTGAATATATATATTTAGCTAACTTGTTAAAGAAAAAAAAACCAAGGCACGCAGGACAGAGGTCATCTGGCCTGAGGTCACCCAGGGGCAGAGCTGTGACTTGACCCCAGGCAATCTGGCTCCAGAGTCTGTGTTCCCGACCACAGAAATAGTAGTCCTTTAAAGAAAGTAAAACAGTCAGATTCAAAGAAGGTCTTAAACCCTTTGTTTGTTCACTTTTAATGACCATTTCTAGATGAAAAAGAAATCAATATTTTTTAGGATACTAATTAAAATCACAAGTGCTCATGAAAACTGAGAAAAAAACCATAACGAGGTTGTGAAACACATAATCTATTTTCTGGAAAGAAACGCCTTGTAAATAAATACCCAGCCAGAAGAATCATCATAGAAAACTATCCTCTGCTTTCTATTACAAGCTTCCCAAAAGGACAGATCGTGGTTATCTTTTAATGAATTTTTGTAATGGTGAGTGTCTTTACAGGAAAAATAAGCAGGATGATATGTCTCTGCTTCATCACAGGTCCCAGGTTCCCAGAGACTGTGGATCCCTTGAGGCCAGCTCATTCCATTAAAGCAAACTTCTTACAAATCAGAAATAAGGAGCACATTCATCCATTACTTTCTGATTCCCATGCTTGTAGGTCTTCCAAGATTTATTTCCATTGTAACAGCAGGCACCCCGCACACCGCTTCAACCGGATATGAAAAGTGAATTTCACTCCCCTGGCAACAAACCAAGAGACTCTGAGTTCCCCAATCTTTGCGTCCATAACTCAGACTCAGTACGTCCGGACGAGGAGCAGACATCCCAGAGTGCCTGCACCCTCCGGATCCTGGGCTCCTCGCCACCGGAGCTCAGCACCCACATCGAAACACTCCAAACAAAGCACGTTCAAAGACACGCAGAGAACCACTGGCAGAATCGTCACATGGGGGTTTTGAACTCTTAGCATCCCACCTGCAGAGCTGTTAAGAAAGGAGAGAGTTTTCCAGGAAAGGCAATTATACTCAGACAGGTAAAGATCCACACACTCTGTTCGACTCTGACTTTGCCAGATTTTTGTTTGCTTGTTTTCTGCTGTTGCTGGGTTGATTGACTTTGTTTTCTGTTTGTGTTTTAAAGGATGACTAGAGCCCATACTACTGACTTCCCTGGTGACTCAGTGGTAAAGAGCCCACCTGCCAGTGCAGGAGACACAGGAGACGTGGGTTTGATCCCTGCGTCAGGAAGTTCCCCTGGAGAAGGAAATTGCAACCCACTCCAGTATTCTTGCCTGGGAAATCCCAGGGACAGAGGAGCCTGGCTACAGTCTATGGGGTCACAAACAGTTGGACATGACTGAGCGACTAAACGACAACAGAGTCCACACTAGCACCATAAACCAAAAAATGTGATCAGGACTTAGGTACTTGCAATCTTGAGAAACCCATATGCAGGTCAGGAAGCAACAGTTAGAACTGGACATGGGACAACAGATTGGTTCCAAATAGGAAAAGGAGTACGTCAAGGCTGTATATTATCACTCTGCTTATTTAACTTATATGCAGAGTACATCATGAGAAACACTGAGTTGGATGAATCACAAGCTGGAATCAAGATTGCTGGGAGAAATATCAATAATCTCAGATATGCAGATGACACCACCCTTATGGCAGAAAGTGAAGAAGAACTAAAGAGCCTCCTGATGAAAGTGAAAGAGGAGAGTGAAAAAGTTGGCTTAAAACTCAACATTCAAATAACTAAGATCATGGCATCTGGTTCCCTCACTTCATGGCAAATAGATGGGGAAAGAGTGATAAACTTTATTTTTTTAAGCTCCAAAATCACTGCAGATGGTGACTGAAACCATGAAATTAAAAGACGCTTGCTCCTTGGAAGAAAAGTTATGACCAACCTAGACACCATATTAAAAGCAGGGATATTACTTTGCCAACAAAGGTCCATCTAGTCAAAGCTATGGTTTTTCCAGTAGTCAAGTACAGATATGAGAGTTGGACTCTAAAGAAAGCTGAGCACCAAAGAATTGATGCTTTTGAACTGTGGTGTTGGAGAAGACTCTTGAGAGTCCCTGAACTGCAAAGAGATCCAACCTGTACATCCGGAAGGAAATCAGTCCTGAATATTCATTGGAAGGACTGATGCTAAAGCTGAAACTCCAATACTCTGGCCACCTGATGCGAAGAACTGATTCATTTGAAAAGACCCTGATGCTGGGAAAGATTGAAGGCAGGAGAAGGGGACGACAGAGGATGAGACGGTTGGATGGCATCACTGACTCAATGGATGAGTTTGAATAAACTCCAGGAGTTGGTGATGGACAGGGAGGCCTGGCATGCTGCAGGCCATGGGGTCACAAAGAGTTGGACACGACTGAGTGACTGAACTGAACTTGCAATCTATCTACAAAATGCATTCCCTTTTGTTTCCATGCAGGGCTTCGTTATACAGCACAGCATGCATTCATAACCTCAGAACACATGCCATCCAGCTTTCTCTTCCTCTCTGTCCACTAGATACCAATAAAAGCATGAAGCTCCAGTTCTGGAAGGTTAAACTGCTGAAACGCCCTCTGGTCGGATCTCAGGGCAGATGAACCATCAAACAATATTACAAAGACTATCCTTTCAGACAAAGACCTAGCAGATTACTCTGGACCAGCAGGTCCTTGAAATATTGTGATGGAAAAATGTAAATGTACAGCTGATAATTACTTTGGTGGCTTATCCATCTGTTTGCTTTCTCATATATACGGTTTCATGATTACATTTAATCACCCTCAAAAGAATTATCTCGGTGAGTTCACAGAGCAACATAATAGAGTCACTATAATTCAATATACACTTTTGATTTCCCTGATAAGATAAAGAGTCAGCAATTACTGTTTGTTATCACAACTCCAGTTCTTGTCAATATGATTCAAATTTTACTTGATACACTAATTACATAAACCCTGGCCAACTACAGAAGTCCGCTCTCTGAATTATTTGCAGTGAAGGGCTTGTTTACTGAAACAGGTACTTTGAAAAATTACATTGAATATAAAATGCCCCAGATTCCCTCTGTTATCTAATTTGGAAAATCACCCTGGTTTGAAAGAATACGCAGAATGGTGGCACAGATCTCCTCCTCCTCGGCTGGTTTCTTACAAATCATTTTCAATCAACTCCCAACAAATTAACCTAAATTACAAAGCAAAGCAAGCCCCGGAGTCCTCAAATGCCCCATGGCCTGCCACCATTCCTAAAACCATGCTTAATTCACTGGATCAATTTCTTGTCAGTTACTGAAGCAACCAAAAATGTCCAAATCAGAAGTAAAAACATCACAGATGGGAGGGCTTTCCAAGGTTAGAAAAGCATTTGCACGCATGCTCAGTTGTGTCCAACTGTGTGCGACCCCATGGGCTGCAGCCCACCAGGCTCCTCTGTCCATGGAATCTCGCAGGCAAGAATGCTGGAGTGGGTGCCATTTCCTTCTCCAGAGGATCTTGCGTCTCCTGCATCATCAGGTAGATTCTTGACCGCTGTGCCACCTAGGAAGGCATTCGGGAGGAAGCAAAAACTTCCCACTTGCTTCTCTTTCTGGCCTCTCCACCAAATCTGTCTTCCCCTGGACTCTCTGCCACTCGAGCCCTGACCTAGGGTGAGGGCCAGCCACCAGCTCATGGTCATGCCAGCCTCCGGCATGACCCCCAGAGGACAAAGGGCCCAAATAAGGCCGTCTGCTTCATTCAGGAACATGAACCACACTACGGCCACCAAGAGAAGGACCCAAATATAGAAAGGCCACCTGTGTGACTTGTAAGACTATCAGTACAATACCAAAGCACCCAGGAAGAATGCCAACAGCCACACAAACCCAGGTCTCTGAACTCGTCCATCAGAGAACACTGAGCTGGTAACCAAGGGGAGGCTATTACTGAATCAAGCCATTGCCAGTCATGAAAAGGCGATATATGTATTCTTATGGCTGCTTCATGCTGCTGTATGGCAGAAGCCAATACAACACTGTAAAGCAATTAATGCTCCAATTAAAAATAAATATATAAAAATAAAATAAATTTTAAAAAGATAAATATCTTTTTTCAAAAAATTAATTATCTGTATTTTTAAATTTTTTATTTATTTTTTACTTTGGCCGCACTGGGTCTTTGTCACAGTGTGCAGGCTTTCTCTAATAGCAGCATGTGGGATCTTAGTTTTCCAACCAGGTATCAAACCCATGTCCAACATAATTGCAAGGCAGATTCTTAACCACCGGACCACCAGGGAAGTCCCAAGATAAACACATTTAAATTAAAATACGCAAAAATATTAACACCACTTAAACTTTCAACCAAGAAATAAGTCAACAGTAAACAGGTATGTGCAAGGATAGAAAAATCTATTCAAAAATGCACAAGGAATCCCAAAACGATCCTGAATATGAACAAAGCTGCAAGACTCACACTTCCTGGTTTCAAAATTTACTGCAAAGCTACAGCCACCGAAACGGTGTGGTACCAGCAGAAACAGTCCCTTCCAAGCCGATGGGATAGAACAGAAGGCCCAGCAATAAACCCTCACGTGCACTGTTGTTCTTCAGTCCATAAGTCATACCCAACTCTTTGTGACCCCAGGGACTGCAGCATGCCAACCTTCCCTGTCCTTCATCATCTCCTGGAGTTTGCTCAAACTCATGTCCACTGAGTCAATGACGCCATCCAACCGTCTCTTTCTCTGTCACCCCCTTTTTCTCCCACCTTCAATCTTGCCCAGCAGCATGGTCTTTTCAAATGAGTCAGTTCTTTGCATCAGGTGGCCAAAGTACTGGAGCTTCAGCTTCAGCGTCAGTCCTTCCAACGAATATTCCGAGTTGATTTCCTTTAGGATTGACTGGTTTGATCTCCTTGCTGTCCAAGGGGCTCTCAAGAGTCTTCTCGAGCTCCATAGTTCAAAAGCATCAGTTCTTCAGTGCTCAGTCTTCTTTACAGTCCAGCTCTCATACCCGTATGACTCCTGGAAAAACCATAGCTTTGACTATGTGCACCTTTGTCAGCAAAGTGGTGTCTCTACGTTTTAATATGCTGTCTAGGTTTGTCATAGCTTTTCTTCCAGGGAGTAAGTATCACATGTATGGACAAATGATTTTCAGCAAGAGAGCCAAAGCTAGTCAATGGAGAAAGGATAGTCTTCAACAATGGTGCAGGGAAGACTGATATCTACATGCCAAGGAATGAAGTTGGACCTTTACCTAACACAGTACATGGAAATCAACTCAAAATGGATCAAAAAGCCATTTCTTTAGGTAAAATACATATACCATATTTAAAAAAAAAAAAAAAAACTACCAGGTTCAACAGGAAAATTTTAATCCACTTCTCCTGACAGGTTCAATCATTTCTCTTTGATTATACACTAACATTTTCTATTCTTTTTAAGTGGGAATTCTGCCCTTTTGGGGAAACATCTTCAATGCAACCCTAAGCCTTAGCAACACTAAGACCAGAGACCAGCAAACTGTAGTTCCACCCAAATCAGGTCTGTCCCCGGTTGGTTTACGGCCATGAGCTCAGGTGTTCACAGTTTTAAATAGCTGGGGGAAAAAAATCAAATAAGAGTATGTCACGACACAGTCCTCCAATGGAGACATACAGATGGCCACTAGGCTCATGAAAAGATATTCCACACTGCTAATTACGAGAAAAATGCAAACCAAAGCTACAGTGAGGTATAGTCTCACACCAGTCAGAGTGGCCATCATCAAGAAGTGTATACAAATAGCGAATGCTGGAGAGGGTGTGGAGAAGAGCGAACTCCCCCTCCTCTTAAACTGCCGAAGGGAACGTGAATTGGTGCAGCCAGTATGGAAAACTGCATGGCAGTTCCTCAAAAAACTGAAACTCGAGTTACCCTATGATCCAGCAATCCCATTCTCAGACATACACCCGGACAAAGTTCACAAAGGTACATGGGGGACTTCCCTGGTGGTCCAGTGGCTAAGAAGTTGCCTCAGGGAACACAGGTTTGATCCCTGGTCAGGAAACTAAAATCCCACATGCCAGGGAGCAACTAAAGCCCTCAGGCAGCAACTGCTGAGCCCAAGAGTCCAGAGCCCATGGACCACAGCTAGAGAGTCCACACACCACAATGAAAGATCCCGCGTGCTGCAACTAAGACTCAGTGCAGCCAGATAAAATAAAGATACATATTTCTAAAAGATACGTGCATCCCTATGTTCACTGCAGCATTATTCACAATAGCCAAGACATGTAAACATCCGAAATGTCCATCAACAGATGGATGCCCCAAGAAGATGTGGCATGTCTACACACTGGAATACGACTCTGCCACAAAAGAGAATGAAACAATGCCATTCGAAGCTACACTGATGGACCTAGAGATGATCATACTACGTGACGTAAGTCAGAGAAAGACGAATATCATATGCTGTCACATACGTGGAATCTTTAAAAATGATACAAACGAACTGAGATACAAAACAGAAACAGACTCAGAGACATGGAGAACACACAGGATCACCAAAGGGGAAAAAGCGTGTGGCGGGTGGGGAATAAATTGGAAATTTGCGATGAACATGTACGTACAACTACTACTATATACATAAAATAGATAAACAAGGTCCTGCTGTATAGCACAGGGAACTACTATATTCAGCATCTTATAACAAACCACAATGGAAAAGAATATGAAAAAATACTATATACGTGTGTGTGTACATACATATATACACATAGCTGCATCAGTTTGCTGTACACCAGAAACGAACACAGCATTGCACATCAACTATATCCCAATTAAAAAAATTTTTTAAGGAATATGTCATGACATGCAAAGTTCATACAGAATTCAAATTCCGGTGTCCACAAATAAAGTTGTATTAGATAAAAACCATAAACTCGGTCACCAGAAGCCAAAGACATGTGTCAACATCACAACCGCTCTTTAAACATCATGTGTTCTCAATAGAAAATTCTAGATGAAAATCGGCAACATCTCAACGAAGGGTTTTTATGGAGCCACACAGGAGTGCACGCCTTGAAAGAAAAGTTCTCTACGTTTCACGATCCTTTTCATCATTCCCTGCCTGTAAGGGCTCCACCAAATAGACAAGACAAAAATAAAGACTAAAACCCCATAAATTCCAAATAGGCTTGGCTAGCCGTGACACTGAGCCACATCCAAAGTCAACTCAGAGCAGGTCGGAAAACAGATAAAAGTTGACGCCCATCCGTGAAGCAGGAATCAAACCCTAGAAAGCGGAGTCGTGGATTTAAAGCCCAGTCTTGCTACAGTGTATTTCTCCACATCAGGTAACAGTGATGTTTTTAAGATAAAGTTAAAACTCATCTTCAGGTATTTGCAGAATTTATCAGGCTTGGATCTTAAAGTGTTAGGTTAAGAAAAAGTGAACCTGTGAGTCACGGCTTCTTGTAGAAAGTGGGGGTCTGTCACGGAGCCACTGCGACGGAGCGGCTGGTGGGTGATGGTGTGCGTGGCACACTGAAGGTTACCACTCAGACCCTCATTAGTCACACAAAGGCATCCCTCTGGTTTCCAGCCTCAACGGGGGAAAGGCAAACAAATGACAAGACACGTGCCCTGCTATTTATTTGACTTTATGTTTGGGGGCAATGAAAAAGTAAACGTGGGGAGATCCGTGGAGGCCTAGGGGTTAGGATTCCAGGCTTTCACAGCCATGGCCTGGTTCAATCCCTGGTCAGACAACTGAGATCGCAGGAGCTGTGCAGCATGGCCAAAAAAAAACAAAAACTAAACTAAATCGTATTTAGACAAAAAGATCATGGATCATGGTGCATATAAAATCTGAGCTTATATGTAATTGGCTTCCCTCATAGCTCAGTTGGTAAAGAATCTGCCTGCAATGCAGGAGGCCCAGGTTCAATCCCTGTGTTGGGAAGATCCCCTGGAGAAGGAAATGGCAACCCACTCCAGTATTCTTGACTGGAGAACCCCATGGACAGAGGAGCCTGGCAGGCTACAGTCCACGGGGTCACAAGAGTCGGACACGACTTAGTGTCTAAACCTATAAGTAATTAATGCCACCATGTTAACGGTAAATAGTGAAAGTCACTCAGTCGTGTCCGACTCTTTGTGACCCCATGGACAATACTACAGTCCATGCAATTCTCCAATGATCTCCCCACCTCCCCAGACTGTTTGAAGCTCCCCGGTCTCACTTTATCTTCAGCGAGACCCAAACAGTGTCCCCTCCACTGGCTCCCCAAACTTAGAGGGGCTGTAACTGTCAGCCCAGCAAGTCAAGAGTTAGGGAACTCAGCTTTAGCGGATGGAAGCTTCCAGCAGGTACCCAGAGAGATAATCTCTAGGTAACCTCCAGGTATCTGCAGGATCTCATCTGTCCCCACTCTGCCCTCTAAACCTGTCCCGTAACATCAGGAGAGCACAACAGGGGCGTGTCTTCCCAGGGTGTCACCATACACCCAGATTTGTGGTCTGTGGTCTTCTATACCTAACTTTCCAGTATCCTTCTGGAAATGGGGTTTCTAATAACCTGGACTCAATGGACATGACTTTGAGCAAACTCCGAGAGAGGCTGAAGGACAGGGAAGCCTGGCGTGCTGCAGTCCATGGGGTCGAAAACAGTCAGACACGACTAAGCGACTGAACTGAACTGAATAACCTGGAAATAGACCTAATCAAGATCTAATCTGTTCAATCTGTTTATTTTGAAACAGTCATAATTAGTAGCAGGGCTGGGTTAAATTTTGCCCCTCCCTCCTAAAAGTTATATTCAAATATTTAATCCCCAGTCCCTATGAAAATGACCTGCTTTGGAAATTGGATTTTTGTAAATGTAATTAAACTGGGAAGGGGTCATATTGAATTTGCTGTTGTTGTTGTTCAGTCACTCAGTCGTGTCCGACACTTTGCGACCCCATGGACTGCAGCACGCCAGGCTTCCCTGTCTTTCACCATCTCCAGTAGTTCGCTCAAACCCATGTCCATCAAGTCAGTGATGCTGTCCAACCATCTCATCCTCTGTCATCCCCTTCTCCTCCTGCCTTCAATCTTTCACAGTAACAGGGTCTTTTCCAATGAGTCAGCTCTTCACATTAGGTGGCCAAAGTATTGGAGTTTCACCTTCAACATCAGTTCTTCCAATGAATATTCAGGACTGATTTCCTTTAGGATGGACTGGTTTGATCTCCTTGTAGTCCAAGGGACTCTCATGAGTCTTCTCCAACACCACAGTTCAAGAGCATCAATTCTTCGGCACTCAGCTTTCTTTATAGTCCAACTCTCACATCCATACCTGACTACTGCAAAAACCATAGCTTTGACCAGATGGATCTTCATCGGCAAAGTAATGTCTCTGCTTTTTAACATGCTGTCTAGGTTTGTCATAGTTTTCCTTCCAAGGAGCAAGTGTCTTTTAATTTCGTGGCTGCAGTCACCATCTGCAGTGATTTTGGAGCCCTGGGCTTCCTACTGTCCTTCTAAGAAAAGGGAATTTTGGACATAGAGACTCAGAGAGACACAGACAAAGCATCATGTGAAGACAGAGGCAGAGTAAAGACAGTCACCACATCCTGCCCACTGTCCACTGCACAAAATGGGGTGTCACTCTGGGGCCTGGCTTCAAGTGTATAAGCTCTCCCATCTATTAAACTGCTGATGTCCCCAAAAAAAATAAAAGACAGAGACAGAGACTGAGGTAAGGTTGTCATGAGCCAAGGAACACCAAGGTCCACAAGGAGCCCCAAGAAGACACTAGAGCGAAAATCCAAACCTCCAGAATGAACCCACCGGCCAATACCTGATCTGAGACTTCTGGCTTCCAGAACCGTGAGAAAGCACGTTTGGCTGTTCTAACACGTTTGGCTGTTCTAAGTCACCCAGCGTGTCAGAGCACGTTAGGACGGCAGCCCGAGGACACCAACAGGAGAGCTGCGGTCCATGGACCATGCTCACCACCCGACAGGCACGGTCCGTGTACTCTGCACCCTTTGGTTCGCGTTGTGGGGTGCATGCGGTAACGAGCCCAAGAGAACACAGCTCACTGCGAAGTGCCCCCCACCAGCCCCCATCCAGGATTCTGTGGTGCTGCCATCTTTGACGCTCAGCCAGCATTTGCTGCAGCTCAAATGGTAAAGAATCCTCCTGCAATGCGGGAGACCTGGGTTCAACCCCTGGGTCGGGAAGATCCCTGGAGAAGGGAACGGCAACCCCCTCCAGTATTCTTGCCTGGATAATTCCATGGACAGAGGAGCCTGATGGGCTACAGTCCATGGGGTTGCAAAGAGTCGGATACAACTGAGCACCTAACACACACACACACACACCAAAAATCTTGCCACTAACTTAAACAGGATTTCCCTATGGTCTGGCAATTTCACTCCATGGTATGTACCCAAAAGAACTAAAAACAAGAGTTCCAACAGTTATCCCTGAATATTCATGGCAGTATTATTCACAACACCCAAAAGGTGGAAATAACCCAGATGTCCATCAACAGATAGTGGAGAAACAAACTGTGGAACAGATACATATGGAGAGATATTGGGCTCCCCTGGTGGCTCAGAGGGTAAAGAATCTGCCCACAATGCAGGAGACCTGGATGCGATACCTGGGTTGGGAAGATCCCCTGGAGCAGGAAATGGCAACCCACTCCAATATTCTTGCCTGGAGAATCCCCATGAACAGAGGAGCCTGGCAGGGCTACAATCCATGAGGTCACAAAGAGTCGGACACGACTGAGCAACTGAGCGTAGCACACAGGAGATATTACTCAGTCACAGAAAGGAATGAAGCTTTGACACATGCTCCAATGTGGATGAACCTTGAAAGCAATATGCCGAGACAAAAGAGCCAGACAAACGTCACATATCATATGATCCATAGACGGACAGAGACCGAACAGAGATTAGTGGCTGCCAGGGCCTCGGAGGAGGAGAGAAAGGGGGGAGAAACTGCTTAACGGGTGAGACGTTTTGTTCTGGAACGATGTAAATGTATAAAAGGAGACAGAGGATACTATACGAGGCTGTGAGTGTAGTCCTGCCATTGAACCGCTCACCCTATCATGCTTAAGAGCGCGCCATGTGAATCTCGCCCCAATACCCCACTTTTCGTGTAAATCCTGCACCTGATTCATGAACCGACAACGACATCAGAACATGCTCCCTTGTCGGCCTCCTCACTCCGCTCACCCCTGCAGCTTTCAGGACCGAGTTTCCACGCACCAACCCAGCCTGCAATCCCTTGGCCCACATGGCCCACCGCAGCCTGGGCAGAACCTCCCATGAACACCTTGCCATCTGCTGCCCCTTCCCAACCTCAGCATCCACGAGGCCCACCAGGAGTCCTCAGTGAAGCCTCCCAGAGATAGCCCACCAGCCACAACCAAGCCACAGATCCCTTCAAGACCAAGGGCCAACACCCTGAATCCCCATCACTGCAACTGACATCCTGGACTCTTCAGAGCAACTCCAATAAAAAACCCATATGAGGTGGGTGTCGATGTTTAATCCATGCCAACACTAGGGTAGCAACCAGTATTAATCCCCAGTTGAGTGGGTTGCCATTTCCTTCTCCAATGCATGAAAGTGAAAAGTGAAAGTGAAGTCACTCAGTCGTGTCCGACTCTTAGCAACCCCATGGACTGCAGCCCACCAGGCTCCTCCGTCCATGGGATTTTCCAGGCAAGAGTACTAGAGTGTGGTGACATTGCCTTCTCCAAAAGGAAATGCACCGTCCACGGCATGGAGGTGAAAGTAAATTCTAAAAATTACCCAACCAGCAAGGTGGCCAGAATTCACCCCCAGCTCAGTCCAACGGTAAACAGTCCTTTAACCCTCTGGGACTCAGCCCAACAACTACCCAGACACAACAGGCCCTGACAATGAGCAGCTGAATCAGTTTTGACGCAAATAAACTTGCAGGGATTTTCATCTGTGCTCAACAGACCCACACATGGCTGCAAACCCCGGTTCCTTCCGCCTCCCCGGACAACGTCGCCTTTCATGTTTAGCACATTTTCTTCCCTGCAGTCCTTCCGGACAGAGGCGCCACCCTCAAACAAGACGTATGAAAATGCTTCTAGAGATTAAATGCCTGCAGCCAGGCTTCTGAAAGTGACCTGATTAAATACTTAGCCATAATACCAGTCTAGACTCAATAGATCAAACCTTTCTGGCTCAGGGCAACAGTGGCTGTGTGGCAATTGTGCAAAATAACGCTTATAAATGAAAGAAAAGAAGCCCATTTCTTCTGATTTTCTGGTAAATTGGGGGTTGGAGACTTAATAACGCCAGGCCAGTTTACAAGTCAGACAGCGGGCTCTGTGGAGGCCCCCTGGGGGCAGAGACCAGCCATCAGCCAGGGACACAGCTCTGGGAATAAATGAAATGAATCATGGCCAGGGGGATCAATGCCCCCACCCCCCGGCTTCCTTAAGCGCCCTTCTCTCCAAGTGGGGCTTGGAGACTGTCACTTCATTCTGTTTTAGGCTTCTGAATCCAGGGAATGCCCTCACTCCATTCATCTTTTATTCTTTCAGCTTCTCCAACAAGCCACACAACCCAGCTCCAAACCTCATACACACAGTCCCCTCTGCTGCGATCACTCGTCCTGACTCTTCTGCTGGGTACCTGCTGGAGACCCCCCAGGTCTCTATTAATGATACTTGCTCCTGCCAGCGCTCCTAGACTGTCCGGCCCCTGGGTAGGTGCCCAGGGGCACTGCAGAAGCCATCACTCTTAGAGAACGCTCACTCCTGGCATCAGTATCGACTTTACAGCCAGACAGCAGGCAACCCAAGGGCACACACTATGTCTGCCTGGATCTTTGGTGAGTCCCCAGCACCTCGAAGGGTGTCTGCCATGTAGACTTTGACTCAGTGTCGACTGAGTAATGAAGTGATGAAGGAATGAAGGAAGTAACTCAGAGACAGTCTCTCTGGAGGGAAAGAGATGACCCAGACTTCCCTGGTGGTCCAGCGGTTAAGACTCTTTCCTTCTAATGCAGGGAGCACTGGTTTGATCCCTGGTCAGAGAATTAAGATCCCATGTGCCATGAGGCACTGTCAAAAAATTTAAAAAAATTAAAGTAAGAGATCACTTACCAAGATGCCAACTGGAGAACAGGTTGCATCAGACAAAGGTCCCACACACACTTCAGGGCCTTCACCCTTGGGAGGGATGGCCATTCATTAAGCATTGCCTAGTCACCTCAAGAAACTGGGCAAGAAACTCCTCGTCACATCCAAATTGAAGGAAAAAGCAAATTAAAGAGAGAGTAAAAACCTACCAGCAATTTCACACACTCGCACATGAGACATCACGAGTCTCCAGACAATTCTCTAAAAATATGAAGCAAAACAGACCAGGACACACGGTTTCTGAGCATCACCTCCCTCCCTGAATGAAGACCAGAAACACCTCTGCACCTGTTTCTCAAATGCATCTGTGCCCGAACGCTCTGGATTGGGGCCACCATAACAAACGACTGCAAACGTGGTGGCTACGGATTCTCTCCCAGGTCTGGGCGGCCAAGGGTCCAAAATAAAGGGTGCGGTGAGGGGGGCTCCCTCCTCGCAGCCTCCAGCTCCTGGCAGCCCCAGGCGCTCCTCAGGGTCCCTTGGCTCCTGCAGCTCAACTCTAATTTCTGCCTCTATCCTCACGTGGTTGGGGGTCTGCCTCTTCTTATAAGGACCAGCCACCTTGAATTAAAGGCCAACTCTAATCTAGAATGACCTCATCTTAACTAATTGTGCATGTATGCAT
Source organism: Bubalus kerabau (assembly GCF_029407905.1). Classification (NCBI taxonomy): domain Eukaryota; kingdom Metazoa; phylum Chordata; class Mammalia; order Artiodactyla; family Bovidae; genus Bubalus; species Bubalus kerabau. The sequence goes on along the minus strand of NC_073645.1, from coordinate 48,657,681 downwards.
GCTAAGCCACCTCAGTCGTGTGCAACTCCTCAACCCTATGGAGCCCGCCAGGCTCCTCCATCCATGGAATTCTCTAGGCAAGAATACTGCAGTGGGTTGTCATGCCCTCCTCCAGGGGATCTTGCCAACCCAGGGATCGAACCTGCGTCTGCTGCAGCTCCTGCACTGGAGGCAGGTTCTTTACTGCTGAGCCACCGGGGGAAGCCCCTTAACTAATTAAGACAATTATATCTCCAGTGACCCTACTACGAATAAGATCAGTCTAAGGCACTAGGAATTGGGACTCTTTTTTTTGGGGGGGTCACAATGTATATATGTTTTTACCATAACATCCTACATCTTCATCCTAGAAATTGGATTAAATGATCCAGGCAAGATCCTGAAAGCATTAGGAATTGTGTTCTCCTCGAGTTAATATGTAAATATATGCAAATATATATGCGAACTGGTAGTTTTTCCAAGTTTAATTTTTTTTCTTCTGTCTACTTTTCCTGGCTATCTAAATTCAGACTGAAGCTTACAAGTAGCTGAGAACTGAGAGCAAACATCAAGTAATTTATGTGGGAATCGAATGGTTCTACCCAACGTCTCTCTAATCCTTAACCTTTTCTGATCCTCTGGAGAAGGCAATGGCACCCCACTCTAGTACTCTTGCCTGGAAAATCCCACGGACGGAGGAGCATGGTAGGCTGCAGTCCATGGGGTCGCGAAGAGTCGGACACGACTGAGCGACTTCACTTTCTTCTCTCTCTTTTTTTTAAACCAGAAGACGGCGGTACACTAAACAGAGGTGGCTTTGTCACCAGGGACCTATTTTCAGGCTTAATGTGGTGCCAACGATGGTGCGCCCAAGAACTAAGTGATGAGCGGTGCTGAGCGTTTACACTTCTGTCACTCCTCCCCTCCACGTTTATAGCAAGTGGGCACCATCATTATCCCCACTTTACAGACGTGCAAACTGAGGCTCAGAGAGGTGACGTAACCAGCCCAAACTCAAACGGGAATCCAGGGGTCTGAATTCAAACCAAGTGGGACTTCAGGGCTGGAAGAATCTCACTGTTACCTGGTTCAATCCCCAGCCTCTACACACACACACACAGCAGGCACACCCCACATCACATCCCTGCCCCTCGGGGAGGTCTGCCATTTTTCCATTCCTGCCTGTAGGATTCTAACAGCTATGGGTGCACAGCCTCCTGAAGGCTCCTCAAGAGGGGGCGCACCCTGGCCGCTTACGTGGTAGTCACATCAGCACTGGCCAGGCCCCCCAGTCCTCGGTAGGCAGTCACACCCAGGGCTCCTGTTGGTCACCAATGACGTTTTTACTTTTGATTTAAAATTGCCATGGGAGCAAGTGGGGGGAGGCAGGGTAGGGGGACTATGGGAAGAAGACTGGATGAAGGCAGTCAACTTCCAGGTATAAGGGCATAACTGGAAATTCTACTATGGTGCTAGAAGTACTAAGGATGTAATGTATAACCTGACAAATATAATTAATACTGCTGCATGTTATATATGAAAATGGCTGAAAGCGAATCCTAAGAGTTCTTATCACAAGGAACACTTTTTTTCTATTTTCTTTAATGTTGTATATAACATGATGTGTGTACGTTAGTCGCTCAGCCGTGTCCGACTCTTTGCGACCCCGTGGACTGTAGCCCACCAGGCTCCTCTGTCCATGGGATTCTCCAGGCAAGAATACCGAAGTGGATAGCCATTCCCTCCTCCAGAGGATCTTCCCGATCCAGGGATCAAACCCAGGTCTCCTGCTTTGCAGGGAGATTCTTCACTGTCTGGGCCACCAGGGAAGCCTGATATAACATGATGGATGCTTAATAAATACTGTGATTATCATTTCATCATGTATGTAGTTTAAATCAATACGCTGAACAGCTGAAACTTATACAGTGCTCTATTTGAGCAAACTCCGGGAGACAGTAAAGGACAGGGAAGCCTGGAGTGCTGTAGTCCACGGGGTGGCAAAGAGCCAGACACAACTTAGCAACGGAACAATAGTGCCAATTATATCTCAGTAAAACTGGAAAAATAAAGGGATGGATAGACAGACGGATGGATGGATGGATAAACAGACACAATAGCCACAGTGTTTTATTCCACTCGCGGAGCTCCCCACTGATGTCATGGGACAGACTCCTCTGATCAGGTCTGTACTCCAGGGCAAAGTCAGCCATCCCCTCCCTGCTCGTGAGGGTTTCCCCAGGTTCTGAGATGAACATGGTACTCACTCCATTCACCAAAAGCAACAGTTCAAGAAAATCTCATTCCACTGTTAAAGAGCTGTCTGTACACTGGGAGGAGGCGGTGGGGAGCGGTGAGGGGGCGGGGAGAGAGAAATTTGGAATTAACACATACACACTATTATATACGAAACAGGGAAACAATACGGACCTACTGTATAGCACAGGGAACTATATTTAATATCTTGTAATAATCTATAAAAGGAAAGAATCCAAAAAGGAATCTATATGCATATGTGTAACTGAATCACTTTGCTTTACACCTGAAAACTAACACAACACTGTAAGTCAGCTTCCATTTAAAACTGCAGTCTCCACTTGACATTTTAGGTCTTCCTCCCACTTGTCACCTTCTCAGGAAAAGAAAAGAATCTGAAGCTTTCCTGCTCTGGGAGCATCCCACGAAGGTTTTCTAATAACATCGCTTCCTTTGGTCTCAGCTGCCCCTTGACGTTTTGGGTCGTCCACATGGGTGTGTCTATGACACAAACACCCTGCCGTGTGTGTATTTTAGAAAGGGGTTCATGACCTCCCTGCATCATAAGAAAAGGTAACAAGAAGGGTAAAGTGCAGGAGCTGGACCAGGTAATGCTGGGATTTCACCCAGCTTTGTGCATGTATGTGCCTGGGGTATGGGTGTGTGTGTGTGTGTGTGTGTATGTACACAATTAAAAACATTTTAGAGCATAAGCAGAGGGCAAATTAGGCTCACTGCCCAGGCAGTTGGGCTATAGGACACAAGATGTTGTTGCTGTTTAGTTGCTAAGTTTTGAGACCCTGCAGTCTACAGTCTGCCAGGCTCCTCTGTTCATGGGATTTCCCAGGTAAGAACACGGGAGTGGGTTGCCATTTCTTCTTCCAGGGGATCTTCCCAACCCAGGGATCGAACCCGCATCTCCTGCCTTTGGCAGGCAGGTTCTTTACCACTGAGCCACCAGCGAAGCCCTGTATGATACAAGAAAAGAAAGAAAGTGAAGTCGCTCATTCATGTCTGACACTTTGCAACCCCGTGGACTGTAACCTACCAGGCTCCTCTGTCCATTGGATTTCCCCAGCAAGAGTACTGGAGTGGGTTGCCATTTCCTTCTCCAGGGGATCTTCCCGACCCAGGGATCGAACCTCCACCTCCTGCATTGGTAGGCAGGTTCTTTACCACTGAGCCACCAGGGAAGCCCTGTATGACACAAGAAGCACTCATTTAAAAAAAAAAAAAAAGGGGTGGGGGGGGAAACAAGACTCAACACCACCATTCTATTTCTCCAGACTGTGATGCAACCGCAACCACGAGATGAAACATCATTAACTCAGTGATAAAGGCGGGAAACCCTGTGAAAATTTTATAAGCTGGTCTAAAGTTTGTGTAGGCTGACACATTTAAAGCAAAGCTGCAAAGCTGCTGCCCATAGTTGCAGGTAACTGGCAGACTTTGGCAGGTAAATAAAAGATCAATTTTAAGAACGGAAGAATAATGCCATACTATTGATGCCAAGATTGCTGAAGCTTCGTCCTTAGGAAACACTTCCATCCATCCTTCATTCCCAGGGCCTTACATTCTTCACTCTGAAGGCTGAGTCCACGTTAATCCCACCTTTAAGCGCCTGCCTGTAAATCATAGGCATCGAAGAAGGAAATTGTACAGACAAATGCTTTTGAGCCCTTGACCACATGTGGTCCCCACCAGTAACTACTGATCAGGTGAAAACTGGAGATTTTATTTTCTGTTCAACTGAAGGCAACACAGCTGAAGAGGCAGGAATCCTATGGAATTGGATTTCTGTTAAATCACTTTTTAAAAAAAAAACTTTCACTCAAGATTCACTTCCCCTTCCCCACACCCAGCACTTCAGAGGCCTCTTGTGTTCATTAAAGCTCTAAACGGGGCCTGCCAGCAAGGGTCCCCGTCCAGCTCCACACTCACACCCCTGGCCCCTCAGTTAGGAAACCAAGATGATATTGCCCCTTTGGCTCTAAGAGCCTGTGAATTACTGCAGAGGTCCCCAGCTGCCCCCAGGGACCTGTTTTGTGGAAGACAGTTTTTCCACGGACTGCGGGTGGGGGAGGGGATGGTTTGGGGATGATTCAAGTGCCTTTACTACATTATTACTACATCAGCTCCACCTCAGATCATCAGGCATACAACCCCAGAGGTTGTAGGTGCATGCTAAGTCACATCAGTCGTGTCCAACTCTTTGTGACCCTATGGACTGTAGCCCACCAGGCTCCTCTGTCCAAGGGATTCTCTAGGCATGAATGCTGGAGTGGGTTGCTGTGCCCCCTTCTAAGGGATCCTCCCAACCCAGGGATCAAATTCAAGTCTCATGTCTCCTGCATTAGCAGGTGGATTCTTGACCACTAATGCCACCTGGGAAGCAGCTGCGGACCTCTGAATTACTATATACAACATAGATAACAAACAAGGACCGACTGTATAGCACAGGGAACTATACTCAGTATTTTGTAATAACCCATTGAAGGAAAAACAATTTGAAGAGAATATATATGCGTACGTGTGCACATGTATATATTTATATCCACACGTAGGTATAATGAACCACTGTGCTGTACACCTGAAACAAACACATTGTAAAACAAGCATGGAAAGTGAGAAAAAGTGAAAGTGCTCGTCGCTCAGTCAAGTCTGACTCTGCGCGACCCCATGGATGGTAGCCCGCCAGGCTCCTCTGTCCATGGGATTCTCCAGGCAAGAATACTGGAGTGGGTAGCCATTCCCTTCTCTAGAGGACTTTCTCCACCCAGGGATCGAACCCAGGTCTCCCACATTGCAGGCAGATTGTTTACTATCTGAGCCAACAGGGACGGAATCTAAAGTATGACTCAAAGGAACTTACTGACAAGACAGAAACGGACTCAAAGACACAGAGAACAGACCGTGGCTGCCAGGGACGTGGGGGGGAGCAGTGGGTGGCGAGTTTGGGTTAACATTTGCTGACTATTTTATGTAGAATGGATAAACAGCAAGGTCCTCCTGTTTCGCTCAAGGAAATACATTCAGTATCCTGCAATAAACCATACTGGAAAAGAATCTGAAAAAGGAACGTACACATGTATAACTGAGTCACTTCGCTGTATAGCGGAAATTAACACAATACTGTGAATCAACTCGACGTCAATAAAATAACAGGAAGATGTATAAGCTGAGCTGAGCCCGGAAAAGCTTGACAGCGGGAGGTAAATAAAGGGTTTTTCCAGGCAGACAAAAGAGCATGTGCAAAGGCACTGCGACATGACCAGAACACACAGGTGGACATGCCAGAACTTGGGTAAGGATGTACCACCAGGCACAGTGAGGTCAGCTGAACGAACCCCCTTTCCCTTCTGTACCTGGGAGTCATCCCCAGTCCCGGTTCCCACAGCCGTCTCTCCCTTCCCCTGCCTCTCCAGGCTGATCCTCAAAGCAGTACCCGCCCCTCACCCCCAGGAACAATCCAAAGGAACTTGGCTGCCTGGTCACAGTGCCTGGGAGACCAAAACACATTCCTGCCTGTGAAAGACGGGCAGCACAACACACATGACATTAGAAGGACTTGAAAATAAATCTTGCCAAGTTAATAGAAGCACAGCAATTTGGAAGAAAAATAATCACATTTCCCTCCTGCTAAATCATTATTTGCCCCTGGTAAAGTCAATTATGCTAAAGAAAATAAGTTATTATTTTCGGGGAGCGGGGGAGAATGGAGTCTTGATAAGTGCCTTGACTCCAGCAAATAAAACTCCAAGAGCAAATGCTTGACTTCCCGTCTTGATGAAGGTCTGTGGGGAGGCTGAACGGTATTTCTTAGACAAGATGCTGGGGGTGGGCCATCACGCCCCTGGTAATCTGTGCATCTCTGCCAGGACCCAACCTCAAGACTGCTGCTTGTCTCTCAGAAAGAAGGACAGGGCAGCCCGGCGGGCTGCAGTTCATGGGGTTACAACGAGTCTGACCCAGCTTAGCGACTGAACACCACCACAGAAGAAACACAGTGTCAGCTGACCACCCGCAGACAGCCCAGGTACCCGGCTGTAAGGCTGCCCCCTCCCACTCCCGCAGGCTCCCTTCTCTCAACACTCTTGCCCAAAGCACCGCCTTGCCTTCGGAAACAAGTCCTACAGGTTTCTAACTTTTCCTCCCAAATGTGTGGCAAAGACTTTGCTTCTAGCAACACAGGAACTAGAGCAAACAACCACACTACACCGCGCCCGCTACTCGATACCACGTTGCGCCCGCTACGCGATACTGCTGCTGCTGCTGCTGCTAAGTCGCCTCAGTCGTGTCCGACTCTGTGCGACCCCAGAGACGGCAGCACACCAGGCTCCCCCGTCCCTGGGATTCTTCAGGCAAGAACACTGGAGTGGGTTGCCATTTCCTTCTCCAATGCATGAAAGTGAAAAGTGAAAGTGAAGTTGCTCAGTCATGTCCAACTCTTCGCGACCCCATGGACTGCAGCCCACCAGGCCCCTCCGTCCATGGGATTTTCCAGGCAAGAGTACTGGAGTGGGGTGCCACTGCCTTCTCCACTACAGTAAATACACACAGAGTGCTGGGTAGCAGTTGGAGTGACTCCCAGCGCTCCCTTGACGCCAGTGGGAGCCATCCGGCCCCCAGGGGGACACTTGGCAATGTCTGGATCTATCTTGGGTTGTCACCAATGAAGGAAGGGAATTCTTAGTGGGATCAAGAGTAGAAGCCAAGGGTGCTGCTAACTACCCCCAATGCACAGGACCAAAATACAGCCAACCCAGAAAGTCACTAGTACACAGATCACAGAAACCCACTTGGCATGAATTCGCCCATTTAAGCCTTGAGCAACTCTGTGAGGCAGAAACTGTCATCCACAGTTGACAAGGAAGGACAAAGGCATGGAGGGGCTTCGGAGCCCCCAGTGCATCTCAAGCCAGCACCACATCCTGGCTGGGATGGGGCCGCCTCCCCTCGATGGACCTTCTTTGCAGTGATGTCACTGCATACTTGAGGCTTCCCTGATAGCTCAGCTGGTAAAGAATCCACCTGCAATGCAGGAAACTCTGGTTCGATCCCTGGGTTGGGAAGATCCACTGGAGAAGGGATAGGCTACCCACTCCAGTATTCTCGGGCTTCCCTGGTGGCTCAGCTGGTAAAGAATCTGCCTGCAAGGCAGGAGACCTGGGTTCAATCCCTGGGTTGGGAAGATCGCCTGGAGAAGGGAAAGGCTACCCACTCCATTATTCTAGCATGGAGCATTCCATGGACTGTATAGTCCATGGGGTCGCAAAGCATCGCACACGACTGAGCAACTTTCGCTATCACTGAATACTCCAAGGACAAGGCTGTGAGCTTCGGGCTAGTCCCCTCCCCCACATTCAGGGCAGCTGCTCCGAGTCCCTAACCAGGCAGTAAGGACTAGGACTCCTGGTCCATCAGCCCAGAATCTGCTGTATGGGACTCAGGTTGATGAAATTAAGAGGGAAACCAATGTTGGATGGCATCACCGACTCAAGGGACATGAGTAAACTCCAGGAGTTGGTGATGGACAGGGAGGCCTGGCCTGCTGCAGTTCATGGGGTCACAGAGAGTTGGACACAACTGAACGACTGAACTGAGAGTGCTGTGAGCTTGGGGGAGGGAGGCCTCTGGTCTCTTCCATCCTGACTCCCTGACCCCGGGGCCTTCTTGCCCCCCGCCCAGGCTCTCTCCCTGCCGGCCCCCTCCTTATCCCTCAAGACTCCTGGGCCCTTGGGGCTGAGCACCATTCTCACTGGGGCCTCAGCCCTCACACATTCCTGTCCCCCCAGCCCCAGGTTGGGAACCATGGGGACAGAGGGACAGAAGGGATCAGGAGGCAATACCAGGAGGGGGAGACCCTATGGAACTAAGGCAGGAAATTGCAGACAGTGCCCCAGGGCCAGCCAGGCAGCCGGCAGGACAGAAGTGTGGCAGGAAATGAGGCCAAGAAGGCTGGGGAGGGTATCTTAAAGGATGCCCTTTCCACGTAGGCGGCAGCCACCTCGGTCTCAGAAATCCGATCAGAGATCCCAAGAGCTGGGCTGGACACAGCTCAGGGCTCAGAGGACACAGTCTAAGACAAACTGAATGAGTTAGTTTAGGCATGAAATTAAAAAAAAATCAAACAGATCCACATCCTTGCAATCCCCAAAGCCCCAAAGACCGCAGAGTTGTGGGTAAGTCACTCAAAGGCAAGAATCCAGCGGAGATGAGACACAGGGTAACTCTGGATCCTCAATGTCTAAGAACAAAGCTGGCAAGTAAACAAGAAGGAAGGAAGAGAGGGAGGGAGGGAGGGAGGAGCTGTACCATTTTCTTCTCTGGCCAATCTCCCTGGAGCTGGCGACGGCCGCGTTCACCCCTGAAGCGGGGACACACTCCGTGACTACATCACTGCTCGGCCCTACACGCGGGTTCAGCTGCCCAGCTAAGCAGATCATTCAGAATGCTCAGCTGCCCAGAAGGCTAATCAATTATCAGACAACCTGTCGCACATAAAATAAAGTTACAAAACTTGATGAAAAGTAAAAGTTCACACAGTCCTCTTTCAGTTAAAGACAGATGCAAACCATCACCAGATGCTGCTCATGTTCTCTATAATAAGTGAATGGAACACGGCGAGCGAGCCCGAGTGACGCTTCTTCCTGGGGCAGGCTCTTCTGTACACGTGATCTGGGCGGCTCCTCCAGGGCGGCTGAGAGGTGACCACAGGCTCTGGGACTCTGCCAGCGCCCAGGTGCAGGGTCTGAGGTCGGGGAGGTGGAAAAGGCTGCACGAGGTGTTGGGCCCAGACCTGGATCCCAGACCTTCTGACTCCTGGTCCAGGGTTCTCTAATATCCCACACCATCCAGCCCCCTCACGCCACTTTAAGTTCCTGCAGTTCTGACCAATCCGCCCGTCCAGCCCTTTTCAGTGCCCACTGGATCATAAAGACAAACGCTACTTCAGAAAAGGAAGACTCATTCACTGCAGCAGGCTTCACAACAGCCAAGATAGGGAAACAACCTCAAAATAGGGAACCTCAAGATAGGGAAACAACTTCAACGTCCATCGACAGATGAAAGGATAAAGAAAGGGTGGTGTGAATGTATACAAATACAATGAAATGCCACTCAGCCATTAAAAGAAAGAAGGAATGAAATATGTCACCTGCAGTAACATTTAAAAAATGAAGATCAGGGCATCTGGTGCCATCGCTTCATGGCAAACAGATGGGGAAAAAATGGAAACAGTGACAGATTTTATCTTCTTGGGCTCCAGAATCACTGCAGATGGTGACTGCAGCCATGAAATCAAAAGATGTTTGCTCCTTGGAAAACAAGCTATGACCAACCTAAGCAGCATATTAAAAAGCAGAGACATTACTTTGCCAACAAACGTCCATCTAGTCAAAGCTATGGTTTTTCCTGTAGTCATGTATGGATGTGAGAGTTGGACCATGAGGAAAGCTGAGCACTGGAGAATTCATGCTTTTGAACTGTGGTGTTGGAGGAGACTCTTGAGAGTCCCTTGGACTGCAAGGAGAGCCAACCAGTCCATCTTAAAGGCAATCAGTCCTGAATATTCATTGGAAGGACTGATGCTGACGCTGAAGCTCCAATACTTTGGCCACCTGATGAGAAGAACTGACTCTCTGGAAAAGACCCTGATGCTGGGAAAGATGGAGGGCAGGAGGAGAAGGGGACGACAGAGGATGAGATGGTTGGATGGCATCACTGACTCGGTGGACATGAGTCTGAGTAAGCTCCGGGAGTTGGTGATGGACAAGGAAGCAGTCCATGGGGTCGTGGAGAGTCAGCCACGACTGAGCGACTGGACTGAGCACTGAGCAGTAACACAGATGGACCTAGAGACTGTCATACTACGTGAATTAAGTAGAAAGAGAAAGACAAGTACGTGTTACCACTTACATGTGGAATCTTAAAAAATGGTACAAATGAACTTATTTGCAAAACAGAAACAGAATCACAAACACAGAAACAAATGTACGGTCACCAAAGGGGAGGCCGTTGTTGTTCAGTTGCTAAGTCGGGCCCCACTCTTTGTGACCCCATGGACTGTAGTCCGCCAGGCTCCTCTGTCCATGGGATTTTCCAGGCAAGAATCCTGGAGCGGGGTGCCATTTCTTCCTCCAGGGGATCTTCCCGGACCAGGGATTGAACCCTCAACTCCTGCACTGGTAGGTAGATTCTTTACCACTGAGCCACCAAAGGGGAAAGGAGGGGTGGATAAATTAGGAGTCTGGGATTAGCAGATGCAAACTACTCTATATAAATCAGACAAACAACAAGGACCTACTATATAGCACAGAGAACTATACTCAACAACTGACAATAAACTATAATGGAAAAGAATCCAGAAAAGAATATATGTATATATATGTACACACACACATTATACAGCTATGAAACTGAAGTTGTACTTTGCTGTACACCTGAAACTAACACAACATGGTAAATCAACAATACTTCAATTTACAAAAAAAAAAAAAAACAAGAGAAATTATTCCATTCTTATAAGGAAACAAATGCCAACACTTTGAAGCAAACGCGGTTCTCAGCAGGCTTTAGTAAACATCTTCTGAAGCCAGAAGACTTCAACAGACTTCAGGGGTGGGAATGGGGTCTGGAGGTGCTAAGTACATTTTAGGGTGGTGAGAATGGGAACTGCCAACAAATATGAAGATGACCAGTTTAGAAGGCAGCCTTCTTTATGCTCACAGGCCCACTCCCCCTGCCCCAGGACCCTTCTGGGTTAAGTACACAAAGAACATCCTGAAATGCTATAGGACTTAAGTGGTGGAACAAACATCAAAGAAAAAGGCAGCAGCTGCCCCCATTCACATCCCTTCGCATCTTTGCAGGGGTCTGGCCATCTGTTCTGCCACCGGACTGTCAGAAACTAAAAGGTATGAGATCTTACAATCCGGTGTTCAATGCCCGTATTTCTAACCAGTCCACCACGGTTCATGCTGATCAATGGAAAATGCGTATTTATAGGAATAGGTGGAGGAGACCCACCTCATCTTCCTCCTTTGGGGCACACAGCAGGACTATATCTCTGAGTCCCACATGCTGGCCAGGGATGGAGCTCTGAACACAAGAATGAGGGCAGAAGTGTGGGTACCAGTCCTGGCCAGGAAGAATCTCCTGTGAACTGTCCTGCATCTCTGTCTTCCCCCATCCACAAGTTAAAAAGGCAAGATGCTGCAGAGGGCAGAGCCACAGGATAGAAAAACCCTTAGTGCCTGAACGAGTAGACAGAACAGAGCCCCTGGGTCCCCTCCCCACCCCCACTTGGGCTGTGACGTGAAGAAAAAACTAACTTTCATGGTATGAAGCCAGCAAAACGCTGGGGCTGTTTGTTACAGCAACTGCTGCTGCTGCTGCTGCTAAGTCGCTTCAGTCCTGTCCGACTCTGTGCAAACCCATAGACAGCAGCCCACCAGGCTCCTCTGTCCATGGGATTCTCCAGGCAAGAACACTGGAGTGGGTTGCCATTTCCTCCTCCAATGCATGAAAGTGAAAAGTCAAAGTGAAGTCGCTCAGTTGTGTCCGACTTCTAGCGACCCCATGGACTGCAGCCCACCAGGCTCCTCCGTCCATGGGATTTTCCAGGCAAGAGTACTGGAGTGGGGTGCCATTGCCTTCTCCAGTTACAGCAACTAGCCAACCCTAATTCAGAACAGAAATCACAACAGTTACACGTGTACCTAAAACTGTACTTAACGTATCCACGTTAAGTTAAACAAAATCACTCCAGAAGGCATATAAACTTTGTATCACACTCCCGAGGACAGGCAGGAACATCTGTGAACAGCAAATGGGCCAGGAAAGAAGACAGAGCAACATTTTTGATGAGAGATGTGTCCCTGGAAGCTTCAGGGATCTGCCCTGGGAATCCGTAGGAACTCAGGCTGCTGGTCTGACCTCAATGTGAACATTAAAGTTTTAGGGAAGCCATGAAACATCTCTCCCCATCCTCCACCCGCAGCTCCCAACCAGCAGGAGATGAGAAGCAACGGGGTCCACATTGCTTTGGTCCCCCAGTCAGACTGGGGAGCCGGGCAGAGCCTGAACTCACTAGAGCAGCCTAAGGCTTCTCACAATCAATAACAAAAGGAACTAACCTTTGCCAAGCACAGCCCAGGGGCCAGGTTTGAAGTGGGCTATCTCTTTATCCCCAGAACTGCCCAAGGAGGCTGGCGTGATCACCAGTTTTTACAAAGGAGAAAGCTTAAGGCAACAATTCAGCCAAGTCACTTGGCTAGGAGGAGGTGGAGCTGAGATTCAAAGAGGAATCTCTCCTACCCCAAACCTGTGATCTCTTGGCACACACCGCATGCTAAAAGAAAACATCTTTTTCTCCTTAAGGCACCCAGATGAAAATTTAACAAGCTGATAGGCATCTGTCTGGGGTGAAACCATCTGCCTTTGAAGGCAGAGAGCGCCTCTGTGTATGTACACGCAGCAGCCCACCAGCATGCAGGTAGGCGGATGAGTGCAGTCTTGAGCTAACACGGAGCTTACACTCAATCATCCAGACGACCTGCCACCAGCAACACCCTGCCCTGGCCCGTTAGCTACAGAGATCAAAGCGCCGCACGAGCACCCCGGGGCCACTGCACACTGGGCCTGCGGTGACTGTTGGCAGAGCCAGCCTCCTGGTCCACAGAGTGAAGAGCAGCCCCTGGGACTGTCTGCTGGGCCAATGTGAATGAGCAACTTGGGTACCCAGGGCCTCCTCGCCATCATGGGAGAACTGGGATTCTGGATCCAGCATGGTCTGGCCACTCTATTCGAGCCACAAAAACACAGTTGGTAAGAAACTAGAAACAAACCTAAGGGGGATGTCTCAGTCTCCTGAGACTCAGCCAGGTGAGCACAGGCGGGTGACGCTCGATGAGTCATCCATCTACACCTCCCCAGACTGTGACACCAGACTTCAAAACTGCACAGCTTCCTTTCAGGTCCCAAATGACCAGACCTTAAAGTCCTGTCCAAAACTGGATAACAAGGAATTTCCACATCTAACACAGAAACTAACTAGAGTCCTGAACTAGATTCTGTGAGCCTTGTGACCAAAGCGGGGGGAGCTTCCACCACGAGCGCCCACCTCCCACCTCTCACCTCCCTGGGGTCCACCCAGCACTGGGGACCCACACCCTTACAGAAAAAGTCACCCAGATGGTGACCCCCACCAACGGCAGAGTGAAACCTAAGAGGAAAAGCCTTAATGTCGTGATAATCACACTGTCAGGGGCTGTGTCCCCCAAACTCAAAGGTTGAAGCTCAAACCCCAATACCTCAGAATGTGGCAGGATATGGAGACAAGGTCTTTAAATAAGTGATGAGGGCAAAACGAAGTCATCAGGGTGGATTCTCATCCATGAGGGGGGTCTTTACAAGAAGAGATTAGGACAGAGACACACATAAGGGGGGACCATGGGAGGACACAGCAAGACCTGCAAACTGACGAGAAGTCCCAGCAGGAAACAGCCCCTTTGACACCCGGGTCCTGGACCCCCGGCCTCCAGAACTGGGAGGTAAGAAATTCCTGCTGTTTAAGCCACCTAAGTATGTGCATGGGAAGGCAGCAAACCCACAGTCACCCCCCTGCCCTGTATCCACAGGGGACTGGTTCTAGCACACGGATACCAAACTCCATGGATGTGCGAGTCCCTTGTGTGAAATGGCACCCCCTCTTCACCACGTTCCTCTCTGAGGACAACCCCAGGACACAGAGAGTCTGAAAAGTGAGCATCTGGGTGAGCCGTCGGCCAGCAGTGTGCGGCACTGTGTACCTCCACACCGTCAGACTGCCTCCAGCCTCCCCTCCAGAATCTTCCCTGCAAGCTGGACTTCTGGCCCTTCCCTGAGCAGACCAAACTATCTCACCAAATCCATCAGCAGCCCCCCCTCCACCCAGCACCCAGTCCGGCTCATCTCCCAAATCACACCAAGATCTCCTTCAAGGTGCACTGCAGCGAGGGAAACGCAAATTCCAACCCCAACGACACACCGCTCAGACTGGGGAAAACAGAAACACGTGTCGGTAAGGATGCGGAGAGACTGGATCTCACATGCACATGCATGCACACGCACATACGCACGCACCTGCACACGTTCACACACACGTGCACACACGTGCACACATGCATGCACACACATACCTTCAAGTACACACGCATGCACATGCACACCTTCACTCACACACACATGCAGACACGCATGTACACACACCTTCCCATCACACACAAGCACACACCCATGCACATGCACAAACATGCACATATACACACAGCTGGTGGGAATGTAAAACGGCTAAGCCACTGGGGAAAAGTCTGGTATTAATAGTGTCTTAAAAAACCAAACTACCACACAGTTTAATAATTGCACTCCTGGGACTTCCCTGGCAGTCAGGTGCTTAAAGACTCTGTGCTCCCAATGCAGGGGGCATAGGTTCAATATCTGGTCTGGGAACTAAGATCCCACATACTGCAAAGTGTGGCCAAAAATTTTTTAAAAATTAAAAACAAACAAAACACAATTGTACTCCTAGGCATTTATCCCAGAAGATGAAGATTTCCGTTCACACACACACACACACACACACACAACCTGAGCATGAGTGTTCACAGCAGCTTTACTCACAATAGCCAAAACCAGACATCCTTCAACGAATGAACGGTTAAACCATCTGTGGCACGTCCAACATCACGGGACACTACTCAGCAAAGAAAAGGAACAAATCGCTGATACACACAGCAGCCTGATGACTCTGGAGAATTATGCTGAGGGAAAAAGGCAATCCAGAAAGGTTACATACTCAAGATGCCATTCACGGAACATTCGTGAAATTACAAAATTGCAGAAATAGAGGTCAGATTAGTGGTTGCCAGGGATTATGGGGCAGGGAAACGGGAGGGGGGTGCAGCAACAAAAGGACCCCGGGAGGGGTGCTGGGGGTGGAGACGCTCTGTATCTTCAACATCTACATCCAGGTTCTGACACTGTTGGAGTTTTACAAGATAGAATCTCGGGGGAAACCGGCGATGTGTACGTGGGCTCCCTGTATGACTTCTTACAACTGCTGTGTGTAATTATATGGAAATCCAAAGTCTAATGAAGAGAGAGGAAGGAGGGGAGAAAGGAAAGAAGGAAGGGGGGAGAAAAGAGAGAAGAGAGAGAGACAGAGACAGAGAGAGGTCACAGGGGCCCTCGGGCACAGGCACTTGGCTTCTGGGCTGCACCCAGCTCAGGACTCACCACTGACTATTTCTCTACCTGCATCCTCAGAGGTCACAAGAACACAAGCGAAAGAACAATTCACATACCCTCAGGCAATCCTGATAACTCTCTGCTATTCTGGGCCGACCCTGGCACAACAATACATTTAAAATGTGTATAATGTTTCCCAAGTAAAATCAGATTTGCAGAAATATAATACGCTCTTAAGTTTTGTTTTTCTGCAACTCCAGTGAATGAAAATGTCTGCATTTCTATTTACTTACGATCAAATATAATTTTTCATCCCCCAAAGTAGCAGCTTGCTTGCTGTTCCAGGCAACATGAAGGATCTCTCTGCAGCTCCACACTCCCAAACTTATTGGAATACTACCATATTCCTAGCAATTACCATTGCTCAGAGCTAATCTGAATACACACATCATAATCTCTATTATCAAGCAAATGTCACACTCCCCGGTAGAAAATTAACTTTGGAAGAAGAACCTTCCTTCAGCCACGGTGACTGTCGAATCCAAAGAGGAAATCGCTTGTCACCACATTTCTAAACTGCAATTCATTAAATTAAAAAAATTACTAAAAGCGTTGCTGCATGGACTGCCTGGCTTATCTCAAATGCTGACCTCAGCGCTCTGTGCTCTGAGGACACTATCTCAATGAATCCCCACTGGTCTCTGCGGAAGGCAGGCTTGAGTCCCCTTTCCAGATGAGGAAACTGAGGCTAAGGAAGCAGGAGTCATTTGCTCAAGGGCCACATGACGACTAAGACCCAGGAGTCAAAGATGTCTTGGTGCCAATACCCACATTCCCTGTTTGAGTTTGGCCTGGAGTGAAGAGCGAAGGACACGTGGAGGTCAACCTGCCTCCAGGCAAAGCCAAGGCTGGAAAGAGAACCCAGTCTCGCCCGGGCTGCTCACCACACCACCTCCATTCACCCCCGACTGCTGCCATAACCCATCACCACGCCCTTGGCAGTTGAAAACCACCCACGTTTATTATCTCACTGTGCTCCAAGTCAGACGCCCAGTGTTCCTGGGTCTCAGAGCCAAGGTGCTGGCCAGCTGGGCTCTCACGGGAGGCTCTGGAATGAATCTGTTTCCCGGCTTACTGGGGGCGCTGGCAGAATCCAGCTGTGGCTGCAGGACCGAGGTCCCCGTTTCCTTGCTGGCTGTCAGCTGGGCCACCCTGAGCTCCCTGGGGTCCTAGCAAGTGGGCTCCTACATCTCCGGGCCAGCAAGGGGGTGTGGACCCCTCCCCAGCCTCAGAACCTCTGAGTCCACTTCTACCACACCTCTCTACTGTGAGCAGTCAGAGAAAGTTCTCTGCTCAGGGGACCCAGTGTGCTGCTGCCATTCAGTCACTCAGTCATGTCCAACTCTTTGTGACCCCACAGACCACAGCACACTAGGCTTCCCTGTCCATCACCAATTCATGGACCTTGCTCAAACCCATGCCCATTGAGTTGCTGATGCCAGCCAACCATCTCATCCTCTGTCGTCCCCTTCTCCTCCTGCCTTCCATCTTTCCCAGCATCAGGGTCTTTTCCAGCGAGTCGACTCTTCACATCAGGCGGCCAAAGTATTGGGGCTTCAGCTCCAGGTGAGTAACTTAGGACTAATCAACCCATTTCAAGGTTCATAACCGTAACCCACCTGCCAAGTCCCTTCTGTCATGTCACACATCATATTCATAAGTCTTGGGGATTAGGGAGTGGATATTTGGCAGGGGTTGGGGGGCGTGGTGGGAAATATTCTGTCTCGCATACCATCAAGGAGATATGAGCCCACCATCCTCAGAAAACTTCCCAGATCAAATATATGGCTTAAGTGAATTCTTATAAGGCAAACACCATGAGGCTGAGAATTAGAACACTGCATCTTTTCACCTAATCTCAGCAACTGGATCCACATGAACACAACTTTACAGGTATTGGGACGTTATGACTCAACTTAGTCGGGGGTGATGGAAAAGTTCATCTGGCCCAAACCCTGAGTGTGACTGAGTTAGGTCAAAGTTCATGCCTTGTGTTAATAAGCCAGTCTGTAAACACTGACCCACCAAACTCACAGCCAAGGGGAGACAGGAACAGGCTGGTCAATTGCACAGGTGACCATCACCGCCGCCCCCGCCCTGCCCCAACCCCATGAATCCCGGGGGTGCCGGGATTTCCTGCCTTTGCTGAGGAAGCAAGAGATCAGCTGTTTACTCCTTTCCCAACTTTACAGAATAAATAAATAACTGAAGTGTCTTACTTACAAACAATGCTTCTAACAGAACTTAAGTACTTGCAGACAATGAGCTGTGATTCATGTTTGCAAATGAGATAAGAGTTTTACCATTTTCTCTCCCCTCGTGATCTATTCACAGGCCAAGTCGCTGGAAGCATGGCCCGCCCACAGACCCACCAGAGCCCATCTAGGGAGACACAGTCCCCTTATGAGGCTCCGGCCAAAAAAGTTTTGTGGTTGGTGAAAGGGCTCTCTAGGAGTTTTCCCTGAGGCAGAAAGAGCCAGTTAGCTTGGGGAAATGGATTCCTACATACAGCACTTCCATCTTCCCAGCCAGCCCAGGCCCTGAGAACCGGGGGACCCCTCCCCAGGCAACTCCCAGACAGGAGGGGCGCCTGGTTCAAGCACCCTTGGCTTCCCCCTGCCCCAAATCGGGAGTTCTAAGCCTGCCTGCCCTCCTTGACAGGACGTATTTAAAGCTTCTTCTGCTGCTCAGAGTTGGGTTGTCTTGTCATCTTCTCCTGGTGACACTAAGTAGAACAGCCCCCTCAGGGTCCCCTGACTGCCTGACTGCCACACACATCCTTCCCAGAACTGCCTCCAAAACCATCCAGGAGACTTCTCTTCTTTGAAACTCTTCACTTTGGGAGTTTTCTTCAAACGAAAGTATGAGCCCAAGGTGTGATATCAGAAGGCACTGCCATGCATGCATGCCAAGTCACTTCAGTCATGTCTGACCCTTTGCGACCCCATGGACTGTTGCCCAGCAGGCTCTTCTGTCCATGGGACTTCTCAGGCAAGTATACTAGAGTGGATTGCCATGCCCTCCTCCAGGGAATCTTCCCAACCCAGAGATCAAACCCGAGTCTCTTGCATCTCCTGCATTGGCAGGCGGGCTCTTTACCACTGAGCCACAAAAGCTTCCAGAAGGCATGTGCCTTACTGCAGACAGGACAAAGCCACGGTCATGCCCAGAGCCACCTCCCCAGTGGGCAGACCCTGCTCGTGAATGTTCCCTTCGGTCTCGAGACACAAGCCACTATTCAACCATCTACACCTACAGGGTGATCACTGACACCATCCAGGTCACCCCAGGAACCAAGAGGATCAAGGTGTCTTAAAATACGGTGTCCAGGATCAACATGTACACCTGACGATATTTAAAATGGATAACCAACATGATCCTACTGTTTAACACAGGGAACTCTGCTCAACCTTATGTGGCAGCTTTGGATGGGAGGCGAGTTTGGGGGAGAATGGATACATGTATCTGTAGGGCTGAGTCACCTTGCTGTGGACCTGAAATATCACAACATTGTTAATCAGCTAGACTCCAATATAAAATACAAAGTGTAAAAAAATATATACATAGTATCCTAAAGAGAAGCCCCTTCCCTATCACCTGGTGGGGGCTAGGGGAGTTGACCATAAATGAGCTCTAGAGCCACCACCAGGGTTTCAGTGGCATTCGTCTGTCCCCGGCCTCTGGGAAATGGGGGGGACAGTGAGTAGACCCCAGCACACAGGATGAGGGGCCAAGTCCCAAGCAGGATGGTGGTCTCCCGCCCTCTGCCTGCCTCTCCCCAGAGCTCCAGCTCCTCCTTCACCTCTCAGTGCAAGTTCCTCGAGGGTCGCCCTCAGCCCTCAGCCTAAACACAGCATCCCAACAGGCTCCCAACAGCCCACCCCCAGGTTGCAGTTACCCCAGCAGGAAACTCCACTTCCCCAAACCTCCCTCATTCAATGCAGATGGATGGGGTTATTTCTATGGGTCTGAAACCATCTGAATGCACACAGGATGTCACTTAGAAGTTTAGAAACAAACAACAAAAAAAAGAAGTTTAGAAACAGAGCTGCCATCGGAAAGCCCAGCTCTGTTGGGCTGTTGACATTTGTAAACAAGCCTGAGTCTCAAATGCCTGAGTCTCTAAAAGGCGGTGGGGAGGGAATTCAGCCACTGCGGTCCTGAAACAGGGCCGCTCCTGCACTAAGACACCACAGGCCCAGAGGGGACCTAGGACCGGCCCGGTGCCCACTCTGCGTCTCTGGCATCTCGCAGATAAACCACTGGCATCACAGAAAAAAAAGAGAGTGCCCTAGGGACGAGCAGCACCCAGGAGGCCTTGCAGTAGCCGGCGGCCTGAACCAAACCAGCAGCGGGAGTGGGAAGACACTCTGGGTGACCACACTGCAAAGGTTCAGAGCCCCAAGGGCAAGACAGGCGAGGGACCAGGAACCCCAGGGGGGTATCCCCTGCCTTCGGAGGGAGGCCCAGGTCAGGCAGAGTCCAGCCTGGCCTCTGAGGAGATGGTCCCCGCTTTGGACCCTGGAGCAGGAGGAAAGAGACTGAAAACCAACTGGGAAGCTGTGGAGCTGGGGGACCAGCCGCCAACCCAGACAGAAGTCTTGGGTGGGTAAGTCAAGAGAAGGCAGGAACCCACAGGCCCCGGCAGGCCAGGCCCCGCCAGAAGGGCTGCAGGGCGCAAGGGGCCCAAGGGAGCCGTTTGTTTGGCCCTTAAGGAAAGTGTCTGTCTCTGGAATGTATGTGTACTTGGGCAGAAATGTAAACTTGCAACCGGACTCCCCTCACTCCCCTCCGCAAACGACGAAGAGCCGCGGAGCCAAAACCCGTCCTGCCCTTCCCAACTCCGCTCCCCGGCTCCGGGGACGCGCTCGGCTGCCGGCCCCAGGGTCCCGCGCCGCCCAGGGCAGGACCACCAAGCTGCTGGGTCGTGCGATGGGCTGCCCCCGGTTGCACGGGCCACCTCCTCCCGCCCACCCCCCCGGAGGAGAGCACAGTTCTCCTCTCCGTGATCGCTGCAACTCGAAACGGTCCACCCGGGAGACCCAGACGCTGAGCACAACTTCACCCGAAAAGCAAAAAAAAAAAAAAAAAGGCGCGGCTGAACAATGCCCCCGGGGGCCTCCCGGCCGGGCCCGGCCCAACTGGGATCGGGGAGTCCGGGGGCAAGCCCCGGGAGGCTGGAGGGTTCGGCCGCCGTGGTGCCCGTCCCGAGAGCTGGGTGTCGGAGGGGACACCCTCGGGACTTGACACAACCCGCCGTGTCCCCCCCCAAACACACACCCAAACACACCCGCGTGTCCCCGGCCCGGCTCGCGCGGGCTCCGGAGCAAGCTCGGGGACGGCGTGCGCCCCGGGCGCCAAGTGGGCAGTGCCCGCCGACAGGAGCGCGATCGGACCCCTCGGGCAGAGGGGGAGGGCTGGGGACGCGGGGCTCCGGGCGCCGCGGTCACTCCGCGTCCCCGCCCGGGCCGCCGGCAACAGGCTCCCGGGCGCGCCCCCGGCGGCCCGGAGCCCCGCGCGCGGCGCGCGGAGGTGCTCACCCACGCCGTATTTCTCCTCGCGCTTGGTGGGCACCCAGCGCGTCATGCTGCCGCCCGCGCCCCCCGCGCCCAGGCCGCCGCCGCTGCGCCAGGAAACTCCGCGCCTAGGCCGCCATTTTCCATCCCTCTCGGGCCGCGGCAGGATGGGGTGGAAAAAGTTTGCGGCGGAGGCGGTGTCATGTGGGACGGGGCGGGCGGGGCGTCGCGGGCCGGATGGGAAAGGCCGGGAGCGCCAGCGGGAGGCGGGCCGGCGCGGGAGGCGGCGGGCGGGGAGCCTCGCGCGCGGCCTCGGCCCTCGGCGGCCCTGCCCCGCGCTCCGCGCCCACTACCCCCACCCCCAAAGGAGCGCCCCCCGCAGGGGCTGTGGTCTTCTCCTGATGTGCGGGACTTCTGCGAGTCGGGGTGCCCTCCCGAGGGCTGGATCTCATACACCCAGAAAGGGGGTGCACCCTGGCCGGGAAGCGGGCAGGGGGAGTCTTGGCAATTCGTGAAACTTCTACATCAGACCGACTCCCAGTGATGTGAGGTACCCCCCACACCCCCCACCCCTGGTTTGGGGGAGAGGCCTGGAGCTGAGCAAACCAGCAGGATCCCTGGGAGGAAACCTTCCCCGGAGCGTGTGGTTCATTCATTCATTCGTTTGGCAAAAGTTAACTGAGCACCTACCCTGTGCCCACTGCGCTGAGCACCAACTAGCCAAGCTAGGGACGGGGAGGTGATGGGTAGAATAACAAGACATAGGTTGGCTCCTAGTGTTTGGGTGGAGACACCCAAGGAGAGTGGGAAGAGCCAGCGCAGGGCTGGCCTTGGGTGGGGTGGGGTGCCGGTTAGGGGGCTTTGCGGGAAGGTGACCTCTTGCTGGACTGTGGAGTGAGTGCATTGACACAGAGACCTCAGCCTCCTTTGGTCCCAGAAGCCTCTGCAAGCTGAGTAGGACAGGAGGTCTGTGAAGAGGGGGGAGTCGGGAACTGGAGAGAGGGTGCTAGCCTGGAAAGGAAACCCCAGTCCCAGCCTGGAGCAGACACACTGGCCTCTTAGGAACTTGGTATCCACTGTGCTAAGCGTCCTCAGGCTCTTGTGTTTACTGCACCAGGAGAAGATTGGGGGGGCTTCAGATTTTCTTCAAGTTAAAACAACACACACACATTTATTTTTACCATAATTTCAGAAAAGAATAGATCAAAACCAACAAAAGGAGGAAGGAGGCAGCCTCAGGATGGAATACACTTGGTGTCATGGAATAAACTCATACCCCCAAGAACCACTGACAATGGCAGTAGGCCGGGGAATTTTCAAGAATTTTTTCTTTTTTTTTCTGGCTGCCCCAGGTCTTAATTGTGACATGTGGGATCTGGTCCCCTCACCAGGGATTGAACCCCAGCCCCCTGCATGAGGAGCTCGGAGTCTTAGCCACTAGACCCCCAGGGGAGTCCCAGCCTTCAAGGATTGGAGGAAGGACGGTAAAAAGATTGGAAGGCTCCATGGGGTAGGGACAGTGCTGGGTGGGGGAGCTCAGGGAACGGACTGGGAGGGCCTGGGGAAGACCCGGAAGGCCACCATCCTGATGTAGAGAAGGCCTGCCACCTGCCTTCCGGGCTACTTTGAGATAAGGAAATCTCAGCATTCCACCCAGAATACTGATTAAATGCTTGAGGATTCCTTAAGAGCTTATCCGTTTGGGTGTCTGAGAGGTAACCTCCTGTACGCAGAGGGTAACATATGACTTGAGAGTTCACAGAAAAAACCACAGATTCATAGAAAGTCACAGGCCCTGTTTTACTGATAAAGAACCTGAGTCCCACAGACGGAACGGACTGGGCTCCAATCACACGCAGCCACATGCGGGCACTTAAAACCTCCTGTGGAAATTAGAAACCTCAGGAGCTCAGGCCCTGAACCCATGGCCTGGTCACCCTGACCCCTGAAGGTGTGAAGGTGCTACCCAGGAGAAGCAGGACACTCTGAGACCAGTGACATGATGGCCTGACCTACTCTAGGTCAGAACAGGCTTCCTGGGAAAACAGAAGCTGCCCAGACTTTAAGGAAAAACAGAGACTAGCAGGGGGAACCACATGTGCGAAGGCACTGGGGTGGGAAGGAGCACAGATGCTTCAAGGGACTTCAATCTTCCCTGAAGCACAGGAAACCAGAGAAAAGGCCACGGAATGAGCCTGCAGTAGAAGGGCCATGTTGGTCTTATCAGGAATGTGGAATTCTGCAATGAAAACCTGGGAAACATTTTAATGATACTGATCTCTCTTGTGTCCAATGTTTTGGTTTTGCTTGTGTGGCTACACATGGAGGCATATGGCATATTGTAGTGAAAGATGAGGAGCTTGAGAGCCATATGCACCTCGGAGTCCTGGCCTTCCTTTGCCAGCTGTGTGACCTTCTCTCTCCGTTTCTAGCCTGTTCTGCTCCTAAACCTTAGGGTTCTGATAGCTCTGTGTATAAGCTAGGGGCAATGATGCCAGCCTCTTCTAAGGATCAAAGGAGAAGATACAGCTGCACAGGTGAGACATCCTCTACTTATACTTGGTTTTCTTAGCTGATGCTGCCCCCAGGGATTTTGCCTAATAACGTCATGCTTCACACTTTCTATAAGTTTCCACTTTCACTCTGATACAAGAGACCCACTGAAAAAAAAATACATATATATGGCATGGGACTTGCATATTTTTGTAAGACTGTGATAAAAGTAAATTTCTTGGAACTGCCCTGGTAGTTCAGTGGCTAAGCCTCCTCCCTCTCAATGCAGAGGGCCCAGGTTCAATCCTCGGTCAGGGAACTCGATCCCACACGCCACGACTGAAGATCCTGAGTGCTGCAACTAAAGATTCTGCGTGCTCCAACTAATACTTAGCACAGTCAAATAATTTTTAAAAATAAATAAATTTCTGAAACAGAATTTTAAAACTCCAGATGAACCACAGACCACATGTTGGAGACAATGAGGTTTTGATCCCGTTACTTCGATGTGTACCCAAGCTTGGCCACCATCCACGTGGCTCTGAGAGGTTTGTCTGCGTTCCCTGGCTGACTCCCGCAGTGGTCCCATCTAGGGGCTGGAAACTGAGTCCAGGCCTGGCTCCTTGCCCGGTGGTTGCATGAGCTCTAGGTTGGCACCGTCTCCAACTCCACGAGCCCTGGGGGTTTTAGTGAGTTGGTGTTTTTAACTCCTGAGTCGCCATGGGTGGGCCCCTGAGCTCAGCCATCCCTCCCGGGCTTCGCACAGCAATCGGGTCTCTTGCAGGTCTGACCCGCCCAACAGCACTGCGGTTCCCGGCAGGGGCCAGGCCTGAGGATCAGGTCAGACTAGGGGCCCCTCCCAAGATAAGGCAGAATCCTAAGAGGGGGCCGTGAAAAAGCATAATCGACATTGCATTACACGTTATTTAGATTTTGAAAATTAAAATTAATTTGTTTCATTGGAAAAAGTTTTCCACATTCACAAAGGCAAACCTAGGAGACCGATTCAACAAAATCTTGCCTGGTGGAGGTGGCAGAAGGCACAGTGAATGGGGCAGAAACAGAGGAGAGTGAGACAGAGATGTGGGGATTTCACGCGCTTCATCAAGGGGCTTCATCACAGTCTACTCACCACCTGAAAAGCTAAGAATGCGGTGTGCAGTGAGGCCTGTACCTGCCGCCGCTTTGATCCAGTAGCAGATGTTAGCATTGTATTACATGACCCAGCATGTGGTCACAGCACTTAATGCCACACAGAATGAAAAGGTATAATCCCCCTCTCCCTGCAAAAAAAAAAAAGTATTCTCAAGACTTCACATCTAAATTCCAGGTTACAGGAAAAAGAGAAGACTGAGGAAAAAGTTAAATGACCCCACAAGAACCCTTGAGAACCCCTTGTTTAGAATGGTTGGACTTAAGGTCTTTCAACTTAAGAATGGTACAAAAGTGCAGTGCATTCTGTAAAAACCTTAGCTTGAATTCTGAATTTTCAATCTTTTCCAATACTTTGGTCACTTGATGCAAAGAACTGACTCATTTGAAAAAACCCTGATGTTCAGAAGATCGAAGGTGGGAAGAGAAGGGGATGACAGAGGATGAGATGGTTGGATGGCATCACCAACTCGATGGACATGAGATTGAGTAAACTCCGGGAGTTGGTGATGGACAAGGAGGCCTGGCGTGCTGCAGTCCATGGGGTCGCAAAAAGTCAGACACGACTGAGCGACTGAACTGAATTGAATCTTTTCCTGGGCTATTAATACAGTTCTATCTCCTGATGCTGGGCAGCAGGTGGGAGCCACAGCTCCCAGTCAGCCCTCAGTCAGGAGAGGAAATGACCAGTATACATACAATCATTCTGTGTCCAGACAACCAACCATTCTGCTCTTTACTTCAGTACAGTGTCCAATGAATTACACAAAATGTTCAACACCTTCTTATAAAACAGGCTTTGTTTTGCCCCACTATAGGCTAACTTAAGTACTCTATTAAAAAAATGAAAGTCAGGGGACACTTTCCTGGTGGTCCAGTGGTTAAGATTCCATGATTCCAATGCAGGGGACACACGTTCAACCCCTGGCCGCAGAACTAAGATCCCATATGCCTCGTGGTCAGGCCAAGGATTTTTCTTTTTTTTTTAAAATATTCTAAGTGTGTTTCACATAGACTTGGCTAAGGGATGATGTTTGGTAGATTAGTGTGTTAAATATATCTTCAACTTAATGATATTTTCAACTTACAGTGGATGTATTAGGGTGTAACCTTATTATAAGTTGAGGAAAACCTGTATAGTTACATGAAGATAGAAGGAAGGCTCTTTTATAGGACAGTGGTCTGGTGTCAATGAAAGTGAAAGTGTTAGTCACTCAGTCACGTCTAACTCTTTGTGACCCCATGGACTGTGGCCCGCCAGACTCCACTGTCCATCCATGGGATTCTCCAGGCAAGAATCCTGGAGTGGATTGCCATTCTTTTCTCCAGAGGATCTTCCCTACCCAGGGATTGAACCTGGGTTTCCTACAGTTGTGGGCAGATTCTTTACCGTCTGAGCCACCAGGGAAGTCCAGTAAGTCAGTATAATTAAAAAAAAAAAAAAATGAGAAAGAACTCTTCTAAGTTTAAAAAAATTTAACAAATATAAGAAATGCGCTTCTTGACTGGATACTGATACTGCTGTTAGCAAACCAACTCTGAGAGTTGTTAAGGACAAGAGATGATTTTAACTGTGAACCAATAGTACATAATATTTTTAAATTATTTATTTTGCCAAGTGTAATAATGGTTATTATTATTAATATAACTATTAATAACAGTTATTATTATATTATTATATAATAATATATTATAGATAATATATCAAAAGAAATCCTTAGGACTTCCCTAGTGGTTCAGTGGTTAAGAATCCGCCTGTCAATGCAGGGGACATGGGTTCAGTACCTGGTCCAGGAAGATCACGGTTGCCTCAGGGCAACTAAGGCCACACACCACAACTACAGAGCCTGAGCTCTAGAGCCTGTGACCTGAAGCTGCTGAGCCCTGGAGCCCGAGCTCCGCAGTAAGAGAAGCCACCACAATGCAACGAAGAGTGGCCCCCACTCACCACAACTAGAGAAAGCCCACGGGCAGCAGTGAAGACACAGCCCAGCCAAAAATAGATACATTTTTTGGGAAAACTCCTTATGTTTTAGAGAGGCATGCTGCAGTGTTTGAAAGTATGTCATTTACTTTAAAATACTGCAGCAAAAAAAAAAAAGATGAAGCAAAATTATTCAGTTTAGGTGATAGGTTTATGCGTGTTTCATCTTTATGTTTGAAATTTCTTAATAAGTAAAGTTAAAGCAGGGGAAGGGAAGGGCTTGAGATGTGATAACCAGCTTATGAAACAGTTTCCTGGACCGGCCTCGCTGCAGTCACCTGGGTTCTGCTGTACGTTCCAGGTGCCCTGCTCAGCATTCTCCGTGAAGATCATTAAGGCAGACCCTTGATGTTAAACTTCAACCAGCTCTGTAGAGCAAATAGGTTGTTCGGTAGAGGATGCTGCCTGCAGAGCCCCTGTGCCTGGTGGGCAGATGTGCCTGTGAATATAAATGCAGACCAAGCAGTGCTCCCCACGCTGAGCACACACAGAAATGAGCTCTGGGACTGCGGGCCGGGATGCCTGCAGAAAGGGGTTGTCGTTGTGCAGTCACTCTGTCGCGTCCGACTCTTTGTGACCCCATGGACTGCAGCATGCCAGGCTTCTCTGTCCTTCACTGTCTCCTGAAGTTTGCTCAAATTCATGTCCATTGAGTCGATGATGCCATTCAATCATCTCATTCTCTGTCACCCCCTTCTCCTCTGACCTTCAATCTTTCCCAGCATCAGGGTCTTTTGAGTCAATTCTTTGCATCAGGTGGCCAAAGTATTGGAGCTTCAGCTTCATCGTCAGTCCTTCCAATGAATTTCAGGACTGATTTCCTTTAGGATGGACTGGTTGGATCTCCTTGCAGTCCAAGGGACTCTCAAGGGTCTTCTCCAGCACCACAGTTTGAAAGCATCAATTTTTCGGTGCTCAGCCTTCTTTATGGTCCAACTCTCACAGCAGTACATGACTACAGGAAAACCCATAGCTTTGACAAAGTGATGTCTCTGCAGATATCTCTTCAGGAGGGGGAGCATCCTGAAGCAGAGGGAGCCTTGGGTGCAGGTGGCAAGGCCTGAGACAGTTGAGTTCTTGCCCCTGGAGGCTGGACTCTCTCAGGGTCCAGTCGGCACAGGGTAGTGTTCAGAGTCAGGCAGACACATGACCAACATCTTGGAAGCTGTCTGACTCTGGGAAAGTTACCTGGGTGTTCCAAGTTTCCTCATTTTAAAAGCAGCCTGACTTCTAGAGCATCTGGAAGATTTAATAACGGTGCAGAGCTTCCACACCAGAGGGGATCCAGATAAAGTGATGGTTTTCAGACACGAGGCACTGCAGGGCTGTGACCCTGAAGAAGAGAAATGAATGAGGTGCATCCTATGGCAGCCCAGCTGGCTTCCTGGAGGCAGTTTCTGGGCTGCAGCACAGGAAGGGGAACTAAATTAAGCCTGGGGTCTCACTCACTGAAAATAGATGTTAGAGTTCAGAGATGCCAAGGCTACTAGGACTTGCAAGTCATGGGGTCCAGGAGAAGGGAGCTGTCCACACTGAGAGAAAATTCCAGAGATCTGCAGATGGGCTCCACTGAGTCTCTGAGTACTATGCACATGAGGATTGAAACCCTATGAATCTGGCTGTGGAAAGAACACCAGGAAGAAGCAGTCCCCAGATAATTCCCAGAGCTTACAGGGGAGTTGGTGTTACCTTCACCCACAGTGGACAGACCTCATAATATAGAGTGGAACAAGTAGAGACCTCCTAAGGATCTCACCTTCATAGTGGGACTACATTAGACCTAGACCAAAGGCTGCTCTAGTAAATTATAAAGCCAAAAAGCAAGCTTAGATGAATGAAGCTGAGCTCAAGTAACATAACAGAATACCATACAAAATGCAGTGCTATTTAAAAGAATACAATAAAATCCAGCACCCAACGATATAAAGTTCACAATGTCTGGCATCCAACCAAAAATGACCAGACATGCAAAGATACAGGAAAACATGACCTGTAACCAGGGAAACAAAACCCATCAGTAGAAACAAACACAGAAATGACAGCAATGATGTCATTGTTAAGAGCAGACAAAGACCTTAAAACAGGGTTGTCAACATGCTCCAAGTGCTCAGAATGTAGAGGAGAACATAAAAATGGTGAGGAAAGAAGGAGGACCATAAAGTCGGAGCCAGTGCTCATAAATGGGAGCAGTGTTATTGTCATGGTGGGATTAGCAGCAGAGGATGAGACGCTTAGAAAGTATCACCAACTCAATGGACATGAACTTAAGCAAACTGTGGGAGACAGTGGAGGACAGGGAAGTCCGGCATACTGCAGTCCACGGGGCTGCAAAGAGTCGAACACAACTTAGCAACTGACCAACAACAGGAACCTCTAAAGGACCTTATTCTCTTTGGGAAATTCTGGGATTCTCCCAGCGTCTTCCTTTTAAACTTATTTAGAGGAGCCACTTCCGGTCTCTGGCTCTCCAGGCGTTCTCAGCTTTCAGCTGGGGCCCGGGTGAAGAGGCAGGCAGGAATCATGGTGCGTATCTGCCCCTCCCCCACCCCTCCATCTTTGGGCAGTGCCATTCTGGCTGTCCTTTGGGGACCCATGGTTATGCACTGAAGTTTGTCCCCCCAAATTCTTGTGTTGAATCCCTAATACCCAGTACCTCGGAATATGACTGTAATTGGAAATAGGGCCTTTCAAGAGATGATCAAGTTAAATTGAGGCCATTAGGACGGACCCCTCTCAATCTGACTGGTGTCCTTGTAAAAGGAAAAAATTTGGACGCACAAAGCGACCTCAGGGGGTCTTCCCCAGTGGTCCAGTGACTAAGGCTTCACACTCCCCATGCAAGGAGTGCAGGTTCCATCCCTGGCCAGGGCGCTAGATCCCACATCCCGCAAGTAAAAGTCTGCATGCTGCAACTAAAGATCCCGCGGACCACAGCGAAGCCCTGGCACAGCCAAATAAAGAACTTTATATTAAAGTGGAAAAGGGAGAGAAAGAGAGGCATCAGGGGCACAGAACGGAAAGAAAGGCCGTTTGGGGACACCGCCTGAAAATGGCCACAGAGAGCAGCTTCAGGGAGGCGCCAGCCTGCTGACACCTCGGTCTCAGACTCGCAGCCTCCAGAGCAACAAGCAATTCACCTCTGCTTCCCGGTTTCTTGCAGGGTCTCCTGCACAGCCACTGCCCAGGGCTCCCTCTGGCATCCTCACCCAGGCCACTTTGAGAGCCCAGGACAGGATGTGGGCTGCAGGGTGGGAGTCTGGCCCAGCTCCAGGACCTGGCTGTTGCCATCTGACAGTTCAGACCGCAGAGGCAGCACTTCCTCTCTGGAGCCTCGCAGCCTAACCCCTGATCAGAGGGTCCTTCTTGGTCACCACGGAGGAGTCCAGGTGAGTGCCAACCTACGAAAGGCAGGCCGGGGCTACCAGTCAGGGCTCTCTGGGGGCTCAGTCACTCAGTCAATGTGACTCTCTGTGACCCCATGGACTGTAGCCCATCAGTCTCCTCTGTCCAGGGGATTTCTCGGCAACAATACTGGAGTGGGTGGCCATTTCCCGCTCCAGGGGATCTTCCTGACCCAGAGATCAAATCCATGTCTTCTGCATTGCACCTGGGAAGCCCATGGGGCCAGATACACATGCAAACCCACACCCCTGCCTCCAGAGGCCTAGGGGTATCCAGAGGAAGGAGACGTTCATACCACCTGGAGGAATCAGGGAAAGCAGACCAAGAGGTGGCCATCGAGGTGAGAAGGTAAGACACGACGTGTCACTTCAGGCAAGAGGAGCAGTGTGAGGAGTGCCAGGGTCTGGAAAGCCCTCTGGGCCTGGATGCCTGGGATGGAGCACGGAGGTGAGATGAAGGGTAGGGGTGGACATGGGGCCAGAGGGCAAGGCCATGACCCCCAAGCCAAGGAGGAAGCAAGGCCCAGATCTGTGCTTTAGGACGCTCATCCCAGAGGCCCCAGAGACGATGGGCTGAGAAAAAGAAACTGGATCTAGAAAGTGAGTTAAGGGAAAAGGGGGGGTGAATTGGGGAAGTCTTTAGAGTTTTGAATTTCACAAATGAAACAGGTGCACGATTACACTTAATTTACTGAGAACACGCCCACCGATGCACTAAGAGCTTGTCATCCTCATAATAATAACCCGGGAGTTAGGAGGTATGGTTAGCCCATTTACAGATGAGGAAACTGAGGCTCCTAAAGGTTTCTCTGTAACTTGCCCAGAGCTCACAGATAGGAAAGCAGTGGAGAGGACTTTCCGGGTGATACAGTGTTTAAGAATCTGCCTTGTAATGAAGGGGACACAGGTTCTATTTCTGGTCAGGGAACTAAGATCCCACATGCCATGGGGGCAGCTAAGCCCACACACCACAACTACTGAGCCCTTGCACTCTAGAACCTGTGTACCACAACAAGAGAAGCCTGTGCACCACGATGAAGAGCTCACGCAGCCAAGAAATAAGAAAAGAAAGGCAATAGCGTTCAGATGGAGCCCAGTCATCGCAGCGTCAGATCCAGACTCTGAGCCACCTGCATGGATTTGGTCTTGACAACGGCCCATCTATGGGGTGGGCAGGATGGGCAATGCTCTTGTGCCCACTCCGCACATGTTGGCAAGGTCACTGGGCCTGCAGCCCAGGCTCCAGGCTTCTATTATCAGGGACCAGTGCTCCTTGGATCTCTCTGTCTCTGGGTCTTAGTGGCACAAAAGCCCTCATAGAAACTGTAATTCTCATCGACCAGTCAACACAACGGCCACCTTAAGCCCCAGTGCCCCAACACCATGACTGGATGGAGGTGCAGGCCAGCAGGCAGCCAGGCGCTCCTCTGAGCCCAGGGCAGCCTGCTGGGAGTGGCCACCACACCCAGAACGTACCTCCCAGCTCACCACTCTCCCACGAGCATATGCCCAGTTGACCAGGACAAACGTGGTGCTTCTGAACAGACAGGCCCTGCTAATCTCAAGGACCCACAGCCCTCCAGCCTGCCTCAGCCAGGGTCTGGACATACACAACTTTCCCAGGCCCTCAGTTCAGTTCAGTTCAGTGGCTCAGTCATCCGACTCTTTGCGACCCCATGCACTGCAGCACGCCGGGCCTCCCTGTCCATCACCAACTCCTGGAGCTTGTTCAAACTCATGTCCATCGAGTCAGGGATGCCATCTAACCATCTCATCTGTCGTCCCCTTCTCCTCCCACATTCAATCTTTTCCAGCATCAGGGTCTTTTCTAATGAGTCAGTTCTTCACATCAGGTGGCCAAAGTATTGGAGTTTCAGCTTCAGCATTAGTCCTTCCAGTTAACATTCAGGACTGATTTCCTTTAGGATGGACTGGTTGGATCTCCTTGCAGTCTAAGGGACTCTCAAAGCCAAGGACACCCATGCCCTAGAGGGCACCTAAACGGAAGACACCCTAGCCCAGTACTTGTGAGCCTCGCTCCCTCTGGCTCAAGGTTCATGCCGTCCCAGCCTGGTCAAATGTCAGTCAGTGAGGTTTTTTTTTCATCCCCCAAGCAGTTGATCCCCCCACCCCCTCTGTAGCACTCACAGAAGCCCTCTCTCCTGAGAGGGCATCTACCTGGACTGACTTACCTGGTCCTCTAATTTAAATCATCTATGACTGCCCCACCGGCTGGGAGAGAGGCTTTATGCATCTTATCTGCAGAGCCTGCACTCAGGGCTCACAAGAGCAAGATGAAAGCAACAATACTACAAAAAGGCAACCTCTATTGAGCTCATGTATTATCTCATTTAATTACAGCCTATTGCTGCAGATAGCCATGTGGGAGCATTTCACGTATGGCCTGGAGGAGGGTGGGGTGTAATAACTGTCAGCTGCTGTTATCAGTGGAGTTGGAGCTGGGTAGATGGCTGTTGAGTGTGAGGGACTGAGTGAGCACCTGGGGTGACTCAGCCTCAATTCTGGGTGTTGCACACACAAGGCGGGCTCTCAGTGACTCAAGCTGGCATCCCTGGCTTGAGGATCCACTGATGCCCCACGCCAGGGTACAGCTAAGTGACCCTGGGGACAGAGCCCACTTCAGTTAACACTTCCTTGAACCTGCACAGAACTCCTGTGACTCAGCGTCATGGAAGGCCCACTCCCCAGCTCTGCTCAAGGAAGAGAGCAAGCCTGGGCTCGCAAACATGTCCACCAAGACACCCTTTTAACTTTCGGGCCCAGAGGCAGGGCCATGCCTGCATGCGGGCATACACCCATGCCTCATGCCTGCCTGGCTGTCCCTAAGGACCTGTTGTTAAGTCACTAAGCCGTATCTGACTCCTTGAAACTCCAAGAAGTGCAGAACATCAGGCTTCCCTGTCCTTCACCATCTCCCAGAGTTTGCTCAAACCCATGTGCATTGAGTTGGTGATGCCATCCAACCATCTCATCCTCTGTTGTCCCCTTCTCCTCCTGCCTTCAGTCTTTCCCAGCATCAGGGTCTTTTCCAATGATTTGGCTCTTCGCATCATGTGGCCAAATTATTGGAGCTTTAGCTTCAGCACCAGGATACCGCACGATGAGGAAGTGGTGTCTGGCCTGAGTCAGACACACACCCGGGCCCCACAGAGGATCCCAGAGCATGCCGGGCTCAGCTCAGGGCAGTAAGTGTGCACAGCACTCTCACTGTGTGCAGCTCCTGGATACACCGTGATGACAACCCCTCAGGAGTTCCTAGGCTGGAGGACCCCAGACCAAGGAGCAGCTGAGGAATCTTGTAAGCGCAGGTGAGCACAGAACAGCCCAGGCCGTGCTTCTGAACCCACCCCTCTCCTACCACCCGGAGGACGTCTGCTTGCCCAGCATCATCTATGCTATGACTTGCACTTTCCTTAAAAGCCAAAAAAGTAAGTTGATTGTAAAAAGGAGAACTAGTCCTACTTGCTATAAACAGAAAGGAAGTGAAAAATAAAGGGCTGGCTACGGAGAGGGAAGTCCATTCACAGGTCCGCGGAAGACCCTCTCCTGTTCCACTCTGTTCTCTGTAAGGCCCCTCCCCCCCAGGGGGAGACAGAGCTGAGGGGTGGGGGCTTGGGAAGGGTTTCCAGGAGAGGGTGGTTCTGCAGCAGAGGCCTGGTCCTGCAGTGGTCGTGAGGCTGCGGGGGCAACAGGGCAAGAGTGAGTGAGGAAGGGCCTCACCAGCAGAGGGTGCAGCAGAGCCCAGGGGTGTGTGTGTGAGTGTGCGTGTGCGTGTGAATGCTCATGTGTGTGTGTGTGCACGCACGTGTTCCTGGGAACTGTCTTGATCTCTTTTGTGGCTGTGTAGCATCAGTCGCTCAGTTGTGTCTGACTCTTTGTGACCCCATGGACTGTAGCCCATCAGGCTCCTCTGTCCATGGGATTCTCCAGGCAAGAATACTGGAGTGGGCTGCCATGCCGTTTTCCAGTGGATCTTCCCAACCCAGGGATGGAAGCCAGGTCTCCTGCATTGCAGGCAGATTCTTTACCATCTGAGCCACCAGGGAAGCAAGTCTATTGCATTCTGTTACAGCCACCCATAGGGGCTTCCCTGGCGGCTCAGATGGTAAGGAATCTGCCTGTAATGCAGGAGACCCGGCTTCCATCCCTGGGTCAGAAAGAGACCCTGGAGAATGTATGGATTTGGGGGGGAACAGAGACATCAAACGTGGAGATTCTGTGTTACCAGCAGGCAAAGGCATGGAAAGCGGTCAGCAGGGAGCAGAGCCTGTGATGAGACGTGAGTTAGCCTTTCCGCGGGGTTGGAAGTGGCACGACCCTGTAGCTGGAGAAACAGAGGCAGAGGTCCAGCCTTCTGTGCAGTTTCGGGTCTGTGGATCTGGGAACATACATTCCTGAAGAAACAGTTTCTGGGCCCTCCCAGCCCCGGCTTCCCCTCTGACCCAACTGCTGGTGAGGGACCAGGTAGAAGGGTGCTCCGGAGGCGTTTGGGAAGAATTCTTTCTGCATCTACCATGCTCGACATTAACTCTGAGATCCCCGGTGGCTCAGCCGTAAAGAATCCACTTGCAATGCAGGAGACGCAGAGACGCGGATTCGATCTCTGGGTCAGGAAGATCCCCTGGAGGAGGAAATGGCAACCCACTCCAGTACTCTTGCCTGGAAAATTCCATGGACGGAGGAGCCTGGTAGGCTACAGTCCATGGGGTCGCAAAGAGTCAGACAAGACTGAGCAACTTCACTTTAATTTTAATATGCATGGAATTCCAACTTTGGGTGAATGCAGCTTTCAAAGAGAGCTTCATTCTCTCTATTTTTTTTTTTTTTTTTTTTTTTTTTAGTCCTTTTCTTTTTTTGCCAGACTGCCTGCGAGGCTTGTGGAATCTTAGTTCCCCAATCAGGGATTGAACCCAGGCCATGGTGGTGAAAGCACCAACTCCTAACCACTGGACCATCAGGGTTGGGACCTCGTGGGACTATCCCACCTTTTTTAATCAGGGGAATGAAACAGTTTTAAGAATCAGGTGCTCTTGGTGTATTCTAGGCATCCTTGATTTTCTTCTTTTCTTTCCAGTAGAAATAGTAGTGGAGAAATTCTGCGAGAAACAGCATCACTTGAATGGGATTTCCTAATGTTATAAAATCTATAGCTTGAGGCTCTCATGCTGCAGGTGAAGGAAACAGTGAAGGAAAGGACTCGGGGTGGTGGTGGGTGGGGGAGCTGTAGGGAAAGGGGGCCTCATCTCCCTGTTCTCCCTGCTGGTAATGGACAAAGCCTCGAAGTCTGTGTAGCTAACCCCAAGGGCCACGGGGCTCCTTGGGAGTGGATGAGGGTGGCCTAGTCTCTTTTATTTCCCCACAGCACCCAGCATGCCTGTAGCTGAGAGCTAGCAAGACTGCGCACTTGCTTCAATGATAGAACATTTGAGATATTGATTTGGGTTCATCCCTGCCCGTTTTTCCTTATTATGCTTTTGGGGCAGAGCAGAGGTCTTCCAGACTGTGGTCCTTCCCTCCAGGAGCTCCTGCAGGTAGAACTCTGAGGCCGCTTGAAGTCAAGAGCCCTGCCTAGATGCTGACTTAGAGAACCGACGTGTGGACACGGCTTGGAAAGGAGAAAGTGTCAGCAGCTCAGCTGTGTCCGGCTCTTTGTGACCCCACGGATTGCAGCCAGGCTCCTCTGTCCATGGGCTTCTTCAGGCAAAAATACTGGAGTGGGTGGCCATTGCCTTCTCCAGGGGATCTTCCCAGGAATTGAACCCAGTCTCTTGCATTTCAGGCAGATTCTTTACCATCTGAGCCACCAGGGAAGCCCTTCTGAGCTTCCTCCCCTCTGGGAAGGAGAGGGTGGGACTAACTGAGAGAGGACCACTGACATGTACACACTACTATGTGGAAAATAGCTGGTGGGAAGCTGCTATGTAACACAAGGAGCTCAGCTCAGCGCTCTGTGATGACTTGGAGGGGTGGGCAGCTCAGGAGGGTGGGCATATGTGTATACATAGAGCTGATTCATGCTGTCGTATAGCAGAAACTAACATAACATTGTAAAGCAATTATTAAAAGATTAATTTAAAGAAAAAGAGCCCCGCCCAGGTCCCTTGACCTGCAGCTGCTGTGAGTGTGGGCTCTTCCCTTGGCAGTATCGCCGCCCCCCAAGCTCAAGGAGAGTTCGCACGGTCCCCCAGACTGAGCCAGTGACTCACAGCACGTGGCATAGAATAGGACTTGATGCCTCCGAGTGGGACAGCCGCCCCGCCCCTGCCTCCAGCCTTGCGTTCGTCTGAAGCCGGTCTTCTGGCCGAGTTCCTCCCCCCGCCCCCCGCACTCCGTCTCCTTCAGAGCCATCTCTCAACAATAGATTTTCCATTTCGGGCTACTTCCAGAGAAACTATCCTCGGGAGGTTTGTTAAAGAGGCCAGTGTCCAGGGTAGGAGGGAGGAAGAAGAGCATTTGTAGAGCCCCAGAGAGAAGGTGGTGTCCCCCAAGATTGAGAAGGGGACCTAGGAATTCACAACCCCTGGCCCTGAGGCTGCCTGCTTAAGCACACAGCGCAGGCCCAAGGGAGAGACCTTGAACTCCATGCCTGGTGGGCGGGATCGTGCTGGTGACAGTGAAGGCTGGAGAATTCCAGTCCCTAGAAGGGGACTTGGAGAAGGCAATGGCACCCCACTCCAGTACTCTTGCCTGGAAAATCCCATGGACAGAGGAGCCTGGTGGGCTGCAGACCATGGGGTCGTGAAGAGTCAGACATGACTGAGCGACTTCACTTTCACTTTTCCTTTTGTGCATTGGAGAAGGAAATGGCAACCCACTCCAGTGTTCTTGCCTGGAAAATCCCAGGAACGGGGGAGCCTGGTGGGCCGCCGTCTATGGGATCACACAGAGTCGCACACGACTGAAGCGACTTAGCAGCAGCAGCAGAAGGGG
The DNA here is from genome assembly GCF_029407905.1 of Bubalus kerabau. NCBI lineage: Eukaryota > Metazoa > Chordata > Mammalia > Artiodactyla > Bovidae > Bubalus > Bubalus kerabau. Next base: position 48,620,662 of record NC_073645.1, on the reverse strand, counting down.
AGGGACTAGGAGTGCCCTGGTGCTAGCGAGTGTCCTGGGGCTCAGGATTGGAGGTGACAAGAATTCCTGCTCTGACGGGGCTAACATAGTCCAGAGATGGACCGGGGATGAAAGGGCAAATCAGCTAGATGATGGGAGAAGATGACATCTGAGCTGACCTGAATAACAAGAAGAAAGGGGTTTGCGAAAAGCTAGGGAAAGGTTTTGATTGAGGGAACAGCAGCTGCAATGGTCCAGAGGCAGGAATGCACGTGCTGGATGCTGGGGTCAGTCTGGGATGGAGGGGAGAGGACAGAAGGTGTGAGTGTTTGTCGGGGGGGGGAGGAAGGAGGGGAGGCAGAAACCATGCCTTGGAATTACTCAGCACCAGATATGATCATTTATTTATATGCGTATATTGTGTGCTAAATGGCTTCGGTAATGTCCACCTCTGTGAGATTCCATGAACTGCAGCTCTCTGGGCTCTTCTGTCCATGGACTTTTCCAGGCAAAGATACTGGACTGGGTTGCCATTTCCTCCTCCAGGGGATCTTCCCGACCCAGGGATCAAACCTGTGTCTCTTGTGTCTTCTGCATTGGCAGACGGGTTCTTTACTACTAGCACGACCTGGGAAGCCCATGAGTGGGCTTCTAATATAGTGAACACTTCTAATATACATGTAATATAGTCTATTGTTGTTGGTGGTGGTCACTCAGTCGTGTCCGACTCTTTGTGACCCCATGGACTGTAGCCTGCCAGGTTCCTTCGTCCATGGAATTCTCCAGGCAAGAATACTGGAGTGGGTTGCCATTTCCTTCTCCATATAGTATATATGTATATAGTATATATACTATATGTATATAATATATAGTATATATTATAAAATTATGTATTATCATTCACGAGGACCTCTGCCATGCTGGGCTTGAGCTGCGGGCTAAGGGCTCTGGGACTGCGGGAAGCCTGGGTTCCCCCCACTGTCAAGGAGCTCCTAAGATCAAGTGGCTCAGTGGTAAAGAATCTGCCTGCCAATGCCAAAGACAGAGGAGACGCGGGTTTGGTCCCTGAGTCTGGAAGATCTCCTGGAGAAGGACATGGTAACCTACTCCAGTGTTCTTGCCTGGGAAATCCCATGGACAGAGGAGCCTGGTGGGCTACAGTCCATGAGGTCACAAAGAGTCAGACATGACTGAGTGACTGATTGAGCAGGCATGCATACTGGATCTGGATCCTTAGCTTTTTTGAGGTTCATCATAATGGCATCGTTATGGCTCAGAGGTTAAAAGCATCTGCCTGCAATGCGGGAGACCTGGGTTCGATATCTGGGTCAGGAAGATTCCCCTGGAGAAGGAAATGGCAACCCACTCCAGTATTCTTGCCTGGAGAATCCCATGGATGGAGGAACCTAGTGGGCTACAGTCCACGGGGTCACAAAGACTTGGACACGACTGAGCGACTTCACTTTCACTTTCACTTTCCACTTTTAAGAAATGACAAAACGATAGTCTCGTTATTCTTTAGGTTCACATCTACACTCACAGGCTCTGGGGGACGGATGCTTCAGCAGGTAAAGTTACCTGGGCAGACATCGGCAGTGTCCACAGTTCAGTTCAGTTGCTCAGTCTTGTCCGACCCTTCGCGACCCCATGGACTGCAGCACGCCAGGCCTCCCTGTCCATCACCAACTCCCAGAGCCTACCCGAACTCATGTCCATTGAGTCGGTGATGCCATGCAACCATCTCATCCTCTGTCGTCCCCCTCTCCTCCCGCCTTCAATCTGTCCCAGCATCAGGGTCTTTCCCCATGAGTCAGTTCTTTTCAAATGAGTCAGTGTCCGCGCTGATGCAGGAAACGGCCTGAACTTTAAGAAAGGCAGCGCTTCATCTTGCTTTGATGCTGGTCTTCCTTGCCTTGATGGATGCCCAGGGGTGTTTTTCACTTCAGCAGTGGGGTTAAGGCGTCAAAAGGCAAGCCCAACGTCTCTGTAGGGTCCCAGTGAGTGGGTTTGCAAGTCATTAGCTCTAGAAGCTCAGAAGCAAGGTGCCCATGGAAGGATGATGCCACAGGGCATGGGACGAAGGTGGGGCAGAGCCAAGACAAGTCCACAGTGAAGTCTGCTCCTAGCTACTTGGATCGGAGGCAGGGAGCCCTTGGCTCACGTCCAGATGAGCATAGGTGACCTTAAGTGACCAAACTGGACTCACTTTTCTAAGGAAATCACAGAATCTCGGATTGTCTCACTGGTTATCTCAAGCAGTTAATAGAGAAGTACGGTTTTGTTCTATTGAAGAAACATGACTTAATCCTGGACCTGAAAGCAGGAGCTGTGTGGGTGGATTTCTCTATTCTGCAGACTAGAAAAGCCACACGGAGCCCGGCGAGACAAAGCTAGAGGACATGTTTTTTGTGCATTCTGATTCCTAGAGAGGTTTGAAATGAGTCTTTGTCTTACAGACATCATTATTCCATAACCTGGAGAACAGGAGACAGATCAGGTCTGAGCTTTCAAAAGGTGGCTTGTCCTTATGGAGTAGGACTTTGTTTTTATGTTTTAAGATCTTTTTATTACAAAATGAATAAAAATTCAGAAAACTCCCCAAATTGAATAGATGACTGAGCAAATTTGTTCACGGCAAACTTCACTAGGTTGAGAAATAAAGCTCTGCCCGCTATCCTGAAGCCCCTGCAGATAGATGCCTGTCCCAACCAAAACCCCTTCTCTGGCCACAGTTGTGACTGCTATCCTGACTTTTAATTTCTTGTGCTTTTTGATATTTTTTTTCTTTTTAAAAAAAATTTATTTATTTTTAATTGGAGAATAATTGTTTCCAATATTGTGTTGGTCTCCGCCGTAGATGAACATAAATCAGCCACTGATGTGTCGCAGGCCTCCCGCAACTCCCTCCTCCCAGCTTCCACCCCCTCCCGCCCTCTCGTGCTTTTTGAAACGAATTCTTGAACCGCCCAAATTTGCACTCTTGAAGCAAAACTGTTTCTCCATTCACAACACTTGGGACAGTAACTATGGATTTTCCACATCGTCCAGTGATTCTCCAGTTTTCCTACACCAGCTGGTGTCCTAGGGTTTAATTCAATCTTGACACTACCTGCCGGAGTTAACCCCACACCCCACAGGCTAAGGGCTGAGTCCCCCAAGACTGCACCCTAACTTCAGATGCCAATTGCCAGGAGTGGCGGCCCAGGCTACCTACATTTCTATACGACTTAGCTACAATTTGGAGGTTCTTGCCACCGGCTCCTCACAAGTAATAATTTGCTACATCGACTCAAGGGACTCAGGGACACTACCTATTATTACTTATTTATTATAAAGGATACAAATGAACAGCCAGATGAAGAGGTGCAGAGGTGGGGTTCAGGGGGGTCCCAAGGACAGGAACTTCTGTCTCCATGGAGTTTGGGACGCATCACCTTCCCAGCAGGAGGATATGTTCATGAACGCAGAAGCTCTCCACACCCATTCATTTGGGGTTTTTATGGATGGTCCATTATGTAGGCACAACTGATTAAATCTGTGGCCATTGGTAATCACCAAAACTGGGGGATGGGGCTGAAATTTGCAACCCTCCGGTCTGGTTCCTCTGGCAATCTGCTCGGATTCTAAAAACCTACATCTGTCCAGAGACCCCTCAGCTAAGAGTCATCTCATTAGCACGATGGAGAATAGGAGGGAGGTGCCTTAAAACTAAAAATAGAGCTCCTATGTGACCCTGCAAGTCCACTCCTGGGCATATATCCAGAGGAAAGCCGTGTCTGAAAGGACATATGCACCCCAGTGTTCATTGCAGCACTGTTTACAGTAGCCAAGGCATGGACGCAACCTGAATGTCCAGCAACAGAGGGATGGACAAAGAAGATGTGGCCTGTACATGCAATGGAGTGTGACTCAGCCACAGAGAAGAATGAACTAGCGCCCTCTGCAGCAGCACGGATGGACTGGAGATGATCATACTATGTGAACTAGGTCAGACAGAGAAAGACAAATATCATGACATCGCTTATATGCAGAATCTAAAGAAATGATACAAAGGAACTAATTCATAGTCACAAAACAGAAATAGACTCAGAAAACAAATTTATGGTTACCAAAGCAGGAAGTGGAGGAGGGATAAATTATAAGTTGGGATTAAAATATACACACTACTATATATAAAATAGATAATCAACAAGGACCTCCTGTCTAGTGCAGGGAACTAAACTCAGTACATTGTAATAACCTATACTAGAAAAGAATCCCAGAAAAGAACATTTACATATTATATATATAACCTGCTCACATTGCTGTACACCTGAAACTAACACAACATTGTAAATGAACTATGTATTGATTGATGTTTTTAAAAAAGAGTCATTTCATCAGCATGCCAAAGATACTTGGAGCACTTGGACATTTCTAGGCTCTTAGAAGTGCTGTGCTAGGAATTGGTGGGGTGGGGCAGAGACAGAATATGTATTTCTTACTGTATCACAACTATAGTCTGTCCAGGTGGTTCAGAAAGTAAAGAATCTGCCTGCAATGCGAGAGACCAGCATTCAATCCTTGGGTGAGAAAGGTGCCCTCAAGAAGGGAATGGCGACCTACTCCAGTATTCTTACCTGGAGACGCCCATGGATAGAGGAGCCTGGTGAGCTGCAGTCCATGGGGTCACACAGAGTCGGACATGACTGAGTGACTAACAGATGGCAGACGATAGTCTTACATTTAAAGCACTTTTGATTTATTTTTCAAGTCCTTTATAATCTCTAGGTTACTCTTTTTGCCCTTTTGTTTCCATAGTCTCTGTTGAAGGGGATTCGAGCTGTAAAATTTCTCACAGTCTGGCCTTTGCTAATTGCATGTTTATGGTACAATTTAATATGTTTCTCTGTCCCTGTATGTCTGGAAAATTTGAGGCTGGATCCAGTGACTGGATCAGATTCAGGTTAGGTCCCTTTGGCCAAAATACAGGCTGTACTTCATAACTAGCTGTCTTTCCCTTTATAATGTTTTCAGACTTGGATGCTTAATGCTTTCATCTGTTAAGTTATTGGAGATTGCTAAGTGGTGATATTCTAATTCCATCATTTCTTTTTTTATTTACTAATTGTTTTTAATTTATTTTAATCTTTTGGCCAAGACACATGCATATGGGATCTTAGTTCCCCAGCCAGGGACTGAACCTGCGCTCCCTGCTTTGGCAGTGCAGAGCCTTAACCACTGAACCAGCAGGAAAGTCCCTGTTTTCATTTCTTAAATCCAGTCATTTTACTAGACCCTGTCTTGGAGTTGATTTTTCTGGGTCAGTAATCTCAGCTGCATACTCTGCTCTTTCAATATATAGTTTCATATCCCTCTTTTATTTGGGGGAATTTTTCTTGAATTATGTTTTTAATATTTGTTTTCTTGCCTGGCCTTGATTTTGTTCTTAAGGGACTCCTATTATCTGCATGTTTAATCTTCTTTGCCGACTTCAATATTTGCCACTTTTTCTCAAATATTTTTTAACATTTCTTTTTGATTGAAAATTATTTTTTTTTTAAATCTGCTGTTTCTCTTCAGGCATTATTTCTGTCCACTCACCACTGTGTTCCTTCTAACTTTTATATAAAGGTTTTTTTTCTTTGACTTCTAACTCTTCTGTAAGTTCTGTTCTCTCTTTCCTGAATGTTCCTAAATGTTGTTTACTCACATATTTTAGCTTATCTTGAAATACTAGGTTAATATTTATCTCTTCTCTTATCTGTCTCTCTGTCATGCTTTGATCATCTATCCGGATGTTTATTCTGCCCCTTTTGTTCTTTTACTTACAGTCACTTTGGGTGAGATTTGACTTCCTTCCTTGTCTGCTGCTCATTTTTAAGTGGAATTAGTCCTCCTGAACTTTATAAGTAAGGCTGCTGCTGCTGCTGCTGCTAAGTCGCTTCAGTCGTGTCCGACTCTGTACGACCCCATAGATTTTCCAGGTAAGAGTACTGGAGTGGGGTGCCATTGCCGTCTCCAATAAGTAAGTCATGTCCAGGAAAACTTTTCTAACTCCAAAGAGCACCCCCTCTGTTGTGCCTGTGTCTTGGTAGAAGATATGGCAACGGCAGTGAACACGGGCACATGTATTCTTTTAAATGACGGTGTTCTCGGGGTGTATGCCTAGCAGTGGGCTTGCTGGGTCATATGGTAGCTCTATTTTTAGTTTTTTAAGGACCCTCCGCACTGTTCTCCATAGAGGCTGTATCAGTTTATGCAAGGAGCTCAGCTGGGTGCTCTGGGGTGACCTAGATGGGTGGGATGGGGGTAGGGGAGTGAGAGGGTCGTCCCAGAGGGAGGTTTGTGTGTGTGTGTGTGTGTTATCACTCAGTAGTGTCCGACTCTATACATATAAATATAGCTGATTCATTTCATTGTACAGCAGAAACTAACCCAACTTTGTAAAGCAACTATACGCCAGTTGAAAGAAAAAGATATGGCAGCTTGCTTTCTGTGCAAAGTTTCTGGGATCCATTCCCCTTTCCCACTGAGATCTGGATCTCCTCGTCTTTGTCTCTATTGTCCTTGATCAAATACATTCCGTTCCCTGAGGTTTCTCGTCCTTGTGTGCTCTGTTCTAGAAGGAACCCCCAGCAGGGTCAATGTGAGAGCTCACGGGCCTGACTGCCTGGCCCCTCGACCTTCTTCCCAGGAGCACCTGGCAGCCACTTGCTATCGGAAGGGGCAGCATCGCTCCTGGTTTCAACGGCTGTTCTCAGAATCTACCAGTATCTTTGCTTTTGGGTTTGCTTTTAATTATGCCCCCTCTTTTTTTTGGCTGCTTCATGTGACATGCAGGATATCTTAGAAAATAAGAAGAAAAGAAAGTGTTATTGACTCAGTTGTGTCCGACTCTTTGAGATACCATGGACTGCAGCCCACCAGGCTCCTCTGTCCAAGGAAATTCCCAGGCAAGAATACTTGAGTGGGTTGCCATTTCCTTCTCTAGGGGATCTTCCCAGGAGACCCAGGGACAGAACCCAGGTCTCCTGCATTGCAGGCAGATTCTTTACCATCTGAGCCACCAGGAAAGTCAATTTGATCCCTGGTTAGTTCCCCAACTGCTTTCACTGCAGGGAATCTTAAACCCCTGAACCACCAGGGAAGTCCCAGTCCCCTCTTTCCATAATTACACTCCAGCTCAAGGTAGCAGGCATGAGAAACTTTGTCTCTGTCATTTGTAGGTAGATGGCGAACAAAGACTATACTCTAGAAGCTTGAGCTTGGCAACTGAACTTTTCCTAAAAATTAATAGTTTATAATGTGGTTGAATGAATACTTTAAACAAATATTAGGTTGACTGACTTCATAATCATAGCTGAAAGGAGTGATGTTTCAGTATCATATCTTAATTTGGAGATTTTTGACTTAATTATAATTTAGTCCCAATTAATAATTTTTAAAGCTTTCATTAAGGTCAATAATAAATATCTAATTCTAAGATGTTCTTTGGTTGAAAAGATAACATCTTAAATCTTGGGTAGGTCTGTTAATCTCTGTACTAAAATAGAAATGAACTGCAAGTTTACTTTAAATATCACTACTTTTTTAGGGGCTGGTTTAAGTTTAAAAATTAATCTTTAAAATGAACTGAAAATTCATATTTGTGACAGGTGGGGAGAATCAAGTTATGAATCATTTATAGCCCATGGTGAATAAAAATATTATGAAGAAAAGAACTGTTATAAAGGAATATCACTGTTATTCTTGGAGTTGAATGCCTTGGCTAAATGTGGGGAAACCAAGAAACTGGACTAGTGAATTAAACAGAGGTCATTGGGAGATTATTCTTCAAGGGGAAGAAAAAAGAGTTGAGAAAAGACCCTGATGCTGGGAAGGATTGAAGGCAGGAGAACAAGGGGATGACAGAGGATGAGATGGTTGGATGGCATCACCAACTTAATGGACATGAGTTGGAGTAAACTCCGGGAGTTGGTGACGGACAGGGAGGCCTGACGTGCTGCAGTCCATGGGGTCGCAAAGAGTCGGACACAACTGAGCAACTGAATTGAACTGATTAGCCAATTAGCCATTTATGGATCAATTTCAGTTCAGTTCAGTTCAGTCGCTCAGTCATGTCCGACTCTCTGCGACCCCATGAATTGCAGCACGCCAGGCCTGTCCATCACCAGCTCCTGGGGTTCACTCAGACTCACATCCATCGAGTCATTGATGCCATCCAGCCATCTCATCCTCTGCCATCCCCTTCTTTTCCTGCCCGCAATCCCTCCCAGCATCAGAGTCTTTTCCAGTGAGTCAACTCTTAGCATGAGGTGGCCAAAGTACTGGAGTTTCAGCTTTAGTATCTTTCCTTCCAAAGAAATCCCAGGGATGATCTCCTTCAGAATGGACTGGTTGGATCTCCTTGCAGTCCAAGGGACTCTCAAGAGTCTTCTCCAACACCACAGTTCAAAAGCATCAATTCTTTGGCGCTCAGCCTTCTTCACAGTCCAACTCTCACATCTATACATGACCACAGGAAAAACCATAGCCTTGACTAGATGGACCTTTGTTGGCAAAGTAATGTCTCTGCTTTTGAATATGCTATCTAGGTTGGTCATAACTTTCCTTCCCAGGAGTAAGCGTCTTTTAATTTCATGGCTGCAGTCACCATCTGCAGTGATTTTGGAACCCCCCAAAATAAAGTCTGACACTGTTTCCACTGTTTCTCCATCTATTTTCCATGAAGTGATGGGACCAGATGCCATGTTCTTCGTTTTCTGAATGTTGAGCTTTAAGCCAACATTTTCACTCTTCACTTTTACTTTCATCAAGAGGCTTTTTAGTTCCTCTTCACTTTCTGCCATAAGGGTGGTGTCATCTGCATATCTGAGGTTATTGATATTTCTCCCGGCAATCTTGATTCCAGCTTGTGCTTCTTCCAGTCCAGCATTTCTCATGATGTACTCTGCATATAAGTTAAATAAGCTGACTGTAAATGTGTGACCCATGGGATCTGAGAATAACCAGCTGTAGCATCATCCATGGGCCCACAGGAATTTTTCTGTACCTGCAGACATCCCAGCCCCTGACAACGCCCCACCTTGAACTCTGGATTCTGTCTCTTCCTGTCTGATTGAAGGCTTTCTTTGGCACTTGAAGGAGGCCTAGGAGCACACAGGTATAGCTTGGAAGGGAGAGGAAAGCAAGTGAAATTGCCTCCAGGGATAAACTTCAACCATTGAGCAAGAGGATCGGTGGGAAAATGCTGTACTGACCATGTCCACCTGGTTACCTCAAGTGACCCCCAGCGGTGACCAAGGAGCATCCCTGACCATCAATGAACCTTCATCGACTTTTCTTTCTTGTTCACTCTCCTCACTTCCTCTCCTGTGCTTCCTGGGATCACCTTCTAAAAATCTATCTTCACTCCAGTCTGTGTCTCTGTGACTGCTTTTGGGAGCAACCAAACTATGACACTGAGTAATTGGGGTTATTTCCAGAAGTCTTCAACTTCATCCCCTATGTCCAGTCTGAGGCAGGGAGAAAGTGAAAGTCATTCATTCATGTCCAATTCATTTTGACTCCATGAACTATACAGCCCATGGAATTCTCCAGGCCAGAATACTGGAGTGGGCAGCCTTTTCCTTCTCCAGGGGATCTTCCCACCCAGGGATTGAACCCAGGTCTCCTGTATTGCAGGCGGTTTCTTTACCAGCTGAGCCACCAGGGAAGCCCAAGAATATTGGAGTGGCTAGCCTATCCCTTCTCCAGGGGATCTTCCCAACCCAGGAATCTAACTGGGGTCTCCTGCATTGCAGGCGGATTCTTTACCAGCTAAGCCACCAGGGAAGCCCAAGAATATTGGAGTGGCTAGCCTATCCCTTCTCCAGGGGATCATCCCAACCCAGGAATCTAACCAGAGTCTCCTGCATTGCAGGCGGATTCTATACCAACTGAGCTCTCAGGGAATACCACTGGGCTAGAAAAGGTGCAGGTAGAAAGCAAGGATTGGTCTGCTCAAATACAAGTTTCTGACAGTAGGTTTGGATGGGTGTTAGTCACTGAGTCATGTCCGACTCTTTGCAACCCCACGGATGTAGCCCACTAGGCTCCTCTGTCTATGAGGAGGCAAGAATACTAGAGTGGGCTGCCATTTCTTCCTCCAGGGGATCTTCCTGACCCAGGGATGGAACCCAGGTCTACTACTTTGCAAGCAGATTCTTTATCATCTGAGCACCAGAGAAGCCCCTGGTCGATTAGAGCCTACCTTACAATGAAGATGGGGCACTGGCTGGCAGAGTCTCTTGGCCTTGAGGTCCCCCAAGCAGCAGCCTTTCCTGGGCTCTATGCTCCTTCTGCCCCTCACTGGACAGTGTGACTTCCCTTGAGGTCTCCCTCTAGGGAGAACATGAGAGAGTCATAGACATGAGCCCTGCAGGGGGCACAGCCTTTTATTTCTGGGAGCCTGTGCTAGTCTACACATTGGCCTTTTGGAAATTGTGCTAATCTGAATTTGTTCCAAAGTCTGGTCAACTCTAGATTCAGTTTCTGCTCCTGCAGTGTTGCTGTCCTGTACCTGGCACGTGGGGGCATCCCTGGGACACATCTTGAAAAGCCCAGCACTCACCCTGAGCGGCCTCCTGGTATAGTCACTGCCTGTTCTTCTGTTGCCGCAGGAACTTGGAGATGTCAGTTGCTGGTCAATCCCAGGACTGCCCTGAAGCAAGCTTGTTGGCTCAGAATTCCTCCTGGAGCTCCTCCAGAAGGAAGCACCGCCTCCCAGCTCTTGCGGTTGTGGCTCACGGCACAGACCCTGCGGCGTCTGTGGGTGTCTCCCCATAGGTCTTGTGTTGAAAGAGTGGGTTGTTCATATACCTCAAGGGCTCTCCTTTAATTCAGTCATTATTTTTAAATACCATAGTTCTTCACGTCTCTGCTTTCAGATTCCTTTTCCAATTCCTTTCTTCTTTCATTTTGGTTCATAGCCCCTTCGAGCAAATGTCAGTAGGTCAGGAAAATTGTCTTCCTCCTTGAAATGCAAGTTAGAGCCCCCAGTTTGGCACCATAAAGATGGCTTCTCCCTTTGACTCCTGTGTCCACCTGCATGGTGGCCCCAACGAGTGAGTCTTATGTCCCCTCTACAGCTGTGCTCCAGACTAGACACTGGCTGCTTGTCTGGATCCTTCTGGTCCGGATGACAGGAGCTGGCATTTTTTAAAAAATAAAAAAAAAATGTTGGCAGTCACTGTAATAATAGGCCCTGGCTCATTCATCCATCCATCCAACCTTCATTCGGTTAAGCTTTGTTGAGTGTCTGTTCTGTGCCAGAAAGCACTCTGACCCTGACCTCAACGAGATCACTGTGTATCTGGGGCAAGTGGACCAGAAAATATTTTATTGGGAACACATTGTATGCACCAGGGATGATGGGCACCCAGAGGAGCAGCCTAGAGCCAGGTCTGAGGACTCGGGAGACTCACCAGCAGAGGTGATGCTACGCTCTGGGGGATGAGTAGATGTGAGCTGGGCAGAGAGGTGGGCAGGGGAGAAAACACCATTCTGTATAAAGACAACCATGGTGTGAATAAAGTGAGGAAGACATGAAGCCGCCTGTGGTCTAGGGGAGCTGAAGTGAAGGTCTAGACAGAAGGTGAGGAGTGATGAAGGGAAACTGGGAAGGTGGGAAGAATGAAGGTCAGGGTATGAAGGGGGAAGGTCATTAGTTCAGTTCAGTGGCTCAGTCATGTCCGACTCTTTGCAACCCCATGGACTGCAACACGCCAGGCTTCCCTGTCCATCACCAACTCCCGGAGTTCACTCAGACTCATGTCCATCGAGTTGGTGATGCCATCCAACCATCCCATCCTCTGTCATAGGGAAGGTCATAGCTGCTCCAGTCTAAAGACTTCTCTTCTAGGCATCTTCCCCTGTCGGGTGAGTCTTAACATGGTGATTACATTTGTCCTGCACACCAGTCGCAGGGGCTGCAAGGGGCCTGTCCAGAGGGTGAGCTGTCTGGGCAGTGGGACAGGCGAGTGTCGCCAGGGATAAGCTATGCGGGCCCGGCCCTGGGCAGGGAGTTAGGCTGGAGTTGATAGAACAGATGGAAGGTAAGATAACAGACCACAAAGAGCTCAGATCCTTCTCAACAGGACTCTGGTTGTTGGCACAATGAATGACCTCATCCCCAGTTATTCAGGAGCGACATGTCCTCAACCAAATGTCACACAGGAGCAATGGGATGGTCACAGAACCCACATCTGGACGTTGAGAAGTCAATCATTGGCATTTAGTATAACATGAATTATGTTATCCTCATCAGGCTTTAAGCTAACACACATCATAAACTGAATTAAGATTTTAAAATATGAATTTTAAGGAGAAAGTCTCTGGCTCTGGGTCAAGGGGGGTCTGAGTGTTCCAACTGATATCAAAGAGCAAAACCGATCTCTAAGGGGAAAGTCCTGCCTATTTCCACTTAACAAGCCAGACCTTCTTCCTTATTAACTGTGCTCATCACACATCCAAAGAGATCGCCTCTTTGAACAATAACAGCAGTAAGTTTTGACTCTGCACAGCTGTGGGCCACTCTGACCTCTGGATTATTATACGATAGAAGTTCATGGAACCATGCTTTTCTCTGTGCATTTTTTTTTATGTCTAAATTTAAGACCTATACTTTTGACTTCAAATATGATTTCCTACTGAAATATAATCCTGACACATAATTATAGAAAAATGAGAGATCAAAACCCAAATCTTTATGAAAGAAAACCCAGGCAGTTGATCAATGCCACAATTGTAAAGCTATCACTCAATGCACAGCACTGAGTGGCCAGCACAAGAGTGACCCCAAGGACTGTATAGTCTGTGAAATTCTCCAGGCCAGAATACCAGAGTGGGTAGCCTTTCTTTTCTCCAGGAGATCTTCCCACCCAGGGATCGAACCCAGGTCTCCCACATTGTAGGCGGTTTCTTTACCAGCTGAGCCAGCAGGGAAGCCCAAGAATACTGGAGTGGGTAGCTTATCCTTTCTCCAGCGGATCTTCTTGACCCAGGAATCGAATCAGGGTCTCCTGTGTTGCAGGCAGATTCTTTATCAACTGAGCTGTGAGGGAAGCCCAAGAGTTAAAGAGGAAAACACACAATTCCGTGAAGCTTGAGCCTGAGGATTGTATGATGGGCCCACTTATTCTGTAATTTCTGGTGTCACTGATCTACCTCGGAGCTCAGGTTGACTGTGTAATGTGCTGCTAAGTCGCTTCAGTCGTGTCCGACTCTGTGTGACCCCAGAGACAGCAGCCCACCAGGCTCCCCCGTCCCTGGGATTCTCCAGGCAAGAATACTGGAGTGGCTTGCCATTTCCTTCTCCAAAGCATGAAAGTGAAAAGTGAAAGTGAAGTTGCTCAGGTTGTCTACTTGAAAGTTACAGTCGTGTCTGACTCCTAGCGACCCCATGGACTGCAGTCTACCAGCCTCCTCCGTCCATGGGATTCTCCAGGCAAGAGTACTGGAGTGGGGTGCCATTGCCTTCTCCGGACTCTGTAATGTAAAAGGAGCAAATTGCAATGATGAGATTGATTTAGAGGAGGAATTAGAAGAAAATGTCCTTGACTGGTTGTCTGGATATGCCTTTCATTTATCATCTGTCTTTGGGGACAGAAGAATGGTAATCTCACTGTTCTTGTAGGCTGCTTAGTTCTCAGATAACTGTGGGGGCTGTTTTTTTTGTTTTTTTTTTTTTTTAATTTATTTGACTATGTTGTGTCTTAATTGCAGTATGTGGGATATTATTGCCTGACAAAGGATGGAACCAGGGCCCCCTCCACTGGGAGCATAGTCTCAACCACTGGACCACCAGGGAAGCCCCAGGATGTCTGGTTTTGATTCCCCTTGGTTTGGGTCAATACAAGCATTTGTCTATTCTGAGTTCACTCAATTGCTTCTCGGTTACTACAAGGTTCAGTCACTCCTGCGAGCGCTGGTGAGACCACGGTGAGTAAGCTTGGGCAGACAGCGAACAAACAACCAAATCTCCAAGCAGGAGAACAAGGAAGGCGATGTCCGGGGCGCTGCAGAGAATGAAAATGGGAGGAGATAACAGAGGGTGGGAATGGGGAGAGGACATTTAAGAAGGGACTCCCGATGCCAAGATAGGAGAATCCGTTCCAAGGAGAGCAACTGGGACAACCAAGCCCAGTGAGAAGGATGAACTTGGTGTATTTAAGGAGCAGATATGCAGCGTGGTGGGCAAAGCTTAACCTAGGGGAGGGTGACATAGGAGCATAGGTCAGGGCTGAGAGGTAGATGGCCTAGAGACCTGGCAGGCCATGATAAAATTTGGGTTTTATTGTAAATGTGGTTTCAAGCTTTGGATTTTAGGCTGAGAGAAGTATTAGTAAAGTATTTAATGCTTTAATTTAATTTTTTTATTCTTAATATGTATTTTACCACAAAGCTCTGTTGTATGTTCCTGTGTACCTATGAAGGAACTTTTTGTCAAATTATTTTATTACACATATTTTCTTTTCTGTCCCCCACCCCACCCCCACCACTGTTTTTTGTTTGTTTGTTTGTTTTGCTACAATTCAGGTAGAACTTCCCCAACCAACAACTGAACCCATGCCTCCTGCATTGGAAGCCTGGAGTCTTTTTTTTTTTTTTTTAAATTTTTTTATGTGGATGATTTTTAAAGTCTCTATGGAACTTATTACAATATAGCTGCTGTGTTATATTTTGGGGTTTTTTTGGCCATGAGGCATGTGGGATCTTAGCTACCCAACCCGGGATCAAACCTACACCCCTCACATTGGAAGGCTAAGTCTTAGCCACTGGACCACCAAGGAAGTCCCACATCTAGTGTTTTTAAAATTCTGCCTCCAAGAGTTGAGGCAGGATACCCATTGTGTTTAGTCACTCAGCCGTGTCTGACTCTTGCGACCCCATGGACTGTAGCCCACCAGGCGCCTCTGTTCATGGGGATTCTCCAGGCCAGAACACTGGAGTGGGTAGTCATGCCCTCCTCTGAATACCCATTAGGAGGTGCTGAAGATTCCTGCAGATTAGGGTGCTGAGGTCCACCCCAAAGTGGGGGATAAGATAGGACTCAGGTAGGATTCAAGCAGGGACTGAGGAAAAGAGGGGATGCCAAAAAGACTCCCGGATTTCTAGCCTGAAAATCTGGGTGACTGTTGGAGTGATGATTAGAGAGATGGAGGAGATGCAGGAAATATGCAGGCTGCAGGCAAAGGGTGGCGGCAAATGAAGAATTCTGCCTTCTTAAGTCTGAGATCACACTTACGCATCTGAGGAGCCCTGTCAATAAGATCTAGAAATCTGGAATTCCAGGAGATGAAAGCAGGAGATATCGACCCAGGGGTCAAATACAAGGCATTTAGAGCCTGGAGATAGGGAGGATGAGATGACCCAGAAAGAATGTGTGGAGAGAAAGGAGAAGCAACTCAGAGCAGTCCCTGGAGATGCCCTCAGTGTGGGTCAGAAAGAAGGGAAGGAGTCAGCAAAAGGGGCCAGGAAGGAGCACGGAGGAGCAGGAGGGAAGACAGGAAATGCGGATCCTAGCAGGAACTGTGGATCCTAGCAGGAAGTGGGAGGCGGCGTCTCAGCAGGAAGGAGCAGCCTTTGCTGCTGAGAGGTTGGGATGAGGACAGAGGCGGGACCACTCGACTGCTACATGGAGCCCATGTTGACCTTGACAGGAGCAGCCTTGTTGGAGTCATGAGGTCTGTTTGGAGCAGAATAGGAGACAGAGTTGTTCAGTTGGTTGAGTCCAGCTCCTTGTGACCCCATGGACTGCAACATGCCAAACTTCCCTGTCCTTCACTACCTCCTGGAGTTTACTCAAACTCATGTCCATCAAGTCTGTGATGCCCTCCAACCATCTCATCCCTGTGCCCCCCTTCTCCTCCTGCCTTCAGTCTTTCCCAGCATCAGGGTCTTTTCCAATGAGTTGACTCTTTGCATCAGGTGGCCAAAGAACTGGAGTTTCAGCTTCGTCCTTAGTCCTTCCAATGAATATTCAGTTGATTTCCTTTAGGATAAACTGGTTTAGTTGAGCCACTTATTTCCGGTTCAGGTCTGCATGCTGATGGGGAAGAAGGTGTTGGAACAGGAGAGAAAGCCAGCCCTTGCCATAAGCAGAGGAGGTGACCCAGAGCACCAGGGGTGCTCACTGAATTGGGAGTAAACTCCTGTGAACATGGTGCTTTAGAACTGTGGGGGCCGGGGGGAGCAGGAGGGAGGACCAGGTGTGGCTCAGATGCCCAAGGACTGGGGAGTTCAAGACGAATCTTTCGGAAATCCTTTGAAGGGCATGAACGGTTAACACAGGAGGAGATCTGTCTATAGGCTGGGAGTGTGTCCTTATCCCAGCCTGTTCTCCAGAGCTCCTATGACTTGTCTCATGTCACCTCCAGGTGACCTAGCTCCTTCCAAAGTTGCAGTACTCCGAGCAGATGAGGTGTGGGAAGCGAATCATTTGGGCAGTTTACTTGTGGGTTAAAAGGAGGAGGAAATTGTGCTGGTCTGGGTGCCTCCCAAGGGGCCCGTGACATTCATTTGGAAGATGTTCCCATAAGCATCATGGTGCAGAGCTGACACCCCTGAATCCCGAGGGTGTGTGTAGTAGGGAACAGTGGTGTTGCTGGGGTGTGGGGCAGACTTCTGTAAGGACTAAGAGTTTGGAAGGGGTTGGAGAAGACTCTTGAGAGTCCCTTGGACTGCAAGGAGATGAAACCAGTCAATCTTAAAGGAAATCAGTCCTAAATATTCATTGAAAGGACTGATGCTGAAACTGAAGCTCCAATACTTTGGCCACCTGATGCAAAGAGCTGACTCATTGGAAAAGACCTTGATCCTGACAGAGATTGAGGGCAGGAGGAGAAGGGGACAACAGAGGATGAGATGGTTGGATGGCATCACTGATTCAATGGACATGAGTTTGAGCAACTCCAGAAGATAGTGAAGGACAGGGAAGCCTGGTGTGCTGCAGTCCATGGGATTACAAAGAGCTGGACATGACTGAGAAACAGCTGGAAGGGGCACTTCGTGGCCCTACATGAATCTTCATGAAACAAGATTCAGACCAAATGCAGCCGGGTCACCAAAGCTCAAATTCCGAATAACTCTCCCTGACGAGGGGCTGCTGGGATCAGAGGAGAGAGGTGAGGATACCAGATGACATCCGAGGTTCATCTGCCCTTGGAGATAGTGGCCATGCAGCCAGGTGGCAATGGACCAGCCCTCACTCACCTGCCCTTCATGGCCCTCAGACCCTCAGCTGGATCAGGCTGAATTCTGCTTGAAGTCCTTGCCAGAGAGCTATTAATGTGGGGTCTTGGCCAGGTCCCCAGACCACCCTGCATACCTCAGACCACAGGGCCTGAGCCAGACAGTGGTCCCAGGGGAGCCAAAGGTCTGAGTTGTTTGGAAATGGTGTCCAGCTGCATTGTCTAACTCTCCCATGACTTGTGGAAGTGGGATGCATACCCCACTTCCTCATCCTCCGGGGGATAGCTCAGAGGCAGGTGTGTCTTACCCTGGTTCCCAGCAGGACGACACTCCTTCAATCCACAGGGGTGCTGGCTGGATAGTGCATCCTTCATTATCTGCTTTCCTCCCTGGTCTTATCCTCCACACTCTCCTAGCATCCCTGGCACCTGCTGATTAGCTCCCTGTGTTCCAGTTCTCACCTTGAGGTCTGGGTGCCCCCAAACCTGGGCAGCAACCCATTACTGCGCTCCTGCAGAGTCCACATGCATTCCTGATATGTCATCCCCAGAACTGTGGGCACCTCAAGGGCTGAGCCCAGGTCTCATTTGACCTCACAGCCCCAGGACATGCATAGCTAGCTCCTGACCCACAGGGGACCCCACTAAATGTGTGTCGAGTGTGAGATGTGGTGTGAACCTCACCCACACGGCACATCTCCAGGGCTGAGATGATCTGAGTGAGTGTATTTCCCCAGGATCTGCTGGGGAACGCACTTCGTCATTTTCATTGCTGGTTGTACTGAGTGATCATTAAAAATTAAGCCTGCGTTCTCAGGCAGATTTTGTTACAGATTCTGGAGAAGGTGCAGGTGGAAGATTCTGGAACTATGGAGGCAGAGTCCCCAGAGGATTCTTGCTGAGGGGCAGCCCTCTCCTTTTCCCTGGGGATTTGGATGTCCGTGAGCCATGAGCCGTGAGCTGCCAGATCTGGACAGCTCGTGCTGGTGGCCACGGTCTCGCTGGGGTGTGCGGGGGGGACCTGGGGTGGCAGTGTGCCTTCTCTGTCCGCAGCAGCTGCTTTGGGTCCCCCGATTGCCAGCGCACTGCCCACACTTCGCCATCCCCAGGTAGGCACAGCCTGTGCGTCTCACCCCCACTTCTTCCACTGCCCCCTTTACTGAAGCACCAATCTGATTAACATGAATGCTTAACATCTGGATGATGCTCCGTGTCCAGCTCTGGACCCTCTGCCTGCGGGTGATGACAATTACTGGCATGTTTCTAGCATACGTTTCCACGGCTACCCAGCCCCAGGGTTGCAGCTCTTCATCTTGATTCACAGGGGATCCCTTCCGGCCTCTCCACGTCGGTGCCGATGTCACATGGGTCCTGGAGCTGGTCACTGGATTTCTCCGTGCCTCGCTTTCCTGGACAGAAAAGTGGAAATAGTTCTTGGAGGATTACATGAAATAGCCCACTTAACAATGCTGGTCACAGTATGTGGCTTAAAGCAAGTGTTCAGTCAATGTAAGTTATCATGGTTATTATCAGCAAAGCCATTTAGTTGGGTCCAGGGATTGCTGTTTGCTCTAGGATTATATATATATATATATATATTTTAAAATTTTTTGGCCATGTTGTACAGCATATGGGATCTTAGTTCCTCCACCAGGGATCACACCTGTGCCCCCTGCACTAGAAACACCAAGTCTTAACAACTAGACTGCCAAGGAAGTCCCTTCTATCCGTTTTAAAGACTCATTTGCCCTAGAGGTCCTATATATGTTGTGCTAGACCCCCGGGTGACCTTGGCTCTGAGAGATTCATCTGCAGTCAACTGCAGCCACTTCACCCAGCTCCCAGTGATCAACCCTCTCCTTTCATATCTCGGGGTTGACCACTCACCGCTCTATGGGGCACTTGCCCCATTTAGCTGTCTCCTCTTTACATCCCAAACCAAGATTAGAGGTTGGCCATAGGAGGATGGAGAGGGAGGCTATGAGAACACGTGGGGACTTAGTAACACCTCACCCTGGATCCAAAGCACAAACCCCGAGAGAAGGAGACAGCTCAGGAGGAGGAGGCGCCCAGGGATGGTTCCTGGCCTCAGGGGCTTTCCTGCCCCATCCTTCCTTCTGCCCTTCAAGACACCTTTACGCCTGGATCCCAAAGCCCAGGCTGGTAATGAACTATTGTGGGAGACGGCCTGTCTCCTGTCCACCCTTCGCTGTGATGCACCCTCCACCTCTTCTACAGACACTTTTATCACCGTGGTTGACTTCCCTGACTCCCCTGGTCACATGCCACTGCAATATTTATGGGCTTGTGGATTGCAGATCCTGATAAGGGGAGGAAGGCTTTGGAGGTGAATTAGATGCCAACAAAGCAAAGTTGAGCTGGGCAGGACTCAGCTTTTGTTAATGTCTCTGTAAATCATCCCATGGCTTCAGGATGCTCAATATTTTCTTATTCATCTCCATTTTTCAAGGGGAGAGTGTTCAATCTGTCAAGCCAATTCTTTACAAATGGCTTGTCCGTCTTAGAGGCATCATGGACCTATGATTATTTCCAAAAGCTGGTGAAGGCTTGACACCTCCCAGTAACATCCTACTTAGGGTCCTAATTGAGCAGCAATCATTGTCTAACCATGTGCTCACATAAGGGCTGCAGCTACAGAAACCCATAGCAATCAGGCTGGTCCTTCATTTGCTGAAGACAGCACTTTGGTGTTAATAGTTCCATGGTGGCCAGCACACTTCAGAAGAAGTGTGTCCAGAAGGTCATAACCAGACCTGGCTGGGAGGAGTGAATTGCCTCAGTGAGGGCTCCCAGAAATCGTTACCAGAGGATGGAGTTTTTAAAAAATATATTAAAAAAAAGTTTTAAAATATTTTTTCCAAATTGTAGTAAAATGCACATCACATAAAATTGACCATTTTAACCATTTCTCCTGTTTAAAATTTTTAATAAATTACTTATTTGCGGCTGCCCTGGCACACAGGCTGCTGCGTGCTGGCTGCTCTCAGGTTGCAGTTCGTGGGCTCCTCACCGTGGTGACTTCTCTCGCTGTGGAGCGCGGGCTCTAGGTCACAGGCTCGGTAGTTGCAGTGCACGGGCTTAGTTGATCTCCGGCATGTGGGATCCTCCCGGACCAGGGATCGACCCCACGTCTCCTGCATTGGCAGGTGGATTCTTAACCACTGGACCACCAGGAAACCCACTGTAACCATTGCTAAGGGCACAGTTAAGTAGTGCTAAGTGTATGTATTCATTTTGTTGTGCAATCAATTTCTGGGATGTTTTCATCTTCCCAAACTGCAGCTCTGTACCCATTAAACAGTAACTCCCCTCCCCCCAGTTTCCCTCCTCCCGCCACAGCCTGGTGTTCTACCTTCTGTCTTTGTGAATTTGACTGCTGTAGGTTGCAGTCCACGGGGTCGCTAGGAGTCGGACACGACTGAGCGACTTCACTTTCACTTTTCACTTTCATGCATTGGAGAAGGAAATGGCAACCCACTCCAGTGTTCTTGCCTGGAGAATCCCAGGGATGGGGGAGCCTGGTGGGCTGCCGTCTCTGGGGTTGCACAGAGTCGGACACGACTGAAGCGACTTAGCAGCAGCAGCAGCAGCAGCGGGGACCTCATATAAGCGGAATTATACAGCATATGTCTTTTTGGGTCTGGTTTATTTCACTTTGCTTAGTATCTTCAAGGTTCATCCATGTCATAACGGGCATCAGAATTTCCTTTCTTTTTAAGGTTGAATAACATCCACTGTGTGCATGTACCGGATGTTGTTATCCATTCGTCCTTTGATGGGCATTTGGGTTGTGGCAATCCCTTGGCTACTGTGAATACCGTAGCTGTAAACATAGATGCAGTGAATTTTTTTTCAAGTCTTGAAGAAGTAGGACTTTCCTGGCAGAGCAGAGGAAGGCAGGAGCCAGGAAACGCATGCAGCAGATGGAAAGGCACTGGGTCATGGCATCATGGTGGCCTGGCGGTGACTCGTGGCTCTGTGTTGCTGGGGCCCACAAGGGTGGTACAGAACAGGGGAAGATGAGGCTGGGCAGCTGAGTGATAGGGAATCATGGCAGGCCTACATTCTATGAGATGGCCCCAGGATGCACGATGTCATGATATGAAGGTCGCCATTTGATGCCTAGGTTCAATTCCTGGGCCGGTTTAGGAAGATCCCCTGGAGAAGGAAACGGCAACCCACCCCAGTTAATCCCATGGACAGAGAAGCCTGGCAGGCTACAGTCCATGAGGTTGCAAGAATCGGACATGACTTAGAGACTAAACCACCACCACCAATTTGATGCCATATCGCCTAGTGGACCACATTAAAAGTTTTCTGGATCTCAGTGGAACACACTGAAGTACACAATTCTACAGTTCTTGATCATCAGTCATAGGGGGCTGAGCTAAGTATACTGTCTACTGGGCTGCTTATAAAACTGGTCTAAAGCCTGAGGATGATTGACACCCCCATTGCACTATGTTGCCCACAGAACTTTCCATAGCTGCCCAGTCCCGAGAATTCCTGAGCACTGGAACCCAGTCTGATTCTCTTAGCTCTGTGATCCTGGGTGAGCTAGTCAACACTTCTCAGAGTTTTTGCTTGTTCCATCAAGGATATGGATAACTTTTAAGATTCTTTAAAGCTCCTGGACCAGTAACACTGCAGAAGCTGAAGTTGAATGGTTCTACGAAGACCTACAAGACCTTCTAGAACTAACACCCAAAAAAGATGTCCTTTTCATTATAGGGGACTGGAATGCAAAAGTAGGAAGTCAAGAACACCTGGAGTAACAGGCAAATTTGGCCTTGGAGTACAGAATGAAGCAGGGCAAAGGCTAATAGCATTTTGCCAAGAGAACGCACTGGTTATAGCAAACACCCTCTTCCAACAACACAAGAGAAGACTCTACACATGGACATCACCAGATGGTCAACACTGAAATCAGATTGATTATATTCTTTGCAGCCAAAGATGGAGATGCTCTGTACAGTCAGCAAAAACAAGACTGTGAGCTGACTGTGGCTCAGATCATGAACTCCATATTGCCAAATTCAGACTGAAATTGAAGAAAGTGGAGAAAACCACTAGACCATTCAGGTATGACCTAAATCAAATCCCTTATGACTATGCAGTGGAAGTGAGAAATAGACTTAAGGGACTATGCAGTGTAAGTGAGAAATAGACTTAAGGGACTAGATCTGATAGACAGTGTGCCTGATGAATTATGGATGGAGGTTCATGACATTGTACAGGAGACAGGAATCGAGACCATCCCCAAGAGAAAGAAATGTGAAAAAGCAAAATGGGTGTCTGAGGAGGCCTTACAAATAGCTGTGAAAAAAGGGAAGTGAAAAGCAAAGGAGAAAAGGAATGATATACCCATTTGAATGCAGAGTTCCAAAGAATAGCAAAGAGAGATAAGAAAGCCTTCCTCAGGGATCAATGCAAAGAAACAGAGGAAAACAATAGAATGGGAAAGACTAGAGATCTCTTCAAGAAAATTAGAGATACCAAAGGAACATTATATGCAAAGATGGGCACAATAAAGAACAGAAATGGTAGGGACCTAAGAGAAGCAGAAAATATTAAGAAGAGGTGACAAGAATACACAGAAGAACTGTACAAAAAAGATCTTCATGACCCAGATAATCACAATGGTGTGATCACTGACCTAGAGCCAGACATCCTGGAATGTGAAGTCAAGTGGGCCTTAGGAAGCATCACTATGGACAAAGCTAGTGGAGGTGATGGAATACCAGTGGAGCTATTTCAAATCCTGAAACATGAGGCTGTGAAAGTGCTGCACTCAATATTTCAGCAAATTTGGAAAACTCAGCAGTGGCAGGACTGGAAACTGAGCAGGACTGGAAAATGTCAGTTTTCATTCCAATCCCAAAGAAAGGCAATACCAAAGAATGCTCAAACTACCACACAATTGCACTCATCTCACATGCTAGTAAAGTAAAGCTTAAAATTCTCCAAGCCAAGCTACAGCAATATGTGAACCATGAACTTCCAGATATTCAAGCTGGTTTTAGAAAAGGCAGAGGAACCAGAGATCAAATTGCCAATATCTGCTGGATCATCGAAAAAGCAAGAGAGTTCTAGAAAAACATCTATTTCTGCTTTATTGACTATGCCAAAGCCTTTGATTGTGTGGATCACAATAAACTGTGGAAAATTCTGAAAGAGGAATACCAGACCACCTGACCTGCCTCTTGAGAAACCTATATGCAGGTCAGGAAGCAACAGTTAGAACTGGACATGGAACAACAGACTGGTTCCAAATCGGGAAAGCAGTACGTCAAGGCTGTATATTGTCACCCTGCTTATTTAACTTATATGCAGAGTACATCATGAGAAAGGCTAGGCTGGAGGAAGCACAAGCTGGAATCAAGATTTCCGGGAGAAATATCAATAACCTCAGATATGCAGATGACACCTCCCTTATGGCAGAAAGTGAAGAAGAACTAAAGAGCCTCTTGATGAAAGTGAAAGTGGAGAGTGAAAAAGTTGGCTTAAAGCTCAACATTCAGAAAACTAAGATCATGGCATCTGGTCCCATCACTTCATGGGAAATAGATGGGGAAACAGTGGCTGACTTTTTTTTTCTGGGCTCCAAAATCACTGCAGATGGTGATTGCAGCCATGAAATTAAAAGACGCTTACTCCTTGGAAGGAAAGTTATGACCAACCTAGATAGCATATTAAAAAGCAGAGACATTACTTTGTCAACAAAGGTCCATCTAGTCAAGGCTATGGTTTTTCCAGTAGTCATGTATAGATGTGAGTTGGAGTAAAAAGAAAGCTGAGCGCCGAAGAATTGATGCTTTTGAACTGTGGTGTTGGAGAAGACTCTTGAGAGTCCCTTGGACTGCAAGGAGATCCAACCAATCCATCCTAAAGGAGATCAGTCCTGGGTGTTCATTGGAAGGACTGATGTTGCAGCTGAAACTGCAATACTTTGGCCCCCTGATGTGAAGAGCTGACTCATTTGAAAAGACCCTGATGCTGGGAGGGATTGGGGGCAGGAGTAAAAGGGGACAACAGAGGATGAGATAGTTGGTTGGCATCACCGACTCGATGGACATGGGTTTGGGTGGACTCCGGGAGTTGGTGATGGACAGGGAGGCCTGGCGTGCTGCAGTTCATGGGGTTGCAAAGAGTAGGACATGCCTGAGCGACTGAACTGAACTTAAAGCTCCCCAGAAGCCCAAGTACTTATGAATTCTATCCACGTGCCTGTTAAATATGCTGCTATACACCCCTATGGCCCTGCAGGAATATAAATCGACACATCGTTGACCTTAGACAAATTGCTTAACCTCACTCTGTGTCTTTGAATCACCATCTGTGAAAAGGGATGTTGGAAACAGTGCCTTCCTGGTTTTTTCCTACAGGTTGCTGTATGTATCCATATGTAACTTACAAAAGAGAGCATTTAGCTGTGTCTGTAGCTATTTATTTCATCACGTCATTTTTTCCACCTCTCAGACCTCCACACTGAATACACATAACCTTTCCCAGCTCTTTTTCCCGAAGTTCCTGATTTTCCTGAGGTCCTAACATCTTCCTTGACTTACAGGAGAATGTCCCCATGCAAGATGACTCTCATCAGCAGGCTCCTCCCATCTTGGGGACGCACCAGGCCCTCCCCTGCCTTCTTATCTATCAGGTCTGCCCCTTCTGGGGCAATGCCCGCCTACCTGTGACCACTGGAAGTCCTTCTTAGGCTTTATGTTTCAGATAAAATCTGTCTGGCCCCCCAAACCAAGACCGCTCAGGAAGACAACTTTCCCCTCCTCCTGGTGGGAATCACTCAGAGTTGTCTTATCATTGCTTTTGAACTTGTGTGGCTGTCCCTTTGTCTGAGGTCGATTACCAAGAGACTGTGAAGGAGATTTGTGTGTGAGAAGATACTGGGAAGAATCTTTGAGATCAACCCTATGGGGGAGCCAGGGATGGGGAAAGCAGGGTTGGGTGAAAAAGAGGAGTTGAACTGTGATACAGGGCTCTTTAAAAAATTTTATTTTTTAATTAAAAAATGCACATACTATAAAACATACTATTTAACCATATTTATATATTACAGTTTAGTAGGAATAAGTGCATCACATTGCTGTGCAGCTTCACCATCAGCCATCTCTGGGATTTTCCACCTTCCTAAACTGAGACTCTGGCCCTGATAAACACTAACTCTCCGTTCCCCCTCCCCACCCCATCCCCGGCCCCTAGCATCTACCAATGTACTTCCTGATCCTATGAATTGGACTGTTGTTGGTACTGTGCCGAAGCAGAATCAAACAGTGTTTGTACCTACTGCATATGCCCAGTTGCTC
Organism: Bubalus kerabau; assembly: GCF_029407905.1. Lineage (NCBI taxonomy): Eukaryota > Metazoa > Chordata > Mammalia > Artiodactyla > Bovidae > Bubalus > Bubalus kerabau. The sequence goes on along the minus strand of NC_073645.1, from coordinate 48,595,125 downwards.
AATCGTGTCCGACTCTGTGCGACCCCATAGACTGAGCCCGCCAGGCTCCTCTGTCCATGGGATTCTCCAGGCAAGAATACTGGTGGGTTGCCATTTCCTTCCCCAAGGGATCTCTCAGACCCAGGGATCGAACCTGCATCTCCTGCTTTGGCAGACGGCTTCTCTACCACTGAGCCACCTGGGAAGCACCCACTGTACAGGGCCATGCACTTTTAAGGTTACTTTATTATATGTCTGTGAGCAGGTTGTACCTGCCCCGCCCTCCCAGTGCTGCACAGTAAGTTCTCATCAGTTATCTGTTCTACACATAGTAGCGTAGACATGTCGGTCCCAATTTCTCAGTTCATCCCACCACCCCTTTCCCTCCTTGGTGTCCATACGTTTGTTCTCTATGTCTGTGTCTCTCGTGTTACAGTTTAACACAAGCCTCAGCATGTTCCCTGGGGGCTCTGGAGATGTAGTGACTTCTCGGGGATCACCTCCTTGGCCAGACCTTTACCATGGACTGGTTGTTGGATGTGGGCTATCCCCAGGTGGGATGCACGATCTTAGACTTCAGATGGTCTTTGTGATGCTTGGACGGAGACCCAGCTGAGCGACATCCTCTGCCAACACTCCCATGGGTTGAGAGAAAGAGTGACTCAGTTCTGAAGGGGCCCGGGCGGCACAGGTTGACATCCAGCTGCAGCTCAGGGGTGAGAGGAAACCGGTCTTGTGTGTGTGTGTTCTGTCCATCATGTTTTGCACAACTTCTGACACCTGGTTGCTGTTGTTCAGTTGCTCAGCTGTGTCCAGCTCTTTGAGACCCTATGGACTGTAGCCTGCCAGGTTCCTCTGTCCATGGGATTTCCCAAGCAAGAATATCGGAGTAGGTTGCCATTTCCTTCTCCAGGGGATCTTCCCAATCCAGGGATCAAACCCATGTCTCTTGGGTCTCCTGCTTTGGCAGGTGGAGTCTTTACTAAGGTAGGTCCTTAGTAAACATATGTCAAATGAAAGAACAAATCAACAAAGGAGCAGCCCAGTGGCATCAACAGATTTGTTGCTTCAAGCAGGATCTTTAACTGTGGCGTGTAGAATCTAGTTCCTGACCAGGGATCAAATGCATGCCCCCTGTTTTGCAAGCATGGGGACCTGGGCCTTAGCCACTGGGCCACCAGGGAAGTCCCACTCAGTTCTCAATTCTACTTCCTGTCTCTAAAAGTTTGTCTCTGTTGCTGCTGCTGCTGCTGCTGCTAAGTTGCTTCAGTCGTGTCCGACTCTGTGTGACCCTATAGACGGCAGCCCACCAGGCTCCCCCGTCCATGGGATTTTCCAGGCAAGAGTACTGGAGTGGGTTGCCATTTCCTTCTCCAATGCATGAAAGTGAAAAGTGAAAGTGAAGTCGCTCAGTCGTTTCCGACTCCTAGTGACCCCATGGATTGCAGCCCACTAAGCCCCTCCGTTCATGGGATTTTCCAGGCAAGAGTACTGGAGTGGGGTGCCATTGCCTTCTCCGTTGCCTCTGTTAGGTATGTCATATAAGGATGATCATGTAATATTTGTTCTTCTGGGTCTGGCTTATTTTACTCAGCATACTGTTTTTAGGGTTCGGCAACCCACTCCAGTACTCTTGCCTGGAAAATCCCATGGACGGAGAAGCCTGGTAGGCTGCAGTCCATGGGGTCACGAAGAGTCGGACACGACTGAGCGACTTCACTTTCACTTTTCACTTTCATGCATTGGAGAAGGAAATGGCAACCCACTCCAGTGTTCTTGCCTGGAGAATCCCAGGGACGGGGGAGCCTGGTGGGCTGCCGTCTATGGGGTCGCACAGAGTCGGACACGACTGAAGCGACTTAGCAGCAGCAGCAGCAGCATGTAATAACACTTGTCAGAGTTTCATTTCTTTTAAGGCTGAATAATATTGTACAGATAGACCATATTTGTTTATCTATCAATCCATTCATGGACATTTCAGATGTCCACACCTTTTGGCACTCATGCTTCTGTGAACTTTGCTCTGAGTTCCTCCTTTCAGGGTTGCCTCAGTTCATTTTTAAATGAGGTGTTCTTTTTGTTTGTTTTTTAACCTTCTTTTTCTAGAGATGAATACCTTGGCCTGAGGGAATAAAAATCTTCTGTTTGATATTTGAAACTTTTGTTTGTGGGACCATGCTAGTGGGACAAGAGAGCCTTTTTGAAACAAGGCCTCTGCTTTAGGCTATAAAACAAGAGAAACGGCAACAGGATTGGAAATTTTCTTAATTGTGGCAAAGTTTTGCATATATATGTTTATGTTCTTTGGAGGTAGGGGTGTCAATAGCTTCCGTCAGATTCCCAAAATATCTAGAAGAAATTGGTTAAAGGCTGTTGGATTATAAAATTAAATATAAAAACTGAAATCATGAAAAGCTCTAGGGCACTAAAGGGTATACATGGGCTTCCCTGGTGGTGGTCTAGTGGTTTTAAGAGAACGTGGGTTTGAGCCCTGGTCCAGGAAGATCCCACAAGCCATGGAGCAACCAAACCTGCATGCTGCAGCTGCTGAAGCCTGCACGCCCTGGAGCCCATGCAACAAGAGAGGCCACGGCGATGAGAAGCCCACGCCCCGCAATCAGAGAGTAGCCCCCGCTCACCACAGTTAGAGAAGAGCCTGCACAGCAGCAAAGCCCAAAAATGAATAAATAAATAAATCTTAAAAAAAGGGGTGCACATATCCCCTTCTGTCGGGAGGAGCTCTAGGTCCTCCATGTGTCCCTCTACCTTCACGTGGCCCCTTTCTGTCCTGTATACCTATGTGTCTTTTTTTCTTTTCAGGACACCGGCCTTTGGATTTAGAGACCGCTCCAATCCAGTATGGTCTCATCCCAGTGTAATTCCATCTCCAAAGACCCTATTTCCAAGTAAAATGCTCTGACTTTCTGGGGGGACACGGATTTGGGGGGACACCAATCAGTCCACTCCAGGAGGGCATTTCTCTGCCTGCTGTGGATGTGAAAGTGGTTCCCTGAGCTCAGAGTGTTCCTACTTAGATCACCCACTCCTGGGCCTCAGCTGTGCTCTTGCAAGGACTTGAGGGAGATCCTCAGAGGCCCAAGTGGCCCTAGGAAGCCCACATTCCTGGCCCCCAAGTGCCCAGGAAGTCAGTTCAAGAAAGCATCTCTAACCACAGTGGAATTTCTCTTCTCTGCAGCTGGTGGAGACTTCAGTGTCTGCATAAATGACCATTGGACACCTTGATCTCTTAGCTGCTTCATCTTCTCATTTTCTGCCTTCTCTTTGGCCGACTCTCCTTATCTCCACACTCTTATGTTCATACCCTCCACCAGCGGTTCTCAGTCCTAAAAGCAGACTTGTGTGGAGAGCTTTTAAAAATGTGCTGATGCTGGGACCTCATGCCCAGAGGTTCTGACTGACACCACCCAGAGGCCCAGGCAACGATGTTGTCCACATTCTTTTGAGCTGCTTCTAATGCACAGTCTGGCTTCTGAGCTTCTGCCTGGCTCAATCATTGGAGCTCTTGGAATTTTTTTGTTTTTAAATCCGTGGTCAGTTGTAGATTCGCAAACATCTCCCAGTCTATCACATTTCTGTTAATTTTGCCAATAAGTGCACTGCTTATCAGGCATTCCTGATTCTAAGGCATATCTCTTCTAAGTCTCCATCTCACTCTTTTGTTTCCTGTTTTGTAGCTTACTTCCCACAATGCTGTCAACAGGACTAAGTTGCCCTGAATCTTCTACCTGGTCATTTGTCATCAGCAAAGTCCTTAATTGAATGTGTCTGAGACGCATGCCCCGTGGTTACCATCTCGATCTTGTACATGCTCTGATTGGAGGGTCTGAGTACAAGAATGACAGCATCTTATGTACATGTTAAAGATCGTGCTGGCTTCTGCGTGGGAAACAGACTATAAACCAGGACAAGAAGCAGGGAGATTTTCGGAGGCCTGGGCAGTGACCCAGGAGAGAGGGGACCATTCGAGGGGTGTTGCACAGGTCATCTTGGGATGCGTGGTAAAGGTGGCACCTTCAGGACTTGCTGATGGCTGGGGTGCTGGTTTCAAGGGAAAGCACAGAATCAAGAGGAACCCATGCTTTCTGCTGGACGAGTGGGGGTGGAGGGGCCTGGAGCTTGGCCTTGGGCACACCACGCAGGAGAGGCACTGGGCCTTGGGCACACCACACAGGAGAGGCACTGGGCCTTGGTTGCGGCGCTCAAGGTCTTCCGGTGCCACGTGGGCTCTTTCACTTGGTGCGTGAACTCTTAGTTGTGGTGAGTGGGCTTCGTTGCCCTGGAGATCTTAGTTCCCAGACCAGGGATGGAACCTGTGTCCCCTGCCTTGCAAGGCGGATTCTTAACCACTGGACTGCCAGGGAAGCCCTTGATTAAGGGTTTCGTGATGGGAATGTTGTCCTGGGTTGTCTTGATGGCAAGGTAACCACAGTGGTCTTTATAAGAGGCTGGAAAAGGGAAGGAAATGGATTCTCTCCTGGAGCTCCAGAAGGAACACAACCCTGTTGACACTTGATTTTAGTCCAGTAAAAACCTATTTTGGACTTCTGACTTCCAGAACTGTAAGACAATATATTTGTGTTTGAAGCCACAAAGTTTGTGGTCTTTGGCGATAGCAGTCATAGAAGAAAATCCCAGGAGATAAATCTCTAGGTGTCTGCATGGTGTTGGGGATGGGATGTTCCAGATCTGGTGAAGGTCTCTGAAGATGCAGGAGAGGAAGCAGAGAGATTTTAGGAGCAGCGTCAATGAGTCAGCAAGAGAGGCTGGGACCCAGAACCTAAGTGGAGGGGCTGAACTTCACTTATATGGCAGGGAGGCCAGATAGTGTGACGGTCCAGGTGAATGCAGATGGATGGACTTGGTCAAGGGGAGGTAAGAAAGTTCTCATCTGATGGCTTCTGTCTTCTCATTGACATCAAGAGGGAAGGTTATCAACTGAGATGAGGAGGAGGAAGGAAAGAAGGAAGCAAGAAGACGTTATGAAATGGTCCTTTAGGGAGTGGATTTAAGTCATCCTATTCCTGATAACTTTTCTTGCCTTTTTTTTTTTTTTTTTTGCCATACCATGGAATTTTAGTTCCCTGACCAGGGATTGAACCCAGTTCACCACAATAAAAGTGTCGAGTCCTAACCACTGAACTTCCAGGAATTCCCCAGATAACTGAATTCTAAAAGGAATAATTGGAGACAGGCACAATGTTTTACACATAAGAACATCTCTAACAACATTGTTTAAAAGAGTAAAATATTGGAAACAGCCAAAAGGGCTGACAAAATGTTATTTATTGAAGAAATGTGTTATGTCCATAATGGATTACTCTGCAGCCATTATAAACCATGCTTTAGAGGACCATTTAATTAAATATGAAAATGTACTTATTGTCTTGTTAAGTGAGAGTGATTCCAAAACAAATATGTACAGAATGAAACCAATTTTGCAGAAATAGTGTATGTAAATATATGCATTGAAAAAGATAGTCAGGAAACAACATAAAAATTTAAATAACGATTATCCCTGGGTGGGGGAATTACAAACATTTCCATTTACCTTTCACGTTTTTCTTCATTCCTATATAAATAGAAATGATTCCTAATGAAAGGAAAATTGTCAAAAAAGGAAGGACTTGGAAAACAACATTTATTGATTAGCTACTAAGCACTCAGTAGATCTATTATTTACTGATAAAAGCAACCCAAGACATAGGCATTAGTCTCATGGGACTAGTGAGAAAATTAAGGCTCAGAAAGTGAAGTAACTGGGGCTTCCCTGGTGGTCCAGTGGTTAAGACTCCACGCCTCCGCCGCAGGTAGTGTGGGTCCTGGTCAGGGAACTAAGATTCAGCATGCTGTGTGGGGCATTCAAAAAAAGAGTGAAGTAACTCCTTCTGCCACCTGTGATAAGAAACTTTAGTATTAAATCCAGTTTCTCTTGTCTTTCAGCATACTCTGTACCCAGACTTCTGCTAACCAGCTCAGGGCCAACCGACCTGGAAGAGGTCGCATCTCTGCCTCAGGACCTGCTCTTCGATTAATGAAAGCAAGTTTTCCTGAATGTTAAGGGCTCAGTAAAAGTGGGCTTGCCTGCAGGGACACTACTCCCTTTGCCACGGACAGGACAAGGTAAAAACCCTGAGATGGAAAACATACACACACACACACACACATGCATGCACACCTGTGAACACACACAGAAAGACACACACACACAAAGGAAGTTCAAGATAAATCCAAGGTGAAGCCATACCTGGTCTGGAATGCTCGATGCCAGGAAAGGGATTCTGTCCAACAATGATTGGGGTCTTTTATGGGTTGAATTATGTACCCCGGAAAGATGCACTCAAGTCCTGGTACCTTGTGAATATGGCCTTTTTGGGGAAGTTGGATCTTTGCCGATGTGATTACATTAAGGTGAGGTCATAGTGAGTGAGGGTAAAGAGAGAAGTTGCTCAGTCGTGTAGCCTACATAGACTGTAGGCTACACGTCAGCCCCATAGACTGTAGCCTACCATGCTTCTACGTCCATGGGATTTTCCAGGCAAAAGTACTGGAGTGGGTTGCCATTTCGTTCTCCAGTGCCTGATCCAAATTCCAGTGTCCATACAGAAGAGGGACATTTGCACACAGAGACTCAGAGAGACACAGACAGGAAGACGCTCTGTGGAGATGGAAGATGGAGGCAGAGATGGGAGTGTTGCTGCCATAGGCCAAGGAAAGAGAGGGTGCGCCGAAGCCACCGAAGCCAGAAGGGAGACATAGATTAGGTTCTCCTTCCAGCAGCTGAGACGATACCAATCTTGTCAACACCTGGATTTCAGACTTCTGGTCTCTGGGAGACAATCAATTTCTATTGTTCTAAGCTACCAGTTGGCTGTATTTTGCCCAGGCAGCCTTAGGATACTGACAAATGGTCATAAGGGAAAAAATTGGATTGTGTTGAAAAGAGTTTCCATGAGCACGTGTTTGAGATTACTTCTGAGTAAGATGCCTGCTGGCAGTGGAGCTTACCAAGGCAAGCTGTTACCAGCTGCAGCTCACCATGCCTTTTCTGCTGCCTGGAGGAATCTCTGGATGGTGCTGGGGCAGGAGGTCTGTCTCAAGACGAGAATGGAGCTTGGGACAAGGGTATTAAGCTTGTGGCAAGGTTGCTTCTCAAAATTTGTGGTAGCCAAGGGGGGTTGGACTGCTCAGCAGAGCTGGAAGGAACGGGACAGAGCATCAGCATTCTGTCCTTAGCATGCTGTCCTTGCCAGTGAGGCTGAGAGGCACTTAATTATTGCAATGGTTTGTAGAAACATTTCTAAGCTTAGTGAATCTATTGGTCAGGAAAATCCAGTCACATCAATGTTGAGGCAAACGCAGGTAGATCTCTTAAAGTGATGGTCTAAGGCTACAGAAATAATATGGTAGCCACTAACCACATCTTTTAAATTACATTACAATTACATCTTTTAAAAGTTTATTTGCAGTCTGTGTACAATAAATCACTATTTTTTTTTTTGACTGCACTGCGAGGCTTGTGGGATCTTAGTTCCTTGACCAGGGATTGAACCTATGATCCCTGCAGTAGAAACATGGAGTCCTAACCACTGGACTGTCAGGGAAGTCCCAGTAAATCACTGTTTTTGATGGAGGTTTCCATGAGCTTTGACAAATGCATAGAACCAAGTATCTGCCACTCCAGTCAAAATGCAGAAGTGTTCCATCGATCCAAATTATTCCATCAGGCTGCTGCTTTGTGGTCAACCTTCTGCCAAGCTCTAGCCCCTGGTAACCACTGATATGTTTTTTAATCCCCATAATTTTGCTTTCACAAAATTTAAATTAGTAAAAATTAAATAAAGTTAAAAATATAACTTGTTAGTTGCACTAGCCACATTTCATGTGCTCCATAGCCATGGTGGCTAATGGCTACCATTTTAGATGGTGCAGATACAAAATAGTTCCATCATTCTAGAAGTTCTATTGGATGGCACCAGTCAAAGTTCATGTATTCAGTGATTCTTAAATGTTTTGGGGCAGTAGCCCCTCTGAATCCTCTTTCCTGAAAAAGGCATGTTAATACAGATATACAAAAAAATCTGGTGCACATTTTCAGAGCATCTGTTGATCCTTCCAATCTCTTCCCTAGGGGTTAAAATTCCCAAATTTCATGTAAACTTGAAAGTCTGAAAGCATTTTCCTTAAGCCTAGTGTTCTGCTTTGTATCTTAAAGTTAAACAGCAGACCAAGACACTGACTTGTAATCTTGCTGTTTCTCTTTAGTATGCCACGCTGACAGGCAATTATTCATGGAGATTACTCCACGCACGGGATCTGCCTGCTGGGCCGCCTGCGCTGAGTCGCAGGAATGAGCTTTTGGAAATCATCATTATTAGTAAATATGAATCGGGGGTGTTCGAAGCGACTTAATGGAAGTTTAGCTTCTCTCCCATTAAATCTTCTTTGTTAAAATGTAATGGTAAAGTCATTTCAGAATAAGCTTAGATAGTTTTTTTTTTTAAGGTAGATTATTCCTTAAAATAGTGTTATTGGCAATTTTTGCCCAGATCAATTTCACTCTAAAAGCTGCCTTTTTCCATTCTGCAATTTAGGTGCGGTAATTGCGTTTGCTTACTGATGCTGTCCTGTCCACAGTTTCTGTTTCACGCTGGATCCTGCTCAGCTCCATGGGAAACATGGAGAAAACTTCCTCTCTGGTTGTATGTCCTTTGGTTATAAAATGCCCCACGAAAAATGGGAAAGGGCCTGGCTTACCTGTTGTGAGGAGGTGCTTATGTGTGGGTCCGGGATCACCATGTAATGTGATTTCATCAAAGGAAAACAATTTAGTGACTTGTGTACATACCCATCCCCACCCACATACACTTCCTTAGTGCAGAATAAACTATAACACTTGAAGAAGTTATCTGGTCCACATTTTACCGTCATCTCTGATAACAAGTCTTGTTCTTTGTTACCCCAGGCATCTTCTGGGATTGCCAGGCCCCACACCATCTAAGTAACAGTGGCTCAACTACCCATTCTGGGCTGCGTGGAAATCAGAAAGTCTATCCGTCAGTTTCTGCAAATGGCTGAGCTTCCCACGAGGGGTCAGATCAGGATTCTTGATTCCCCCTTGAAAGATTCTCCATCTGTGCTCTGCCTCCTGTGACGATTCCTTGTGTCTGCATGCTGGTGAGTCCACCTGTGAACCCAGGGTTCATCACCTTGTTCCAACTGCCTTGAAAATAGCCTGTTTCCACGTGGAAGAACTTTTCCTGATATTTACAGTCACAGGGAGCAGTCCCTTTGCCCATGATGCAGCAAGCATTCGAAAACCCCATCTTCTGTACTGCTGTTCTTCTTTTTTTTTTTTAAAGTGATTTGAAATTTTTGTTTATTTCTTTCTTCATTTTTAATTATTTGACTGCACGGGGTCTTAGCTGCAGCATGTGGGCCAGTTCCCTGGCCACGGATTGAACCCAGATCCTCTGCACTGGGAGTGTGGAGTCTTGGTCACTGGACCACCAGGGAAGCCCCTGTACTGCTGCTCGTAAGGCACATTCGGAGCCTCTGCAGAATAAGCCGGTGTCCTGGCTCCACTCTCCTGCCTTACTCTGTTCTCTTTCTCTCTTCTCTTCCCTGAGGTGTGAATAAATCTTACTATTAGCTTTTACTAATGCAGAAGAGTTTGTGCCCTGTCTTGTGGCTCTTGCAGTTCCATATCCTTGGGACTTCATTCCACCCCATAATCACTAGGACTGGGGTTGGAAATGATAGAAACGGAACTCAGATGAGCTTAAGGGGAAAAAAGTACTCTGTCGATTCATAAAACCCAAGGGAAAATACCAGGGTAAGGATTGATTTCTGAGCTGACTTGAAGGCCTGGAGAGTTTTCTCTCTGTCCTTTTAGCCTCTCCCAGGTTTTTTTTTTTTTAATTAAAAAAAAAAAAAAAAAAAAAAAACAAGAAACAAACAGCTTTCTCCAGATAGTGGAGCCTTGGCATTAGGCAGTCAGGAACTTCCATTTAGCCTACTTGCTTCCAGCAAGGAAATCAAGGCCTTTCCCTGGTACCTGTGGGTAAAGCACTCCGGGCAAAGTTCTGATGGACCCACCTTGGGTTACACACCCAGCCCGGGACCATTCACAGTGGACGGAAGACTGCCGCCTTGGCTGGGGGCCTTTGCCCACAACTAGAGAAGTAGATTCCACATCCAGACACAGGGGCTGGGAAGCCAGCAGGATGGAAGCAACAGATGATGCACATAGCAAGCTGCTCATCAACATATTTACCTCCACAGGGGCAGCTCCAGATGGAAAACTGGGGCTAGAGATCCCAGCACCTTGCAGATCTCATGACTCACCCACAACAGAGGTGAGGCAAGAACCAGGTGACTCCCCTTTTCTGCCTCTAGGAAGGGTCTGCATAAACGAGATAGTGAAAGTATTTTGGAAGCCTAGAAATTGCATGCGCTTCTCTGCACTCAGTCACTCAGTCGTGTCCGATTCTTTGTGGCCCCATGGACTGTAGCTCACAAGGCTCTTCTGTCTGTGGGATTTCCCAGGCAAGAAAACTGGAGTCCATTGTCATTTCCTCCTCTAGGAGCTCTTCCCCACCCAGGGATGAACCCCTGTCTCTTGTGTCTCCTCCATTAGCAGGCAGATTCTTTGTCACTAGCGCCACCTAGGAACCCCATCCTTCTCTAAGAGGCACTTTCAGTACAACAAATAAGGCAGGAAGGCTTTTCAAAGCGATCATTTTACTCATCTTATTATGTCCTCCACTCAGGCTGCTCCTAAAAAGGCCTGGATGGACAAAATTTGTCATCCTCTGAACCATTTCCAAAAAGGTGATGCTGTGGCCCTCTCAACACTCAGTATTTAATAACTCTAAGCATCTGGAAAGTCTTCCTTATTTTCCAACCTAAACTCTTCCTGATGCAATTGAAAATCATTTCCCCTCTGTGCTCAGGAAAGGGAAACCAGATGGCCAGTATCCTATGTGAAATAACTTTCAATCAACTTGCTGGAATTAGTGACCCATCAAGCAGTCTTTTTTTCCTCTGGGTTAAACAGTCTTAATTCCATCAATTTTTTTCCCTTTCAGGTCTTGTTTTCCATGTCCTGAATTATCTGACTTTCTCTTCTCTAAAAGAGACTTTCAGTTCTTGTAATTACTCAGTGTGTGTTGATGTGTGGGATGGTGTTAAATACTCATTAGGCAGGAAAGTATCAGCAAAGGGATTTCCAGCACGAAATGAACCCAGCTCCAGAGCAGGGATCCTTGAGGATGCTCTAAGTATGGCAAAGGTTGGTGGCCCTGTAATCTATCGGTGCCCAACTGGACATTTTCAAAAGTCACAGCAGGTGCTTTCTCGTGTCTGTTTTATTTATGAGGTATTTTTTGTCAGATCTAAATCATTTGTTGGCATGGAATTGTTTTTGCTGGACCTAAAATGAGAGCATGTTTCATGGAGTAGTTCTAGGTCAACGACCCGGGCAGCTCTTTTTGTTCTGCTTTATTTTTTTTTTTTTTGCCATGTACCTGCCGCTTAATTAATTAATTTTTGGCTGTGCTGGGTCTTCTTTGCTGCACACAGGCTTTTCTCTAGTTGTGGACAGTGAGGGCTACTTTCTCCTTGTGACGCATGAGCTTCTCATTATAGTGTGGCTGCCCTTGTTGCGGAGCACAGGCTCCAGGGTGCACAGGCTCAGTAGCTGCAGCCCAGGCAGGGGCTCGTTAATTGTGGCTCTCGGGCCCTAGAATGTGCAGGCTTCGGTAGCTGTGGTGCATGGGCTTAGTTGCTCCACGGCATGTGGACTCTTTTCAGACCAGGGATCGAACCCATGTCCCTTGCACTGGTGGCAGATTCCTGTCCACCTTGCCACCAGAGAAGCCATTTAACTTTCTGCTGGTTAGCATTAGGAGCCCATCGTACAGGACAGAGGAGGACACAGCTGAACCTTTTCTCAGATGCAAATCCTTAAATGGCCAAAGCAACCATCCCAGGTGCTAGTCAGAAGGATGCACGAGTTCTGACCCACAAACCCTAGGGTCTAAGAAGGATGCACCCAGCAGCAGGAGTATGGGAGGAAGAGCATCCAGCTTGCTGGTGACATCATGGGTCCCAGGTGAGAGCAGGCCCAGGAGTTCAGTTCTCTCCGTGATGCAGGCATCCGCAGGCACCCCCTGAGATGGTTCTAAGGGGGAATTCACAACTTTCAAGGGAGTGAAAGTCACTCACTCATGTCCAACTCTTTGTAACCCCATGGACTATACAGTCCATGGACTTCTCCAGGCCAGAATACTGGAGTTCCCTTCTCCAGGGAGTCTTCCCAAACCAGGGATCAAACCCAGGTTTCCCACATTGCAGGTGGATTCTTTACCAGCTGAGCCACTCACTTTAAAAGCTGAATGAATAACGAGTGAGTACATGAATGAGTGAATGAATTGTGGGTAATTACAATTTCTAGGGAAGTTTTTTTTTTTTCTTTTAATACCTGGAAGTACGTACCTTTTTATTCCCTTTACCCATTTCACCCCTAACCTCTTGGGCTTTCCTTATGGCTCAGGGAAGAACCCGCAGCTGGTAAAGGATCTGCCTGCAGTGCAGGAGACCTGGGTTCAATCCCTGGGTTGGGAAGATCCCCTGGAGAAGGGAAAGGCTATCCACTCCAGTATTCTTGCCTGGAGAATTCCACGGACTATATAGTCCATGGGGTCACAAAAAATCAGACACGATGAGCGACTTTCACTTTCTGGCAACTACCATTCTGTTCTCTGCATCTATAATAAGCTTTTTTTTTTTTTTTAAAGATTCCATATATAAATGAGACATGCTATTTTTAATTTTTTGAGGGGCCTTCACACTGTTTTCCATAATGGCTGTCCCAATCTGAATTTGCATCAACAATACGTGAGGCTTTGGGTTTTCCTTTTGGTAGTGTTCTTTAGGGGATTACAGGTGGATTCCGCTTCTCCCTCAAGGTGATGGCTCAAAAAGAATGCCTTATGCTGTGTGGGCTGTGTGCTATGAACTCCAGTGGATGCCTTTCACATCATTCTCTATGGCTAAGGGGTGTCCTGTAGCTGTTCGATGCACAACCTGCACAGCCGTATATGGTGGCCCCATTAGTCTCAACCCCCACAGACCCTCTCATCAAATCACCGCGTCCATCTGTGAATGGGCTTAGCCCCATCCAGGCAGGAACAGTGAGTGGACCCATGCAGGGGAGCATCTGAGTGTAACAGACAAAACACAAAATGCTATGCAGTTCTGTTAAATTTCTGTTGATATTGGTAGACATCTACCGCCTCATAAACTTTGTTTTCAATTATGTATGCTCACAAGCTGTTCCATTTTTGATATATTTAGGAAAAGTTCAGTCACATATTCAGAATTGTAATGATTTCCCATAAAACATCTGATTCCAAAATTTTGTATCTATACAGCACAAATAACATAATGGCAAGCCAATCAGGCTACGTATTACCTTCCTTTATGCTGTAGTTAAAGTTATTACAGCTTTCCAAACGTTTTTTTCCCCAATATTATAAAGATCCTGGGGGTACAGGCTATTTAAAAAAATAGACATGATTTGAAGGCCCTGTATTTACATACCTTTCTGATACACACTGTATTTCTTCACAGTCTAGTTTCTTCAATAATATTTGTATGGAAGTGGAACCTTTAAAATTGCTCTCTTGCCCAGGGGTCCAGTACAACTGGAAAAGGTATAGTGGGCAGAACAAAATTCCTGGGTGCTGGATCTGGGGTAGATCATGATATAGAGGTTTAGCTGGAAGAGAACCAGGTGTCTTGGCAGATTCCAGTTTAATCACCTAAAGAAGGAGGGTTTCTATTTTTCTAAAGGAGAGGCTGAAGATGGGTGGTCAAGGGAGGTTTGACATGACCAGGGAATAACCTTTCTGTTCTGCTTTTTTTTTTTTTTTTTTTAATATTTGTGTATTTGTTTTAGTTGTGGGACTCAGGATCTTCCATCTTTATTGTGGCATGAGGGATCTTTAGTCGTGGCACCCAAATTCTTAGTTGTGACATGTGGGATCCAGTTCCTTAACCAGGATCAAACCCAGAGACCCTGCATTGGGAGCACAGGGTCTCAGCCACTGGACCACCAGGGAAATCCCAACTCTTCTGTTCTAAAGATCTTCACAAAAGCTAGCATAGTCTCTATCCTTTAGAAATATGATAAGGAGGATGAAGAGGGCTTCAGGGAACAGTGGGGACAGCTGGAACCCTGATGCGTGAGGCAGGCCCATGTGGCACCGAGTGACAGTGGATAGCAAGGAGTCTCCTCCTCGTTCAGTCTTCGATGCCCAGAGGTTTCCAAGGGGGCACAGCCAGCTCTGGGCCCTGTGGGCTGCAGCAAAAGCAGGGGCCTTTGGACCATGAAAGTTGGCATTCCCTCAAGCGCTCATTTGTTCTTTTATTTTTCCACACTTCCATCTAGTTTCTTTACCACCACCGAACTTGCCCTGAATCTCTTTCGAAATAACACAGGTTTGAAATCAGGCAGTGAGGTAGGTGGCAAGTGTGGTACCAATGGCTGCCCCATGTGCTGGTCAGGGAGGTACCTAAGGCATAAAACTGCCTGCAAGATGCTGCCAGGCCAGCAGGAAGGTGAGACTCATGAGGACAGAGAAGCCCCGGTGGAGGGTAGAATGATGTCTTCAGTAACAGAAAATGGAAAGAACGAGGAGGGGTGGCAAATGGGGCAGTTAGGCCTCCCCGGCTGGAGGGTGGGTGGTTTCTTCTAGCCCTAATCGTTTCCTGCAGGACCTTCCAAGACCAAATCTTTGATCACACCACTCCTTTGTTTCTAACCCAGGAGTGGGTCCCTTGTATGTGCAGAATGAATAAGAGCCTTGGCATTGCATTCAAGGGTGTGCCAAAGGGTTCCGTTTCTGTCTTTCTTGAGGGCTCTCACAATCTCTCACTTCTACCTTTTATGCCCTGACCTGATGACCACAAAGTCTGTTTCCTGAACATGTGTTTTGCCCTTCCTCTCCTTTTCCCCGAAACTGGCACAGGGATGCCTCCTCCCCGCACCCCATAGAGGGGCGGGGCCAGGAGAGGGGTGATGACGCGGTGGATCTGCCTGGAAGCCTGTGGAGAGGCAGACAACTGGAGAAGAGAGAGAACCTGATTTTCAGAGGACGCAGCATTCATGGCACCATCTGGGGCAAGAGAGGAGGTGCTACTGGTGTTTTGTGTGCAGGATGGCTGAGGGTTGAGGAGACCTCAAAGGGAACCCAGGCTGTGAGCATCATTCATTTGGCCAATTTTTTTTTTCTTCTCCTTTATTTTTTTAAAAATTTGTTTATTGGCGTATAATTGCTTTACAGTGGTGCATTGTCCGTGCGAGCTAAGTCGATTCATTCGTGTCCGACTCTTTGTGACCCCCACGGAGAGGAGCCCCCCAGGCTCCTCTGTCCATGGGATCCTCCAGGCAAGAATACTGCAGTGAGCTGCCATGCCCTCCTCCAGGGGATCTTCCCGACCCAGAGACGAAACCCGTGTCTCTTATGCAACCCAGGGACCAAACCCATGTCTCTTATTTCTCCTCCGTTGGCAGGCATGTTCTTTACCACTAGCACCACCTGGGAAGCCCATATAATGAAGTGAATCAGCGATATGGATACATCTATCCCTTTTCTCTTGGACCTCCCTCCCCTCCCCATCCCACTTGTCTAGGTCACAAAGCCCCGAGCTGAGCTCCCTGTGCCATACAGCAGGTTCCTACTAACTGTCTATTTTGCGCATATACAGTGGTGTACATATGTCAAACCTACACTCCCAGTCCCCCCCACCCTCAGCTCCCCACCCGTGTCCATCCACTAAAAAAGGATGTGTCCTTTGTGCCTGCCCCCTTTCCAGCAAGTTTCATCGCTGGATTTCAGAAACACTGACAAATCAAAAGAAATGTGCCCTGAGAGTTCTGGGGGAGATGAATTGCAAGTGCTTCTATAACTAAATGGTACTGTGATAAAAATTTTTTTATCCTATCTTTGTGAACTCAAATGACGAATGTCTCAATAAGCAATTTAAAAAGGGATTTTGGTCCCCATGACAGCAATGTTTTAGACATTGTTAAATAAAACCTTCAAAATTTTTCTTTAGAAATGAAACATTATAGAAAGTATTAATATATGAATATAGGCTGGTTTACCCTGAGCATACAACCCAGAGGTATGTCCACATGGGGGAACATTAGCAGTAATGGCCACAATGATTGGGTCTCTCTGGCTATCACAGTACTTCCAAGGACCCTTGGAAAATCCTCTCTACACACACTGGTTACCAGAACCCCTAGAGTGAATATTCTCACCGAGTACCCTGTGAAATTTCCTTGCTGGAACTCAGAACGGCCCCTCCCCTCTGACCCCAGTAGCTTTGCTTTGGGGCAGCATTTAGGAGTTCCTGCCTGACTCCCTTCTTCTCTCTTCTGTACCAGGAATATCCATAAACCCTTCTCATCCCCTCGCCCTGACCATTTCATCCCAGGGGCCCCAACCAGAGCTGAATACCAGTGTCAGTCATGGGTTTAGCTCAAGCTGCATTTTAACGAGATGAAAAATAATACATAACTATTTCTTGTACTGTGCTTAATCGCTCAGTCATGTCTCGTTCTTTGCGACCCCATGGACCATAGCTCACCAGGCTCCTCTGTCCATGGGGATTCTCTAGGCAAGAATACTGGGGTGGGTTGCCATGCCCTCCTCCAGGGGATCTTTCTAACCCAGGGATCGAACCCTGGTCTCCTGCATTGTAGGCAGATTCTTTACCATCTGAGCCACCAGGGAAGCCCAAGAATACTGGGCTGGGTAGCCTATCCCTTCTCCAGGGGAACTTTCTTACCCAGGAATTGAATCAGGGTCTCCTGCATTACACACGGATTCTTTACCAGCTGAGCTACTAGGGAAGCCCCAGAAGTCGCGTAGTCATGTACAACTCTTTGTGACCCCATGGACTATACAGTCCATGGAATTCTCCAGGCCAGAATACTGGAGTGGGTAGCTTCCCTTCTCCAGGGGATCTTACCAACCCAGGGATTGAACCGAGGTCTCCCACATTGCAGGCAGATTCTTTACCAGCTGAGCCATCAGGGAAGCCCAAGAATACTGGAGTGAGTAGCCTATCCCTTCTTCAGCGGATCTTCCTGACCCAAGAATCGAACCAGGGTCTCCTGCTTTCTTTACCAGCTGAGCTCCCAGGGAAGCCCAATATCACTTTCCCTACCAGGGACTGAACCAGTGACCCCTGAAGTGGGAGCGCAGAGTCCTAACCACTGGACCATCAGGAAAGTCTGATGGTAAATAAATTAGTTATTGATTGTATTATACAATGCCTTGGAATTGTACCAGGAGAGGCAGCGCAGTGTAAAGGCATAAATAACTAATGGGAAAAGCAGGGCAGGGCTTCTGACCCCAGTCCTCCACTGATCCTGTTATCTGCAGACTAACTCAGCCCTCGATCACTAGAAAGGGGCAGCTGCGGGGGATGGGGACCCGCACTTCTCTCATACCACACCTCACAGCCCTCCGGGTATGGAAAAGCCTCCAGAACATGAGGTGTCATGAGAACCCCCTCTTCAGGAAAACCTAAAATAGCAATCACAGCCGGCTGAGGGCAGAGAGGTGACTATAGATCACCTCCTCTCAGAAAAAAAGCATTACGATTTCTTTATACAGTAACAGTGTCTATAGAAAACCTAGCAAGCACCAAGCAGCAGAAAGGAGAATTGAGCGTCACAAACTCATCACCCAAAGACAGTTAACAGTCTTGCTGTTTTCTTCTGGTCTTATATTAGAATTCTTTGATTTTAAAAAAAATGGATGCACCATAATAGTCTTCATATAACTTTATATGGCACAGATTAGTTTCCTGTTAATATTAGATCATAAGGATTTCTAACGTTATTATAAGTCCTGGTTAAACATCGTTTTAAATTGCAAGTGAGTGAGTGCACTGCAATTCTATTATTTCCTCAACCGTTTCTCGATTGTCAGGCATTTAAGCTCCAGATCATTTGTTTTCAGTGATAATAAGCAAATGAATGAGCAGAACCTCCAGATAATGGGTTTAGAAATTAACACAAACCCCACAGCAGGAGGGGTCCTTCCCTCCTCAACCTCCAGGGGGAGCAGTCACTGGAGCCACAAGGGTTTCCATGCAGCCGATGAACACGGGAAACCCTCGTGACTCCATGACACTTGCCTTTGGGGATCAAAAAAAGCAGCACTGGCTCAGATGGTAAAGCGTCTGCCTGCAGTGCGGGAGGCCCGGGCTCGATCCCTGGGGTGGGAAGATCCCCTGGAGAAGGAAACGGCAACCCACTCCAGTACTCTTGCCTGGAAAATTCCATGGACGGAGGAGCCTGGTAGGCTTCAGTCCATGGGGTCGCAAAGAGTTGGACACGACTGAGTGACTTCACTTCACTTCACTTGGGGATCAAACGTTAGCCCACATGCCTCGTGATGTGGGAGGGCTTAGGAGCACTTGTTCAGTTGTCATTTGCTCATTCAGTCATTCAGTCGTTCAGGAAGTACCGTGCACATCCATGCACCAAGCGTCATACAGCTCTGAGGGCACACTGGCCAAGCACACTGATGGAGGCTGGTCACTCAGGGCCATGTGGGCTTTCAAGCCGGTGATGGGGAAGGGTGGAGCTTCCCGGGGGGCCCTGGTGCCCTTCCAGCAACAGGTAGTGTGTGGGGGGCAGGTGGTCAGGACACCCCCTCCCATCCTGCCTGAGTGGCTGACGCATGAGTCTGTCTCAGCAGGTGTAATTACAGAGATGTATGCTAATTCCTAACTTGGTTAAGGGATATTAACTTAGACGAATGAACCTCTCCTTTCCCAATAATTAGGTACCCAAACAAACACACGCTTTTCTCCCCAATTAAATGAATGGAAACTTTTAACTCTGGAGCTTGATTTCAGTATGCCCTATATGTTGCTGGTTTCCACGTCAGTGCTTCCTTTAACTTCACGAAAGCAAACGGCACCATAAAGAAGCATAATAAAATCATAACAGTAAAAACATCCTTTTGATTTTGGGGGGGACATAAAACGCTCATTTACAACGGGAAAAAAAGACACCATGTTCGGCTCACATGTCATGATGTTTCCAAGAGAATATGGTTTAAAGGGCTCGGGGGATGGCGGCATCCAGGTGGCACATTTCAAAATTGTATTTAACATCAAGCAGTAATGTCTCTTCCTTTGGTATTTGATGGATGGATCATGCCAAGCAACATTGTGTTTTATTAAATTACAAAATTAGTGGAAGTGGAAAGTGACTTGATGCATGTATACACTCTGGTGTAGGCAGTGATTTCCTAACTATGGCATGTGTACTACACATATTGATACTGAGAATGATGCTTTTAGAGCCATGAAGGCGAATGCCTATTATTTTCATGTCTGTGGCCACAGCCTGTGCATGCATGTAGCTTGGCTGGCCTTGGTGTGACAGGCTGTGAACAGGCTGAGAATGAGGCCCAGGAAACCATGCTCTTTCAGTGTCTCCTGTACCCACTGGTTGGAACTTAAGAGACATTTCCAACAGTAGGGTCACTGGGCCTAACATAGCCACCACTTTGATGTCTAGGACCTGGCATGGTGTGGATGGGATTGTAGCATGCCGTGCAGTACAGACCCATGGACCTACTTGGGTGAACATGAAGTCAGAAGATTAAAAAAATAGGTGTGTTTACATAGAGATGGACATGGGGAAAGGGGAGGAGAGGAGAGGGTGAGATGTATGGAAAGAGTAACCCAGAAACTTACATTACCATATGTAAAATAGATAGCCAATAGGAATTTGCTGTAGGGCTCAGGAAACTCAAACAGGGGCTCTGTATCAACCTAGAGGGGTGGGGTAGGGAGGGAGACGGGAGGGAGATTCAAAATAGAGGGGATACATATATACCTACGGCTGATTCATGTTGAGGTTTGACAGAAGACTGCAAAATTCTTATAAAACAATTATCCTTCAATAAAAAATAAATTAATTTAAAAAAATAGGTGTGCTTACCATTAGCACAGGTGACATTGTCATGGTAAGAGTCTCTGTGTGTAGGCGGGACTCCTGCTCAAAGCCAGAATGGTAATAGTGGCCTCCCCAGCCTGAACCCAAGGCGTGATGGACCCTTCTCGCCTTCCTCCCTGGTGCCAGCCCTCTCCTGCCTGCAGCCATGCCTAGCCCACCCGACCGGCCGGTGCCCACAGCCCACCCATTGCACAAGTGGGCGGCAGGGAGCTCCGCTCCGGGACACCAGCTCCCTGGCCATCACAGCGGTCATAAACCGGCAGGTGAAGCCAGAGGCGGGGTCACCCACTGCCTCAGACATGGATCCCAGTAATGGACCGGTCACAAGGACTGATGCTGAAGCTGAAACTTCAAAACTTTGGTCACCTGATGTGAAGAACTGACTTATTTGAAAAGACCCTGATGCTGGGAAAGATTGAAGGCGGGAGAAGGGGACGACAGAGGATGAGAGGGTTGGGTGGCATCATTGACTCTACAGACATGAGTTTGAGTAAACTCCAGGAGTTGGTGATGGACAGGGAGGCCTGGCGTGCTGCAGTCCATGGGGTTGCAAAGAGTCTGACAGGACTGAGCAACTGAACTGAACTGAACTGAACTGAAGTGAATGGGTGGGTCAACTGCCTCCTCGCTGCCATCCGGTCTCTGCCGTCTGCGTGCCTCGCTCCACAGAGAGCTGGAGAATAGGGATGCTAGAGTGGCCAGTACTTCTTCAGACCCTGTGCTGCCCGGAGTCTCACCGTTCTATTCAGGGTGTAATAGGCAGGTGTGAGCTCTAAAGTCCCGCTCAGCTATTGCTTGGCGCTGCGGTGGGCCCCTCCCCCAAGCAAGGGACTGTTAGTGAGCAACTGTCCGCCAGCGACCATTAGTGGTCCTCCTCAGCCATTGGCTGATGCCACAGTAGGCCCCACCCTGTCCCCTCCTGTATATAAAAGGAGCCCCAGCAACTGAGGGAAGATGATTTTTCGGAGAAGCTGGTCGGCCATCTTCTTGGTCTGCTTGCTTTCCGATGAGAGTCATTATTCCTTGTTCCAACAAGGTGTCTCCTGATGACATTGGCTTGGCAAGCACCGAGCAGAGGGGCCTAGGCTCAGTAACAGAATGAATCTGGCAAAAAAGTGGTCATGGGCCCAGCCCTACCTGTAAGCAGACTGAGCAGAGAACAAGTCCAGTGACCCTTAGGCCTCCATGAGAAATTCCACCCATAGTGACTGGATTCAGACGCCAAGGGCCCCTCGCCCCTGCCATATAGTGGGTGTGCCCCTGAGGTTGTTGTGATAAAGACAAGAGTCCTGCCTGGGCTCTCATAGGCAGTGATGCATTGGCACACTGGCCAGGAGGACCTGATGGAGAGGGTGGAGGCCCACCTGGAGGAGAGCTGAATGAAGACAGAGTTTGCAAAGGCAGAAGCCCCGAGAGACCCAGTGGTGGGTGCCTGAACCCTCGATGGACTCCAGCTCTCTTGACCCCGAGACCCTGACCTACGTTGGGGTCACCACAGCCCTAGTGACAGATGGATCTGAAGATGAGTTCCTGAGGGAGGGACTGATGGTGTGAGATCACGCCGTAGACACAGAGTCCGGCTCCAGGAGGTGGTTAATGACTGTGGTTGGGAGTCAGAGCTTCCTTCCCAGGTGACTGAGGTGTGTGGGAAACCACACAGATCCCCATGGCAACAACGACCACAGCAAAACCCAACGCAACAGATGCCAGAGCGTCTTACATGGAGGCCTTTCATATTGTTAATCACACAGTCTTCCATGATGAAGCGCTCAAGGTAAGAAACAGCTATCATTATTCCCATTTCACAGATTAGGAAACTGAGAGGCTAGAAGACAGAAACACAGCAGATGAAGGTGGGACGCTGGGCTTTAGCCTCACAGTCAGACTCCAGCTCCATCCTCCCCTGGGTCCTCAGCATCTCCTGGGCAAACGGTCCAATGAGAAGGATGGAGCATACGTGGGACCCGCTCTGTCCTGTGTAGCCCATGGACTTTCTCCACTCTTAGGTACCCTTTGAGGAACCAGGCACAGTGTCTTCTCCTTCAGATTGAGTTGGGCTGTGACAATAACATCAGACAGAACTGGATAGATTCTGGGGTGTTCTTTCTGTGAGATTTTGGACACAGTATCACATTGTCTGCTCCATGCTTGCTTTGTGGGTAAATGAGAATCATTCCCCCTTCCCCAGTGCTGTGAGGGTATGCATGTCTGCAGCAGACCCCTTGAAGGTCAGGCTTTGTCCTCCTCTGTCTAAACAGTCATAGGCTGGGGGACCCTGGCCTTTCAGATGGGCCCCATCCCCCTCTTTCATGTGTAAGCTGTTTCTGTGATCCTGAGGGGTTTTAGTTCTCATGGTCAGTCAAGTGGCTTTGGGGGTCCTGCCCTTTCTGGTCACCACCCTGCCGCTGGCATCCTGCTCCAGAGGTGGTCCTCGGTGCCCCCTGCCCCTAAGCACAAGATCTCTCCCTGTACCACTTGCTCCAGGCAGATCACCCTAAGTCTGGCCAGGACGAGGGAGTTGGTGTCACAAGGCAGTGTTGAGATGAGACATTTTTGTCCGTCAGAACCCACTGGGCACAATGCCCCGGACACACCCCATTAGCCTCCCTCCCCCGAGTCGCCCACAGTCTGCTCTGCATTCTGCTCCCTTCCTTCAGTGTGAGCTAGCAATTTTTTGTTTTGCTGACTCTTTTGCTAAGTCAGAGGTCACAGATGGGTGGCCTATGGGCCAGAGGCATTCAGCTCACAGGTGTGCTTTGTTTGGACCATAGCCTTTGGGAGTTTTGAGTTAGAGGGCAATATTTGCCATTGGGTGCACTGCCACAGTTTTGAGTTTCTTCAGAAAACTTGGACAGTCCAGCAAAAACTGCACCCCTTCCTGTGTCAATCAATCTGTTGTCCATCTGGCCAGAGCCCTGTCACTCCTGACACCTGACAGCAGGCGGCTGGGGAGTCCTTCTGCAGGCTGACCTGAGGCCTTTGGTCTCGCTGTGCACAACCCCGGAGGCTGATCAGATCATTCTCCTGAGCTGAGACAGTTGCTGATGGTAGCTGTTAGTATGTATCTGTTTATTAACCCATCCACCCATCATGTATCTATCCATCTATCATTTATCTAGCTACTGATCCATCATCTGGGTTTTTAAACTATATTACACACATGTCTGCAGCACTTAGCTCAGTGCCTGGCACACAGTAGGTATTCAGTAAATATTTGCCAAACCGATGAACAAATATATGATAGAGGATGAAGGCAAGGGCTCAAACAGGCTAAATTTCCGGCTTGTCCTGGGGCTCACAAACAGAAGAGCCAGACCCCCACGTCCAGCCTTTTTAGGGACCCCTTGGCTCCCTCTCCTGTGGGTCAGGTTGATGGGGGCTTGTTCTGGCCGCCTGAGCGCCCCTCTCTCACCCCTGCCTGTTTCTGTGCTGTCTTTGCCCGTGTCAAATGTCAAATGCTTCATTGCATCCTCCTGGTGACTCCGTGTGGACACCTCAGTGTCCACAGAGCCCCTTCAGACTGGGGCTCCATAGAGAGACCGTCCCTTTCCTCTAAGGAGTTCTCATTCCCTTAGGTGTTCATCAAACAAGGTCTGGTCCTGACTGAAGCATTTTGGTCTTTGCTGTCTCCCCTGACTTTTTCTAGAGCATGACGTTAGCAACGGCCACCACTTACTGCTCATGCACCGAAGGCCACAGCCTGTGTGTCATCTCCTGTTGCTGGGACAGTAGCCCTTGGTTCGCTGTGGCCGCACGGCTAGTCAGATATGTAGCCAGGACTTGACCTTAACCTTGCACTTGATTTTTAGATGAGGTCAGACTGTGGTCCAGATCCAGTCACTGCCTATTTCCTGTTTTTTGTATGGTTCTTGAGATAAGAAATTTTGCATTTTTAAATGGTCAAAGTAAATGCAAAAGAGGAATCATATTTTGCAATACATTAAAAATTACATGAAATTCAGATGTCAGCGTCCATAAATAAAGTTTTGTTGGAATATGGCCTGCAGCTTAGGTATTGTCTCTGGCCGATTGCAAACAGCATCAGCTGAGTAGAGTGGCTGCACAACTGAGTCTGTGTGACTCACAGAGTCTGAGGTGTTAACCATCTGGCCCTTTGCAGGAAACGTTTGCCTGTTCCTGCTCTAGGCTGGGACCCAGCAGATAGTTTTGAGGGGGGCTGAGGCTCAGAACCCAGGCATTTCCAGGAGGAGCTGTGGGTTCGGAGAGCTGGGGTGAGAGCCCTGTGAACAGCACCGGCCCTCGGGGTTGAGGGGTGTGGAGGTGGGGGTGTGTTGTAGCACAAGCAGGGGGCTGTGTCTCCATACGTCCTTGCCCAGCAGCCCTCGGTCAGCCCACACGCGTCTATTGGCCCAGACCATGCCGTGGCGAGAACGTGGGGTCAGGACGGTGCCACTCTGCTCTCAGACACAGGGCTAGGGTGGCCCTCAAGGATGGGCAACAGGCACTATGCTGTCATGATGGGCATGGCTGGCTCAGGGCTGATTTATGCGCTTTGCATTTATACCAGCTGGTTGTCCAGAAGGGTAGATGCAAAACCTTACTTTACTCAGTATGTTTTGGGGGCCAGAGAGTGTGGGAAAGAGGAATTCAGTCAAGGGTTAAAAGTGAACCACACCCTCTTTTCCATCCCCAAACAGGAGCTCCTTCATCCCCACTCCATCCCCAACACACATTCATGCTGGAACCATGTGGACGCAGAACTAGCTGAATCCGGGGGGGGGGGCCGAAAGGGCCTTAAATAGTATGCACTACGGTGCTTTTCAAACTTAATGTGTGCGCAAACCACCTGGAGAATCTCATTAAGCTGTGGGTTCTGAATCAATAGGTCCTTGGTGGGTCTGAGAGTCTGTTTCTAACAGGTGCCAGGTGCTGCTCTGTGTCCAGGCAAGGACCACTTGCCCCGGACAGAGCACAGGATCTTGTGCTGTGGATTTGTGCGTGTGGTTTGCAGACCAGCTGCAGAAGCTAGAGACATCTTAGAACTGCAGCTACCAGCCCGGCCCTCTCTGGTGACTGGGAAGCTTACTCAGGTATGAGAGTGCTGCGCTAGTCTTTTATTCCAGGTCCCTCTCCCTTGCCCTGCACCTCCTGTCTGTTTAGCAGCCAGCTGGGCTTCCTGCCATGACTTGAGAGAATCATTAACCATCCCCTGATACCTAAATCCCGAGGCCTCTCACCTGGAGCAGGTGATGCAATATTGCTCTCAGGAGCAGCAGCTCAGTTATAAGCCAGTGCCGGCCATCTTTGGCCTCTGCCCGGGTAATTTTCCATCCAGGGGCTTGTTTTTGAAACTACTGCTTGCTTTCTCTGTTCACAGAGTCTTAATATGCAGGCCCTGTTGCTCCCTTGGGAGGGAGTCACGTGGGGGCTGGCTGGGGTGCTCTCAGCTGTGCTGGGACACAAGCCAGGCTCTCTGAAATGCACCCACCAGGGGCCCCCAAAGGCTTTTCCTAAGCTGGGACCTTATATTTTAAATCCGGCCATCACAAACCTACCCTTCCAATATTGTGCTAATCTGCTCAAGCAGTTTTGTGTGATGCAGCAGAGAGAAGCATAATTTTATCTTTAATGAAAGCACAAATTACATGTTTCAGAGAGTATAAAATTATTGCAGAGATAGAGTGTTAGTTTCCTAGGAACCTAGCTAAAGCATCTTTCTAGAGAGTGAGAAAGTTAACCTGAAACCTATCAGAGAGTTGATATTTGCACTGCTGCTAATTCTTATTATGAAAATATTAAATTTTTATTTTCATGATAGGTTTTAATTTGCACAGTTGCTCTTGTGTTAGCAGGTGGAGCTCTGGGATTCTGGAACCCTTATTTTGACTTTTGGCTCTTAAATAAATGAAGCTTTCAAAAATGTCGGGAGTAATGCTGAAATAGAATGTAGTTAGATTTCACAGTGACTATAATTGTGATTACAGTTAGATGACTGTAACGATACAAAAGACACCTTATCTTTATAATTTATGATCCTCCTGGACCAAACTCAACATCTTAAAAATGCAACATTTCAGTACCATCTGGGAGATTTGCCCAACAAAATTATGTATAAACAAAGTTCTTTATTGACTCGCTGAGATCCAAGTGGAATCAATTATACATTATTGTTGTCTTTGTCGGTGCTGCAAAGTGTACAGCAGTTAAAGACCCACATTCCATAAATCATCTGAGTGTAATTTCCCCAGGGGCTAAGTTTGGTGTGGAAACAAAGCATTGTTGGTATTTTCTGCTTAGATTTTTTTGATCCCATTCAGAGAGGGAGTCTATTCATTTTCCTTGAGATCCCCAGTGAAACTTGCCAGGTTCACTGAATTTGGCATCAAGTCTTGCTCTGGAGGCCTCAGCTCCCTGGAGTGTGTTGTGGTGTGTGGCGAAGGGGAGGTGGATGCAGTGACGCAGGCGGAGCTCTGGCCTCTAGCTGCATCATTTTCACTTGTGTGCCCTCAGCGTTAAAATTCAGAGTGTTCTGCAACACAAGTGAAAGATGGCACCGAGCTCTGTGTCACTGAAAGAAAAAAATCACTTGATTTCATAAAAG
Source organism: Bubalus kerabau (assembly GCF_029407905.1). Taxonomy (NCBI): domain Eukaryota; kingdom Metazoa; phylum Chordata; class Mammalia; order Artiodactyla; family Bovidae; genus Bubalus; species Bubalus kerabau. Next base: position 48,568,507 of record NC_073645.1, on the reverse strand, counting down.
TGGCTACCCTCCCCTCCCCCATTCAAACCCCAGGGGTGCAGAATTTGTATTATGCTATTCTGTGCACGGTTATCTCAGAGCTCACGAGGGATGGTACTCTGAAATATTCCACCAACAATTAAAATAGGCTGACAGCCCTTATCTCAAAGAAAGTGATGGAGGAGACTGATGTTGACCATGTTCACATTGACCAATCAGAGAGGAACATCATGGTGAGTGGACACGAGAGGAACTGGCCAGGGCTTTCCTATTTTGCACTTTCACCAAGCCCTGCCTGAGGTTGGCTGGCCCCTAGGTGAGGAGCTGGTGGGCGGAGGATGGCTCTTCGACCCAGGTCTGAGGGTGGCAAGAAGGACTCAGGGAAGCAGAGCCTGGGGAGGTTGGTGAGAACAGACTTGTGAAGAGGCCACTTGTATCCTGAGCGTGCTGGGGACCGACCACAGGTTTCTTCCAAGTGGGGGCAGTGAAGAGGCAGACCTGCGATCAGGGCGCTCTTTGGCTGCTTGCAGAGCACGGGGGAGGGCGTGTTTAGGAAGCATGGTGTAGGAGGTGACTTGCATCTGTAGAAGCAGGACAGAAGATTCCAGACTGCGGTGCACGACTTGCAGGAAACAGCTGCAGACCTGCTCTTTGCAAGGATGTAGGGTCAGTCCTGGAGAAGGCAATGGCACCCTACTCCAGTACTCTTGCCTGGAAAATCCCATGGATGGAGGAGCCTGGCGGCTGCAGTCCATGGGATCACTAGGAGTCCCACATGACTGAGTGACTTCACTTTCACTTTTCACTTTAATGCATTGGAGAAGGAAATGGCGACCCACTCCAGTGTTCTTGCCTGGAGAATCCCAGGGATGGGGGAGCCTGGTGGGCTACCATCTATGGGTCGCACAGAGTCAGACACGACTGAAGCGACTTAGCAGCAGCAGCAGCAGGGTCAGCCCTGGAATTTCCATTTGCCCAGGACAGTCCATCCTACCTTTCCTTCTTGAACGTCTTCACCTCTCCCTGTCAAGGGATTTTTGATCTTGCAGACAGGGTCATACGGCCCTTTGATAAGAGATGCACTTTCACATCTTCAAGGTGACCCTCCCAGCCTTCAGTGCTCTCCTGGTTCTCTCCCAGGGAGAATACCAGGTCCCTGCTCCCTAAATCCTAGTAGGGGGAAGAGGAAAGCCTTTGCTTCCCCAGGGCGGTGGCTGAGACCTCAACCCTATTTTTTTGACCGTGAATATCCAGAATTTTCCCTTGATTCATAGAAAGCACTCAGTAAATGCCTGCTATTATTTTTATTATATGCTTTTATCAATAATAATATCCTTAGGCCTGTAATAGATGTCCAATGAATATTTGCTAAATATCGAGCATTAGATAAATGAGGGTTGTGCTAATTGATAAAACAAAACAAAACAAAACAAAACCGTGGCTTAATAATTAACTTTGGAACAAGGAAGTATTTTAGTTTGGCGTTTTTCTCCTGGTGAACTGCTGTGCTCTAGTAAAAATTTTCATCTCTCTCTAGTGTGTCAAATGAGACAGTTTTGGAAAATCAAAGATCCCCGAGATTCCTTGACCTTTGAGTAGGTGTTTGAAAGGTCCTTTCTCTTTTCCTCTCTCTTCCCTCCTCTCCCTTTTCTGCCATGTGGAGGATCTATAGATAATGGAGCCGTTTTATCATTCTGAAACATTTTCAAGCCCCAAAAGGAATTGCAAGGAGCAGGAAATCTGGTTGCCTGGGAACCCCTTCCCTGAGTGACAATCCAGCACAGTGTCCTCAACTGCCATCAGGAGTCACTGGGAGAAGTACTCTGAGGAACAAAGTCTGTTCCTTCCAAAACAACCCAAAGCACACCATTCGTTAGGAAATTGCCGGTCTCCTGTGTGTGTCAAGATGGCAGATTCCCCTGAGCAGAGTCTTAGAGCTTCTCTTCAAAGAACTGTAAAGCTTCCTCTTACTGAACACCAGAAACCATGTAAGTTGTGGTTATCCTTTGAGACTGGTTACCCAGGAAGGTCAGAGCTATGTTTGGTGCCAGTGATCGTTAGTAGCATTGCATCTGTGACATGTTAGCAGTTTTGTATTCAGTTTCTAATTGGATTCTTACAACAATGCTGTGAGAGCAGTGCCCAAACCATTCCCATTTAAAAAATGGGAAATAAAGGCTTAGATGAGTTTATGCGTCCCATGGCTGGCGAGTGATAATGTTAACTGAGGATCCTGGAGTAGTGTTCTTTCTTTACTTGCTTCTATTTGCTGGCGGTTCCAGAGATACCCAGGCAGGGTGATGTATCCTTAGTAACTAAGAACAGAATATGAACAATTAAATTCTGTCTATTCTGATCCATAATAAGAACGATGCCTGGAAGTGTTGTTTATAATATACACTGAAAGCTTTAAACTCAATAAATATTTATGTAAACACAGCTCTTACTAAAGATTTAGAAGTTCTTTGCAAAGACTGTTTCTAAATGTTAATAACTCTGAATAATTCCTATTGTATTAAAGATGTATGTTATGAGATCTGGACTGAATACATGAGGGTGATGTGACTGGTGTTCCACGTTCTGGAAAAGATGTGCATTCATCCAATTTGATGGGTAGTCAGAGGCCCTACTATGTATTGGGCTGGGCAGGAAAAACATGATGAATAATCCATGGTCCGTCTATGTGTCTTATATAACTTAACCAGGCAGCAAGAGGAATGCCATCTTACCTCCAGGCCAAGCACAGGTAGGCGGGCTGCCAGTGGGGTGGGGGGGGGGCATGGGAAGCAAGCAGGGGCTCATGGATTCATCCCATTCGACCCTCACGGGAGTCCTTCCCAGTGGGAGAGGATGCATCTGTTTCACAGATGGGATTTTGAGGAGGTTACTCAGCATCACATAGAGAGCAAGAAACAGAACAGGCTTCCACCAGCGGTGGGAAAGCCCAGGCACTTTCCAGGATCCCATGAGGCTCCACATACCCTTCTGATTTCTTTAAGAGAGGTGCCAGGTGTACCGGGTGTGGAAAAACAGTTGTGGGTACAGTCAGGGAGAACTGGAGGTGGAAGGGTGGGGCAGGAGCCCAGAAATCTCTCTCTGGAGGGGATAAGCGACCTCTGAGGATTACATAGAGGGCAGACTGGCTTTCAGCTGACTTGGTGGGGGAGGGGCATTGTCTTCCCATTTATTGAGCTATAACTGACCTATATCCCCGTAGAAGCGTACTGATTTGATTTATGTACATCTTGAAATTATCATCACCACAAGGTGAGTGAACGTCCATGGTTTTATTGGGGGCCATTTTTGCAGAGAGAGCGACAGGAGCGAAATGGAAGCAGCAGGGAAACGCGGATGCTGCTTGGGGAGGGTGGGTGACGGGCAACAACAGGAAGTGAGACTGAGCGGCAGGTGTGTGCTCTGGGGTGGGGACTGGACCAGAGTGAGTCCAAACCCTGGCCCCAGCATCTGTGATCACTGTGCCTGGGTGATAAGAACCGTGTCAGAGAGGCACTCAGCACAGTGCCCACCCAGCACAGAGTGAGGGAGGTGCTGCGCGCTTGTCAAGAGATGGGAGCGTTTCAGGGTTTGGGGACAGGAAAAGACATGGTCTGTGCCATTGGCTTCCTAGGTTTCAGGGTCTATTGATTCTGACCCTTAAGAAGGCTAAACTTTAAAAAAATTATTAATCCATAGCAACTCGGTGAAAAAATGGGAAACAGTGTTTAACTCGTATCTCCAAATTGGCACATTTCTCAAACTTTCAAAAAAAGTGGGTAGAACTTGTTTTTTTTTTTTAATTGCTTTGTATATTAATTTATCTAGAAATGAGTCACCTATTAAAATTGTGATGGTCCTGGACTTTACTCAAACCTTGTATTTCTTAGGTTCTTTTTGGGTGTCAGAATTATTTTTATTTTTTTAATTTTATTTTATTTAAAAAAAAAATTATTTTACTGAATTGGTTTACAATGCTGTGTTAATCACTGCCATACAGCAGAGTGTCTCAGTTATTGTTGTTCTTCAGTTGCTAAGTCATGTCCGAATCTCTGTGACCCCCATGGACTGCAGCACGCCAGGCTTCCATGTCCTTCACTATCTCCTGGAGTTTGCTCAAATTCATGTCCATTGAGTTGGTGATGCCACCCAACCATCTCATCGTCTGCCGCCCCCTTCTCCTTCTGCCTTCAATATTTCCCAGCATCAGGGTTGTTTTCAGTGAGTCGGCTCTTTGAATCGCATGGCCAAAGTATTTGAGCTTCAGCTTCATCATCAATCCTTCCAATGAATATTCAGGATTGATTCCCTTTAGGATTGACTGGTTGGATCTCCTTGCGGTCCAAGGGACTCTCAAGAGTCTTCTCCAGTACCACAGTTTGAAAGCATCAATTCTTTGGGGCTCAGCCTTCTTTATGGTCCAACTCTCACATCCATACATGACTACTGGAAAAACCATAACTTTTACTATGTAGACCTTTATCAGCAAAGTAATGTCTTTGCTTTTTAATATGCTGTATAGGTTTGTCATAGCTTTTCTTCCAAGGAGCAAGCATCTTTTAATTTCATGGCTGCAGTCACCATCTGCAGTGATTTTGGAGCCCAAGAAAATAAAATCTTTCACTTTTTCCCCTTCTATTTGCCAAGAAGTGATGCATATATGGGGCTTCTGAGGTGGCTCAGTGGTAAAAAATCTGCCTGCAGTGCAGGAGATGCAGGAATGATCCCTGGGTCAGGAAGATCCCCTGGAGGAGGGCATGGCAACCCACTCCAGTATTCTTGCCTGGAGAATCCCATGGACACAGGAGCCTGGTGGGCTACAGTCCACAGGGCCACAAAGAGTTGGCCATGACTGAAGTGACTGAGCACACACACACACACGATACACATGTGTATATAGTCTCTTCCATTATAGGGTGTTGCAAGACTCTGAATGTCGTTTCCTGTGCTGGACAGTAGGAACTTGTTGTTTATCCGTTCTCCATATAAAAGCTTGCATCTGTTAACCCCGAGCTCCCGCTCTGCCCTCCCCTGCCCCCTTCCCCTTGGCAGCCACGGGTCTGTCCTCTGTGCCTGTTGCTGTTTTGTAGATAAACTCATCTGTGTCAGGCTTCATATTCCACGTATAAGTGATAGCATGTGATATTCGTCTTTCTCTGACTTACTTCACTTAGTATGATCATGTCTAGGTCCGTCCATGTTGCTCCAAGTGGCATGATTTCATTCTTTTTTATGACTAAGTAGTATTCCATTATACACACACACACACACACACACACACACACACACACACACACACTGCATCTTCCTTATCCACTCATGTTGATGGGTATATAAGTTGCTTCTATGTCTTGGCTATTGTGAATAGGGCGGCTATGAACATGGGGTGCTTGTACCTTTGTGAATTTTAGTCTGGCTATGTTGGGTGTCACAGTTCTGTCCCTGTCTCTGGGAATGCCTCCTACTCCCTCCCAGAATCCCTGTACTGGTCCCACTTACACTGATAACTCACACTGTAACTACAACTGCTTCCTTCGAGTGTTCATTTATTTAACTTCATAAAACTAAGGGAAAAGGAAAGAAAAGGATCATAATTCATTATTCTAAAACATTTTTTTTCATTTTGCCATCTTTGTGCACTGGTATGTTTATTTAGGGGTTCATTTGTAAGTCCCTGCTGGTATAGAACCTTGTTCAGAACCACAGTCACGATGATCTATTGTATTTCCTGAGCACTGAGTTTAGCAGAGGGCTTTACGTACTATAGAAAGTGTAACAGAGTTCTGAGCACTGGCTGTGGATTCAAATCCCTGACCCTTCTTGCACTAACTCTGTTGATTCCTTTGCTCCAACTGTGGGCTAAATGCTTCCATATGTTATTTATCAAATGCCTCTATCATGTATGTGACATTATAACTCCCTTTTTATAGAAGAAACAGAAATTTAGAGCTAATAAGTAGCTTGCCCAGGGTCACAGAGCTAAGTTCATAGTTAGCATTTGTCTTATCGTGTTTTGAATCAATCTCCTGTGAACAAAGCACAGACATTTGAATTAATGAATGACCCGTTTGTCTCAGAAACACATATTTTTCTGATTCCTAAGAGTGAAGCCATATAGAAAACATTTAAAAGTCGTTAGAGATGCTGAATTTCAGAAAGCTTCAAAATGCCTTTCTCCAGTTTGTACTCACGGCAGCAAAAGATCTTTAAAATAGAGTGTTACAATTCATGGAAAGATCCCCAGTTGATTGCTATTTAATGGGAAGGATGTGTATGTGGGAGGAAAAAGCAGTCTTGGCAAATTTCCAGTGGAGGAGGAAAACACATCCATTATGTGACACGCTTGTCATGACCGGGGTTCGTATGTGTCACCAGTTAACCATGTCCCCTACACCTTAACCACACATAAAGGCATCTGGCCCTGCCCTTGCCAAGGATTCAGGCTACGTTAAGGATGTGGCACTGAGGGGCCAAAGAGGGATGTTGTCTTGTCAGAAAGGAAGATCCAGAATGAAGGCTTGGAGCTGAAAAGAACCATTTGGAGGAAATGCAGCAGCCAGCATAGGGGCTTACTCAGTAAACCCTGGAAAAGGGACGAGCAAAGCGGCTGAGTTTCAGAGAAAGACCACATCTGGGAGAAGCGAAGCCCAGGAATACTTCAGGGAAAGAAGGTTCTGGAATGAGGGCAGGGCTCCTTGGTGCACCTGGACCCTCACAGGGACCCAGGCTGCATGCCCACCTCCTGGCCTGGTCTCAGCCTTGTCCTTTGACCCCACGGCTGGGATATGATGACCTGGGGCATGAGCCCCTGCTGGTCCGGCTTCCCGGCGCCTTCTGCTGTGATACGCACTTGACTCTGGGTTGGCCTTTCTGGGACTTTACTGAAAGCCTGGGTGATTACAAGCGCCTCTCAGTTGGTCACTGAAATTCCAGACAGTTTCCCGGTGGGAAGAGATATCCTTGCTTAGTACCTGGCTTCCCTGCTGTCCCCCGTATGTGGAGTTCAGGGCCAGGCAGTAATTCAGAGGCAGAATTATTCACAGCCACAGACTCCACTTTCTGGGCCTCTCTCCTTTCCTGGATTTCCTCCGTAATTTCTAATCATCCTGGCAGCCCTGACTTCTCCCCAAGTCCTCCTGTCAACAGGCTGATCCAAGGGCCCCCTCCATGTGGGGTGGAGGGTTCTTGAAGGAGGAGCAATTAAATGTGAATCATGCCCTCTGTGACTTTCTTTCAGGGGTTGAACTACCTCCAATTTCTCTGCCTAATTTTGGTTGCTCTCCAGTGCCTCCAAAAATTATTTTTTAAAGATTTTTGTTGAGAGTTTATAATTATTATAACCAACATGAGGCTTAGTCTGACACATGCTGCTCTGTATGACCAGGAGGCGGAACTCCAATAAGCTTATAGTTTTATTTTTTGCATTTTGTTTTGTTCTGGTTGTGTTTCTGAGCACTAATTTTGGTTGTTTCCAATATAATTTGAATTCTTTATTTTCCCCCTCAAGGAATGAAAAAGAGGGACTAAAGTAACTTCCAATCTAATAATTGTGGGCTCCCAAACTACTTAAAATTTTTTTTAATGAAAAATATTTTTACATTGGAACATTTTTAAATGTTTTAATTATGTCACAAGGCTTTGTGAGCATTTTATAAATTGTGAAAGCAGTTGCACCTTTTTAAAAATATAAGTTTAATTTTTATTTTATTTTGAGGTATAGTTGCTTTGTGATGTGTTGGTTTCATGTGTACAGCAAAGTCATCTAGATATGCATATACAGGTCTCCATTCTTTACTGGATTGTTTTCCCTTACAGGTTATTACAGAGAATTGAGTAGAGTTTTCTGTGCTGTATAGTAGGTCCTTGTGATTGTCTATTATTTATATATAGTAAGGTATATGTGTTAACCCCAAACTCCTAATTTATCCCTCTCCCCAAATTACTTATTTTTATTTTTAGGATTTTTAAGAATTGAAGTATAACTGATGTGCGTCTCTGAGCGTGCTATGTCATTTCAGTCATGTCCGACCCTGTGACCCTATGGACTGTAGCTCACCAGGTTTCTCTGTCTATGGGATTCTCCAGGCAACATAGTGGGGTGGGTTTCCATGCCCTCCTCCAGGGGATCTTCCTCACCCTGGGACTGAATGTGGGTCTCTGTCCTGCATCGCAGCAGATTCTTTATCCCTGGGCCACCAGGGAACTGATTTGAATTTCTTAATGTTTATATTCTTCTTGTGTCTTCCAACCTGCTTATCTTCTTCTGATGCCTTCTAGCATCTGTTTTGAATCTTCCTCTCCTCTTTGGTTATTAGAGAATCAGGTTGTTTTTGTCTTATTCCATTTGGGCTGCTGTGATAAAAATACCGTGAACTGGGTAGCTTATACACTAGGAATAGTCGTCTCTCATCGTCCTGGAAGCTGGGAGTGCAACCACGATCATGGTGCCTGCAACTTTGGTGTCTGGCTGGAGCTCACATTGGGTTCAGAAATGATGCTTCTCCCTGTGTCCTCACAGGATGGAAGAGGCAGGGGATCTTTAATAAGGTCACCAATTCCATTCATGAGGGCTTTACAGTTACCCTCATGACCTAAGCAAAGAATCCATCCCCTAATACCATCACCTTGGGAATGAAATTTCAGCATGTGATTTTAGGGGGACTTAAAAAAACATTCTGCCCATGGCACCTCTGATATCTTTGAGATGGGTAAGAAATACTCTCTCAATTTTCAGCAACCATAAAGTCACTGGGATTTACAAAGTTCTTAGCCATAGCCTCTCTGTTTCATGATCTGGTTGTAATGGCCTCCTCTTCCTCTTTTCTTGGGCAGTTTCCCTCAGGTCAGATGCCACGTCCTCCATGAATGAAAGTGGGGTCTCTATGTGGTTTCTCCTTTACATTGATTTCTGCTGACCATTGATTGGTTTGCTTCTTGCATGATCTGCCCTAGTCATAGATCTAATTGAAGACTGATGAGAGAGTATCAGGACTGTGACGCTAACTTTTATGGACATTGGTGAGGAGCTTCAGATTTGGAGGCCTGCCTTATCCCTCAGCGTCTCCCGCATCTTCAGTTGTGTTTTACAGTACTCTGCAGGTATGCATCCTTTTGTGCTTTGGAGCTCTGGCTCTTTCCTTGTTCATTTTATGATGATGCTTTCCCTTCATTTTCAGATTGTTTGCAATGACTTTGAAAGGGGTGGGAGAAGTTGGTTTACTCACCTATCTTTAACCAAAAAGTTCCCCTTGCTCCCATTTTAAGGGGTCATGAATTACTAAGTAAGGATGCGGGTAGTCATTGATTTTTGCATGGCCTGGCATCACCGACTCGATGGACATGAGTTTGAGTAAACTCCTGGAGTTGGTGATAGACAGGGAGGCCTGGCGTGCTGCGATTCATGGGGACGCAAAGAGTCGGACACGACTGAGCGACTGAACTGAACTGAATACCGTGCAGTTAGGAACACCACACTCATACTTTTCTAGGTAGTTTTAAAAAATGAAATGGTCTTGTATTTCATATTTTTCTTTCATATTTTCATAAATGTTTATATCTTTTTTTTTTTAGGTTTGAAGGATGCATGATTAGAATGTTTTACTTTCTTTCTCTTGGTATGGTTTTTGCTGTTTCCTAAACTTAAGTGCAAGCTGAAGACTACCCATGAGGTCAGGGTGTTCTCCAAGCTTGTTTTGAAAGGATTGCTGTGTGAGTCTGTTTCAGAAGTGAGAGTGATCTATACTTTATGCTCCAATGTGGACCATTTCATGTTATCAGAATAGAAATGGAGACTTTAAACTGCTTTAACCAAAGCTTAGCTATCACAGAAGAAGGGAGAAACTCTGGGATGGGAAAGCAAGAAGTTCAGAGTTCAGAAGTGTGTCTTGCTTGCCCTTGGCCATGTGGGTCCCTATTCTTTTCCTTCTCCCCACCCCCCAAACCTATGCCATGAGGACGGACACAGACCTGGCTCCTCCACTGCCTGGCTGGGATGGGACCTTTTTCACGATGGTGTCAGGGCTAGCCTGTTCCTAGTTAACTTTCTCTTTTATGACCTGCTCTCTCCAGCCCAGGTTAAGGGAGCCATCTTTGTCTAAGGAAAGAGTTCACCAATGTATTTACCAAAACAAAATGTCAGCTTTCTACCTAGAATGCAGACACTCTGACAGTTTTTGTAGTTTGTGTCCCTTTGTGAACTACGAGGTTTAATGAGAGAAAGTTTGCCATACAGGACAATGTGTGCAGAGTGCCAGGGAGGTGTCATGGCAAGTTCTGGGCAGTGTCTTCACACAGTGAAGCGAGGTGATGGCTGGAGAAGTCCTCAGGGGAATTGGGGTTGAGGGCAATGTGGTGGACTTTAGCCCTGTGGGGAGGAGGAGGAGGGGTTTGGGGTAATGGTAGGAATAACCCTATGGATGCTGAGAGCATGTGGTGTGCCTGGGGGATGTGAGGATCTAAGGAGATAAAGGGAACAGACAAGGGAGCAGGTGTGCACCCCTGTTCAGGCAACATTTGGTCCCTGAGGTTCTTCCATCAGAATCAATGTGCCTTTGTGTGTGGGCAAAGTCTAAACATCATTGGCCAAGATGCACACTGGTTTATATAGGATGCATAAACAGCAAGGGCCTCCTGTATAGTGTGGGGAACTGTATTCAACTTCCTGTAATAAACCATAATGGAAAAGAAAAAATACTACCTGCTGAAGGTCAAGTTTTCTGACCTAAACTTAATTTTTAACCTTTAATGTACACAATTTCAAACATAAACAGAGTCATACAGTACACCCACCCCTGTACCCATCATCCACCTTCAACAGTTATAAACATTCACCCATAATATTTTCATTAGTATTTATATCTACTCTCCACATATTTATTTTTATAGTTGTTAGTTTTTGAGGTAAAATGTACAAACTTTGCAGCACACATTTCGTAAATGTGTTCTGTAAATGTCTATGAGGTCGGAGGTTTTATAGTGCCATTCAGATCTTCTGTATCATTGCTAATTCTTCTAATTGTTCTATCAAGTACTTGGAGATTAAAATCTCCAACTCTGATTATGGTTTTGCTGGTTCCTCCTTTTTTGAAAAAATTTATGTTAACTTACTCTTTTTTAAAAGTATAGTTGACTTACAATATTATATTAGTTTCAGGTATACAGCACAGGGATTCAATAATTTTACAGATTGTATTCCATTAAAACTTATTATGAGATTATGGCTATAATCCCCTGTGAAAAAGTAAAAGTTAATACAGTATTTCTTTTGGTTCCTTTTTAGGTGTTTTTGCTGTCTCTATTTTAATTATTTTTTTAGTGTTTCCTATAGGGATTACATTATCTATCTTTGATCACAATCAACTTAAATTTAACATTACACTAGTTTATGTATAATGTAGGAATATTATAAACAGGGCTTCCCTGGTGGCTGAGATGGTAAAGCATCTGCCTGCAATGTGGGAGACTCAGTTTCGATCCCTGGGTTGGGAAGATCCCCTGGAGAAGGAAACGGCTATCCACTCCAGTATTCTTGCCTGGAAATCCCATGGACACAGGAGGCTGGTAGGTTACAGTCCATGGGGTGGCAAAGAGTTGGACACAACTGAGCCACTTCACTAGTTCCACCAATCTACTCCACTGGTACTAGAAGCTGAACTCACCTTTCATTAAAGAAAAAAAAAATTAAAAAACATACATAAATTTAAAAAATTCTTTAGGGGTGCAGTTCTATGGACTTTTTTTTTTTAATTAGAACTTAAAAATAATTTATTTGGCTGTTCTGGGTCTTAGCTACCACATGTGGGGTCTAGTTCCCTGACCAGGGATTGAACCTGGTCCCCCTGCACTGGGAATGAAGAGACTTAACCACTGAAGTACCAAGAAGTCCCTGGTTCTATGAGTTTTGACACCTGTGTGTCTTCATGTAACCGTTGCCACCCCCGCCCCCTAAATGTCCTCATGTTGCCTTTCTATAGTGAGACCTTCCCCTTACCTATAGTTCTTGGCAACCATCAATCCATTTTCCGTAGCTATAGTTTATCTTTGAGAATGTCAAAGAAATGGACTTGTCCAATATGTAGACCTTCGATACTGCTTCTCTCTCATAGTACATTTTTGCCGACACAATGGACATGGGTTTGGGTGGACTGCGGGAGTTGATGATGGACAGGGAGGCCTGGCGTGCTGCGATTCATGGGGTCGCAAAGAGTCGGACACGACCGAGCGACTGAACTGAACTGAACATTTTGTATTGCGTCTATTTGTCCCACGTAGCAGTGGTGTGTCGCTTTTTCCTTCTTTACTGCTGAATGATAGTCAACTGGACAGATGGGCCACACTTTATTATTCACCTGGTGAACAATATCTGGAATATTTCCAGCTTCTGGATTTCACAAATAAAACTATTATGAATTTTTGTGTACAAGTTTTTGTGTGAGCATTCACTTCAGTCAGTTCAGTCGCTCCATTATGTCCAGCTCTTTGCGACCCCTTGGACTGCAGCACACCAAGCTTTCCTGTCCGTCAACAACTGCCTAAACTTGCTCCAAACATGTCCATCCAGTCGGTGATGCCATCCAACCATCTCATCCTCTGTCATCCCCTTCTCCTTCTGCTTTCAGTCTTTCCCAGAATCAGGGTCTTTTCCAGTGAGTCGGTTCTTCGCATCAGGAGGCCAAAGTATTGTAGCTTCAGCTTCAGCATCAGTCCTTCCAGTGAATATTCAGGGTTGATTGCCTTTAGGATGGACTAGTTTGATCTCCTTGAAGTCCAAGGGACTCCTCAAGAGTCTTCTCCAACACCACAGTTGTGTGAGCATAAGTTTTTGCTTTTTTTTAGGGCAGGTACTCAGGAATGGAATTGTTGGGTCATTCGATAAGTGCATATTTAGCTTCATTTGTCTGCCAAACTGTTTTCCAGAGTGACTGTACCATTTTATCTTCCTGTCGTCAATGTGTAGAGTTGCAGTTGCTCCATATCCTTGCCAGCATTTGTTATTGCTATTATTTTAAAATATTTTAGTCCTTCTAATAGTGTATAGGTATTTTACTATGATTTTAATTTGCATTTCTCTAATGGCTAATGATGTTAACATCTTTTATGTGCTTATTTACCATCTTCAAACAGTCATTGGTGAAGTGTCTGTTCAAGTTCTGTTCTCATTTTAAGAACTGGATTGTTTGCTTTCTAATTGTTGAGTTTTGAGAGTTCTTTTATATTCTGGGTATAAGTAGCTTGTTGAGTATGTGATTTGTAAATATTTTCTTCCAGTCTGTAGCTTGTCTCTTTATTCTCTTGATTGTATGTTTGAATGAGGACAAATCTCAAATCTTAATAAAATTTACCTTGTCTTTTTTTATGCTTTATGCCTGTCAAATTATTATTGCTGAGTAGGAGTAAGAGCCAAATACCTCCTCTTCTAACATTTGCTGATGAGAAGTTCTATTTTTAACATAGTGATCTTGGTGTCATTTCTTTGTACTCTTCATCTTACCCCAGTTTTTGATGATTTTCCTCTAAAGAGTTTTATCATATTTATTTTATATTTATATCTCTGATTCATTTTGAACTGATCTTTATATAGGCCAAGGTTTATTCTTTGTGTGTGGCTGACAATTGTTCTAACATTGTTGTAGAAACTACCTTCTTTTTTTTAAAAAATGTATCTTTTTCTTGCCATTTGCAGCAACACAGGTGGACATAGAGATGATCATACTGAATGAAATATACAGAGAAAGACAAATATATGATATTGCTTACATGTGGAATCTAAAAAAATAAAATATACAAAAATGCATCTCTCTCTCAATAGATTCTTTACCATCTGAGCTACCAGGGAAGCCCCCCGGTAGAATTCTAGAGCTCAGTAAAAGTAAATGAAATATGCAGTTAAAAAAAAAATAGTACATACCTCTTTCTCCACAGTATACCAGTTCTCTGGTTATCTGCCCAGAGACAGAAACTGTTATGAAAATCTAGTGGATTTTCCCAGTAAAATTGTATGTATATGTAAGTATAAGAATGTGTATTTTCTGAAACACCCCAGCAATGGTAGCATACTCTATCCACAGTTTATGGCCTTGCTATTTTTTCACAATATGGTATATTGGAGAATATCCCATATTAATACAAGAACTGCCTCATTCTTTGAAATAGCTTTATAATGTTCTGTTGTGTGAATGCAACGGTTTACTTAACTGGCTCAGGATAATACACCCTTAGGATGTTTCAACTCACTTGCCATTCAGTTATATCCTTCTAATTATCTTATTCACAGGAGAATCAGGTTCCTATAAAAGTATAAGCAATAGGTAACATCCTTCCTATTTAAAAAAAAAAAAAAGCATAATATAGCAGGGCTGCTTTCCCTTCAACGAAGATAAAAGAAACATTCTACAAGTGCAAAAGAATGATCTTCAAATGAAATTTAGACAGAAATACATCAAGAATGTCTCTCACAATGAAACTTCCCTCTTTAAGAACAGGAAGGCAGGGATTCTTATAGGTACTTATAGTGCCGCCTAACAATGGAATTAAGTGGTCTCATTTCTTTTCTCAAAAGGCCCTGCTAAAGAAGCTATTTCTGAGCAGGGCTTTGGTTTCTATCTTCTGACTGTAAGGGCTGCTCACGTGTCAAGCAGACCTATAAACCTGGACACAAAGACCTTCCTTCAGTCCCAGGTTTATCTGTTCTGTCAAAGCTCATGCAAAGAGCAGGAGAGGGCAGGTTGGTGATGGTCTGTGAGGTCCCCCTGAGGCGCTGAGACCCATGTTGCTGTTGACACGTCTGGGTAGTTCGACTGCCCAAATTCAGGAAATACAATGGGCTTCCCTGGTGGCTCAGTGGTAAAGAATCTGCCTGCCACTGCAGGAGATGTGAGAGATGCTGGTTCTATCTCCAGGTCAGGAAGATCTGCTGGAAGAAAATGGCAACCCACTCCAGTATTCTTGCCTGGGAAATCCCATGGACAGAGGAGCCTGGCAGGCTACAGTCTGTGGGGTCACAAAAGAGTTGGACATGACTTAGTGACTAAACAGCAACAACAAGGAAATACAATAATGATGAGAAAAGGAGATAGGATGTGGGCACCTTGTCATACCACAGACCACAAGAATCTGAGACTAATATTTAAACTCAGAGGAAAGAAAACTCATGTGAAGGGTGGCATGCAGAGTTCTCCTTCATCATCTCTGAAATGTGGTTCTAGGGCAGGAAAGGTTAATAACGCCTCATAACTCTTCTCAGCCCTGTTACTTAACTTGAGGAGACTTATTTTTACCCTGAATTCTTAGTACTCAGCTCAGTATATTTTAAATCTTCAGAGCTAAGCGCTTCATAAAGGTGAATGAATACTGTCTTGGGTTTGAGCTGTGCCATAATTTTAAGTTTAGATCATACAGCGCAAGTGACAGAAGCTTCTGGAAAGAAGATTCCTTGCTTTGATTAAACTGGCTGGGTCATTAGGTCTCCATTATTCTCATAGCAGTTGGCTATGGTAGGATGCAAGCCATTGTGTTTATGACCTGAGAACTCTTTCCGCTAAATGGAAATGATGATATTAGTTCACTGACATAATTACACAATTTGGTTCTGGGAGCAAATCTGGAATTGGTCCCTAATGTGTTTTAATTGCTTATGCAACTTTATGGAATTTTTAAGAGTCTGTAGTAGTTATATTATGTACTTTTCTTCCTGCACAGATAAGCTTTCCTACCACTTCCCTCAGAGGGGTGCAGCTTCATCTGTCTATTCTGAATTCTTTGTTCATCTGATTATTTGAAATTTTCTATTCCGAGGTGTAGTTAAAAACAGTGACAAAGATTCTAGATGCTGAGGGAACTAATAGCAGTTACCATTTATTAGGCTCTTATCATATGTCAGGCTTTATTGGAGACACAATAATAAGAAATTAATAATTATATTTTTGTTAACATCTACTGAACACTTGCTTTGTGCTAAACACTCTTCTAAGTGGTTTACATAACATTGTCCATTTTATCCTCATGCAAACCCTATGAGATATGGTTTATTTGACGAACAAATGGTGCAGAGACGTTAAGTAGATGCCTAAATAACTCAGCTAGTTAGTGATGGAGAAAGGAAGTGAACCCCGGCTCTGAGTCTTATGCTCCTAGCCGCCATGATCACTGGCTTCCTAGATGCAAGTGTAGGTTCCATGAGTGTTCTCTGGACCCCGTATCCCAAGCCCCCGAGGCGGCATGCTGCATCATGAAACTCAATTCCAGGCGTGTCCTGCTGTGCCAACACGGAGCTTGGATTCATTCATTCAACAAATACTTACTGACCTTTGTGCCCATCTGGGACAATTAAACACACTCTCAGCTGCTGAAGAAAGCTAAGCATTAAAGAGTGCTAGAAACTGGGTGTTATGGGAGTTAAAAGGAGATAAATGGCTTTCAGTGGCTTCGAGGGTGCAGGAAAGACCACATGGGGGTGGCTGGGTTGAGGAGAGCCATGTAGGATGCATTGAACCAGGACGTTCTGAAGAGGGGAATGAGGGGCTTTCAACACAGAGGGGTGGATAATCATTAGCCAGCTACTTGAACATTCTGGGTTTCTTTTTATGAAACATTCTGATTTCCTTTTATGAAAATCACAGGCAAAATGAAAAGTTAAATTTGATGACCTCTAAGGTTACTTCCATCATTGAAATTCTGGGATTCTTTCAATCTAAGCCTTGTGGGCATTGAGTAATGAGCCTGACAGCATACTCAAGAATTCAACAAGAAATCTGTTTAATTGTATCTTAGCTATATTCATCCCAGAAAGTCATCTGCCGACTCTTATTTACTAGGAGAGGACTCTCAAATTTTTCTTTCCAAGGATCCTTCCCTGAGCTTGTTTGCTTTCCCTTGCAGCCACATAATATTCCCTAGATTATAAAGTATGTTTGACCAGGCAGATAATTTAAAGGTTTCACATATTTAACCCTCAGTGTGATTAATTAATTGATAGACATGAAAAATATTTAGTCTTCATAATTAATCAATTAACAATAAACCTTTGTTGAGAATCTATTTGGAATTAAGAACGGTGCTAATAATAGGGGATATAGCAATGAGCAAATTAACCTTAGCTCTTTGTATCTTGGCGTTCATACCCTAATGAATTACATTTTTTTCATAGGATCAGAACTCAGATGCTGAGCCATCCTGGTTCTCCCACTTACAGGCTGTGTGACCAGGGCAAGTTACCTAACCTTTCTGGGTGTCAGTTTCCTCCTATGTAAACAGAGGTTAATATTAGTCTTAACCTCATAGGATTGTTAAAAGGATTAAATCAGTTATTTTAAAAGTTATTTTTAAAGAACTTGGAGCAATATATGACACACAGTGGGTTCTAAGAAGAGATTAAGTAAGTTATGTAAATCAGCTGATAGTTACCTGTTTTCTCTACATATTGATACACCATAGTTAACCGTCCTTCTGAATATCATTGAAGTGTAGTTTTTGCAATGACATGACTGCCTGTCAAGTTAACTCTTGCATAGCTTTTCCAGAAAGAAACTGATTTGTAACAGGTATAGATTTGAAGGGCTACCACAAGTGACATTCCACTCCAAAACCTATCCTTAACTTCCATTTTCTGGCCAGGAATCATCCTTTCTTAGATGCATTACTTCCCTCAGTAGCACCAGTTTTCTTTCTGGCATTCTTTCCCCCCAAAAGCAGTGTTTCAAAAAGAATCCCTTCATGAGAATTGCTGCCTGAGACATGGCCTCGAAGGAAGAAGAAGCCTTTGTGGGTGTAAGAATCTGAGGTTTTGGAAGCAGGCCCTCAGTGTGTCTGGGCTGAAGGTGGGATCAGCCAGATGTTCAGGGCAGGGGAAGCAGACTGTGCAAGGGCCTGGAGGCAAGAGAGAGCCGCGCTTGCAACAGATGAGGACGGCAGGAAAACACGTGTGCTTGGGAGCGAACCACGTGGCCAGAGAGACAGGCAGCAGTGGGATCGTGAAGGGTCTGCAAAGGTCTGGCTTCATCACGAAAGCACTCTGAGCAGTTTTTAGGTGGTGAGCAGTGGGGAATTTAACCCTGCTCAGACGAGACCTGACCTCTGACCTTTGCCCTTGGTTTCTAGGAGGTGATGTCTAAGCCCTTGGAATGCTCTGCCTGATAGGAGCATCCTTGATTTCCTGGGGGCCTTGGGCCAAGCAGGGCAGCAGCACTGTGACGTGGGATGGGGACTCTGGGCCAGGGGTCCAGAGTGGCTGCAGATGGACCGGCTCCTCACACTTGGATGTCAGGAAGGAGGCGCTGCCCCTGACTCCACAGGGCGAGGACAATGGATGCTCTGCACTTGGGACTTTTCCTGGACTCTGTTCTTCCCTTGGCTGATTTTTTTTTTGGGGGCCACAAGACTTGTGGGGTCACGGTTCCCCCAAGCAGAGATTGCAGCGAAAGTGCCAAGCCCTGACCACTGGGCTGCCAGGGGGGCTGCCAGGGGAACTGCCAGGGGGACTGCCAGGGCATTGCTTGACTATTGTTTGTTTTTGTAGAATATTTGATTTACAATATTGCGTTAGTTTCAGGTGTACATTAAAGTGATTCAGGTGTGTGTGTGTGTGTATCTGTATTTATATCTCTATAGCTATCTAATTATACTCTTCTTCGGATGATTTTCCCTTACAGGTTATTCACCCCTCCCCCCACACTTGACTGACTTTAATTTTGTCCTTTTTCCCTGTGATGAACCATAACCACCAGCACACCAGTTGTCAGTGATTTCTGTTAGTCTTTCTACCCAGTTACCAAACCTCTGGGTGATCTGGAATCCTCCAGACTTGCAGCTTGTGTCAGAAGTGAGGGTGATCTCCTGGACTGTGCTTCCTCTAACTGTGCGGTTGGCTAACCTCCACGGAGATGGTTGAAATAGTCAGTGGGTGACACTCTCAAAAATAAACTGTAGAGACTGTATTGATACATGTAACAGCACTCATGATTAAAATGATAGAACATTTAAAATATGAGTGAAAATCACCCGTGGCCACAATTCTTTCTCTCACACACATGCTCATCTGCATAAACACACACACACAGTATCTTTGAGATTTTTTTTTTTTGGGGGGGGCTCAGGTACATAGTTTATATGCCAAGGCTTTCTTGGGAAGTGCAATCCCAGGGCAGCAACAGGGAGGAAAAGGCGAAGAAGGTAAAGAAGGTTAAAAAAACAAAAAACATAATGTGGTAAATGATTGAGCAATAAAGAGCCTCACAAGAAAACACAGCCTTCGTGGGACCTCTGAGTCTCAGTAGAGTCTGTTAGGGTTTGGAAGAGAAAGGATCTTACCTGAGGGCTCCTTCTAGTTTCTTGCCTCTCACTGGTCAGATTTTGCCCCATAGGCACCAACTTCATGGAA
Organism: Bubalus kerabau; assembly: GCF_029407905.1. Classification (NCBI taxonomy): domain Eukaryota; kingdom Metazoa; phylum Chordata; class Mammalia; order Artiodactyla; family Bovidae; genus Bubalus; species Bubalus kerabau. The sequence continues at coordinate 48,549,162 of NC_073645.1, read as the reverse complement.
TTTCCATGCTTTGTTACCAGCCTTTCCATGCAGGTGATGGAGAAAGCACGTCCTGCCCAGCAGCTCATTTGGGCCTGGTAACCGGGGAACTGCATGGAGATCCAACCAGTCCATCCTAAAGGAAATCAGCCCTGAATGTTCACTGGAAGGACTGATGCTGAAGCTGAAGCCCCAGTACTTTAGCCACGTGATGCAAAGAACTGATGCAGTAAAAAAGACCCTGATGCTGGGAAAGATTGAGGGCAGGAGGAGAAGGGGGCGACCGAGGATAAGATGGTTGGATGGCATCACTGACTCAATGCACATGAGTTTGAACAAACTCTGGGTAATACTGAAGGACAGGGAAAGGACTGGCGTGCTGCAGTCCATGGGGTCGAAAGGAGTCAGACAGGACTGAGTGACTGAACAATACCAATGTGGGGAGGTGCCATACATGTTTTTTTTTTTTTTTTGGACCTGCCTGCTGGGGCCATGCGGAGACGGTGATGGCGCCCCACTCCAGTACTCTTGCCTGGAAAATCCCATGGATGGAGGAGCCTGGAGGGCTGCAGTCCATGGGGTCGCGAAGAGTCGGACACGACTGGGCAACTTCACTTTCACTTTTCACTTTCATGCATTGGAGAAGGAAATGGCAACCCACTCTAGTGTTCTTGCCTGGAGAATCCCAGGGACGGGGGAGCCTGGTGGGCTGCCGTCTCTGGGGTTGCACAGAGTCAGACACGACTGAAGCGACTTAGCAGCAGCAGCAGCTGGGGCCGTGGGCTTGAGCCTGAGCCCAGCCCTTGTCTAGGGAGACTGAGGCACTGGGCAGGTTCAGGAGATTAAATAGGTCTTGGTGGCAGCAGGGGGATTCTCATTGAGCAAGTAGTCAAAGCCCCAGGGGTGGCAGGATCAGGGGACCAAGCAAACTGGATTACCACAGGAGAAGGCATAATTGTCCCACTTAACTCTGCGCCATTGATATGTTACTAAACGTATATCTGATTATAGCATGTATATAATTTTTAAGTGGCTGTATTGTCTCTCAGTGGTTATAAATTGAGATTAGTGCTACATTGCTAGACGTTTACATGAGTGCGTTTTTTTTTTTTGGTATTCAATCAATGCTCTGATAAATATCATTGTTCATATGATTTCTGGACCATATTTTCTGGAGATATGTTTCTAGAAGTAGAAAAGCTAGGTCAGAAAGAAAAATTAGGCTTTCTAAGTTAAATCGATGAGATTTTTGAGTCCTGGACTTTGAATGTGTCTCTTGAGAACCTGGAGCACGTTCTTGGCCTTTGAGGCAGACTTGGGGCTGAGACTCCCTGAGAAATGGCTGAAGCTCATATCTGGCCACTGGGTACTACAGAAAAATCACTGGTGAAGGTGGTGGGAGACCTGACTGAAGTCAGAATCGAATGTCCATAGGGTCGCAGCTGTGGCAGTCTCGTGGAGATGGGTCACAGGCTGGTGGGGGGTCAGCGGGGAAACGGAAAGCCCGTATTTGAATGGTCAATATTTGAATGTGTAAGAAAACAAACAAAAAAATCCCCAAGATTTGTGTGCTGGCCAAGCAAAACTTACCTTAGAAGCAAATCTGGTTATTGTAACCTAAAGTCAGAAGACCCTCAATTTCTCAGGGCTTTGGCTGGAGGATATTTTATAGAAATTTTTCTTTCCATGGATTTCACTTTGGGAAAGATTTTGTATACAAAGTATATTTCTTACTATTTTTTAAAATTTTATTGAAGTGTAGTTGACTGTGTTAATTTCTGCTGTATGGCAAAGTGATTCAGTTATATATATATATATATATATATATATATATATAGTAATAATCTCACTTATCACAGGATATTGAATATAGTTCCCTGTGCTATACATTAGGATGTGTTGCTTATCTATTTTATATATAATAGTGTATATATCTTACTCCCAAACTCCTAACTGGTTGCTCCCCATGACTTCCCCCTTTGGGAACCATAAGTTTGTTTTCTGTCTGTGAGTTTGTTTTTATTTTGTCAATAAGTTCATTTGTGTTGTATTTTAGATTCCACGTATGTGACAGCACATGGTATTTGCCTTTTGCTTTCCGACCTACTCACTTCACACAGTAATCTGTAGGTCCATCCATGTTGCTGCAAATGGCAGTGTCTCGTTCTTTTTTATGGCTGAGTAGTGTTTCACTTCACACACACACACACACACACACACACACACACACACACCCGCCCCCCCCCACATCTTTATCCATTCATCTGTCGATGGGCATTTAGGTTGCTTCCATGTCTTGACTATTGTAAATAGTGCTGCAATGAACAATAGGGTGCTTGAATCTTTTTGAAATGTAGTTTTCTCCAGATGTATGCCCAGGGGTGGGATTGCTGGTTATTATGCCAACTCTATTTTTAATTTTCCATCCTGTTTCCTCCATACTGTTCTCCATAGTGACTGCACCAATTTACATTCCTGTCAATGGTGTAGCAGGGCTCCCTTTCCTCCATATCCTTTCCAGCATTTACTATTTGTAGACTTTTTAATGATGGTCATTCCAACCAGTGTGAGGTGGTACCTCATTGTAGTTTTGATTTGCATTTCTCTAATAATAATGTTGAGCATCGTTTCATGTGCTTATTGGTCATCATATGTCTTTTTTGGAGTAATAGCCATTTAAGGCTTCTACCCATTTTTTTTTTTTCAGACTGGGTTTTGTTCTTACTGTTGTTATTGAGTTGTATGAGCCGCTTGTATATTTTGGAAATTACGCCCTTGTCGATTGCATCGTTGCAAAGTGCATTCTTAATAGCTGTTAATAGCCAATGCTACCACAATGAATGTTACGATGCCACCAAGAGAAATTTTGAAAATGGATATTTTAATGAGCTTCTGCAGTCTTAACTCAGAAGAGTGCATGGGGAAGAGAGTCGATAAAGCCGCACTATTACCTTTTCAGACTCCAGCTGTGTGGAAATCACCAGGTGGGAAGGAAGCACTGGGATGCCTTAGGAGGTCTGTGTTCCGATGTTGGAAACTCGGCTTCCCGGCGCTGCCCTGGGGGTCTCCTTTCCCTATGAGTACCTGTCCTCTCCTTGGCAGGGCAAGAGGCATGTGCCCGGCTGGTGATGTTTGTCTTGGGGGCTGAAGTGTTCCTGGCATGCGTGCTCTGTTTACCGCCGTGGCGTCTGGACACTGGAGGGCTTTACATGTGCCCCTCGGCACCCCTCCCCCACCTTCCGCACCCCGATTTATTCTTCCTGGGAGGAAAGCGACTTCAACAGCACTGTGTAGAGGAGCATGCCTGGCTCTGAGAAGTAAAGGAACTTGCTTGAGGTCACATGCCCATCATGGCAATGCAGCAGACTAGAGGCAGACTGGTCAGACACCATTGGCTTTCCATGGGCTAAGCCTGCAGTCAGGGGAGGCTCCATGGAGGAGCTGAGTCCAAAAAGGTACACTGGGCTTCCAGCTAATCAAGCAGAAAGGTGGCATGGGGGAGCTTAGAGAGGGTGTATGAAGGACCGGAGTTGGTCATATCAGATAAAACTGAATCTGGACTTAGGTACAGAGAAACTTGGTTTAGAAGGATTACTACAGTAGGGGGAGGGGAGTACTGTTTTAATAAGGAGGACTCTTGACCATAAAACTGCAAACTCTTCAAGGTTAGGCAGAAAAGGGATTTTCTTCCTTTTTTTAAAAAAATTGAAGTATAGCTAATTTATATTGTTTCGGGTATACATAAAAGTGATTCAGTATACACACACACACACACATATACATGTATATTATAGATTCTTTTCTATTATAGGTTTTTACAAGATATTGAATAGAGGTCCCTGTACTATACAGTAGGTCCTTGTTTTTTTTTTTTTTAATCTATTTTACACAAAGTAGTGTGCACCTGTTAATTCCAAATTCCTTGTTAATCTCACCCATCTTTCTCCTTTGGTAAACATAAGCTTGTTTTCTGTGTCTGTGAGTCTACTTCTCTTTTGTAAACACCTTCATTGTGTATCATTTTTTCAGATGCCATGTATAAATGATATATGAGATTTGTCTTTCTGTCTGACTTACTTCACTTAGTGTGATTGTCTCTAGGTCCGTCTGCATAGCAAGGGATTTTCTTTTACAGGGAGGAGTCAACGAGGTAGAAAGCACCAGGGATGGGGGGACGGAGGAGGAGCCCATGATCAGAGGGGATGAGGCAGTGCTTGGCCCTGAGGTCAATGGATTCCATTAAGACAGCTTTGCCTGTTGTTCCAGTGCCCGAGGACAACTTCAAAGGCCGTTGGGACTCAGAGAACCTGGTGGAACTGGTCACGTTAGCAGACGTTTTGTCTAGATTGGTCAGCGGCGACCAACAGTTCAGCCAGTCGTTTTTGAGACAAAGAATGGGAATTGGGGGTCTGTGTCTGGCTTTCTCGTAGGTAAACAAGGGGGGAAGTCTGCAATTCCAATCTAAATTCTGTAGACAAGAGTGGGTCTCTGTGGTGGGCCGCTCCCTGGAACACAAAAGGCAAGGGGCAGTGTTTAACCATCGCTGTTTGCCAGAGCAAGGGGCTCAGGAAAGTTTGACCTCACCAGAAGAAACAGAAGCAGGCAGCAGAGGGCAGTCGTCGGCAGAGGGGAGGGTAGCTTGTGAGCTGGAGCTGGAGCAAGCAAACCAGGCCTCAGGAAGCAGTGAGTGCGGTGGGCGGGCTCCCGTCACCCTCACACGCACATGTGGTGTCGTTAGCCAGGCCCCTGACTTCCAGGAGCTCTTTCCTCCAGGACGGTCAGATCCATCAGGAAGAACCGTGTGGCTGACAGACTCCTCACTGGGCCTTCGGGTTGGCAGCTTGTCCAGGCAAGAAGCTTTGGGCTTTGAAGTTGGATGGCTCTGAGGCTCTGGCACTTGAAAGTGAGGACCCAAGAGAAAGCCTGAAAGATTCGGTGGATGAGATCACATGTTGGGCTTGTTCAGGACCCTTCAGTTCTCTAGTTAACTGCGTCTAATGGTGGAGATGGAATCTGTAAGCTGTTGGCCTTGGCACAAACGAGACAGAAGGTGCTGGTCTGTTTCCTAAGTTGCATGTTTCAATTAGAACCATGTGCTGAACTATAATTTTCTGTCACATTGGTTGGCCTTTTCCTTGAAAGATCCATTTAATTATCTTTGTTTAAAACCTACAGGGTGTAAATGAAAGTATCTGTAGACAAAGACTCTTAAAAAAATCACAAGTTTTAGGCAACAAACCAACCTCCTTTCATTTTGGTTGACAAAAGGAGATTTCAGTTCAGTTCAGTCGCTCAGTCGTGTCCGACTCTTTGTGACCCCATGGACTGCAGCATGCCAGGCCTCCCTGTCCATCACCAACTCCCAGAGTTTACTCAAACTCATGTCCTTTGAATCCATGATGCCATCAAACCATCTCATCCTCCGTCTTGCCTTCTCCTCTCAACTTCAATCTTTCCCAGCATCAGGGTCTTTTCAAATTAGTCAGTTCTTCACATCAGGTGGCCAAAGTATTGGAGCTTCAGCTTCAGCATCAGTCCTTCCAATGAATATTCAGGACTGATTTCCTTTAGGATGGACTGGTTGGATTTCCTTGCAGTCCAAGGGACTCTCAAGAGTCTTCTCCAACATCACAGTTCAAAAGCATTAACTCTTTTGTGCTCAGCTTTCTTTATAATCCAGCTCTCACATCCATACATGACTACTGGAAAAACCATAGCTTTGACTAGATGGACCTTTGTTGGCAAAGTAATGTCTCTGCTTTTTAATATGCTGTCTAGTTTGGTCATCTTTTAATTTCATGGCTGCAGTCACCATCTACAGTGATTTTGGAACCCCCCAAAATAAAGTTTTTCACTGTTTCCTTTGTTTCCCCATCTATTTCCCATGAAGTGATGGGACCAGATGCCATGATCTAGTTTTCTGAATGTTGAGCTTTAAGCCAACTTTTTCATTCTCCTCTTTCACTTTCATCAACAGGCTCTTTAGTAGTTCTTCACTTTCTGTCATAAGGGTGGTGTCATCTGCGTATCTGAGGTTATCGATATTTCTTCCAGCAATCTTGATTCCAGCATGTGCTTCATCTAGTCCAGCGTTTCTCATGATGTACTCTGCATAGAAGTTAAATAAGCAAGGTGACAATATACAGCCTTGACGAACTCCTTTTCCTATTTGGAACCAGTCTGTTGTTCCATGTCCAGTTCTAACTGTTGCTTCCTGACCTGCATAAAGGTTTCTCAAGAGGCAGATCAGGTGGTCTGGTATTCCATCTCTTTGAGAATTTTCCACAGTTTGTTGTGATCCACACAGTCAAAGGCTTTGGCATAGTCAAGAAAGCAGAAATAGATGTTTTTCTGGAATTCTCTTGCTTTTTCAATTATCCAACGGGTGTTGGCAATTTGATCTCTGGTTCTTCTGCCTTTTCTAAGAAATTTCAGGGGATATTTTTTTTAATCTTCTGGCCACACCATCCAGCATTAGTTCCCTGACCAGGAATCAAACTTGTGCCTCCTGCATCGGCAGCATGGAGTCTTAACCACTGGACCACCAGGGGAGTCAGAAGCCTTGCCACCTCCTGGCAGTTGGAGGTGACCTCACCGAAGCAAGAGCATTTTACATCCATGCAGGATAGAATGCACAGCTAAAGCACAATAGAGACTAAGAGAAAATATGGTACAATAGAAGGAGGTGAAAATAATTGGGTCCAGGCAATAACCAAAGAGAAATGAAGAAGAAATAAGAGGTCAATATAAAATCAGAGAGGACAGAGAGAGACAGACACGGAGAGACAGAGACAGGGAGACAGAGAGAGAGGACAGGGAGAGACAGGGACAGGGAGAGGGAAGGATGGAGAGAGATCCTTCACGAGAAGAGTCAAGCAAATGGAGAAACACATCCCATTTCCTGATGACAAAGATCAGCAGGAGGACAGGCTCAGGTGTGTGGGCACACAGGGCCCCCTCAGTCCGTGGTACGGACATCTTCTGGCCTCCCCCACCCCGGGGCTACGAGTTGCCCTGTGGAACTCACTTCCTCGGGAAGCAGAGGGCACAAGCCAAGAGGTGGCCCAGCGCCTCCTCTGTCTGCCGTGTCCGGGCCTCAGACCTTTCAGCCTTTCCAGCAGGCCTCCTGTTCAGCGGGGCCGACTTTGGGTGCTCGCCCAGCAGGGGACCCTCCTTGGGGCACTAGGTGTAAACATGTGGGAACTCGGCAGCTCTAGTGATCATTCTGGCCTTGCCATCAACTGCCTGGGGGCCTCGCGAAAGTGCCTTCACTTCTCTGGGCCTCATCTTCCTCATCTGTGAAATGGGGATGCAAGTATTCCCCACTTTTGGAAAGTTCGCTTCATGCTACTTTGCTTTTATGAAAGATCTGTACTAGTACCTGTTTTTATGAGCTGAAAAAAATAGGAAGAAGACTTTCACTTTTACCAAAAAAGGCAAAAGGCAAAAATTGTGAAAGTTGTGTTTAGAGTTTGTTTTGCCACACCTGCTTTTGGGGCAGAGGCCCCAAGCAGCTGAATGGCCCCACCAAGCTCCTTCCCCAGAACTACACTCAGCATCTCAGCATCCAGCCACCAGAGCTCTGAACCATGTCTGAGCATCTGTGCTTTATCTCCATTTATTTTGTGCACCTGTTAGCAAGATGTGTCCCAGGGTAATTGCTTCTTTATGCAGTTTCAGTTATGGGAGTTTTCATAGGAACTCTCTGCTTTCAGATAGAGAGGGAGACCTGTAGTACCAAGCCCTCTCTTTAGAGGATGTTGTGAGGATTAGATGAGACATGGCAGATAATATGCTTAGCCCGGGGCTGGCATGAGGTAAGCTCTCAACAAATGCTGTTGGCTATTCTTATATTTTGAAACCAGTGGTGTTAAGCTGTGTCACCTCGCAGTGATGCCCAGTGCGCCAACTAACAGGAGCTCTAAGGCTTTTGGACATTGGCTTCAAAGCCATTTCCAGTCCTCATGCTTTGTGGCTTGCGTTGACTCTGCTCAGTTCTGAATACTTAGTGGAAATGAGGAACAGCCTTCTCATCACGAATCTGAAGTGCATGGAATGTCTCAGTTCCCTGATCTCCGAGATAAGCCAGCTCCACACCAGCTCTCTCCAGCTTCTGAGAGGACCACAGGCCTTACCCCAGAAGAGGTCCGCTGGCTTGTTTGTCTCAACTCTGAAGCCCAAAAGAGGCCCACGTCCTGTTTCCCACCTTGTTCTACTCCCCTGGCCATAGGCACATAAGCTAGCATCTAATCTGCTTTCACTGCTTGATTTCTTTGGGATTTTTAAGCATCTCATTCCCTGCAACTGTATCTGTGTTTGGGATTATTTTTTCCCAGATGCTCTAACTGGCATATATCCAGCAGGAATCTCATTTTCTTATTTTCTGGCTCTGCTTATAATCTTCTTAAGTCCACTTTTATTATTTGTCTTTCTTCCCTGATGTTCCTCAAACTGTCCAATTTAGTTATGATGTCACCAATTAGTTGCACAATGTTAGAGGTTCTACTTGTCCACCTCTACGTGGGTTTAGCCAGCATGCATACCTAGGTCTTTATGTTCTGATTTAGCATTTTAAAACACAAGCCACTCATTCTATTAAGATATTACCCTAGCTCATCCGATTCTTGAACAGCTTGGTGTGTGTCTGCATCCTGCCTATAATTGGATATAATTAAATCAGTTTAGTCCAGAATCAAGTTAGATTAACTGATGATGTTGTTATGATGGACATATTGGTAGATTAAAGCAAGTTTTAAAATTTCTATATTTGCAAATATATTGCCTGGATTTCAGAATTCTGTGAATTTTGTTTCAATTTTAACTTTACCATCTATCCCTTTGATTTAAAAAAATATATATTTTTAAAAGCTGAATTAAAAGTTGCAGAATTATTGCCAAAATAGTACAGGGATTTTTCACGTACCTTATATCAAGTTTCCCTGTTATTGACATCTTGCATTAATATGTTTGTCACAATTCTTGCATCAAAGTTGATGTAGTATTATTGATTAAAGATCACAGGGTTATTTTTTTAATTCTTTTTTTTTTTTTTTGATTGCGGGATCTTATTTCCTCTACCAGGGATTGAATACACACTCTTACTGGTGAAAGCATGGAATCCTAGCTGCTAGACCTCCAGGGAATTCCCAAGGTCATAGTTTTTTCATATTTGCTTACTTTTTACTTACTATCCGTTTTCTCTACCTTAATTCCGTCTGGGATCCCACATTACATTTGGTCATTATGTCTCCTAAAGGTCCTCTTGGCTGTGGTAGTTTCCCAGACTTTCCCTGTTTCTGATGCTTTAACGGTTTTAAAGATTACCAGTCAGATGTTTTCTAGAATATCCTCTAATTGGGATCTGTCTGATGTTTTTTATCATGAGTAAATAGGAGTCATGGGATTTGGGGGAGGAGGACCACAGAGGTAAAGTGCTATTCTCATCAAATCATACCAAGGGTACACCCTATCAATACGACTCATCGCTTCTGATGCTGACCTGGATCACATGGCTGAAATGCATTTGTCAGATCGCTGTTCTTCTGTGTCTCCCTTTCCCTGCGGGTCCTGTTGATAATAAGTCACCAAAGGAAGCCCACCCTTCAGTGAGTAGTATGGTGCTGCTGCTGCTGCTAAGTCACTTCAGTCGTGTCCGACTCTGTGTGACCCCATAGACAGCAGCCTACCAGGCTCTCCTGTCCCTGGTATTCTCCAGGCAAGAACACTGGAGTGGGTTGCCATTTCCTTCTCCAATTCATGAAAGTGAAAAGTGAAAGGGAAGTTGCTCAGTCGTGTCTGACTCTTAGCAACCCCATGGACTGCAGCCCACCAGGCTCCTCTGTCCACGGGGATTCTCCAGGCAAAGATACTGAAGTGGGTTGCCATGCCCTTCTCCAGGGGGTCTTCCCCACACAGGGATCAAACCTGGGTCTCCTGCATTGCAGGCATATTCTTTACTGTCTGAGTCACCAGGGAACATACCTAAGTCATTTGTAATTCTTCCGCATGGAAGATTTTATTATTTATCTTTCTTACTTGTTTACTTGCATGCATGCATGCCAAGTCACTTCAGTTGTGTCAGACTCTCAGTTCATGACCTCATGGACTGTACCCGCCAGGTTCCTCTGTGCATAGAATTCTCCAGGCAAGAATACTGGAGTGAGTAGCCATTCCCTTCTCCAGGGGGGTGGATCTTCCTGCCCCAGGGATTGAACCTGGGTCTCCTGCATTGCAGGCAGATTCTTTACCATCTGAGCCGCCTTCCTACATATTCATTATATGATTTGAGTTATAATCCAATACTACCGTATTTTATTTAGTTGCTCAAGTTTTTCCAGTTTGGCTATTGGGAGCTCTTTTAGTTGCTCTTGTACCCCTTTAAAATACCCTCACCTTTCTTTTTCTTTTTGGCACTTCTGTGGACTACAGGATGTTCCCGGCCCATCTTGTGTATTTCCTGTCTCAGTCTATAATCAGTCGTTTCTCTAAAAAGCCTGGACCTCTTTCATTGGAGAATGGTATTAGAAACTAATGGCGTTAGTTGTGCTTGTTGCTCCTAGAATGTCATTTCTCTTAGGTCCTTTCAACTAACAGAGCAGTGACATATGCATGAACTAGTTCATGTGTATACACATGTCTATAAATATTCCTATGTATAATCATCTGTATTTATATCAAGCTGAACATGAGTTAGCATACTCCTACCTCCAACTCTAATCCACTCTCATTATAACAGTGAGAAACCTGACTCATTTATTAACTGCTCATTTCCATTATATACATATAATGGTTTCAGAATTGTTAACTCATATCCCCAGGGGAACAACTTCATCAACTAAGGTGCTTATTATAGCTTACTTGTATAGCGTCTACTCATTTCCAAAGTTTTCTTAGGTCAGCGCTTTATTCCCCATCCTAGTCAGATTGTTTCTTTCTTTTTTTTTTTTTTTTAAACTACATTTAGGTACTTCTGTCACATTCTGACTTCCATCCTGGGATTCCTCCACATCCTAAGAGATTTGCCAAATTTGCATAGATTAAGATTTACTCTTTGAGCTGTCAGGTTCTGTGGGTTTTGACAAATGTTACTGTTTTGTGTTCATCATTACCGTATCATACAGAAAGGTTTGTTACCCTAACAATCCTCTGTGCTTCCCCTGCTCCACTCCCGGGCCCTGATGTGACTCTCCTGGCAACCATAGATCTGTTAACTCTCTCTACAGTTGGCCTTTTCCCCAATAACATACAATAGCTTGTTTATCCACTCACCTACTGATGGACATTTTGGTTGCTTCCCATTTTTGGCAATTACAAATGAAACTGCTGTAAACATACCTGTGCAGCTTTTTTGTCTGGAACAAAGTTTTCAGATCATTTGGGTTTAAATACCTAGGAGGGCAATTGCTGGATCTTACAGTAAGTCTGTGTTTAGTTTTGTGAGAAACGGTCAAACTGTCTTCCAAAGGGGCTATACCACGTTGCATTTCCCACAGCAGTGAAAGAGAATTATTTTTTTCTGCCTTCTTTCCAGCAGTTGATACTGTCGTCTTTTGGATTCTAACCATTCAAATAGGCGTGCAGTGGTGTCTCATTGTTGCTTTAGCTTGCAGTTCCATAAGGACAAACGATGCTGAGCACCTTTTCATATGCTTATTTGCCATCTATTTATCTTCTTTGTTGAGATGTGATTTCAGATCTTTGGCCCATTTTTCAGTTATATTGTTTATTTCCTTATTGTTGAATGTTAAGAATTCTTTGCATATTTTGAATGCAAATCCTTTATCAGATCTGTATTTTGAAAATATTTTTTTTCAATCTGTGGCTTAACTTTTTATTCTCTTATCAGTGTCTTATGTAGAGCATGTTTTAATTATGATAAAGTCCAACTTATCAATTTTTTCTTTCATGCATCATTCCATTGATACTGTATTTAAAAACTCATCCCCAAGCCCAAGGTCATACAGATTTTCTTTAAGAAGCTTTATCGTTTCACATTTTACATTTAGGTGTATGATCCATTTAGAGTTAATTTTTGTGTAATGTGTAAGGTCTGTGTTTAGGTTACTATTTTTGCATGCAGTACTGTTTTTGAAAAAGCTATCTTTGGAATTTTCCATTGCATTGTTTTTGCTTCTTTGTCAAAGATCAGTTGTCTATATTTGTGTGTGTCTATTTCTGGACTTTTAATTTTGTCCCATTGGTCTATGTGCCTGTCCATTCACTGATACTGTGCTGTCTTGATTACCATAGCCTTATAGTAACTCTTGAAGGTGTGCAGTGTGAGTGTTCTCATTTTGTACTCCTTCAGTGTTGTGTGTGCTGTTCTAGGTCTTTTGCCTTGTCCTATAAGCTTTAAAATTATTTTGTAAATATCTACAAAATGCCATCCTGATATTTTGGTTGGGATTGAGTTGAATCCTTAGGTGTTGTTGGGAAGAAATCACATCTTAACAATATTGAGGGTTCCATTCCATAAACATGGAATATCTCTCTACATAGATTTTCCTGGTTTTCATCAGTGTTGTATAGCTTTCTGCATATAGAGTCTACACATGTTTTATGAGATTTGTACCTAAGCATTTTACTTTTTGGTTGCTATTGAAAATTATGTTGTTTTTCATTTCAAAATGCCAATTGTTCACTGCTGGTAAAAGTGAGCAACTGACGTTTATATACTAACTGTGTATCTTATGAACTCGCTGTCCTCTTCTATTAGTTCTAGGGGACTTTTATTAGTTGATGCTTGTTTTTTGGTTGATTGGCATTTTCTATATAATTATGCCGTCTTAAAGAAGTTTTATATCTTCCTTTTTACTTTGTTATACCATTTACTTTCTTTTCTTACCTCATTTTGCCAGCTTGCACTTCCTGCACGATGTTAAGTAGAAGTGGTGAGAGAGACTATCCTTGTTTTATTCCTGGTATTAGGGAGGAAATGTTCAGTTTCTCACCGTTAAGTATGATATTTGCTGTCATACTGAATAGTTATCTATAAAAATGAAGTAGGTTTTTTCTTTTTTATCTTATTTTTTATTGAAGTGTAGGTGATTTGCAATGTTGTGTTAGTTTCAGGTATGCAGTGCAGTGATTTAGTCATACACACAAACACACATATATCTTAAATAGGTATTCATAGATGTTCTTTATCAGATTGCGGAAGTTACGCTTGATTTGTAGTTTGCTGGGAATTTTTTTAAATTAATTAATGTGTGTTAGATTTTGTCAAATGCTTTTTTGGTGTGATTCAATAAGACAATGTGATTTTTCTTCTTTAGTCTGTTGATGTGGTAGATTACATTGGTTGACTTTCAAATGTTGAACCAGCCTTTTTGCATTCCTGGAATAAATCCCACTTGGTTGTGGAATGCAATGCTTTTATACCGTTGTTGGATCAGGTTTTCTGGTATTTTTGGAGGATTTTTGTGTATGTGTTCCTGTAAGATATTAGTCTGTAATTTTCCTTTCTTGTAACTTCTTTGAGATTGTTTTAGGGTGATGTTGTTCTCATAGAATGAATTAGGACAATTTCCCTCTGCTTTTATTCTCTGGGAGATATTGTGGAGGCTTGACATTTTTCTTTCTTCCTTTTTAACTTTTTATTTTATGATGCAATATAGTTGGTTAACAATGTTGTACTAGTTGCAAGTACACAACGAAGAGATTCAGTTACTGTAGGTCACTAGGTCGTGTCTGACTCTTTGTGACCCCGTGAACTGCAGCAAGCCAGACTTCCCTGTCCTTCGCTATTTCCCAGACTTTGCTCAAACTCATGTCAGAATCAGTGATCCCATCCAGCCATCTCATCCTCTGTTGTCCCCTTCTCCTCTTGCCCTTGATCTTTCCCAGCATCAGGGTCTTTTCTGATGAGTTGGCTCTTTGCATCAGAGAGTATTGATCAAAGTATTGGCGCTTCAGCATCAGTCCTTCCAAAGAATATTCAGGGTTGATTTCCTTTATATACATGCATCTATTCTTTTTGAAATTCTTAACAAAACTACAATGAGATATCATCTCACATCAGAATGGCTATCATAAAAAAATCCACAAACAATAAATGCTGGGGAGGGTGCAGAGAGAAGGGAGCCCTCCCACACACCGGCGGGAGCGTCAGTGCCACCATGGAAAACAGCATGGAGGCTCCTGGAGAAACTGGAAACAGAGCCACCTGCAGTGTCACTCCTTGGGATATGCCCAGAGAGGAACATGGTCTGAAAGGGTACATGCACCCCAGTGTTCACTTCAGCACCATTTATAATAGCAAAGACATGGAAGCAACCTAAATGTTCATCGAAAAAAGAATGGATAAAGGAGATGTGGTACATATATACAGTAGAATATTACTCATCCATTACAAAGAATGAAATAATTCCACTAGTAGCAACATGGGTGGACCTAGAGCTTGTTATACAGAGTAAAGTACATCAGACAGAAAAATAAATATTGTGTGATGTCGCTTATATGCAGAATCTGAAAAGAAGTGATACAACTTATTTACAGAACAGAGACAGACTCACAGAGAATGAACTTAACAGTTACCAGGGTGGAAGGGTGACAGAAAGGGGTAGTTAGGAAGTTTGGGATGGACACGTACACTCTGCTCTGTTTAAAATGGATCACCCACAAGGACCTACTGTATAGCACAGGGAACTCTGCCTAATATTCTATAACAACCTAATTGGCATTATTTCTTACTTAAATGTTTGGTAAAATTCACCCATGAAACTATCTGGATCTGGTGTTTCTTTTTTGGAGGGATATTAATTATTAATTCAATTTATTTAAAAGATATAAGTTAATTCATGTTTTTTGCATCTCCTTGTGAGAATTTTATTCAGTTCAGTTCAGTCGCTCAGTTGTGTCTGACTCTTTGAGACCCCATGATCCGCAGCACGCCAGGCCTCCCTGTCCACCACCAGCTCCTGGAGTTTACCCAAAGTCATACTCATTGAGTCGGTGATGCCATCCAACCATCTCAGCCTCTGTCATCCCCTTCTCCTTCTGCCCTCAATGTTTCCCAGCATCAGGGTCTTTTCCAATGAGTTAGCTCTTCGCATCAGGTGGCCAAAGTATTGGAGTTGCAGCTTCAGCATCAGTCCTTCCAATGAGTATTCAGGACTGATTTCCTTTAGGATGGACTGGTTTGATCTCCTTGCAGTCCAAGGGACTCTCAAGAGTCTTCTGCAACACCACAGTTCAAAAGCATCAATTCTTCTGCACTCAGCTTTCTTTATAGTCCAACTCTCACATCCATACATGACTACTGGAAAAACCATAGCCTTGACTAGATGGACCTTTGCTGACAAAGTAATGTCTCTGCTTTTTAATATGCTGTCTAAGTTGGTCATAACTTTCCTTCCAAGGAGTAAGTGTCTTTTAATTTTATTAGTCTGTGCCTTTCAAGGAATTGGTTCATTCCATCTAAAATATCAAATTTGTGGGCACAGAGCTGTTAATAGCCTTTCTTTATCTGACTCTATTTAATGTCCATTTTATCAATAATGGTGAACCTTAAATCATAAAACCTAGATTTATGATATTGATCATTTGTGCCTTCTCTTTTTGTCTTCGTTAGCTGGGGCTAGAGCTTTATCAATATGATTAATCTTGCCAAAGAAACAGCTTTTGGTTTTATAATTTTTCTCCATCATTTTCCTGTTTTCAATTTTATTGATTTCTGCTCTAATTTTTGTTATCTCTTTTAAAAACCAGCTCTTAGTTGAGGCTTGCAGGGTCTTTAGCTGTGGCATATGAACTCCTGGTTGTGGCATGTGGAATCTAGTTCCCTGACCAGGGATCAATCTGGGGCTCCTTGCATTGGGAGCGTTAAGTCTTAGCCACTGGGCCACCAGGGAAGTCCCTAATTTTCATTGCTTCTTTTCCTTTCTTGTTTTAGGAGTCTCTTGATTTTCCTTCTATAGTTTTCTAAGATGAATGCTTAGATTATTGATATTAAAGTTTTCTTCTTTTCTAATAAGGGCATTTCAATGCTGTGTATTTTCCTCTAAACACTGACTTTACTATATTCCACAAATTTTGATAAGTTGAGCTCTAATTTTAATTTAGTTCAAAATATTTTTATATTTCTCTTGACATCTCCTTTTGGTACCAGTTATTAGTTAGAAACGTGCTGCTTAATTGCCAAATATTTGGGAACTTCTAGCTATTTTTCTGTTTCTGATTACTAGTTCAGTTCCTCTGTGGCCTGAGAACACACTTCATGTGATTTTTATTCTTTTAATTAAGATATATTTCTTGGCCCAGAGTGTGGTCCATCTTGCTGAATATTCCTTGAGAGCTTTGAAGAATGTATACTCTGTGATTGCTGGATGGAGTGTTCTATAAATGGTAATTAGATCAAGTTGACTGATAGTATTATTCAGGTCTGTTGTATCCTTATTGATTATCTGTCTGCTTGGCCTATCAATTACTGACAGGGAGGTGTTGAACTCAGCTTTAACAGTGGATTTGACTATTTCTCCTTTCAGTTGTATCAGATTCTGCTTCATGTATTTCAGTGCCTTCTTGGTAAGTACATACACCTTTAGAAGTGGTACATCTTCTTTGAGAAATGGGCTCTTCATCATTATGTAGTACCCTTGATAATTTTCCTTGTTTTAAAATCTGCACTGAAGTTGGTATAGCTATTCCAGCTTTCTCTAGAATACTATTAGCAAGGTCTATCTTTTCCACTTAGACAATGTATTGAAAGAACAGAGACATTACTTTGCCAACAAAGGTCCGTATTGTCAAAGCTATGGTTTTCCCAGTAGTCATGTGTGGATGTAAGAGTTGGACCATAAAGAAGGCTAAGCACCAAATAATGGATGCTTTCGGACTGTGTTGTTGAAGATTCTTGAGAGTCCCTTAGACTGCAAGGAAATGAAACCAGTCCATCCTGAAGGAAATCAACTCTGAATATTCACTGGAAGGACTGATGCTGAAGCTGAAGCTCCAGTACTTTGGCCACCTGGTGCAAAGAGCGGACTCACTGGAAAAGGCCCTGGTGCTGGGAAGAATTGAAGGCAAAGGAGAAGAAGGTGGCAGAGGATGAGATGGTTAGATAGCATCACTGACTCAGATTCACTGGCCATGAATTTGAGCAAACTGGGAGACACTGAAGGACTGGGTAACCTGGGTGCTACAGTCCATGGGGCTGCGAAGAGCTGGACGCGACTTAGCGACCGAACAACAACAACAACAACAGTCTTTCCCATGGTTTTACATTTGACTTTATATTAATATTCTTGCCTGGAGAATTCCAAGGACAGAGGAGCCTGGTGGGCTATAGTCCAGAGGGTCACAAAGAGTTTCATTCAACTGAGCAACTAACACTTTCAGTTTTCATGTAAATAACATACATTTTAGTCTTTTTAACTCTGGCAGTCTATTGTAATAATATTTAGTGTGATTATTGACATATTTGGATTATTATGTCAACCATGTTTGTAGCCATTTTCTGTTTATTGTCAGAGACTTCTGCTTTCTCTGATTTTATTTGAGCAATTCATATGATTAAATTTTATCTTCTCTCTAAGCATAGCAAGTATGCTTCTTAAAAACTGTTGCTCTAAGAGTTTACAATATTTACTCTTAAGCTAATTTAAGTCTACCTACAAATAACATTATTCCACTTTGTATGTAGCGATGTTATCTTTCTGCTAAGTGGCTTCAGTCGTGTCTAACTCTTTTTGACCCCACGGACTGTAGCCCGCCAGGCTCTTCTGTCCCTGGGATTCTCCAGGCAAGAATACTGTAGTGGAATGCCATTCCCTCCTCCAGGAGGTCTTCCAGAATCAGGGATCAAACCTGCGTCTCCTATCTCCCCTGCATTTGCTGGTAGGTTCTTTACCACTAGCGCCACCTGGGGAGGTTATCTTACAAAAGAGAATTCCCAATTTCTCCCTCCCATCCTCATGGCCTGCTGCCGTTCATTTTGCTTACATATTTGCTACAATAACCTAATACATTGTTATTATTACTATTTCAAACAGTTATTGCTTAGATCAATTAAGAATAAAAATACTTTCTTTACCTTTATTCCTCCCTCAATGCTTTTCCTTTTTTTAAAATGTAGATACAAGTTTTTGGCCTATATCATTTTCCTTCACTTGAGAAAATCTTTTAACCTTTCTTGTGAGACTGGTGATGGATTTCCTCAGTTTACGTTTATCTGAGTAAATCTTTCTTTTTCTTTCAGTTTTGAAGAGTAATTTATCTGAACATAGCATTCTAGATTGGTATTTTTGTTATTTCAACAAGAGAGCTTTGACTCCATTCTGTCTTGCATGGTTTCTGACGGAATGTCTGCTAAAATTCTGTTTCATCTGAAGGTAAAGTGTTTTTTTTCCCTCCCTCTTCCTTCTTTCAATATTTTCTCTTTGTCATTGGTTTTCTGCAGTTTGGATATGATATGCCTGCAGGTAGATTTTTTTTTTTTTTTTGGCATTTATTCTGCTTAGTGTTCTCTGTTATTCTGGAAATGGAGAGATTATTCATTTTGGAAAGTTCTTTGCTATTATTATTATTCAAATATTATGTCCCATTCTCTCTTTTTCCATTCAGGTATTCCAGTTATGCATTTATTATACCTTTTGAAATTGTCCCATCTCTCTCTCTGTCTGTTTGTTTCTGGCTGTGTTGTGTGGCTTGTGGAATCTCAGTTCCCTGACCAGGGATTGAACCTGGGCCTTGGAACTGAAAGCCCAGAGTCCTAACCACTAGGCCACCAGAGAAACTCCCCTGCCCACTACTCTAGAATGTCCTGGGGTTTTTTCATTCTTTTAATTTTAGTTTGGAAATCTTCTATTGATCTATTTTCCTTTTTAAATATAGCTGATCTACAATGTTATGTTAATTTCAGGTGTGCATCTATTGACCTTCTTTAAAGCTCACCAGTTCCTTCTCTGGGCATGTCCTTTCTGATGATGGGCCCATCAAAGTCTTTATCTAAGTCACTTCCATCGTGTCCGATTCTGTGCAACCCTATGGACTATAGCATGCCAGGCTTCTCTGTCCATGGGGATTCTCCAGGCAAGAATACTGGAGTGGGTTGCCATGCCCTCCTCCAGGGGATCAAACCCGTATCTCTTGCGTCTCTTGCATCTCCTGCATTGGCAGGCCGGTTCTTTCCTAAAGCACCACCTGGGGAGCCCCAAGAGCCTCTGAGGGGTTCTTAAAATTGCAGATATCAGTGGCTGTCAGCCCCATTGGAGACTGTGAGTCAGCAGACATGTGGCTCAACCCAGAGAGTAGAGGTCTCCCCAAGAGCAGGATGGTGCAAAGCTGTCGGAGGATGGCTATGAAACTGCAGCTCTTCACTCACCAAAAGGATCAGCAAAGGTGTGCTTATTCCATGAATTCTGGAGGCTTCTTTGCCATGAAAAGAAGCTTGGAGTCAACATATCATATTTCTCTGTTTCCTCTTCAAAAAATCTCCCTCAGGAGAAATCTTCCAATAAAAGGAAGATGAGTTTTAAATTGTTAACCTTGACTGCTTTGTATCAGCCTCTTTTCCTAGTACAAACAGGGACTAGGAGATGGCATAGCCTTCTGAAGAGTCTTCTGCATGAGAACTTTCCATTTCCCCTGCTATTTAAATAGAATGCAGTTATTATCTGGAGCATTACTCAGCCATTAAAAAGAATGAAATAATGCCATTTGCAGCAACATGGATGGACCTAGAGATTGTCACACTGAGTGAAGTAAGTCAGACTGAGAAAGAGAAATACCGTATGACATTGCTCATGTGCAGAATCTAAAAAGAAATGATGCAAATGAACTTATTTGACAAAAAAGGAACAGACTCATAGACTTAGAAAACAAACTTACGGTTACCAGGGCGGGTGGTAGGGGAAGGGATAGTTAAGGAGTTTGGGATTGACATGTACATGCTGCTATAGCTTTCTGCATCAGTTCAGTTCAGTTGCTCAGTCGTGTCTGACTCTTTGTGACCCAATGGACTGCAGTCTTCTTTATAGTAAACAGCAATTATCTTCCAATAGAAATAAATAAAATGGATAACCAATAAGGACCTATTGTATAGCACAGGGAGCTCTCCTCAATATTGTGTATTAATAACAGTCTAAATTGAAAGCGAATTTGAAAAAGAATAGATACATGTATAGGTATAGCCAAATCACCTTGCTGCATGCCTGAAATTAACACAGCATTGTTAATCAACCGTACTTCAGTATAAAACAAAAAGTTAAAGAGAAAAGACTAAAATGTAGTTATTGTCATTTGCCAGATGAACCTCTAGATCTTACAGGGCAGGATATAAGCTGGGCATTATAATATTAGGTATCCATGACTTTGAGCTCCCAACACACACACACACACAGTTGGTGTTTTAAAGATTTAATATTCAGAATAATGTTGGTAGTTGAGTCAGTATTATTCTTTTCTGAGTAAGAAACTTGGAAGCTGAGGCCAGAATGTTACGTGTGTCGGCGACAGGAATTCAGATGAGGATCGTAAGTCACGGGGACTGGGAATGCCTCTGGAAAGGAGGCCGGCCGCCTTCTGTCACATGTGGCCGTCCCAGCCGTGTGGCCCTGCTGTCAGTGTGCGAGCGTTCTCACGGCTGCAGTTCTGAGTCTGCTCACAGGCTCTTGTAAACGGGGACCCCCTGGTGCCCTAAGACCTTGTGCTGCACAGAAACAATGACAATGCCCAAGGTATATTTTAAAAGAGTCAGACAAGACTTAGCGACTAAACAACAGCAACCAGGAGTATTTTATTAACCTCAAAAGTGGAATGTGTGAACTGTAGACTCAGGTCACGTAACATATCAGTGAGTTCTTACACACACTCACGCACAGAGACGAAGCTCAGTACCCACTTCAGCTGGGTGCCGCTTCTTCCCTGCCATGCATGGGCAGGCGGAGGCCATTGACAGAGCCATATGCTAAGAATTCCAGGCACCCCTGTTTTTGTGTGATAAAGGTGTTCCCATGGAGCTCAGGATGCCTTGCGTGTCCTAGCCGCTACGCTAAGTCCTACTGCACGACTGTTGGAGTGTGGCTCTCTTATGTTTGGGAGGATCAGCCCAGGTTCATAGCCATACAGGGTCGAAAGGTCAGGTGCTCCTTCCCTAAGAGCCTGCAGCACACTCAGTGCTAAATGCTCGCCTTCAAGGCTGGATTTTACATTTGAGGCAGCTTCGGAAGCTCCTTCTGCTTCAGAAGGGTGACTTCTGTTCTCAGCGCTGGGCTGTTAGACTTCCTGCTTCTCTGTTCCTGTGGGTGTAAAGGAATCAATTAACATACGGTTCTCTCCTGATTACTCGATTCTAATTAATTGTCTCTGTGTGTCTGAGCACTCTGTCTTTCATGTTTGAAGGAATGACAGTGGAAACAAACGAGGTTGCTGTTTTGGGTTTAAAGTACTCCTTGCTGCTGGGAGGATTCAGAAATACCCTAGCAGTGCCCATCAGCACGGGCAGTCTCTGACTTGTCTGGGCTTCTGTGTCTAGAAGAGGCACTGTGTTGGTGCATGTATAGTAACCGTGGGACTGCCCGAGCCAGGTGTGGAACTCACAGGGCGTGTGTGGCTATTGAGGTTTGGAAATGTGTCTACTTCAAGTTGAGATGATCTCTAACTATGAGATACACTCCAGGTTTCAAAAACTTTAATAGGAAAAAAAAAGAACATAAAAATATCTCTTGAAGAGTGTTTGCATTTATTACACGTTGTGGGAATGGTACTTTGGATGTATTGAGTGAAATACATCATTGAAATTTGCTTGTCCTGTTTCTTTTTTATTTTTTTAATGTGGCTCTTAGAACATTTATAATTATGTCTGGTTGGCATTATTTCTGTTGGTCAGGGCTGGTCTAGATAGTTCAGATTATTGTGCAATTCAAGTGAGAATATATACTCTTTAAAAATGATGCCAAATCATCCTGGGGCTTGTTCACACTTCTGATTGCCCACTGCGTAGGGAAGCTTCCATGATGTAGTAATTTACTTCAATCTCTTTTCAGTACTCAGATTATGATGCTATTTGAAGAGTCATGATGTTTTACATAAGACCTTTGGGAATTTTCTGATGCATGAAGAACATAACTGGCTGTTAACTTCAGCTGGATCATCTTGATGTCCAAGAGCCCTGACAGTAAACAGCTCAGTTACGAGTGTGGCTGTATGAGCAGCACATCTGTTTACTGGAGGCAACAAGTGATGTCTTTGCTCTATGGAAACAAGAAGTTCAGTTATTGATACACTGATTAGAACCACATTTTGAATACATATTTAGTATTAGGGTAAAATTAGCCAAGTTTGAAAAAATGCAGAAAGCCTAACATTAGAAAAGACAGTTAAATTAAGATCAGAAAAATATTAACGTGGCAAGAAGAAAGTGTTAAGGGAACCATGATGGCAATTCATGAAATCAGTGAGTACAACGTGTGATGTAGTAACACCAGCAAAGCTCTGTAATGGCCTCATTGTAAGATGCGAGATCCCTTTAAGTGTCTTCCTTCCACATGCCTCAGAACTATTTCTGTAAGTTCCTCCAAGGTTTCTAGATTTAGCAAGTGAAAATATAGGATGCCCACTTCAATGTGACTATCAGATAAACAATGGAATAATTTTTAGTACAAATATGTCCTATGTCATATTTGGGTTTGTGAATTTAGCTCAGATGACCATTATATCTACTACTGCGGACAGGAATTCCTCAGAAGAAATGGAGTGCCCATCATGGTCAACAAAAGAGTCTGAAATGCAGTACTTGGATGCAATCTCAAAAACAACAGAATGATCTCTGTTTGTTTCCAAGGCAAACCATTCAATATCACAGTAATCCAAGTCTATGCCCCAACCAGTAACACTGAAGAAGGTGAAGTTGAACGGTTCTATGAAGACCAACAAGACCTTTTAGAACTAACACCCAAAAAAGATGTCCTTTTCATTATAGGGGACTGGAATGCAAAAGTAGGAAGTCAAGAAACACCTGGAGTAACAGGCAAATTTGGCCTTGGAATACAGAATGAAGCAGGGCAAAGACTAATAGAGGTTTGCCAAGAAAATGCACTGGTCATAACAAACACCCTCTTCCAAGAACACAAGAGAAGACTCTACACATGGACATCACAAGATGGTCAACACCGAAATCAGATTGATTATATTCTTTGCAGCCAAAGACGGAGAAGCTCTATACAGTCAGCAAAAACACGACCAGGAGCTGACTGTGGCTCAGACCATGAACTTCTCATTGCCAGATTCAGACTTAAATTGAAGAAAGTAGGGTGAACCACTAGACCATTCAGGTATGACCTAAATCAAATCCCTTATGATTATACAGTGGAAGTGAGAAATAGATTTAAGGGCCTAGATCTGATAGATAGAGTGCCTGATGAACTATGGAATGAGGTTTGTGACATTGTACAGGAGACAGGGATCAAGACCATTCCCATAGAAAAGAAATGCAAAAAAGCAAAATGGCTGTCTGGGGAGGCCTTACAAATAGCTGTGAAAAGAAGAGAAGCGAAAAGCAAAGGAGAAAAGGAAAGATATAAACATCTGAATGCAGAGTTCCAAAGAATAGCAAGAAGAGATAAGAAAGCCTTCTTCAGCGATCAATGCAAAGAAATAGAGGAAAACAACAGAATGGGAAAGACTAGGGATCTCTTCAAGAAAATCAGAGATACCAAAGGAACATTTCATGCAAAGATGAGCTCCATAAAGGACAGAAATGGTATGGACCTAAAAGAAGCAGAAGATATTAAGAAGAGGTGGCAAGAATACACAGAAGAACTGTACAAAAAAGATCTTCATGACCCAGATAATCACGATGGTGTGATCACTGACCTAGAGCCAGACATCCTGGAATGCGAAGTCAAGTGGGCCTTAGAAAGTATCACTATGAAGAAAGCTAGTGGAGGTGATGGAATTCCAGTTGAGCTATTCCAAATCCTGAAAGATGTTGCTGTGAAAGTGCTGCACTCAATATGCCAGCAAATTTGGAAAACTCAGCAGTGGCCACAGGATTGGAAAAGGTCAGTTTTTATTCCAATCCCAAAGAAAGGCAATGCCAAAGAATGCTCAAACTACCGCACAATTGCACTCATCTCACACGCTAGTAAAGTAATGCTCAAAATTCTCCAAGCCAGGCTTCAGCAATATGTGAACCGTGAACTTCCTGATGTTCAAGCTGGTTTTAGAAAAGGCAGAGGAACCAGAGATCAAATTGCCAACATCCGCTGGATCATAGAAAAAGCAAGAGAGTTCCAGAAAAACATCTATTTCTGCTTTCTTGACTATGCCAAAGCCTTTGACTGTGTGGATCACAATAAACTGTGGAAAATTCTGAAAGAGATGGGAATACCAGAGCACCTGACCCACCTCTTGAGAAACCTATATGCAGGTCAGGAAGCAACAGGTAGAACTGGACATGGAACAACAGACTGGTTCCAAATAGGAAAAGGAGTTCGTCAAGACTGTATATTGTCACCCTGTTTATTTAACTTCTATGCAGAGTACATCATGAGAAACACTGGACTGGAAGAAACACAAGCTGGAATCAAGATTGCCAGGAGAAATATCAATAACCTCAGATATGCAGATGACACCACCCTTATGGCAGAAAGTGAAGAGGAACTAAAAAGCCTCTTGATGAAAGTGAAAGTGGAGAGTGAAAAAGTTGGCTTAAAGCTCAACATTCAGAAAATGAAGATCATGGCATCCAGTCCCACCACTTTATGGGAAATAGATGGGGAAACAGTGGAAACAGTGTCAGACTTTATTTTTCTGGGCTCCAAAATCACTGTAGATGGTGACTGCAGCCATGAAATTAAAAGATGCTTACTCCTTGGAAGGAAAGTTATGACCAACCTAGATAGCACATTCAAAAGCAGAGACATTACTTTGCCAACAAAGGTTCGTCTAGTCAAGGCTATGGTTTTTCCTGTGGTCATGTATGGATGTGAGAGTTGGACTGTGAAGAAATCTGAGCACCAAAGAATTGATGCTTTTGAAGTGTGGTGTTGGAGAAGACTCTTGAGAGTCCCTTGGACTGCAAGGAGATCCAACCAGTCCATTCTGAAGGAGATCAGCTCTGGGATTTCTTTGGAAGGAATGATGCTAAAGCTGAAACTCCAATACTTTGGCCACCTCATGCAAAGAGTTGACTCATTGGAAAAGACTCTGATGCTGGGAGGGATTGGGGGCAGGAGGAGAAGGGGGCAACAGAGGATGAGATGGCTGGATGGCATCACTGACTCAATGGACGTGAGTCTGACTGAACTCCGGGAGTTGGTGATGGACAGGGAGGCCTGGCGTGCTGCGATTCATGGGGTCATGAAGAGTCGGATATGACTGAGTGACTGATCTGATCTGATCTATACTCAAAAGGACTTGTTGTTAATCTTAAATGAAGAGTGTTGAGGACCCACCCCACGCCCGGCCCCCGGTTTCGCACCCTGGCGTCCTGCATCTTGGGGCTCCCCTCTGCCACCTCAGCCACCTCTGCCCCTTGGGGGGTCCTCTTGGTGCAGATGTGGATGCTCACTTGGGTGGGGCTGGAAGGCTATGGAAAGCTGGTCATGACCTCTAAAGGTGTCTGGGTCCCAAACCCTGAAATCTGTGAACCTGCTGCTTTACAGGGTAAAAGTGACTTTGCAGGATGTGATTAAGTTGCGAATACTGCTGGGGGGAAATTCCCCTGATTCACCATGTGGGCCCAGGATGCTCACAAGGGTCCTTATAAGAGGAAGACAAGAAGGTCCGAGTCTGAGAAAAAGAAGCAAGGAGAGAGTATAGGCTGGAATAGTGCAGCCATGGGCCAAGGAATGCAGAAGCCTCTAGATGGAAGAAAAGGAAAGGTCACTGATTCTCCCTGGAGCCCCCAGAAGAAACCCCAGCCTTAATTTTAGTTCCCTGAGACCTGCCGTGGACTTCTGACCTCCAGGACTGTAGGAAAGACTGTGTTATTTTAAGTCACTAAGTAGGTGGTAATTAGCGACAGCAGCAGCAGGAAACTAATTTTACAAAGGCTGAGCTTGGCCCTCCCCTCGGCTCATGTGGGTCCTGCAGCCCAGCAGAGACCAGGTTGCAGCATCTAGAAGAATATTAACGATGGATCTGGGGTCACAGAAGATGGGCAGAATCACACACAGCGCTAAAGAGGGTCTTCTCCCAGCCCCCTCATCCCTGGGTTCATGGCCCGCTTCTATCTCCCCACCAGTGCACCCCCAAGACTGGCCTTAGACCCCAAGGCTCTGAGGACATTTCCCCCTGAACTCTAAGAAGAACTTCATCAGCCTTGATTTCTTTAGGATCATCGGTTTGCTCCACCTGCCCCCACAGAACATGAGCACGTTTCTCCAAACCAGTCTTTAATCCCACCCGCATCAAGGCTGGGTTGGGCCAAGGGGAGTGACGTCCTTTCAAGTCCCTCCTCTTGGTCTGGACTTGACTTGGGGCTAGATGGGCCTGTGTGCCTTTCCTGTAGCTTCAATGCCCCATCCACACTGGCTTAAACCTGTGGTGAGGACATGCCCAGAGTTCTGTAAAGACACACAATACAGGCAGACCCAATTCTCCCTCAAGAAAGAAGCCCTTCTCCACTACTGATACCCTGAGGAGGGGGCAGCTCTGTCCACAAAACAGCATCATCTTGGAGGAAGATGCAAAGGTGCATTCATGGTACCCAGTGCCACACTTTCTCAAAGCTCTCCTTTCCTGTAGGCCCTCTTCATCTTCAAGATACTGAAGGACTTTGGCTGGTTTCCCCAGAGCCAAGGAATAGACACCATCAAAATGCAAGTTCAAGAATCTCCTGCTCAGGAAAAAAAAAAAAAAAAAAAACTTCTCACAAATGTATATCAGTTTTTCCAGTTTCTCTTTACTTGGATTCAAGACAACCCTAGTGACCATCTTGCCTTGTTATGCAGTTTCTGCATGAAGTGGACTTGGCCACTGTCTCCTAGACCCTAGTGTGAGGAGTCATCCAGAAACTCAGAGGAAGCTGTTTTGGCCTCCACAAGCATCAGCAGTGCAGGGGACCTCAGCCTGAGTTGCCATCTGCAGCTGTGTATCGCTGGTGGTTAGCTAGCAGCATCACTACTCTAGCAGGTGAGTTTTCCTAATATTTTCTTCTTATTTCAGCCATTTCTAATTTCTTGCTCAATTGAAAAATATTCCTTTCTAGCAAGGCTACCTGTATAATGTATGTTATGAAGAGTTAGTGCTTGGAAAACACATTTTAAATGGATGACACTTGAGAGAGAAAAGGAGGAAAAGGACTCAGTATATTTTAAGAGTCCAGTTTGTGATTCAGGGAGAGGGTGTGGAGCCCACAGAGCCTTACGGATTTTCAGCCCCGAGCAAGGACACCAGAAGTTGCTCTCAGCCCAGTTCCCTGCAGATTTTCCATCAGTTTGGGGAATATAGGAAGTCTAACCATCTGTGACTCCATACTGAGAAAGTGAGAGGAGAAAACACCCAACTGACAAATTGAGAACGGGTTCATCTTGACTCTTTTATGTGCTTTGCTGAAGGTAAAGCTTTTCCTGGTAGGGGAATGGAGGGGGAAGCTGCGTTGTAAGTCATAAATCTCTCAAGTTGGAAAAAAAAATTGCGGAAACCAGTTTCCAGGGAAAAATGCTTTCTTTTAAAAAAATTAATGGCAGTGTCAAAAGAAGAGACTTGAAGGCAGGGCATCTCTAGGTGCCATGCAGAGGTCCACCCATGTTCCCTCATCCAGCTCCCCCGGGTTCAGGTAAGTCCCTTGGGGCACTTAGTTTCTGGTCCATGCCATCCTGAGTGGGTAACTCTGTCCCACCCCTGATTCCACACACAAGGCATTTGTGTGGGCAGTGGACTTGGAGGAACGTTGGTAGTGATGGAACTGTTGGTAACTCACACTAAATTTTAAATATCCTGTCCTCCAAAGCCCCTGGGGATCCTCTGCTTCCATGCTCCCTCCCTCTCCCCTCCTCTCTTCTCTCCTTGACCTCTGCATCCAGAGCATCATCAGCCTGTCTTTACTGACCTGCTTCAAGCCAACTTGAATGGCAGAGCCTCTCTTTAAACCCCATGAACAGATTATTGAGGTGTTTTCCAAAATAAAAGATGTTGGTCTTTTCATTAAAATGATATAGAAAAAAACCCCATCTTATTCCATAAAGATAGCATATAGCCCATGTGCTCAGTTGTGTCCGACTCTTTACGACCCATGAACTGTACCCCTCCAGACTCCTCTGTCCATGGGATTTTCCAGGCAAGAATACTGAAGTGGGTTGCCACTTCCTTCTCCACGAGACCTTTCTGACCCAGGAATCAAACCCAAGTCTCCTGTGTCTCCTGCATTGCAGGAAGATTCTTTACCCACTGATCCTGCCCTTTAAGATTATATGCATTTTTGCAACATGTATGAAAACTCAGCCTTGCATTAGCTTAATAACAAAATCACGTTTTTCTATCATTTAAATAACGAATGAAGAAGATTCCATGAGAAAGTGCACTCGTGCACAGGATTATCTTATTATCTTCATTAAATATTTCCTGAGAAAGTGATAATTATGGTAGTCAAACTGTCAAAATCAAAATGAGTCACAAGACAAATATTGTAGTTAAACCCTCTAGTCCTCCAGGGTAGGCATTTGCTGACAAAATAGAGGTTCCTTAGTTCTTCTAATTAACAGAGAAGAGTTTTCTCAGAGGTGATAGAAATATGATCTCTTACCAAGATATTCCACTTAAGAAAACTTGCAAATTGTCAATTTATACTATTTATGGTCATGTGATGTCATTTTCTAAGAGGGAGTTAGAGACCTACTTCAGGTAGGTCTAGCAGCACATAATTGGCAGTCAAGATACGCTATCAAGGATTTGTGAGCATATTTATGTGAGTTTATGCCAGTGACATTTGCATGTTATAACCTTTAGTCAGTTGGCTGATTCTGCATGGCCACCTTTAGTTGAAGATTCTCCTGGGAAATTCTATTCTTCCTTTTTCTAAATAGAAAGTTTCTAAAGATGCCTTCAGAGGCTGGCTTACAGAGAGAAAACTAACTTGTATCATCTTCCATGGGTTTTCCCCGGTGGCTCATAAGGTAAAGAATTCACCTGCAATGCACGAGACCTGGGTTCAGTTCCTGCATTGAGAAGATCGCTTGGAGAAGGGAGTGTCTACTCACTTCTTGCTTGGAGAATTCCATGGGCAGAGGTTACAGTCCATTGGGTTGCAAAGAGTTGGACACTACTGAGAAACAAATTTACAGAGAGAAATCTAACTTGTGTCATCTTTTGTAGCAAATACGTGACTTTTCCCAGTAGAGCAAGCTTCCAATGGCAACCCACTCCAGTACTCTTGCCTGGAGAATCCCAGGGACAGAGGAGCCTAGTGGGCTGCCGTCTATGGGGTTGCACAGAATCGGACATGACTGAAGCGACTTAGCAGCAGCAGCAGCAGCAAGCTTCCTACTTTCAGGTCTTCTATTTTGACTCTGTAAATGAAACTTTCTCCCCTCCTGGTCATGCAAACAGTGCACCTCCAAGCTTTCAGGGAACTGAAAAATCAGAAGGCACGGCTTTACAGGTACTTCATTCAGTTTCTTTACATCACTGCCAATTAAATATTCAAGCAGCATTTCTTTCTTCTTGGGCATTTTGTAGTTCACAAACATAAATCCTTACTAGCATTGTTCTATTATTCCATAGGAATTGGATTATTATACTTCCATGAAATTTCAAAATTAGTCTTGTAGTTGACAGCTAAACACATCTATCTAGGTTCAAAATGGAAACCTCAAGTTTAAGAAAAATTTCTGAAAACTTCAAGAGGATGCAAACATCAGAAGGCAATAAGTTTCATTTTAAAGGAGGTATTGAATCCACCCCAGGGAATTTATTTTAATAAATGAATTTATCACAACAAATAAGTGTTGCATGCTGCAGTGAGATACTGCTGTGTGGCATTCATCAATGACCAAGACCCAGTCTGCTCTCTGATGGCATGTATGACCTACTAAAGAGAATGGGCATGTATACTCATGGTTCTGATAAAGGCAGCAGAAAGGCAGGATCCAGAAAGTTTCCCGGGGAGGTTGGTCAGAGCTGGGCCTCCGATGATTCGGCTGAGTAGGGATGGGAGGTAGGGAAAGATGCTCCAGGAAGAGGAACCTATGTGAACAAAGCCCCAGAGCACATGCTTGGATGGTGTTCAAGCCTGAGACCCTGGGAACCGGGTGATTTATCAAAGTCGTACAGCGATGGTGTAGGGGGTCGGAAGGAGCTCATTTAAAGTGATAGAATTCTCTTCCCATAACATGAGACATGGGGTTAGATTTCCTGACTGGACTCTTCACATCTTTCTGGTGGGGTCAGGGTCCAGCGCGTCTATGTAAGGTAAGGCTTTCGGGTCAGGCTTGCAGCAACCAGGCTGAGTACTAATTACTCCAAAGAGAGGGGCTTTTGTTTTCTGAGGGATTATGCTCATGATGGTGTTGAGCAGGCTTTATGACCACATTCAGGATTGCACTCATTTGTAATATCATGTAAATCAACGGTCTGATGCAAGAAGGGCCAACAAGTGCTGGTAAAGCAAAGCGAAGGGAGGTTGGGAGGAAAGAGGTAAGTGGTGCCAAGTGTGTACTCGGCATTACAGCAGGGGCGATGCTACGGGCCGAGTAAATCCATTTACATTTCTGATAAATAGCTGCTGCTCTTGTCATCGTGCAGGGATATCAGGTTCCCTTCATGCATCCATCCTTCTCACAAAGAATCCATTAGTCTTGCATGAATCTTCAATTATCCTGTTACACAGTCTGCAGAAAGCAGAGTTATTTTACTTGATGGAAAAAAATCTCCTTTCTACTCTCCTAACTGCTTAAACAGGGATCAGACTCTCAAACATTAATGATCTTTTATCACATCACAAAATTTTAAGGGAAAAAGTTCCGTGGATTTTCTGTACTATCAATACTTTGATGCATATGTGCAGAATCCATCCTTGTCCATTCGCTCATTCAAAGAATTTCTGCAGGACACCGAATATGTGCCGGGAACTGGAATAATCCTGGAGACTTTTGTCCATGTGACAAGGGACCCATCTACTTTGTTCAAGAGATTTGACACATTAGGGCTATTGCATATCAACCCCAACAGGAAGAACATTATTAATAACACTGTCGTGAAGTTGCCTCTACTGATAATGAGCCATCAAAGAGCTTAGACTTTTTTTATGTTTAATTTTTTTAATAAAAAAAGAATTACAAAATTATAGAAAAGTTGCAATGGGAATATAAAGAATGGTTTTCTTTGTTGAAAAGTGAATATATTATTAATCCTCAAATTTGAAAAGATTTCACTGAAAAAACTTCTGATTGATCTTACTGATAAAGATTTATGTTAAATTTTTAAGTAAAAGGTTATCCCAGAGAATGTAATAGCACATGAAAGACACCTTAAGAACAAGTGAGGTTTTGGAATTCCCTGGTGATCCAGGGGTTAGGAGTCTGTGCTCTCACTGCCAGGGCCTGGGTTCGATCCCTGGTCTGGGAACTAAGATCTTGCCACCAATGTGGCATGCCCCCAAACAAAACAAAACTGGTAAGTGAAATTCATTCTAGAGTGCAAGGATGTCTGTTAGTAGGAAATGTATTTATACACCATACTATGGACAGCAAGATTAAACCTATCAATCCTAAAAGAAATCAACCCTGAATATTCAACGGAAGGACTGTTGCTGATGCTGAAGTTCCAATACTTTGGTCACCTGATGCAAGGAACTGACTCACTGGAAAAGACTCTAATGCTAGGAAAGATTGAGGCCAGGAAAAGGGGCCGACACACAATGAGATGGTTGGCTGGCATCATCGACATGATAGACATGAATTAGAGCAAACTCTGAGCGATGGTGGAGGATTGGAAAGCCTGGTGTGCTGCAGTCCATGGGGTCACAAACATGACTTAGCGACTGAACAACAACAACAATTAATAGAGCTAAGGGTCATGTATGGATGTGAGAGTTGGACTGTGAAGAAGGCTGAGCACCGAAGAATTGATGCTTTTGAACTGTGGTGTTGGAGAAGACTCTTGAGAGTCCCTGGACTGCAAGGAGATCCAACCAGTCCATTCTGAAGGAGATCAGCCCTGGGATTTCTTTGGAAGGAATGATGCTAAAGCTGAAACTCCAGTACTTTGGCCACCTCACGCAAAGAGTTGACTCATTGGAAAAGACTCTGATGCTGGGAGGGATTGGGGGCAGGAGAAGGGGACGACAGAGGATGAGATGGCTGGATGGTATCACTGACTCGATGGACGTGAGTCTGAGTGAACTCTGGGAGTTGGTGATGGACAGGGAAGCCTGGTGTGCTGCGATTCATGGGGTCGGACACGACTGAGCGACTGAACTGAACTGAAGGGGATAAATCATACAATCATCTCCACAGATACAGAAGAGGCACTTGAGACAATTCCCTATATATATTAGACTGCAACAGGTGTTATTCCAAAGTACCACAGACTTGTGGCATGGACAACAGAAACATACCTTTTGACAGGTCTGGAGGCTGCAAAGTCCAAGATCAAGGTGGTTTCTTCTGCAGCTTCTCTCCTTGGGTTGCACGTGGTCTCCTTCTCGCCCCCTCACCTGGTCTTTCCTATGTGTGCACTTGCTCCTAGAGCCCCTTAATGGGTCTGAATTCCCTTATAAGGACAGCAGTCAGAACAGATTAAGGCCCACCCTAGTGGCTTCATTTTAACTTAATTACCCCATTAACAGCCTTGTCTCCAAATACAGTCACATTCTGAGTACTGAAGTTAGGACTTCAGTCCTTAACAATACCCATTCATTTTATAAACACTTAGTAATATAGGAACTGATGGATACTGCCATAACATGACAAATACATATGCTTCAGACCAAAGTTAGCTTTTTACTTAGTTGCAAAGCACTTGGGGCTTTGCTGTCAAGGTCTGGAATAAGAACTAATGGCCACTAATGTCTCTTCTACTGCTAAATATTGTGTTGTTAGCCAATAAAATCAGACAAAGTAAAGCATTTACACAGTAGATGCTAGAAAATAGTATAAGTACATTTTTATTTATAGATGATATGACTGTGTAGCAATGCAAAGAATTGGTGGGAAACCACTATATAATAGTAAGGAAATTTAGTGAGTTAAGTTATAAAAGCAACACGCAAATCAGTGGGGGTTTAGTTGTAGCCAACTCTTCTGCAACCCTGTGAACTTTAGCTGACCAGGTTCCTCTGTCCCTGGGATTTCCCAGGCAAGAACATTGGAGTGGATTGCCATTTCCTTTTCCAGAGGATCTTGCTGACCCAGCAATCGAACCCGTGTCTCCTGCCCTGTAGGGAGACGCTTTACAACTGAGTCACCAGGGAAGCTCACCCAAATCAATAGTTATCATACATATAGGCAAAAACCAGTTAGAAAACTTACTGGAAGAGAGGACTGCATTTATAACAGCTAGAAAGAAAATGAAATACTTAGAGATAAACTGACATAGAAATGTCTAAAACCGTATGGAAAACTTTAACACCCTGGAAGATACAAAAAAGGCCCAAAATGGCCAAAACATGTACCATGTTTGAATAGAAAAACTCATTTTCACAAATATTTTTGTGAATATCAGTTCACAAAGAAATGTCAGTTCTTCACAGGACAATGTATAAAAGTTTATGTTGAACGAATGAGGAAGAGTCACAAGGAAAACCTAGAGGAAGATGAGTCAGTTTAAACATTAGGTTAAACACACTGTAAAAATTCTAGAATTATAATATTAAAACACGCCAGAAAGGCTCTGTAACTAGAACACCACGGAACTGGTGCCTGCACAGACAGACCAATGGAACAGAGTTGAAAAATCTGGAAATAGACCCAACTGCACATGGAAATTTAGTACGTAATGAAGATGGATCTCAAACCATTGAGGAAATAGCAATGGCATGTCCCTTCAGAGGAGGTGATAGTTACAGGATGTCCTGGGCTGGAGACTGTTCCCCCCAAAATGACGTCCTTCCCAGAGCCTCGGAATATGGTGTGATTTGGAAGTGGGATCACTGGTTCAGATGAGGCTATGCTGGAGTAGGGTGGCCCTTAATCCAACATGAATGATGTCCTTGTAAGAAGAGATGAGGAGAAAACCATGGCAAGGTGGGTGGTGATGGAGGCAGAGATTGGAGTGCTGTGTCTACAAGCCAGGGGAGGCCTCAGTTCAGTTCAGTGGCTCAGTCGTGTCCGACTCTTTGCGACCCCATGGACTGCAGCATGCCAGGCTTCCCTGTCCATCACCAACTCCCAGAACTTGCTCAAACTCATGTCCATCGAGTCGGTGATGTCATCCAACCATCTCATCCTCTGTTGTCCCCTTCTCCTCCTGCCTTCAGTCTTTCCCAGCAATGAGTCAGTTCTTTGTATCAGGTGGCCAAATTATTGGAGTTTCAGCTTCAGCATCAGTCTTTCCAGCGAATATTCAGGACTGATTTCCTTTAGGATTGACAGGTTTGATATCCTTGCAGTCCAAGGGACTCTCAAGAGTCTTCTCCAACACCACAGTTCAAAAGCATCAATTCTTTGGTGCTCAGTTTTCTTTATAGTCCAACTCTCACATCCATGGTTAACTACTGGAAAAACCATAGCTTTGACTAGATGGACCTTTGTTGACAAAGTAATGTCTCTGCTTTTTAATATGCTGTCTAGGTTGGTCATAGCTTTTCTTCCAAGGAGGAAGTGTCTTTTAATTTCATGGCTGCAGTCACTATCTGCAGTGATTTTGGAGCCCCCCAAAATAAAGTCTCTCACTGTTTCCGTTGTTTCCCCATCAAAGGGAGACCTAGAATGGTGGTTAACACCAGATGGACAGACTCTCTGCTAGAAGCTTCAGAGGGAACACAGCCCTGCTAACACTTTGATTTCACATTCGTAGTCTCAAGGACTATGAGAGGAAAAATGTCAGTTTTCTTTTTTAAATTGGAGTATAAGCGTTACAGTGTTGTGTTAGTTTCTGCCGTACAGCAGAGTGAATCAGCCACACGTATACCTGTATCTCCTCTTCCTTGGATTTCCTTCCTATTTAGGTCACCACAGAGCACTGAGTAGAGCTCCCTGTGCTGTCCAGGAGGTTCTCATTAGTTATCTGTTTTATACATCAGATCAGATCAGTCACTCAGTTGTGTCTGACTCTTTGCGACCCCATGAATCGCAGCACGCCAGGCCTCCCTGTCCATCACCAACTCCCGGAGTTCACCCAAACTCATGTGCATCGAGTTGGTGATGCCATCCAGCCATCTCATCCTCTGTCGTCCCCTTCTCCTCCTGCCCCCAATAGTATATATATGCCAATTCCAATCTTCCAGCTCATCCCAGCCACCCCGTTTCCCCCTTGGTGTCCATACATTTGTTCTCTGCATCTGTCTCTATTTCTGTTTTGCAAATAGATTCATCTGTACCATTTTTGTAGATCCCACATATATTCATTAATACATGATATTTGCTTTTCTCTGTCTTCACTCTGTATGGCAGTCTCTGGACTTAGAGAGTCAAACATCTGTTGTTCTAAGCCACCCAGTCTGCGGTCCTTTGTTACAGCAGCCTTGGGACCCTCATACATGGGGCATCAAAACAGAGAGGGTGCTCAGCAGGAGATGGGATCTGCCCGCTTGTGAGGATTCCATGGTGGGGTACTTAGGGCATAAATCCTCTGCTCTTATTCCCTTCCCTCCCTCTGAGCTCTGGATCTGAGCTCTCCAGGGTGGTGGGCACTCATCAGACATGGTGCTCTTGAAATGTGGCTAATCTGAATTGGGATGTGCTGTGTCGAACACACACTGGATTGCAAAGGTTTGGTGAGAAAAGGGATTGTAAAACATGTCACAAATACATAGCTTTTCATATTGATCACAAGTTGGCATGGGAATGTTTCAGATATATTGAATCCAATAATATACATTATTAAAAGGAGCTTCACCTTTTTCATTTTACTTTTTAAAATGTGGCTACTAGAAAATTTTGAATGAAACAAAAGGCTCACACCAGTGGCTTGCATCTTATTTTTGTTGAATAGCACTGCTGAAAGAGCCAGAGGGCAAGGCCTCCTACTGAGATGGTCCATCACATCAGCTTCCTGGGCCCAGAACAGGGGGAGAAGGGAGGAGAGTGGATCCAAACAGACAAGCAAAAGGTATCGCACAAGCACCTACTGTGTGCTAGGCAGGATTCTGCACAAGCACCTACTATGTGCTAGAAATGACTGTGGAGGCTGGACACAAAGCAGTGAAAACCCCAGGTGAAAGATGGCAGAGGCTTAGGATGGGAGCAGAAGAAATGGAAAGTAGAGCAGGGATTCAAAAAGCATCTTGGAGGCAGAATCAACAGAACATAGGGACTGGACCGGGGCAGGGGGAGGAGCCAGGTGTGCGGATGGAGAAGGGCGTGAACAGTGATGTCATTTCCTGAGACACGAGCAGCTACAAGCTGCAAGTTTGGTGAGAAGAGGGAAGATGGCTTCCATGTTGGAAATAATGAATTTATTTGGTTGAATGTATGGAAGTAGAGATGAGGAATCAGAAGAGATTCTGATTTGGGAATCATCAGCAACAAATCAACGCCACTTAAATATTTTCGACATTAGTTATTTGAGACACAGACTATGACCCCAAGTTGCCCTGTTTGCCTTCCCAGTTGAAGAAACACTTTCAATAACCATAAAATTTCACCGTTCAAAGACATTCTGAGGAGATTATTTCTATAATCACAAAATAATATGTGTATATTTATCATTATATAATTATCTGTAATAACACCTCACAAATCTTAGCAATAGGAGTCTGAAGGGTTCAAATTTGTACCGTAACACATTGTCCTAAATCTGGGCACTGGAAAATTATGGGCCAAAATAGCAATGGATGCTAATAGGCATCTCATTATATATCCGACCAAATAGCTCACAAGAAATTAAAGTGATAATGATGAAGTCAAACTAATAAAGATCTCTAATTAAAATGGAATAACAGCAGCAAGCCCGCATCACAACAACTCAAGGCAACACTGACGACGTGTTAACGACTAAGCATTATCCTTGAAAATTCCAAATGCTTATTGGCACAGAATTAGGAGAGAAGCAATACTGTCTGGCAGAACCCTCAGTAAATTCTTATATGGGTCTGACTTTAGTTTAAGAACTCCAAATTTAGAAACACATTTCATGGGTAACTCTTAGTCTCATAAAAATAATAGACTTTGGAACCGCATGCCATTTGTCCATTAGAAAAAAAAGCAATTTGTACAAAAGTATTTGCACAGAAGTATTTTCTTTGTTTTTGTTTTTTCTTTCTTTTTTAAATTAATTTGTTTGTTTTAATTGGAGGCTAATTACAATATTGTGGTGGTTTTTGCCATACATTGACATGAATCAGCCGTGGGTGTACATGTGTCCCCCATCCTGAACCCCCCTCCCACCTCCCTCCCATCCCATCCCTCAGGGTTGTCCCAGTGCTCCAGCTTTGAGTGTTTCATACATACATACTGTTTTATACATCGAACTTGGACTGGAGATCTATTTCACACATGGTAATATACATGTTTCAATGCTATTCTCTCAAATCATCCCACCCTCGCCCTCTCCCACAGAGTCCAAAAGACTGTTCTTTATATCTGTGTCTCTTCTGCTGTCTCACATATAGGGTCATTGTTACCATCTTTCTAAATTCCATATATATGTGTTAATATACTGTATTGGTGTTTTTGTTTCTGACTTACTTCACTCTGTGTAATAGGCTCCAGTTTCATCCACCTCATTAGAACAGATTCAAATGTGTTCTTTTTAATGGCTGAGTAATAGTCAATTGTGGATATGTACCACAGCTTTCCTATCCATTCGTCTGCCAATGGACATCTAGGTTGCTTCCATGTCCTAGCTATTGTAAACAGTGCACAGAAGTATTTTTATCAGGGGGCTCCTGATGCTTTTTTGTGTATGGGGGGACTTTTGTTGTGTTGATCTGTGTAGGGTGTGGGCAAGAGAAGGGAAGAAAGCTAGACTGATTATATAAGAAAACAGGAGAGGTGCTTGGGTGTGCATGCTTAGTTGCTTAGTTGTGTCTGACTCTTGGTGACCCTTTGGACTGCAGCCCGCAAGGCTCCTCTGTCCATTGGATTTCCCAGGGACGAATACTGGAGTGGGTTGCTGTGCCCTCCTCCAGGGGATCTTCATAACCCAGTGATCAAACTCATGTCTCTTGTGTCTCCTGCACTGCAAGTGGATTCTTTGCCCACTGAGCCAATGGGGCTTCCCACCTGGGGAGAAAAGATGGATCCTGGAAGCCAAAAAGCCAAGACCACTTTTTCTGTAAGTGGGAGTGGAATGAAGGATGCTCAGGAAGAACTGAGGAGAAAGAGGGATTTGGGGAGGAGGGGGCTGCCTGGAGTGGCTTTGACACAATTTGTTCCAACTCAGAGAGGGTCAGGCAATGTCATTCTCTCTTTGGTACTAACCACCTAAATGACTTTTCAAGTTTGGGTTGTTGGTCTTGTTTTTCTATTGCATTTTTACTGGGATAATGGGGAGATTTCACAGCCTTGCAGGGACAGGCTGAGATGCCCTGCTGCAGGTAGTAGTTGGAAGCCTGAGAGTTGATGGGATTGCTCAGGGTGGGGACATAGCACAGGAATCCTCTGGTCAGCAGATCCTCCATCCATTGACTCTTGAGGACCACTGTCCAAGAGGACAGCTCTTGAAATGTTTCATCTTCACAAATATCATTGCTCTCTCCATGAAGCAATCCAAGTCCTTCCACATGTAATGAGTATCCTACACTGACTCAGGAAAGTGAAGCCCACTTATCATGAGGTCTGCAGGTCTGGGCATTTGTCTCCAGGGCCTCCTGTTCTCCAGGCACCCAGATGCTTCTGTCTCCTTTGCTGTTGGGAAATGAGGTCTCCACCAGGGTCTTGTAAACGATGTAAGAATCAGTGTGTATGTGGATAGGGTGACATCAGTGTTGATTGGGCGACACATGGCATGGCCAGTGCATCTCAAACACTCTTTCTTTAAAAAAAAATTAATTTATTTTAATTGGAGGCTAATTACTTTACAATATTGTAGTGGTTTTTGCCTTACATTGGCATGAATCAGCCATGAGTGTACATGTGTTCCCCATCCTGAATCCCCCTCCCACCTCCTTCCCCATCCCATCCCTCAGGGTCATCCTGATTGAGAACCCTGGAGAACTCCTGTTTATGTGGGGTTTTGTTAGCATTAACATTAACTTTTGTTAATGTGTATTTCCCACACTGGAACTTAACAGACATTAAAAATGATTTATTAATTCATTTAAAAAGAAAGATAACAGACCTATTACATGGTAACATAAATAACATATTAACTTTTTAAATTGAAGTATAGTTGATTTACAGTGTTGTGTTCATTTCTGCCCCGCAACAAAGTGCTTCAGTTTTCCATATATATTCTTTTCCATTATGGTTTAGCACAGGATATTGAATGTAGTCCCTGTGCTGTGCAGTAGGACCTTGGTATTTATCCATATTCTATATATACTGGCTCGCAGCCACTCGCCCCTCTCTCCCAATCCCGCCCCTCCCCCTCCTTGGCAAGCTCCAGTCTGTTCCCGTGTCTGTATGTTTCTGTTCCATAGATAAGTTCCTTTGTGTCATGTTTTATTTATTTTATTTTTTGGGCCACACCACGGGGCTTGCAGAATCCTAGTTCCCCAACCAGGGGTCAAACCCAGGCCTTGGCAGTGAAAACACCGATTCCTAACCACTGGACCACACGGGATTCCCTGCGTCATACTTTAGATTTCACATGTAAGTGATATTATACAGTATTGATCTTTCTCTGTCTGACTTACCTCACTTAGGATGATAACCTCTAGGTTCATCCATGTTGCTGCAAATAGCATTATTTCCTTCTTTTTTAATGGCTGAGTAGTATTCCATTGTTTGTATATACCGGATCTTTCTTATCCATTCATCTGTCAATGGATAGGTTATTTCCAAGGCTAAAATTAAATAAATTTATTTAATTTAATTAAAATTTATTAAATATTAAATTTTATTTAGATAAAGTGAAATAAAATCTATATCTTCCAAGAAAAACACGATGAGAAGAGTGGCATTGTTGTGCATTTTTACGCACCTCTTTAACATCTGGCTTACTAGAGGACAACTACTTTTTTCTTATCTAATTCTCCGAGGTATATGAGAAACACCCGGCCTCACACAGAAATGTAGTTGAGAAAGAGGACGTCTCTAATGGTCTTTTCAGATAACTGTGGCTATTCTGCTTGTGTACCACACCAAACATGAAAGGGGCAGTGTCCTCGAAAGTTAGTTTCACTGTGGAATATGGAATGATATCAATGAACTTCTCATTCTCTGTTATATTAAAACCTATTTTCCTGTCTTGCACTTTGGATGGATCTTCTCTCCACGCATCACTTTGTAACATTATGCATTGGCCACTTGGAAAATACTGGTTCACTGTGTGAGGCAGCCCTTCCAAATGTTGCTACATTTCATTAGACACCATAAAAAATCACACTGCTTGATATCATCTCTAATCACATCCGAGAAGTGTTTACATATTGGAAGGCTCTCCACCTTGTGGGAGCATATGCTAGTTTTCCAGCATCTAATTTTCACCTGAAAGCTTGAAATTTTATCATCGGCAACAAATAATATCAGTTGTTTTCCTTGAAGTGACAGGCTGACTTCATTCACTCCTGAGAAGATATCGGCTAGTTACCTGAGTCTGAATAACCGTTGTTCATAAGAGGCTCATTCAAGGAGAAACAGAATTCTATGAAAAAAATATTGTTTAGCTTAGTGCACAACTGAAAGGGTGTTAGCAAACTGAGAGGTCCACAGACCCTGGGTGGTGACCTACTGGTACAGCTGATCCTCATTATTCACAGAGTCAGTATATATGAATTCAACTACTCACTAATTTATTTGTAACTGCACATTTGTGGGCATTTGTGGACAAGCACGTGAATAAAGGGGCTTAAATTTCAGTGTGCAGGTTCCCAGCTGAAGTCAAACAAGCTGACCCTCTGCCTCCTTATCCCTCTTTCAGACCTTAAACCAAGGTTCTTTATGCACTTTATGAAGTATCACACTGCTAGCTTTAATTTTGTGCTTTTTTGTTGGTGATTTTACTGTTTAAAATGATCCCACCTATTGTACAAAAGTTATATCCACTGTTTCTGAGCACAGGAAGGCTGGGATGTGCCTCATGCAGAAAAGACACCTGTCACATGAGTTTTGTTTGGGCGTGAGTTACAGTGCTTGCTGACCACGCATTAGATGTTAATGAGGTAGCAATTGTTGTTGCTGTTCAGTTGTTCAGTCATGTCCAACTCTTCGTGACCCCATGGACTGCATGCAGCATGCCAGGTTTCACTGTCCTTTGCTATCTCCTGGAATTTGCTCAAACTCATGTCCATTGAGTCAGTAATGCCATCCAAACTTCTCATCCTCTGTTGCCCTCTTATCCTCCTGCCTTCAGTCTTTCCCAGCATCAGGGTCTTTTCCAATGAGTCAACTCTTTGCATCAGGTGGCCAAAGTACTGGAGTTTCAGCTTCAGCATCAATCCTTCTAATGAACATTCAGGACTGATTTCCTTTAGGATTGACAGGTTGGATCTCCTTGCAGTCCAAGAGACTCTCAAGAGTCTTCTCCAACACCGCAGTTCAAAAGCATCAATTCTTTGGCACTCAGCTGTCTTTATAGTCCAACTCTCACATCCATACATGATACTGGAAAGATCATAGCTTTGACTAGATGGACTTTGTTGGCAAAATGTCTCTGCTTTTTAACAAGCTGTCTAGGTTTGTCATAGCTTTTCTCCCAAGGAGCAAATATCTTTTAATTTCATGGCTGCAGTCACCATCTGCAGTGATTTTGGAGCCCAAGAAAATAAAGTCTCTTACTGTTTCCATTGCTTCCCCATCTATTTGCCATGAAGTGGTGGGACTGGATGCCATGATCTTTGTTTTTTGAGTGTTGAGTTTTAAGCCAGTATTTCACTCTCCTCTTTCACCTTCATCAAGAGGCTCTTTCGTTCCTCTTCACTTTCTGTCATAAGGATGGTGTCTTCTGTGTATCTGAGGTTATTGATATTTCTCCCAGCAGTCTTGATTCCAGCTTGTGCTTCATCCAGCATTTCACATGATGTACTCTGCATATAAGTTAAATAAACAGGGTGACAGTGTATAGCCCTGATGTACTCCCTTCTCAATTTTGAACCAGTCTGTTGTTCCATGTCTGGTTCTAACTGTTGCTTCTTGTCCTGCATACAGGTTTCTCAGGAGGCAGGTAAGGTGTTTTGGTATTCCCATCTCTTTAAGAATTTTTCACAGTTTGTTGTGATCTACACAGTCATAGAACTGGAAAAGCTCAGTTTTCATTCCAGTCCCAAAGAAGGACAATGCCAAAGATTGTTCAAACTACCACACAATTGCACTCATTCCACAGGCTAGCAAAGTAATGCTCGAAATCCTCCAAGTTAGCCTTCAACAGTATGTGAACCAAGAACTTCCAGATGTTTAAGCTGGATTTAGAAGCGGCAGAGGAACCAGAGATCAAATTGCCAACAACTGGCTCATGGAAAAAGTAAGAGAATTCCAGAAAAACATCTACTTCTGCTTCATTGACTACACTAAAGCCTTTGACTATGTGGACCCCAGCAAACTGTGGAAAATTCTTCAAGAGATGGGAATACCAGACCACCTTACCTGCCTCCTGAGAAACCTATATGCAGGTCAAAAAGCAACAGTTAGAACTGGACATGGAACAACAGACTGGTTTAAAATTGGGAAAAGAGCTCATCAAGGCTGTGTTTTGTCATCCTGCTTATTTAACTCAAATGCAGAATACATCATGTGAAATGCTGGATGAAGCACAAGCTGGAATCAAGACTGCTGGGAGAAATATCAATAACCTCAGATATGCAGATGACACCACCCTTATGACAGAAAGTGAAGAAGAACTAAAGAGCCTCTTGATGATAGTGAAAGAGCAGAGTTAAAAAGCCAGCTTAAAACTCAACATTCAAAAAATGAAGTTCATGGTTCCATCACTTCATGGCAAATAGATGGGGAAACAATGGAAATAGAGACTTTATTTTCTTGGGCTGCAAAATCACTGCAGATGGTGACAGCAGCCATAAAATTAAAAGATGCTTGGTCCTTGGAAGAAACTCTATGACCAACCTAGACAGCTTGTTAAAAAGCAGAGACATTACTTTGTCAACAAAGGTCCATCTAGTCAAAGCTATGGTTTTTCCAGTAGTCATGTATGGATGTGAGTGTTGAACCATAAGGAAAGCTAAGCACAGAAGAATTAAT
Organism: Bubalus kerabau; assembly: GCF_029407905.1. NCBI lineage: Eukaryota > Metazoa > Chordata > Mammalia > Artiodactyla > Bovidae > Bubalus > Bubalus kerabau. The sequence goes on along the minus strand of NC_073645.1, from coordinate 48,505,846 downwards.
GCCTTTGAACTGCGGTGTTGGAGAAGACTCTTGAGAGTCCTGTGAACTGCAAGATCAAACCAGTCAATCCTGAAGGAAATCAGTCCTGAATATTCATTGGAAGGACTGATGCTGAAGCTGAAGCTCCAGTACTTTGGACACATGATGTGAAGACCTGACTCTGGGAAAGACCTGGATTGGAAAAGACCTGGATTCTGGGAAAGATTGAAAGCAAGAGGAGAAGCAGACAGCAGAGGACGAGATGATTGGATTACGTTACTGACTCAATGGACATGAGTTTGAGCAAGCTCCAGGAGATAGTGAAAGACAGTGAAGCCTGGCATGCTGCAGTCAATGGGATCATAAAGAGTTGGACCTGACTGAGTGACTGAACAACAACACAGTAAAAGGCTTAAGGGTCATCAATGAAGCAGTAGTACCTGTTTTTCTGGAACTCTCTTGCTTTTTCTATGATCCTGTGGATGTTGGCAATTTGACCTCTGGTTCCTCTGCCTTTTCTAAATCCAGCTTGAACATCTGGAATTTCTTGGTTCATGTACTGATGAGACCGAGCTTGAAGGATTTTGAGCATTACCTTGCTAGCCTATGAAATGAGTGCAATTGTGCGGTAGTCTGAGCACTCTTTGGCACTGCCTTTCTTTGGGATTGGAATGAAAACTGAGCTTTTCCAGTCCTGTGGCCACTGCTGAGTTTTCCAAATTTGCTGGCATATTGAGTGCAGCATTTAAACAACATCATCTTTTAGGCTTTGAAAGAGCTCAGCTGTAATTCCATCACCTCCACTAACTTTGTTGATAGAAATGCTCCTTAAGGCCCACTTAACTCCACACTCCAGGATGGCTCTAGGTGAGTGATCACACCATCGTGGTTATCTGGGTCATTAAAGCCTTTTTTGCACAGCTCTCCTGTGTATTCTTGACACCTCTTGTTAATGTCTCTGCTTCCATTATGTCCACATCGTCTCTGACTTTATTGTGCCCTTCTTTGAATGAAATGTTCCCTTGTGCTTAGTCACTCAGTCATGTCTGACTCTTTGCAACCCCATGGACTGAAGTCCACCAGGCTCCTTTGTCCATGGGGATTCTCCAGGCAAGAATACTGGAGTGGGTTGTCATGCCATCCTCCAGGAAGTGTTCCCTTGGTATCTCTAATTTTCCTGAAGAAATCTCTAGTCTTTCCCATTCTATTGTTTCCCTCTGTGTCTTTGCATTGTTCACTTAAGAACGCTTTCTTATCTCTCCCTGCTATTGGTTGGAACTCTACATTCAGATGAGTATATCTTTCCTTTCCTCCTTGGACTTTTGATTCTCTTCTTTTCTCAGCTATTTGTAAGGCCTCCTCAGACAACCATTTGCCTTGTTGTATTTCTTTTTCTTGGGGATGATTTTCGTCACTGCCTCCGGTACAGTGTTATGGATTTCCATCTGTATTTCTTCAGGCACTCTGTCAATCAGATCTAATCCCTTGAATCTATTTGTCACTTCCACTGGAACTTATGTGATATTGTACATAAACTATATGTTAATAAAAGGAAATCAAAACACCCATTGTCTTCCATAGTCTCATCAAGTAAAGAACCTAAAACAAGGCGTGAGCTTGCAGCACTTTTGTGACAGTTGCCACCGAGGGACTGCCTGCCCTCTGCTAAGCCGCCACTCATGCTTTCCTGTTCGTTTGGACAGTGACTCAGGCCTTCCCTGGTGGCTCAGCTGGTAAAGAATCCACCTGCAATGAGGGAGACCTGGATTTGATCCCTGGGTTGGGAAGATGCCCTGGAGAAGGGAAAGGCTACCCATTCCAGGATTCTGGCCTAGAGAAATCCATGGACTGTATAGTCCATGGGGTTGCAAAGAGTTGGACACGACTGAATGACTTTCACTTCAGTTCAGGAGGTAGGGCTCCTTCCTGCCATTTCACAGGTGACCAAACCATAGAAGCCAGATGTCCTGCCCTGTGTTACTTAACCAGCAGGAGGCTGAACCGGCCCCACAGCTTCTTTGTCTGTGTCCTCCCACCAGATAGTGTTGCTTTTCTTCACGGTAGGGCATTTCACCATATTTTTCAGGCGATCTGGAGAGGACCCTCCAGAACTTTACAGAAGCCATCGCCTTGTCTGTGAGGCGCCAGCTCTCAGTATGACAGGGGAGCAAGGCCTGCACCCACAAGTCATTCTTGTCGCAGTTGTGAGTGTTGGTGCAGTGTGTGCGTGCTCAGTCGTGTCGAGCTCTTTGCGACCCTGTGGACTGTACCCTGCCAAGCTCCCCTGTCCAAGGATTCTACATGGCATGAATACTGGAGTGGGTTGTCATTTCCTTCTTCAGGGGATCTTCCTGGAATCAGGTCTCTTGGGCCTCCTGCATTGGCAGGCAGATTCTTTGTCACTGAGCCACCTGGGAAGGTCACGTGTTGATGGCTTTCTTTCGGTTTCAGATACTCTCTTCCTGTGGGCCTTCCATCACCCACACCACCCACTGCATGGAGCTGCTTGGATTCCATGGGGCAAGTGGATTCCTGCAAGGGCGCGATGCAGGAAAAAGCAATCACCACCAGAGGGCACTGCAACCCTTATCCGGTTTGTACCTCCAGGACAGATGGCCCCTCCACTTTCCCAACAGAGAAAGGTGATTGCTCTGAGATTTAGATTCTCTTTTGGCTCAGGCGTTACCTTATGCGGACAAATCACAGTGGTTGCGGTGTGTTATGTTATAGAATCCATATGTGTTCTGCTGGTATATTGCAGTTGAAAGAAAACGACTCCCTTTAAGGCATTTCCCCTTCTAACTAAGTGATGGTTGAGGATCACATTGGTTGCTTTTTCCCAAAGCACAAATTTATTGAGTTGCTCTCTTTAGAACCCACCATTCAATTGATTCTGACTCTTTGTGACCCCATGGACAGTAGCCTACCAGGCTCCTCCATCCATGGGATTTTCCAGGCAAGAGTACTGGAGTGGGCTGCCATTTCCCAACCCAGGGATCAAACCCGGGTCTCCTGTATTGCAGACAGACGTTTTAGCGTCTGAGGCACCAGGGAAGCCAATATAGTAAGTGGTGTTGGGGAAAGGTCAGCAGATTGCTTGGGATCTCAAATCAAAATCCTAGGCTCCCCCCCAACCCTTGTTGATTTCAGCAGAAGGCAGTGTTTAGATGTCAGTCAACTACTAAACTATCTAGCGCAGGATGGCGAATGCCAAAGATTTCCTTATATAATGGGAATACTGTTATGTCTATATCAGGTTGCCCAAATGAGACTTATTTATTAATTTATTTTTTAATAAGCTTAATGCTGCAGTCTATGGGGTCGCTAAGAGTCAGGCACGACTGAGTGACTTCACTTTCACTTTTCACTTTCATGCATTGGAGAAGGAAATGGCAACCCACTCCAGTGTTCTTGCCTGGAGAATCCCGGGGACGGGGGAGCCTGGTGGGCTGCCGTCTACGGGGCCGCACAGAGTCGGACATGACTGGGGCGACTTAGCAGCAGCAGCAGCAGCAATGCCTTTTATTTATTTATTTTTATTTGGCTGTGTTGGGCCATTTTAGCATGTGAGATTTTCATTGGGTCATGTGGATCATTCCTCTCGCTCCTGGACTCTCTCTGGTTCTGGCGAGTGGGCCCAGTAGTTCAGCATGTAGGCTTAGTTGCTCCGCAGCATGTGGGGCCTTACTTCCCTCATCGGTAGTCAAACCCACATCCCCTGTACTGCAAGGCAGATTCTTAACCCCCTGGACCACCAGGGACGTCCTTATTTGTTTATTTTACACTGGAGTATAGTTGATTAACAATGTTGTGTTAGTTTCAGGCGTTCAGCAAAGTGATTCAGTTATACAGGTCTCTGTTCCAAATGTGACTGATTTTAAGTTCTTCTGACCAAGTAGAGATGCTGATATTTAAAACTATAAAGTGATCCAAACATCATGAAGGGAAACCATGAGATGAGTAACAGCCCAGTACATTTATAGGCCATTGGTTTTCACACTCTGTGCATGAGCAGCGTCTTTGAGTAAGGAAATCCTGTGGTAGAGACAGGACACAGGAAGACTGGAGCTGCCCGTGGGGCATCATTATCCATCCAAGAGAGGGCTGCGCTCCACAAATCCTTCTTGTGACTCTTGTTCTTTGGTCTGTAGGCGAGGGATTGCCCTGGACAGGGCATCTTCACCACATGCACTCTGTCTGGGCTCTGACACCCCCTTTCCTGTGATAACATTTGGGCTGGCTCTCAGCAGATTGTACAGTAAATATTCCCTTCCATAGCTCCCCCAGGTTTCAGCCAAACTACTGGACATCTGCATGGAATGACCCCTCCTGCAGAGATTTGTGTTTTAATAAGGGATTGAGGAATTTAAAAAACTTACAAAATTAGTCCATTCTAATAAAAACATGAAAATCACCTTCCCTATCACTCCCTCCTTATTAATTACATTCTCTGAATGTAATCACCATTTTTAATTTAGTGTGTATCTTTCCAGAACTTTCTCTGTGTACATAGAAACATACATCTATTATACGTTGGTAGACTTCTTAATTTTTAAACAAAATCATGTATATACTCTCCATAGTGGTCTTCCCCCAATAATCTAGCATGGATACCCTCCCCAGTGAGGACAGACAGGAACCTCATTCATTATAGGTGCTGTGCAGAGTTCCATAGTGTGACGATGTCATCATTTACTGACCAGTTTTTATTGGTGGATTTGTAGGAGGTCTTCAACTTTTGCTGTTACAAACCAGACTGTAGTGAACACCTTCTCACAAGTATCCTTGACTGCATTGAGGTGCTGTGCATTTTAACTGTTAGTAAGCATTACCACACAGCCCCAGTTTATTTTCAAGGGAGGGATTTTGAAGAGGAAAAGTTTTACTGCAGAGAAAGATGACTATGGAACAGTGAAGTTGGGGTTGCAGAGCTCTTGGTGAGAGAAGAATGGTCTGGCTCACAAGAGAAGCAAACAGCAGTCTCTTAGACTGTGCGGTCCTGGAGTTAGGGCGTCTGGTCAACCATGGTGATGGACACTGTGGTGTGCTCCTTTTTGATGCTAAAAATTACATATCCAGAGACTCATTATCCACCTCCTTGGTTGAAAAAGGTTTGATAGTAATAAAAACAGCTACAAAGATCCCCCTTCCATGTTTATAGAGCTCCAATTCTAGACAAGAGAGTGATAGCAGTGTGGGGAGGCTTGTTCACTCTACTGTTGTTAAAGAAATCAATTTATCTAGAGAAGAATATGGTTCTGTCTTTCTCTCTTGATGCAGCCTCTTTCTCTTGCACATGCACACACACGCACACACACTCTTGTTCTATTATTTCAAGTCAACCACGACACTTTCCAAGCCACATTTGGCTCTTGTGAATTTTTGCAGAACATGCATCTACTTCTTTGAAAAGCAATTTATGCTTTTCTTCTTTCAATAAACAATTAGCCTCAAACATTGTTTCACACCTAATGAGAGATGGTATGTCTGATGGCATCAAGCCAAGGGGAAAAGCTGAATAGACAGTAGTCAGTTTAAATCATATCTGGTAGAGAGTAATTAATTAATGTGTCAATAAAGCCATTTAGAGAGCAGTTACAAAGGGCCACATAGTGTTAAGTGCGAATGTACAGGGATGGTGAAGACGGTCTATGTCTTCAGAGCTGACACACACACTGTTAGGAGAAAGGACTGTTGCTCTTGGAAGTGTAGCTGAGTGCAGGCCTGTAAATGCTCACAGATGCTTCTGTAGATGGTGAGAGACCTCTCACTAGTCAAGGAGACTGAACTGTGGGGCAGGGAAGGTGTTGGTCCTCTGTCTAGAATCAAGCCTGCTGGTTTGTGCTCATTCCTTCAGGCCATGCTGGGGTCCTATAGGGATGGTAGCTGAGAACACAGCAGGCCCTCTTGGGGTACAACTTAGAAACCTCTCTGGTTCTCAGGTGTACATGTCCAGAGGGGTGTTTCAGGCACCTGCCAACCCAAGGAGATGGGGCCACAGCCAGAGACCCCATTCCCCTGTCATGCTGAGTTTCCCCTTTGGCGGCCTTCTCTGCTGCTCTTCTTTTTTGACCCCCTTTCCTGGGTCCCCAGCCTCTTGGAGGTCCTAAGCCAGGTCTGAGCTTCCCTTGTAGCCTGAAAGGTTTGCCTTATATCAGAGAGGACATCTTCTGCTTTGCTCAGCAGCCCTCTTCTCTTGGAGATGAGAGCTCAGCGTCACGTTCCCAAGAGCATGCCCTGCTGGGTGATGCCGCACATCCCTCTAGCTGTGTGGTGTCCATCGGGGGCCCCCTTCCAGTACGCACTGGTCCATGTGCTCCTGCTCAAGGGCTGCCATTGTGGTGGAGTTTGCCTTGGCTCCTACCAAAAGGTGCTCCCAGTGCAGGGCCAACTAGAACATGGACTAGGCCCCCACTGCCCACCCCAGTGGGGTCAGTGCAGCTCTGTGTCTTACAGCTCACACGTGAGAACCAGCCAGCAAGTCCAAGGTCAGGTGGACACACAGTGCATAGTTGCTGAGTGGCCAGAGACTAGCAGGAGGCCAAACTGCACCTCCCGGTGAGGAGACCTGGCTCCCAGCTGGCTTTCTTCGAGTGGTGTCCATCCCTGTGTGGCAAACACCAGGCCACCTGCATCCAGACTTCCCCAGGGCAGCTTGTTGAACATTCAGACTCCTAGGCACTACCTACAGGGCTTCTGGTTTAGTGGGTCTGATCTGGGGCAGGAATCTGGGTTTTTAACAACATTCTTATTATAGGTGGGCTGAAGTAGGGTTGTCCTAGGATAACGACTGTCCAAAAGGCTGCTTATAATGCCTGGACATATTTTTTTTTTGTCCCCTAACCTGTCCCAATCTATCAATCAATGTGAGTTACTCAGTCATGTCTGACTTTCTGTGACCCCCTGGACTGCAGCCCGCCAGGCTCCTCTGTCCATGAAATTTTCCAGGCTAGAATACTGGAGTGGGTAGAGATTCTCTTCTCCAGGGGGGATCTTCCCAACCCAAGAATCAAACCTGGGTGTCCTGCATTGCAGGCAGATTCTCTACCACTGGAGCCATCAGGGAAGCCCAGAACCTGTCCCAGTGAATAGAATAAAATTGGAATTAGTTAGCTTTAATGTACCATACTTTTTTTTACCTGGACAGAGTGGAGGAATGGAAACTGATTTAACAGAACAGTGTCAGGGAGAAGCAGGCCAAGTGCCCGGCGGGGCCAGGAGACCCCAGGCTATGAAGGTGGCAGGGTGGCGGGGAGGAGACTTTCAATGGATAGAAGTGGCTGGCCTCCTGTTCATCTGGGAAATTCGTTCTCTAAAGAAACTGAGAAGAGGAGCATCTGGGCTACAGACAGCGGGGTGAAGTGCAGGGCTAGGCACAGAAGGTTTCGTGGAAGTCTGCACCCTGAGCCTGGATGCCCAGCTCCGGCCCCCACCCTGTCTGGAATGTTGCAGCCAGATCGCATCCGCAGGTAGGACTGGAGGAGTCCACTCCAGGGACGCAGGCAGGACTCTGGAGAAATGAGCCTGGGTCCCCTGGGGTGAAGCTCACCAGTCTACAAGCACAACCCACAGGCACAGTCTTTTTAGGCCTCCCTCCTGGGTGTGAATGAACCTTCCAGGAAGTCCAGAACTTTGAGGGGGAAACCCCACACTAGAAAGGGAGAGAACAAAGCAGACAAAGAGAAGGGGAAAGGTCCTGAGGAAATGCCACTGTGGGAATCAGGAAACAGTGTCAGAGTTTACTTATCATTCCCGGAGAGTTAAGAGGACACGCTGCATCCAGAAACCAAGAGCAGGATGCCGAGGGACAGCGACCTTCAGGGAGATGGAAACTGACACACGGGGACCATCAGCAAACTCAGCGGGATGAGGCAACAAAAGTCCAGGAAATATCTCAGGAAATAGAATAATAATTAAAACAAGAAAAGAGAAATGGAACTAGGAAAGGCTGGGAGCAGGAGAGGATGTGTCTAGGAATCCACTGTCTGATGAGAATTCCAAGGCCAAGGATGAGAGAAAAAGCAGGCAGGAAATTACCAAAGATGCATTTCAAGCAGCAGAATAGAAGGATACAAACTACCATAAGGAAGAGCCAGGCTGGAATGGAGAATGATGGTAGCATCAGCAAAAAGCCAGTATATCATCCCAGTACTCATCGGCTGCTCACTATAGGCCCAGTACTGTTCTGTTCTAGGCTTTTGATGGATTAGCTCGTTACTCTGCACAAGCACTCTACCTGAAGGACACTAACCCTGGTTTTACAGAGGCACAGTGAGGTCATGTCACATGCCAAAGATCAATCACTCACGGGGGCACTGCGGTGCTTGAGGCCCAGGGGGTCGACCTGACACCTCCCGTTGTCGCTGTGAAATGTCCAAATAGCATGCATGAAGAGAAGAGCCCAACATTCACAAGGGATAAGCAGGACACAGCTGAAGGAACGTGAATCCGAGAGGGTCGGATCTACTTAATGCAACCCTGGAAACAGGAAGATATGGAGAGATTGCCTTCAAAACTCAAGGAAGGTGGTTTTCAAGGCAGAAATCCTTACCAGCCAAATTACAGTCAGGTGTGAGTGGAATAAAGCCATTTCCAATGTGTGAAGTCTCCAAATTTTTACTATCCAAGCAGCTTTATGAGGGAACTACCTGAAATATATTTCAACAAAATGGCAAGTGAGAAAATCATGGAATCCAGAAAACAGGGGTGTCAACTGAGTAGAAAGGCACACAGATGCCCCAGGGAGAGAGCAGAACCTGAGAGCTGGTGAGACCTAGGTCACCGAAGACGGACTGTGACCGCGTGGGCAGGGTCGGTGCAGGAAGAGCTAAAAATATCAGCCTTGGGGAGTGCAGAAAAGATACAGGTAACGCTTAGAATGACGAAGCCAACGAAGAGTAGAGTAGCCACACTTGCTAGTAATAGAGAAGAACGTACCAGAACAAGCAAACAGCAGTTCCAAGTGGTGACTGAGGATGGTGCTTAGAGGACAAGGGGGCAGAGGCCACTGATACTATAAGCCTGTGATTCTCTTTTTCAGTTTTTCTTTTCTTTTTAAAAATTTTTTTATTTTGGCCACATCACGCGTCATGTCGGGGGTTGCCCAGGTGGCACTAGTAGTAAAAAACCTGCCTGCCGAAGCAGGAGACATAGGAGATGTGGGCTCCATCCCTGGGTGGGAAGATCCCCCGAGTTTGGCAACCCACTGCAGTATTCTCGCCTGGAGGATCCCACGGACACAGGAGCCTGGTAGGCTACAGTCCATGGTCGAACCAAGTCGGGTCCAGCTGAAGCGGCTTGGCACACATGTGTCATGTGGGATTTTAATTCCTCAACCAGGATTGAACCTGGGTTTGATGGTGGACTCCTAACCACTATATTGCCAGGGAATTCACTTTCTTTTCTTTGTAATTTGGATTTTTAGAGCCTTTACGTTCACAGCAAAATTGTGCCCAAGGGGAAGGTACAGAGGTTTCCTGTCTGCCTCCCCACACACGCACAGCCTCCCTCCCTTCAGCATCCCCACGAGATGGACCTTTTGTTACAAGTGATGAACATGCCTGGACACATGGTCACCACCCAGAGCCCATGGTTTACGTTAGGGCTCACTCCTGGTGTCTTGCCTTTGGACAAATGTATCAGAATGACATGTGCCCACCACTGTAATATCACCCAGAGTATTTCACTCCCTGAAAGTCCTCTGAGCTCTGCCTGTTCATTCCCTCCACCTCCTCTCAACCCCCAGCAATGGATCTTTTTATCATCTCCATATTTTCTAAGCCTTTGATTTTTAATTATATGTGTGCATTAGGTCGATTAAGAAAAAAATCAGTGGCTTTCACCTTAAAAAACAATTATCTGGCTTCTCAAAAAAAAACAAACCCACAGGAAATCTGGTGGCTTGGGGTGGCCACTGTGCCGGTAGCATTGCATGGAGCTCTGTATTTGCAGGTCCTTTTGGACGTAGCAGCCCTTCCAAGTTTACTACCATCCCAAACAGTCCAACTTCCCTCATTTCCTTACTCCTTTTCCTTATCACCTTGGAGTGTGTGCCTGGAAACCAGGTGAATCACCTCAGTTCACTGCTCCTTGAGCACTGGTGTCTGGAAGACCCATTAGCTGCAACAGGAGTTCTTGGGTGCCAAGCTGAAGTTGACGTCAACAGGACCCTTATCCTGGGATCTCATTTAATACCCAGAACAAGAACAGCTTCTTGCTAAATCACTCTGTCTCTAGAAAGTCCCAAGCAGTTGATTATATAAGTAGGATTAACGCTGGTGTAGTGAAATGCCACTCGGGCAGGTTCGGCTTGCAGGCAAATGCATTCAAGCTCTGTGCTTTTAATGGGGGTTGTTTCCATCGAGCAGATGGCGTGTGGCCCTTCCATCCTGCTTGCAGGAGCGTCTCCTCTAGCACACCCACCAGGATCGCAAGGACAAAACCATCTACTGAGAGTGTTGTCAGTAGCAATTATGAGAAGTGTATGTCATGCCCCCAGGAGTTGACACTCTGATTTTAGTGAAGTGCTACACAGATCTTTGATCTCTTGGTGTGTTGTTTAAAGGATGATTGTCATCCTCATAAGATGAACAAGAACTCATGGAGCCGCAGATCAAGGTGGTCCTGGCATTCAAGAAGAGCAGTACGGATTCCTTCTTGAGAGCGAAAGTGTGTGTGCACCAAACAGCAGCTGTAGCAGAAGCCAGTTCTTGTCTGTGCATCTTGAGATACAGCAGGTTAAGAGCCAAGATGTTAATTTTTCCTGCTTTTAGAGCCTTTGTTAAGAACACCTGGGCTTCCCACATGGCTCTGTGGTAAAGAATCTGCCTGCCAACACAGGAGATGCAAGAGATGCAGGTTTGATCTCTGGTTCAGAAAGATCTCCTGGAGTAGGAAATAGCAACTCACTCCATGTTCTTGCCTGGGAAATTCCACGGACAGAGGAGTCTGGTGGACTGTAGTCCATGGTCACAGAATTGGACACCACTGAGTGACCGAGTACACACATATACAAGAACACCAGGAAACTTCTAAACAAGGAGCAACTTGATGGGCTTTTCAAAACTGCACACCTTTCCTGAATTGCAACCAACCATCCCACATGGGCTTCCCTGGTGGCTCAGACGGTAAAGCGTCTGCCTGCAATGCGGGAGACCCAGGTTCGATTCCTGGGTCGGGAAGATCTCCTGGAGAAGGAAATGGCAATCCATTCCAGCACTCTTGCCTGGAAAATCCCATGGACTGAGGAGCCTGATAGGCTACAGTCCATGGGGTTGCAAAGAGTCAGTGGGACATGACTCAGCGGCTTCACTTTCACTTTCATCCCACATGGACATTCATTTTCTTTTAGGAAGCGTCAAGAGCAGGAGCTACTCTGGGAAACAAATCTAAAGGTTCACAACTGAATCATGAGTGAGGCAGTGTGACAACGCAGAGATTTGAGTACAAGCCCCTCTGGGTCACTAACAAGAATGTATTCCAATAATATTATGCTCAAGAAGCACTAACAAAGGTAAATCACAGTCAAAGCTTTGTTGAATGCAATATATTTCGAACTGAAATTATCAGTTGTGTCACTGGTTTAGTGTTTGAGTTCGTGGCTAATCTCTGTCCACTTGAGAAATGTTCCAGCTCCTGTGCAAGAAGTTTCCCCATTTTTGAGTCATGAACCCACAGGGTTGAAGATGTTCCTAAAATTCAGTTTCACCTGGACTGTTTTGAAGCTGCTGTGTATTACCCTTTCTTGGACTTCCTTGAACAGCCCAAGTCTCCTTAAGTCACCACGAATGATTTACTAAAATTAGTTCACTTCTGTTTGAAGTGCCAGCAGGGAGTTTGTGTATGGATGAAATAACTGTGTATGATATTAATCTTGTATGTCAAGTCCCATGTAATGAAGTGTGAGTCAGGCCAGATGATAGTCACATGTGAGACCTGGAAGAGGCTGATACGACTGAGTTCCCTTTCTGCTGGATTTGTTTTCTTCGTAAATCTATCACAAGTGTGGAGTGTTTCTTTGATCATGTCAAGGGCTGCAGGGTGAGTGAAGAGCACCCTCAGTGGAAAATGCCACCTTATTATTCAGTATTTCTGAAGTGTTTTCCATGGGCTGCTTGTATCAGTATGACATGCAGAAACTGTTAAATATTTAAATTCAGAGGCTTGCCTCCTGTCCCCAAACCTCATGAGGAGGCTTTCCGGCAGAGCAGCCTGGGAAGATGCATGGGAACAAACACCCCAGACGATTCTCAAGCAGTGAAAGCTTGGGAATTTGTGGATATTTCCAAAGGCCTCACATCCTGGGATTCTGCATGTTGTGGGGATGATGGAAGAAGAAACAAACGTTCTGAGGTGTTCAGCTTCAGTCTGGGGCAGATCCTTAGGGACAGCGTGTTACCAAATGCTAAGTGATTTGAACCTTCAAGACATTTAAATGGCGAAACACACATACTTGCTTCTAGTGATGCCTCATGTTTCAGCGTCGCCTTGAGTGACATCCAAACGAGTTATTTAATCTACTTCAGACCCGATTTTGGTTTTCTCATTAAGAAAAGTGCCGGCAGAAAGGGTTGAATTTTAATCCTGACCTTCATTTAGTATGAAGGCCACAGATAACAGGGTCACTTTTAAAGATGAATGTTTTGCTAGAGTGTAGATAGTTTCAATACCTTAAAACACAAATGCCCTCCAATCTTTTCAGAAGAAAAACTCTGAAGTGCAAGCTGAGATCTCAGTGGGAAGGTGGATAAAATCTGAAGCTAACTAAGATGATGGAATAGAGATGTCGGGATGATGGGAACAACTCAAGGGCATTTGCCCTTCCTCCCATGACTCCCTCCCCACCAGCCTCTGATTCTTCTCAGAACCACTGGGATGCTGGAGGAGAGATATTTTGAAGGGAGGAGAGCTGAAGAGGGAAGAAGGTAAGTGCGGGAGAAATTAATCAGGGAGACAATGAGGCTGATGTTTGTGTGTGGCTCCATGCTCATTCTTGTGAAAAATTGGATGAGATATAAGTTGCTAAATGGACCAAAGCCTCAGAATCCTCTGCCACCACCCCCACCTCCCCAGCCCTGACAACATGGTGTGGCCCAAAGTGTCTTCGCTCCGTGTTCCTGCCTGCTTTATCAACTTTGGGCTGCTCTGCTTGAAAGAAGGCTGAGTGCCAAAGAAGTGATGCTTTTGATTTGTGATGTTGGAGAAGACTCTTCAGAGTCCCTTGGACTTCAGAAAGATCAAACCAGTCCATCCTCAAGGAAATCAACCCTGATTATTCATCAGAAGCACTGATGCTGAAGCTGAAGTTCCAATACTTTGGCCACCTGATGCAAAGAGCTGACTCATTGGAAAAGAACCTGAGGCTGGGAAAAATGGAAAGCAAAAGGAGAAGAGAGCGGCAGAGGATGAGATGGTTGGATGTCATCATCGACTCAATGGACATGAATCTGAGCAAACTCTGGGAGATGGTGAAGGACAGAGGAGCCTGGCATGCTGCAGTCCCTGGGATCGCAGAAAGTCAGACATGCCTTAGCAACTAAACAGCAACAACTCTGCTTTCAAACAAAATCGAATAATGGAAATCTTTGGCTCCGGGTGAAAAAAAACTTGCTTCCATGGCATCCAAGTTCTTAAACCAGCTTCAGTTACTCACCAGATAACCCATGGAGACTTGGTTCATGAGGAAACTTCTGTACTTTTGCTGGCTAAGTTCTTGTCTTTCTCTTTTATTTATGCGATCTTTTCCCATGTGATCTTTTCCCATGTGTGTTGAATCGCTTTAATTGTGTCTGGCCTTTTGCGACTCTGTGGACTGTAGCCCACCAGGCTTCTGTGTCCATGGGATTCTCCAGGCAAGAACACTGGAGTGGTTCCTCTTCCAGGGTGTCTTTCCAGCCCAAGGAACAAACCTATGTCTCCTGCGGCTCTTGCACTGCCGGCTAATTCTTTACTGCTGAGCCACCAGGGAAGCCCAGTCTTTTATCAAAAGAACATCAAATACCTGAAAACTGACCTTGGTTATGTTAAATGTAAGGGTCATGTAAGGGATGTTACCACAATGGAAGGAGGGACTTATAAAATTTGGGAGAGCAGAAGTGATCATAATGGCTATGGCCATTTGGGAAAATAAATATGACTTGCATGCTAGATTAAAAAAAAAAAAACCCAGCTAGTTATTTAGCAGGAGTTGCAGGAAAATGTACATAATTAGTAGTTACACAAGCTTAAGACACAATTATTTTTAATAATATGTCTATACAACTTAAACTCTTTTACTTAACAAAGGAATACAGTAATAATTGCTCTTGCTAGAATATGTTATAATGATTTTGTGAAGTGCATTATTAACCTTCACGACAGCATTTTGAAATGATTATCATTCTAACCATTTTTGCAGATGAAAAAAGTAATAGAGGTCAAATTTCCTGCTTAGCTGCAGAAGCAAGCTTGTTATACCAATCTTAAGACTTTTTCTATCATGCCCATCATATTTCTAGAGTGAAAATCATTAGAAACAGTAGAGGGGAGTTATTTATTTCTATCTAGTTACTATGACTGAAACAGTTGACTTGGGGAAAATTGAAAATGCAGTAATGCATATGCTTGCTTACCATATATCATTGACTTTGCCTCAGTATCCACTGCCTGCTATTGAGAAACCCCAGTGAAAATCCAGGTCAGAGGAAAAACTGGTATCTTTTTGAATATAATCCACTGAGATCTCTACCTAATTGAAGGAAAACATGTAATAAAGCATGGCTGATCTCTTTTTTTCTTTTCCATAATGAGTTATCACAATTCCTTAAAATAGAAGATAAATGTCTCTTAGATTGAACATGTAGATAATGGTGTGTGTAATAGGGTATCATCATGGACCAAGGGCAAGTTTGGTTTCCCAAGAAGAAAGGCATCGTTTAGGTCTAATTCTGTCCGTTTCTCATGCCACATTACCAGGCTGGTAGGAGAGGCATTTCCAAGTTAATGGTCTTGCACCCTAAATTGGGGTTCATGACGGTAGTTGGTTTGTCACTGTCGAGTCTAAGCAGTGAATCCTGGTGAGTAAGGGCCCAAAACTAGGTGGGCACTTGAGGCCACACATATAGAGCCCAGCGCTTAGTGCTAGCTGCCTTCTCAGGCTTGCGGCTTGGGGCGTTTCTGCAGGGGCAACACTCCTGCAGGGGGCTTCCTGCTTTCTCCCCCAAGCCCGGTTCACCCCCTAGCTCCTGGTGCTGAAGCCCTTAGGGTCTGGTAGACCACTGTTGTTCATCGCTTTGTTCCCAGATGTCAGTGTGCTACTTGGCACAAAGTTGGCACTTGGGCAATGTGAGTGAATAAATGATGATATCTCTGTCCCTTCCTGTTCATCGGCCCTCCAAAGCCCCAGGTGCTGGTTCATGTACTCCTGGTGCTGCTCGTTTAGCCATCACATGACCCTCCCCTCAACCCCTGCTTCTGAGTTCAGGCATCTGTCAGCTCTTGCTTGAACTCGACCATTCCTTAGCATCTTTGAGCACCTACTGTTTGCCAGGAAGTGTCTAGACGATAAAGGTATGCCGTGAATGGAGTGCACTTCAATGAAGGTATGCTCTTCATGGAGCTCATACCCCAGAGAATTTTCATGCTTTGCTTTGCCAGATTTGAGAGGTATCAAAAATGACACAAGGTCATTGTTTTAGTTTTATTTTTAAAATTTTATTAAAGTATAGTTGATTTGTGAATGCTAATTGTTTAAAAAGTCACATTCTCAAAGTACTGTACATAAATTAAAATGTGGAAGAGTTCCATAATTTTTGTGACATTTTTGTAAATATATTTGTATATGATATATAAATTTGTATATGTATGTCTGATACATATATTTGATGCTTTTGAACTTACAAAAAGCGGTGTTGGAAAAGACTCTTGAGAGTCCCTTGGACTGCAAGGAGATCAAACTAATCAGTCCTAAAGGAAATCAATCATGAATATTCATTGGAAGGACTGATGCTGAAGTTGAAACTCCAATACTTTGGCCACCTGATTCGGAGAACTGACTCATTGGAAAAGACCCTGATCCTGGGAAAGATTGAAGGCAAGAGGAGAAGGGGATGACAGAGGATGAGATGGTTGGATGGCATCACTGACTCGACATGAGTTTGAGCATGCTTTGGTAGTTGCAGCATGCAGTCTGTGGGATCGCAGAGTTGGACACTACTGAGCAACTGAACTAACTGAACTGATTTGTATATATGAAAGTGAAAGTATTAGTCTCTCAGTTGTGTCTGACTCTTTTGTGACCCCATAGACTGTAGCCCGCTAGGCTCCTCTGTCCATGGAATTCTCCAGGCCAGAATACTGGAGTGGGTAACCATTCCCTTTTCCAAGTGATCTTCCCAACCCAGGGATGGAACCTGGATCGCCTGCATTGCAGGCAGATTCTTTACCATATGAGCCACCAGGGAAGCTCCATATTGTATATACATATGTGTAACCACTTGACCACCAGGGAATTCCTTAAAGAGCAAGTTACTAAATGTGTTATGAAATAAAATATATGCATATTTGTGTATGCATATGTACATATGTGCACATGCTTTATTTTATAACATGTTTAGCAACTTGCTCTTTGAGGAATTCCCTGGCAGTCCAGTTGTTAGAACTCTGAGCTTTCACTGCCTTAGGCTCTGGTTCAGTCCCCAGTCTGGGAACTAAGATCCCACATCCCATATGGCCAAGAATAAATAAATAAATAGAGAAATAGAGTAATATTTTAAAAAATCTTTTTAATCTTAGATGTCTTTCTATGTCACTACAATAGATGCATTTATTTCATTCTTTCTTTCACTAGGTATTGAATAATTTTCAATGTATTGAATAATTACAGAAAATTTTATCAACACATGGAATAATTAATAAAATGAATTTATTCATTCATTGAATAAATATTTATTGAGTGCCTTCTACATGCCAGGCACTGTTCCTGGTGCTGGAGATGAAGAATGAACACAACAAAGTCCCCGTCACCCTGGAGTTGATATTTTAGAAGAAAATGCAAACTGTTAAATACATAGCAAGTCAGGTGGAGAACAACATAGGGTTTGTGGGAGAGGAGTGTGTGAGTAGGGGGTACTGTCTTCTATAGTGTGATCAGGGATGCATTTGAGCAGAGACATGAAGGAAGCAAAGAGTGTAGGGAGATGAATCAGGGCAGGTTGTTGTAGGTATAGCAGTGGTGTGCTGTGAGTCATCAGCTCTCTGAAGAAACAGTGAGGTTTTATGTGCAACACTGGCTGATTTTTGTTGTTTAAATACACCCACCATAGCTGATAATAAGCCACCAACATGATGTCACTGAATGTGAAATCAGGAAGGGACACTCATAATCATCGCCCATGAGCCAGGTCCAGTGGGTGTGAGTTGGCCCTAGCACACCACGGAGGCAGATGGTGTCCCTGGTGTGGTCCTGGGGCAACTAGGAAGACCATGTGGTTGGAGTGGACAAAGCAAAGGGGAGAAAAGTAGATGAACTTCAAGAGGCAGACAAGGCAGGTCACATAGTGCTGGTGTAAGGACTTTTTCCCCCAGAAGACTTTGAAAGGTTTTAACCACAGAGGTGTGTGACTTGATCTAACTTACATTTGAAGTGTTGATAAAAGGTTATAGCAAGGTCAAGGACAGAAGCCAGGGTGAGGGGCAAGCTATCACAGTAATCCAGGAGGGTGATGCTGGTGACCAACCCAGATGCGAGTGAGCAGTGATTGGCTCATGGGTGACTTTGGATGGAATCTGCTGATTACTTAGATGTGGGTTGGTAGGGAAAGAGGAGACAGGAATGATTCCAAGACTTTGATATGGTGTTGCTATTTACTAGGGTTGTGAACATTTTAGGAAGAATAGATTTAGGGGAGGAAATCAGGAGTTCCCTTTTGGGTATGTTGAGTTCAAGAGGTGCATGATACATGCAAGTGGGAGGATGAACAGGCCTCCAGAAACTGCTCTGGAGTCCCGGGCAGAAGTCTGGACCTGACTGTAAAGGTGGGTGCTAATAGCCCGTGATGGATATCCTCAGAGAGAGAGAGTGAATAGAGCAGGAGAAGGTGCTGGAGGACTGAGTGGTCAGGAGGGTGCAGAGGGGCTGGCAGGATTCCTCAGAAGGAGCAGTGGTGAGAAAGAAGGGAAGAAATGATGCAGACGGTAGGTGGAACACATGTGCAGTCAAAAGCTGTTGACGGTCAAAGAAGATGAGGGCAGAGACGGGCACGAGCAAGGGGTGGAAGGGCCTGGAGGCCACTTGGGGAGAGCCTGGCAACGAAAGCTCCATTGGAATGACCAGCATGGGAAATTGCAGGTGGGGAGCTGCACTGTGCTGGTCAGATACTTGTGGCCGTTCCTCGTAAAGTCCAACAGACGTAGTAGGACGTAATAGGACCAAGAGGAGCTTGATGATGTAAACTGTTTTATGATCATTGCACAAGGTATATTGGCAGGAGCCAGCATGAGGAACTCTGCCCGTGGCAAAGGTCATGAGGAAGGAGGCTCGGCATACGCAAAGGTGGGATCGAGCCTCAGGAGTCCCCCTGGAAATTCTCGAGCACCTACCCCCAAAACCAGAGTCTGCCCACTTTACTGCTTTGTGCTCTCACCTACACCTCTGACTTTACGGGGGGCTGTCCCCCACCACCTCTCTCTGAAAAAGTGTTAACTTACAGCTCCAGTTGATAAAGTTCCTGGGCGTGACAAGAGTGTTTCAACCTACAAACTCCTTTGGAAGTCCTCTAGCCTGCCTGAACAGATTCTTCCAGCCACGTGTGATTGTTCACAGCCTCCCAACTGTGAGAGGCATGAGATGTTCTAAACTGTCTAAATACAGATTCCTTTGAGCAGTTAAAAGATTGATTAGAAATTGTATTGGTGAAGGGTTTTTCACTTATTGGGCCAATGTTTGCTGCTAGGTTTCCATATCCCTTACCTACTGTGTCCCTGGCAGTGTATTGATTAATGTAATTGGTGTATAGGAATGTAAGTAATAGCTTTAATGTTTGTAACCTTGGACCCTTGAGTTAATTCTTTTTCTTGTTATAGCCCACCACAGCTTTGCCCTATAGGAATGCAACTTTATCTAATGCTTTTGGAGGGTGGCACCTGACTTTAGAATAATCACCTTTAGAGAAAAAATAAGTTTTCTGAAGAAAGGATCATAAAATGTTAACAGGCCTCCTGGCTAGAAGATGATGTAAATCACCTAAACTTTTGCATATGATAAGTTTGAAAGCCTGCCTTCGATAGGGATCAAGGACTGCTGTCCTTGCATGACTCTACCCCTTCCTCTATCCTATTACATTATCCTCTATGCACAACTTAAGGTATAAAAACTACTTTGGCAAATAAAGTGCAGGCCTTGTTCACCGAAGCTTGGTCTCCCCATGTCGTTCTTTCTCTCACCTTCTGGCTGAATTCCGATCTGGAGCATGGAGGCTCGTCAAGCCTACTAATTTTGCCTGGGCTTCTAAGATCCGACTGGGGAGGCCTTAGTGTTTCCTCTCCTTCGGGAGAATGGGAGGACGCCTGTGGCCTACGTAGGTGACGCAAATTCCTTGTCTGGAATTTTATTGGCTTTCCACGTAAACCAAGTTATTCAGCCTCTTTTCTCTGCTGAATTTTCCTACTGAGGTATCCTTAGTCTATTACTCTTTATGTCTCTAATTAATATCTAATTAAAGCTATTGTATGCAGTTCACCGACGTCGTCCCCGCTTCAAATTCCCTGGATCCACCGGGGCTGGACCCCGGCAGTATATAACAAAGTAGACTGAGGCATAAAGTCCTAGGCTGGTAGCTCTTCTGCAAATCTAAAGCCAAATCAAATGATTCATTAAATACAAACAAACTTGCAATCGTGTTCAAATCACAACAGCACCAGGACAGGTGATGTTGTTGCCTTCAAACTGAATCCTTGATGTTAGGTTTCCCAGGAGAAAGGTACATCTTCATATTTTTTTATAAAGTTGTTTGTTGTCTAATTGATTTTTAAAAGTGTTTCTTCTGAGCCCCCTGGGCATCCCCCTACTGCCAGCTGCCGAGACTGGAAATTCCAGGATGTTTGACAGCTGCTGTAGGCGGAGGAGCGACAGATAAGAACTTACTGAGCCAGCCTCCCTCCAACCAGGCATCGCTGAGCACTCCCGCAAGGCCGCACCTGATCTCCCTGCTTCTAGACTTCTCCTTTCTCACCTGTTTTTCATCCTGCTGCCAGATTGCTCTTCCTGGCGTCCAGCTCCGATTACGTCACTGCCCTACTTTGCTCAACAATGATCAGCAGCCCCGTTTCCAACCAAATCAAGTCCTCACATCTCAGTGGGCATTCATGGTGCTTCCCTCCCTGGTCCCAGTCCGTCTTTCCATGGAATGGGGCAGTGTTCATGGACATGGCTAAAATGGTGCCGGCTCATGTGTCAAAGCCATGGACTCCTTTCCACAAATCTCTGTTCCACACAAAAGTAATTTCTGTTCCCCAGAAGCCTCCAAAGGGTTTTTCCAGAATCTCAACTCCTGGTGTTTTTTTTTCTCTCCATATAGTGCATCCCTAGATGTTGGTATTTCCAAATGCCAGTCTAGATTTTGGAACTCCTCCTCTGCAGACTATTTTGGTTTATCACATTTTACATATTGTCTGAGCTCCAAGGTGGTGGTGGTGGTGTTCACTTGCTCAGTCATATCCAACTCTTTGCAGCCCCATGGACTGCAGCACTTCACTATCTCCCAGAGTTTGCTCAGACTTGTGTCCACTGGGTCAGTGATACCATCCAACCATCTCATCCTCTGCCACCCCCTTCTCCTCCTGCCTTCAATCTTTCCCAGCATCAGAGTCTTTTTTTAACGAGTCCGCTCTTTGCATCAGGTGGCCAAAGTACTGGAGCTTCAGCTTCAGCATCAGTCCTTCCAGTGAATATTTAGGGTTGATTTCCTTTAGGGTTGACTGGTTGGATCTCCTTGCAGTTCAAGGGACCCTCAAGAGTCTTCTCTAGTACCAGAGTTTGAAAGCATCAATTCTTTGGCTTTCAGCCTTCTTTAGGGTTCAACTCTTACATCCATACATGACCGCTGGAGAAACCACAGCTGTGACTACACGGACCTTCAGGGTGTGGGTGCAGGTTTCTCCGCCTCCATCTTGGCAGCTCCGGTGGGCTTTTCCCAGATCCTGCGCACAACTCAGAGCATAAACAGTAGTGCATGGCATTCCCTGGGTACACTTCTTTGTACCTGGCTGTGTGCTCAGTGCTTCTGTGCATTATGTAATTCATCTTTAGACAGTGTCAGAAGAGGATGCTTAAAAAAAAAAATTCCTATTTTGCTTTAAGTGGAGGAGAGTGTTGCCCAAGGTCAAATATTTGGTAAACATAGAGCTGGGGTTGAACCTGGGTTGGGAGATCTTTATCCTCCCTATCTTCCTATCAACTCAGCTGATAGCCTTCCTTGATAAATGAATGGATGGATGGATGGATGAGTTGCACAAAGGGTACCTGTGTGTTCCATGAAAATCATTCTTCCTAGGAAACAGCAAAAGACATGCCTTCTATCTGAAGGAGCAGCTCCCTGGCACATTTTGTAGGCATGACGGTAATGCTGGGTGGGGTGGGGGATGTGCTGCCTTGGGACAGCTGCAAGGTCACAAGGCTGGCTTCTAAGACACTACTGGTTCACATTAAAAATGTGCTTCCTTGCCCACTTGCATAGCTCACCCAGCGTGCTCTCTAACCCAAATAGTCCATAGAATAAGAAGCTATTCAGAAGTTATTTCCTTACCTATCAGAGAAAGCATCTTCATTGAAAGAATCAATAGCTGAAAAATGAATTTTTAAAGGGACCTATTTAAGAGTCCGTGTTATTTCAAGAGGGGAAGGCGTTCCATATCTCACTGGCAGATAAATAAATACAGTCTACGGTGCTCACTGTTTCATCCATCCAGACTACAAGTTATCAAACACTTAAATATTTAAAGCCTCAAATTAACTTCAAGATAACACTAAAATGCACCAGTGTCCTCTACCCTGATAAGAAGAGCAATGGATGATTTTAAATTAATGCCAAGTGTACATGCTCTGAATATATTAAGGAAGCGTGCAATTTGTATTCCTGACAGAGCCCGTGCTTGTTCTCTGTGCAATTGAGGAGGTTTGGTGCTCATTAAACAACGCCAGAGACAAACAGTACTGTGATTTCCAGGCGTCAGCAGTGAGATGGGGGGTGGCTGCCAGCCTGGCTCAGCTGGGAGGCCACCAGCTACCCTGAAGCCCTTGTTGGGTCATCCCCAACTTTTGCACATTTTGTAGTGTGAATACACACTGGCTCTGATGTGGTTTTCACAAGTGCCCTGGTAGCAGGGGATAGATTACTAATTGCCTGTTTATAATTCTGGAAACGGAGGCATAGAAAGTTTGGCTTATCAGAGTGGCACGCTTCAGATCTTTGGGATGTTGGGAGGTCAGGTTGATACCATCTTTAGAATTAAGATGTGCACAGCTTTTGACTATGTGGCTGCACTTAGAACTTAGTGTAGAAAAACTGACATGGGAAGATCTCCAAGTCATGTTATCTGGAGGGAAAAAAAAAGGCAAGTTGCAGCCAAATAGTATTTATGTAAAAAAGAATCCTATACATTTCTAGGTGTGGTGTTGTTGTTTAGCCACCTAAGTCATGTCCGACTCTTTGCAACCCCGTGAACTGCAGTGCACCAGGGTTCCCTTTCCTTCACTATTTCCCAGAATTTGCTCAAACTTTGGCTGAGACAGTAAAGCATCTACCTACAATGCGGGAGACCCAGGTTCAATCCCTGGGTCAGGAAGATCTCCTGGAGAAGGAAATGGCAACCCACTCCAGTATTCTTGCCTGAAAAAATCCCATGGATGGAGGAACCTGGTAGGCTACAGTCCATGAGGTCACAAAGAGTCGGACACAACTGAGTGACTTCACTTAGGTTCGTTGAGCCAATGATGCGAATCCAACCATCTCATCCTCTGTCTCCCACTTCTCTTCCTGCCCTCAATCTTTCCCAGCATCAGGGTCTTCTCCAATAAGTGGGCTCTTTGAGTCAGGTGGCCAAAGTACTGGAGCTTTAGCTTCAGCACCAGTCCTTCCAATGAATATTCAGAGTTGATTTCCTTTAGCATTAACTGGTTTGATCTCCTTGCAGTCCAAGGGACTCTCAAGAGTCTTCTCCAGCACCACAATTAAAATCAAACATTACAGATTCTGGGACTGAGTTTTACATTTAAGTCTTTAATCCATTTGGAGTTTGTTTTTGTATATGGTGTGAGAAAATAGTCCAGTTTAATTCTTTTGCGTATAGCTGTCCAGTATTTCCAACACCATTTTTTGAAGAAGCAGTCTTTCTTTATTGCTTATTCTTGCCTCCTCTGTCATGGCTATAAGAGTTTATTTCTGGGTGCTCTATTCTGTTCCATTGATCTAAGTGTTTTTTCGCCAGTTCCATACTGTTTTTGATTACTGTAGTTTTGTAGTATAGTATGAAATCAAGTAGCATGATATCTCCAGCTTTGTTCTGTTTTCTTGAGATTGTTTTGGCTATTCAGGCTCTGTTGTGTTTCCATACAAATTTAAAAAATTTTTGTTCTAGTTCTGTGAAACACTTTAGTAGGAATTGCATTGAATCTGTACATTGCCTTTGGTAGTATGGTCATTTTAACAATATTAATTCTTCCAATCCATGAGCATGGTATAGCTTTCCATTTGTTTGTGTCAATTTCAATGTCTTTTATCACTGTCTTATATTTTTCTGAGAACAGTTCTTTTATTTTCATAGTTAGATTTATTCTGAGGTACTTTATTCTTTTTGATGCAGTTGTAAACGGTTTTTTTTTTTTTTCTTAATTTCTCTTTCTGGATAGTTCATTGGTTCATTGTTAGTGTATAGAAATGCAACAGATATCTGTGTATTAATTTTGTATCCTGCAACTTTACTGAATTCATTTATTAGTCTAATACTTTCTTGGTGGCATCCTTAGGATTTTCTATATGGAAACAGTGACTGTCTTACTGCTTTTCCAATTTGGATTCTTTTTTCTTGTCTGACTGCTATGGCTAGGACTTCCAAGAAAACTCCTTAATGTTTTAAATGAATTTTGACAACAAATTTTCTTGGATTTTATTTGTGTAATTGTCTTCATGTCACCTGTATCTGTGAAGGATTTTTCTCTTTTGCTGAGATTTACATTCTATGTTGGCAGTATTTTCTTGAAGAACATTCAAGTTTTTCTTTTCATTGGCACTAGACTCCATAGTTTCTGTTGACAACTCAGCTGTTAGATTGTCTGTTGGTCTTTTAAAGACAATTTTTTTGCCCTCTCAACTACTTGAATGATTTTCTCTACATTTTAAGTCTTTTTTAGTGTTACCATAATATACATTATTATGGCTATCTTTATACTTCATAGAACATCTTGTATATATGAGTTAAGCTTTCATCAGTTTTAAAAAATTCTGTTCCATCATGCATTCAAATGCTGCTTCTGTCTCATTATTTTTCTCTGTCCAGACCACCAATTAAATGTTATATATATGTGTGTATGTATGTGTTAGATATTCTGACTGTGGCCCACCTAAATGTTAAATATCCCTTTCTTCTTTTCTTCTCTCCTTTTTCCCTTTCCATGTTTCTGTGGTACATTTTCTGTTAATCTGTCTTCCAATATAGATCAACAATCCTGTATTCTACTGTGTTAGATTCAATTAAAGAGTTCCTAATTTCAAGTATTATCTATTGCCATTGGACAATGTCCATTTAATTTTTCATAGATAATAGTTCTATGTTAAAGTAATCTATCCGGGGCTTCTCAGGTGGTGCTAATGGTAAAGAACCCACCTGCCAATGCAGGAGACTTAAAGAGACTTGAGTTCAATCCCTGGATCAGGAAGATCCCCTGGAGGAGGGCATGGCAACCCACTCCATTAATCTTGTCTGGAGAATCCCAGAGACAGAGGAGCCTGGTGGGTTACAGTCCATAGAGTCACAGAGAGTCAGACACAGCTTAGCAATCTAGCATGCACATGTCTATTACTCAAACATGCTAATTATGATTATAGTTTAGTTTGTCAGCTAGTGTTAATATTTGGATCTTTGCGGGTATGTTTGTAATGTTTAACTTTTCCCCTCTTATTTGGTCATGTGGTTTTGTCCCTTGAAGCACCTAGTAGTTGATTAATTTAGAGGTCCCAAATGGGTTTTTCTCTCTTCTAGATAGGACTTATCCCTTTTCTCTGTTGGGATCAGGGGAAGTATTAGTCACTCAGTCCTGTCTGACTCTTTACAACCCTGTGGACTGTAGCCCTCCAGGCTCCTCTGTCCATGGAATTCACCAGGCAAGAATACTGGACTGGGTAGCCGCTCCCTTCTCCAGGGGATCTTCCCGGCCCAGGGATTGAACCTTGGTCTCCTGCATTGCAGGCAGAGTCTTTTCTATTGGAGCCACCAGGGAAGCTCCAGTGGGATCAGGGAGCAGTGGCTGGTCATCCCAGTGTAGTCAGGGTTTAATTGAGCTGCTAAAGGCTCCATTTATGATCATTTCTGAATCTCCATGCTTTTTCTTTTTTTTTTTAATTTAATTTTATTTAACTTTACAATGTTGTATTGGTTTTGCCATATATCAAAATGAATCTGGCACAGGTATACATGTGTTCCCCATCCTGAACCCTCCTCCCTCCTCCCTCCCCATACCATCCCTCTGGGTTGTCCCAGTGCACCAGCCCCAAGCATCCAGTATCGTGCATCGAACCTGGACTGGCGACTCATTTCATATATGATATTATACATATTTCAATGCCATTCTCCCAAATAATCCCACCCTCTCCCTCTCCCACAGAGTCCAAAAGACTGTTCTGTACATCAGTGTCTCTTTTGCTGTCTCGTATGCAGGATTGTCATTACCATCTTTCTAAATTCCATATATATGCATTAGTATACTGTATTGGTGTTTTTCTTTCTGGCTTACTTCACTCTGTATAATAGGCTCCAGTTTCATCCACCTCCTTAGAACTGATTCAAATGTATTCTTTTTAATGGCTGAGTAATACTCCATTGTGTATATGTACCACAGCTTTCTTATCCGTTCATCTGCGGATGGACATCTAGGTTGCTTCCATGTCCTGGCTATTATAAACAGTGCTGCGATGAACATTGGGGTACACGTGTCTCTTTCCCTTCTGGTTTCCTCGGTGTGTATGCCCAGCAGTGGGATTGCTGGATCATAAGGCAGTTTTCCAGTTTTTTTAGGAATCTCCACACTGTTCTCCATAGTGGCTGTACTAGTTTGCATTCCCACCAACAGTGTAAGAAGGTTACTTTTTCTCCACACCCTCTCCAGCATTTATTGCTTGTAGACTTTTGGATCGCAGCCATTCTGACTGGCGTGAAATGGTACCTCATAGTGGTTTTGATTTGCATTTCTCTGATAATGAGTGATGTTGAGCATCTTTTCATGTGTTTGTTAGCCATCTGTATGTCTTCTTTGGAGAAATGTCTATGTAGTTCTTTGGCCCATTTTTTGATTGGGTCATTCATTTTTCTGGAATTGAGCTGTAGGAGTTGCTTGTATATTTTTGAGATTAGTTGTTTGTCAGTTGCTTCATTTGCTATTATTTTCTCCCATTCTGAAGGCTGTCTTTCCACCTTGCTTATAGTTTCCTTTGTTGTGCAGAAGCTTTTAAGTTTAATTAGGTCCCATTTGTTTATTTTTGCTTTTATTTTCAATGTTCTGGGAGGTGGGTCATAGAGGATCCTGCTGTGATGTATGTCGGAGAGCGTTTGCCTATGTTCTCCTCTAGGAGTTTTATAGTTTCTGGTCTTATGTTTAGATCTTTAACCCATTTTGAGTTTATTTTTGTGTATGGTGTTAGAAAGTGCTCTAGTTTCATTCTTTTACAAGTGGTTGGCCAGTTTTCCCAGCACCACTTGTTAAAGAGATTGTCTTTAATCCATTGTATATTCTTGCCCCCTTTGTCAAAGATAAGGTGTCCATATGTGCGTGGATTTATCTCTGGGCTTTCTATTTTGTTCCATTGATCTATATTTCTGTCTTTGTGCCAGTACCATACTGTCTTGATGACTGTGGCTTTGTAGTAGAGCCTGAAGTCAGGTAGGTTGATTCCTCCAGTTCCATTCTTCTTTCTCAAGATTGCTTTGGCTATTCGAGGTTTTTTGTATTTCCATACAAATTGTGAAATTATTTATTCTAGCTCTGTGAAGAATACCGTTGGTAGCTTGATAGGGATTGCATTAAATCTATATATTGCTTTGGGTAGTATACTCATTTTCACTATATTGATTCTTCCAATCCATGAACATGGTATATTTCTCCATCTATTAGTGTCCTCTTTGATTTCTTTCACCAGTGTTTTATAGTTTTCTATATATAGGTCTTTAGTTTCTTTAGGTAGATATATACCTAAGTACTTTATTCTTTTCGTTGCAATGGTGAATGGAATGGTTTCCTTAATTTCTCTTTCTGTTTTCTCATTATTAGTGTATAGGAATGCAAGGGATTTCTGTGTGTTGATTTTATATCCTGCAACTTTACTATATTCATTGATTAGTTCTAGAAATTTTCTGGTGGAGTCTTTAGGGTTTTCTATGTAGAGGATCATGTCATCTGCAAACAGTGAGAGTTTTACTTCTTCTTTTCCAATTTGGATTCCTTTTATTTCTTTTTCTGCTCTGATTGCTGTGGCCAAAACTTCCAAAACTATGTTGAATAGTAATGGTGAAAGTGGGCACCCTTGTCTTGTTCCTGGCTTTAGAGGAAATGCTTTCAATTTTTCACCATTGAGGATAATGTTTGCTGTGGGTTTGTCATATATAGCTTTTATTATGTTGAGGTATGTTCCTTCTATTCCTGCTTTCTGGAGAGTTTTTATCATAAATGGATGTTGAATTTTGTCAAAGGCTTTCTCTGCATCTATTGAGAAAATCATATGGTTTTTATTTTTCAATTTGTTAATGTGGTGTATTACATTGATTGATTTGCGGATATTGAAGAATCCTTGCATCCCTGGGATAAAGCCCACTTGGTCATGGTGTATGATCTTTTTAATGTGTTGTTGGATTCTGATTGCTAGAATTTTGTTAAGGATTTTTGCATCTATGTTCATCAGTGATATTGGCCTGTAGTTTTCTTTTTTTTTTTTTTTGTGGCATCTTTGTCAGGTTTTGGTATTAGAGTGATGGTGGCCTCATAGAATGAGTTTGGAAGTTTACCTTCCTCTGCAATTTTCTGGAAGAGTTTGAGTAGGATAGGTGTTAGCTCTTCTCTAAATTTTTGGTAGAATTCAGCTGTGAAGCCGTCTGGACCTGGGCTTTTGTTTGCTGGAAGATTTCTGATTACAGTTTCAATTTCCGTGCTTGTGATGGGTCTGTTAAGATTTTCTATTTCTTCCTGGTTCAGTTTTGGAAAGTTGCACTTTTCTAAGAATTTGTCCATTTCTTCCATGTTGTCCATTTTATTGGCATATAATTGCTGATAGTAGTCTCTTATCATCCTTTGTATTTCTGTGTTGTCTGTTGTGATCTCTCCATTTTCATTTCTAATTTTATTGATTTGATTTTTCTCCCTTTGTTTCTTGATGAGTCTGGCTAATGGTTTGTCAATTTTATTTATCCTTTCAAAAAACCAGCTTTTGGCTTTGTTGATTTTTGCTATGGTCTCTTTTGTTTCTTTTGCATTTATTTCTGCCCTAATTTTTAAGATTTCTTTCCTTCTACTAACCCTGGGGTTCTTCATTTCTTCCTTTTCTAGTTGCTTTAGGTGTAGAGTTAGGTTATTTATTTGACTTTTTTCTTGTTTCTTGAGGTATGCCTGTATTGCTATGAACTTTCCCCTTAGGACTGCTTTTACAGTGTCCCACAGGTTTTGGGTTGTTGTGTTTTCATTTTCATTCATTTCTATGCAAATTTTGATTTCTTTTTTTATTTCTTCTGTGATTTGTTGGTTATTCAGCAGTGTGTTGTTCAGCCTCCATATATTGGAATTTTTAATAGTTTTTCTCCTGTAATTGAGATCTAATCTTACTGCATTGTGGTCAGAAAAGATGCTTGGAATGATTTCAATTTTTCTGAATTTACCAAGGCTAGATTTATGGCCCAGGATGTGATCTATCCTGGAGAGGGTTCTGTGTGCGCTTGAGAAAAAGGTGACATTCACTGTTTTGGGATGAAATTCCCTATAGATATCAATTAGGTCTAACTGGTCTATTGTATCGTTTAAAGTTTGTGTTTCCTTGTTAATTTTCTGTTTAGTTGATCTATCCATAGGTGTGAGTGGGGTATTAAAGTCTCCCACTATTATTGTGTTATTGTTAATTTCTCCTTTCATACTTGTTAGTATTTGTCTTACATATTGTGGTGCTCCTATGTTGGGTGCATATATATTTATAATTGTTATATCTTCTTCTTGGGTTGATCCTTTGATCATTATGTAGTGACCTTCTTTGTCTCTTTTCACAGCCTTTGTTTTAAAGTCTATTTTATCTGATATAAGTATTGCTACTCCTGCTTTCTTTTGGTCCCTATTTGCATGAAAAATCATTTTCCAGCCCTTCATTTTCAGTCTGTATGTGTCCCCTGTTCTGAGGTGGGTCTCTTGTAGACAACATATGTAGGGGTCTTGTTTTTGTATCCATTCAGCCAGTCTTTGTCTTTTGGTTGGGGCATTCAACCCATTTACGTTTAAGGTAATTATTGATAAGTATGATCCCGTTGCCATTTACTTTATTGTTTTGGGTTCGAATTTATACACCCTTTTTGTGTTCCCTGTCTAGAGAATATTCTTTAGTATTTGTTGGAGAGCTGGTTTGGTGGTGCTGAATTCTCTCAGCTTTTGCTTGTCTGTAAAGCTTTTGATTTCTCCTTCATATTTGAATGAGATCCTTGCTGGGTACAATAATCTGGGCTGTAGGTTATTTTCTTTCATCACTTTAAGTATGTCTTGCCATTCCCTCCTGGCTTGGAGAGTTTCTATTGAAAGATCAGCCGTTATCCTTATGGGAATTCCCCTGTGTGTTATTCGTTGTTTTTCCCTTGCTGCTTTTAATATTTGTTCTTTGTGTTTGATCTTTGTTAATTTGATTAATATGTGTCTTGGGGTGTTTCGCCTTGGGTTTATCCTGTTTGGGACTCTCTGGGTTTCTTGGACTTGAGTGATTATTTCCTTCCCCATTTTAGGGAAGTTTTCAACTATTATCTCCTCAAGTATTTTCTCATGGTCTTTCTTTTTGTCTTCTTCTTCTGGGACCCCTATGATTCGAATGTTGTAGCGTTTAATATTGTCCTTGTCCTGGAGGTCTCTGAGTTTGTCCTCATTTCTTTTAATTCATTTTTCTTTTTTCCTCTCTGATTCATTTATTTCTACCATTCTATCTTCTAATTCACTAATCCTATCTTCTGCCTCTGTTATTCTACTATTTGTTGCCTCCAGAGTGTTTTTGATCTCATTTATTGCATTATTCTGGAGAAGGCAATGGCACCCCACTCCAGTACTCTTGCCTGGGAAATCCCATGGATGGAGGAGCCTGGTGGGCTTTCGTCTATGGGGCCAACAAGAGTAGGACACGACTGAGTGACTTCACTTTCACTTTTCACTTTCATGCATTGGAGAAGGAAATGGCAACCCACTCCAGTGTTCTTGCCTGGAGAATCCCAGGGACAGATGAGCCTGGTGGGCTTCTGTCTATGGCGTCGCACAGAGTCAGACATGACTGATGCAACTGAGCAGCAGCATTGCATTGCATCATTCATTATATATTGACTCTTTTTTATTTCTTCTAG
The DNA here is from genome assembly GCF_029407905.1 of Bubalus kerabau. Classification (NCBI taxonomy): domain Eukaryota; kingdom Metazoa; phylum Chordata; class Mammalia; order Artiodactyla; family Bovidae; genus Bubalus; species Bubalus kerabau. The sequence goes on along the minus strand of NC_073645.1, from coordinate 48,475,060 downwards.
GTCCTTGTTAAACCTTTCTTGCATCTTCTCAATCTTTGTCTCCAGGCTATTTATCTGTGATTCCATTTTGATTTCAAGATTTTGGATCAATTTCACTATCATTATTCAGAATTCTTTATCAGGTAGATTCCCTATCTCTTCCTCTTTTGTTTGGTTTGGTGGGCATTTATCCTGTTCCTTTACCTGCTGGGTATTCCTCTGTCTCTTCATCTTGTTTAAATTGCTGAGTTTGGGGTGTCCTTTCTGTATTCTGGCAGTTTGTGGAGTTCTCTTTATTGTGGTGTTTCCTCACTGTGTATGGGTTTGTACAGGTGGCTTGTCAAGGTTTCTAGGTTAGGGAAGCTTGTGTTGGTGTTCTGGTGGGTGGAGCTGGATTTCTTCTCTCTGGAGTGCAATGAAGTGTCCAGTAATGAGTTATGAGATGTCTATGGTTTGGGGGTGACTTTGGGCAGCCTGTATATTGGAGCTCAGGGCTGTGTTCCTGTGTTGCTGGAGAATTTGCTTGGTATGTCTTGCCCTGGAACTTGTTGGCCCTTGTGTGGTGCTTGGTTTCAGTGTAGGTATGGAGGCATTTGATGAGCTCCTGTCAGTTAATGTTCCCTGGAGTCAGGGTTTGGACTTAAGCCTCCTGCTTCCAGTTATCGGTCTTATTTTTACAGTAGTCTCAAAACTTCTCCTTATATACAGAACCATTGATAAAACATCTAGGTTAAAGGTGAAAAGTTTCTCCACCATGAGGGTCACCCAGAGAGGTTCACAGCGTTACATGGAGAAGACAAGAGGGAGGAGGGATTTAGAGGTGACCCGAATGAGATGACGTGGAATCAATAGAGGAGAGAGCGTGCTAGCCAGTAATCACTTCCTTATGTGCACTCCACAACTAGACCGCTCAGAGATATTCACGGAGTTGTACAGAGAAGAGAAGAAGGAGGAAGGAGACAGGTGGCCAGAAGGATAAAAGGAGGGAATGAAAAGGAGAGAGACAGATCCAGCCAGTAATCAGTTCCCTAAGTGTTCTCCCCGTCTGGAACACACAGAAATTCACAGAGTTGGGTAGAGTAGAGAGGGGTTAGGGAGGAGACCCAGGCGACCTGGTGGAGAAAAAGGAGAGTCCGAAGGGGGAGAGAGCAGTCAAGCCAGTCATCTCGCTCCCAAGTAAAAAATGGATACTGAAGATTGGGTTCTTAAAGGTACAAAATTGGTAACAAATACCTAAAAGCAAAAATTAAAAGTCTGGAGTAGTGTTTGGAATTTCAAAAATACAATGTTAAAGAAAAGAAGAAGGAAAAGAAAGAGAGAAAAAGAAAACAAACAAACAAACAAAAAACAACAAAAAAACAAAGTCACAAAAATTATAAAGAAAATATAGGTACAAAATTGATAACAAATACCAAAAAGCATTAATTAAAAATCTAGAGTAGAGTTTGGAATTTCAGGAATACAATGTTAAAGAAAAGATGATGAGAAAGAAAGAAAAAAAGAAGTCAAAAAAGTTATAAAAAAAAAATAGGTACAAAATTGATAACAAATACCAAAAAGCATTAATTAAAAATCTAGAGTAGAGTTTGGAATTTCAGGAATACAATGTTAAAGAAAAGATGAAGAGAAAGAAAGAAAAAAAGAAGTCAAAAAAGTTATAAAAAAAAAAATAGGTACAAAATTGATAACAAATACCAAAAAGCTAAAATTAAAAATCTAGAGTAGAGTTTGGAATTTCAAAAATACAATGTTAAAGAAAAGAAGAAGGAAAAAAAAAAACAAGGTCACAAAAGTTATAAAAAATATATATATGAAGTTTGCTTTTTTAAAAAAAAAGTGTCTTTTTTTTTTTTTGCAAAGTAATAGTAGGTTATAGAAGTGAAAATTAAAGGAGTAATAGAGGACTTAAAATTTTTTAAAAATTTTAAAAAAAAAGAAGGAAAGAATGATCATAAAAATAGTAAAAATATATATAGGATTTTCTCTGATGTTGTTGTGGGTACTGTGGGTTCAGTTTATTTTTGGCTAGTTCCTTGTTCCGGCTTATATTTCTCAAGATCTCTAGGCCCCTTCCTATGTAGTTGGTACTAACCAAGGGGTTTTAATCTATTGCCTGTCGCTTCCAAGGCGGTTCCCTCTGTTATAGCTTCTTCTGTTTGCTGGTCTCTTCAGTGTTTGATTTCCGCCCTGCTACAAAGGGTGCAGTAGTGGACACCTTTTTTTTTTTTTTTTTTTTTTTTTTTTTTAAGGCTCACTTGTTCAGTCGCGCTGTGGGGAGGGAGGGACGCTGCAAATAAATAACACTGGCATGTGCTTGCAGTGCCTCAGCCACACTGGGTCTGCCCCCGCTCACAGAGCGTGTACCCTCCCTGCCCACACTGCTCAGGCTCTAGGTTGCTCCGCCAGGAACCATCCACAGCTGGCCCTGGGCTGCTTGCACCTCCCAGGTCTAAGCCGCTCAGGTTCAGGCACTCAGGTAGTCCTCAGAGACACAGACTCAGTTGGGCCTGCGTTTTGTGCCCTTCCCAGGTCTGAGCAGCTCAGGTGATGAGGTGTTTGGTGAGCGCGGTTGCTGTGACTTATCGCCTCCCCGCCGCTCGGTTATCTGGGTGTACAACCGGCGCACCTTCTCAGGCGAATTTTGACTGTCCAGAACCCCAAGAAGTTTTAGTTAGCAAAGAAGCCTGCTTACAGTTTTGTAGATAATGTCTCTCTGGGGCTGCGATTGCCCCCTTCCGGCTCTGGCTGCCTGTCACTGGAGGGGGATGGTCTGCAGCCAGCTATCTCTGTACAGTCCTTTGTTCTGTGCGCGAGCCTGGTGTTGTCTTAGATTAGGGCTGGCTTTTCGTGTGGTAGATATCCCACAGTCTGGTTTGCTAGCCCAAATTATTTCGCTCAGGTAGCGCTCAGGGTATTCAGGCCAGATCCTTACTCTAAGCGATGCAGCCTGCACCGCGCCTCCTTGCCCAGCCCCCGCTTGCTAATGGTGGATGCAGGTGTCTGCGCTGCTTCTCTGCTGGGGGAGTTACCGTAGGGCTCGTAATCTGTGGGTTTTAATTGTTTATTTATTTTTCCTCCCTGTTATGTTGCCCTCTGTGCTTCCAAGGCTCGGCACAGACTCGGCAGTGAGAATGTTTCCTGGTATTTGGAAACTTCTCTCTTTTTAAGACTCCTTTCCCAGGACGGAGCTCTGTCCCTCCCTCTTTTGTCTCTTTTTTTGTCTTTTATATTTTTTCCTACCTCCTTTCGAAGACAATGGGTTGCTTTTCTGGGTGCCTGATGTCCTCTGCCGGCATTCAGAAGTTGTTTTGTGGAATTTACTCGGCGTTTAAATGTTCTTTTGATGAATTTGTGGGGGAGAAAGTGTTCTCCCAGTCCTATTCCTCCACCATCTTCGCTCCTCCCCCCATGCTTTTTCTGCTAAAATCCAAGTTAAGTGTACAAGCCTTCTTTTCTTCAGTTCAGTTCAGTTCAGTCCCTCAGTCATGTCCAACTCTTTGCCACCCCATGAATCACAGCATGCCAGGCCTCCCTGTCCATCACCAACTCCCAGAGTTCACTCAGACTCACATCCATCAGGTCAGTGATGCCATCCAGCCATCTCATCCTCTGTCGTCCCCTTCTCCTCCTGCCCCCAATCCCTCCCAGCATCAGAGTCTTTTCCAATGAGTCAACTCTTCGCATGAGGTGGCCAAAGTACTGGAGTTTCAGCTTTAGCATCATTCCTTCCAAAGAAATCCCAGAGCTGATCTCCTTCAGAATGGACTGGTTGGATCTCCTTGCAGTCCAAGGGACTCTCAAGAGTCTTCTCCAACACCACAGTTCAAAAGCATCAATTCTTCGGCTCTCAGCCTTCTTCACAGTCCAACTCTCACATCCATACATGACCACAGGAAAAACCATAGCCTGGCCTAGACAAACCTTTGTTGGCAAAGTAATGTCTCTGCTTTTCAATATGCTATCTAGGTTGGTCATAACTTTCCTTCCAAGGAGTAAGCATCTTTTAATTTCATGGCTGCGGTCACCATCTGTAGTGATTTTGGAGCCCCCAAAAATAAAGTCTGACACTGTTTCCACTGTTTCCCTATCTATTTCCCATGAAGTGGTGGGACCGGATGCCATGATCTTCGTTTTCTGAATGTTGAGCTTTAAACCAACTTTTTCACTCTCGTCTTTCACTTTCCTCAAGAGGCTTTTGAGTTCCTCTTCACTTTCTGCCATAAGGGTGGTGTCATCTGCATATCTGAGGTTATCGATATTTCTCCCGGCAGTCTTGATTCCAGCTTGTGTTTCTTCCAGTCCAGCGTTTCTCATGATGTACTCTGCATATAAGTTAAATAAGCATGGTGACAATATACAGCCCTAAATGCAAATCTTTGTCTGTTGAGATTGTATTTTTCAGAGGCTTATGTCTAAATTTTTAGTTTCCATTCTGCATAGCCTCAGAATTCGGCTATTATTGAGAGGAAACATTGCTCTTGAGGACTTCCAAAGTCCACCAGATCTATGTCAGGATTGCTTGTTTCCAGGCAGTCCCCCTTCACCTAGTTTTCACTGAGCATTATGATATTTTTAGCCTTATTTCCATACCTAGAATTGGAAACTGTCCTGAAAGTTACAACAGCCCGTGACAGCCAGCTTTCCTCTCTAAAATTTTTCCTTCTCTGAAGTCTTAGCCCCGTTAATTCTCACTGCCTCAGCACCTTTCTACTGCTTCTAAAAAGTAGATCCTCACAAAGCTTCGATTATTGGAGCACAAGCGACCAAGAATCCCAGCGGCCATGCTCTGAAATCCATCACCACGTTTGTATTAAGGCCACGTTGTCATGAGTTGCTCTCAGTCAGTGACTGAAGGTGCCTTGTATGTTAAGGCAGACCCAGTCCTGGAAGACACAGGACTCCTCTACCTGATGACTTTGGCTTGAGAGCCTCCTGGGAGCCTTGCCCAACATTCCTCAGATTGCACCACAGCTTGGACCATCTCCTTCCCTCCTTTTCTCCTTCACTTGTCATAAGACCTGCATCATGATCTGATGGATTTTCCCAGCTCCCTCTCATTTCCTCTCACAGGTCACTTTTTTCCCCTAATAAAGTCACTGCACAGTCAATCTCATCTTGATGTCTTCTTGGAGAGCCTGGATTAACACAGGCTGTTTCTATATTTTATAAGCTGTTGCTGCTGTCTCAGGTGGGATCACTGTTCAGTCATCAGTGATTCCAGCCCATCTGGATGTGAATGTCTCAATAATATTTTGAACTGCTAATCTATTTCACCCCCTAGTATTTTTCTATTCCCCCTAAACATGTTGCCTCTAGGGCGGTGCTGGTAAGGTTAGCCAAAATTCAAAGAAAATGAAGAGAAGCAAATTTAAGCCTTTATTTCAGAAGCTGAGGTGTAGGTACAAGAAGGTAAGACTTAGGAGAAGACTTAACCAATTTTCTTGTTCTAGAGAAGAAAAAAGTTTCTTGGGTTCTTGCTGGAGACGGTTAGAGGGAAAACCTAGGAGTTAAGATACTTGCATGAGGGTCTGAAAAGAGACTTGTTCCATACCCTCTCCCGACTCCAAGGAGTTTGGTAAGTATCCCCAAGGAAGAGAGATGATTAAAACCTCTAAGTAAGCCTGAGTATCTTAGAGCAACAGAGGGCTGAGCCCCACTGCCTGGTTGGGCCGAGGAAAGCAGAAATCCTGGTCCCCCACCCTGTGTCATGCAGCAACCAGGGAGGGTAGGTGCGGTGGTCAGGGGTCTAGACGGAGAAGATCCTAGAGACTCAGGGGCTTACACAGCCCCAAAGCACCGGGCAAGGGTGTCTACAGTCTCCTGTGTCTGAAAGAAAGAGTCACCAGGTAAAACAGGGCATGCTGCATTTTTATTTGCTAAACTTGGCAAGGGCTTCCCAGCTGGCTCAGTGGTAAAGAATCCACCTGCTAACGCAAGGAGACACAGGAGACTCAGGTTCGATCCCCGGGTCGGGAAGACCCCCCAGAGAAGTACATGGCAACACATCCAGGGTTCTTGCCTGGAGAATCCCCATGGACAGAGGAGCCTGGTGGGGCTAAGGTCCTTGGGGTCACAAAGAGCAGGACACGACTGAGTGAATGGGCATGCATGCATGCAAACCAGGCAAAGGTTGGCGGGGCATGGGCAGAGTGCAGAAGTAAGCCAAGATAGCTGCTGAACCGAGGAGTCCTGGGCTGGGTGGCAGGCCTTCACCATGACCTCTTTGATGTTGCTAGTTGACCAGATGGCACGAGGCTGTCTCCTAGACGCTAGCAGAAACTGATGCCGATGAGTGGTGACTAGAGGGGATGAAGGCAGCTGTCACTCGGACAGATGACGTCGCGGTCCCCTTCCCCTTTCCCTTCTGTGCTTGACACAATATAACCCCCTCCCTGAATTTAGAGGCTGACCAAGGAAGAAGGGGGGAAGGAAGAGCCTGAATTAACTGGGCTTAACCTGAATAATCTAAAGTTACATTCCTAGGACTTCCCTGGCAGTCCAGTGGTTCAGACTCTGGGCTTCTAGTACAAGGAGTGGGGTTTCAATCCCTCAATGGGGAACCCTGATCCCCCATGCCAAGTGGCCAATAAAAAAGTTACATTCCTGCCACAGGTGGATAAAATTTAAGATAGAAATTAAGTTCAAGTAAGAAAACGTAAAATTATCTTTGATGCCAGAGCCTAATGGCTGGAAAAAGTGTGATCTGAGGATTATCTAATTCTTGGTTAAAAATGGTTTAGTTGATAACTTCTTTTAAGGGAAGGGTGTTGATATTACTCTTCCCTCTCTAGTTCTCAAGACAGCATCGACTCACAGTCAGTGCTTCCTTCCAGAAATCCTTATATATTTGTTTTGCTGCCTGTCTCTACCTCTCCTTACTAAATACAAACCCCATCAAGGCAGGGACCTGCTTTGCATTCTATTTAGTTGGACCCACATGGCTTCATCATCCATCAAGTCTGGTCATTCTGCATGGGGCATTCAAGGTAAACGTTGAAAGAGAATGACACGCTTATCCTCAGTGTTTGGCTCCCTCGCTGCCCCTTTTTCAGAAGCCTTGGTTTTTGGCTCCAGCAGTTGTGGTGGGGAGCCCTCCTGCATGCCAGGCTGTGCCAGGGCCTGGGAGAAGGGCAGATGAGCTAGGTGGCCTCTGTTTCAAAAAGTTTTTCTCTCATGGATGGCAGAGAGGTAAATGCCAATAAGACAGTTCCATAAACAAGATAACAGGATGTCTTCATGGTTCTGAGAGTGCTCAGAGGAGGCAGCCACTCATTCAGCCAGGGGAAACCCAGGTAGGCTTCCTAGAGGAGGAGCCCTTTGAGCTGGGCCTTGATGACTGAGTAGAAGCTTTCTAGCGGGGTATGTGGCAGTGGAGACAGAGGGCTGGAAGAGAGAACAGCATGAGGGGTGATGCAGAGGCTTGCTTTATTTTAGGGACAGCTGAAGCCTCTGGCCCAATGTGGGTAGTCCGAGTTGCCTAACCTTGGGATGCGGTTCTGACTTGAGTTTTGAAGTGTTCAAGTTTCTTCCCATTTTCCCCAATTAGATAATTACAGTTTTATGGCTGTTTTCATGACTTTAACTCAGTGCATGCCTCTGCAGATTCACAATAACCTCATATTTTACAAAGACAGCATATCTGCCCTCAGCGGAGCATGTCTCTCTGGGGATGCAGGGGAGGTCAGGACCTGCTGCCATAAAGATGGGAGTCCTCGGGGACCTTAGAAAGCTCTGTGAGCACTCCGAGGTTGTTGGAGCTGAAGGCCCAGGAACAGCTATTCATAAAGCCCTGTTTGGAGGCTCTTGAGACTAGCGGAGTAGTCTGGCTGCTTTTATGTAACCAGATCATGGCCAGGGCAGCAGGAAGGCAGGGGGTGCTAGGAAATTCCTGATCTTAGAACCAGGGTCCCTTGACTGCAGCACCCAGCCCCAGTGGAAGAGTGGACCCCCTTGACAGGTGGGCTGAAGGAGACAGAGCGGCCAGCAGGCACAGGGCTGGTGAGCCTGTGCAGGGGCTTGGAAGAGGGTAGTCTTTAGAGGAAAGGATAGCCCTTGGCCTGAGTCCCAGGAGCTGAGTGTTTGCTGGGCTGGGTGAGGCAGCATACAGTAGAGAGAGGGGAAGCTTGAGACTTGAACTGATACAGGAGGGAGATTCCCGCACCATGGGCACCCAGGAATGTTTTCTAGAGAGGTGGGATCAAAGAGGGATGTCTCCTCTTCCCTCTCTGTGAGCCAGGGGAGGTGACAGCCGGGACAGACAGGGCACGGAGTTGGTGGAGCAGGAAGAACACCCAGGAGGCCCGGGCTCCTCTCCTCTCTGCCCTGGGCCCTCCTCGTGGTGCTCAAGGCCGAACCGTCTCTTCCCTCCCCGTCCTCTCTTTCCAGCCGGCCTTGGAGTGAGGCACACAGGACCAAGCCAGGATGTCTGGACTTGTGCCTGCTTCACCAGTCATTGCCAGGGTAGTGCTGAGAAAACATGAGAACATCTCAAGCCTCAGTCTCCCCAGTTGCAAAGTGGAGCTGCAGTGTCCGATAACGAGAGTCAGCGCTCAGAGTTTGTGTCCCTTTATCATTGGCTGCTTTGGGAGTTCCCCACGACTCCTGTTTCTGCTGTCTGTCCCCTTGGACAAGGGCCCAAACATGGGAGGGGTGGGGGAAGGAACTGGAGAAACAGAGGTGCTGGGAAAGACAGGAACCTTCTGGTTTCTGCACAGCTTTCTCAGGTGGTTTGCCTGGGACGTTGCTGACGTGAAGCCAGCGGACCTCCATGCTTGTTCTCCTGTGCTCTGAGCTCAGCGGGGATGGGAAGGCCAGTGTGAGAGGGGAGACTCCCCTCCAGGGGCGCTGTGCTCTGCCTGCTGCCTGTCCTCCACACTCACTCCTTGCCTTTGCCCACCTCACTCTCTGCTTCTCCAAATCCTGTCAAAGATACTGAGACTCTCATGGCCCTGGGCCTCTGCCCCTGCTAGGCTCTCCCCATCCTCCCCCTGTCAGCCCCTGTCCTTCCCCCCGCCCTGCGTTCCCAGGTACCAGTCTGGAAACCTGAAGATTTCCTTTCCCTGTTTGGATAGCACTGCCTCCAGGAGGTCTTCCTTGCGGACACCCTTCGCTCTTCCAAGTCATAAACCCCTTATCTGGGCCATAGTACCTGGCCTTTCCCTACTGATGCCTTTGTCACACAGATCATCCTTTGTTGTTGTTGCTGTTCAGTCACTGTATCGTGTCCAATTCTTTGCAACCCCATAGACTGTAGCCTGCCAAGCTCCTCTGTTCATGGGCATTCTCCAGGAAAGAATGTTGGAGTGGGTTGCCATGGTCTCCGCTAGGGGATCTTCCAAACCCAGGGATCGAGCCCAGGTCTCCTGCATTGCAGGCAGGTTCTTTACCATCTGAGCCTCCAGGGAAGCCCTTTTATCTCTAATCATTGTTGTTCAGTCACTCATTCGGGTCTTTTGTGACCCCATGGACTGCAAAACACCAGGCTTCCCTGTCCTTCACCATCTCCCAAAGCTTGCTCAAACTCAGGTCCATTGTGTCTGTGATGCCATCCAACATCTCATTCTCTGTCATCCCCTTTTCCTCTGCCTTCAAACTTTCCCAGCATCGGGGTCTTTTCTAATGAGTTTGCTCTTTGCATTTGCAGGTGGCCGAAGTATTGGAGATTCAGCTTCAGCATCATTTCTTCCAATGAATATTCAGGATTGATTTCTTTAGGATTGATTGGTTTGATCTCCTTGCAGTCCAAGGGACTCTCAAGAGTCTTCTCCAATACCACAGTTCAAAAGCATCAATTCTTCAGTGCTCAGTCTTCTTTATGTTCCAAATCTCACATCCATACTGGACTACTAGAAAAACCATAGCTTTGACTCGACATACTTTGTTGACAAAATAATGTCTCTGCTTTTTAATATGCTGTCTAGGTTTGTAAAAGCTTTCCTTCCAAGGAGCAAGCATCTTTTCGTTTCATAGCTGCAGTCACCTTTTGCAGTGACTTTGGAACCTAAGAAAATAAAGTCTATCACTGTTTCTATTGTTTCCCCATCTATTTGCCATGAAGTGATGGAACCAGATGCCATGATCTTAGTTTTCTGAATGTTGAGTTTTAAGCCAGCTTTTTCAGTCTCCTCTTTCACTTTCATCAAGAGGATCTTTAGTTCCTCTTAGCTTTCTGTCATAAGGGTGGTGTCATCTGTGTATCTGAGGTTATTGATGTTTCTCCCGGCAATCTTGATTCCAGCTTCTATTTCATCCAGCCTGGCACTTTGTAAGATGTACTCTGCATATAAGTTAAATAAGCAGGGTGACAATATACAGCCTTGACATACTCCTTTTCCAATTTTGAACCAATCTGATGTTCCATGTCCAGTTCTAACTACTGCTTCTTGACCTGCATACAGGTTTCTCAGAAGGCAAGTAAGGTGGTATGCCCATCTCTTTGAGAATTTTCCACAGTTTGTTGTGATCCACACAGTCAAAGACTTTAGCATAGTCCATGAAGCAGAAGTAGATGTTTTTCTGGAATTCTCTTGCTTTTTGTATGATCCAATGAATATTGGCAATTTAATCTCTAATTACTATGCCTTTTCTAAATCCAGATTGAACATCTGGAAGTTCTGGGTTCATGTACTGTTGAAGCCTGGCTTAGAGAATTTTGAGCATTACTTTGCAAGCGTGTGAGATGAGTGCAATTGTGTGGTAGTTTGAGCATTCTTTGGCATTGCCTTTCTTTGGGATTGGAATGAAAACTGACATTTTCCAGTCCTGTGGCCACTGCTGAGTTTTCCAAATTTGCTGGTTTATTGAGTGTAGCACTTTCACAGCATCATCTTTTAGGATTTGAAATAAGTTAGCTATAATTCTATTATGTCCACTAGCTTTGTTCATAGTGATGCTTCTTAAGGCCCACTTGACTTCACACTCCAGGATGCCTGGCTCTAGGTGAGTGATCACACCATCGTGGTTATCTGGGTCATTAAGACCTCTTTTGTATGTTTTTCTGTATTCTTGCCACCTCTTCTTTTTACTCCTAGGTATGTACGCAAAAGGTACATGAAATAGGTGGTGGTGGTGGTGTTTTAAACTGAAGTATAGTTGATTTACAATGTTGGGTTAGTTTTTGGTATATACCAAAGTATGTATATACATGGGGCTTCCCTGGTTGCTCAGATGGTAAAGAATCCACCTGCAGGGCAGGAAGCCCAGGTTCAGCCTCTGAGCTGAGAAGCTCCCCTGGAGAATGGAGAAGGGAATGGCTACTCACTCCAGTATTCTTGTCTGGAGAATTCCAAGGACAGAGAAGCTGGATGGGCTACAGTCTGGGGTTGTAAAGAGTTGGCCATGACTGAGCAGCTAACACACATATACACATGCTATATATTACATAATTCAGTTGTATATATAATATAGACATGTGTTCTTTTTATATTATGTTCTTTTCCATTGTGGTCAGTCATGGAATGTTGACGATAGTCCGCTGTGCTGCACGATAGGGCCCTGGTGTTTGTCCATCCTCTATAACACTTTGCCTCTGCTGGTGTCAATCTATCACCCCCAGCCCCTCCCCTTGACAACCACAAGTCTGTTTTTATGTCTGTGAGTCTGTTTCCATTTCCTAGATACGTTCATTTATGTCATATTTTATAGTCCACACATAAGTGTGGTATGTGTCATTCTTTTTCTGACGTGCTTCACTTAGTGTGATAATCTCTAGGCCCGTCCATGCTGCTGCAGATGGCGTTATCTCATTCTTTTTTATGACTGAGTAATATTCCGTTGCACCTGTGTACCGTGTCTTCTTTATCCACTCATCTGTCGGTGGACACTGAGTTTGTTTCCATGTCTTGGCTATTGCGAATGGTGCTGCTGTGAGCACAGGTGAGCATGAATCTTTTTGAATTAGAGTTTTCTTCTGACATATGCCCTGGAGGTAAGATTGCTGGGTTCTATGGCAACTCTGATTTTATCCCACAGCGTCCTTGAAGCCCCTCCCGCTCTAGTTCCCACCGGCAGGGATAACTTCCACTGGGGTCTCTAGCCCTGAATGTTGCCTCCATCCTGGGTCCTGCAGTCACCAAGCAGGTACCAGCCTGCCGGATATAATATCCAAAGCCTGAAGGGGTTGCTGGGTCTCCAGTATGGCCCCTGCCTGTGGGGGATCTGGCCCGGAGCAGCGCTGAGAACAACCGCCGGCTTCTTATGTTGCCCGCGGTTCTCCGGGTGCCACTCGAGCTGCGCGGCACAGTGCCCCTTGCTGTCACTCAGGCTCCCTGGGCGCTTTTCATCCTCTTAAAATGCTACTCACAGGAGACAGGGCTTTGCCTTCGAAGGCTGCTCTTTCATGTTAAATCACCCGGAAGCAGCTTGAATATTGATAGCTGTTATTGCAGAAACCTAGAACATGACACAGATTTTTTTTTTCATCCCTGTTTTGGAGGCAGCCTTTACTAGGAAACCCTCTTGGCAAACACCTGTCACATCCCTGCCCATGGGTCTTCGGCTTGGGTTCAGGTCACAGACAGAGCAGGGGTTCAGGTGCTTGTTTGTAAGCAACAGAAACGAACATCAGCTGGCTTGATACCCAGAAAGGCATTTGCTGGGAGGGTGTTGGGCAGCGCACAGACAGATGCAGAGCTGAAGACCCGGCGTCACAGGGGCTGCTGCATAGAACTAGGGGGCGGGGAACGGATGGCCTCTGCCAGGAGCAGCGGTAGCTGGGCACTGGGGCTTGGGGCAGGGGCTCAGCTGGTGATCCTGGCATCACCGCTACTATGCTGGAGGGGGATATTCCAAAGGCCAAGTGTGGTGCTACTGCAGGAGGGGAATGGGTGTGGGCAGGTAAACACGTGTGCGTCCACGCTGTGCTCTGATGCTGTAAGAATCGCCTTCCACGAGTCTCCACTCTGGAAATACTCTAGCATTTAGCTGGGGATTCATGCAGCATCCCTGCAGGAGTCCTATGGAGACATCCAGCAAGGAAAGACTTAAGGAGCACCATCCAGGGTCTTTCCTAAGGCTTCCCACCAATGCACACATCTTGGGGGAGCTGGTTGATCCTACAGAACCAGTATCGGGGGCTGGGTGGGCTCAGAGTGCATGTCAGCACATTTCCTTGGTGGCTTTCCTGTACATTTTATCTTGGACCCAGTTTTCCCTTGAGGCTTTTTGATTTCTAGAGCAATGTGCTGGCTACTCTCTGATGCTGTAAGAATTGCCTTCCGTGAGTCTCCACTTGTGAAGCAAACCCCGTCCAAAGACGGGGGACTGAAGACAGGGAGGTATGATGGGACAGGAGAGGAGCTAAAGAGAGTGGGCACATTTGGGCCAGCAATCAGGGGGCCCTTCATGGTGGCCAAAGCAGTTTTCTCTATTGGTAGCAAAAGCTGAACTCTGTGTCATTTTCAAACTCGTGTAAAAATGGAGACTTCTTTTTAAAGGGTGGTAAATAAATAATAACACATAGTGTTTATTGAGTGCTTCATCCCTGCACTTTATTCTGGTAGCTCTAAATTGTGGAGGCTTTCTACTCCACTCCTAGTTTTGTGGGTCAGGAAAAGGATGCACAGAGACATCCGGAAACTTGCCCATGGCCACGCGGCAGGTGGCGGTGGAGCTGGAGGGAGTCCAGGTGACCTGCTGGCAGAGCCGGCCTCCCGACCCTGTGCTGCCTCCAATTTGTTGACACAGGGTTTTTACAGATGGTGAAAGAGCTGCCAGCGTGGGCAATGTGGTCATGTCCTTGTGGTTTTGTTCAATTCCATCCTATTAGGACAGCATTTACTAAGAGCCAGGCACCAGGGGGGCAAAGGTGACTGAAACACAGTCTTTGTTTTCAAAGTGTCAGTTCTGGGTAGGGCTAGAGAAAAGAAAACCTACAATGCTGATATCATAGCATAAAGCACGTGTGTTCTCAGCCAGAGGCCCTTTCTGTGGGGCATGCAGCAGTGGGTAGGACTCAGGTGGAATCAAGGAGGGCTCCAGGGAGAAGGTGACCATCGAGCTGGGTCTTGATGGGTGAGGAAGAGTTCAGCAGGTAGACAGGTTGTGAGAAGAGGGGAAGGGACTGGACGTGGCAGGTGGGAGACATGTGTGCCAGTGTCTGAAGCTTGCGGAATCCAGGCCAAGTGGTCCAGGGAGGACTGAATGGGGATAGGTGGGAGGAGAATGGGGAAGGGAAGGGGTTAGAGGTAGAAGAATGGCTGGAATGAGATGGCAAAGTTCAGCCAGGCTGTAGAGTCCTGGATACATTCCCAGGCTTGTCCGTTATCTTGTGTGTTAGTTTTCTGTGGCTGCTGTAACAAATTATCATGGCTTTAGTGGCTTAAACAGTACAGTTTTTTAGCTTATGTCTCTGGATGTCAGAAGCCAGAAATGGTTTTGGCTGAAACCAAAGGTTGGAGGCAGGGCACACTCCTTCTGGAGGCTCTGGGGGGAGTTTGTTTTCTTGCCTTTTCCAGCTACTAGGGGTGCCCACTTTCCTCCTGGCCCCTTCCTGAATCTTCAAAGCCAGCAACTGAGGGTAGCATCCTCAAGCTATCTCTCCAGTTCTGTTTTCTACTTTTAAGGTCTCTTGTGATTATATTGGGCTTATCCAAGAAATCCAGAATGGTTTCCCCATTTTAACATGAGATGATTGGGCTTAGTTGCTCAGTCGTGGACAACTCTTTGTGACCCCATGGACTATAGCCCGCCAGGCTCCTCTGTCCATGGAATTCTCCAGACAAGGATATTGGAGTGGGTTGCTATTTCCTTTTTTTTTTTCCCCACTGTATATATATTTATATTTAAATTGTAATAATACATTATTCTACACATATATTCTATACAATTATGTACATATATAATACAGGGATTTCTAAAGGATAAGAAAAAATATATATGAAAGTCTTTTGTTTTTTCTACATTCTAGGGGTTCATCTTGTATAACTTAGCACATATCCAGTCTCCTGTGGCAACCACGAACCTAGACCATGGGTCAGCATCTATGGTCTGCAGATAAAATCAAATGTGACAGGTTTAAAAAATAAAGTTTTACTGAAACCATGCACATTTTTTTACATAGTGTCAATGGCTGCTTTCGTACTACAAAAATGAGTACTGAACAAATGCCCATATGGTCCGCAAAGCCCTATTTCCTTCTCCAGTGAGATGATTAGCAACAACAATTCCACCCACCACCTAAATTCCCTTAGCAGTATAACCTGACATCCTCAGAGGTGCAGGGGATTAGGAGGTGAACACCGTTGGGGGCATCATTCTGTCCACTGCCTATTGAATCACTGAAAGTTCTTAACCTGTAGAGTAACATATCAGAATTTGAGAATGATGATCTTGAAACAAGTTTAAAAACAGGATCATGAATTCCTTTTTATGTCCCTCCTGGTGGACAAGGCATAATTAGTTTTCCCTATTCTTATGTTAAAGTCTCTTTATGACATTTACAGAAAAACAAGGAATGGCAAGGTTGGAAGTTTACGTTGTGATGTTTATTTACCTGTATTTTCTTCATATTTATTTATATTTTGCCTCAGACCACAAAGGACTTGATATAACTTCCCAAAATGCAAGCAATATACAATGCTGGAATAAATAGTTGGAAACAGGAAAACAAAAATTTAAAGTAGGAAAAAATGAAGGGGGAGGGTTAGTTCATTGCTGACTGAGATGGTTCACAAACTAGCTGCAAGCTTCCTAGTGCACAAAGCAAATAGAGAAACAAGGTCAGTTATAAAATTCACAGCAGCAGTAAGATAAATGCAGGTGAGTGGTTTAGCAGATGCTCAAACACCTTTGGCTGACACCTGAGAATTTCCGCTGTGGGCCCTCACAGCAATAGTGTATGTTGATGCAAACTTTGTCCTTGCAAGAGCTCTAGTGGAGACAGTAATGACTTCTCTACGAATGGCAGTTTCACACCGTGTCTCTTAATGCAAGTAGACGACCCAGTACCAAAGTACCTTTTAGTGAAAGATACCACAAAGACTGTGGGGGTGGAGGGTGGTTTCAGGTATCTATTGCTGCATTGTTGTTTAGTTGCTAAGTCAACTCCATGGACTGTAGCCCACCGGGCTCCTCTGTCCATGGTATATCCAACGCAAGAATATTGGAGTGGGTTGCCATTTGCTTCTCCAGGGGATCGTCCCAACCCAGGGATCAAACCCACAACTCCTGCATCGGTAGGCACTGGCAGATGGATTCTTTACAACTGAGCCACCAGGGAAGCCCCACTACTGCATTAAAATCCATCAAACTTAGTGACTTGACACAACAATTTATTATTTTTCCTGAGTCTGCCGACTGATTGGGTTCAGCTGGACAGTGACGGAGTCGCATCTGCTGGAGCTGCGTCATCCACAAGCTTGGCTGAGATGAGCATCCCACGTGGCTCCCTCACTTGGCTGCTGATGGTGCTGGCTGTCAGCTGGGGGCTCAGCTGGGCTGTCAACTGGGATGCTTCAGTTCTCAGAATACGGCTGCTGGGGGCCAAGAGAACCATTCTAACAGTGAGGGGACAGCTGCAGACATTTTGAGATATGTAGACATTCCAAGGTCCAGCCTTGGAAGTTTCACAGTGCTACTTTCTCCACATTCTGCTGGCCAAACCAGATTACTGGGAAAGCTCACATTCAAGGGAGTGGGAAACTGACTCCACTGCTTGATGGCAGAAATGGCAAGGAACAGGGAGCCATTTTTAACCCACCAAGTGGCCAAAACAATGACCAGATGCACAGGTGCCTGATAAGCTGACTTGATGCAGGGGTGAAGTTTGGAAAAGCTTAAGGAATGTATGGACTGGACTGATGATAGAGCTGAAGCTCCAATACTTTGGCCTCCTGATGTGAAAAGCTGACTCATTGGAGAAGACTCTGATGCTGGGAAGGACTGAGGGCAGGAGAAGGGGGTGACGGAGGATGGGAGGGTTGGATGGCACCACTGACTCAATAGACATGAGTTTGAGCAAATTCTGGTAGATGGGGAAGGACAGGGAAGCCTGGCGTGCTGCAGTTCATGGGGTCACAAAGAGTTGGACATGACTGGGCAAATGAACAATAAGGAATGGATGGGCTGCCTCAACATCTCTTTCCAGCAATTCCCATATATATCAGATACTGAAAATCGTGTTCTTGATAAAGATCAAAGTTAACAAATATTTTTCACCTGTGGTATCTCAGTAAGTCACATAGCTAAGTGCCCAGAGTATGGACCAATGATACAGGTGACCAGGAAGTGGAACGTCCCTGCTCAGAGGGTCAAGGTGCAGGATTTGGGGAGAGAATGTCAGTGGTCACCCACCCCAGATTACTCACCTGCGTGTATCATGGCCAGCAAGCATTAAATGACATCGTGGGTCATCCCAACCAACTGGCCATCACTGGGCACCATATCCACCTGGTGGAAGGAAGACGTGGCTTAGAGGGTGAGACCAGTGGCTTAAAATCATGCTTATGAGGGAAGCTCCTGTTCCTTTCAGTGACACCATGCTCTTGGGTCATGTTTCATTTGTATGTGGTTTTAAAAGAAGTTGCAAAAAATTTTATGAAAAATCCCAACATCCCTCTACCAAGATTCGCCAACTGTTTACATTTTGCCCCCATTTATCATTTTCTTTTTTTTAATTACATATTTTTAATTCAAGTTTGGTTGATTTACTTGAATTAAGTAAATTGGCTGATTTCAGATGTACAGCACAGTGATTCAGTTATATATATATATATACTTTTCCAGATTCTTTTCCCTTATAGGTCATTATCAAATATTGAATATAGTTCTGTGTTATGCAGTAGGTCCTAGTTATCTACCTGATATATAATAGTGTGTATATGTTAATCTCAGTCTCCTAATTTATCCTTCCCATTCTTTCCCCCTTTGGTAACCATAAGCTTGTTTTCTATGTCTGTGGGCCTATTTCTGCTTTGCAAATAAGTTCATTTGTATCTTTTTTTTCTTTTAGATTCTGCATACGAGCGATATTATATGATATTTGTTTCTGACATACTTCAGTTAGGGATCATCTCTAGGTTATCTATGTTGCTGACAATGGTATTATTTCATTATTTTTTAATCACTGAGTAATATCCCATTGTATATAGGTGCCATAGCTTCTTTATCCATTCAGCTATTGATGGAAATTTAGGTGGCTTCCCTGTCTTGGCTCTTGTAAAGAGTGCTGCAATGAACATTGGGCTGCATGTATTTTTTAAACTTAGAGTTTTCTCTGGATATATGCCCCGGGGTGGGATTGCAGGATCTATCATTATCTTGCTATCTACAGTATTTTTCCTGAGCTGTAATGAAAGTATGTTGAAGAAATCATTCCCCATTACTTCTAAATGCTTCAGGGTGTATTTCCTAAAAACATCTTCACATTACTATTATCAAATACATATATACCACCTATGCTTATATTTATTTGTATGTCTATGCTGTGTATGTGTACATATGCATATGTAACACATACCCACATTTATGTGTACTTATATATGCACCGACTCAATGGACATGGGTTTGGGGGAACTCCGGGAGTTGGTGATGGACAGGGAGGCCTGGCGTGCTGCGATTCATAGGGTCGCAAAGAGTCGGACATGACTGAGCGGCTGAACTGAACTGATATATGCATGAGATTATAATGACCACTCTGATTCCAATCCAGTACCACAGGGCACTCTCTGGTTTTGTTCCTTTCCATGTCTGTAACCTCTTCTCCACTAGCTGGATGCTGGCTCGGTGTGACCTCTGGCTCCTCAGTGCCTCCCAGCTCTGATGCATTTTGGTCTCACCTGTGTGTGCTGTGTCTGGCCCTTAGCTGAGGACTGGCGGGGGAGGGTTCTCTGCACAGTTCCCTGCTTCCTAGCATAATCCCTTCCAATGTCCAGCTGTTTTTAGCAGCCCCAACGTCTGCCCAGCAGGACCAGCCCCCTGTGTGGGAGGTGACCTGCCCCCAGCAAATGAGCAGCTGCTCCTGAGATACCTGGTGTGTCTCTTCCCTTAGGGGTTGTTCTTCTACACTGCTCATTGCCTAGAACCTCAAAACCATTGCTACATACGTTTTATTCAGTTTTATATACAATTTTTGTCTTAGTCTTGTCAAACCTGAGGAACTCGGCGTTGGTACAACGCCATGAATGAAGCTACAGACTTACCTGAGTTTCCTCAGGGTTTCTAATGTCTTCATTCTGTCCCTGGATCTAATCCAGGATCCCGCACGCATTTAGTTCTCAGGTCTTGCTAGCCTCCTCCAGTCTGTGACACTTTGTCAGTCCTTCCTTGACCTTTGTACTCCTGAAGAGTAACGATCAGTCATGATGTAGAATGTCCCTCAACTTGATGTTCTCTGACGTTTTCTCATTATCAGGTGGAAGAGATGGAGTTGGGGGATGCGCACCACAGTGCTCACGTGCCCTCCTCGTCATGTCGTGTTAGGGGACACTTGACACAACGTGACTCGGTACCAGTGGAGTTAAATTAGCTTCATCTTTGATTGAGGCTGTGTCTGCTCACTTGGTCCACTCCACAGCTACCATTTCCCCTTTCCTATCCTCTATTCACTAAGGGAATCTCATTGTCAGGACTGTGGGCTTCCAGGTGGTGCTAATGGTAAAGAATCCGCCTGCCAATGCAGGAGACATGAAGGACATGGGTTTGATTCCTGGGTCAGGAAGATCCACTGGAGGAGGGCATGGCAACCCACTCCAGTATTCTTGCCTGGAGAATCCCATGGACAGAGGAGCCCAGCGGGCTACAGTCCATAGGGTCACAAAGAGTCAGACACAAATGAAGTGACTTAGCATGCACGCACCTTGATCGGATAAAGCAGAGAGGCACAGAGGACCCTCGTAACTCTACCTCCTCCTTGCCTCCCTTGGTGAAGTCAGTACCTGAGCAGTGATTCTCAACGCAGGCTGCACACCTGGGGACGCCTGGGTCTCTTTCTGAGGACAGTGGCTCAAATGTGGTTTCCAGGCCAGCAGCATCAGTGTCCCCAGGGAACTTGTGACAGGAAGAAATGCAATTTCTTAGCCTCCAACTCTGAAAAGGTGGGGCCAGCCACCTGAATTTTAACAAGCCCTCCAGGTGGTTCTGATTCACGAGATAAAGAACCCATCTTTGAGGTTCTGATGTCACTGGTCCTGGGTGTGACCCAATTGTCAGGAGTTTTGAAGCATCTCCGGTGATCCTGGTGTGCAGCTGAGGTTGTGAATGACTCGTGGGGCCATGTGCTCATTTCAGGGCTCGCTTCTCCAGCACACTGGACTCCTGCAGGCTGCTCCTCTTCTGAATAATGGCTTTTCCAATTGTTTGTGGCAGATTTTTCTTCATCTCTCTAATCTGTATTATAAAAGAGTAGAAATGTAATTTCCCAGTTAGCTTATATTTTACATGAAAAATGGTTAGTTTGAATCAGACAAAAGGGAAGACATCTTTCAAAGGGTAATGACCCCTGTTTAGTCAAATGGCAGCTTTCCCATTTCATTGCAAGAGAAGGGAACAATTCATTTCTCCTAAATTGCTTTCCTTCAGGCCATCTTCCTCCCTACAAAGGAGCACATCTAAGAAAACCGAGAGCGGGTAAAAAGGAGCCTTCCAGCCTCAGGACCCTCTGGTCTCAGTTCTCTTCATTCTTGGTGTGAGTGAGAACGCCGGTGTTCCTGGAGCTCTGGGGGCATGTCTGAGGTTGGAAGCAGAAATTGTCTTAAGGTGGGAACCGCCCACGTGTGGCACCACTTTGCATTGGAAACTTGGAGTGTCCTCCGTGCTGGTCGGATGGAGGCTTTCTGGGCCTCGGCACCAATGAGAATGGAGGCAGGATAACCGTGGTTGCCGGGGACTGTCCTGCATGTTGTCGGGTGACCAGCTGGATCCCTGGCCTCCGCTCACCAGATGCCCCAGCCTGTCCCCCCAGCTTTTGATAAATACAGATGTCTCTCGATGTTGCCAACTGTTCCCCGGGGTAGGGGGAGGATGCAGACTGGTCCCCAGTCACAAGCCACTTCCCTGGCCTCCTTCCCTCTTGGCCCTGCTGGCTCTGCCCTGGGAGCGGTATCCAGCTCCCAGTTTCCAAGCCCACCCTGCTCAGAGTCTGCACCCCCACCTGTTTGACTTCTTCTTTGGTCTCTGCTGCAGCTCCCCATGCTCTGTCTTGCGATGCACTCCAACCAGGTCACCTCTGACTGTGAGGGACAGCCAGGTGGCCTCACCAGTCTGTGAGCAGACTTCAGTCCTCAGGCTCAGAGGACTTGGAGAACACCAGAGACCCAGGCGTGGGGGCCTGGAGGAGCCATCTGCGTGTCCTTCGCTTTGTAGTCTTGCTGGCTGTGTGTGCTGCAGTGTCTTTTATGTCCACTTATACTTTTATGTGAGTTTATTGCTGGGTTCCAGACAGATATATCTCCCCCATCATATAAATATGTGTTCAGTTCAGTTCAGCTGCTCAGTCATGTCCAACTCTTTTTGACCGCATGGACTACAGCATGCCAGGCTTCCCTGTCCATCACCAACTCCCGGAGTTCACTCAGACTCACGTCCATTGAGTCAGTGATGCCATCCAACCATCTCATCCTCTGTCGTCCCCTTCTCCTCCCGCCTTCAGTCTTTCCCAGCATCAGGGTCTTTTCTAATGAGTCAGCTCTTTGTGGCCTAAGTATTGGAGTTTAAGCTTCAACATCAGTCCTTCCAATGAATATTCAGGACTGATTTCCTTTATGATAGACTGGTTTGATATCCTTGCAGTCCAAGGGACTCTCAAGAGTCTTCTCCAACACCACAGTTCAAAAGCATCAATTCTTTGGTGCTCAGCTTTCTTTATAGTCCTACTCTCACATCCATATATGACCACTGGAAAAACCATAGCCTTGACTAGACGGACCTTTGTTGGCAGAGTAATGTGTGTTACCTCTTCTTGAAGAGGGTTTCCTTTGATTAGACTCGGCAGCTTAACAGAATCAAATCTTCAGCGTCCAAAAGCATTCCAAAAAGCATATCTTTCTTCCCAGTCTTTAACTTCACAGGTGACTCTGACTCTGTTGGACCAATGGCCGCTAGCCTCTGCTGTTTTACTCTGTACAGATGGCAGAGATCTGCCAATGGGTTGTGTATCGTGTTGCACTGACGCCCATCATGGGAGGAGCGCATTATTTATTTCAAACGTTTCATAACCAAAAGGAAGAAGACTTTTCCCAGTAGGGAATTTCTATCCATGATACAGTCCAGGGCTTCCACAGACAAACACATCTTTAAAGAAATGAGGTGGGCAGATTGTCAGGTGCGGATGACACTTTGCTTTGAAAGTCTCTGGTTTTACCCTCCAGAATAAGTAAGAGCCCCTGACCCCTATCCCCACCATCCACATCTCAAACTTTCCAGGGACCACAACTCTACAGGATCCGACGTCTGCAAAGGGTGAGATTCTGGCAGGAGCCGCCCCAAGGCTGACCATGTTAGCCAGTTGACTGGAGTGGCTGGAGGAGCATCCATGCCCCCTTATGGGAGCAGTTCATTCATGCAGGGATGAAGTGAAGGGAAAAGTGAGGGGTGTAGGGGCCCCTTAAGATCTGTCTACATTCTCTCTTCTTAGAAAGGCTAGGACTCACAATGCAACCTTGCCAAGCACCATATTTGCTTTTTGTGAGAGGGTTTGACTTCTCAGTTTATTTGAATGCAGCTGAGAATCTAAGGCAAATTAAGCATTGAAACCATTCACTCCAACACAGGAGGGAGAAACCAGAATGGATAAGAGGCTGTCTCACCCTCCCTGTGGAGACTCAAAAGGGCAACAAATAGTCTTATTTTCAAATTGACTTTTATTTCTAAAAGTTTCCACTTTTGTCTTCCCCCAGGGTGGAAGTACAGGATTGATTAGCACATTAATTCCGATGGCCACTAGCAGTGTCTGCTTGGGAGGGTGACTGAGGCATGGGAGGCTCAACCAGGGTCAGTAGAAGCTGTGTCTTGATTGACTCAAGAGGTCTTAACAGATCCTCAAAGGAAGTGGTGGAATATGGAGGGTGAGGTAGAAATAACCCCAGGACAAACAGTAAAATGTGTTTGGAAGAAACCTCACAGAATATCAGAGGGCTGAGAGGAACTTTGTGTTGAGCTTGGGGAATCAGGGAAGGCTTCATTTGGGGGAAGACCTTACATCCTTCTTCTTGTTTTTGATGAGTGTAGGAGCCCTCAAAGAGGATGACAACTTTGAATTCCCCAACAACACACCAACAGGCAGTTCTGTATCTACCGGTGGTCACTCTGAGTAGGTAGAGGATAGAACCACTGAACCAAAGAAAAGATGTGGGTTATTGGACAGAGGAAGAATGGTCCAGGCTCAGGAGTTCACATCCTCATGGTCTATATTCTGTTGGACTGGACTATTGAGCCCAATGGTCTTCCCTTAGTCAGATTTCATTTGTTTCCCTGGGTCTGAAGACTGTTTCAGTTCTGGGTCTTCTGAGTTCATTTGCTGGTGTACTTCTGGGCACACACTGAAGCTCTCTGGATGGGTAAGGGTGCTTGTAAATGCAGCATGGTGGGAGAAGCCACCCAGCTGGCCAGGCGATCCTTTCCCCAGAAATGTTTTCTAATCTGTGAAGTCAATTGAAGTCTTCTCCTAAGATCCTGGCAGATATTAAGTAGCAGTCCTTAAAATGATTAGGATGACTTGACATATGATGAGAAAGTTCCTCTCTGATTTGTTTCTACTTTTGTTTCCCCCCAGGGTGGAAGTACAGGGTCGATTAGCACAGCCCTCTATGGCTGACCTCTGAGCCGTATCCCAGCTGTGCACTGGGAACCATCCCAGGAGTCTCAGCTGGCTGGGTCGATCGCTCAGATGCTGAAAGGTCTAGCCCCCAGTGGTCCATGGACCACATGGCATTAGACACAATGGTAGTGAAAAGAGATTAACCAGATGGTCACAATGTCATTGGCTCCTGAACTCTTTATTTCTCAGAGTTTTCAGAGCCCAAAGATTGTATATTTGGTTGGATTAGACTTGAAATGCTAACTCTGTTTTTTTTTTTTTTTTTAAACCAGCTATTAAGCACACATTATTTCTAGATAATTTCTGGAGTGAATGTCTGTACAAGATAGAAGCAAAAAAGGTACTCAAACTGTTTGCTACAGGTTCCCCAGTGTGCAGGTTCTTTGATTCTTGAGGCTTGACAGACACTTTCTCCTGGGCCTAACTGTACCCTCCTCTGAGACCTCTTTTCCTCTAGGTCTTGACTTTGGCCCTTGTCCTATCCTTGGTCTGCCCAGCCCATCAGCAAGAACCCTCTACTCTTGATATCTGATCAAACTTCTTGTCTCCCATCTTCAGTATCTGATCACCTTGGCTTGCCTTTAGCAAGAATCTCCTTGACTCTTGATGTCTCCTGTGAGTATAATTTTGTTATATGATGTGTAATTTCCTTTTTTACTTAGACATTTCTGTTTTCTTTGTAATATTATAATTAGCACTTTTGCCATTAAAAATATCTTTTTCCTCACTTCCAATTATTTCCTTTGGATCTCTCCTCATCAGTGTATTGGTGAAGCCTTAGCTAGGGATGGTGTGGCAATTTTGTCCTGGGTCCTTTGGTCTCCTTGAGTCTCTCTACTTCTGATCTACTAATCAACACCAGCGCATGGAAGTTGCTTTAAGAGTGCTCCCTTATTTTTTAATCAATACTTACATGCTAATTCCTGAGGGCTTTCAGTCTCTCTGAGTGAGTCCAAATTCATTCTTGAATCTACAGCAATTTTCTGACTCAGTTCCATAAACACTATAAATGCATTTCTATTTTTCTAACTCTAAGATGTTCCATTTAAATATTTTACTTATCCGTGCACTATTTAGGAGGTGTGGTTTCTTTTGTGATAGGGCTTTCTTTGAGATAATTTCTGCAACTATCCTGGGAGGGAGAGAGGTTGAATATACCTCTCTGGTTTTTGTGAAGAAAGACTGTATCCGTTGGACTCAAAGATGCCTGGAAGATTCTCTCTAGTGACTCCAACGTTCCTTTATCTCCGCCTTTGCTCCTCTTCCTCATCTTCCATTTTCCATCACACCCCACACAAAGCATGTCAGGTAACACATTGTTCTTGGGCTTCATTACCATGAGATTCCTATAAGAGGAAAAAGGGAAATTTATTGAGCTCCTACTAGATGTCATCCTAGGCACTTCTCTGAGATATTAATATTTGAAATTTAATCTCTATTCCATTCCTCTATGGGAGACAGTCTCTTCCTGCCCATTACTAAGTAAACTGAGCCTCAAAGGTGTAGGCAGGGGAGGGTCCAGATGGAGGATCCAATTGTTCCTGATTCCCAGGAAGTCCTCACCCTTCTGGCAGTGTGATTCCTTGATCCCCCACTGAGATTCCTTGAGCCAATGGGTTCCTCTCTTTGTCTAGCCTGATCTGGGTGTGCTTTTGCCATTTGCAACCACAAGAATCCTAATTCACTATGTATGCCTTATCTTCCACAGACTGTGAGCTCCTTGAAATTAGCTACTGGGTCCACCCTTATGCTCTGATCCCCAGCAGAAGAAGGAAGAACATCTTCTGAAGCAAAAATAATCTATTGATTGAAAATTAAACAAAATCTCTGAAATCACAGCATGCAGCCCTGGCATGGTCAGCTTTAAATGGCAGCCCTCAGCAGGTTGGCTCATTCTCTCTGTTCCTGATGATAAAGCTTCCCTGAGAAAATATGATTGGCTAAGCTTGACTGGAACCTCCACCTCTCAGCCAATCATCTGTGGTCAGTGGGGTCATGTGATTTTAAGGAGCTCTCTGATGCAGGGAGATGCTCTCAGTACAAACTGCTTAAGAATTATTTCAGTATCTTAAACTCTGAGCAACCTTGGTAAGTAATGAAGAGTTTTCTAAATGTTGTTAACTGTAGAAAGTGACTCACCACCAGTTCAGTTAAAAAGAAATCGAGATCCTTTAGAGTATTTTAAGAATGACCCAACTACAATATTCTTGGCAGGCATTGGAGGTTTTCCTAGGAGCTGTCTGCTCTATGGCGAGGCAGCCTGGAACCTCATAGTTAATCCCTGTCACGTCGACAGTGACTTACCCGGCTGTCAGGTGGCAGTGGTGGCGGTTTAGTCACTAAGTCGCATCCGACTCTTGTGACCCTGTGGACTGTAGCCCGCTAGACTCCTCTGGATGGGATTGCAGCACTTTATGCAAATAATAACCCCCTCTTACAAGATTGTATACCTGTTTAATTTAACATGCATGAGTGTTCATGTAATCCTCAAAAGAAATGAGATGAAAGAGCGACAGCAAGATAAATGAGACCAGGATACATCAGTCAGGGAAGAATAAGCTTCTGTTATGTTAGTTTGTTACTTTCTACACTGTGACTTGATTGATAGAATAAAAGCAAGACAAGACAAGATAAAATAAAAATGGGACGTAAGCCTATTAATCAGATTAAAGATCATAGTGCAGGAAGAATCCTGGGAACGCAGTTGGCTGAGATATAAGAAAACATAAAGATGTCCCTGTTTCCCCAACAGTCAGGTAAGCTATGAAGAAAATGAGGCAACTAAGGGGAATTGGGTGAGAATAACAGAAATGCTTGAAATCATGGTGCTTGGCCCTCCATTTTGTTCCAAGTAAATACACAGGGTCTCATCTCTCCTTCTTATGATTTGTCTTTTGTGGGTGGGCTTGGGTGCCTGTGTAGAGAGAAGTGGTGTGAAGTCAGATGGATAACAGTGACCACAGATTGAAGGGTGGAGCTTGTTGGCTCCCAAGACAGAATGGAACACAGAAGCCCACCCTCCATGGCCCACCAGAAATAGCTCCAGGCCGTGTGAAGTCCAAGGAGAACCTCCTGGTCTACCAAAGCTGCTGCTGCTGCTAAGTAGCATCAGTCATGTCCGACTCTGTGTGACTCCATAGACGGCAGCCCACCAGGCTCCCCCATCCCTGGGATTCTCCAGGCAAGAGCACTGGAGTGGGTGCCATTGCCTTCTCCAGTGCATGAAAGTGAAAATGAAAGTGAAGTCGCTCAGTCGTGTCCAACTCTTCGCGACCCCATGGACTGTAGCCCACCAGGCTCCTCTGTCCATGGGATTCCCCAGGCAAGAGTACTGGAGTGGGGTGCCATTGCTGTCTCCCTACCAAAGCTAGCGAGGGATAAAAATGAGATTCGACCACATCAGCTTTCCACCTTTCCTCTTCACCAGTGAAGAATTGTGAGGGCACTTCCAGGTGGCATTAGTGGTGCAAAACCCACCTGCCAATGCGGAGACATAAGAGACGCGGGTTCAATCCCTGGGTGGGGGAGATCCCTGGAGGGCATGGCAACCCACTCCAGTATTCTTGCTTGGAGAATCCCATGGCCAGAGGAGCCTGGCAGGCTACAGTCCATGGGGTTGCAAAGAATCGAGCATGACTGAAGCAACTGGGCACGCACGCATGCACACAATACAGGCCCAGTTTTTTTCTCTAAAGTATATGACCACAAGCTATTTCATTAATATGTTCTATATGGATTTTGAAAAAAGATGAAATAAAAGCATATATAAATAAAAGCTGGGATCTTCTTCCCCCACCCCTGTGGGCACCGGCATGTCTGTCAAGTGCCCGGGCCAGCTTTGGAGGCCGCTGTCCCAGGGCCACCAGACATCAGGAGCCTTGGGAGCAGGCACTGCGTTTGGTTTAGTCCTTTAATTATTCTTAACTGCAGTGACGTACACATAACGAAGAGTTGTCGTCTTAACCATTTTACGTGCACACTTCAGGGCATTCAGTACATTAAGAGTGCTGAGCAGCCATCACCACCATCATCTTCAGAACCCTCTTCATCTTGCAAGACTGCAACTCCATGCCCATCAAGTATAGCTCCCTGCCCTTCCCCCACCCCAGCCCCTGGTAACCACCATTTCAATTTCTATTGCTATGAATTTGACAGCTCCAGGAACCTCTGTACGCAGAGTCATAGAGTATTTGTGCTTTTGGATTTGGCTCATTTCACGTAGAATAATGTCTTCAAAATTCATCCACATTGTAGCGCATATCAGAACATTTTCTTGCGTGTCTGTGTAATATTCCATCATTTAGACGAAAGGTTGTTGTTGAACGAAAAAAGATGGCCGGGATTCTTGGCCTCCGGAGGAGACAAATTCAATCCGGGGCCAGAGACGAGGCTTGATCACTCAGAGCTTTTGTGTTATAAAGTTTTATTAAAGTATGAAGGAGATAGAGAAAGCTTCTGACATAGGCATCAGAAGGGGGCAGAAAGAGTACCCCCCTGCTAGTCTTCAGCTGGATGTTAGTCACTAGCAGTCTGTTAATGAAAGAAAGGAATGTCTTAAAACTCAGAATGGCGTCAGGCCCCTCACCCATAAGATGCATTTTGGGATAATCTTGGCACCAAATGGTTCATCCTGGGCCATAAAATGATTAACTTGAATCTTGAAGAAGGGCAGATCACCATACAAATAGTTTCATTTACATAGATTAGGGGAACAATATCTGAATATAACATACTGGTTTCTCAAGTAGGTTTTGAGCCAAGAGGCGGAACCGACTTGAAGACAGAGTTTGGGGTAAATGTATAGTACATTAGCATAGCTTAAGACAAACATTTCCATAAGAGAAATGCATTGGTTATCTCTGCTGCTGCTGCTAAGTCGCTTCAGTCGTGTCCGACTCTGTGCGACCCCATAGACGGCAGCCCACCAGGCTCCCCTATCCCTGGGATTCTCCAGGCAAGAACACTGGAGTGGGTTGCCATTTCTTTCTCCAATGCATGAAAGTGAAAAGTGAAAGTGAAGTTGCTCAGTCATGTCCAACTCTTCGTGACCCCATGGACTGCAGCCTACCAGGCTCCTCTGTCCATGGGATTTTCCAGGCAAGAGTACTGGAGTGGAGTGCCATTGCCTTCTCCATTGGTTATCTCTAGGTTTGACAATAGTTAACTTCAGGTGAAACCAGGTGTCATTATGGCAACACAGTATTTTAAGAGAAACCTCCTTTTATATTTGTATAGAGAAGAAAAAATATCGCTAGTTTGTTTCCTCCTGCCACTTAAGAGAGATAAAAATGTCTGACACTTGCAGGCTATTTCCTCTGTTTGGAGACCCCTGGCCTTCCTGCCTGTTACCCTCTCATAGATAGACCACATTTTTTTTGTTATTTGTTCAGTCACTAAGTCATGTCCCACTCTGTACAAGCCCATGGACTGCAGCATGCCAGGCATCCCTGTCCTTTACCATCTCTGAGAGTTTGCTCAAACTCAATGTCCATTGATTTGGTGATGCCATCCAACTGTCTCAGCCTCTGTCACCCACTTCTCCTCCTGCCCTCAATCTTTCCCAGCATCAGGGTCTTTTCCAATGAGTCGGCTCTTTGCATCAGGTGGCCAAAGTACTGGAGCTTCAGCTTCAGCTGAAAAAACATTTTGTTTATTTGTCCATTAATAGGCACTCGCATTGCTTCCACCTTTTGGCAGTTGTGAAAAAAGCTTCTATGAACACGTGTATACAGTATCTATTTAGGACCTTGCTTTGTGTTCTTTTGGGTATATACCCAGAAGTGGAATCTCTGTCTCACATGAGAATCCTACATTTAATTATTTAAGGATCTGACATATTTTTTCCCAATATGGCGGCACCTCTCTACATTCCCAGCAAGAGTGCACAGTTCAGGGACAGTGTTTTACTTAACCTTGTGTTCCTCCTGCCTAGAACTGTGCCTGTCATCTGGGGATGGTGCTCAGAAAGTGTCCATGGAGGGAACACATGAGCAGGAGGCAGCCTAGTTTCATTAACATTCTGGTCAAGTCGGGGAAGCCCACAGTGTCAGCTTCAGCAGGGACAATGCAGATGTGAGAGCAGCAAAGTCCACAGGAAGTCCCACCAAGGGTTTCCCCTGGCAGGGCTCGGTCTTGGACTCTGAATTACTCATTTTCTAGGTAAGATGTCAAAAGGGCTGCCACTCCTTTCTTCAAAGGACTCAGGCTGTATCTTTGAAAACTAGTTTTGCAGTTGGCTGGCAGGGTGGATTTCTCATGTTTAAAGAAACCCCAAACCAAACCCTCAGACTTTCTGTTTTCTTCTTTTTGAAAGGGGCAATGGATAGGTCTGGCCCTATATTCTTAGTTCACTTCAGTGTTCCAAAACAAGGCAGTTTCCTTGTTTATGAAGCAGTGAACCTGGTATTATGATCAGTAAGCATGTTAAAGCTCTCATTGCCATGTTAACCTAGGCTAATATCTCATAGTATTCTCATTTGTAACTAAATTCAGATTGGGATAGAAATTACTTAAATTGTGGGAGTTGCCTCTTATTTCACATTGTTATACGAAATGTTTCTGTGAATTCAGCTACTTGAGTTGAAATGAATAGTTTTCTCCACCCACCCCCCTTTTTGGTCATTGTTAGTGGGCTTTTTTTTTTTTTTTTTTTTTTTTGGTCATTGTTAGTGGGCTTCCCAGGTGGCACTAGTGGTAAAGAACCTGCGTGCCAAGGCAGGAGACATAAGAGATGCAAGTTCAATTCCTGGGTCAGGAAGATCCCCTGAAGGAGGGCATGCAACCCACTCTAGTAACCTCTGTCCCATGGACAGAGGAGCCTGGCCTGCTACAGTCCAGACGGTCATAAAGAGTCAGATACAACTGAAATGACTTATCATACAGTGCTCTCCAAATTCTGATCAATAACCTTATGTGTGATGCTGAATGACAAGCTCTTTGAATGGTCCAGTTGAAAACCCATCCCTCCCTTCTTTCTTCAGCCCAGTTTTGGAGAGGTTGATTTTACCCCCAGTGACCTGCCTTATATTAACCTAAGGGAAGAAAAAGTAACAGTGAGAAATAAATGTCTGTCTCATGAAAAAAAAAAAAAAATAGGGCTGTCAACCGATTTGAATGTTACCTGTTCAATGAGGAATGCAGAGAAACCTTGACCAAAGCAGAAGGCAGAGCAGGGAAACCAAAACCGGGGAGGAGAAAGCAGGCAGGAAACCCGAGGAGGGGCCCTTTGTGATCAGCCCCAGGGACGAGAGACGGAATCTGAGGTCCATTGCCCACGATGATGGGCTGGCCCGGAACAGCGGCCGGCAGCACAGCCCAAGACTGAGAGCCTGGGGCCACGTGAGAGGGGAGAGCGTGAACTTGCCCGGTGAGGTGGCCTTGCCCCACGCCTGGTGCCCAGGTGCAGGAGGTGGGCCTGGCAGACAGTGTGTGCTGGACACAGACACTGACCAGACCGGTCCAGCAGGCTCCACCCCTGTCAGTGAGATGCTGCGGTTTCTTTGTCCCCTTTGGCCCATGAAGGCCTCTCAGATAGGTGCTGCGGGGGGCTGGGGGGAGGGAGATCCACCAGGTGATCAAGAGGGAACACACCTGGATAAACAACAGGGTCCTACTGAGTAGCGCAGGCAACTATATTCAGTGTATCTTGTAATGAACTAGAATGGAAAAGAAAAAGAAATCCAATAGAGCTGAGTGTTAGAAAAAAAGAGGGAACACACCTGAGGAGATCTGGCAGGTGTCTGCTTCCTAGTGGGCGTGAGATCAATTGCAGCTTAGAAATGGGATCCTGTTCTAAAGAGGTGTGTGCTTTGCTGAGTTATATTCAAAGTGTGTGCTGGCTACTTAGTCTTGTCTGACTCTTGGCAACCCCATGGACTGTAGCCCACCAGGCTCCTCTGTCCATAGGCTTTCCCAGGCAAGACTACTGGAGAGGGTAGTCATTCCCTTCTCCAGAGCATCTTCCTGACCCAGGGCTCGAACTCAAGTCTCCTGCATTGCAGGCAAACCTCTTAACAGAAAGCTGTTACCCCCAAGAGGGGTACTTCTATAACAGGGTGGGGACAGTCACCCATTTCCGGGCAGAGACTGAGTGTGGATGGAGGCTGGAGATCCCCGTGCTGGCTAGCTTTGGAGAAGCAACAGGCGAGCAGCTCATGGTGAGGACATCTGTTCCTTCAGGTGGTGGCCCACAGGGATGCCCCAGCAGTGATGCCCGCTGGCACCAAAGCTCCTAGGCCTCTACTTCCTCTTCACTATCCTGAATTAAGAAGAGACGGCATTGCATTTTCTTGGCATGGGCTTCAAGATAACACCTTGGTAATATTTCCTCAGGTTTACACTCCCATGAAGACAAGTTGGAACCAGAGGAAAACCTACATGAGATGTTCAGCCTTTCTGTGCTTCACCCTGATGCCTTCAGAGAAGAAATCTGACCCTCAGGCAGGACCACGGAAAGCAGAGCGTGACCCCAGGGTCTCTGAGTCACACCGGGTGCTCTGCATGGCAATTAACTCAGCGTTCTGTGAGGAGGGCTGATTCGCATGGCGATTAACTCTGCGTCCTGTGAGGAGGGCTGATTCGCGGCCTCAGTGGTCTCCTCACACGCAGGCTTCACTCCCCACTCTTCTACGTGGATGCATTTGTCACCTCGCTGCCTCAGGGAACCAACGGTTACTGGGATTCTGTCCTGAACAAGGTGCTGAGCTGGACATTAGGATAACTCAGTGGAGGTTCTGATGCTCACCCCCTAAGAGCAGAGTGGGCACCACCGAAGTGCCCAGGGGACAGATTTCAAGGTCACAGGCAGGACTGGAGAGGTCCCTGAGGGACCTGGGGGTAGAGTGTCGAGGGGACACCATACGCCAGTTGGAATTGGGCTCAGTCCAGCTTCCCCTGTGGGCAGAGCCTGTCCCAGAAGCTGACCAGTGGGGAGGGTGGTTTGTGGGGCAGGCACCGGCTGCAGTGGGCTCTTTGTTACAGGCCCTGCAGATGAGCCTTAGGAAATGCATCTCAGGCTCGTCCCTTTGCATCTGCCAGCTCCCAACCCCTACCGGCCAGGGTGGTCCTGCCTGTGGCCCTGCACAAAGCTGGCCAGAGCTGCTGGAAGAGGAAGAGGTGGGTGGAGGGGGCTGGATGGCACCAGACTGCAGTCAGCACCCGAGGGCTCCACGCCTGGGTTTAGAAACAAGTTGGGTTTCCCTGACGGCTCAGCTGGTAAAGAATCTGCCTGCAGTGCAGGAGACCCCGGTTCAATTCCTGGGTTGGGAAGATCCACTGGAGAAGGGATAGGCTAACCCACCCCAGTATTCTTGGGCTTCCCTGGTGGCTCAGCTGGTACAGAATCCGCCTGCAATGCGGGAGACCTGGGTTTGATCCCTGGGTTGGGAAGCTCCCCTGGAGAAGGGAATGGCAACCCACTGCAGTATTCTGGCCTGGAGAATTCCGTGGACTGTATAGGTCATGGGGCCGCAAAGAGTCGGACATGACTGAGCGACTTTCACTTCCCCTGCATGTAACAGTGGACCACACATTTCCAGATATCACTGAGAATGTCTAATCCTTGTAAGTCCTTCTTGTAAGGGAAAGCCCCCGACATCCCCATTCATAACGTCCTGGCATAACCCTGCCATCCATCCTTGCTTCAGGCAGTGAAAAGGAGGGGAAGGAAGGAGGGCTGGGGAGGAAGGACGGGGAGGGAGAACCAGCATGAGAACTACCACCATGCCCTGCTGTCTTGGAGTTTGCATTCCTGGGGGCAAGGGAGAAGCTACAGAAAACAGTCATAAATTTATACATCAGAGTGAGAAGTAACATGAAGAGGAATCGAGTCGGGCAAGGCAGGCATTTGCCTGGGAAAGTCCACTGGGAAGACAGCATCTGAGCTGGGTGCAGCGTGAAGTGAGGAGAAGTTGAGCAGATGTACAGGGATGGGGACAAGGTGGGAGTGTGACCTGAAAGTTAGGACTGTAGGTAAATCTTCGTAGAATTACCTGGGTCAGGGCACCCACCCCCCCAACTCTCAGAATGTCCCATGAGGTCAGGGACTGTGCTGCGTTGTCCTCAGCCACAGTCTTAGCCACAGCCAAAGCCAGAGTCTCAGCCTGGGCCAGGCCTGGTGCCCAGCCCTTGAGACCGTTCATTGCATGGATGAGTGTGAGGCTTGCCTGTCTCCATGCAAAATTTCCCAGACCCAAGTTTCCCAGACCCCTGCTCCAGCCCCTCACCAGGATATTCTGATGGGCGAGGTGGGGAGGGTCAGGTGGGGCCTGAGGGTATGTGGTTTCAGAAGCACCCAGTGATTCTGTAGCACATGTGTAGGTTTGGTAACCCTGGGCTAGTCTACCTGCCACGGTCAAAGCTTCAGTCTCCCCTCTGTCTCCTGGTTCAGGTGAGCTAACTGCCTCACTTCAGGGTCTGCAAACCTTCTCTGTCAAGGTTGTTCAGTCGCTAAGTCATGTCTGACTCTTTCTGACCGCACGGACTGCAGCACTTCCCTGTCCTTCACTATCTCCTGGGGTTTGCTCAGATTCATGCCCATTGCGTCAGTGATGCTATCTAACCATCTCATCCTCGCCACCTTCTTCTCCTTTTGCCTTCAATCTTTCCCTGCATCAGGGTCTTTTCCAATGAGTCAGCTCTTTGCAGCAGATGGCCAAAGTATTGGAGCTTCAGCATCAGTCCTTCTGATGAATTTTCAGGATTGATTTCCTTTATAATTGACCGGCTTGATTTCTTTGCAATCCAAGGGACTCTCAAGAGTCCTTCGGCACCACAATTTGGAAGGGTCAGTTCTTCGGTGCTTAGGCTTCTTCATGGTCCAACTCTCACATCCACACATAACTACTGGAAAAACCATAGCTTTAACTTTCAGCAAAGTGATGTCTCTGATTTTTAATATGCTATCTAGGTTTGTCATAGCTTTCCTTCCAAGGAGTAAGGGTCTTTTAATTTCATGACTGCAGTCAACTTCTGCAGTGATTTTGGGGCTGGAGAAAATAAAATCTGTCAAGGACCAAATAGTAAAGACTTTTGTCTTTGGAGTCCATACAGTCTGTGCTACAATCACTCAACTTGGTCACCCTATGAAAAATAAAGGCACTGTAGATAATATGTAGAGAAATGAGGATGGCTCTGTGCCAATAAAACTTTATTGACAAAAAGTAAAGGCCATAGTCTGCAGGCCTCTGGTCTTATTCATTGATGGACAGCTGAGGTGGCTAGGAATTTCTTATATGAAATGCTTAAACAGTTATACTGGGTCTATTTTATTTTTGGAAAACACGCATGGACTATTACACACCTTCTGTGTGTATGTGTACAAATGCATGCACAATCGTTACATGGAAATGGTTTTATGTTTGGGAAACCAGGAACATGCACACACTTGTTGCTGGGCTTAGAGTGTGAGAATGACCCAACTAGTCAACTTGTTAATGCAAGTTCATGTGCCTGATGTTCAGTGAGGCCAGACAAAGTGAAATGTTGGAGTTGGGAGCAGAGAAAGGTTTATTGCAGGGCCATGCAAGGAGATGGGTGGCTTCTACCCTAAGAACCTCTGAGATCCCCAAAGGTTTCAGCAAAGCACCTTTAAAAGCCGGGTGAGGGATGAGGGTCATAGAGTTTGTGATCAGACTGTGCACAATTCTCTGATTGGCTGATGGAGAGGTAGCAGATCTCTGATTGGCTGATGGTGAGGTAGCAGTCATGTATGGATGTGAGAGTTGGACCATAAAGAAAGCTGAGTGCCAAAAAATGGATGCTTTTGAACTGTGGTGCTGGAGAAGACTCTTGAGAGGCCCTTGGACTGCATGGAGATCCAACCAGTCCATCTTAAAGGAGATCAGTCGTGAATATTCATTGGAAGGACTGATGCTGAAGCTGAAACTCCAATACGCTGGCCACCTGATGTGAAGAACTGACTCATTTGAAAAGACCCTGATGCTGGGAAAGATTGAAGGTGGGAGGAGAAGGGGATGGCAGAGGATGAGATGGTTGGATGGCATCACCTACTCAATGGACATGAGTTTGAGTGAACTCCGGGGGTTGGTGATGGACAAGGAGGCCTGGAGTGCTGTAGTCCATGGGGTCACAAAGAGTCAGACATGACTGAGCGACTGAACGGAACTGAGGTAGCAGATCTCTGATTGGCTGATGGTGAGGTAGCAGGGTGGTGTCTCGGGGGTGAACATTATCAGTCCTTAGGCTCCAGGGCACAGGCCTGGGGCTGTGTGCTCTTGGTGGTCAAGTAGTTGACATCTTCCATTTGTTAGAGAGGGGGAGGTCGTCTTCATCTGCAAAACAACTCAGGAAAGGCGCATCAAATCCTGTTATCTAGGTATTAATATTTCAGAGGGTTGGGAAGGTGGTTTTCCTCCCATCCCTGAACCCGAACCACGTCCCCAAGTCCCCATGGGGTCCTGCTACAATACGTGTTTCCTCCCTAAAGTCTGAGAGAATCTCCGAGTTACCACCTTGGTAGTAAGGGCATCCTCTGGGGCTTGAGGAAAGCCCAGCCTCTGACCAGCACAGGACTTCCTGGCACAGGACAGGAGCCTGACTGCCAGTGGGTGTGTGCAGAGGGCCATTCTCTTTCAGTGTCAGCTGTGGCCTGGGGTGGGACCTCGTCCACATAGGTGCACTGAGGGTGAGCGTCTGGGTGCCCTCCAAGCAGCTGCCTACCTGCTGCCCCCATGGGAGGGAGGGGCTGGCTTGGGAGTCCCGGAGGTTGGCAGTGGTCGAGCTATTGGCTGGTGCTAGGCCTGCGGTTTCCCCTGGGACTTTGGTATTTTCCTGATAAATACTGGATTTAAAAATTTGTCCAACACACTCATTAATTCATACAAGAAAGGAAACATGGCCAAGAGTGACAGCCAATATTTGTGGGAAGGAAATATGGACAGAGGGGCGTGTCCCCTTGGGGAAATGGCCATAGTACCCCCCACCCCACCTGCTTCGTTGCCCACAGCCCAGCCTGGCAACTGCTTCTCATGGGAGAACAGTGACAAGTGGCTGAAAACATAGTTTTCCTTTTGGATGGAATTGACCAAGGATGTAGATAGCAAATTGACTTCTATATTTCCTCAAAATTTCAACCACAGTCTTCACCACCCTTTCATACTTACTGAAATGTATACTTAAAAATCAAGCATAGTTTCTAACAAAGTCATTGGTTTTCTTTATTCAAAATCTACTCAGACATTGAAGAGAAAATATGAAGATACCACTTGTCTTCAAATGACTCACTCCTCCCAATGGGTTTGAAGGAGGGCTGTGTGGTCTGTTCGCTCAACATGGGTTGGTTTGGTTTTTAGCATCATTGGAAGTGGCTGTGAATGTTCAATTGGCCCAGAGCTGAACACCCAGCAGGTGGAAACTAAATGATTATTGAAGACTTGCAAAGGGAGAGAAAATGAATCTTGTAGATGAATATGGCTTCAAGTCATGGTCTGTGTGCGGGTTGGAAAAGAATTTCCAGACACAGGGCAGAATGAGAGGAGAATAGAGTTTTTTAAAGTGGGAGATGCTGTTAGGACTGTGGGCTGGCTCCAGGGAGAGCTGATCCCTTTCGCAGGCTGCTGCTGCTGCTAAGTCGCTTCAGTCGTGTCTGACTCTGTGCGACCCCATAGACGGCAGCCCACGAGGCTCCCCCGTCCCTGGGATTCTCCAGGCAAGAACACTGGAGTGGGTTGCCATTTCCTTCTCCAATGCATAAAAGTGAAAAGTGAAAGTGAAGTCGCTCCATTGTGCCTGACTCTTAGTGACCCCATGGACTGCAGCCTACCAGGCTCCTCTGTCCATGGGATTTTCCAGGCAAGAATACTGGAGTGGGGTAGTAGCGAATTTTTATAATCTCAAGACAGAGAAAATTTCTACTGGAATGGTGGCATTAGGTGACTGGTTAAGATGCTATAGGATGGATAATAGGGTGGATATTTACCTATGGGGTCAGGGAACTGGCCAGTTTATATCCAGAGGCTCATGGCAACAGTTGCTATGGGGCTGGGTCAGATCCAGAGATTTTTGTCCTGTGACCTTGGTATAAGACTCCACAGTTCATGCGACTGATCCAGGTTTCTCCCTGGTTTTGCCACTTCCCCTTGAAAGTTTAGGAGAAATATCAAATTATTGTAGTTTCCAAACACAGTGTAGTGAAGAAGAAAAAAAAAATTTTTTTTCATTTACAGAAGAGAAAAAATATGAAATTTTAGTTAGTTACCCCAGGGACCAATTTGGGGAAATTAAACAGAATCTTATGTAGGACATTAATAAGGTCAGACATCTCACTTTAATAGATGACTGACTTATTTGGTTTAAGAAGAAAACAGCAAAAGACTCAGGTAGTAGTTTTCCAGAAAGAATGATGATTATTTGTAGTGAATGCAGCGGTTTCTGTTCATGCTTCCTTGTTCTTGGCTGTGATGCTTTATGACAGAATGTACGAACGGAAAGTGAAAAGCGAAGGCCCTTGGTTGACTTTTTTGTGTGCAAGCCTAGCTGTGGGACAAAAAGTATACCCTACAGGAAAAGATAGTTGATACATTTTCATTTAATTCATCCACTGAACAAATAACTACTTAGCATCTATAACTGACTACTGGAAGGGTCACCCCTTTTCCATATAAATAAAGTAAGTAAACTGTTAGTCATTGAGTCATGTCCTGCTCTTTGCAACTCCATGGAGTGTAGCCCTCCAGATTCCTCTGTCCATGGAATTCTCCAGGCAAGAATACTGGAGTGGGTTGCCATGCCTATCTCCAGGGGGTCTTCCCAACCCAGGGATTGAACCATTGTCTCCCACATTACAGGTGGATGCTTTACCTTCTGAGCCACCAGGGAAGCCCATGCATTGAAGCTAAAACCCAGCACAGCTGAATAATTTGCAAGAGATTGAGGTTCATCAGGGAAATTGCATTCTCTTCCTGCTGCTGCTGCTGCTGCTAAGTCACTTCAGTCGTGTCCAACTCTGTGCGACCCCAGAGACGGCAGCCCACCAGGCTCCCCCGTCCCTGGGATTCTCCAGGCAAAAACACTGGAGTGGGTTGCCATTTCCTTCTCCAATGCATGAAAGTGAAAAAGTGAAAGTGAAGTCACTCAGTCATGCCTGACTCTTGGCGACCCCATGGACTGCAGCCTACCAGGCTCCTCCGTCCATGGGATTTTCCAGGCAAGAATACTGGAAAGGGGTGCCATTGCCTTCTCCTGCATTCTCTTCCTACCCTGGTTAAAAGGTGCTGGATCCCATAATCGGTTGTATTATTCTCAGTCCTTTTGTTTTATTTGATTTTGCTTTGTTTTATTTTAGAACCCCTGTGGGTGGGGATTAAGAGCAGGAGAAAGACAGCACATCATTCCCAAGTCCAAAAGTCCTGTGAATTTCACTCATCTGTTAGAAAAGGATGACGGTTTAGATGTGCTCACAGTAAGCCCTTTGCCTCTGAGAGAAGACTTCAGCTCCCACCTGATGAGTGAAGCACCCATAAATAAAAATGTCATTTCCCCTGAGAGGGGAATCAAATTATGAATTCAGAATTTCATAGTCATCTGTTTTTATTGTTGCCTAATGCTTTTAGATCTGCACAGGCCTTGCAGAAAATCAGCTCTGAAACTGCATAATTAGGACATCTTTCATAGTCGTAAATGCTAATCCCACTGGAGAACAGATT
Organism: Bubalus kerabau; assembly: GCF_029407905.1. NCBI lineage: Eukaryota > Metazoa > Chordata > Mammalia > Artiodactyla > Bovidae > Bubalus > Bubalus kerabau. The sequence goes on along the minus strand of NC_073645.1, from coordinate 48,435,670 downwards.
AAGAATTCATAGGCATAAATTCCTAGCACCAGGTATCTGAAGTTCCTTTTCTTTCTGAATAATTCATTATTTAAATACTTCACTGTGCATCTTATACAATCCTACACGTTGTATCAGGGGCAAGGGAGAAACATTAACTCCACATATGTTTCAACACTAAATACATTCAAGGCTTATTTATGTTGATTTGGTGTCATTGGATTGCAACTGCTAACAATGGTACAGCTTTTTAGTTAGTAGCCCCAGGGACCAATTTGGGGAAATGAAGTAGGATCTACTGCAGGACATTAATAAGGTCAGAGATCTAGCTTTTATAGATGGCTGGGTTAGTTGGTTTAAGAAGAAAAAAAAACATTAGCAAAAGTTCAGGTAGTTGTCTTCCAAAAAGAGTGATGATTATTTGCAGTTAATGCTTTCCCATTCGTGGCTGTGATGTTTTATGGCAAAATGTGTGCACGGAAAGTGAAAAGTGAAGGCCTGCGGTTGATTTTGTCCTTGCAAGGCAGGCCTTGGAGGTTCAGCAGCCCAGCAGGCCTCTTCAAGACGGCAATACCCTCCTTCCTTGAGGGTTTAGGGTCTCCAGCAGCCAGTGCAGACCTCCTCACTGGAAGCACTCCCCGTGCTGCGGGGACCCGCTCACCTGGTGACCGTCCCACCGCAGGGCGGTGAGCTCTGGAAGCGGTGTCCTCTCATCTTTGAGTCTCTGCCATCTGTACAGCCCCCAGCATGAAGAAGCATGTCATGTGTGTTTGTTTAATAACATAATGTGCATTCAAGGACCAGCCCAAACTCTGTTGGTTGCAACTGATAGAAACGCAAACAGTTTAAACCTAAAGGAGAAAGTGGGCTTCCCTGGTGGCACAGTGATAAAGAATCTGCCTGCCAATGCAGGAGATGCAGGTTCAATCCCTGGGTCCGGAAGATCCTCTGGAGAAGGGAATGGCAACCCACTCCAGTATTCTTGCCTGGAGAATAGCATGGACAGAGGAGTCTGGCGGGCTACCATCCATGGGGTCGCACAGAGTCGGACACGACATAGTGACTAAACAAAAAGCAGAAAGTGGTGTTGAGTCCTGCCCCAAGACCACAGAGTGGAGCCCAGAACCAAGGTCACCTCCAAAGCTAATTGAGCCCCTTTGTCCATTGCCCAAAGCCCCTGAGCATCACTAACAAGCTTCCTGAACCCAAACTAGGCAAAGGTACGTGTACAGTACTCACGCTATAGCACCCTAACCGATCACCTAACGCCTGTCTTCCAGCAGGAATTTTCTTTGTCTTGAGGCTATAAAAATTGGCTACTAACTTACGAAAACTGTCAACTCTCCCTAGTCTGTTAGGAGTTGTCGTCCCGCCACGTTTGCAGTGCCCACTTTATCTCTACTCTTTGTTCTTAATAAACACTCCTTTCTGCAGTACTCTGCATCTGGAAATTCTTTTCCAACCGGTGCTTGGACTGCCTCAACAAGTAATGCAAGGATACTAAGAGAAAATACAATTTTCTTTTTATTTTATTTTTTTAATTAATTTATTTATTTCAATTGGAGAAAGTATAATTTTCTAATATGAACCAACAGGCAGAGAAGTTGGTAACTAGTATCCCAAGGACCACCTTCCCCAAGCTAGAATTGGGGTTTCTTTCTTACCAAAAGGGAGGGAAAGTGGTTGGTTGCTGGAACCTCTCTGGAGCCAGACTCCTTTGTTCTCACAACTGTCCAGGGAGGTCACAATGTTACTGTAAACCTCTAATAAGGCAAACGCTATTCTCTGTTATGCAACTTTTTATCTCTGTGTGAATGGAAAGGTGTTATACCCTTGAAGGTCAGAGCCTTGGGAATGGGCCCTTCTCTCAGTTTCAGGCTCTAGGCAACCAGTTCTTAACTTGTAGCCAAAGCAACAGATGCGAAGGTGAAAGTGAAAGAAACAGATCTGATACGGAGGCAGATTTGTTCTTCCTTATGGGAAGAACTGTGTGCGACACAGTTTGGGCAGAAAACATTTAACTATTCTTTGGAAGTGTTGCCTTATGTGACTCTATTGGAAGTTACTGTCTCACCATTTTGCTAACCAGATCCTCCCAACAACCCTGTGAAGGGCAAGGCTTATTATTTAAGTTTCCTGATGGGGAAAATGAGGCTCTGATAGTGAGAGAATTCCCAGGATTGTGCGGGAACTGGAGCCCTCATCTAAGCCTGGACATCCCCCCGAGTGGCTCCCAGGGCGTCCTACCCGAGCTCCGAGTCTCTGATGCCCGCTTTAGCCTTCGCTGCCTCTGTGCTGACTTCTCTTTTTCACTTGAATGCGTTTCTTATCTTCTCTAGGGCTGAGGTCACCCTTTGTGTCAGTAGGAGTCTGTTCTTGTTCCTCTCAGTCCTGGCAAGAAAAAGCAGGAATTCTGAAAATTGGCCATTATCCCTCCTGGTTCCTTTGTACAGTGCCCTGTAAATAATTTATTTGGATCGAGGGACTGGAAACATATATTGGATCTTGCTGCAACCGGGTGGATTCTATGTTCAGAACTTGAGTGTAGTGGGAAGATGAAGTGTGTCTTTGAAATCAGAGGAGACTTTGAGTGACCCGAGAACACAGGTGGAAGTGCTGGAGGCGGGTGGACAGCGTCAAGAAGGAGTATTTTCATGGCACATAAAGGTCTCCCTCAAGGTTCCCACGTGCAGACCCTACGTGCTTTACGGCTGGGGTTGGCAAACAACGCAGTCTGGAACTGGAAAACTCCGGGAGAGGTCTGAGCTCAGGCACTTTCCAAGTGCCTCCTGCTGCACTTGATACCTGGATGAAACAAAGAAAATTGTGTTTGCCAGGCTCGCTCGCTGAAGTCACAGGATTCCACGTATCATGCAGCAGTCTGGAATTCCTACAAAAACTCATCAGAAAGGGTATGTGGCCTGCCACACGGACACAGTCGTCTACCCAACTTTTCAGATCAAAACGTTTAGTACAGAGTTGAAAAACCATGTGATGGTCATGGATTTTGTGAAGAGAAACTGGTTTCCCTCCCAGAGAAGAGCCAAAGTTTGTATCATCCATATGTATCAAGGCCTGAAGACAGATGAGCAGACAGCCAGCAGATATGAGGTAAGGCTGAATTGGGGCACACACCTCATTCCGAGAAATGGAGTGCTACTCTTCAAACAGACAGCTCAGATGTTCTATCTGGTCTGATAAATTAATCATCGGTTTAGTTTTTCTCAAAGGATTTGGAAAAGACTTTCTCATCTCTTAATTTATTTCAGTTTTTAAAATATGAGGTGGGGGGTGGAATTGGATAACTGAAATTTACACATGACAAACGTCTGCCCTTACAAACATTTAATAGTGCTCTAAAGAGCTGGATAATTTGTATCCACATTTAGAAACTGCAGTATATTTCTGGGGGTTAAATTTTCTTAGCTCTGTGTGTTTGCAATCATCTGTCTTTAAAAACAAATTCCCATTTGTTTCCTGATGCATTTTGCAGGAGATTATCTATGCCTTGCTTTGATCAAGTTAACATAGAATGATTTAAGTTACACCAGTAAGAATGGGCTTTTATTTTTTGATAGTGAGATGTTATTTTTAAACAGGAACCTCTTTTTGTGGGAGAAAAAAGGAGAGCTTGGGAGATTGAGAATGTCACAGTTGGATAAACACATTACTCTGAAGCATATTTGTATTCTGTAACTAGAATAAGCCACAAGCAGTTATCCTCCAGAAGGTAAACACACACGAAATCTGATCAGGTCTTTATTGTACATGGAATAAATTATGAATGACATTGTAATTGATTCCCATATAGCTCACTTACCCATCCCTTTTGATAAATGTAACGTGCAAATTGCTAATGTTTTATGAAGAGGTAACCTTTCTGAATACTGGTGCTGTTGTTAGGAAAGGCGTCCCATGAATGCTGGCAAAATCCCTAGTTCTTTTGTTTCCCACACTGGGCTTCCTTATTCCAGGGCAATGTCAGAACCTGTTCTGCTGGGTTCAAGGCTGGCTTCTCCCAGTGCCAGCCCCAGGATTGTGAATTTCCATGTTCACCACAGAGATATAAAGGCCACAGAAATAATGGTGTTAATTAAATTCAGTAATAGTTGTTCATTAGTTCATTGCCCAATCAACCAGAGAAAAAGGTGTGCAATTAGAATATAATTGAAGGAAACCAGAGATGTTATTATTCACAAAGAATTAATCAGATGGGGACAGAATTTTATCATTGTGTAGTTTTCGCTGAGGTTATTTTTCAGTCCTCCAGAGAGAGAGAAAAACTTGTTGAATTATATCAACTTGCATTTTTAAAAAGTGTTCATGGGTCCATTTTAAACCCTCAAGGGCAAAGAGCAGCTCCTGTGTCCTCAATTTTCTTTTGTATGTATAAGACTTTGTTTATTCCTTTAGCAACATTGAAGGTAACAGTGTGGAAAACTGCATCTTCGTAGGAGACGGTAAAAAACATCTATTGTACTGACAGCCGCAGCTGCAGCAGGTCTGCGTGACTCAACTCTGCTCCAAATTTCCAAATACAGCCAGCAATTGTGTGCCTGCTGCTTGAGAGTAACCTGGCGTCTCAAGTCTTATGTTAAAGTGAGTCTGAGACCCACTGTAATCAGGTCAACTGAACTCTCTTCACCATGTCTGTGATGTGAAAGGTGGCCAGGCAGGGCCTGCTTCTTCCGCTCCAGCGCAGGCCAAGTTTGAACCCTCAGACGGGATCTGAGCCTCTGATCCCTCTGAATTCCAAGCTCTGTTCTTTCACTAGCAAACATTTCAGCTTAAAATATTCCACATCCATTGAACTCTTCTTCCTGTTACTCCCACTGGGGAACGGCAGCACCATTTAGGTTAGGAAACCCAGCAAGAAGGCAACTTCCTGGCTCACTTCTCAAGCTGAACTGATGAGAGCCCAATTAACAGCTTCTGGGTTCTGTTAGACTTGGCCCAGTGACCCCTTCTCTCTCAAAGGCTCCAAGGCCGTTGGTTAACTTTGCCAGGGCTTTAACCATAAAGTACCTGATGGGGTGAAAAATGAGCCTGGTCAGTGGGATGAACTCTCAAAGCACAAAGGTGCTGGATTAAAGAAACTGGCTGCCTCGCCAGGAAAAGTGAGTTTGGGGTATTTTGCTTCTATAAAAACCTTATGGATTTCAGGTCCTTCCCAGGAGGACCTACAGATTTATTTGAGCTGAGTTTAAGGTCTAAGGCTGGCATTTTTCTAAAACTATCACCTTGGTTCTGAGCTGTGTTAACACTTGGAGATACTGCCTCTCATCTGAGAGGCCGTGACCCAGCTTAACTCTGGCCCCAGGATAGTCCAGCCACACTCAATCCCTGTCTGAAGCTACCTTTAAATAGGAACAGCAAGCAGATGTGTTGTGCTGAAAGGCAGAGAGGATTGGAGGCAGATGGTGGTGAGGAGGCTGAAGACCCTGGCCTTCATGTTGGTAAAGCCGCGATCCCTGCTGACTCCAACAGTGCCCCAAACTATTAAAAAAGCACAGTATGCTCAGGACCTTTGTCCTTCTGCAAACATACTTGATAAATTTTGGACATCAGAATAACTGTAACTGGGCAAGGAGGTGGATGTGCATTTGAGTTCTGGTTGCTGTCAACATTGCAAGCGTGGCCACCTTCCAAGATTTGCTATGAAGTGCTGCATGCATGGTTTCCCTGATTCAGGAAGGGAAGCCACAAAGAATCCAGAGATGTGCTCATGTCTCCCAGTGTCGGAATGTGAGGTGGCATCTGTTGATGCTTGAAGGCTTTCTAATGATGGGCACAGGCCAGGCCATGCCAGCCACGTCTTGGCCATCTGTCTTCTTGTAGGTGACAGTTTCTGTTGCATTTAATCATTAGATGGACCAGGGACAGTTTCTGTCTTTGGTGGTCACCATCTGGCCATGCTTCTCAACATTTTCTCAAACCTCTGGCATTTCCGCCTCTTCTTCCTAATCTTCCTTTTTGGGGGGAAGGGAACGGGGGCTGTGGTGCTCAATTCCAACTGAATACAAGCATCGTGGCAAAATTTCATCATTTTTTTTTATTTGCTGACTTTTTGCACATATTTAACTACACTTTGACGAGCTTAGATGTATGCACACATCCATGATACGATTCCTGCAACCAAGGTACTAAACACACCCATCACTGCTAAAGATTTCCATATGTGTTTTGTGTTGCTTTTTCTGTTTGTATTTTGGCGGTAAAAGCATCATGAGATCTATCTCCTTAACATATGTTGAAGTAACAGTGTCATATTATTAAGCATAGGCATTGTGTCATATAGGAAAGTGCTAGAACTTATTCATTTTGTGTAACTGAAGTTTTATGTTTTATGAGTAGCATTCCACATTCCCCGTCCCCTAGGTCCTGGCAACCACTGTTTTATTTTCTGTTTCCATGAATTTGCCTGGTTTGGATACTTCATATAAATGGAATACTGCAGAGCAAACCATGCCATTTGTCCTTCTGTGACTGGTTTATTTCACTTCACACAATGTCTTCTAATTTTATTCGTGTTGTCACAAATGGTAGCGTTTTCTTCTCTTTTTAAGGCTGAATAATATTCTAGTATGTATGTACTGGGGCTTCCCAGGTGATGCTAGTGGTAAAAAACCTGTCTGCCAATGCAGAAGACATAAGAGATACAGGTTCAATCCCTGGGTCAGGAAGATTCCCTGCAGGAGAGCATGGCAACCCACTCCAGTATTCTTGCCTGGAGAATCCCCACGGACAGAGGAGCCTGGTGGACAAGGTCACAAAGAGTCAAACAGGATTGAAGTGATTTAGCACAAATATACGCATGCATGTATTACATTTCTCTTTATCTGTTTATCTGTCGGTGGATAATTGGATTGTTTTCTCTTGGTGAACTTTAAAAGCTACACATGCCTATGACCCAGCCAAAGCCCTTGTGACCCGAGTTTGCTGTGTGTGTGTGTCAAGTCTGCTGTATTCTTTCAAAGAGCATTAAACTTGATTCTGACGTGAGGTTACTTGAAAACACTTTGATCCTTTTGAGCCTTACTTTTTGGCAGACTTTAGTCAAGGGAATTCTTCTCAATCATGGATGGTTTTACTCTCCAGAGGATATTTGGTGATGCCTGCAGACATTCAGACATTTCTGGTTTTCATGATGCAGGAAAGATGTTCCTGGTACCCACTGGGTAGAGGCCAGGATGCTGTTAAATATCCTGCAGTTCCCAAGACAGTCCCCGACCCCAGAACAATGAGCCACTCATCCTGAAACATCCTTAGTGTGGAGGCTGAGAAACCCTGGTCTCGGGCTAATTCAGCCCCACTATTTATTAAAAATTTATATATATGTATAACTCAATCACCTTTTTGTACAGCAAAAATTAAAACAGCATTGTAAATCAACTATACTTAGATCAAATAAATAGATGGGGAAACAGTGGAAACAGTGTCAGACTTTATTTTTCTGGGTTCCAAAATCACTGCAGATGGTGACTGCAGCCATGAAATTAAAAGACACTTACTTCTTGGAAGGAAAGTTATGACCAACCTAGATAGCATATTCAAAAGCAGAGATATTACTTTGCCAACAAAGGTTCATCTAGTCAAGGCTATGGTTTTTCCTGTGGTCATGTATGGATGTAAGAGTTGGACTGTGAAGAAGGCTGAGCGCCGAAGAATTAATGCTTTTAAAATGTGGTGTTGGAGAAGACTCTTGAGAGTCCCTTGGACTGCAAGGAGATCCAACCAGTCCATTCTGAAGGAGATCAGCGTTTAATTCCTTCTTTGGAAGAAATGATGCTAAAGCTGAAACTCCAATACTTTGGCCACCTCATGTGAAGAGGTGACTCATTGGAAAAGACTCTGATGCTGGGAGGGATTGGGGGCAAGAGGAGAAGGGGACGACAGAGGATGAGATGGCTGGATGGCATCACTGACTCGATGGACGTGAGTCTGAGTGAACTCTGGGAGTTGGTGATGGACAGGAAGGCCTGGCGTGCTGCGATTCATGGGGTCACAAAGAGTCAGACACGACTGAGGACTGATCTGATCTGATCTGATCTGATATATAATATTCTTTTTCATGTTTATTTCCACTATGGTTTATCAGAAGATGTTGAATGTAGCTCCCTGTGCTTTACAGTAGGATCTATTGTTTATCCATCCTGTATATAATAGTTCGTATCTGCTAATTCCAAACTGCCAGTTCACCTTCTACCACCACCCCTCCACCTTGGCAGTCACAAGTCCATTCTCTACGTTCCTGAATCTGTTTCTCTTTTATAGATAAGTTCATTTGTGTCATATTTTAGATTCCATTTATAAGATGTATCATGTGATATTTGTTATTCTCTGTCTGACTTTACTTAGTATAATGATCTCTAGATCCATCCATGTGGCTGCAAATGCCATTATTTTCATTCTTTTTTATGCATGAATATTATTCCATTGTTATTTGTGCCACATCTTCTTTATCCAGTCACCAATCAGTGGACACTTAGGTTGCTTCCATGTCTTGACTGTTGTACATAGAGCTGCTATGAACATAGGGGTGCATATCTTTTTTAATTATAGTGTTGTCTGGATAATGTGAAGTCAAGTGGACCTTGGGAAGCATCACTATGAACAAGCCTAGTGGAGGTGATAGAATTCCAGCTGAGTTATTTCAAACCCTAAAAGATGATGATGTTAAAGGGCTGCAGTTAGTATGCCAGCAACTTTGGAAAACTCAGAAGCGGCCACATGCCGGGGTCCAGCCCCGGTGGACCCAGGGAATTCAAAGCGGAGACGGCATCGGTGAGGATCAGGAAACAATTGCTTAATTAAACGTTAATTAAGGATATAAAAAGTGGTGAAATAAGGATAGCTCAGCGAAGAAATTCAGTGGAGAAAAGAGGCTGAATAACTTGGCTTACGTGGAAAGCTAATAAAATTCCAAAATAAGGAATTTGCGTCACCTACGTAGGCCACAGGCGTCCTCCCATTCTCCCGAAGGAGAGGAGACACTGAGGCCTCCCCGGTCAGATCTTAGAAGCCCAGGCATAGTTAGTAGGCTTGACGAGCCTCCGAGCCCCAGATGAAAATTCAGCCAGAAGGTGAGAGAAAGAACGACATGGGGAGACCAAGCTTCGGTGAACAAGGCCCGCACTTTTTTTTCCAAGGTAGTTTTTATACTTTAAGTTGTGCATAGCGGATAATGGGGGAAGGGGTAGAGTCAGCAGTAAGCCAGGCTTTCTTCCTGCAAACTTATCATATGCAAAAGTTTAGGTGATTTACATCATCTTCTGGCCAGGGGGCCTGTCAACATTTTAAGATCCTTTCTTCAGAAAACTTACTTTTCTCTAAAGGTGATTATTCTAAAGTCAGGCACCACCCTCCAAAAGCATTAGATAAAGTTGCATTCCTATAGGGCAAAGGTGTGGTGGGCTATAACAAGAAAAAGAATTAACTCAAGGGTCCAAGGTTACAAACATTAAAGCTACTACTTACATTCCTATACACCAATTATATTAATCAATACACTGCCAGGGACACAGTAGGTAAGGGATATGGAAACCTAGCAGCAAACATTGGCCCAACAAGTGAAAAACCCTTCACCAATACAGTTTTTAATCAATCTTTTAACTGCTCAAAGGAATCTGTATTTAGACAGTTTAGAACATCTCATGCCTCTCACGGTAGTGAACTAAAACACTCTTGTCACTCCCAGGAACTTTATTAACTGGAGCTGTAAGTTAACTCTTTTTCAGAGAGAGGTGGTGGGGGACAGCCCCCCCCGTAAAGTCAGAGGTGTAGGTGAGAGCACAAAGCAGTAAAGTGGGCAGACTCTGGTTTTGGGGGTAAATGCTCGAGAATTTCCAGGGGGACTCCTGAGGCTCAATCCTGCCTTTGCGTATGCCGAGCCTCCTTCCTCATGACCTTTGTCATGGGTGGAGTTCCTCATGCTGGCTCCCGGCAGCCACAGGACAGGAAAAGGTCAGTTTTCATTCCAATTCCAAAGAAAGGCAATGCCAAAGAATGTTCAAACTACTACACAATTGCACTCATTGCACATGCTGGCAAAGCAGTGCTCAAAAGTCTCCACACTAAGCTCCAGTAGTTTATGAACTGAGAACTTCTAGATGTTCAAGCTGGATTTAGGAAAGGCAGAGGAATCAGAGATCAAGTTGCCAACATCTGTTGGATCATAGAAAAAGCAAGAGAATTCCAAAAAAACATCTACTCTGCTTTGTTGACTACACTAAAGACTTTGACTGTGTGGCTCACAACAAACTGTGAAAAATTCTTCAAGAGATGGGAATACCAGACCACCTTATCTGCCTCCTGAGAAACCTGTATGCAGGTCAAGAAGCAAGAGTTAGAACCAGACACAAAACAACAGACTGGTTCCAAATTGACTGTATATTGTATATTGTCACTTTGCTTATTTAACTTATATACAGAGTACATCAGGCTAAATGCCTGGCTGGATGAAGCACAGACTGGAAAAGTATCAGGAGAAATGCCAGGAGAAATATCAATAACCTCAGATATGCAGATGACACCACCATTATGGAATAAAGTGAAGAGGAACTTAAGAGCCTCTTGATGGAGGTGAAAGAGGAGAGTGAAAAAGTTGGCTTAAAGCTCAACATTCAAAAAATGAAGATCATGGCATCCGGCTCCATTACTTCATGGCAAATAGATGAGAAAACAATGGAAACAGTGAGAGACTTTATTTTCTTGGGCTCCAACATCACTGCAGATGGTGACTGCAGCCATGAAATTAAAAGATGCTTGCTTCTTGGAAGAAAAGCTATGACCAACATAGACAGCATATTAAAAAGCAGAGACATTACTTTGTCAACAAAGGTCATCTAGTCAAAGTTATGGTTTTTCCAGTAGTCACGTATGGATGTGAGAATTGGACCATAATGAAATCTGAGTGCTAAAGAATTGATGCTTTTGAACTGTGGTGTTGGAGAAGACTCTTGAGAGTCCCTTGGACTGCAAGGAGATCCAACCAGTCAATCCTGATGCTGAAGCTCCAATACCTCGGCCACCTGATGTGAAGAACTGACTCCTTGGAAAAGACCCAGATGCTTGGAAAGATTGAAGGCTGGAGGAGATGGGGATGACAGAGGATGAGATGATTGGATAGCATCACTGACTTCATGAACATGAGTTTGAGTGGGCTCTGGGATTTGGTGATGGACTGGGAAGTCTGGTGTGCTTCAGTCCATGGGGTTGCAAAGAGTTAGACATGACTGAGTGAGTGAAGTAAAATAAATGCCCAGAAGTAGAATTGCTGGATCATACGGCAACTCTATTTTTAGTTTTTTTGAGGAACCTCCATACTGTTTTCCATAGTTCATCCCCACTATTAAGGCCTGCTCTTTGTGAGTTCAGTTCAGTCCCTCAGTTGTGTCTGACTTTACGTTCCCATGGACTGCAGCATGCCAGGCTTCCCTGTCCATCACCAATTCCCAGAGCCTGCTCAAACTCATGTCCATCCAGTCTGTGATGCCATCCAACCATCTCATCCTCTGTCGTCCCCTTATTTTCCTGCCTTCAATCTTTCCCAGCATCAGGGTCTTTACCAATGAGTCAGTTCTTTGCATCTTGGGGCCAAAGTATCGGAGCTTCAGCTTCCGCATCAGTCCTTCCAATGAATATTCCGGGTGGATTTTCTTTAGGATGGACTGGTTGGATCTCCTTGCAGTCCAAGGGGCTCTCAAGCGTCTTCTCCACCCCCACAGCTCAGCACCACAGTTCTCAACACCACTTAGTGCCCCGTGTTTGTGATACCTCGCTACCAGGGCCAGTGGGCACACAGACTGTCTCCAGCTCTGAGTGAGTTCCTGGAAGCGTCTGGCAGGCTTCTGTCTAATAGTTCTTTTCCTGCATTCAGGTCATTCTCCCTGCGTGTGTGCTTGTGTGCTCAGTTGCTAAGCTGTGTCAGACTCTTGTGACCCCATGGACTGTAGCCCTGCAGGCTCCTCTGTCCATGGGATTCTTCAGGCAGAAATATTGGAGTGGGTTGCCTTTTCCTTCTCCAGGAGATCTTCCCAACCCAGGGACTGAATTCACCTCTCCTGCATCTCTTCCACTGGCAGACACTTTCTTTTCCCACGTGCAAGTCAATATTCAACCAAAGACTGGTGGGCCTCTTTGCAGGTTACTCTCTTTCCTTGCTGTTCTTTGGTATTCTGGCTACCTCAGCCTCTCTGAATCCTCACCTCTGCCTCCTCCACTCAGTGAGATGCCAGGCTCTCAAGTTTCCCTTCCTGATACACAGTCTGGAAGATGCCTCTCTGTGGGGACAACTGTAGGGCTCGCCTCTCTGGTTCCCCATCCCTCCAGGATTATAGCCCTACACTGTGTGTGTCCAGTGTCTGGAAACAATTGCTTCATAGCTTTTGTCTGGTTGCTCCATCATGGTCGGTAGTAGATGTGTCTGCCCATGTGGTTGTGATGTCCCTGGGGCTTCCCAGTGGTAAAGAATTGCCTGCCAGTGCAGGAGGGGCAGGAGACCCAGGCTCAACCCCTGGGTTTGGAAGATCCTCTGGAGAGGGAAATGGCAACCCACTCCAGTTATCTTGCCTGGAAAATCCCATGGACAGAGGAGCCGGGTGAGCTACAGTTCGTGGGGCCACAAAGAGTTTGACATGACTGAGCGTGCACACGCATGCACACGCACACACACACACTGGAAGTTGAGAAACACCACTCTGGGCTTTGATGAAAGTTTTCCAGTTGTTGAAAGGAGCCCTTAGGTAATGTGAAATAAAAACACTCAAGTTTTCTGTGCTTGAGCTTCCAGAGAACTTTATTCAGGGAATAAAGAAGTCATCGAGACCTAAGAGAAGATGAAACAAACATTCCCTTTCTGTTCACAGTTGCCAAAAGGTGCAGAACAATGTACCCATTTCCCAACCAAGCTGAAGAGACTTCGCCGGATCAGAGGCTTCCGAGTCTCACTTTTCTTCCTGAAGTCTTGGCCTCCGAGTGATGCTTTCCTGGGATGTGTTGGTGGTTCTGGCTGCAGCAAAGGTGCTGAGCCCTCCAGAGTCAGGACTCAAAGAAGGACAGTTTGCAAAGGACAATAAATATTTCAATTCGCTTTGCTATCCAGTGAACAGGTTGGAATCCTGTGCCTCATGCCCAGGACTTGAGAGTATAGTTGGTGATCCTTCTAGAATTTCCTAGAAGCTTCAGCCACTCATCCATTGACAATGGTTGGTAGCCTCTATCCAGATGCAGGAGGGAATCCAAGGGGCAAAAGATGGAGTGACTACACTTGGGAATCAGTGCTTCCACTGACCACTGTCTTCCCCTGCCTCCCTGCTCTTGCCAATGGGAGGCTGGTCGTGAGGTGGTGGGGTCCTGAAGAGGCACAGAGGTCAGAGGTTGGAGATGAGTTTTGGTATGTCAAGAAGCATACCTGCTGACTGACATCTCCAAATTAACTGCACTGTGAATTCTATGAAAGGTGAAGTGCAGGTTGATCTGATTTACAGCTGAGCCTCTTGAAATGAATCTGACATCATTTTGACCAACTTGCCGGGAGAAATATCAATAACCTCAGATATGCAGATGATACCACCCTTATGGCAGAAAGGGAAGAACTAAAGACCCTGTTGATGAAAGTGAAAGAGGAAAGTGAAAAAGTTGGCTTAAATCTCAGTATTCAGAAAACTAAGATCATGACATCAGGTCCTATTACTTCATGGCAAATAGATGGGGAAACAGTGGAAATAGTGGCAGACTTTATTTTTTGGGCTCCAAAATCACTGCAGATGGTGACTGAAGCCATGAAATTAAAAGACACTTACTCCTTGGAGGAAAAGCTATGGCCAACCTAGACAGCATATTGAAAAGCAGAGACATTACTTTGCCAACAAAGGACCATCTGGTCAAGGCTATGGTTTTTCCAGTAGTCATATATGGATCTGAGAGTTGGACTATAAAGAAAGCTGAGCGCTGAAGAATTGATGCTTTTGAACTGTGGTGTTGGAGAAGACTCTTGAGAGTCCCTTGGACTGTAAGGAGATCCAACCAGTCAATCCTAAAGGAAATCAGTCCTGAATATTCATTGGAGGGACTGATGCTGAAACTGAAACTCTGATACTTTGTTCACCTGATGTAAAGAACTGACTCCTTGGAAAAGACCCTGATGCTGGGAAAGATTAAAGGCAGGAGGAGAAGGGGATGACAGAGGATGAGATGGTTGGATGGCATCACCGACTCCATGGACACGAGTCGAGTGCACTCCGGGAGTTGGTGATGGACGGGGAGGCCTGGCGTGCTGCAGTCTGTGGTGTCGCAGTTGGACATGACTGAGCGACTGAACTGAACTGATCAGGAAGCTGGGCATGGGTAGGAGGATCCTGGCTACATTTCAGCCAAGCCAAGGCAGAGGAGATGTAGGTCAAAGGTGGGCTCTGAGACTAAGAGTGGAGGCACTGGATGGCGTCTTCCTGGGGTCTTGTTAGCTCAGTGACCTTGGCAAGTTTCTTGATCTCTTTGAGTCTTAGTTTCCTTATCTGTGTTCAGGAGAACCATGGTGGCATCTGACATATAGGGCTGCTGGGAGGATTAAGGGAGATAATCCATAAGAAAGCTGAGCCTCGGGCATGGCACAGAGGCAGCATTCCATGAGGTGAGTCGTCACTGGGGTTCATGCTCCAGTGTGTCTTTTTCCGTCATCCCCAACTTTGAAGCAGAGCCATGGTATGAAGACATGGCCTCTAGGGCCCGGGCTAATTGTGACCAGCATTTTGAGGATGCTGCCCCTTGCCAGAAATCCTGTTTAAATTGGGTGAACATCCCTGCTCTCCTTCCCCACCCTCAAAGTGCCAAGTGACAGGAACTGATGACCTTCTGTATCCTTGGCTCAGCATTCTCCATCCCCAGACAACTCAGGGATTAGTCACCATGTTGTCCATGAGCTGAGTGCACAGTTTATACTTAGAGCCCACCCAGGCCTGTCGTCCAAGTTCCATCTTTGACAAGAGATGATAGAGAAGGTAAGTTCACACACATCTGATTCCTGCCTGGTAAAGCAGGGTTAGGTCAGGAAATGTAGCAGGGTATCTCTCATGAAAGATGCACCCTCCCTTAGAAGACCTGCTCTGCTCTGCTCTCAATGGGGTTTGTCACCTCATAAAGGGCTGAACGGCCCTCATGCTGTAGGGTCCTTCAGAAGCCCTGGGGAGACCTTTCTAAGAATATAGGCCCCTAGGCTCTGGGAAAGGGGAGAGTGCAGAAACTTCTGGTTCTTTTGTTTTTTCATTTTGAAGCTTTTAGATTTTATTTTAAGTGCATTGGCAAATCATTGGAGAATTTCAAGCAGAGGAATGGCATATTCTCATTTTTTATTGAAGCGTATTTGATTTACAATGTCACATTAGCTTCAGTTGTACAGCAAAGTGATAAACACACACACACACATATGTTCTTTTGCAGATTCTTTTCCCTTATTACAAAATATTGAATATTATTCCTATCCTATACAGTATGTCCTTGTTGTTTACCTACTGTACATACAATAGTGTGTATATATGAATCCCAATCTCCTAGTTTATCCCTCCCCTTCCCCCTTCCCTTTTGGTAACCATAAGTTCATTTTCTAACTCTGTAAGTCTGTCTCTGTTTTGTAAATAAGTTGATTCTGCATATAAATGAAATCATATGACGTTTGTCTTTCTCTGTCTGACTTACATCACTTCGTATGACAACCTCTAGGTCCATCCATGTTGTTGCATCTTTTTTTAAATGGCTTTTTAAATCTTTTTTTATGGCTGAGTACAAAAATCTCTTTTTTTAAAACTTGAAAACCAGGTGATTAGGATACAGGTCCGAAGCCTTGATCTGGAAGTTTCAGAATGATATTTTCCAACCACATGAGCCAAGGAGAAAGTGACAAAGAAGGCCATGTGAATTGCCTGTGCTGAGAAAGCTGAAGTGAAGGGGGAGAGGGCATGGGGCGAAACGATCAGAGGGCAGAGTGTCTGAACCACTCCGTGCAAGGAGAGCCGAGATGGGGCTGGAACAAAGGGGACTGTGTTGGTTGTCTCTGAATTGCCCCATTGATCCCCACCACAGCTGTGCAAGGCACACGAGCCCTGTTTTTTCAAAGAGAAAATTCTGCGAGACCCAGGAAATGATGCCCAGAGACAGGAGCGGCCGAAGGAAGCTTTAGTTACGTCAGCTCTGCCATTGTTCTTCTTGCTTGGTGTTGGGGGTGAGGAGCGGGAAGCAGCCTTTGTCGGGACAGCTATAGCTGGGGACTCCCCCGGGATGACAGAGTGGGCCCTGGAGAAAGTGGGCTCTGCCTGAATCGGGTGGAAGGAGGTGTTAGAGAGCCCCCAGCTCTCCTCCTGCTTTGGGCAGCTCTTCTTCTTCCTGCGGCTTTTCCACTAAGCACCTCCTTGCAGTTTGTGAGTCCCACGTGGGCTCATAGTGTCCTCTGTTTGTTTTTTTGTCCCAGGTCCTCTTCCTTCTCTAGGGGAGCAGATGGACTAAAGGGGAGATACTGGGCTGGTTTGCTTTAAAAAGTATATCAGGGGCCTAGTGTGTGCCAGGAGCTGCGCTTGGTGCTGGGCACACGGAGGTCCAGACGGCAGTGCTGCTGTCTTTTCTCATCCTCTGCTCAGGGAGGCAGCCCGTTGGTGCCAAGTCAGGGTCTACATGGACCCGTAGACCAGAGAACTCTGCGAGACCGTACTGGGAAAGAGAGCTTTGGGCACGTTCTTCACAGAAGAATGCAAGTTTCCCGTGACCCAAAGGGAGCAGGAGAATCTGGGGTAAGAATGGAGAAAAGGAAGACAATTCAGGCAGATGGGATGGCAATTTCTAGGCAGTGGCACAGGCAGGCAGAACCTAAACAAAACCCGGTCATCTATAGAATTGCAGCTAGAATTTGCAGGAATTGCTGAAAGAGGGGAGCCAGGCGGAGAAAGAGCTCCTGAAATTTCCTTCAGGTTCCCTTGAGTTTGTGGCTGAGGACCAATCTGTGCTGTGAAATTCCACAAGGCCAAAGAACAACTGGCAAGGGAAGAAAAGCTCCTGGGATGCTACCAGATGAACAGTGCTCAGAGCTCACTCAGGGCCACGGGTCACGGACGTTCCCAACCATCCAGAATGCAGAGACCTCCCTGAACGGATGGAAAACTCAGTGGAGCTTCAGTAAGGGCCCTGCCTTGGAAGTCTGCTTAATCAGACCTAAAGGAAAGGCTATTTCTAGGTCCGTGTGTACTCAGTCACTTCAGTTGTGTCCAACTCTTTGCAGCCCCATGGACTGTAGCCCTTCAGGCTCCTCTGTCCATGGAATTCTCCAGGCAAGAATACTGGAGTGGGTTGCCATGGCCTCCTCCAGGGGATCTTTCTGACCCAGGAACTTGGCAGGCAGGCTCCTTTACCACTAGTGCCCCCTGGGAAGCCCCACTCCAGGTCCATCCTATAACAACTTAAAATAGTCTTAAAAGAATCAAGCTGCTTCACAAGTTGTTTAACTGCCTGCCAGAACAAAGTTCAACACTCTTTAAAAGATTACAACAAAATCCATCAAGTCATAATAAAAAATTAAAAATATCTGGCATCCAGATAAAGCTTTCTATATATTCAAAGAATCAGGAAAGTATGATTTAACCAGGGGAAATTATGATTAATAGAAGCAGATCCTTAAATGGATGGAGAGATGATGGAATAGCAAGCAAGGACTTTTTAAAAAGCTCTTGTAAATACTATAAATATATTACTATCCCTTTAAATTCAAGGATTTAAGGGAAGATATTACCATAAGTGGGAAGAGAAATAGTTGACATAAAAATAAACCAAATAGAACTTATAGAGAAGAAAATAAAGTGATTCTTTAATACTATCTGAAATGGAAGTTTTGCTAGGTGGTATTAACAGGAAATTGGATGCTATAGAAGAAAAGATCAATGAAATTTCTGATTGAACACAAAGGAGAAAAAAAGAGACGGATTGATATAAAAACATCCAAGACCCATATAATTAGAATCTTAGAAAGAATAGGTATGGGGTGAGGGTACGGAAAAGTTTTGAAGAAATAATGGCTAAAAATTTTCATAATATAGTGGAACTTATGTCAAAGTATTGCTCGTCATGTGTATCTTATAATATATAGGCCAGGTATACTTGGCAGAGGCTGGATCAGCAAGATTGGCCCATGTCATGTGAAATAGTATATATTTCAGTGTTTCCACTGTGTTGGTCCACAAGCATTATCAATCAGCATTCTCCAGTCCAAGGAAGTTGTTTCTTTGTTTCCTTGTGCTCTGTATAAGTTAACTGAGGAAATTGTTTATTTACTTATGAGATAATACCAATTTCATGTAGGATCATATGTAGTTTCAGCTCTGATCAGCTATTCAGTTCTGTTCAGTCACAAAGTTGTGTCTGATTCTTTGTGACCCCATGGACTGCACATACCAGACTTCCCTGTCCAACACCAAGTCCTGGAGCTTATTCAAACTCCTGTCCATCGAGTTGGTGATGCCATCCAACCATCTCATCCTCTGTTGTTCCCTTCTCCTCCTGCCTTCAATCTTTCTCAGCTTGAGGGTCTTTTCTAAGGAGTCAGTTCTTCACATCAGGTGGCCAAAGTATTGGAATTTCAGCTTCAGCATCAGTCCTTCCATGAATATTAGGGATTGATTTCCTTTAGGATTGACTGGTTTGATCTCCTTGATACCCAAGGGACTCTCAGGAGTCTTTCCAACACCACAATTCAAAAGCATCAATTCTTTGGTGCTCAGCCTTCTTTATGGTCAAACTCTCACATCCATACATCACTACTGGAAAAACCATTTGACTAGACAGACCTTAGTCAGCAAGTAATGTCTCTGTTTTTAAATATGCTGTCTAGGTTTGTCATTACTTTCCTTCAAAGGAGCATCTTTTAATTTCATGGCTGCAGTCACCATCTGCAGTGATTTTGAAACCCAAGAAAATAAAGTGTGTCACTGTTTGCATTGTTTCCCCATGATCTTCATTTTTTGAACGTTAAGTTTTAAGCCAGCTTTTTCACTCTGCTCTTTTGTCTTCATCAAGAGGCCCTTTAGTTTCTCTTTGCTTTCTGCCATAAGGGTGGTGTCATCTGCATATCTAAGGTTATTGATATTTCTCCCAGCAGTCTTGGTTCCAGCTTGTGTTTTATCCAGCCCAGCATTTCACATGATGTACTCTACATATAAGTTAAATAAGCTGGGTTACAATATACAGCTTTGACGTATTCCTTTCCCAATTTGGAACCAGTCTGTTGTTCTGTGTCCGGTTCTAACTGTTGCTTCTTGACCTCCATACAGATTTCTCAGGAGGCAGGTAAGGTGGTCTAGTATTCCTTTCTCAAACAATCTGGGCAGATAACTATCTGTGTTATTCTTCTATTGCTGCAAAGCAAATGATCACATACTTAGTACCTTGAAACAATACCTATTTATTATTTTACAGTTTTGGTCCCTCTGTTTAGGGCCTTTCCAGGCTGAATCAGGGTGTCAGATGAGGCTGTGATCACATCTGTAGCTCAGAGGCCTCTTCCAAGATCCCTGGTTATTGTCAGAATTCAACTCCTTGTGGCTGCAGGACTAGAGTTCCCATTGTCTTGATGGGTCTCGGTTGGCACCCTCAGCTCCCTGAGGTTGTCCTCAGGCCTTGTCATGTGGTTCTGGCCATAAGCAGCTCACAGCATGTTTGTTTGCTTCCTCAAGGTCAGAAGGACAGTCTCTGCTGCTTTGAATCCCTCTGACTTCATTTAAGGACACATCTGATTAGCTCAGGTCTACCTAATATGATCTCGCTTGGATTAGCTCCACAGCAACAGATTAACAGCCTCAACTGCATCTGCAAGACCCTTTTGCGATATAACGTAATTTAGTTGTAGCAATGATAGTCCATCATGTTTACAGGTTCTATTCACACTCAAAAGAAAGAGAACTTTTGGGGCATGTGAGTATTCTGCTTACTGTACTATATTTAAAACCTTTGTATCTGTGCAAAGAGGGAAATCATAGGAGCCCTGGAGTTGAAGAAACACAGGTGTGAACCTCTATCTAGAAGCATGATAAGAAAAGGAGTCCCTAATGTGTTCTAGCTCATGACTGTGCCCCTAGCAACAGGTTAGCCTTCAAGAAACATTGTGGAGCATGTGTGTGAGTGAGTGAATGAGTGAACAAAAGTGTACAAAGTGTATTTTAGCTGAAAACCTGAGGCCAGAGTGAATGGTGATTGATGGCTTCAGGCACGGAACACAGCATCCTCTGATTTGATATGTATGTTAGGCTCCCTTCCAGAGTCACTCATTTTTTACTGATCAACAGATAGATGGATAGACAGACAGACATCAGCTCTAGTTTGCCAAAATGACGCTCCAAAATAGAGGTCAGTCCTGCTCCCCTTTTCATTAATCAAATTCCTAATAGAGAAATTATTTAATTTCCTCTCTGTGAGTCTAATTTATATCCCTTCTTCTTCCAGAGAAGACTTGGAGACAGCTCCAAAAAGGAGTGTCTTGGAAAATATCCAGAATTTAGGAATAATAATGTATCAGACAAACAAACAGGGCTGAAGACAAAAATGAGGGCATGATTTTCTTAAAGCAGACAACAAATTGCTTGCCGTTCTGTACCGAGGACAAGAAGCCTCTTCCCAGAAAGCCACTGCAACCAGGGGCAAGGGGGTGGGCCCTACCCTGTGGAGGGCTCAGAGTCTCTGGTCCAGCCCTCCATTGACAGGAAGTTCATGAAACTCAGGATTTTAGCCACAGATGGTCTCAGCTCCTTGCTAATGAGTTCTGGACAGCGCTGCCTTCTCCAGTGTCGCTGCTTTGTGGCACTCTATAGTTTCAGAGGAAGCCTGCTCAGCGGTGGTGGTTTAGGTGTGTGAGTTAATGGACATGAAGAGGGGCCCAGGGTGCACAGGAGATGTGTGGGCTCAGTCACCGTTTGCTCCTCACTGTTGATGTAACACCCAGGACGGAAGCTGAGCTGTGAGCCTAGCGCGTGCGTCCCACTGTGCCAGCCCTCGGTCACCGGAACAAAGATCTGAAGACTTCCCGTGCAGTGCTGCTGTTCAGTTGCCAAGTCACGTCTGACTCAATGGGCCCCATGGACCGCAACACAGCAGGCCTCCCTGTGCCTCACCATCTCCCGGAGCTTGCTCAAACTCTTGTCCATCCAGTCGGTGATGCCATCCAACCATCTCATCCTCTGTTGTCCCCTTCTCCTCCCTCCTTCAATCTTTCCCAGCATCAGGGTCTTTTCAAATGAGTCAGTTCTTCACATCAGGTGGCCAAAGTATTGGAGTTTCAGCTTCAGCATCAGTCCTTCCAATAAATATTCAGGGCTGATTTTCTTTAGGATGGGCTGGTTGGATCTCCTTGCAGTCTAAGGGACTCTCAAGAGTCTTCTCCAATACCACGGTTCAAAAGCATCCATTCTTTGGCACTCTGCTTTCTTTATGGTCCAACTCTCACATCTGTACATGACAGCTGGAAAGACCATAGCCTTAATTATATGGACCTTTGTCAGCAAAGTCATGTCTTTGCTTTTCAATACACTGTCTCGGTCTGTCATAGCTTTCCTTCCAAGAAGCAATTGTTTTCTAATTCTATGCAATGCTTCCACAATAAACGGCCCCTCACTCAGGTCTGGCTGTGTCATTTGCAGAGACCAGTACAAAATGAAAGTGTGGACCCCAAGTTAAACAATCTGGGGAAAATAGACATTTAAGTTTCTAAAATATGTCTCTTTCCTTTCTTCCATGGTCTTTTTCTTGATTTGTTATGATGGTTTTTATTTGCTATTGAATGTTAGTCCAACTAAAAACCATTAAAATTTTAAATTATTACCATAAATTTTACTGTTCATCTTAGTAGTATATGATGCCAGTTTTAACACAAATACACACAAATACAAAAGCATTGAACTCATCTGTGAAATTACTGAAATGATACCATTTTTATTTTTTAATCTCATCCATGCATATATGTATTCTTACTAGAACAATGGAAACTCTGCAGAAACCAATTCAGATTTTAATTTCATTCCTTGATATAATCATGTTTTACCAATACTCTCTACTTCGCTTTACTGATGAGTAGGGAAGGACCGAAAGGAAAGGGGACTGTGGTTGCCCATCTCTTCCTTTCTTTCTAGGCCATTCTTTTCAGCATAAGTGTGTGGCTAGGAAGGGCTGTAACAGAAGTAAGAACAGATATGATAGTATTACCAGTTTAGTTTAAGGGTTGAGGAAGGGATAGTCAGGAGTTTGGGGTGGACATGTACACATTGCTGTATTTAAGATGGATCACCAACAAGGACTTACTGTATGGCACATGGAACTCTGCTCAATGTTATGTGGCAGCCTGGATGGGAGGGGAGTTTGGGGGAGAGTGGATGCATGTGTATATATGGCTGAATCCCTTCTTTGTCCACCTGAACTATCACAACGTTTTGATAATTAGCTGTACTCCCAATACAAAACAAAAAGTTCACAAAAAAGAAATGGGTAAGAGGCCAGACAAGAAATTCAAGCAAGGCTTTATGGGGCCCCTGCTGCAGCAGCGGCAAATGAGAACAAGTGTAAGGGCCCCTTGCTCAGTCCCTAAGGGGGTGTGTGAGCTGATTCCTTGTATGGGGTGAGGGTAATGGTGTGTCCATGGGTCAGGCTGGAGGGGTGGCTCAGGAGGTTTGCCCATGCCTTTGGTGGTATCCAGAGTAGTTGGCATGCACAGTACTCTGCTTTTGCCCCTAGCTCTTCAGAAGGACTTCCCTGGTGGCTCGGGCAGTAAAGAACCTGCCTGCAATGCAGGAGATATGGGTTAAATCCCTGGGTTGGGAAGATCCCCTGGAGAAGGGTTGGCAACCCACTCCAGTATTCTTGCCTGGAGAATTCCATGGACAGAGGAGCCTGGTGGGCTACAGTCCACAGGGTCACTAAGAGTTGGACACGACTGAGCAACTATTACTACTTCAGAACTGGCAATTGGATTTTTGGTCTTTTTGTATCTTATTGTCCACAATTTGCCCCAATACAGTTATTTTAGTCCCTTATAGTTTCTTTGTAGTTGGTTGCTTGAGGAGACGCTTGTCCAGGTCCAAGCACTGCAGCAAAGGGTCCCGGGTCCCAGTCGGTCTCAATAGAGTTGCTTGGTCATTTGTATTTCTCAGAAACCCATAGCTATCTTCCTGCATTAGAAGTAAGTCTGGTTCCAGTGGGGGCTGTCAGCCCTCTGCTTACTTGATCTTACGGTAAATTTGCTTGCCTTGTATTCCCTTTGAGTCTTGTCAAACTCCTGCACATTGCAGGTTCACCCAAATTCTGTGACCAAGGCACACCTGAACACCTTCTGTGAGTGGAACAGCGAGGAAATCAACACACATGCACACATGCATGATCCACTGTCCCATGAGGTGTGTACACAAAGCACAAGGTCACAGATGAAGGTATTTAAAAAACCTAGATGGCAATACCCGAAGCACAGGCCACGAAAGGAAAAATGGGAAGGTTGGGCCACATCAACACAAAAAGCTGGGTGTGTCCAAAGACCCCATGGCAGTGAAAGCAGCCCAGCTGTGCTGTGGCTGAGCCCAGGGGCCTTGTTCTGAGTGAGACAAGCCAGGCACAGGGGGCATTGCGTCGTTTGGCTTCACTTCCCTGAGGCCCCTGGAGCAGTTAAATTCACAGAGACAGAAGGCAGAATGGTGGCTGCCAGGGACTGGTTGGAGCCGGGGATGGAAAACCATTGTTTAATGGGGACAGAGTTTCAGTCTGTGAAGATGGAAAAGCTCTGGAGACAGAAAGAGGACATGGTTGTGCATGCTGAATGTACTTAACCTCATGGGCTTCAGCACTTCCAGTGGCAAATGTTGTGTTTTGTATGTTGTTGTTGTTCGGTTGCTACGTCGTGTCCAACTGTTTACAACCTCGTGGACTGCAGCACACCAGGCTTCCCTGTCCTTCACTGTCTCCCAGAGCTTGCTCAAACTCACATCCATTGAGTCAGTGATGCCATCCAACCATTGCATCCTCTGTCGCCTCCTTTTCCTCCTGCCCTCAATCTTTCTCAGCATCAGGGGCTTTTCCAATTAGTCGGCTCTTCTCATCAGGTGGCCAAAGTATTGTGTATATTATACAACAATTAAAAAACAATCCAAGATGGCAACACTAAACCAGCACGTGGCCATCAAGGGGAGGGCCCAGGGCCATGGTTGGTGGTCTTGCACTAACTTGAGCTTACAGATGCCCAAGACAGTTCTCTCTAACTGGGTGGTGAGATGCCTGAGGTCAAGGTCCCATCATTTCTCTCTACCTCTATGTTGAACTGAAACTTTAGGATAAATTGGAGCTTATTCATGGTATGTTTTAAGAAGTCATCCTTATTAAGGTATAATTTACATTCATTAATATTCAAACCTTTATAACAGCACACTTCATTTTGTTTTGACAAATGTGTGCAGTTATATACCCAGTTCCAAATCATGATGTAGGGCATTTCCACTGACCCAGAAAGTTCCTTGTGCCCTTTGCACTCCATGTCCTCCCCCCAGCTCAGCCCTAGCAACCATGGGTCTGCTTTCTGCCACTTTATTTTTCCCTGGTCAGCATCTTCTGTAGCTGAAATCACACAGTATGCGATGATTTGTGTCTCTCGTTAGTTTCTGTTAGAACTTTGGCATCTTAATGAAATAAATGATGTTCTGTTCAGACATCAGAGGAGTGAGGGCTTGGGCCCTGACTCGTGTAAACTTGGATTTTGATCCTTCCCTTGCCCCTTATTAATTTGGACTATACGTGAACTCTTACCTTTCTCAGCATCAGCTGATTTCTATACAGGTTGGAGTTAAGAAATCTAGGGCATTTGTGGGGACTGGAGAAAGTGGTGGATGGAAATTTGAGGCAGGGCTTGGCTCAACATAAGAGTTCAGTAATGCTTTGTTGTTTATCATATTATAGTTTTTGAAGAGAATATTTATTTATTAATTTAAAAATAGAAGTATAGTTGATTTGCAATATTGCCTTAGTTTCAGGTGTACAGTGCAGTGATATATATATATATATATTCTTTTCCAGATTCTTTTCCCTATAGATTATTACAAAATGTTGAGTAAAGTTCCCTGTGCTATGCAGTAGGTCCTTATTGGTTATCTATTTTACATATAGTAGTGTGTTCAGTTCAGTTCAGTTCAGTTGCTCAGTCGTGTCCAACTCTTTGCAACCCCATGAATTGCAGCATGCCAGGCCTCCCTGTCTATCACCAACTCCTGGAGTTCACCCAAACTCTTGTCTATGGAGTCAGTGATGCCATCCAGCCATCTCATCCTCTGTTGTCCCCTTCTCCTCCTGCCCCCAGTCCCTCCCAGCATCAGTCTTTTCCAATGAGTCAACTCTTCGCATGAGATGGCCAAAGTACTGGAGTTTCAGCTTTAGCATCATTCCTTCCAAAGAAATCCCAGGGCTGATCTCCTTCAGAATGGACTGGTTAGATTTCCTTGCAGTCCAAGGGACTCTCAAGAGTCTTCTCCAACACCACAGTTCAAAAGCATCAATTCTTCGGTGCTCAGCCTTCTTCACAGTCCAACTCTCACATCCATATATGACCACAGGAAAAACCATAGCCTTGACTAGACGAAACTTTGTTGGCAAAGTAATGTCTCTGCTTTTGAATATGCTCTCTAGGTTGGACATAACTTTCCTATGTATATGTTACTATGTCCCAAAGTCCTAATTTATCCCTCCCTGCCCTTTCCCTTTTGGTAGCCACAAGTCTGTTTCCTATGGTTGTGGGTCTATTATATTATTTTATTGATATTGTTATTAACAATAATGTTAAACGTCATATTCAATTGGAAGTACAGTGGTACCTTCCTTCCTGCGTTGCCATGGAGGCTCCTAATGCCTGGAAAGCATCAAGCACAGTGCCTGGCACGGGGTGACCGCTGTACTGTGCTTAGTTTCTCAGTCGTGTCCGACTCTGCGACTCCATGGACTGTAGCCCGCCAGGCTCCTCTGTCCATGGGGATTCTCCAGGCAAGAATACTGGAGTGGGTTGCCATGCCCTTTTCCAGTGGATCTTCCCCACCCAGGAATCAAACTGGGGTCTCCTGCATTGCAGGTGGATTCTTTACCAGCTGAGCTACCAGGGAAGCCCTAACTGCTGTGTAGGGCATCTTATTATTATTAAACTCGAAGGACTCTATTCTATTTCTCACCAAGTCATTCTGAAAAGGTGTGAAAATCAGCTATATAAAGTGCTCCCTTTAGATTGCTTTCTGTCAGTCTGGCTAAAAAAGTCATAAAAAAGCAGCTACCAGTGTGAGATAGGAGGGACTTTCCCCACAAGCTCAGGGGAGGTGTTCCTGGGAACAGGTGAGCCAGAGAACAGGAAACACCTTGCCCTTTTCTCCCTCTTCTTTGTCTTTTTTTCTGTGAGAGAAGGAAGGTAACAGCAATTGAGTGAAACGCTGTAGGACTGAGTGGGCGACTGGGTCCTCAGAGCTTTCTGAGGTGTTCCAAGGTCAGAGTCACTGTGTTGTGTCCTGTGCTAAAGTGTTTCAAGCAGCGAGGGTCTCCGAGGGAAAGCGGACAGGGATAGGAAACAATTACCAGGAAAGAAGAAGCTTCCACCAGGTACAAGGAATGGATTCAGTTTCTGGAATCATCAGCTCCTACTTTAAAGTTAGGAGAAAAACATCGCCCATGATAAAACACAACAGAACGTGCTGAAAGGCAAGCTCAAGGAGTCGGGGGGAATCTACCTCTCTGATACACAAATCTGACTTTGTCTGAGTGATTAACATGCCTGTAACATGGCTATACTTGCCCTGCATGCCTGATGTTTGCGTAGAAGTCTCCAGCCAAGTGCTCCATCATTGCTGCCCCGTTTATCCCTGCAGACTGATGGGGGCCAGAGTCACGGGCGGCGAAATGAAGAGTGAACTCACCAAAGTCCACTTCTCATTAGGCACCCGGGGGAGGCCTTCTTCCTGCGTGAGTCTCACAAGAGGAGGAACAGTTGAAATGATCTATTGTCTTTATATCCTGATTTGTCTCAGTTTCAAGCCAGAACCCCTCCTCCAGACACCACCCTTGAAAAACCAAAGTGAAGGAGAAGCAAGGAGAGATGCCAAGGTTGAACTGTAGCTTTTTTTTTTTTTTTAAGGTTCTCACAAGGGAATGGTCCCACCATTTGCAATCAGATAAGGGGCATTATCTGGATAATAAAAGGCAATTGAGAATCTAAATGAAAAATCTAATGCTTTTCATGCTGATTTATTTTAGATTAGAAAAAGTTAAACCAGATGTAAACATGAAGAGATGAAGCGTGAAGAGGGAATCGTGGCAGAGTGATAAATCTCAGTTTTGAGTTATTATAGGTGCAGGGTTGCATTAACCAGAAGACACACCGTTGATCCATACACTGCTCCGACATTAATTATTGTTGCAGAAGAGAGTTCAGAAGATTGAACACAGACATGCAGCGCTGGCGAAGATCAATCGTGTCTAAATTAGCCATGAAGAGTGCACGCTAGACCCAAAGAGGTTGCATTAACCCATTGGTGGTCCAACCTGGAACCGTCTACGCCTTGTGCTTGTTATCTGCCCTTTAGTGGGACATCCCGCATCCTCAGGAGAAGGCACTGGGATACTGAGAAGAAAGGGTCCTCTTTTTGGTTTTCTGTTGGTAGACTCCAACCAATGTCTACCTTTATCCTAAAAAGAAGATAGGATAAAAGTATCCTATCTTTATCCTAAGATAGGATATCTTAGGTTATCCTGGCATCTTGCCAGCCAAATCCACCCGTGATCTTTGACAACTTGGGATATAAGTAGTTTCAGACTCTCCTGTGTTTTCTCTGCCAAGCCGGCAGGTGTTCAGAAGAGGCAGAGTGGAGCTGGGGTTCTATGTAGTCCTGGAAACTCCTGTTTTCTCCTCTGTTTTCTTTCTTGGGATCTATGAAGTTTCAGTCTCTGTTTTAGTTGCTCAATGCTTCACAAAACCCGTGAATCATCTCTAACTACCTCCCCACCTCTATACACACACACACACACACACTCACACACACTTCTATGGGGAATGCTGAGAACATGACATTCTAGTTGTTTTGAATCTGGCATTTAGTAGCTCCTTGAATTACCAAATCTTTCCACACCCCAGAGTTCATGTCTAATATAAGCAGAGATAACATATGTCTTATGGCAACTGCATGAGGGGCATTTGGAAAACACTATCCCAGGGACGGTTAAGTTTATTAAATGTCTGTGGTCACCATCTACAGTCTTCTCCATCCAAAACTCTTGGGGACAAACGTAAGTCAATAGTAACCTTTCAATTTTATTTCAGAAAGATGATCCTGCATAAAATTCCCAATGGAATCTGAGTAGCACCCCATAATTAAGCTAATTGATGTTTCTCCAATAAAAATATATGAGTATTCGTGTTAAATGAAATAAATTAACATTATAAATAGCCCCGGGTTAGTTCAGGTAAGGTTTTGCTGTCAAGATTAGTTTTCTATAAACTCAGAGAGAAAAAGTCTCAGATTTCAGAGCTTCAGGGATTTTAGAATTGGACATCAGGGATTATGGGTTCATAGTGAGTACTCCAATGTCTTGAAGGGAAAGTCAGTAAACTGCAAATCCAGCAAAAGACAATAATATATTTGTTCCTTAGAGCACAGATATTATGGTAGGACTTTGGAGGAGTGAGTGAGAAAACATGGAAGTTGTTTTGTCGAGTATTTAGTCTCACATAAGTGGAAGTCTCCAGTATTATAGTACCCACGTTGTTCAAATCAACTTCAGGCTCCCAGGGGAACTCATAGATCTATCTGTGGTCAGTGTGATCAGTATCCGAGCTGGTGTCAGGTGTGATCCCAGAATTTCTGCTGGTAGGTGGGACTCCACAGGAGGCAGGTGATGAGATGAGGAGGAAGAACTCCAGACCAGGCTCAGAGGGGCTGTGTGGATGCCAGAGCCACCGCAGTCCCGCTCCCGGGCA
Source organism: Bubalus kerabau (assembly GCF_029407905.1). Classification (NCBI taxonomy): domain Eukaryota; kingdom Metazoa; phylum Chordata; class Mammalia; order Artiodactyla; family Bovidae; genus Bubalus; species Bubalus kerabau. The sequence continues at coordinate 48,406,698 of NC_073645.1, read as the reverse complement.
CTCATGTCTCGTACTCTCTCTGGGTCTTGGTTTCTCTGTGTGAAAAAACACCAGTGTGTGTTCTGGCAGCTTCTCAGGGACTTTGGAGAGTCCAGATGAGGTGATGTGCATGAAGGAGATTTGCAGACTGGAGCATTTCCTATGATTGTGAGAAACCGTGATTCTTTTAATGTGCTTGATCCTGGTCATAGTTTTTTACTTTCAAGGAGTCATTCTAATTGCTGGGTTCTAGTCTGGGCTTCTTCACTTGATTACTCAGTGTGTGTGACTTTGGGCAATTTATTTCCCCTTTGTGTGCCTTAATTTCCACCTTTGCAAAATTGAGATAGTAATTATATTTCTCTCACCAAACTGTCTTAGGATCCAATGAGTTAATTGCCTGGCATGCGATGAGCTCTCAGCTCCACCTGTGACCCCAGGCTTGAGGCAGGCTCAGCAGCCTGTGGGAACAGAGGTGACAAAGAGACCTTGAATCTCTCCCCCGTTGGGTGTCTTTGATAAATTACTGTTGCCGTTCACTAAATAACACACTGTTGGCTTCAAAGACCTAAAGGAGATAAACTCTTGAATGGACTGAGCGAGGAGTCACTCAGTGATCACTCCTGTTGGATCCTTATCTGACAGCATGTATAAAACTTAACTCAAAATGGGTCAAAGAGCTAAAACCATAAACTCTTAGAGGAAAACAGGGCGAGACCTTCAAGACATGGGATTTAGCAATGATTTCTTGAACATACCTCCAAAAAGCATAATTAACAAAAGGAAAAATAGGCAAACTGGGCTTTATGAAGACTTTAAAATTTTGTGCATGATATCAACATAGTAAAAGGGCAACCTGCAGAATGGGAGGAAATAGTTGTAAATCATATGTCTGATGAGAGAATGATATCCAGAATATGTAGAGAACACCTAAAACTCAAGAATAAATAAACAATCAGTTCAAATATGGGCAAAGACTTGGATAAGGATTTCGCCAAAGAAGACATCTAAATGGCCAATAAGCACAAGAAAAGATGGCTGAGCATTAATAATCATTAGAGAAAATGCAAAGAAAAACTGCAATGTGATACTACTTCACACCTGTTTGAATGGTACTATGGGGGAAAAAAGCCTGAAAATAATAATTGTTGGTGAGGGTGTGGGAGACATTAGAATGCTTATGCATTGTTGATGGGAGTGAAAATGGTACAGCCTCTGCAAATAACAGGATGTTTGTTCCTCAAAAATTAAAAATAAAATTGTCATATGATTCAGTAATTCCACTCCTGGGTACATATCAAAAAGAATTGAAAGCAAAATCTCAAAGAGATATTTTTACAGCATTATTCACAGTAGTTAAAACATGGAAGCAACTAAAGTGTGTCTGTTGACAGATGAACAAACAAGCAGAATGTAGTGTTTATGTGCAATGGAGTATCATTCAATCTTAGAAAAGAAGGGCAAGCTTATGGTTACCAAGAGGGAAGCAAGGGAGGGATAAATTGGGAGATAGGGATTGATATATACACACTACTACATATAAAATAGATAACTAATAAAAACTTACTCTATAGCACGGGGAGCTTACTCGATACTCTGTAATGACCTATATGGGAAAAGAGTCTAAAAAAGAATGGATATATGGATATGTATAACTGGTTCACTTTGCTGTATCCCTGAAACTAATAAACATTGTAAACCAACTATACCCCAATAAAATTAATTTAAAAAAGAGGAAAGTTTTGACATAGTGTTCAACATGGATAAACCTTGAGGACATTATGCTGAGTGAGATAATCAAGTCACAAAAGGATAACTACTATATGATTCCACTTGCATGAGGTACTTAGACGAGCCGTCCAGACAAAGAGGTTGCCACAGGCTGGGGGCTGGGGGAAGGGAGAGTTATTGTTTACATTGGTGTAGAGTTTCAGCTTTATAAGATTAAGAGAATCGTGGAGCTACATGTTGGTGATGGTCATACAACAATGTGAGTGTATTTAACACCAGTAAACTGTACACTTAAGAATGGTTATGATGCTAAGTTTTGTATGGGGTGGGTTTAACCACAATAAAGGGAATTAAAAAAATATATGTATCGCATGTTAGACTTGGTAAAATCAATCGCAAAACGTTGTACCTTACATAAAGAAAGAAACAAAGAAAGTGAAGTTGCTCAGTCGTGTCCGACTCTTTGCGACCCCATGGACTGTAGCCTATCAGGCTCCTCCATCCATGGGATTTTCCAGGCAAGAGTGCTGGAATGGATTGCCATTCCCTTCATCTTCCTGAGCCAGGAATCGAACCAGGGTCTCCCACATTGCAGGCAGACACTTTACCATCTGAGCCACCAGGGAAGCACCTTACATAGGCAATAGGTGATTTCAGCTTACGCGTCAAGGTTCCAGAGACAAGGCTGTACTGTAACGTGTACACAAGACGAAGCTTTAACACAGAACTGAACATAAGGCGCTGACTCTCCTTGTTCAGAAATCACCAAAGCCTCCCCATCATTTAGGAAATAATATCCAAATTGGCATAGCATTCAAGGTCGCCATGATACATTGTTATGTCTGCAGGTGTGGAGTCTGTAGTATGGATTTTGAGCATTGTTATAATGTTAACGGACACATTAACATACATGCTCTGAGCTACAGAGCCAGTCGCTGCCTTAGGAAATTTTAGATCCGTCCCAGTATTCTGTCATGATGAATCACACGGCAGAAATGTCCTCTGTGAGTATGACTTTATATATATAGAGATTTTTTTCTTTTTATTGAAGTATAGTTGATTTATAATGTCCTACTTACAAGTGTATAGCAAAATGATTCAGTTACACACGCATATAAATATATGTATTCTTTTTCTATATTCTCTTCCATTATAGATTATTAGAAGACATTGAATATAGTTCCCTGTGCTATTCTTGCTGGGTATCTATTTTATGTATGGTAGTGTTTATGTTTTAATCCCAAACTTGCAAATTTATCCCCCCCCCCAATTCTATTTGGAATTCATTAGGAATCCAAGGGTTTTAAACTGGGGAGGGACGTGACCAAATTTGCTTTATCGCATGACTGGCGATACTGTGGAGGGAGAAGGCTGCTGGAACATTGTGATCTTGGCAAGAATTCTGAGGCTTCCTTGGAGGTGGTGGGGAGAGGGAGGAGGAGATGTTGATGAAGAGAGGGAGGCGGAGACGCACTGAGAAGATATGCAGGAATCTACCTGCCCAGGGGCAGGGGTACAGGACGTCCGCTGCAGCCGGCCTGCCCGGGCCGGGGCAGCACATCCTCAAGTTCCAGGGTCTTAGGTCAGAGTGGCTGAGGCCAGGCGGTGCTGAGCTGAGGCCTCCAGTGGGATGGGGAGTGTGGCCATCTGCTTCAATATGGCTTGGGGCAAGCAGGAAGGGGGAAGGAGAAAGGTAGCATGTGTTTCTGGAGGGAGATTTTTGGTTTCATTCTTCAGCTGAGACTGAAGAATTTTGGAGGAATCTAAAATATGATACAAATGAACTCATTTACAAAACAGAGACAGACTCACAGACATAGAAAACACACTGATGATTACCAAAGGGGAGAGGCGTGGGGGAAAGGGATAAATTAGAAGTTGGGGATTACAAACTACTGTATGCAAAAGAGATATACTACAAGGTCTTGCTGTATGGCACAGGGAACCATATTCCATATTCCATAATAAACCATAGGACTTCCCTGGTGGCTCAGATGGTAAAGCATTTGTCTACAATGCGGGAGACCCGGGTTCGAGCCCTGGGTTGGGAAGATCCCCTGGAGAAGGAAATGGCAATCCACTCCAGTACTATTGCTTGGAAAATCCCATGGACAGAGGAGCCTGGTAGGCTACAGTCCATGGGGTCGCAAAGAGTCGGACACGACTGAGCGACTTCACTTTCACTTTTCTTTCACATAATAAACCATAATGGAAAAGAATATGATAAAAGAATGCACACACACACACACATATATGTGTAGTCACAGGGAAGCCCCTGGAGAAGGAAATGGCAATCCATTCCAGTGTTCTTGCCTGGAAAACTCCGTGGACAGAGGAGCCTGGTGGGCTACAGTCCAAGGGGTCGCAAGGAGTCGGACACGACTGAGCGACTAACACTACCAAGAAGGCTATATATATGTATGTATGGACCTCCCTGGGCTCAGTGGTAAAGAATCCGTCTGCCAATGCAGGAGACACGGGTTTGATCCCTGATTTGAGAAGATCCCCTGGAGAAGGAAATGGCAACCCACTCTAGTATCCTTAACTGAGAAATTCTATGGACAGAAGAACCTGGTGGGCTACAGTCCATGGGGTCACAGAAGAGCTGGACATGATTTAGTGACTCCAAATTTAATGAATTCCAAATTTAGTGATTCCAAACAACAATATATACATGCACACACATACACACGTATAACTGAATCACTTTGCTATATACTCCTGAAACTAACGCTATACTGTAAATCAACTGTACTTCAACTAAAAAATAAAATAAAAAAGCAAAGTTTGGATGTGGTTAAAAGTGTTGAGGAGGGCAAAAGTTGAAATTGAAGAGGACGAGGGAAACCCTTGATGGTGCACGAGATCCGAGGAGACAGGACAGTGGATTCTAAAGGCTTCTGTGCAACTTAAGTTGGAGAAGAAGCTTTGCTTTTGCTAATTAACTGATTGATTAGTTCTCCCATCCTTTTGTAAAATAAATATTTATTGAGAACCCACTTTGTGTCTGTCCCTATACTAGGAGCTGAGAATACACCAGCAGGTGAGGGAAACATAATTTTATTCTCAGAAGGCTTAGAGTCTACGGGAGAAGCAGGCATTGGTTGTGGATTCATAAAAGTCGATGTGTGCTTACAAAGCAAGCTGAGTGCTCTGAAGGAAAAGGATGCTCCTGTAAGAGCTTGCAGATCAGAAACTGAGTTTTCAGTGCTGTGTCTGGAGAGACACACGAGCAGGTCATGTGAACAGGATCCAGAGGACAGGACCAGGGAAAGACTACGCTGTGCAGATGGAAGGACAGGGGTGAAGGACCCGTGGCGTGGGAGAGGATTTGATTCAGGGGGAGGAGGGAAGCTCACACGGCTCGCCTGGCCAGGATGCACAGAAACCAGTGGGGGTGGACCACAGAGGGTTCTTCTGATGCTCTGTTCTAAGGGCAGTGGAAAGTGCTGCCTTCTGTATGAAGGGATTTCAAAGAGCAACCCCTGGAAAGTGTAGCCAAAGCCGCGTGTGTCCAGGACGTCGCTGGTGGACTGAGACCTGGGGTCAGATGATGACTGAGGCTCCTGAATCACCCTGCTATTGGGAATTCTTGGGTTTGTAATGCCCGAGCCTGTGCAACAAAGTTCCAGACTTCGGAGGAGCCAGGCATTTACAGAGGGCTGTGTGGCTGAGCCAGCTTGTTGTCCACTGCCAGCCACTTAGACCTGGGTGAGACAGAAGTTGCGATGGGTTGGAACCAGCACACTTCAGAACCTGTAACTTCACAGACTTGGGGCTGGGCTCTCGATCAGGGTCACGTGGCACACAGGGGGCTTGCTGGGCAGACCTGATTCTGAGTCAGGTCTCAGGGTAGCAAGACTTGCAAGACTTGATGGAGTTACTTTCAAAAATACACAGAAAACTCTTTCTTAAGAGAACCATATGAGACAATGATGCTAGAGAGAGGAAGCTTAAAATCTCTGCAGGGCCAGAGTCACTCTACACCCCTCCCCGCACAGATTGGTGTGTTTGAAGCAGCGGAGAGGGAGCTCAATTCTTCTGCTTGGGCTTTAAATGGCTTTCCATCCTCATGTCTACTGTACTGCACTTTTATTTCCTTTCTAAAAAGTTTTATTGTGTGTTTCATATGACATGTCTATGCCAAGTTTGAGAAAAGGACATATGCAAATGTGATGGTTATATAAGCACACCAAATACAGTCAAAGAGCCAAATAATAATACTGTGTAATAATCACAGTAACAGTATTTCTTTTTGTTTTAAAAACTTAAAAATTTTTTTCATTTTGAAAAATTCTTTATTGAAATACAGTTGATTTGCAGTATTGCATTGCTTTCAGGTATGTAGCAAAGTGATTCAATTATATATGTATGTGTGTATATATATACATATATATATGTGTGTATATATATATATATATATATATATACTTTTTTAGATTCTCTTCCATTACAGGTTATTACAAGATACTAAGTAGAGCTCCCTGTGCTATACAGTAGATCCTTATCAGTTATCTATTTTATATACACTAGTGTATCTGTTAATCCCAAACACCTAATTAATTCTTCCCCACTTCCCCTTTGGTAACCATAGTTGGTTTTCTATGTCTGTGAGTCTATTTCTGTTTTATAAATAAGTTCATTTGTATAATCCTTTTTAAATTTCATATATAAGCAGTATTGTACCATATTTCTCTGTTTGACTTACTTCATTCAGTATGATAATCTCTAGGTCCATCCATGTTGCTGCAAAATGGCATTCCTTCTTTCTTTTTTATGGCTAATATATTCCATTAAAAAGAAAGAAACCACATCTTCTTTATCCATTCCTCTGTCAATGGGCGCTTAGATTGCTTTCCTGTCTTGGCTATTATGAAGTGTTGCTATGAACTTTGGGATCTGTCTTTTCGAATTATAACACTAGCAGTGTTTGGAACATGCTGGCTAAAAGCTCGAAATGCTTTGGGTCTGACAAGCCTGGTCTGAATCCTGGCTGTGTCGCCAGGTACCCGGTGGGGGACCTTAGCAATAGCTTTCTCAGCTGCCACAGCAGGGCTGAGAGCAACATATCTTTCTAACAGTTGTAATAATTCAATGGGATGTTGTATGGAAAACACAGACCACAGCACCAGCCCATGTGAAACCTCAATAACCATCAGCAGTTCTTCTTATGCTTATTACAATTAATAATCACATTGCCAATAGTCAGTGGCTGAGTTAGGCTCAAGGAAGAGCCTGGACAGTGTCAGAAAACGCTGTGTAACTACTTAATCCTCCCTATCTTGGCCCAGCCGCAGTCCGGTGCTGCCCTAATCTTTCTCTTTCTCTGTGAATTCTCAGAGGCCAGGCTCCTGCTTGGACCAGAAGAATCATTTGCCTGCAGTTTCCCGTCTGCAGTCTCCAAACTTATGGCCCAGATGCTGGGCATGTGAAGAGGCCAAAAAAGGGATGTGAATACATGGAGAAGCTTAACCACACCCTGGGACTAAGCAGCTAACTGGGTTCAGAATGAGAGGCCTATCCAGCCTCTTAGGCCCAGGATAAGATCACAGTCAGAGGGGGGCAGTTTGAAGAGTTATTCTTCAGTTTTGGGGAAAGGTTATTAGATATTTAGAAGGATGCTGAGCACAAAGGGAGGTCCCATGAGGAGCAGGCGCTCTGGAGTCTGATTAGAGGTTTATAAACTAGAACTGAAAGACTCACAGCCAAGTGCTTTCAGAATAAACTTATACACCTTTGTCTTTTGGCAGAGAAGTCAGCATCACGATCAAGCCTGCAGACGGCAGACTGCTTTTGTATACATTAATCGTATTTTCATTGGGCCTTGAAGGCTAATTCCTGAAATTCGATGGCTCATGATTAATCAATTTATCAATATTTATTGAATGTCCTATTTTAGCTCAACACCCGTTCAGCGCTATGCTGGGAGAGAAAAGAAATATGAGATGTGGTTGTTTGATCTACTAGCAAAATCCATGTTCACTGATTAGTTTTTTTCCCTCCCTGCTTCCTCCCTGTGCATTTTGCAATCATCAGAAACCCACCCTTTACTTACTCATAAAAATTAACTTATTTCTAAAACAGAAAGAGACTCACAGACATAGAAAACCAATTTATGGTTACCCAAAAGGAAAGCAGGGAAGGATAATTTAGGAGTTTGGGATTAACATATATACATTACTCCATATAGAACAGATAATCAGCAAGGACCTACTGTATAGCACAGGAAACTATACTCAATATTTTGTAATAATCTGTAAGGGAAAATAATCTGAAAAAGATATGTATGTATACGTATACATATAATAAAATAAGTAAAGTCGGTCAGTCGTGTCCTACTCTTTGCGACCCCGTGGACTGTAGCCTACCAGGCTTCTCTGTCCATGGGATTCTCCAGGCAAAAATACTGGAGTGGGTTACCATTTCCTTCTCCAATACATATAATACATATATATATAAAAAGATATGTATATGTATCTATATATCAGTTCAGTTCAGTTGCTCAGTTGTGTCCAAACTCATGTTCATCCAGTTGGTGATGCCATCCACCCATCTCATCCTCTATCGGCCCTTTCTCCTGCCTTCAATCTTTCCTGGCATCAGGGTCTTTTCCAATGAGTCAGTTCACATCCACATATATATGTGTGTGAATATATGCGCTGTGCTTAGTCCCTCAATCATGTCCGATTCTTTGCAACCCCATGGACTGTAGCCCGCCAGGCTCCTCTGTCCATGGGGATTCTCCAGGCAGGAACACTGGAGTCGGTTGCTGTGCCCTCCTCCTGTGAATATACATACATGCATGTGTAACTGGATCACTGTGCTGTCCACCCGAAACTAACACAAAATTATAAGTCAACTATGACTTAAATAAAAATAAAAATGCTTTTCTTCTATACTCAGAAAAACCACAAGCAGGAAAAAAAGACAAATATCTTTTTTTTCACTGGCAGAATTAACACAGAAGAAAATGGAAATAAGTATGTTCATTACAATCTGTAGTTCTTTTTGGGAGAAAGGAGAGATTCTAGGGATATTTCTTGATTTTTTTTTAAATAGTAATATACATTATTGAAGATTATATATCTGGCAAATAAGAATATAAAACTGAAAAGATTTCTGTTTATCTTCCAGATCCACAGTCGGCTCTTCTCATCCCTGAGAGATCACTCTGCCTGGGAAAGAAAGGAGAGTCTTTCAAATGCAGGTAAAGAACTCGCCCCTGACCGGGTGGCACTCTCTCCAAGCCTCTATTTGTTCTCTCTCGCCTTTATTTTTATTAATAATGAAATGTGCTTTGGAGCCCAGCCTCCCCGCCAACATTAAATGAGAGCTCAGCCACTCCGACAAGATTTGAAGCTGATTTGAATTTCCAAACACACAAGCTTTTAGGCTGGCAGTCTCTGAAAAAACAAACAATGCAGAAGAAATATCAGTTGCCTTAGGTAGTGCCTTCAGAAGCCGAGATTACCCCAGATCACTGAGCGTGCGAGGGGGTTAGGCCAGTGTGGAGCATGGTTCTGGCAAGAATGAATAATGGGAAAAATACAGAATCTTCTCAGAACTGGAGAGGGTGCAATTTAAATATAGGCACAGTATCCATGCACTCATAAATCATTTTTTTATGGAGCATCAATTCATAGGCACTCAACTGTAGAAACACTAGGTGGGATGACTCCAGTCCCTAACTCTGTTAAGTTTGTTAATGTAAATGGCACGCAAATAAGATTTCTTACTCCCTTTCACGAGAGAAGTCACGTGGGTATAAGTCAAATTTCCAATGGTCTTGTAATAAGACTGCTGGGTTAATAGAATATTTCAATTCAGAGACTCTAGCAAGAATAACGGAGAAGGCGATGGCCCCCCACTCCAGTACTCTTGCCTGGAAAATCCCATGGATGGAGGAGCCTGGTAGGCTGCAGTCCATGGGGTCGCGAAGAGTTGGACATGACTGAGCGACTTCACTTTCACTTTTCACCTTCATGCATTGGAGAAGGAAATGGCAACCCACTCCAGTGTTCTTGCCTGGAGAATCCCAGGGACGGGGAAGCCTGGTGGGCTGCTGTGTATGGGGTCGCACAGATTTTGGACACTACTGAAGCGACTTAGCAGCAGCAAGAATAAATTCTGAGAGAATTGTTTTTCATGTGGCAAATTTAATTTTTAATCTCCACTTGAATTTTAGGTGGTAAGTGTGGCCTATGAGTTGGTATAAATGTCTGTGTATGTGATCACACACATTTGTAGCTTCTCTTTTCATTACCCCTCACTGCCTGCCTGTATCAAAGGTATCAGAATCTGAAATCCTTTCCTTAACTGACACAGTCAACCCAAGACAAAAATATTATTTGAAAGGAGCTTTCCTAGGTAATCCTCCTGGAGCCCCCAAAGCATGGCTTATAAGCTTATTCTTTAGTAGTGGCAGCTATTTAGTGCAGATCCTTCAAAAACCTAACCAGAGATTGCCTGTAGTAAGAATGTGAATCCACGGATAGAAGCTTCTGCTGGGGTGGGTGGCAGGCTTGGGAAGCACGCTGGCTCCCACCACGCCACGGGGAGTCTGGGAGTCGCCACGTTTCCATGGGGCACTCAGAGGTGCCTGGGAGGACAGTCAGACCCAGGTGCCTCTCACAGGTGCGTCCGTCTGTTTTTCCTGAGGACTAGGTCACCTAAAGGGGCTTCCCAGGTGGCGCTAGTGGTAAAGAACCTGCCTGCCAACGCAGGAGACATAAGAGACTCGAGTTCGATCCCAGGATCAGGAAGATCCCCTGGAGGAGGGCATGGCAACCCACTCCAGTATTCTTGGTTGGAGGAGCCCATGGACAGAGGAGCCTGGCAGGCTACAGTCCACAGAGTTGCAAAGAGTCGGACACGACTGAAGCAACTGAGCACGGCATGGCAGGTTGCCTAAAACACGCATGTTCTCGCTTTGCTGACAAGCATAGCCTGCTCATGAGGCAATCAGCAGTTTAATGGTTTAGAAGCAAGTACCAGTTGGCCCTGAGGCCAGAGGTGAATAGTCAAGGCTGTGGAGAACGTGCCCAAACAAGCCTGGGTGAGGAGAGAGATGCATGTCTCCTGTATTTCTTTGTTTCCTCTTAGATCTATCTATATTTTCAAAGTTCTCATTCTGGAAGAATACATTAGAAGCAGTCTTAAAACTTGGGTATTCAGGCAGAAGCCGAGGAGTTGCTGAAGAAAGAATCACTCATGACACTTGTTCAGAGGGTCTGCGACAGTGGGGTCTTCCAGGAGGGGAGAGAGATTTGACTCAACTCCAGGTACAAGGAAAAGTGGGAATTGACAGCCAAGGAGAAGGGAGGGGGTCAGGAGATGGAAGATCTCTGAGGAGGAAATGCCAGGAGTAGGGAGGATTTTGGCTAAAGTGACTTGACAGGTGAGGGAAGAGGAATTGGATCAGATATCAAGGGCGGGGGATGTCCTCTAGACTCACCCAGCGGGATTCTTGCTAAAACTGCAGTAAGTGGGCCAAGGACAGACCTCAGGAGCATGGCCTAGTCAGGACTTCTCAGAGGAGAACTCAGAGGAGACCAGCTCAGGTCAGGGCGAGTCTCTGCTGGAGTCAGTGGCTGTGTGGGTACCGCATGCGGTTGGGAGTTGACTCTGTGAGGGGACACTCATGCCCTCTGTGTCTTCCCACAAGGTCGTTTCCCTCTGTTAAAGAGAAGCTGCACGGGACACTGGTGGAAAGTGGGAAGACGGGTTTTATGTGAGCTACTGCAGCAGGGGAGAGGGACGCCCAGGCGGCTCAGCAGTAAAGAATCCGCCTGCCAATTCAGGAGACATGGGAGATACAGTAACTGGATCTAACTCTTGCAGCCTGTGTCTTTGAGTTAAATCCTCAGGCTCGAGCCTGAGTTGGTCATCTCAGGTCAGGAGGCAAGGTCAGATGTTAGAAACCTGGCTTCTGGGCATCCAGCCTTATAGGTACCTGGCTCACAGTGGGGCAGGTCTCCTGGAAGGAGTCCACAGGCCAAGCTGATGTCCTAAAGGCATAGGTAGGCCCATGGAATCTCAAGGTTGAGAGGGGTCATCGAGGTTGCTTTGTCCAACTTCTTCCTGATGTCTGACAATTGAAACCCTTCCCACTCCTTCCCACATGGGAGTGAGAAACTCTCTGAAGAGTAGGTCCAGCATACAGTGAGCCCCAAGGCCAGGAGACTCACTCTACTTGAAGGTACCTCTAGGCTTGCTTGGGCTTCCCAGGTGGCGCTAGTGGTAAAGAACCTGCCTGCCAATGCAGGAGACACAGGAAACATGAGTTTGATCCTGGGTTGGGAATATTCCCTGGAGGAGGGCGTGGCAACCCACTCCAGTATTCTTGCCTGGAGAATGCCATGGACAGAGGAGCCAGGCCGGCTACGGTCCACGGGGTCTTATAGAGCTGGGCATAACTGCAGTGACTTAGCATGCATACACACATGACTTGCTCATGCAGCTGGAATTGTTAGAAAGCCTTACGACTGTGCTGAACCAAAACAAACACCTTCCTTCTTTTTTAATCTGTAAGGAGCTGGAATACATGTTCTGATCTGTGTTCTTGGAAGACAACTGCATCGTGCTGTTCCTGGAAGAAGATGGTACAGGTTTGGGCCAGAGCAGGGGCAGAGGATGTTGGAACCACTGGAACACTGGGGAATAGCAGAGTTTATAGGCAGCTGGATAAGGGAGGAGTTAAAGGTGTCTCTGGGCATATAGGGCTCCTATCAGTAGGGTAGGAAATTCAGGAGTCAAGGGCTGGTATTGGTGGGAGGACCCTGGATTTGTGGGGTCTAGATGCTCTGCATGTGAGAGACCATCTCTGCCTAATGTCCAGGAAACAGCTGGAATTTTGGTTTTGAGGTGAAGAGGCAGGTCAGGTTCATCGGTCTTGACGTGATCATTATTTACAGGTGGGTCGCATGAGAATCCGGGAGAAGAGCTGAGATGAATGCAGGAGAAAGGAGAAAGTGGGAAGAGGAGGGCCTTCAAATCCGAGACCCCCAAATGTGGAGCAGGAAGAGGCGCCAACCTGGGAACCCACGCCTGCTGTCAGGCGTTGTTTTTAACTGGAAGTCCAGTGCCAGTGTTGACTTTGTTCCCAATCCATCCTTTATTTATGAAAAAGCTGCTCCACTTCCTTGGGTCTTAGAGACCTGTGGTTTAGGAGTCCCCCATGTCTGCGGGGCGGCTCTAAAACTCAGGGGTGTGGGTGGTCCCCTCTCTTATGGAAGCTGGATCAAATGGAGTTCAGAGGGCTTGTGCAGGAAACTGAAGTGAATGTCATCTCTGAGCTTCCGTTTTTGTTTCCTTCATTTGCACAGTGCAACTCTTCACTGTCTCGGTCACTGGAAATACCAGGACTGGGGAGGGCAGGAGCCGATTTCTTATGGTAAAGTTGTTGTCTTGGCAAGGCCTTTTGAAATCTGTGGGTCTGGGTAAAATTTCAGTTTACTATGATTAATAAGATCTGAACACTAAAGGAGAAAAAAAAAATGTAAGAAGGATGACTATTTCTGCCCAAACTCATGTCTGTTTTCAAAATCAGTGGAAGGCAGGAAGTCCCTTTCAAATTTCCATTTTGTGTGATATAAAAAGATTCCATTTCCTGGTTCTCCATCACCGTGCTACCTGTCTATGAGACTGCTTTCTCTGAGGACATAGAAAAGATGGAGAGAATCAGGTGCCCACTTAAGCCTTTTTTGGGAGAATCAATTATAGGAAATATGTGATGAAGGTCACCGGGAAGTTTTCATTATTAATTCACTTGGCTTAGGAAGGAAGGTGGGACGGCATGAAATTTTCTCCCTCCTGATCAATTAAGCCCGACCTTTAAAACTGGCAGTATTTAAAGGGTGGGTTTTTGATGGATGAGTGGAATGAAATGATTATATTTCCACTTAAAACTTGAGGGTTATTGTTCCTTTATTCCAGCTTTTGTAAGAGCAGTGGTTTTCTTCCTTCATAATCAAAGTTTCCATTTTAGTTCATAGCATCAAACGGTTTCCCCAATAAAACATACCCTTTACCATGCTTTGAGGAAAGGTTCTTCCATTACATCTTAAAAACCACCCCGGATCTGATGTGAGCTGTGTTTCTTTCCCGTCTTGTGATCTGAAATGCAGTTTCTCTATGAACATAGAAGGGACATCACATTTTTATTTATTTATTTTAATCAAAGTGTAGTTGATTTTAGGGCTTCCCTGGTAGCTCTGTTGTGTTAGTTTCTGCTGTATAGCAAAGTGATTCAGTTTTATATACATACATGTATATATATGTATATACACACACACCACATATTCTTTTTCATATTATTTTCCATTATGATTTATTACAGGATGTTGAATATAGGTCCTTGTTGTTTATTTATTTTATATATAGTAGTTTGTATCTGCTAATCCCAAACTGCTCTTTAAAAATTTACTTTTTATTGAAGAAAAATTTTGAAATATAGTTGATTTACAGTGTTGTATTGGTTTCAGGTGTACAGTGAAGTGATTCAGTTATATATATAAATATTTATAGTCTTCTTTCACATTCTCTTCCATTATAGGTTATTAAAGATACTGAGTAGAGTTCCCTGTGCTATGCTATATACCTCCCTATATAAGTAGGTCCTTGCCAGATTTTTATTTTATATGTAGGAGTGTATATCTGTTCATCTCAAACTCCTAATTTATTCCTCCCCCCTTCCCCTTTGGCAGCCATAAATTTGTTTTCTATGTCTTCAGATCTGTTTCTATTTCATAAATAAGTTCATTTATGCTCAGTTGGTTCAGTCGTGTCCAACTCTTTGCAACCCCAGGGACTGTAGCCCTCCAGGCTTCTCTGGGTTGCCATGCCCTCCTCCAGGGGATCTTACCTGGAGATCCTCACATATCCTGCATTGGCAGGCAGGTTCCCTGGGACACCAAATTTATCTCCTGAAAAACCTGTGGTTTTTTTTTTGCTGTTGTTTGTTTGTTTTTGTTTTGTTTTGTTTTTAATTAGGGCTCTAATGGTTGGAGTAGAAAGATAGGGATAATTTTTTTACAGAGCTGTTTTGATTGCACTACCCTTATCTGCCTTATTGTAGATCCCTCCCTGCCTGTGGGGAGGATCCCTCTATGGAGCAGTGTGTGTAAGAGCATCTTTAACCAAAGCAACCACCCTCCCTGACCTCAGAGAGCCAAGTATACATTCCTTGGCCTGGCATTTGGTGCCGTTTGCCCTCTGACTCTAGTTCACCCTCCTAGATTTTTCTGCAATTGGGTAGCCTTACAGCGCCTGTCTTCAACACTTGCTTGTATCTCTCATTGGCCATGGAAAGACTCTCCTGAAACTGTCTTCTGTGTGTTTTTGTTGAGCAAATCCTTAACCTTTTCAGATTAGTTCCTTGAATCAACTTGCCCCACCCCCAATCTCCCAAAGGCATTTTGTTCTGCCATCCTAGTCTTTCCAGTGTTTCCTTGTTTCCTTTGTAGATTTGTGCTCCCCCCCTCCCCACCCCCCGCCCCTTAAAGACTGTGGGCTCGGAGAACGGGAACCTTGTCCCCCTCATCCATGTTCCCAAGTTCAGGGACAGGCTCATGAACGTGGGCCAGTTGTTCACTAGGTTGAGTGGCATTGTATGTACCAAGGAGCCCCACAGGGAGCCAACTGCACCCAGGGATCCCACTTGCCCCTCTCAGGAAGCCCGCAGAGCAGGCTGGGAGTCGGGTCACGTGACAGCCATGGCAGAGAAAGCTTCTGTCTTTGGATTTTTCTGAAATTCTTGCAAGAGCTTCATATGACAGGCAACTGTCCTGTAACTCAGCTACCTTTGTTGAGAGGGGACAGCCTTCCACCTCAGTGGCTCCTTTCTGCTTTTCCCCACTTAGCCTCCACACTGTTCTGCAAGAGTTGTGGTTGTTTTGTTGCTAAGTTATGTCGGACTCTTTGCAATCCCATGGACTGTGACCGCTTAGGTTCCTCTGCAAGAGGGAGGTGGGAAAAAGCAGCACAACCCCTGATCCCCAGAGAAGAAAGGACATTTATTCCTGCTTTCTGATCAAGATATAAAGAGACACGTTTGGGTCTGTTGTGCCAACTTGTGTAGGACATTATTGGAAAGAAAATAGACCAAGTTGCTTTTGTCACAGGGGCATGTGATGGTTCCTGTTCGTTCTCTGATGAATAACCATTACTCTCACACCTCCTCCTCAATTCTGTTTAGAGGCTGCCTGGGTCTTGACCCTCAATTTTGCTGCAATCACCCATAAATAGTGCAATAAGCAACTTTTCCACCCTGTATGAGTTTCTGCCTCTAGCTTCATCTTTGTACCATTTATGTACCATCTATCATCTTTGTACCATCTCTGTACCATCACCTGGTACATAATCTAATTTTAAAAATAATTGGCAAAATAATGTACTAAGCAAAGAACTCAGTGGAAGATATCCCATTATTGTAGCTTTGTGTCAGAAAGAACTACATCCAGCCAGGTTTAACTGCTTCCTCTCAGAAACATGGATGCTCAGTTACTGCCTATTGTGTACTGAGGAACCGAAGAATCTCATCGAGATCCGATGCTAGGGTGGACATGACAAGGACAGTCCCTGAGGGCCGCTGTCTCATTTTTAGAAAGGTTGAATGAGGCCAGCTACCCTTACTTTAAACTCATTTCCCCCAAACATACATATGAGCCCTCTGGTGACATTCCTGATTCTCTAAGCTCAGAATAGCTGTTCCATTCTCCGAAATGGTGCCACAGCCCATCTGACTGGCCAAGCTGGAACTCTTGGGGTCTTTCTGCGTCTTTCACATTCCCACGTCCAATCCATGGCCACTTCCCTGAGATTCACCTCCTAGTCATCTTTGGGGTCTTCTCCTTCCCATCACTGCTGCCATGTTGGTTGGACTACTGCCCTAGTCCATGCTGTCTGTCTAGTCTGCACCTATAGACAGAGTGAGCTGTTGAGGCCATGTCACTGCCCACCTGAAACCTTTCCATGCCTTTCAGTTGCTCTTATAATAAAGAAAGTTCTTGGTTTCTTTTATCAGTATCTTATAATTTGCACAATAGAGATCTTTTGCCTCCTTCAGTTCATTTCAGTTCAGTTCAGTCGCTCAGTCATGTCCGACTCTTTGCGACCCCATGAATCACAGCACGCCAGGCCTCCCTGTCCATCACCAACTCCAGGAGTTCACTCAAACTCACATCCATCGAGTCGGTGATTCCATCCAGCCATCTCATCCTCTGTCGTCCCCTTCTCCTCCTGCCCCCACTCCCTCCCAGCATCAGAGTCTTTTCCAATGAGTCACCTCTTCACATGAGGTGGCCAAAGTATTGGAGTTTCAGCTTTAGCATCATTCCCTTCAAAGAACACCTAGGACTGATCTTTAGAATGGACTGGTTGGATCTCCTTGCAGTCCAAGGGACTCTCAAGAGTCTCCTCCAACACCACAGTTCAAAATCATCAATTCTTCGGCACTCAGCTTTCTTCACAGTCCAGCTCTCACATCCATACATGACTACGGGAAAAACCATAGCCTAGACTAGACGTACCTTTGTTGGCAAAGTAATGTATCTGCTTTTCAATATGCTATCTAGGTTGGTCATAACTTTCCTTCCAAGAAGTAAGTGTCTTTTAATTTTATAGCTGCAATCACCATCTGCAGTGATTTTGGAGCCCCCCAAAATAAAGTCTGACACTGTTTCCACTGTTTCCCCATCTATTTCCCATGAAGTGATGGGACCGGATGCCATGATCTTCGTTTTCTGAATGTTGAGCTTTAAGCCAACTTTTTTACTTTCCTCTTGCACTTTCATCAAGAGGCTTTTTAGTTCCTCTTCACTTTTTACCATAAGGGTGGTGTCATCTGCATATCTGAGGTTATTGATATTTCTCCCAGCAATCTTGATTCCAGCTTGTGCTTCTTCCAGCCCAGTGTTTCTCATGATGTACTCTACATATAAGTAAAATAAGCAGGGTGACAGTATACAGCCTTGACGTACTCCTTTTCCTATTTGGAACCAGTCTGTTGTTCCATGTCCAGTTCTAACTGTTGCTTCCTGACCTGCATATTTGCCTCCTTAGGTAGGTTTATTCCTTGGTTTTTTATTCTTTTTGATGCAATGGTACAAGGGATTGTTTCCTTAATTTCTCCTTCTGATCTTTCATTGTTAGTGTGTAGAAATGCAACAGATTTCTGTGTATTGATTTTGTACCCTGCAACTTTACCGAAGTTATTGATGAACTCAGGTAGTTTTTTGGTAGCTTCCTTAGGATTTTCTGTATATAATATCATGTCATCTGCAAACAGCGACAGTTTTATTAATTCTTTCCCAATTAAGATTTTATGTCTTTTTCATCTCTGTCTGCTATGGCTAGGACTTCCAAGCTACTTGAATTAAAGTAGCGGGAGTGGGTGTCCTTGTCTTTTTCCTGGTCTCAGAGGAAATGGTTTCACTTTTTCACCATTGAGTATGATGTTAGCTGTGGATTTGTCATTTATGGGCTTTGTTATGTTGAAGTATGACCCCTCTATGGGCTTCCTAGGTGGTGCAGTGGTAAAGAATCCACCTGCCATTGCAGGAGATGCAAGAGATTTGGGTTTGATCCCTGTGTCAGAAAGATCCCCTGCAGTAGGAAATGGCAACCCACCCCAGTATATTTGCCTGGAGAATTCCATGGACACAGGAGCCTGGTGGGCTACAGTCCATGGGGCCACAAAGAGTCAGACATGACTGAGTGACTGAGCACACAACCACACACATGTCCCCTATATGTCCACTTTCTAGAGAGTTTTTTTTAAAAATCATGAATGGATGTTGAATTTTTTATTAAAAAAAGAATCAACCCAGAAAGTTCTTGCTGTGGTCTGAAAGGGGCTGAGGGCACTGGTCCCTGGGCTCTACCACGTCCTCCCCCTCTTTCTGCTGCACCCCTGCTCACCATGAGTCTCCTGCTATGGGATCCTTTTAGGAGCTGATCCCTCTTGTTGAGCATCAGCACTCATTTCCTCCTCCCTGAGCGACCTTGACTCAGCCTAAAGATCCTATGGGACCCGTGTCCCAGAGAAACCATCCCTGATCTCAAGACCAACCCCATCTCAGGCATCGGAGCCCCCCTTCCTCTCCTTTGCTGCTTTTGTCACAATCATATCATATTCATCTGTGTTTGATGAATATCTGTGCTCTCATCCAGACTGTAAGCTGCCCAAGAGCTTAGGTTTTGCTTGCTAGCCGCTGTGCCAAGCCCTGGTGCTCTGTAAACACCTGTTGCAGGGATGAGCTGGCTGTTTGGAGGAAGGAGAGCCTGGGGGATCCGTTGGGACAGGGAGTCACATACATCATCGTGGCTGACATCCAAAGGACTCTGAGATCACATGCTGAGACACTGCATCCAGGTGCCTTCCTGCTCTCTCTTCCTCCCTGCTCTGACGTGATCCCACCCTCTCTCCGCCCCCATCTCCTCGATCTGCTTCCTCTGACATCATCACCGTCTCTCCTCCTGGGGTTGCCTGGCCCCAGAGCCGTGAACCCCAGCTGATGCTGAGGTCTGCGTTGGGTTCACATATTGTTATAGGTATGACTTCAGGCTGCTTTAAATTAGAGAGGTTTATTAATTTCTACTTCCTTATTGTTGGTTGTATATCAAAAGCCCCCTCCCCATCCCCGCCCAAGAGAAAAATAGCACTTACAAATAATTGTCAGAAGTGACACCCTGCTTTCAAGGGTTGTATATTATAGGGAAAAGACTGCAAATAGAAGGCCTTTTTCCCAAACTCTTGAGGGTCCTGCTGTACGGAATGCTGCTTGTTTTGATGAAATATTGTTAATAAGGCATGGAAAGACTAGCTTGGTTAAAAGCTAAAGTGGTAGATTTTTTTTTTTTGGAGTAGCTTTCACACTCAACTGGCCAAGTAAATAAAAGATTTTGAAAAGAAAAAAAAAAGCATATAAACAAAGGCAACGTCAATTGAAGGTGACATATGGAATTACATATAATTTCAAAGCTTATTGTGTTTTTACTATCACATGTGTGACAGTGTCCAGCTTTCCAGCACAAGAGGAATTTTTCTCTGTAGCAGTCGTGTGACAGAGAGTGTAAGCTGTAGTGAGGTAGAGAGTCTAAGGATCTGAAGGACGCACCTTTCAAACCAAGCAAAACTGTCTACCCTCATCGCTTATTTTACATCTTGGTAAAAATACCACTGCTGGCCATAAGCTGATTCTTGCAAAGCATCAGCTTGTGAACAGATAACCTGAATTGCTTCCTTCTCCCTCTCTGGGTGGGGTCGCTGGCTGATGGCGTGCCCTGAGCTCAGGGAGTGAAAGGCAGGAGCCAGGGAGGACCTTTCTGGCTGAGAGGGAGCTCGTCATGAGCACCATCATCAGGAAGGGAAAACCAGGGCCAATACCCCTTTCCAGCTTCTGAGGGGTGCAGACCCCCATCTCCTGGGGCGAACCGTACTCCTGTGTTCACTTAGGAGGCAGGTATGATCCACTCCTCCTTCAAAGGAACCATTGTTCTTTGAAGGGCATTGGCTTCAGGTCACATGCCTGCCTTGGCACCTGAGCAGCCCTTCTGTTTCTAAAAGCTTCCAGAACATTCTCCCCTTAGACTGGTATCCAACAATGCCACCGTGCCCCCTCTGCACTGAGGGCAGAGCTCCTGAATCTTACTTGGGGAGCTTCAGCTGTGAAGTTTCTGTTTTTCACAAACTACCTTGACCGCAGAGGGCCGGGTTGCATTCAAGTGGGGTCTGTGATTTTTTTTTTTTTTTTTTAATGGAACTCTTTCTGAAAATGGAATCTTATGGGAAGCCAATTTGTCAAACAGATAGAAGCAGAGGCGCTCTGGCTGAAGGGAGCCAGTGAGCACACGGGCCCAGGTGGGCCCTCTTTCCTGAGATATTCCAGAAGCCTGCTGGCATGTCGGAGGATGATTCAAAAGCCATCGTCCTCAGGATTCGGAGGAGAGCGCAATTTGAATAGAATTTGATTGCTTTCTCTTTGAATGTTGAGACATCATGCAGTTAACCTGGAGCCCCGTGGAAAGAGCAGGTTATCCCGGCGGGCAGTCCGTTTTAACCTAGAGACGTCCCCGCTTCCTCATTGATCCGCTCTCAGTTCCTAAATCCCTCTTTATTTTATGGTTCTCACGACTGTGATTATCTTAGTGCCTGTGGGCTGGAGCTGGTGCTCTGGGTTCTCCTGGGCGGAGGGCTGCGCTTCTGGCAT
This sequence comes from Bubalus kerabau, assembly GCF_029407905.1. Lineage (NCBI taxonomy): Eukaryota > Metazoa > Chordata > Mammalia > Artiodactyla > Bovidae > Bubalus > Bubalus kerabau. The sequence goes on along the minus strand of NC_073645.1, from coordinate 48,385,780 downwards.
CCCGCAAAGGGAGAGGAGGTGGAAATGTGCTCTGGGTTTTATCTGGAAGATGGGACGCGGCAAGAGTCTGTAATAGGACAGAGCTTTTAAAATTCCCTTCCCTTTCTAATATTAAATAGCTTTCCTTTAATGACCCTCAGCTCAGAGTTTCTTCTAGATCCTTCCCACCGGCCCTGGCAGGCCTCCAGCTACTTACTCAGCTCCAAATGTGGCTTTCTCTAATGCCTGGCGTGTGCTTAAGTTTGATTTGTTCTTTTTATGGGACTGAGGAGCCGGCGATGAGGGCAACAAAACATTGAGACAGGCATCCTGGGAGGATGGCCAAGCCCGTTCCTGGGCAGCTTTGAGAGCAGGTCACACGGGGTGGGGTGGGGGTGGCATCCAGGGGAAGGGACTCCCTTCCAGAAGTCTGTGCACTTGACCAGGTAGGGGAATGTGGCTTCTGAGCTGAGGTGCCCTGTTGTTGTTCAGTCACTAAGTCATACTTGACTCTTTGTGACCCCATAGACTGCAGCTCGCCTGCCCTTCACTATGTCCCAGTTTGCTCAAACTCATGTCCATTGAGTCGGTGATGCCATCCAACCATCACATCCTCTATTGTCCCCTTCTCCTGCCGTCAATCTTCCACAGCATCAAAGTCTTCTCTGATGAGTCAGCTCTTTGAGTTAGGTGGCCAAAGTATTGGAGCTTCAGCTTCAGCATCAGTCCTTCCAATGAATATTCAGGGTTGATTTCGTTTAGGTTTGACTGGTTTGATCTCCTTGTTTTCCAAGGGACTCTCAAAAATCTTTTCCAGCACCACAATTCAAAAGCATCTGTGCTCAGCGTTCTTCATGGCCCAACCCTCACACTTGTACATGACTACCAGAGGTGTCCTGAAAGTGAGTTAAAATTGGGATCAAAGGATAATGTCCCTGCCTTTGGAGTCAAGATTGGAATTTGTGTTCTGGGGTGAAATTAGGAGGCTTGGAACATCCCAGCTGTTCATTCCCGGCCCTGTGGTGAGTGAGTGAGCCCAGCTTCACAGCTGCTGAAGTGAGAATGGTTGGACCTCTTACACTGTTGTTCTGAGGAGCAGTTATAACAGACATTAAACACCAATCCTAAATGTTAAATTTTTAAATTTTATTGTGGTAAAAACAATGGGAGATCTACCCTGCTAACAAATGTTTTAAGTGTGCAATGCATTGCTGTTGACTATTGATACAAAGTTCTTAAGTAGACCTCTAGGGCTGCTTCATCTGGCTTACCTCAAATTTTATGCCTGTTGATTATTAATTCCCAACCTCCACACCTCCCAGTCTGCGGCTGTCACCCCTTCAGTTTCTGATTCTATGAATATGACCATTTTAGATACTTCACATAAGTGGACTCATGCAGCATTTGTCTTTCTATGACTGGCTTATCTCACTTAACATAATGATCTCAAGTGTCTTCTGTGTTGTCATAACTGCAGGATTTCTTTCTTTTTAGGACTGAATAATATTCCATTGTATGTACAGACCACCTTTCTCTTTATCCATTCATCTGTTGATGGAGGTTTAGTTTCCTTATATTGGCTCTTGTGAATTATGCTGCAATGAACATAGCAACACTGATATCTCTTTAAGGATCCCGATTTCACTTCTTTGGATCATACCCAGAAGTGAGATTCAGCAATCTTAGGTGGTTCTATTTTTAAGTTTTTGAGGAACCTCCATACTGTTTTCCATAGTGGCTGCACCACTTTGCATTCTCAGTAACAGTGTCCAAAATTTCCAGTTTCTCCACATTCTTGCCAATGCTTTGTTGTATTTGCTTTTTTTTTTTTTTTTTTCCATAAGGACCATCCTAACAGATGTGAGTTGATACCTCACTGCAGTTTTGGTTTGTATTCCTCTGATGACTATGACTGATCCTGATCATTGATTCTTGTTAACATTCAGGACATCTCTCCCCCTACCCAAAGCAGAAGCTTATAGGTGAGTTTCCTTTTCTGAAACATTCTGCTTTTGAGTTGTGTGTAGGGGGAAGGAGAGACATGGTGAGTTGAGATGGGGCATGTGGACAGAAGGACTGCCTATGGTCTGCGATCTGTGGGCTCACTCTGCATCTGCCCCACCAGGAAACTGGGCACATACTGTGGGTCACTGAGCTCTCAGCCTATCCCCATGCCTACCTTCCTTTGTAGCCCTGCAGCTTTGTCGCATCCTGTCCCAGGGTGGGTCAGACCTGTGCCCTGCCCTGGGCTTCCTAAGCACTTCAGTGGGTGTCTGGTGACCCCCTTGTACCGTGAATGCCCTGGGACACTGCCATGCCCTGGCCAACGACGATCCTGGCCCTGGAATGTCCTACACCCTCTCTTCACACCATTTCTTGCCTGTTAGCAAAATTCCTGCCTCACGGGTCTCTGGGAAATCAGTAGAGAGATGATGGACGCTGCCCGCTGTGCCTGGACGCCACACCCTTGCAGACGGGATGAAGGCAAGTGGGTGGTGGAGGGTGGGGCCAACATCTGGATGGTGGCATCACAGCCCAGAGTCAGATGGGCTCTGAGTAGATCCGGAAGTCCCGCTGTGTCAGAGGGCTCAGAGGGGGTAAGAGATAAACAGCAGCCATGGAATTAAGGTGTCTGTTGCCATGGTAATGCTGAAAAACTCACCATCCCCAAGACTCAGTGGCTTGTGGAATAATAAGAATTTCTTTCACTCTCGAGCCTCAGGTTGGCAATTTTGGCTGATGGTTCTGGTCTCTTCTGGGCCTGCTTGTGTGTTTGGGCCTGGCAGGTTGTCAGCTGGGTGACAGATCTGCTCAAGTAGGCCACCTGGGGTGAAAGCAGGGGCAAGAGCAGAAACAGAAGTGTGGAAACATGTCTTCAAGCCAAAGTGATTCAGACAACAGAACTCTGAATCAGACGTGGAAAAATAGACCCCCCTCTTGAAAGGAGCAACAAAGCCCAGTGAAAAGGGTGGAGGACGGGCGAGTGGAGAATTGGAGTTCTTAACACCATTCTACCAAATGCCAAGTGGTCTGATGGGCATTTGCAGGGTTTGTGTGTTTTTCACAACAACTCCAAGAGGAAGGTACACATATGCCCATTTGATAGATAAGAATATTGAGCTTCAGGAAAGATCCATAACTTCTGGGGTTGCTGAGTTGCCCATCCCTAGGATAAGGGCCATGTTTTCTACCCCGTTCTGGGATGGGGGTGAATGCCCTGGGGCCTGTCTGCACTTTGGTGTCTGTACCTGGCATGCACTGAAAGTTGATAGATGCCAGCTGCCCTCCGGCCTGAAACCACACACACCTCGGGGCCACACATGTCTCCCTGTCACTGCAGCCCCAGTGGCTGGCAACGTGAAGAGGACCTGATAAATAGCTGTTCAGTGACTGTATGGTATCACCCAGCGTCTTGGAAAGGCAACACTTCAATGTCAGGCAGATGTGGGTCTGAGTCTGATTAGTTATTTATTAGTTATGGAGTCTGGGAGACACAGTGTTTTTAAGGTCACTCTTGAGGTTTCCAATCTCATCCCTTCCACATGAATGTTGAGGGTTGATATGTTTTGGAGTTCTGCTCCCTGGGGCCACTGTTTTCCAGCTCTATCGAGGCACCATGGTTATACAAATGAGGAGAGTGTCTGGTCTCCTTTGACACCTGCCTCATCTGTTTTGGCTGCTTCTGCAGCAGCTTGGTCCTTGACCCACTCAAGATCAAGTTGGGAAGCCACACCCATGGCTCCTAAAGGATGGTTTCATCATCCAGTCTGTTCCTTGGGTCTTAGCATTTACACTGCCGGTCCTCGATTTCCATCATTTCACTGCTCAAGTCCCTGCCATGAAGGAAATTTGGAGATCTCAAAGGCCTGGGAGGTAGAGGTTGTAAATCAGAACAGTGCCCCCCCGTACCCACCTTTTTACTGAGCACTTACTCTGCGCCAGGAACTATGCTGGGTGCTGAGTATGCAGTGCTGAATGTGACACCAGTGGAACCTGCTCTTCTGAAATGTAAATCCTAGAGGTTCAGGACAGACAAAAACCAAGGAAATAGACAAATAAGCAAGATTAGTGCAACAACGAGGTTAGAGAGAAAAACAGAGGGGCACCTACTTCAGGTCAGAAGGTGGTGGGAAAGGAGTTCTCCGCACCAGGTGTCAGGGTGGGGTTGCTTCAGGAAGAGGAAGTGGGATGCGCAAAGGTCCTGAGCAGGGAAGAGCCTGGTTCGTTCAAGGAGCCAAAAGGAAACCTGGTGTGGCTTGGTCACACTGAGGAAGGGGAGGAGACTGGAGGAGCGGCCTGGAGAGGGATCAGGCAGAGTCTAGAGGGCTGTGCTAAAGGGGTGAGCCTTTGTTTAGCAAGGAGCAGCGAAAGCATTTGAAAAGAGCGACCTGCAGGACTCACTTTGTGACAAGACCACTTGTGCACGCTGGGGTACGTTCGGGTGCTGGGCAGCCTAAAGCCGGTATCATCTGGGCAGACTTGTGCAAGAAATCGGGTACAAAATGACAAGCACAGAAGTGCAGGGCCCCCTGCAGAGACATGGAAGAGCGTCCATGTGGCTCAGGCCCTGGAAGCTCCCTGCAGTTGACACAGGGTCTCCCTTGATGGCACGAATGAAGGGGGCGGGAGTGACTGCAGGTCTGCAGCAGCCGTCCAGACAAGAGAGCCTGGTGACCAGGGTGCTGGCCTCGGAGAAACAGATGCACTTGGACAGGTATTGAAATAGAATCCGAAGAGTTTCTCCAGGCTTGGGTGTGGGCGGCAGGGGATGGAGGAATTGAGGATGACTCCCACGAAGCATCTCCTCTCCTTTAGTCCTCTCCAGATGTCTAAGAGATGCTGGAGAACACTTAAAATTTTTTCTTTATTATAGTCAATGTACAATATTATTCCAGGTATACAATGTAGTAATTCGCGGTTTTTAAAGATTATACTCCGTGTAGAGTTATTATAAAATGTTGGCTGCATTCCCCATGCTGTACCGAATATCCTTGTAGCTTATTTTATACAGAGTGTTTTCTTCCTTTCACCTCCTCGCCCTCTATACTCCCCTCCCCTTCCCTCTCCCCACTGGGAACCATCTACCTGCTTGTCTGTCTGGTGATGGTCTTCAGTCTGAAGGAGGTTTTGTTATCTGCCCAGGACTCAGAACCACCCGGTGGGAGGTTGCACCCTGGTGGGGGCCGCCCTGCAGCAGCTGCCTGTGAGCCTGTCACCGTGTGCTGGGCTTGCTGCAGAGCTGGGGCGGGAGGCAGGTCGCTCCCGGGGACACTTGGCTTCACACCGAACATGTGCAGGTCTTGTCGGCTGGCTTTGAGAGAAGACTCCCCTCCACATCTCATCTGGGGTGGTCTCCACTCCCTCCTGCTTTCCTGCCCACCTCCGCCCCCACTAGCTCATTCACAGGATGACCACGTGGGACCCCACTGTGGGACTGAGAGAGTCATTTCCTAGGCAGGTTGATAAGAAATCTAGGGGTCCCCAAGGAGAGAGGGGTCTCCAAATGGAGGAAATAGCCTGCAAGTGTCAGACATTTTTATCTCTCTTAAGCAACAGGAGGAAACAAACTAGCAATATTTTTTTCCTTCTCTATACAAATTTAAAGAGAGGTTTCTCTTAAAATACTGTGTTGCCATAATGACACCTGGTTTTGCCTGAAGTTAGCTATTCTTGAGCCTAGAGATAACCAATGCCTTTTTCTTATGGAAATGTTTGTCTTAAGCTATGCTAAAGTACTATGCCTTTACCCCAAACTCTGTCTCCAAGTTGGTTCTGCCTCTTGGCCCAGAACCTACTTGACAAACCAGTATGTTATACTCAGATATTGTTCCCCTAATCTATGTAAATGAAACTATTTGTATAGTGGTCTGCCCTTCTTTAAGATTCAAGTTAATCATTTTATGGCCCAGGATGAACCATTTGGTGCCAAGATTATCCCAAAATGCATCTTATGGGCGAGGGGCCTGGTGCTATTCTGAATTATAAGACATTCCTTTCTTTCATTAACAGACTGCTAGTGACTATATAACATCCAGCTGAAGACTAGCAGGGGGGTACTCTTTCTGCCCCCTTCTGATGCCTATGTCAGAAGCTTTCTCTATCTCCTTTATACTTTAATAAAACTTTATTACACAAAAGCTCTGAGCGATCAAGCCTCGTCTCTGGCCCCGGATTGAATTCTTCTCCTCCGGGGGCCAAGAATCCCGGTGTATTCGCGTGATTCAACAACAACCTTTCAGGACTCCTTCATTCCAGCATATTTAGGACTCAGGGCGCACACAGGAGGCTCCAGTCAAGCTTCTCAGGATGAAGTTCTTTTACATACAGTTGGAGCAGCAAGCTTAATTCTGTGCAAGGGCTCCAGGGAGCAAAGCTCTCTGGCCTATTTTCCTGTTATTAAAATGGGACAATGATAGTCCCTCATCACAGGGTCATTGAGAGGATTAAACAAAGTCATGCTGGCACCACGCCTGGTGCAGAGTGCACACATGGGCGAGGGCTATTTTTTTTATTATTATTATTATCTGCATTCTAAGAGGAAAGGAAGATGAAGAATGTCATATAGTTGATGTAAGGTGAAAAGCTAAGGAACATTTCCAAGTTAAAAGAGAAGTTGGTGAATGCAGGAGGCTATGGAGGGGGAGGTTCATAGCCAAGTCCTTGGGGTCTGAGACCCCTGCCCCCACTTGCTTCTCCGTGCAGATGACATTCATCACACCCTGCGCTGCCTGGCCCCAGCCCCGGAGAGAGCTCTGTGGAGCTGGTGGCTCCCATCTTTACTGAATACAAAGTAAGTGGCTTTTCTAATGGGAAAGGATGTCATATCCGCGCAGAATACAAAGCATGCCTAGCCCTACACTTTATAAGCTTGTTCTTCTACAAATGGCTTCTCCTCCCTGGCAAGCATCAGCTTTCCCGATCAGTTGGACTCAAATTTTAAATACGTGGGATTTAAAGTCACTTTGAAACACGCCCCCTCCCTTTCAAGCAATCGTAAGAAGAATAGATGCCTTAAGTGTCTGCATCTGGCGGGCAGCTGGAAGCTGCACTCACGCCTTTGCCTTTAACACCTGCCATTTGTCTCCGCACTGGCTTTTCCTGATAATTGAGATGTGCCAGGCATGAAGCGAGGGTCTGATCTCAGGGTGCTGACGCTGGTCTCCAGCCAGATGTTCCCCCTTCATTAGAATGTGTCCATCAGAAATCTTGGCCGGAGGGCGTCTGCCTCTGTCCTCCTTACGTGGGAAAAGCTGGCCTCCTTGTTCCCTTGCCAAAAAGATGGAATTAGCGTTTATGAAGCTGTCATCACAGAAGCTTTCACCCTTCACAGTTAATGCAGGAAGAGGTCAGTGATGGAAAACTAATGCTGCAGAAATCAGCCTTCATCATTCATGAGCCATTGGGGCGGCCCTAAATGTCACATCTGAGCGCTGCCCCCACCTTCCAGTCCCGACGAGGATGTGACTGTATGGAGCTCTGGCTCGCAGCTGGAATCCTAATTTCTGGATTGGCAGTGTTGCAGCGAGTTCCAATGTGGGTGCCAGCTTCTCACACAAGGACCACTCAGGGGTCCTCTTATAAGTCACAGGGTAGATGAAATGGCAGATGGGGGGCTGCTTTGTGCAGTGTTGGGGGGACCCATGGGAGAAGCTCTGTGTCTGGAAGGAGCAGGGTGGTCACAGCCCGGCCCTGCCGTAATGAACTGGGATAACCAGTTACACTCAGGTGGATGAGGAAGATGGAGGCTAAGGGGTAGGTGGGGAAGGCTGGTCCTGGAGAATTTTCAGGGTCAAGATGAGGGAAGGAAGGTGATGTTACTTGCTTGACTAAGAAGACACTAGTGGAACTTCCCTGGTGGCTCAGATGGTAAAGCATCTGCCTACAATACAGGAGACCCAGGTTCGATCCCTGGGTCGGGAAGATCCCCTGGAAAAGGAAATGTCAACCCCCTCCAGTACTGTTGCCTGGAAAATCCCATTGATGGAGAAGCATGGTGGGCTACAGTCCATGGGGTCCCAAAGAGTCAGAAACAACTGAGTGACTTCACTTTTTTCTAAGAAGAATCTCGACTCAGGAGAGATGGCTATGGAGTATTCAGAACCATCCACTCAGTACAATCAGCCCCAAGCTACTTATTATTGAGCAGTTCTCAACTGTGGTGCTGGAGAAGACCCTCTAGAGTCCCTTGGACAGTAAGGAGATCAAACCAGGCAATCCTAAAGGAAATCAACCCTGAATATTCACTGGAAGGACTGATGCTAAAGCTGAAGAACCAATACTTTGGCCACCTGATGTGAAGAGCTGACTCATTGGAAAAGATCCTGATGCTGGGAAAGATTGAAGGCAGGGGGAGAAGGGAATGACAGAGGATGAGATGGTTGGATGGCATCAGTGATTCAATGGACATGAATTGAGCAAACTCCGGGAGATGGTCACAAAGAATCAGACATGACTTAGCGACTGAACAACAACAACAATGCTGAGAGGCAGGAGCCCATGAAACTCACCTGGGAGGCTGACCTCAAGCCAGAACAGCACCCCTCCCTTGGGTCAGGGTTCCCACAGTCAGAGGCTCATCACGACTGCTGAAATTCTCCACAAATAAGGAGCCTGTGAAGCAGCGACAAACATAGCATTCAGTCACCCGACTCCACGCTTCCCTTCCTTCCTTCCCTCTCTCTCCCCCTCCTTCCATCCATGCATCCATCCACCCAGCCTTCCCTCCATCCAAACTTGCATCCACCCACCCGACATCTAATAGGTGTTGACCTTGAGAAAGGCCCTGAAAATACATAAATAAATAAGACACAGACCCGGATATTTTGAATTTGGGAGACCCCAAGAATGTGATCGCCCAAGAGTTCTTTAGAGTCCTCCATGTCCTATGTGACCAGTAAGAAACCCACGTCACAGAACAGATGGTGACCCCATCCTGCTGGGCTGGAATCCGGGCCTCCTAACTGGGGGTTGAAGTTTTCACACGCCAGCCTGAGAAGTCCATCCCCATGATGAGTGAGAAGGTGTGCTCTATAGATTGGGTGTGATTCCACGCATTTCCCTGAAAGACACCTGCTGGTTTTGATAAGGAGAATAAGCAGGCTTCTGATTCTCAGAAAACTGGCCAAGTATGTTCAGAAACAAATAAGATATATTCATACTGTTGTGAAAACATGCTCTGCCAAGCACCTGGGATCCTGGTTTTCTCTTACCTGGGGGAAGGGGGCTAAGAGGAATGATAGTGTGTCAACCTGAGCCCATTAGACCTCCTCCCCCTTACCTTTTCCTGCCAAAATGCACAAATGAACTGAGTGATTTTTCTCTTCCTAATGGTGGAAGCCCCTCTATCTCTTCAGTTCAGTTCAATTCAGTTCAGTTCCTCAGTTGTGTCCTACTCTTTGCGAACCCATGGACTGCAGCATGCCAGGCCTCCCTGTCCATCACCAACTCCCGGAGTTTACTCAAACTTATGTCCATTGAATCAGTGATGCCATCCAACCATCTCATCCTCTGTTGGCCCCTTTTCCTCCTGCCTTCAAGCTTCCCCAGCATCAGGGTCTTTTCCAAGGAGTCAGTTCTTCGCATCAGGTGGCCAAAGTATTGGAGTTTCAGCTTCAGCATCAGTCCTTCCAGTGAATATTCAGGACTGATTTTCTTTAGGATGGACTGGTTGGATCTCTTTGCAGTCCAAAGAACTCTCAAGAGTCTTCACCAACACCACAGTTCAAAAGCATCATTCTTTGGTCCTCAGCTTTCTTTATAATCCAACTCTCACATCCATACATGACCTTTAGAAAAACCACAGCTTTGTATCTCTTAGCTTGCCTTTTTTTTTTTTAAACTTGGAGCAGCCAAACCTCTGGAGTTTTAGTATGGCTTCAGGACTGGAGAAATGAACCTTACAGAGACAGGGGCAAGGGAAGCTTATAGGTTTCCCTGTGGTGCTGCTCCCTTAAAGCAGATGGTTTTATGTTGCTAATTCACCAACCTGGACCTTGCTAGAATTTTCCTAATCATCCATTAGGCATATTAAAGTGGAACCAATCCTTAGCAATGAAAATAACCAGCTTATACCCATTATTTAAAAGACAGTCATCTCTCTTACATGCTATTACCTGGTCTCACTGAGCTTTGTTTCAGTTTAGCAAGATGGCCTTTGTCATGGTGGCCGAGGCAGCTGATGAGTGGGAATGCCCTTGCAGACAGTCAAAGACAAGTTGAGATGTGTTGACAGCCCCAAGGACAGCTGCACGTCCGCTTAGAAATCAAGGTTACATGTTCCTGGAGAGGTGGTTTTAATGTCAACTCGTTCCTTTCAATGCCAGCACCAGCCTACCTGGGCTGCCGGCAGCGATGGTACAGTAGAGCTTGGTTATTGATCCCCGTGATTCAGTGTTTCTGCTCTAGGCATACTTGAGTACTTTTAACAGATCAGCACAATAGTTCAAGGATCAATCATTCTTTTTCCCTACTGATCCATTTTAATTGTGATATCAAAGATGCAGTAATCCTTTCTTAAGTTGGAAGAATGTATCTGCAGCCAGGGTAGGATTCTATTATCACAGTAATGAGTCTTTCATAGGCCAGGCAAGGTAGGAGGCGCCTCAGTTCCTGAACTGACCTCAGGCACCCACGCCCGTGAACTTCACGAAAGCTGGTGCACTCAGCATTCAGCCAGCCTACCTTCTCTGCCTCCCTGCCAGGACCACTGTGGGTTCCAAGAGGCAGATGGTCTCTGGAGAACCATGGAGATCCAGGATTGGCCTGGCCTAAGGGGGGTGGACAGAGAGGAGGAGGTAACAACCTGCTTTCCGTGATTACTTGTCTTTAGTTCAGAGGAGAGTGGATGATTAACCAGGAAAAGAAAGTGTCTCGGGCTGCCCCACACTTTGAGAGGGAATCTAGCAGTCCTTTAAAGTCTCCAGTCTCAAAACCACCCACTGAAGGAGTTAAACATGATGATGAAATTCTGTCAAACAATGTAAAAAATGAAGTGATTGCATTTCTTTTTTTTTTTTTTCTTTTAATTGTTGTTGTTGTTCAGTTGCTAAGTCATGTCCAACTCTTTGCAACCCCATGGACTGCAGCACACCAGGCTTCCCTGTCCCCCACTATCTCCCGGAGTTTGCTCAAACTCACGTCCATTGAGTTGGTGATGCCATCCCACTGTCTCATCCTCTGTCTCCCAGGACTCATTTATTCACTTGTGTGGCTGCACCAGGTCCTAGTGGTGACCCTTGGCATCTCTGGTCCTTGTTGCAGCCTGTGGGGTCTTTAGTTGCAGCCTGTGAACTCTTCGCTGAGGCAAGGGGAACCTAGTTCCCTGACCAGGGATCAAAGCCTGGTCCCCTGCATTGGTAGTGCAGTCTTAACCACTGGGAAACTCCCTAAAGTGACTGAATTTCAATCCCCAAGCTGATTTCTATGTTCAGTCAGTTCAGTTCAGTTCAGTTCACTCGTTCAGTCATGTCCAGCTCTTTGCCACCCCATGGACTGCAGCATGCCAGGCTTCCCTGTCCATCACCAACTCCTGGAGCTTACTCAAACTCATGTCCACAGAGTCAGTGATGCCATCCAACCATCTCATCCTCTCTCGTCCCCTTCTCCTCTCACCTTCAGTCTTTCCCAGCATCAGGGTCTTTTCCAAGGAGTCAGTTCTTCACGTCAGCTGGCCAAAGTATTGGAGCACACCAGGCTTTCCTGTACCCCACTATCTCCTGGAGTTTGCTCAAACTCACGTCCATTGAGTTGGTGATGCCATCCAACCATCTCATCCTGAGTTTCAGCTTCAGCATCAGTCCTTCCAATGAATATTCAGGACTGATTTCCTTTAGGATGGACTGATTGACCTCCTTGCAGTCCAAAGGACTCTCAAGAGTCAAGATTTCTACATTACCTACTCTTTATTTGAGTCTTTGACAGCTGTACAGAAAGTGGAGGAGTTGCCAAATGAGAGTGGTCAACACTTCAGAGTGTGTGTTGTTTTTATCCAACATTGCTTCCTTCTCACTTCCATCCTCCCAACTCCTCTTCTTTCTCAGGATATGTCAGAACCAATCAGATATGAGATGGGTGGCAGGGGTGGGAGATTAACATTCTCTTCTGCTTCAAGTGTCCTAAGGATGCTTCATCCATTACCAGTTGAGCAGGTTGTTAAGTCCTTATCGTATTTTATAAAAGCATCACTTGGTCAAGTCAGTGTGGGAAACACTGGGTTAGTGAAATGGGCTGTTTTCTTTACTGAGAGGCTCTTAGAGCCCTCATTCTGCTAACGGGCATATTTGTGCAAGTTCTGCAAATCTGCTTGGCCTTTGCAGGACAAGTGTCATGAGGAACACACATCAGGAAGAGCTGTTCTGGCTCAAAGGCTCTGGAGACATATACTGAACGTCTATTTTAGACATTTTCCAGTGGGAAAGGACAGACCAGTGTCTGCTTAGATGTAATCTCCTACTTCCAATAAGGAAGAGTGGAGGTGAGGATTCTGAGGTCCCATCTGGGAATTTTCCTTAGGAGTCGTGCAGCTCCTGCCTTGGGTTGGCTGCCAGACCCCTAGACCTGAAGCATCCTTCACTCGTGATTCAACAATAAGCAACTGGCCACTCTCCGAGGGAAGGGAAGAGTGGGTGTTTGTCTGTTGTTGACTGCCCTGGGCATGGCAACCCACTCCAGTATTCTTGCCTGGAGAATTCCATGGACAGAGGAGCCTGGTGGGCTACTGTCCATGGGGTTGCAAAGAGTCAGACATGACTAAAGTGACTTAGCACGCACGCATACACGACTGCCCTGGATCCCTTTCTATTTCCTACCAATACACTGAGCTCTTTCTAGTGATAGCTTAACTTACTGGGTCCAGGCTTGTGGGATAAATACAGATGCCTGACAGGGAAGGTAACATGGTCCCCGGGCACATTTCCTGCCGGCTGCTTTCTCTTCCTGCTCTGTACACTTAGCATGTATCCTCCAGATGACCCACCGGGTGCTCTCGTCTAGAACTTTGACCCTGGAGTGAGTATCAAGGAGAAAAAAATAATCACAGGTCAGATGGCTCTATGTTCTTATCCTGACTGTGCATCTGGCTACAAAACCATTCTTTTTTAAAAACTTTTATTTTATTAAAAAAATTTAAAATCAATGTACGATTGATAAAACCATTCTTGACTGTCTTGGCTGTTTAGTTCCCAGGAGCCCATTTGGTTCCTGCAGGTTCCACATTCCCAATCTTCTCTTGAGCTCCCCTAGTCACATGGGCTTAGATTAGCCAGAGGCAATTGTGATGCAAACGCTGAATGGAAAACAGATAGACGGAAAAATGACCTGGTCCTCCAGTGCACGTGCTTACAAACACCTGGGAAGATTTAACACCTATTTGCTGAGTTGACCAGCAAAGTTCCTCATCTCTTTGCATTATGGAGGGTGGACCCCAAATTGCAACTGTGGACTCATTCATTCAACAATTATTAAGTCAACACTGTGATCTAGAAAGCATTCTAGGGACTAGGGCTATAGCCTTGAGCAATCAAAGACCCTGCCACATAAGTTCTCATTCTGCTTGGGGAGACAGACAAATAAGATAAAAACTGTCATAGTGGCGGTGGACTCTGCAAAGAAAAACAGAGGAGGATGGTAGAGAGGTTTGTACTGTGGATGGAGAAGACCTCAGGGATAAAGCCATTAGAGAGACATGAATCAGAATAGTGACTTTGTAGGAACTGGGGGCAGGGTGAAATCCAGAGGCTGGGACAGGCGTGGAAGATTTGAGAAGAGCAAGGAGGCCAGTCTGGAGGGGATGAACAGGGTGGGGGTGACATCACAGACCTGTAGGGGGGGGTGTTCCCTGAGGACACGGTGAGGCTTCTGGCTTTTACTCGAGTTGAACTCTGAGCCCCAGGGAAGGTTTTGGGCAGAAGGAGGGGAGTGCTCCTACTTGTATTTGGACATATTCTTCCATGGTCTATAAGTTATACTGAACTGTGAGCTTATCCAATAGTCCTCAGAGCTGCTGGGGGCAGGGATGGGGCCCGAGGCTATGGGCTTTGCTCTCTGCTCTCACTTCTGTGTCTCCTCTGCAGGGAAATTGCATAGAGCATTTTTAAATCAGATTATATTGTTAATATTTCATGTGAGGCTTTCCAATATTGCTACTTAATTTGTGGCAATGATAAGTATGTAGGAAAATGTGGGCTTGCACATGTAAATTAAATAGTTTTATGTTAAAAAGATAACTGAAGGTCTGTTGAGTTACTTTGCATGATAGGCATGTGTGCACCTTTCTAACGAAGCGCAGATGATGCTGTCAGAGCCGGGGACCGTGGCTGTGTGCAGGGGCATTCTGGATGCTTCTGGTGGTTTCTGGGGAACCAGTCTCTGGGGAACGGAGACTGCTGAGTGGTGGCAGGGACCTGCTGAAGGAATGGGGAAGGATATCATAGGACAGGGTTTCCTAGCACTTCTGACTCTGGACAGATAATTCTGTGTGTGTGGAGGGGGGGTTCGTCCTGTGCTCTGTAGGATGTTGGCAACATGCCTGGCTTCTACCAGAAGCACCTCCTCCCCCAAGTTATGAAACCCACCCGTATCCCCAGATATTGACAACCATCCCCTAGAAGGTAAAATTCCATATATCAGATCAGTCACTCAGTCGTGTCCGACTCTTTGCGACCCCATGAATCGCAGCACGCCAGGCCTCCCTGTCCATCACCAACTCCCAGAGTTCACTCAGACTCACATCCATCGAGTCAGTGATGCCATCCAGCCATCTCATCCTCTGTCGTCCCCTTCTCCTCTTGCCCCCAATCCCTCCCAGCATCAGAGTCTTTTCCAATGAGTCAACTCTTCGCATGAGGTGGCCAAAGTACTGGAGTTCCAGCTTTAGCATCATTCCTTCCAAAGAAATCCCAGGGCTGATCTCCTTCAGAATGGACTGCTTGGATCTCCTTGCAGTCCAAGGGACTCTCAAGAGTCTTCTCCAACACCACAGTTCAAAAGCATCAATTCTTCAGCACTCAGCCTTCTTCACAGTCCAACTCTCACATCCATACATGACCACAGGAAAAACCATAGCCTTGACTAGACAGACCTTTGTTGGCAAAGTAATGTCTCTGCTTTTGAATATGCTATCTAGGTTGGTCATAACTTTCCTTCCAAGGAGTAAGAGTCTTTTAATTTCATGGCTGCAGTCACCATCTGCAGTGATTTTGGAGCCCAGAAAAATAAAGTCTGACACTGTTTCCACTGTTTCCCCATCTATTTCCCATGAAGTGATGGGACCAGATGCCATGATCTTCATTTTCTGAATGTTGAGCTTTAAGCCAACTTTTTCACTCTCCACTTTCACTTTCATCAAGAGGCTTTTGAGTTCTTCTTCACTTTCTGCCATAAGGGTGGTGTCATCTGAATATCTGAGGTTATTGATATTTCTCCCGGCAATCTTGATTCCAGCTTGTGCTTCTTCCAGTCCAGCATTTCTCATGATGTACTCTGCATATAAGTTAAATAAACAGGGTGACAATATACAGCCTTGACATATTCCTTTTCCTATTTGGAACCAGTCTGTTGTTCCATGTCCAGTTCTAACTGTTGCTTCCTGACCTGCATACAACTTTCTCAAGAGGCAGGTCAGGTGGTTTGGTATTCCCATCTCTTTCAGAATTTCCCACAGTTTATTGTGATCCACACAGTCAAAGGCTTTGGCATAGTCAAGAAAGCAGAAATAGATGCTTTTCTGGAATTCTCTTGCTTTTTCCATGATCCAGTGGATGTTGGCAATTTGATCTCTGGTTCCTCTGCCTTTTCTAAAACCAGCTTGAACACCAGGAAGTTCACGGTTCACATATTGCTGAAGCCTGGCTTGGAGAATTTTGAGCATTACTTTACCAGCGTGTGAGATGAGTGCAATTGTGCGGTAGTTTGAGCATTCTTTGGCGTTGCCTTTCTTTGGCATTGGAATGAAAACTGACCTTTTCTAGTCCTGTGGCCACTGGTGAGATTTCCAAATTTGCTGGCTTATTGAGTGCAGCACTTTCACAGCATCATCTTTCAGGATTTGAAATAGCTCAACTGGAATTCCATCACCTCCACTAGCTTTGTTCGTAGTGATGCTTTCTAAGGCCCACTTGACTTCATATTCCAGGATGTCTGGCTCTACGTCAGTGATCACACCATTGTGATTATCTGGGTCATGAAGATCTTTTTTGTACAGTTCTTCTGTGTATTCTTGCCACCTCTTCTTAATATCTTCTGCTTCTGTTAGGTCCATACCATTTCTGTCCTTTATCAAGCCCATCTTTGCATGAAGTGTTCCTTTGGTATCTCTGATTTTCTTGAAGAGATCTCTAGTCTTTC
Source organism: Bubalus kerabau (assembly GCF_029407905.1). Classification (NCBI taxonomy): domain Eukaryota; kingdom Metazoa; phylum Chordata; class Mammalia; order Artiodactyla; family Bovidae; genus Bubalus; species Bubalus kerabau. The sequence goes on along the minus strand of NC_073645.1, from coordinate 48,369,460 downwards.
CCATTCTGTTGTTTTCCTCTATTTCTTTGCATTGATCTCTGAAGAAGACTTTCTTATCTCTTCTTGCTATTCTTTGGAACTCTGCATTCAGATGCTTATATCTTTCCTTTTCTCCTTTGCTTTTCGCTTCTCTTCTTTTCACAGCTATTTGTAAGGCCTCCCAGACTGCCATTTTGCATTTTTGCATTTCTTTTCCATGGGGATGGTCTTGATCCCTGTCTCTTGTACAATGTCACGAACCTCATTCCATAGTTCATCAGGCACTCTATCTATCAGATCTAGGCCCTTAAATCTATTTCTCACTTCCACTGTATAATCATAAGGGATTTGATTTAGGTCATACCTGAATGGTCTAGTGGTTTTCCCTACTTTCTTCAATTTAAGTCTGAATTTGGCAATAAGGAGTTCATGGTCTGAGCCTATAGAATAGATAGCTAACAAGAACTGCTGTATAGCACAGGGAACTCTACTTGATACTCTGTAATGGCCTATATGGGAAAGAATCTTAAAAAAATGTGGATATGTGTATGTGTATGATTGATTCACTTTGCTGTACACCCGAAACTAACAACATTGTAAATCAACTACACTCCAATAAATTTAAAAAAAAAATTGAAGGCAAAATTACTGTACTTAAGAACTACTACCATAGACTGTCCAGACTTAAAAACAATACTAACAGAAAGAAAAATCTGGATTTTTTCCCCCTTATTTACAGGGAAGAGACAGCAGCACCTGCCAATGGGAGGGGGTGATAAAGTGTGTGAAGTTGAGTCTGGGTCTCCTTTCTAAGCCTGGTGACATTATTCATCAGTCAAGCTAGAGAAGGTTGATCTACATGGAGCTTATTTGTTTTAAATTTACTTTATTGAAGTATGTTGCTGTTGCTGTTGCTAAGTCACTTTAGTCGTGTCTGACTCTCTGTGACCCCATACGAAGTATAGTTAATCTAAAATGTTGTATTAATTTCTGCTGTACAGCAAAGTGCTTCAGTTATACATGTGTATATACATATGTGTGTGTGTATATATATATATATATATATATATATATATATATATATTCTTTTTTTACGTTCTTTTCCATTATGGTTATCATAGGATATTGAATATACTTCCTTGTGCTATACAAGGACTTGTTGTTTATCTATTCTCTATATAATAGTTTGTATCTGCTAATCCCAAACTCCCAATCCATCCCTCCCTCACCCTCCTCCCCCTTGTCAGCCACAAGTCTATTCTACATAAGGTTTATTTTAATGATTTTCATTCACTCAACAATAAACTTTTGATTGCCACTATGTCCCAGGTTAAAGGGTGGGAATAAGCATAAAAATGAACCAGTATAACCCCTGCAGACAATTCTAATACTTGATGCAAAGAGCTATGATAAGGGAAATACTGGGATATGACACCACCCTTATGGCAGAAAGTGAAAAGGAACTAAAAAGCCTCTTGATGAAAGTGAAAGTGGAGAGTGAAAAAGTTGGCTTAAAGCTCAACATTCAGAAAACAAAGATCATGGCATCTGGTCCCATCACTTCATGGGAAATAGATGGGGAAACAGTGTCAGACTTTATTTTTCTGGGCTCCAAAATCACTGCAGATGGTGACTGCAGCCATGAAATTAAAAGGTGCTTAGTCCTTGGAAGCAAAGTTATGAGCAACCTAGATAGCATATTGAAAAGCAGAGACATTACTTTGCCAACAAAGGTCCGTCTATTCAAGGCTATGGTTTTTCCTGTGGTCATGTATGGATGTGAGAGTTGGACTGTGAAGAAAACTGAGAGTCAAAGAATTGATGCTTTTGAACTGTGGTGTTGGAGAAGACTCTTGAGAGTCCCTTGGACTGCAAGAAGATCCAAGCAGTCCATTCTAAAGGAGATGAGCCCTGGGATTTCTTTGGAAGGAATGATGTTAAAGCTGAAACTCCAGTACTTTGGCCACCTCATGCGAAGAGTTGACTCATTGGAAAAGACTCTGATGCTGGGAGGGATTGGGGGCAGAAGAAGGGGACGACAGAGGATGAGATGGCTGGATGGTATCACTGACTCGATGGACGTGAGTCTGAGTGAACTCTGGGAGTTGGTGATGGACAGGGAGGCCTGGCGTGCTGCGATTCATGGGATCGCAAAGAGTAGGACACGGCTGAATGACTGAACTGAACTGAACTGAGGAAGACAGTGGGGAGGAGCCACCCCAGGCAGCTCACATGAAGGACAGCCCAGGAATATGTTTGCTAAACTGGGCGACAGAAAGAATTACACATCAGTGTCTGCCACGTGGGGGGTGGAGATGGGCCAGAGGTGTTAGAAATGGCAGAGAACGGTACCTGCTAAGGCCAAGGAGCAAGAGAAAGTGTTGTGCCTTTGTATTCAGAGAACTACAGGTAGTTTACCATCACTGAAATACAAAATAGCATGAAAAAAATTGTTGATACATTAAAGCAAAGTCAGCAGAATTCTCTCTAAAATTTCCTATCTGTACTAAATAAAGGCTTCCTTGGCGGCTCAGCTGGTAAAGAATTCGCCTGCAATGCGGGAAACCTGGGTTCGATCCCTGGGTTGGGAAGATCCCCTGGAGAAGGGAAAGGCTACCCACTCCAGTATTCTGGCCTGGAGAAGTCCATGGACTGTATAGTCCTTGGGGTCACAAAGAGTTGGGCATGACTGAGCGACTTGCACTTTCATTTTCATGCTAAATAAATCATTTAGAGGAATTTTGATTAATGTTAGGAATGAGTGGAATGGCTCAGGAAAACAATCCGTAAGGTTGTCAGATTGAAATAACTAAATTGGGTACTCTTTTTCATGACAAATGCCACTAAAAAATAAATATACCATAAGTCATCATTATCATAATAAACAATCAACATTTATTAATTCTTTGTGCACAAAGCACAGATGGTAACAATAGAAGGGGAGGAACCCTTGAAGCAGACTTGACTTCATTCCCTCAGCAGATGCTGACGGGCCACAGGGTGCGTGCCCGTTGTGTGCCAGCCACCACTGAAGACACGTAGGTGGATTCCGCACTGGCCCTGACCTGAAGGAGCACAAGGTCTAACGAAGGTCAGTTAACAACTGTTTTTGCCATCTAAAGATGTATTGTGCAAATGGAAAAGAAACACATTAAGACCTTGCTACATCAATCTGCAAAGGACAAAAAAGATGCAACTAGAAAACATACCGAAAAGTATGTAACCTCATCTTTTTTTTTTTTTTTTTTTTGTAACCTCATCTTAAAAATTTAAATCAATTCATAATATGCATGTTGAGATTGAACACCGAAGTGGTCCTATAAACTAGCAAAACCTACTAGGAAGAAATAATTCAGTAGAAGGAAAATAACCATATGCTTGAAGATGTCTGTTGCAGTATTTTCTATTTTAAGAAAAATCAGAAGCAGCCTATAAGCTTAAGAGTAGGGAAAACATTATGCAAATTGTGGCAATATACTTAATCAAATATTCTGTTCATTTATGGCAGTTGTCAATAAGTTGCAATAATGCAAGACATGCTGTAATGCTTTTGCCAAATTAAAAAGCAATGGCTAATTGAAAATATGAAATAAAGACCAGGAAGAGATGCATTAAGTTTATAACTGTTGAATTAGTTGAGAATATAAATTATTCTTCTATTTCCACTTGCTGAAATTTATATAATGTCTGCATGGCTTTTATAAGTTTAAAACCAAACCAAATCAAAGCAAATGATTAACAGTGAGTATCTCTCTAGCCTTTTTCTCCTCTCTGACCAGCCTGGATTCTCTGACTTTTCTCTCTCTGCCCTACCAACCCTCCAAGGAGGGTCTTCTATTTTTTTTTTTTCTGACTTCTGGGATGGAAAATAGGAGAGAGGACTAAAGTGGGATAGAGAAAGATGTTTAGGAAATGATGCTCAAGGAATACAAAGTTGTTGAATTATTTTAAAATTCTTTTAGCTTCAATAGACTTGGTTCTTTTGCTCAGGAAACTGTTGTGTAGGTGAGTCACATGTGTGACAATTTGATAACACATTTTATTATGGTTTAATATTTTGTTAGCATGTGTATATTTTTGAGTTGGAGTATAGCTGACTTACAGTATTATATTAATTTCAGGTGTATGGCATTGTGATTCAATATATTTACAGATTATACACCATTAAAAGTTATTACAAGAAAACGGCTATAATTCCCTGTGTTAATGCAATATATCCTGTTGTTTAGTTGTTTTATACATAATAGTTTATATCTGTTAATCCTGTATCCCAAATTTGCTCCTACCCTCTTCCCTCTCTTCTTTGACTAGTTTGTTTTCTATATCTGTAAATCTCTTTCTGTTTTGCCTATATATTCATTTGTTTTATTTTTTATATCCACATATAAGTGACATCTTAAAGTATTGGTCTTTCTCTGACCTTTTTCACTAAGCATAATATTCTCTAGGTCCACTCACATTTTATGGCTAAGTAATATTTCATTGTGTATGTATATATGGACATTGTGTATGTATATGATATAGATGTATATATATATATACACACACATACCACATCTTTACCCATTTGCTTGCTGACGGGCACTTTGGTTGCTTCCATATCTTATAAATAGGCCGCTATGAACATTGGGGTGCCATGTGTCTTTTCAAATTAGCATTTTCATTTGGGGGGGTGATATATCCCCAGGAGGGGAATTACTGGATCATATGGTAACTTATTTAGTTTTTTGAGGAATCTCCATATTGTCTTCCACAGTGACCACACCAATTTACATTCCCACCAACAGTGTTCCCTCTTCTCCACATCCTTGCCAGCATTTATTATTTGTAGACTTTTTGATGATGGCCCTTCTGATCAGTATGAGGTAATAGCTCATTGTTGTTTTGATTTGCATTTCTCTAATAATTAGTTATGTTGAGCATCTTTTCATATGACTATTATTAGCCATCTGTATGTCTTCTCTGGAAAAAAATCTATTTGGGTCATCTGCCATTTTAAAATTAGGTTGTCTTTTATTAATTAAAGCAAAAAAGCTAAAGTAGTCAGACAGTGAGGAATTCTATAAGGGACAGAATAGACAGACCAGCTACAACCCAAATACACAGATTCACCTGACATCTGACAAGGGGGCCTCAGCGATGATGTGGGGAAAAATCATCCTGAATTGGAACTATACGGAGAAAATCAGTTCCAGGTTGATTGTAAAATGTTTGTCTAAATGTAAAAGCTGGACAATTAGGCTTTAGAAGAGAACATGGGAAAATATCTTCATGATTGCAGAGTAGATAAAACATGAAACATCACCTGTAAAGGAAAAGATTGTTCCTGGATTCTTTTTAAATTAAATTGAAATTGAAAACTCTTGAGCATCAAAAGACACCATGTAAGATAATGAAAGGCAAGCCATAGAGTGGCAGATGATAAATATGATGGATAAATAGATCAAGGGATTTGTATCTAGTATTGGCTATATAAAGAATTTCTATCATTTATTAAGAATAAACAACCCACTTTTTAAAGGGCCAAAGACTTGAACAGGTCCTTCATCAAAGAGCATATCCAATGGCCAACAAATATTTGAAAAAGTTCTTAATACCACTAATCATCAGGGAAATGCAAATTAAAACTGCAGTGAGTTATCATGCACTAATGGCTAAAATGAAGTAGACACGACCAAGTGTTGGCGAGGACTTGGAGCAGTTGGAATGCTTATACATTGCTCGTGGGAGGATGAACTAGGCAGGATGACTTTGGAGAATTCCTGACTGTAGATAACTAGCACTGTACATGTGCATGTCCTGTGACCAAGTGATTCAGGTCTCATGTATATTCCCAGCAGGACTGTGTGCCTCTCTGTCCTGGAAGACCTTTATGACAATATCCACAACATGATCTTGTTCATAACAGAGGATAAGTTATGGATAAACAGGTATATGTTATGGAGTGACATGGATAAACATACTGTGGCAGTAAAAAGGAGCAAACTGCTGTCACTCATGGCAAGATGGTGAGCATAAAGCGGAGTCAGAGAAACCAAATACCAAGCAGTACACACCGAATGCTTCCATTATACACCCTTCAAAACAGGCAAACGGATTACTGGTTCTGGCTGAGGTCACAATGACTAACATGGGGTGGAGAACAAAGAGGGGATGGCGTGAGGGAAGCTCACACTTTTTAAAAAATCAGTGTGGTGATTGTCCAGGTGTGTTCACTTTGTAAAAATTATCAAGCTCTACATTTGTGGTTCCTGAAGAAGGGCATGGCAACCCACTGCAGCATTGGAGAGCAGAGCCTGGTGGGCTATAGTCCATGGGGTTGCACAGAGTGCACAGAGTTGGACACGACTGAAGCGACTTAGCGTGTATGTGTGCACATTTGTGATTAGTCCTTTTCTGCGTGAATGTGTCACCTTTCAGTTAAAAGGAATTGAAGTTGTTTGATTCATAGGAAAAAGACTGGGCTGCTTGATTCTTGTCTTTAAGCGAATACAGAATTTTATTTAAAATAAGGAAGGGTACCTCCCTGTTGGTCCAATGGTTAAGACACCATACTTCCACTACAGGGGCACAAGTTTGATCACTGGTCAGGGAACTAAGATCCCACATGCCACACAGCACGGCCATAAAATAGGAATAAATAAAGTAAGGAAGATGTCTAGCCTGTATCCAGGTAAGTGGAAAATTTGGCCAGGCAGACAGGAGGACTTGTTAAGAATGAGGGTGATTCCAACACAACACTGATTTGCAGGGAGGTAGGAGTCCACAGTACTCTTGCCTGGAAAATCCCATGGACGGAGGAGCCTGGTAGGCTGCAGTCCATGGGGTCGCTAGGAGTTGGACACGACTGAGCGACTTCACTATCACTTTTCACTTTCATGCATTGGAGAAGGAAATGGCAACCCACTCCAGTGTTCTTGCCCAGAGAACCCCAGGGACGGCGGAGCCTGGCGGGCTGCTGCCTATGGGCTTGCACAGAGTCGGACACGACTGAAGCGACTTAGCAGCAGCAGCAGCAGCAGGAATCCACTTAGAATCTTCAAGAAGGAAACAGTGTCTTAGCACTAAAAAGCTTCCACATCAAAGTCAGGAGCAAAGCTAGATAAAATAACGTAATGCATTGATTCTAAGATGCACGCTTTGTCACATTTTAACATTTCTGAAGCCTCGATGCATCGTATAGTCTATAGCACTTTGCAGTTAATGGTAGTGTCTTTCTTTGGTCCAGAAAATAATGGTGCATCAATATAAGATTGTGAGATTGATAGGCACCTTCAGTTTGATGAAATATGGTAATAAAACCCCTTGCAGCTTCAAGATTCCCTTCTTAGCCTCATAGTGAGGGATGTTTATTCCCTTAGGAAGGCATTTTCTATCCCCCCTGAGGGTTGTTCCCCTAGCAGGTCAGAAGGGGCATCATCCATTATGGGCCACTCAATAAATATTAAGCATCAACTGTGGCCCACAGCCAGTTCTGAATAGAAATTGGCATATGTTAACATTTATTGCTCATGGATTTTGTGACTGATGAGCTCCATCCACCCTCCTCTCACTCACTGTATAATCCACGTTTGTAATGGCAAATCCAAAGTAGGGCAGAGAGGCTGTGCTAGATGATGCTTTTCTCTGTAAAGATAAAGAGGAGGATGAGAAAGCAGATTAGACTTGGCAGAGAGAGAGGAACCCAGGACACAGATAAGGACAAAGGTCTTGATACCCAGGCTCCTTGCCTGGCAAAGACCACAGGAGTCATCAAGCCAATGAGGCACGGTGCTGGGGGATGCTTTTCTTGCAGGGAATGAAGCAAGGGGCTTGTATATCGGTGTGCGTGTTGATACCCAGAGACTGAATGTTCAACCATGAAAGAATACACCTGCAAGGAAGACTGGCCCGGGACTGGAGGAGTATCAGAGCCTGTGCTGACTTGACCCAACGGCTTGGAAGAAGCCAAACCAGCTATCTGGGTGCAAGGCACAGCATCTCATGTAGGTATCTAGGTCGGTGGTGTTGTTTTGCAGTGGCACTTGTCCTTGCCAGTCTGTAAGCAGAACATTCTTTTCATCGGCACCCTGGGGAAAGGAGTGGGGATCAAGCACTGGTCTTATAACTCTCCCTGGTCGGAGATCAGATGGGAAGAAATGCCCCAGCTTGTCTCATTTGGGCTGGGTGTAAGTATATAATTTGGGGAAGTTAAAGAGGAGGCAACTCAAAGAAAATCAGTCCGGCAGATGAGAGAAATTTGTACAGTTTAGTTGTGTATAGAGTGTTTTACTTTGTCCCTCTTTGGGTTATGAGAATCAGGAGACAGTTTCTCTTGGTAGGAATTAAGTCAGTTTGATTTTCTGACAGCAAATGGTGCCCAGTGGATTTAGCAGATACACAGTCCAGGGATTTAAGTCTCCCATTGTCTTTCAAGGTAGATGAAATAGCACCAGTCAGGCAGTGGAGGGGCAGAAAGCAAGACGCCAGGTCATGTATCAAGGTTTTGGCCCCACTTTGCTGGGGCACTGAGGTCACTGGATCAAGGAGGGAGGGCTTGATGCTATTTTTCTTTCTGCCTGAGATTCAGTTAGGAGGAGACAAGCAAAGAGCAAGGGTCAAAAGTTTTGTTTTTCAAGTGGCCACAAGCTTGACTTGCACCATGAATGGCCATTAATTAAGGAGATGGATTGTACAGACCAGAAGGACAAGGTTCAAATACCCCAGAGCCCTGACCTGACCTTCAAAGTTAAGTTTGTGGACAAGGAGCCCCTACACTGCTGAGCAAGGGATGATGGAAGTTGCCAGGGGCTTCACACAGCTGACGGCCCTTGTGCCTTCACCCACGTCTACAAGGCTTCCTGCCTCTTGAAATCCTCTCAAGTCTCAGCTTCTGTTCCACCACCTGTCTGGACAAATGCCGTCTGGATACCTGGCTCTCCAGAGACTCAGTGGGATGGGCGGAATTGTATTTGAATGATTACTCCCTATGCCTTATCCCCCACCTAGGTGAGCCCTGAAAACCTTTCCCCTCAGACAGCTAGATGTGGGTCACCTACTGCTTGATGAAGGAGGGTCGCTGCAGAAACAGAAGCAGAGATGGTGGCCAGTGCTTCATTATTAAGCTTAGCAGCCATTGGTTTAAGTGCAAAGCAGGCAGATTTGAATGCATATTGGCAGAACTAGTTTATTCCACCCCCAGAAGAGATAAAAGGCTCACAGGCTTGGGAGGAGGATACAGTCAGACAAGAATGGCAGAGGATCAAGAGGTTATCAGCTTCAGCCTGATCTCAAGCACCAGGAGTAGGGGACTTGTGTGCCAACTGTCCAGCAGGAATGTGCTCACTTATGCCCCGAGACATTGCTCAGCCCTCTGTCCAGCTACCCCAGAGGATAACCCCCTGTCCAATGGTCCGGGTCACTCAGAAGCACCCAATCACTGAGGCCAAGATCTCAGGCACCAATAAAGACAGTGGTGCTCTAATGGGAGGTGCCCAGCGCATGGCCAAGTTGGGACCAGATGAAAACTGGGGATTCCGTGAAGCTGGAACAACAAGATAGACATGCAGTATACCTAAAGCCTAATCTTGGCATTCTTCAGACTATTCTCTGCTTCTCTACTCTCATAATGCCTTCCCTCCTCTTATGGCAGATGCAGTGATATGAGTAGAGACTGTATCTCTCCCAGTGGGGACAGAGCATATTTTACTCATCTCTGAGTCTTCACAATACCTAATAATCATAGATGCTGATAAAAGATATTTGCTGAGTAACTAAAAGAAACCTTAAGCAGATGTCATTAGAGAATGAAATGTAAGGAAATTAAGAGTCAGATCATTGTATTTAGACTTATATTTTTATGGTCTTGATTCAAGTGCGTCTTCTTTCATGGGTAATAGTAACTGAAGTCATGTTATGAAATATTACTAATAAGTATAATAACTTGGACTTAGATATGATTTTAAATCTTGTCCACAGCTTGTTCAACAGAAGAGATGTATTTTACTGGCTTAGGGTGCTCACAAGATATCTGGGTTTATTTGTGATAGATTCCCATTGCCTCCAATGAAACATGCCTCCCTCCAGCCATGCCCTTGGGTAGCTCCTCCCAGCTGACTCTAGGCTGGGCCTTGTGACTTGATTTGGACAATGGAGTGTCAGCGGCCTCAATGCAAGCAGAAACTTGGAAAGTCCTATGAGGAGGACTGGCTTCCTCCAGTTTCTGGGAACCTTTGTGCCTCCATGTGGATGAGAGAGCACATGGAGGGAGGCCCATGGTCCCAGGTAAGAGCCCAGATGCATCAGTGACACCCTTCTAGACCATCTAGCCTCAGTCAACCGACTGGAGCAGAAGCGACATCCGGCCAGTGCACAAAATCATGGGAAACAGTAAAAGCCTGTGATTTCAGGGTTTTGTGATACTAAGTGCTAACTGAACCCAGAACCTGGTGTAGAAAAAAGTATTTCTGCTGCTGTATTTCACAGATGATCTCAGACTTTCTCTAAGTACATAAATCTATCAAACAGAAGATGAAGCCCCTCCTATTTCTGATCCTCTGTCATGATGCCTTCTGAGGAGCAGTGCCCCTTGGGGCTGGTACTCCTCTCTGTTGACTGGTGTTAAAAGGTTGACCTGAGGATAGAAAACCATGAAAAGGTCTTAGCCCTGGCCCAGGACCCACCTTCAGAATGGGACAGCTGGTTTTCTCATTTAATTTCCAGTGTCCCATGCCCACCCTGAATGACACCATCAATCCACAGAAGCGGGAAGGTCAGGGGTTATTTGGAATTACTAGCTCAGTGTTAGGCTGGAGGAGAATGTGTTACAGGCCCTATGGACTCCTGCGGCCTCTCTGCAGCCTTGTCCTGTGCTTGTTCCTCTGTTTACTTGTTTGTTGTGTAGATTTGACTGCACTGGTCTTCAATGCTGTGCTCAGGCTTCTCTAGCTGAGGCTCCTCTCTGATTGTGGTGCATGGGCTTCTCATCTCAGTGGCTTCTCCTGTTGGGGAGCATGGGCTCTACTGAAGGGCCCAGCCTTCAGTAGTTGTGGCACATGGGCTCAGCTGCCCCGTGGCATGTGGGATCTTCCTGGGCCAGGGATCGATCCTGTATCCCCTGCATTGGCAGGCAGACTCCCTATCACTGGACCACTAGAGAAGCCCCTGTGTTTACTCTTGGCCTTGTGATATTCTTGGGAGGTAATCACCACATTTCATGAATGTTTTTATTCCCTTTTTAAATGGTGACCAGATACCTCGAGTCCTGTCCTATCTCAGTGACCTTGAGTAAGTTGTTGAATTTCCGTGACCTTCTCTATAAAGTGGGGACAGTAAGACCTTACTTCCTTGAATTTGGACAGGGACTCACAGGGACCCATTGCAATGATCTCTGTGGTCTTACTCACCTTTCTCTCCATCCCTAAAAGACATTCAGTCAGTCAGTTCAGTCACTCAGTCATGTCCAACTCTTTGCGACCCCATGAATTGCAGCACGCCAGGCCTCCCTGTCCATCACCAACTCCCGGAGTTCACTCAAACTCACGTCCATTGAGTTGGTGATGCCATCCAGCCATCTCATCCTCTGTCGTCCCCTTCTCCTCCTGCCCCCAATCCCTCCCAGAATCAGAGTCTTTTCCTGTGAGTCAACTCTTCACATGAGGTGGCCAAAGTATTAGAGTTTCAGCTTTAGCATCATTCCTTCCAAAGAAATTCCAGGGCTGATCTCCTTTAGAATGGACTGGTTGGATCTCCTTGCAGTCCAAGGGACTCTCAAGAGTCTTCTCCAACACCACAGTTCAAAAGCATCAATTCTTTGGCGCTCAGCTTTCTTTACAGTCCAACTCTCACCTCCATACATGACTACTGGAAAAACCATAGCCTTGACTGGATGGACCTTTGTTGGCAAAATAATATCTCTGCTTTTGAATATGCTATCTAGGTTGATCATAACTTTCCTTCCAAGAAGTTAGTGTCTTTTAATTTCATGGCTGCAGTCACCATCTGCAGTGATTTTGGAGCCCAGAAAAATAAAGTCTGACACTGTTTCCACTGTTTCCTCTCTGTTTCCCATGAAGTGATGGGACCAGATGCCATGATCTTCATTTTCTGAATGTTGAGCTTTAAGCCAACTTTTTCACTCTCCACTTTCACTTTCATCAAGAAGCTTTTGAGTTCCTCTTCACTTTCTGCCATAAGGGTGGTGTCATCTGCATATCTGAGGTTATTGATATTTCTCCCAGCAATCTTGATTCCAGCTTGTGTTTCTTCCAGTCCAGCGTTTCTCATGATGTACTCTTCATATAAGTAAAATAAGCAGGGTGACAATATACAGCCTTGACATATTCCTTTTCCTATTTGGAACCAGTCTGTTGTTCCATGTCCAGTTCTAACTGTTGCTTCCTGACCTGCATATAGGTTTCTCAAGAGGCAGGTCAGGTGGTCTGATATTCCCATCTCTTTCAGAATTTTCCAGAGTTTATTGTGATCCACACAGTCAAAGGCTTTGGCATAGTCAAGAAAGCAGAAATAGATGCTTTTCTGGAACTCTCTTGCTTTTTCCATGATCCAGTGGATGTTGGCAATTTGATCTCTGGCTCCTCTGCCTTTTCTAAAACCAGCTTGCACAGTAGATGCACCCAAACTTGAACCTCCTCACAGTTATGTTGACTTACCTCCACACTGTGCTCAGCTTTTAGGACCCACATGTGAAGAGATTAGACTTGTGATGGGACCACTAAATTAGCCCTTGTAAGATGGGCATGAGCTTCAGTGGAGCCCACGGTGTGCTGACTGCTTTTGGGGAGTATGGGGCAAGGCTGCCCTTCGCCCTTCCTGTACTAGAGAGAGGCCAGGCCATCAGAGGTAGCAGCTTCTCATGGGGTCGCTCACGTGCTGTCCACCTGCGCTCAAGAACAGACTAGCAGCTGTGCTGGAGATGTGCTCCCCAGCCGCCCTTCAGTCTTTGCTGGAAAGTCACGTACTTGTGGATTTGATTTGTCCCGATGGAGATGTTACTGGTTTCCTTTTTAAGACTAAACCTGGCAAGAGTTAGTTTGTCTACAGTGATTCAAAGTAAAGGGAAACTCTGTGGAGAACTTGACTTTTAAGTTGCTTTATGTAATGCTTCAGATTTGAATTAGTCCTTGCAAACTTTCATATAGGTGGATGAAATGTTCATCTGTAGCTTTGGCCTTTGGACATCATACAACTTGTGGCAAAGGATAGATAAGGCCTGTGCCCACTGATAACTTCTGTGCAAATAGTAAGGACTGTTTGCCTCCCTTTCAAGGTATGAAGAATGTACTCTTTGAATATTAATAATAATAAAGATGTATGGAATCCAGTATTTGGTCTGCCCCACCAGCCCCAGAATTCAAGGCTGACTCAGCTTCAGTGTGTGATGCAGTATTGCTTTGTCAAGGACAGCTTTCTTCTAAAAAACATCTGTTAACATTTCCAACATGCTGCCAGCTGAGAGGTGTTAATTGACTGCTAATGATGAATAACACATAGGCAGCATATTCTTTTCTTTTTTGAAAAAGCCTAAATGTTGGCAGTCCTTCATAGAGGAGTTTCCAGAATGAGATGCTTTTATATTTTAAGTATTTCTCACCTCAGACACTGAGGATTAGGTAGCTGGACCCAAGGAGTGAAAAGAATGGTTCACATGAATTGATTGGAAAACATGGCTGTCCACTTTCAAGGTCTAATTTTTGGCATTTCTACATCAAAATACACACCATTCAACTTTTTTTTCTGGCATCCCAAGAATTCTGAGCTTTACTGACAAATGGAAAAATGGGCTCTGGAAGTGTGTGTCACGGTGTTCCTAAAGGGAGGGGTCTGTAGACAAAGCCCCTCTGACTGATGTTTCTCACAGGTGGTGATGTGTAGGGTCCCTTGTCTTTACTCTTCCATTCTGTCTACTGGAACTTTCTCCAATGAAGGAAAAGTGTTACATCTGCTCCATCCAGTATGGTAGCCACCAGCCACAGGTGGCTATTGAGCACTTGAAGTGTGACTGGTGTGACTGATTTCATTTCACTTTAATTAATTTAAACTCGAATGGCCATCTAAGCTTAGTGCTTACCATATTGGACAGGACACTTCTATGCTCTAGAGCATGTAGAATTCATGCATTTGTGGAATTTATTTGGACTCTCAACTTGCTACTTGGGGCCACATCTATTCAGCACCCTTGGAACTTGGACTGAACTCCATAAATTGTGAGGTGCTGTGAAATCAGTTCAGAATAATCTCTTGTACATGTGATCACTCCAGTGGGGAGCTCAGATAGCTGGTTGAAGCTGCCTTCAACAACAATACCATCTCCTGGGATGGAGTGAGTATGCTGCTGCTGCTGCTGCTAAGTTGCTTCAGTCGCGTCCGACTCTGTGTAGGACTATCGTAAAAATGACAGGTAATATGTGTTGGTGAGGGTGTGAAGAAATTGGAATCCTTGTACACTGGTGGTGGGAATGTAAAATGGTTCAGTTGCTTTAGAAAACAGTCTGGCATTTCCTCAAAAGATTAAACATAGAGTTGCTATATGACCCAGCAATCCCACCCAAGAGAAACGGAAACATATGTCCACATAAAGCCTGTACTCAAATGTTCACAGCAGCATTATTCATAATAGCCAAGAAGTGGAAACAACCCAAATGTCCACCAACTGATGAACAAATCAGTAAAACATGGTGTATCCATCAAGTGGAATATTATCTTGCAATAAAAAGAAATGAAGTACAGAGGCATGCTATAGCTTGGATGTCTTGAAAATATTATGCTAAATAAAAGAAGCTATCACAAAAGATCGCATGTTGTATTATTCCATTTATAGGACATTTCCAGAACTGGCAAACTTATAGACAGTGGTTGCCTGGTGCTGGGGAGTTGGAGGGAAAGAGGGAATGGCTGCTAGTGGGTATAGAGCTTCTTTTCATGGTGATGAAAAAGTTCTAAAATTGATCATGAATATGGGTGAACAACTATAAATATAGTAAAAAACATTGATTTGTACACTCTCAGTGAGTGAGTTGTAGATGTGGGTGAATTATATTTTAATCAAGTTATGTTAAAAAAAATGAATGAAATTAAAAGGTAAATAGAAAAAAAAAGGAAAAAAACTCAGAACAAATACAGAGACTTCCACCCCTTCCCCTGTGACAAGCACAAGTCTGGAGTATGGAGTCCTAGGTGTGATTTCCGAGTGGGGCTTCTTCTGAGCTCTCCTCTCTGCTAACTTATTATGAGTCTCTTTTTTGCTTATGAACTGTGTGTGTATGGAGGTTTGATTATAGCTGTGGATTAAAATAATGACTACAAGAGCCAATTAATCCCTATTCTAAAGTGTTCTGAAGCACTGGGTTTAATATATGGGCAGAGTGAAAATGGAAATTCATTTATCATTCTAGCATCCAACAAATGTTTAATAAGTGCCTGGGATGCTCTTCAAGCTTGGAGGGTAGTAGTGAGCAGGACAGAAGTGGCCCCAGTCCTCCCCAGGGCCATCCACATCTGAAGAACATCCATGTTGAGACTTTGGGTTGGACCCATGCAAGTCCATTGATCAGGGGCCTGGAGAGAGAGAGAGAGCACGTTCCTTCTGGGTAATTTTAGGAGGGTTTTAAAAAGGGGCCATCTATAAGATATAGCAGGGGATGGGGCAGAACCCTAGGACTTGGGTCAGCAGCTCCTTCTATTCCTACCAGAAGTGGTGACTTGAGACTGGATAATAGGTGGTAGGATGTGGGCGGCTGGGCAAAAGAACCACCTACAGGATGAGATGTAGCAGCTCATGGGAGGCCCAGGAAGAGGATCCAGGGAACAAATCCTGTCTTCGGCTCTTCTTATATCCTCTCTGGGGCCGCCTTTGGCAGCCCTGTTATTGTGCTCCATGCAGACCAGCCTGCCAGGGCCAAGCACAGGTGGAGAAGTGTGGGGTAGCTCTGGAGAGGTGAGCAGGGGATGTGCAGAACAGGGGCACGCAGGCTGAGAAGAAGGCACTGGTTTTTTATCAAAAACATTGTTAGGAGAAGCGGGCAATGTTTGTTCTGCTGTACTTGATGAGCGTATAGTGGTGAAGATACAGTGACTGCCGGGAGAGTTTGGCGCCCCTGCTTGGGTTCGTGTTGAAGTGTTAGCTGCTTTACCCACCGTTACTTTTGTACCTTCCGTGCAAATGTCAACTCAGTGGGGAAGGCAAATAGCATCTTGGTAACATTATAGAAATGTTATTTCGACACTGTGGAGCTTGGAAAGGATCACGAGGGCCCCCATACTTTAAGAATCAAAATTTTAAGAGATGCTCACTTTTAAAAGTTTCCCCTTTAAGCCTTCTAGGTCATTTCCTTGACTACTCCAATGGGTATTGTCCCTGGTTATGTTCTTCATCATGTAATTGAATATGAGGTTTGGAAATGAAATCCAGGAGCTATATTGCTTCCTGTACATGCAGCAGGTTCATTGTGGAAATGCAGGGATATTCTTCAGCATTTGTGCAAATCATCCAAAAACAAACACCTCAACTAAGATGTTTGACTACGCTAAAGCTTTTGACTCTGTGGATGACAACAAACTGTGGGAAATTCTTAAAGAGATGGGAATACCAGACCACCTTACATGCACCCTGAGAAACCTATATGCAGGTCAAGAAGCAACAGTTGGAACTGGACATGGGACAAAAGACTGGTTCCAAGTTGGGAAGGGAGTACTTCAATGCTGTATATTGTCACCCTGCTTATTTAACTTCTATGCAGAGTACATTATGTGAAATGCCAGGCTGGATGAAGCACAAGCTGGAATCAAGATTGCCGGGAGAAATATCAATAATCTCAGATAAGCAGATGACACCACCATTATGGCAGAAAGTGAAGAAGAACTAAAGAGCCTCTTAAAGAAAGTGAAAGAGGAGAGTGAAAAAGCTGGCTTAAAACTCAACATTCAAAAAACTAAGATTATGGCATCCAGTCCCATCACTTCATGGCAAATCGGTGGGGAAACAATGGACTTTATTTTCTTGGGCTCCAAAATCACTGCAGATGGTGACTGCAGCCACGAAATTAAAAGACACTTGCTCCTTGGAAGAAAAGTAATGACAAGCCCAGACAGCATATTAAAAAGCAGAGACCTTATCTGTCGACAAAGGTCCATCTAGTCAAAGCTGTGGTTTTTCCAGTAGTCATGTATAGATGTGAGCGCTGGGCAATAAAAAAGGTTGAATGCCAAAGAATTGATGCCTTAGAACTGTGGTGTTGGAGAAGACTCTTGAGAGTCCCTTGGAGAGCAAAGAGGTCAAACAAGTCCATCCTAAGAGAAATCAACTCTGAATATTCACTGGAAGGACAATGCTGAAGCTGAAGTTCCAATCTTTTGGCCACTTGATATGAAGAGCTGACTTATTGGAAAAGACCCTGATGCTGGGAAAGACTGAAGACAGGAGGAGAAGGAGACAACAGAGGACGAGAGGGTTGGATGGCATCACTGACTCAATAGACATGAGTTTGAGCAAACTCCAGGAGATGGTGAAGGACAGGGAAGTTTGGTGTGCTGCAGTCCATGGGGTTACAAAGAGTCAGACACGAATGAGTGGCTGAAGAATAACCACCAATAACCACCACCACTAAGACAGCTACATGACTGAACCGGATTCAATCAAAGGCTGAGCAATTCTTGGTTCTGCTTCTATCCATACCCCACCCCCAAATCCTAGAAGGATTATTATGCTGCTAATCTGTATCCTAACAGCAAATCATTAGAACCCTTCAGTGTTTCTTGGAAGTGGACTATAATAGGTGGAATGGTGAACCTCTTTTGCTTTTCTGGCAGTAAGTTATCTGATTT
Source organism: Bubalus kerabau (assembly GCF_029407905.1). Classification (NCBI taxonomy): domain Eukaryota; kingdom Metazoa; phylum Chordata; class Mammalia; order Artiodactyla; family Bovidae; genus Bubalus; species Bubalus kerabau. Next base: position 48,351,661 of record NC_073645.1, on the reverse strand, counting down.
TACTTGCCAAGAAAACTGGTATTGGAGAGTTCACTCCAGAAAAGCCTTCACAAATAGCCTGGATGACCTGTAGCATCTTTTTATAATTCAAGGAGCAGAAGAGACGAGGGATAGTCACCAACCAATGTGAGGTACCCTCACAGCCCCTGGTAGAACCAGACTGACCCATGGTGTGAATCACAGGAAAGTGATTCAGTTATATGCATCAGATCAGATCAGATCAGTCGCTCAGTCATGTCCGACTCTTTGCAACCCCATGAATCACAGCACGCCAGGCACCCCTGTCCATCACCAACTCCCGAAGTTTACTCAGACTCATGTCCATCGAGTCAGTGATGCCATCCAGCCATCTCATCCTCTGTCATCCCTTCTCCTCCTGCCTCCAATCCCTCCCAGAATCAGGGTCTTTTCCAATGAGTCAACTCTTCGCAGGAGGTGGCCAAAGTATTGGAGCTTCAGCATCAGCCCTTCCAATGAACACCAGGACTGATCTCCTTTAGAATGGACTGGTTGGATCTCCTTGCAGTCCAAGGGACTCTCAGGAGTCCTCTCCAACACCACAGTTCAAAAGCATCAATTCTTCAGCGCTCAGCTTTCTTCACAGTCCAACTCTCACATCCATACATGACCACTGGAAAAACCATAGCCTTGACTAGATGGACCTTTGTTGGCAAAGTAATGTCTCTGCTTTTGAATATGCTGTCTAGGTTGGTCATAACTTTGCTTTCAAGGAGTAAGCATCTTTTAATTTCATGGCTGTAGTCACCATCTGCAGTGATTTTGGAGTCCAAAAAAATAAAGTCTGACACTGTTTCCACTGTTTCCCCATCTATTTCCCATGAAGTGATGGGACCAGATGCCATGATCTTAGTTTTCTGAATGTTGATATGTGTAAACAGATTCAGATTCTTTTTCTTTATAGGTTATTAGATTATTTTTCTTTATGGGTTATTTTCAGATTCTTTTTCTTTATAGGTTGTTAGAAAATACTGAATATAGTTTCTTGTCCTGGACAGTAGTCAAAGGATATTCTTTTAATCGTAACAGCAGCACAATCCCTGATGGCCATTCTCTTGTCCTGACAGTTGCTTTATATACTGCAGGCAGAACTCCTGGGAATCCCTGGGCCCTTAGGGCATGCTGGGATAGTATTCACATACTCCAGCTGCGGAGCTTCCCAGGTGGCGCTAGTGGTAAAGAACTGCCTGCCGATCAGGAGAAGTAAGAGGTTCAGTTTTGATCCCTGGGCTGGGAAGATCCCCTGGACAAGGACATGGCAACCCACTCCAGAATTCTTACCTGGAGGGTCCCATGGACAGAGGGGCCTGGTGGGCTTTAGCACATAGGGTGCAAAGAGTCGGACACGACTGAGTGACCGAGCACTCATTCATTCACTCACTCCAACCCCGAAGTGCATTACTTCTGAATTGCTCGTCTGTAATTTGAATTATTTATTCCACTTAATTTCAGGGTTACTTATTTGGGTCTCAACAGTGGCCATCTCCTACTTTAATTCATGCGTGGATTTTAAAATTCAGTTAGAGAAAGTAATGTAAGAAATCCTGCGATTGAATATAGTTATTAGTGGTCGTAATAGTCGTAGTTGTGGTATTTTTTTCGTTTTCCCTTGTTTCCTCCAATAGTTCTGTTTCAGGAGGAGCCACCTTGTCTGGGTCTCTGGTGGTTCCTCCACTCTTGGGGTGTCAGGTCCCCTAATCCCAGGCTCTGATCCTGCTCAGGCTCTGGGTCCAGTTTCAGAGGCAGTGATGTCACACCTGGCAGGATGCTCAGCCTCTACTTTGGACAGCATGTGTGGTCAAGGCCCCCGCAGGATACCAGGACACCTTTCTCCTCGGCCACGAAGGCTCCTGGGCCAGGGGTTGGGGGTGTGTCCCATCTTTCCCACCATCCTATATGTTCTCAGGACCACTCACACAGCCTGTTCCCACCAGGGGCCCAGGGGTTACCAAGGGGTGGCTCTTTTGCAGGACTAGTGGGACCCTCTTTGGAGTCCTCTGCAGCCAGCCTCCAGAGGGAACTGAGTTCCCCTTGGTACCCTGCAGGCCTGACCCGTCCACTCCCCACTGGTCCAGGGGTGTCCTCTCCTAAGAGGGACCTGGGCTGGGAGGGGAGAGTGTCGGAGTCAGAGGAATCCACCCCCATGCCCGCATCGCCTCGGCCTGGGTATGAGCACGCCTTGGAGGTGCTCACTGCCATCCGTATTCATGACTTGGCCCACGTTCTGTCTTTACTTAGAATAAATATGAATCCATTTTTCAGAATGAAGTTTCATGGTTTTATTTTTCCCCCGTCTTAGTTACAAGGTTAAAAATGCCGATTCGGTGATCAGCGTGACTGAAGACACCAAGGAACATCCATTTGAAAAGCGAGTTCTTCTTAATACATACAATCTATTTTATTCTAAAATATCTTTCCCAGGGAGTTTTGTCTTTTTTTTTTCCCCTGAGCTTTCCTGGTGTGGCACTGGATCAAAAGGGTACTGGGGTGAAATGTCTACATTTTATGCAGGTGCTATGTGACCAAGTCCCAAGATCCATTAACGGAAAAATATGCATACCTCTTGTGCCTTATTATGAAGATGTGCCTTATCTTACCTGATTAAACTGTCAGCTCTTATTAAAATGGATCCGTGTAGCTAAAGAAATTCAAGCTTGGTGGAACTTGCAGAGAGGTGTAAATTGTTACTGCAGTAAAATCTGTGTCTATTATCAGAACTTTGGCGTTTCTGACCCTTAGGGTGTTGCACGATGTGGTAAAAACCGGTAGTCTTAACCCTTTGGCTTCTGGGGGAAAAATTCTGAAATGAACTTTGCTAGCGGTCTGGGAGAGGGGAGGTTCCATGTCTGCCTTTGCGTTCCTGTGTTTTGTAGATTATCTTCTCAGACCTGAATAGTAGAGATGAGGTTCTCCCTGTAGATGAAAGACTTTTTGCTTATGCAATTTTCTCTCTTTAAGTGCATATGTATGTATGGGTTTGTACTTTTTCCCTTCAATCAAAGATCAAATCTGAGAAAGGAAATGAAGGTTTGAGATAGCCAAACAATTCAGACAAAAATATTGGATAAATTACCTGAAGGCTGTTTTTTTTTTTCTTTATGAAAATGTGGCACAGGCGAGGACTCCCGGGTGACTTGGGGGCTTGTATTTCCTCCTGTGGCACCATTTTATTTAGGAATCGAGAGACAATCAGGTTAAGGCCAGCCAGGCTATCACCAGAGTTGCTGAGAGAGGCCAGAAGGATTCGCCCAGTTTGCATTTTGGGAAGGAGGCTGGCTGGCTCTGGGAGTGTCCTGTGATGATGGGAGGAAATAAAAACATCTTGAAGAAACTGAACACCGTGGAGAGCCAGGTTCAGGGGACAGGAACATGAGCATTCCTTCTCTAGATATCCATCTCATCTATCAGGTCCATTTCAGCCTTTGTACTGACTCACCCTGGACAAGCGTGCGTCTTCCTTCATCTCTGAACCCAGCAGGGAAGGTGGCTGCCAGGCAGCCTCTGATGTCGGCTTCCTTGTCACCATCCTGTGCTTATGGTTATTTTCCACACCCAGCAGAAGCTTTCCCCAAATCCAAATATTTGTGTGGCATCAACCACACTTCTGTGACTGCCTTTTAGGCCTGGGAGTGGTATATGAATCCTTTCATGGATAAGATGTAGATCTAGAAACACTTCCCAAGAGCTGTTTTCATGACTTTAAACATATGAACAGATTTCACCTTTGCACTAACCTAGGAGCTAAGTGCAACAATCACCCCTTTTACAGAGAGAGAAACTGAGGCACAGAGGGCTGCAGCAGCCTGTCTAAGGTCACACAGCTACCAGGTGGGGGCAGCCTGGAGTCAAACCCAGGAATTCTGTCTTATCCAAGACATCGGAGGACACAGACAATGCCCAGCTCTGTACCTCCGGGCTGGAGCTTTCCTCGGGTTTCTAAAACGTGACTGATGTAAAGCACTGTCTGCTCCCCTACAGCCTGCCCGTGTTCTCATGTCTGTCTGCCTCTCTCTCCTGCTCAGCCTCCTTACTTTGTCTCTCTCCCCATTTGCTACTCTGCTGCTGCTGCCTTATTCATATCACCAATTGTTGGTTATTCTGAAATTTGAAAACCACCCATCTGAAATAGATTTCAAGAACAGGCTGAACAAACATCATCTTATTTCACCAAATGCAAGACCCAGCGATTGTTAAGATCCACCCTTATCTCTAGGTGCCACTGTGTGTGTGTGTGTGGTAGTCGCTCAGTCGTGTCTGACTCTTCGACCCCATGGATTTTAGCCCACCAGGCTCCTCTGTCCATGGGATTCTCCAGGCAAGAGTACTGGAGTGGGTTGCCAGTTCCTTCTCCATTATGTGCCACTAAAAATGATCAAAGAAGAACCCCCAAACCTGCCAATTACACTGTGACACACCATGTCGTGTGTATCCCGACTTTGGAGGGGTTAAATCGCTGCCAGAAGCAGGGGACATTGGCTTACAGATCAAATCCAAAGCGCTCGTCCTGTTATGGGCTCTGACCAAACTGCAAAACACCAGGCTGGGAGCTTGGCACTGTTCCCTCCCTCCAGGGGCTGTGTGCTCCTGAGACTCTGCTGTGTGCCGGAGCGAAGGGTCTCAGAGCAGGGGCTCTGCAGCAGGACCGGCCGGGTGGAGAGGCAGGCAAGAGAGCCCCCTTACAGCCGGGTGACCTCGGGTCTCATGCCCTTGCTTGCTGTCCCGTGTGGGTCCAAGGTGAGACACTCCACGTAAAGCACAGGGCTGGAGTGCAGCGACCGCACACTGAGTGTTAGCTTTCCCTACTTTCATGGTCATCATCACGCTCTCGTGGTTTCTTCACCCAAGTGGAGGCTCTGGGGTTAGGGAAGAATGCGCTGGCGGTGCACCTAGCTCCCTCGCTGTAGCTCAGAGCCCAGGAGACGGCGATGCCTCAGCTTAGCGATGTCATTCGTCACAAGGGCTCACCCTGAAACACAAGCCAACAGTTCAGGGACCGTTCTCCCTGCACCGGTCTGTAGGCCTCACCTGGAGGAGCTCCGTGCTCTCAGGTGGGTGGGGGCTGGCTGTAGAGAGACGTTTGCATGGTAATAAGAAGGATGGCTCTTTGCCTAACCCTGCTTTTGCTGAATGCCTGGGACTTGCTTGGTGTTCATTCATTCTATGGGACAGTTTGAGGATTTAGAGATGTGACTACTTCCATGCAAGAGAGCTAGTAGGTAAGGCAATCTTAGGATGTTTTCCTGCTTCCTGACAACATGGGGGGCAGGCACAGGGCAGGCCACACTCCCTGAGTGCCCAGGCCTTGTGAGATGTCCTCGTAGGTCTGTGTGGTAAGAGCATTAAATCGTAGAACTTTATCCAGTCTCTGAATTCCGGGATATAACTAGGAAAATCACCTCATTCTATTAAAATTTTTAGGAAGTCATTTAGATCAAATAAGATAATTGGTGCATAAGTACAGTAAAATTGCAAGAAGCCAGAATAGCTGGTTATTTGAGGTCAGGCTTCATTTATGGTAGTTTTTGGGGGGGAAATGAAGATAAGTAAAACAGCCCTGTCTTCTGTGTCCCTTAATTAACGAAAGATATTGCAGTTATTCCCTGGTGGCTCAGACGGTAAAGAATCTGCCTGCAATGCGGGAGAGCTGGGTTTGATACCTGGGTTGGGAAGACCTCCTGGAGGAGGGCATGGCAACCCACCCCAGTGTTCTTGTCTGGAGAATCCACATGGACAGAGGAGCCTCTTGGACTATAGTCTAAGGTGTCACAAAGAGTTGGATACGACTGAATGACTAAGCACACACTGCAGTTAAGAGGGCTTCTTTGGTGGCTCAGATGGTAAAGAATCCATCTGCAATGCAGAAAACCTGGGTTCAGTCCCTGGGTTGGGAAGATCCCCTGGAGTAGGAAATGGCAACCCACTCCAGTAGTCTTGCCTGAAGAATTTCATGGACAGAGGAGCCTGGTGGGCTACAGTCCATTGGGTTGCAAAGAGTCAGACACGACTGAGTGACTAACATATACACACACGCATTGTAGTTAAACACAGACATGCAGGAACACATGAACACCCCCACACACATGCACACACAGAATCTTTTAGTGCGTAACTGGACCTGCAAAACATCATTTCCGGTTTGAGAAGGAGAATTTAGTTATCTTGTTGGTTTGAAATTCAGGGCATTAGTGAGATGGGTTTTCCATCGGTGGGGCGTGGGGGTGCTTCTCACTCTCCCGTTGCCTCCAGAGTCTGCACGTGCATGCTTGGCTTTTACTTACTTGTGTTTGCTTTGCTCTGGTTGCCACGTGGACGCCCTGAACTTCTCACTGCATCCACCTTTTGTTCCGGAGCATCTCCTCCCTGCACATGGCTCAGGGTTCTGCACACGCCAGGGCTCAGTGGGTGTTTTTGTTGGACCGGCGATGAGAAGAGATTTTCTATAGCATCTCCCAGAGGAAGATGGGACCCGCCCAGCTCTGAATCCCTGCACTCAGCACACTCGTTTAGTGGGGAGCTGACCACCTATCGGCCCTCTTGGTGACAAGGGAGTCATCCATCCACACTCTAACTCCCATGGGAGCCAGGTTCCCACTCACTGAGCTGTCTCTGTGATTTAATCTAAATAGTTGGCTTGTGGTGGCCAATAGGAAATTTCTTGGGGAAAATGAGAGGCAGTATGTCTTAGAACTTAAGAAATGTCTCACCAGTGAAATGGTGAAAAGTAAATGGGGTTCTCTTCCTCCTCCTGTGTTTCCCATCCACTACGAAGCTTTGTTCCAAGAATGAAAACAAACACTCAATGCTTTCTTGGTTGGAAAAAACGAGCCATGCATAACTCTAACCTAGTGCATTCTCTATTTCCTCCTAAGAAACACTTAGTGTTTGTTGCACGAGGAAAGAAAACAGCACTTTAATTAATATGAACAATCGGAAGGGGATTAGTGCCCCAATCCCCTATTACCAGCTTTGCTAATCCACTGCTAATTGTGCACACAACTCTGAGTGAAGCCCTTAAGACCCTACAGAGCAGAGGAGGCAGCTGGAGGGTGGCTGTTCTCCCCGGTGTCTTGGGCGGGGGGTGACTTGGGCCCTGTCCAGGCTTTGTTTCCTAGTCTTTCCTGTGGTTCTGCCCATCCACCCATTAACAGCTCCACGAGCTGCTTCTAGCCTTGCTTTCTCATGAGGAGAGCGCCAAGGCGCCTGGCACCTTATCTCTGTAGTGCACAGAGAGTTCTGCTTGTTGGGTGGGGGGGATCTTACCAGAAGGCGCAGAGATGGGGGAAACGTGAAGCAGGCTGAAGCTATGGCCCAGTGACCCCAACAGAATTGTCTTGGAGTGTCTAAGTTATCAACAAAACAGCAACTACAATGCCCTCGGGTGTGTGTAAAGGTTTGTTTAGAAGATAGAGCAAAGTTGAATTATAGACAATGACAAGCCAGAAAATCCTTCATCATTTAGTGTGCTAGGGGAGAAAGGGAGGGAGGGAGAGAAAGGGAGAGACAGAGAAGGAGAAGGAGGAGGGAAGGAAGGAAAGATGGGAGGGAGGCAGATAAGGAAGGAAGCATGCAGGCTTAGTTGCTCAGTTGTGTCTCTTTGCAGCCCTTTGGGCTGTAGCTCACCAGGCTCCTCCGTCCATGGAACTTTTTAGACAATTACACTGGAGTGGGTCTGAATACTTCAGACAAGAACACTGAAGTGCCATTTCTTCCTCCAGGCGATTCTCCCAACCCAGGGATCAAACCTCAGTCTCCTGTGCCTCCTGCATTACCTGCTGAGACACTGGGGAAGCCCTAAGGAAGGAAAGAGGAAGGGAAAGCAGCAGGTCTGTTTTGTTTTCTCTCTCCCGACCCCAGTGCCAGAGATGGGAACATCGCCTTGTAAACTCGTGACTACTTTTGCTCAATTTTGACAGCCTGCTTAGATCAGTTCAGAAGTGCCGCCACTGAATAAGCCCATCCATGAGCTGATGATTGCTCCCACCTAAAGACCAGCTCACATGCCAACGGCAGATGAAACAGTGCACAGAAAGAGTAGCTTAATTACAGGTCGGGAAGAAGAAGACATAGAAAATGTGTAAGAACCGAGGAGCCTGCAGGCAAGGGGCGTGGAGCCATACAGGTGTGATGGATGCTTAAATCATAACCTGTTGGGTGGCAGAGCGGGAGGACAAGGCAGGTTTTGTTCTAAATATCTGCTTCCAGTGGATTTGGTGTTCAAAGGCATTAATTCCCAGATGGTCAGATTATAGGATGTTCAAAAAAAGAAAGATGTTGAGAAGATATTTGCTGTTTCTTTCTTTCCACTAAGAAAAGCCCATCGGATGCAATTACTCACCTGGGTTAGCCCACCGCACAGGAGGGTCAGAGGCTGGCTCTGCTGGATCTGTTGTCTCGGTGCCAAAGCTGCTGGGCAATAGAGGGGTGTGAGCGAAGCTCACTATGTGTGGGGCCATCTCTGCCACTGGTTGCCGAGGAGGCAGGAGGACCACGAGCTAGTCCTCAGGGATCTCTAGGGGGCCGGTACCGTTTACAAAAGAGTGAGTCACGCAGCTCTCCGTCTTCCTCTCATGCTGTGTCTCTCCTGCATCTTGTTTTGACATTTGCAGCGATGACTCGGTTGACACAGACAGACACCAGTCAGATTTTTGCAAGGAATTCCTTCTGTGCCAGATGACAGAATCCAAAACAAAGGGTAGAAGCTAAGGAGATGGCGTTTCACAGGGAAAATTAGAGTCGTTTCCCCACCTCCAGTCGGCCCTTCAGTTCTGTCGGTTCTATTGATAGAGTCATGTGAGGCTCTCTCATCTGCACGCATCTCCCTCCCCCGTGACCATCACAACCCCAGCCACTGTCCCCTCGGGTCTCCCGGTTGGCCTCTCCTCCAAACCTTGCCCCTTTCCAGATGACTCTCTTTCCAGCAACTAGCTGTCTTTTAAATATGCACATCTGAGCAAGTGCGTCAGCTGCTCCTCTTTTGCGGCCCTTAGAACAAATCCACGGAGAAGGCAATGGCAGCCCATTCCAGTATTCTTGCCTGGAAAATCCCATGGACAGAGGAGCCTGGTAGGCTGCAGTCCATGGGGTTGCGAAGAGTCAGACACGACTGAGCGACTTCACTTTCACTTTTCACTTTCATGCACTGGAGAAGGAAATGGCAACCCACTCCAGTGTTCCTGCCTGGAGAATTCCAGGGATGGGGGAGCCTGGTGGGCTGCCGTCTATGGGGTTGCACAGAGTCGGACACGACTGAAGCGACTTAGCAGCAGCAGCAGCAGAACAAATCCAGGCTAAATAGCACGCTTCCTGAGATGCAAGGTGTCTGGCACCCAGCCTCCATGATCCTCCCTCCTCTGCCCCAGCCAGGCAGGTCCTCAAGTATACTGCATTCTCTTACCTCCAGACACGGGAATATGCACACCCCTCAGGCCTGAACAGCCACTGGCTCCTTTTTATTGCCAAGTAGTACTCCATTGCCTGGAGACTACACTGTGTGAGTAACGCAGTTATGAACTTTCTCATGCGAATCTTTGTCACAATAGATGTTATTTCTTTATGGGTAAATCTCTAGGATTGGAATTTCTGGGTTGTGTAGTAAACCTATGTTTCACCTTATAAAAAATGCCCAAAGTGTTTTTTTCCAAAGTGAACTGTGCGGTATACAAAAGTTCAGATTTCTCCACACCCTTGTCTACTTGGTATTGTCAGTTTAAGCTATTTTTATAGGGTGCTTAATGATATCTCATTGTGGTTTTGTATTTTCGTTCATGTCTTAAAACTGAGTTGCCTGTGTTCTTAGTGAGTTGCAAAGCTCTGTATAACACGGGCACAAGCCCTTTGCTGGATGGATATAGTGCACATATTTTCTTCCAGTCAGTGGTTTCCTTGTTCATTTTCTTAATGGTATTTTTCAAAGAGCAGATTTTCATTTTGATGAAGTCTAGTTATCGATTTTTTTCTTTTGTGGTCAGTGTTTTTGGCATTTTCTGACTATGAAATCTTTGCTATCTCAAGGCACAAGGATTTTCTCTTGTGTTTAATTCTGTAAGTTTTATAGTTTTAAGCTTTTACCTTCAGGCCAATGATCCATTTCAAATTAACTTCTATGTGTGATGTGAGATAAGGGTTGAAGTCCATGTTTTTCCTAAATGGATAGTCCAGTAAGCTTGAGGATTCCCAGCGCCCAAGGTCAGGAGCCACTCATCCCTGGAAAGGGGTACCTAGAGAGGTCCTCTGCCAAACCCAGCCACACCCCTCCACTTTTCTCTCTGCCTTCACTGATGGGTCTTCTGCATCAGGTTTCATTTGAACAAAGGCTTCCACATCTAACAAGGTTAGAATTCTGCCTAAGCTCTAAGTGGCAAGATGGGGACCCTGGGCCCAGGGAAAGCTACACGGGGCCCAGATGAATCCTGCCAGGCCTGGGGCAGGTGTCCTCCCACCTGTCCTGAGCATTCCCCACCCCCTGCCCCTCCCTCAGCCCCTCACACTGCTTCTGGTTGAGAGCGTCTGCAAAAACCCTTCGTTGCAGTTTCCCTTTTCAGCATTTTAAACAAGGAATGTGGGCAACACACACAGCTAAATAATTTAGATACTCTTTTCCTGATTCTGTCACTTGCAGGGGAAATAAAAGATGGCTTTGTCAGAAGGGGTGGCGGTTGTCCAAAGGTGACGCAAGCATATTCCGACCCTCAGTGGAAAAGCCCGATCTATCAATCAGTGTGGAGCACAGGTCAGCTTCCTGGATATCAGCTAGGACTCCCCCCACCCCCCGCCTTTCTGAAATGCGCCCTGATGTTCTAATGATCTGCAAAGACTGTCTTCTTGCCACTGAACTAATAACTGTGAGTGCAGGTGGAACGCAGATGGGCTGAATTCCATGGCTCGAGAGCAAGGCCAGGAGTTTCTGAGTCCTTCAAGAGGGCCTTTCGACGGCACACTGGAGCATGGACATACTCTTTTGCAGCCCACTCTCTACAGATCATCCCCCTCCGGCCCCAGAAGCCACTGCTGCCAGGTCATCGGTGATGCCCATCCTGTCTCCACCCACCACGCCCCCCACTCAGGAGCAGCCGAGACGGCGGGTCACTTTCTCATCCTGAACCCTTTCCTGCTCTAGCCTTCAAGCCACTCAGTCACCCGCTGTTCCTTTTGTTTCTCTGTTCATGGCTCTGCACCCTTCCCCAAACACCACCTCTAGGGGTGCCTCTGGCCTCCAGCCTCTCCTCTACCTCCTTGTCTCTGCAGGACCATCGTCTTGCCCCATAGTGTGGGTGCCATCCAGGGGCTTCAGTGGCCTCTCTCACAGCTTCCATCTGACCTTGTCCTGGGTCCACACCCTCCCAGATGACTTTCCACTTGCCTCTCCTCTTGGGTGGCAACTCACACTGGCACCGCTGCTGATTTCCCCTCCAAATCTTGCCACACTTCCTGCCTTCCACCAGTCTGACTGATTGGAAAAAGCTTCCAGCAGGAAAGCTCTTTATGTAGGAGGTTCCTTTTGTCTTGTCGCTTTAGCAAAACTATATTGTAACTAACCATGACCAGACTCATCTCCTAACTGAGCACAACTTTCAAATCTTTTGATCACACAAAGCCTTGCTTAACCTCTTAGTTCTCTCTGTAGACCAAAGCAGTAGAAATGAAGAATAAGTAATTATTGTTCCCTAGCAGCTTGCCCCTCAGTAATCTCATAAACCGTGTGAACACTATAGCATCTGAAGAAAGATCCTGAGAAGTTGACCTGCCTGCGTGCAGCAGAAAGTGTAAGGAGCCTGGTCCTATCTCCATGATGAATTGAGGTGACTGACTTTTCCTTTTCCCTTTAAAAACATTCATGCCTGAGGAGAGTCCTGGGAGCTGGTTTGGGGACCCAAGTCCGCATTCTTCCCAGAATGCCAGCTTTCTGATTAAAAGCAACGTTTTCTGTTTCTACCAACACTTGCCTCTCGAGTATTGATTTTTGAGCAGTGAGCAGCTGGGCCTGAGTTCAGTAACAGCCTTTCAACAGTGAAACCATCTTCCATCCAGTTGCTCAGGCCTTCACCCACAGGTTTTTAGTTGACCCTTCTCTTCTGCCACATCCCACATTGAATATATCTGTTCATGTGTGTTCAGTTGTTCAGTCATGTCTGACTGTTTGTGACCCCGTGGACTGTAGCCCTCCAGGCTCTTCTGTCCAAGGGATTATCCCAGCAAGAATACTGGAGTGGGTTGCCATTTCCTCCTCCAGGGGATCTTCCTGACGCAGGGATCAAACCTATGTGTCCTGCAGCTCCTGCATTGGTAGGTGGATTTTTTACCCCTGAGCCTCCTGGGAAGCCTTAATGTATTTGTAAGTTCTGCCAAATCCCCCTTCAAAAACAGATCTTAACACAGACCACTTTATATATTTTCCAGTGACACTCCCCTTGTCAAACCATGTTCCCCCACCCCACCTTGGGGCTTGGACATGCTCCTGTGAGCCTGTCCTGCTCCCCCTGCCCAGGCAGACCATCCTCATCACAAGCCCGCCACCTCCCCTCCCCCTCTGAGAACCTCCTAGGTCTTCCCATTTCACTTTGCATACAGTCCATCCCTCTGGGCCTGCTCCAGCCTGCCTTCCGCCCCCTCTCTGTTCACTGCTCCCTGGCCTGCTCTGCCTCCTCGCCTCTTGCACTTGGAAAGCTCTTCTCTCAGGACCTTCGCTCTGGGTGACCCTCTTGACCCCTACTCTGTGTCTGCCATGGCTGTCCTCACCATTCGCCATCATGCACTCCACGCCTCTCCAAAGCACGGATCTGCACCTGGCTGGCCTACCTGTATGTTTATTCATCTCTCCTTCCACCAGAATGCAGCCACCGAGAGGGGCTGTTCACCCCTCTGTAACATCAAGAATGCTATCCAGGACAGGTGAGGTGTTGATACCTGCTGATGCCTGTAAAGGAACCACACAATTAAAGAGAAGATTCACTTCAGCCTTCATCTTCCTCCTCTAAACCTCCTCCCCCAGAGGTGACATTGCCCATATTTTCATGTATTTTCCTTCTGATCCTTTTCCGGACATTTACATTTGTATATTCGTACTCCTATTGGACATATAGGTGATTGGTCTGTGTTTCCAGCTTCTCTTTTGTGCTTCACATATATTCATACTGCCCTGCAGCTCGAGTTTATTACTAGGAGTGTGCCCGGAGAGAATCTCACTGCTTCAGCACAGACAGATCTACCTCATTCCTTGTAAAATCTGCCTGCTTTTCTACAAACTAGGTAGCTGTCCTGCAACGAATGCACGGTTTGTCTCTGCTCCTCACCAGCCATCCCCTCCCTGGCTTGGTCCTTCTTTTCGGGGTCATCTTATCTTTTCCACGTGGCCCTCACTGTACTCACCCCCACTCTCCCCGGGCAGAATTAAGGCAGCCGATCTCTTGCCCAGAATGCCAAGAAAGATATTCCTGGAGCACAGGTAGCCTAATACCCCCTCCACCAACACAATGTTTGAAAACAAACAAAAAGGGTTTTTAGACTATAAGGTAGCAGACAGCATAATGCATGATAGGGAATAAATAATTTGAAAATAATATGCATCTTAGAAACCATATTCCTGATGATTTTGAGCTACCCTCATCCCTTAATTCTCTAGCATCCTTCCTGCATCTGTAGAGTGAGCTCAGTGCTTTTTCTTCTGTTCCCACGTGTTTCCCCCTTGAAAACCCTCTGGAGTGTCCTCTTGGCAACTCATTTCCTGATGGAGATCAGGGACTGGGATGCTTATTACATGCCTCACAATTGCAATTCACAAGGATTTCTTAGTTTCTGTAGCCTCTACAGCCTCAGCCTGACTGCGTTCCAAAGATCTGTGAAATGGTTACGACCTAAAAAAGGTCATTTTAATGATTCCAAAATGTGAAAAGAAAAAGTATACAATTAGTAATTGCTTAATTAAATGCCTACAAAATATCACATTATGTCAATGAGTCAACCATTTCTCCATCCTAAAAGTTCTTTGGGGGCATTTTAATATGTTTCATAGGATGTGACCCACAAAAGCCTTAAGAGGCCCTGAATCCCATCTGTGCTTTCAAACATTAATTATCCAATAAAATATAGAAGCATCCAGGAACAGGAGACCTCCTTGATGTCACTGCTGTGATGTCGCTGGATTGTGACATCACCAGTGATCCTAGAGAGTGGATTCCGCCATCCCTAGGCATGAAACCTCACAGCTGACACTTCTGCAGCTATCATAATAGTGTGACGAGGTTATCTAGGACTTCTGTCCAGAGTTGGATTCCTGAGGTTTGGGGGTGGGGGTAGAAAGTGACCAGGAGCGGAACCCTGGCGGCAGGACAAAGCACAGATGTGAACCCTGAAGCGCCGCCTCGCTGAACCGCTGTCTTGATCTGCATCTCAGCGCTCCTCCTCTCCATCTTATCTCTCCAGGAAACTGGAAAGTCTCCGGGGTCTCCCAGCCTCTGCATCTGATCTTACTTTCTCTTAACTTTTGGGGACTAGAGGACCCAATTAAGAAAATGTTCTCTAGGCAGGTTCCAAGCCACTGTAGGAAATTTAAGACCTTCAGGAAAGAAACAGGTGCAAATGGCCATTTTGAAGGTGCTGGGCAGCAATTACGGGCCTGGTTTTTATTTTTCAGAACAAAATGAGGCAAAAAGAAAGGCATATCCTGGCAGCCACACAAGCCGTGAATTTACTCATGAGGGAGCACCATGTTTGCTCAGACCACCTTCTGATGTTCTCGCTTGACCTCTCGAGTGACTGCCTTGGGGGACCTTGCCATCAGGGCTCCACAGATACTCTATTGCTTAATTAAAGCAAAGGTTTTACAGGCTGCAGCTTCTGGGGGATGCTGAAGGCTTTGGCTTCAAGAGAGCATCGTCACATCTCTTTCTCCTTGGACAGATTTTATGTGGCTCCTGGAGGTGTTTCTTGGTGTCCAAGAAGGTGTTTCTACATTGTAAATATTATAGTAGCAAAACCATTCCTCAGGTTAAGGCTAAGTATTATAAAATGTGCCAAAGGTAAAAGTAAGGAATTAGGAAACAACATAAACTTTGAATTTACCATTTTTATTTTGTTCAGTTCAGTTGCTCAGTCATGACCAACTCCTTGTGACCTCATGGACTACAGCACGCCAGGCTTCCCTGTCCATCACCAATTCCTGGAGATTACTCAAACCTATGTCCATCAAGTTGGTGATGCCATCCAACCATCTCATCCTCTGTATCCCCCTTCTCCTCCCACCTTTAATCTTCCCCAGCATCAGGGTCTTTTCTAAGGAGTCAGTTCTTTGCATCAGGTAGCCAAAGTATTGGAGTTTTAGCTTCATCATCAGTCCTTCCAATGAATATTCATGACTGATTTCCTTTAGGATTAACTGGTTGGATCTCCTTGCAGTCCAAGGGACTCTCAAGAGTCTTCTCCAACACCACGGTTCAAAAGCATCAATACTTTGGCGCTCAGCTTTCTTTATAGTCCAACTGTCATGTCCATAATGACCACTGGAAAAATCATAGCTTTGACTAGACAGACTTTTGTTGGCAAAGTATTGTCTCTGCTTTTCAATATGCTGTCTAGGTTGGTCATAGCTTTTATGCCAAGGAGCAAGCGTCTTTTAATTTCATGGCTGCAGTCACCATCTGCAGTGATTTTGGAGCTCCCCAAAATATTCTGTCACTGTTTCCATTGTTTCCCCATCTATTTGCCATGAAGTGATGGGACTGGATGCCATGATCTTAGTTTTCTGAATGTTAAGTTTTAAGCCAACTTTCTTACTCTCCTCTTTCACTTCCATCAAGAGGCTCTTCTTCACTTGCTAGTTCTTCTTCACTTTCTGCCATAAGGGTGGTGTCATCTGCATATCTGAGGTTATTGATATTTCTCCTGGCAATATTGATTCCAGCTTGTGCTTCATCCAGCTGGGCATTTTGCATGATGTACTGTGCTTATAAGTTAAATAAGGGTGTCAATATGCAGCCTTTATGTACTCCTTTCCTGATTTTGAACCAGTCGGTTGTTCCATGTCCAGTTCTAACTGTTTTTCTTGACCTGCATACAGATTTCTCAGAAGGCAGGTCAGGTGGTCTGGTATTCCCATTTCTTGAAGAATTTTCCGTAGTTTGTTGGGATCCACATAGTCAAAGGCTTTGGCAGTCAGTAAAGCAGATTGATGTTTCTCTGGAACTCTTGTGCTTTTTCAATGATCCAAAGAATGTTGACAATTTGATCTCTGGTTCCTCTGTCTTTTCTAAATCCAGCTTGAACATCTGGAAGTTCACAGTTCATGTACTATTGAAGCCTGGCTTGGAGAATTTTGAGCATTACTTTGCTAATGTGTGAGATGAGTGCAATTGTGTAGTAGTTTGAGCATTCTTTGGCATTGCCTTTCTTTGGGATTGGAATGAAAACTGATCTTTTCCAGTCCTGTGGCCACTGCTGAAATTTCCAAATTTGCTGGCATATTGAGTGCAGCACTTTCACAGCATCATCTTTTAGGATTTAAAAAAGCTCAGCTGGAATTCCATTACCTCCTCTAGCTTTGTTTATTGTAATGCTTCTTAAGTCCCACTTGACTTCGCACTCCAAGATGTCTGGCTCTAAATGAGTGATCACACCATCGTGGTTATCTGGCTTATGAAGATCTTTTTTTGTATCCTTCTTCTGTGTATTCTTGCCACCTCTTCTTAACATCTTCTGCTTCTGTTAGGTCCATACCATTTCTGTCCTTTATTGTTCCCATCTTTGCATGACATGTTCCCTTGGTATGTCTAATTATCTTGAAGAGATCTCTAGTCTTTCCCATTCTGTTGTTTTCCTCTATTTCTTTGCATTGATTACTGAGGAAGCCTTTCTTATCTCTCCTTGATATTCTTTGGAACTCTGCATTCAAATGGGTATATCTTTCCTTTTCTCCTTTGCCTTTAGCTTCTCTTCTTTTCTCAGCTATTTGTAAGGCCTCCTCAGACAACCATTTTGCCTTTTTGCATTTCTTTTTCTTGCTGATAGTCTTGATCACTGCCTCCTATACAATGTCAGGAACCTCCGTCCATAGTTCTCCAGGCCCTCTGTCAGCTCTAATCCTTTGAATCTGTTTGTCACTTCCACTGTATAATCATAAGGGATTTGATTCAGGTCATACCTGCATGATCTAGTGGTTTTCCCTACTTTCTTCAACTTAAGTCTGAATTTGGCAATAAGGAGTTCATGGTCTGAGCCACAGTCAGCTCCCAGTCTTGTTTTTGCTGACTGTATAGAGCGTCTCCATCTTTGGCTGCAAAGAATATAATCAATCTGATTTCGGCATTGACCATCTGATGATGTCCATGTATAGAGTCTTCTCTTGTGTTGTTGGAAGAGGGTGTTTGCTATGACCAGTGCACTTTCTTGGCAAAACTCTGACAAGATGTGGTCCACTGGAGAAGGGAATGGCAAACCACTTCAGTATTCTTTCCTTGAGAACCTCATGAACAGTTTGAAAAGGCAAAAAGATAGGACACTGAAAGATGAACTCCCCAGGTCAGTAGGTGCCCAATATGCTACTAGAGATCAGTGGGGAAATAGTTCCAGAAAGAATTAAGAGACAGAGCCAAAGAATAAACAACAGCCAGTTGTGGATGTGACTGGAGATACAAGTAAAGTCAGATGCTGTAAAGAACAACACTGCCTAGGAACCTGGAATGTTGTTAGGTCCATGAATCAAGGCAAATTGGAAGTGGTCAAACAGGAGATGGCAAGAGTGAACAGTGACATTCTAGGAATCAGTGAACTAAAATGGACTGGAATGGGTGAATTTAACTCAGATGACCATTATATCTACTACTGTGGGCATGAATCCCTTAGAAGAAATGTAGTAACCCTCATAGTCAACAAAAGAGTCCAAAATGCAATACTTGGATGTGGTCTCAAAAATAGCAGAACGATCTCTGTTCGTTTCCAAATCAAATCACTCAATATCACAGTAATCCAAGTCTATGTCCCAAGCAGTAATGCTGAAGAAGCTGAACAATTCTATAAGACCTATAAGACCTTCTAGAACTAACACCCATAAAAGATGTCCTTATCATCACAGGGGATTGGAATGCAAAAGTAGGAAGTCAAGAGAAACCTGGAGTAACAGGCAAATTTGGCTTTGGAGTACAAAATGAAGCAGGTCAAAGGCTAACAGTTTTGCCAAGAGAATGCGCTGGTCATAACAAACATTTCTATTTTGAGAGGCTGAAAAAAATAAGTTGCCTAAGTTTTAGGACAGAATTAAGTTACTTCTCTGTTTAATAATCTTCAACCATCTCCTTTTGTTTACAGCAGTGGGTCTCAAACCTTAAGAAGCAGCCTGGAGGGCTTTCCTTTTTTTTAAAAAAAAAATTGAAGTTTAGCTGATTTACAATGTTGTGTTAATTTCTAGTGAACAGCAAAGCGATTCAGTTATCCACATATACATTCTTTTTCATATTCTTTTCCATTAAGGCTCATTCTGAATATACTTCCCTGTGCTTTACAGTAGGACCTTGTTGTTTATCCATTCCACATATAATAGCTTGCATCTGTTAACCCCGAACTCCCAGTCTGTCCCTTCCTGACCCCACTTCCTCTTGGCAACCATAAGCTTGTTCTCTATGCCTGTGTGTCTGTTTCTGTTTCATAGGTAAGTTCTTTTGTGTCATATTTTAGACTCTAAATATAAGTGATAGCACATGATATTTGTCTTTCTCTGACTTACTTCACTTAGTATGATAATCTTCAGTTGCATCCATGTTGCTGCAAATGGCATTATTTCATTCTTTTTTGTGGTTGAGTGGTATTCCCTTGTACATATGTACGCATGCTCAGTCGCTAAAGGCATGTCTGACTCCTTGCGACCCCGTGAACTGTAGCCCACCACACTCCTCTCTCCATGGGGTTTTCTAGGTATGAACCCTGGAGTGGGTCGCCATATCCTTACATGTATGATGTCTTCCGTGTCCATTCATCTACTGATGGACATTTAGGTTGTTTCTGTGCCTTCGCTGTTGTGAATCATGCTGCAGTGAACAGTGGGGTGCGTGGATCCTTTTGAATTATAGTTTTCTACGAATATATGCCCAAGAGTACGATTGTAGGATCATATGAAAGTTCTCTGTTTAGCTTTTTGTGGGGAGCTTGCTGGGCTCCCTGGATAGCTGAGGAGCTAGACATCTTTCCTGAGACAGTATAGCCATTGGCTCCAAATGATGGAAAAACCAAGAGAGCTGAGCGTGGGCACCCTGGGCACAGGGGCAGCTGGGATGCTGGGCCAGCTTTAGTCATCTGTCCTCCCAGAGCTGGAATTTCAACAGGGCAGCTCCTTCCAGATGTTGAGAGGACCTGCTTACCACTCACAGGCTGAAGTCTGAGCAGAATAAAGCCAGGATATTATTTAAAAGAACAGAACTGATATTGTTCATCCTCATACATAGGAAACAGGATGAAATTTAAGAATATAAATTCAGCTCCTTTAAGCCTGAAATATAAAGCTGGATAAGGGATTTTTCAGACAATCCAGGATCTGTTTTCCATATAAAATCTCAAGTAGAGGGAAATGACTTTTGAGGATGAGAGATTTTTGAGCTCTTTGTATTAGAATTCATAATGATTTTCCCTCTCCAAATGTTTCAGAGATAAAAGAAAATTACCTTGAGATTTAATGTACAGCCCTTGAGTGTGTGACTGAAAAGCATTATTCCTTAAGCTAGAACACTTGTCTACCTCCATGCACAGACATACACGTGAGCACACTAAGTGTGTCCTGCCTTTCAGTTTGGCAGGAAAGGGTCCTCCCGGCAGGCATCTCATGAGTAGAGGCCAGGGGATGCTGTGACATGTCCTAAAGGGCCCAGGGCAGGTCCCACAGCTGACGATTATCCAGCCCCAAATCTCCAAAGTGTCAACCAGGGTGGAAAGACCCTCAGAATGACTTTGACTTGAAGGAACAGTTTCTTGGCTTGTGATTTTGTGGCACCACCACCTCTTCCTACGAGTAGCGCATGATACTTTCAAAGCTTTAAGTGGTCCAGTACACCTTTCACCGCAAGACTTTGGCTCAGTCCTTGGGATTGTTGGTGTGATCGCTGGGCTACATCACATTACTTGCTTCTCTGAAAGAAAGGGGAAGTGCTAGTTGCCCAGTCATGCCTGACTCTTTGCGACCCCATGGACTGTAGCCCGCCAGTCTTCTCTGTCCATGGAATTCTCCAGGCAAGAATACTGGAGTGGGTTGCCATTCCCTTCTCCAAGGGATCTTCCCGACCCAGGGATTGAACCCAGGTCTCCTGCATTGCAGGCAGGTTCTTTACCATCTAAACCACTAGACTACATCATTTTTAGCATGTTTAGAAAACAGGAAAGAAATATACTCATTGGAAGACAATAAAAAGAACCAAATAAGAAGATATGCATGCTGCTGCTGCTGCTGCTAAGTCGCTTCAGTCGTGTCCAACTCTGTGCGACCCCAGAGACGGCAGCCCACCAGGCCCCGCCATCCCTGGGATTCTCCAGGCAAGAACACTGGAGTGGGTTGCCATTTCCTTCTCCAATGCATGAAAGTGAAAAGTGAAAGTGAAGTTGCTCAGCCATGTCTGACTCTTAGTGACCCCATGGACTGCAGCCTACCAGGCTGCTCTATCCATGGGATTTTCTAGGCAAGAGTACTGGAGTGGGTTGCCATTGCCTTCTCCGGAAGATATGCATATCCTCCTTCATTTCCATAGTTGTATTGTTATATATGTGCACCAACCCTCTCAAATACATTGAGGGGCTTCATCTTACATTTAATCATGGAAAGAAACATGGAATTTGCAGATCCCAGCCCTTTTCCCTGTTCTGTGGGTTCTTTCCCTGATCACAGCAGAATGAACGTGGATGATTTTCAGCAGGATTCTGATGTGCACGTCCATGTCCCTGTGTTACCAACACCTTCCTTGCAGGCTTAATAACTGTCTTAGGTTTCATCTGAATTGTGGGAAAAGGAAAAAGAAAATTGAAAGAGATAAACCAGGGGAGCAGAGTAAGGTAGGTCACGCCACACTCCAAATAAAAATTGTAGAAGCTATTGAAGAGTGGAGCTAGGGGGAAGCAGCACTAGCCCTTAAAAGTGACCTTAATACAGGCTCAGCACAGACCTGGGGAACTGACCAGGGTTCTTGTTGCAGACTGTAAAGTCCCCTGCTGCTAGCTCAGGGGATTTATTAAGGGCCATCCTTGGAGGAGCCCTGGGAGCAGGCCACAACTCGAAGTTGGCCCCACAGCTGCCAACTTCAGAATCACATTACCCACAAGACTGGGAGGCTGCCCCAGTAAGAGGGTCCCACAAGATTCCTGTGACCATTCTCTGACCCAGTCTGTAACAGGGTGTCTGATTGGTGGCCTCTGACTCACATGGCTGCAACCTGGGAGCAAAATATGCTGGGAAATGTAGTTTTCTGGTTGTTTTTAAGAGTCTAGGAGTGTAGAATTCTCAACATGGGGAATTTTCAAGATATGAGGAGGAGTTCATCATGTTTTACATGAAATAGTTGCCTGCAAGTCCACGTCTACCTCTGGCAACTGTGAGTTGAAGGCACTATGGTAGGCTGGCTGGCACGGACCCCACACCACTGGGCAGCCACCCTGGGAGTCCCAACCTAAGGATGTGCTCCTAGGAAAAAGGCTCTGCCCTGGTGCACAGCTGCCCATCACACTCTGGGCTGGGATTCTCCCTATAATGATCTTTTCCCTTCTAGTTCCTTTGAGTTCTTCAAAACAAAATTCCCAGTGTGAGTATTCCTTAGACCCATGGGTCAAAGAAGGGGGCTCAGTGAGGCCACGGAGCAAGAAAGCTGACCCTGCAGAAGATGCAGCGGGTGTTCCCAGGTCTCCTGCTCTGTAGGGCAGCCAGTCTCAGTGGGTTAGCTCTCAGCCAGGCTGTGGATGAGCTCTTTGCTTGGACACCTGCAGTTCTGCCTTGTTAGTGTAAATTAAGGCCTCCTATGACAACTTGAAATGTCGGTCAGGACTGATGGCAAAATGGGGCAGAGAATGTGGGAGAAACCGACAGTATGGCTCTGTGACACTGACCGAGGGAAGGTGGAAAGCTGTCCAGAAACACAGGGATGTGCACACATGCACTTCTTGTATATGCCGTGGACAAGCAGAGAATTAGCCTCTTGTCTTCTTCCTCTCCCTCCCTCCATCTTCCTCTTGCTCCTCCTCCTCCTCCTCTTGTTTTCTTTCTTTGTGGTGAGAGAAACCAGCTCAATTAGCTTTTGGAAAAATAGATTTATTAGAGAAGAGGCACATTTGCGACAACATGGATGGGCTTTGAGGGCATTATGCTAAGTGAGATAAGTCAGACAGAGAAAATAAAATATTATATGACCTTACTAATGCATGGAATCTAAAAAAACCCTCAAAATCTTAATGCAGAAAAAAAATCAGGCTTGTGGTTAGCAGAGGTGGGGGGTAGGGGAGAAGAAATTGCAGTCAAATGTCCCTGAGCTACACCCCCAAGGGGGAGGAGAGGAGAAATTGAAGGAAGGTAGTGAAAAGGTACAAACCATCCAGTGATTAGGGATGCAATGTATACCATTATGGATGCAGTTAACACTGCCATATGATATATAGGAAATTTGTTAAGAAGGTAAATTCCATGGAGCTCTCATTACAAGCAGAAATTTTTTTTTCTGTTTTCTTTTTTTCCTTCTTATTGTATCTATATCAGAAAATGGATGTTAACTGAACCTATTGTGGTAATCATTTCATAATACATGTAGATCACACCATCATCCTTAAACGCATAGAGTGGTGGATGTCAATTATTTCTAAATGAAGTCAGAAAATTTCAAGTTAAAGAAATAATGAAATCAAAATCTATAAAGAAAGGAGACAGATCTCGTAGGATCCAAAGAAGAGTTGAAAATCCAGCTTTCAGGAGGAGAGTCAGGACCCTGGGGGCCCCAGCGTAAGAATCCAGGTGCTGCCGGGTCTCCCTCACCCGCTTATCTTTAGTGCACCTCCATCCCACCTCCCTTACTTGGTAGCTTTTAGATCAGATCCTGGATTCTGGCCACAAATGGATCAATTCCTATCCATCAGGTGTCTACCCCTAGGAAGTCGAGGCAGAGCCAAGATCCACAGGTTCATGCTTGTGGGTGAGAATCATTCCCAGGCAGAATCATGAATGCAGGAACCAGGCACCTAAGTTTGTGTTCCGCGAGAACATTCATGAGATTTGTAACTCTGAATGACTGTTTCACCACTCAGCTTTCCCACCTGTTAAAGTGGAGCTGATAATAACCCTACACTGTGGGCTGTCTTGCAGACTGTGGGTTAATACCTGCCAGTACCTGCATGAATGCTTTCCAGATGAGTGCCAGGTAAGAACAGGCTCTTTTCCATGACTCCACCAACATACATGTGACATATTATACATTATGAAATACAGTATGAAGTCTTTTGCGACAAGATGGCAGTAGCTTTCAACAAGAGATTGCTCCAGGAAAACCATACTTCCGTTGTTTTTGTCTGAATAATGAACACGCTAAACTTTTTCAAAGTTTCAAACAGTCCTTGACTTGAACAGAGTTCGGTGAAATTTGTTTAGGGTAAAATTGCATCAAGAAATACAGATTTGTGAAGTGAAAGTATGTGAAGTCGCTCAGTCCTGTCTGACTCTTTAGGACCTCATGGACTGTAGCCCACCAGGCTCTTCTATCCGTGGGATTTTCCAGGCAAGAGTACTGGAGTGGATTGCCATTTCCTTCTCCAGGGGATCTTCCTGACCCAGGGATCGAACCTGGGTCTCCCACACTGCAGGCAGACTCTTTACCATCTGAGCCACCAGGGAAGCCCACAGATTTGTGAAACTCTTTCAAAATGAAATCTCGCTGAAACACCTGTATGCAAGTGGTTGATGAGTTTGACCTGGTGGCCCTGCTTCCTGAGGGAAAAGTCTATAGGCTATGCTGTTGCTACCTGGGCAGCTGGCACTAAGTGCCTGCCAATAAAAGCGGAACTGACTTTAAAAAAATGTTTAATTGAGGTACACGAAATAAAAGGGCACATATCATAAGCATACAGTTCCATAAATTTTTATAAAACACATACAGGTTCTTGTGTGTGTCTTCAGGTCAAACATATGAAGCATACATAGAAGTGAACATAGAAATGCTTCATCTGTTTACCTGAAGACACACACGAGAATGTTCGCAGAAGCTCTTTTCCTGAGAGCCCCAAACGGGAAGCTGAAGCATTTCAGTTTTGCAAGATGCTTTTGCTAAGATACTCCACCAGCAGTGCCACGTGAGACTGCCAGTGGCTCCACACTCTTGCCAACACTTGGCATCTTCCAGTTGTTCTGCTTTGGCCATTTTGCTGGGCATCTAGTGGTTTCTAATAGTGGTTTTAATGAGCCTTTCCCTGATGATCAGTGAAGCTGAGCACATTTCCCTTTGTTTATTAGCCACTAGGGAATTCTCTTTTCTAAGAGCCAGCTCTTTTATCCCTGTGAACTGCCCATTTATGCCTTCTGTCCATTTTTCTCTTCTGTCGTTTTTCTTTTTCTTATCGATTGTAGAGGCTCTTTCTGCATTAAGGAAATTCATCTTTTGTCTAAGATACGAGTGTTCAATATCTTTCTGCCAGTTTGTCATTTATGTCATAATGTCAGTTTTTGATTTTGCTTATGGCATATTTTTTTGTCACCATGCAGAACATTCTAATTCTTTAGATTGTCAACGTTTTCAGGTTTTCGTGACTTCTGGGCTTGGGGGTCTTTCTAGCTTTGAAATGTGTTCTGACTCAGTTTATTAAAATATTTCCCTTTCTGTGCTTCTGAGACTTCATTTCTTACTGTCTAAATCTTTAATTACTGGAGCTTGTTTTGGAACAAGAAGCATAAGACCTTTTTGCTAAATCAGTGAACTGCAGTAAACTTGGACGTAGACGTTCCCCCAGAGCAGGACTGAGATTGCTTTCTTCATGGTCCTAGCCTTATGCACACTCAGTGCAGGAGGTAGGATTTGAACAAATCTCTCAAATGGCAACCATTTATTAAGGGTTAAAAAGGCAAAGTTTAGCGATCTTTCCTCTGCTTGTAAGTTACTTTCCAAGTGCTCCTCTTGCAGAAGCCGTGATGGCTGCAGGCTGGAAGCAGCAGACCTACTGAGTGGAGCTGTGGGCTCTCTTGGGAATTTTGGAGGGGGCAGTGCTCTCCCTGAGACTTCGCAGGAGTGGGAAGGGGGAGCAGGGGTCTATAAGGCCGAGATGGGCTCATGGACGGGCCATCAAGGCAGGGGCAAAGCAGGATTATGGAGGGCCCTGTTGTGCTCCGGGGTGGGCCATAAATGGTGTGAATATAGGTTTGTTATGGGGCTATTTCTGGAGCTGAGGCTACTGAGAACAGAGGCCAGATCAGAGCTGTGCTCAGAAGGCCGTGTGGTGGTGTCCTGGCCACCATCCCCGTCAAGGTCTTCCCCAGGGGGGCACAGGTTCTCCATGCTGACTCTCTAGCCGTGAGTGCACAGGCCTGACTGCTTGTTCTGCGATTAGGTGCTTGGTGCCCGCTTTGTTTCGGCAGCCAGAGGTGTGAGGTCTTGGGGTGACTTAGCCCCAGGGTGATGTTCCTTTCCGATCACTGGAGGCGAACTGTCTGTCCTGCAATGCCTGGTGGGTGGAGGATCAACCCATCCTCAGGGAGCCAGTCTGGGTCCCAGGTCGCCACACTCCTCTCTGTCCTGGAGGCAGACACTGTGCTTCTCTTTTTAAGCCAGCGATGGCAAAGCTTCACTTGTCTGGCTTCACTTGCCTGCTTTGAGTCAAATGCCAGGCTGGGAGGTGAGAGCGTATTCCTTATTCATGTGCTGCCTCCCTCCCTCTGGCCTCCTTCCAGGGTGCAGGGACACCAGAGGCTCCTTGTGGCCCAGCGACAGGTGATCGCCCCGCCCAGCTGCCCGGAGTTTCTGCTGCAGGGGCGGCAAGGTCGCCCCAGAGGCCTGGGTTCCTAACGGCGCTTATTCTGGGTGACTTGGGCCTCAGGGCTCCGGGCCAGCCCTCCCAAGAAAGCAGGTCCCCCTGGTGAGTCTCACCTATGCTGTGGGCTGCAGTGAGGTTGTGGGAACCCCTTGCAGGGATGAATATAAAGGATTCCTGTCTTTGGAAGGTGACCGCTCACGTGACCTCACTTATAAAAGAAGGCTCAGTGTCCCCGGAAGGACACTCTGCTCGTGGCCGCCTCTTCTTGTTGCCTTTCCGTTTCTGATCCTGACTTCTTTAAAAGGTGCCAAATCCAGCACTTATTTCCCGGGCCATCTCCTGCAGGCAGGAACGTCAATTTTAATGCAAGTAGATGAAGCTGTGGGCCAAGGATGAGTCTGTGTAGCGAAGAAGGGATGGAGATGCTCTGGAGACCGCTGGCCATGGCGATGCTGCTGAGGGGTGAACTGGGAAAAGATGCTTTGGGATCTTGATGAAGATTCTATTATGACTCAAACAGTTTTATCTGTTTTCTTTTAAATGAGATTATATTAATTTGAAAGACAGTGAAAAAAATGGGAAGCGTGGCAAAGTGCCCAGCTGTACTGTTTAATGAAACGTAAGGGATTCCTAGGGACCTCCCCAAAGAATACAGGAAGGACACAGTAATGTGGATTGGCTTCTCATAGGAGCCACAGTCTTGTTTGGTTATTTTTTTCCCCCCAGTAAAATAGATTTGGTGAAACTGCAAGACAGAGAAACACTTGAGAATGATTTTACAACAGTTCAGAAAACCCTTGCTGGGGTTTCCATTGGATAAATCTCAGGAATCTCAGTGCATTTTTCCAAAGTTTTCAGAAATTCAGTAAGAATCCTGGATAGTCTCTAAATTTTCCTAATTAAGTTTGAAAGTAACTCCTTTACTGCTTAAAAAATCATTGAACATTACATTACACTACTATGAAATAAAACTGCACTGTCTGGCAAATAATATATTAACTTCTAAGGGTTCATTTAAATGCATCTGATTCCTGCAACTTAAAGAGAAGGCCAGCGTGGGGGGAAGATAAAGGAGGGGAGTCAGGCCACGTGCAGAGTTCATTATGTGCTGGAAAATGCATGTGACTCTGCATTGATTGACACCAACCTTAATGAAGTCCCTGCCCCAAGGAGTTCCTGGGTCTGCAGGCAGAAAGGATGCTTTGCAGGGAATTAAAGGAAGAGAGAGACTGCAGCATAAACCAAAATCTGCAATAAAGTAGAGAACAGGTTCAGGGCAAAGCTCCACGTGGAGCGGGAACACCGGTGCTCTCGGCAAGCTTTTGCTTTACTCAAGTTTGAAAGCAATATTTCTTTTAGATGTACGCTGCTGCCTCCGGTTCACAAGGATCACAATGAACCATGAATACATGAATACAGCCACTGTGCAATGTGCTGGGTTACCAGCTAAGGAGAAGCATCACTTTTCTTTTTTCCTTTCTTTTTAATAAAAAAGCTTGCAGGTGACACATATCTGCTTTCTCAGTGGTTCAGAAATACTTGAGGAGCCTTGGGGCCCCTTTTAAACTTGATTTTTTTTTTCCCATATCAAGTTTGGATTTTAATGGAGACAATCCTAAAAGTGTCTATTGTGATGTTGTTTTGGTTGGCGGAGCATTTATAACACGCAGAGCCATTACCCTGGGTTGGCTGCAGACACCTGACAGTTTTGCCAAGAGATAAGATTTCTCACTGCCAATTAAGTCTTGCTCCTGTCGTTTTCCGAAGCCACACCCTTCTCACAGCTCACCTTTGCCTCTGCCTCTCATTTTAATTTTCACGCTTCTTCTGAAAACTTTGTGCCAGGGTACACCCTTGTCTCCTGGCCACATTGTGGTCCGTCTGGGTCTGTGCAGTGATGACCTTCTGGTAAGCTTGCATGAGACTGTGGGATCCTTCGTGGTAGGACCAGGGGCCCAAGAGCAGACCGTGTCTCCCTCCTTTCTGTACTGGACACAGAGCCCGGCATGGGTGGGGTGAGTGGGCTTTCAGGTTTCAGGAAACAGAGACCCTCTCAAGTTCTTCACGTAAACCCCGTTTATTGCAAAGATTCGTGTTGCAATCAAGAAGGCAGGAGTCTCCCTGAACCCAGAAAGGGCTGCTGCTTTTGCAAGTGTTAAGAACAGATTCTGTGTTCCGAATGAAATGTCCTGTTTCCTTCCTCCTTCCCCCAGTCTCCTCCCCAGCCTTCCTGCCTCAGTAGGGAATGTAGAAGTCATGTCTAATCCCTTCCCATCTTCTCTGCCTGGGTCTTCACATCCTGCCTTGAACTGTGTTTCCCACCTGATCTCCCTGCCTCTACTCCCCCCACCCACTTTGGTTCATTCCCCACACATCAGCCAAAGTGCTTTTCTGAGCATCTACACCTCTGGCTGTCTATACCGCGGCTCCCAGCTCGTCAGCCCAGTTCCCTCCTCTGCAGACCCTCCACCTCCCCAAGGCCCTCCTGCTTCTGCCCCAGTCCCACCTCCTGCCCAGAGGGCCCTTCTTCTTCCCTCTGCTGGCTGTGTCCTGTGCGTCCAGCTGCTCTTCCAAGGGGCCAGCCCTTCTACTCACCCTGCTGTGCAATTCCAGACCCCTTGTGTTGCCATCATAGAACTTTCTGAAACTCAAAAGTAATTCTTCATGGTCTTGCCTGTTTCTTCCCTCCTTCTCTCCTGAAGGGCAAGGATTCAGTTCAATTTCTTTACTGTTCTGTCTTCAGGACTTAGCATGAAACCTGAAATATGCATGTTGGTGCATGCTCAGTCGCTTCAGGCGTGTCCAACTCTTGAGACCCCACGAACTGCAGCCCTCCAGGCTCCTCTGTCCGAGGGATTCTCCAGGCAAGAATACTGGAGTGGGTTGCCATGCCCTCCTCCAGGGGATCGTCTCGACCCAGAGATCGAACCCATGTCTCTCATGTCTCCAGCACTGGCAGGCGGATTCTTTACCACTAGCACCACCTGGGAAGCCTCATGCCTGATCCATGGTTGGGGGAGGGTCCTCAAATAATATTCATTGAATTAAAAAAAAAGAGCAACCTCAATTGTTGCTTGCTATGTTTCAGGCCCAGGTTTTCTATTTGATCCATTCAATAACCTCATCACGTCAGTATTGGGATCATGAATATTTAAGAGGGAAAGAAACCAAATCAGAATGAAGTGAAATACTCCACCTGAGGTCATCCTTTTAGGAATACCAGGCTCGAAGGCAGGCGTTCTGGCTCTGGGGCCTGCCTCTCAGCCCCACACCTGCTTGGTGAGGGTCCTCTCACAGGACTGTTGAGGGGCGTGAGTGGTAATGACTACAGAGCAGTTTGAAAATACACAGAGATGTGACAAGGGACATGGCCTGCGATGTGCTCGGTGTCATGGGAGGGAAATACGGACGGAGGAGCATAACAGATTTCAGCCAGCGTCTGCCCCGTGGCCGTGATATCACGTTCGGTCCCTTGGCTTGCGCGTGCTGCAAGCTGGATTAGCTCAGTTCAGAACAGCGGCAGGAGGACGTGGGGACCAGCGTCCGGAGCTTTTAGAGAAGAATGGGGCCCGGGGCTGCATCAAAGGCGGATGGGACTTGGCTCCGTCCTGAATGGAGCGTGTTCGCACGGACATACTTCTTTCTCATCCCTGTGTTTTCTGTTTCCAATTTGTTCAAACGACAAGGAGCTTTGAAGTGCCCGAAATCAACCCGGTCTGCGGCCAGGGAGCACTGAGTGGTGAGAAGGTTCTTGTTTCACTGGAAACAGGCCAGTTTTCCAGATGCTAATTCAGAAGGATGCTTTTAAAAGCAGAGCTTGGGGCTCCCGTATGTGCCTTGTTTTTAGGGAGAGTGACGGCAAACACATTGATGTACCCATTTGAAGGGTATATATAAGCGTATCTATGTTAAGTCTCAGGTCAGAGTCTTGGGGCTAAACTTACAATTGAGTCAACATGAAGATGTCTTCACTTTAATATTTAATTGGATGACTTGGGAAGGGAGAGCCGCAGGGAAGGCACTAGGCAGTCACGCCACGCAGAGTGGGCTGTGGCAAAAGGGAGGTATTAACACAAGGCCGTTCTTCCTGTGGGCCTGGACGTGGGGAGGGCTGGCTGTTCCCACGTGAGCCGGAGGAGGTTGCCATGGTTTCAATCGGTGGACTTCTCCAGGTTGTGAAAGGCAGGCCCTTTCTTTCCTGTTGGAGATAAGTGCCCTGAGCATGTGCAGAGGTTCTTTCAAGCAGAGCTGGGAATGAGGGCTGGTTGGGAAAATATGCCTGATTTGATAGCTTTCTGTGTGATGACCTGCTGTCAGGCCCTCCCTGCCCATCACCTCTCTCCTTAGTGGGGCGTTATACAGCTCAGGGTCGGGGATACGGGCTCTGCTTAAGCTCACTTCAGGCTCTGCCCCTTTCTGGCTGCGGGACCCCAACACAGTGAGTGACACCCCATGGAATGGCGGGGATTGCCTGACTCAGCGGTCCTCAACACTGTTTCGCACCAGGGAGCGGTTTCATGAAAGACAGTTCTTTTCAAGGACATGGCAGGGGATGGTGGTGGGGAGGTTTCAGAATGATTCAGTCCCACTTCATTTGTTGTGTACTTTATTCCTATTATGATTACCCTGTGATATATGATGAAGTAATTGTCTGACTCACCCTAATGCAGAAGCAGCGGGAGCCCTGAGCTTGTGTTCCTGCAACTAGATGGTCCCCTCTGGGGCTGATGGGAGGCAGTGACACCCAGAGTGTGCTGCTTATGTCCACTCACCTCCTGCTGGGTGGCCCGGCGGGCGGGGTTGGGGACCTCTGGCCTAGCTCACAGGGCGCCTTGAAGACCAGCTACTGGGACGTCTTCAACGCCCTCAGCCCGGGCCCTGGGCGTCTTTGGCCTCAGCAGTGCTGGCCATCCGTGTCATTACTGCTTTTCTCACTGCTTCCCCCGGTTTGCTCCTAACGTGTTCTGAGACCTGGGAAAGTCACTTTGGGACCAGTAACCCTTTTGGCTGAGCAAGAGGGCGTTGGTCCTGGAAACCCTGCAGGAGCTGGCCAGTGAGGCAGGCCTCGGTAGGTGCCAAGGACACAGAGCCTGATGGAACCAACAGCGCCCTGCTGTGGGTCCAGCCTGTGTCCTGCGTCCTGGAGAGCCAGGCCCTTGCTCACTGATGGTTTTAGGTTTGATTGTTGCTTGTGTTTGGCTTGGAGGGAGAAAGACAGCACCCATGGGAGTGCCTTGTCCCCGCTGCTGCCATGGTGGGGCCAACTTTGCCATTTCTTAGATCCCGGCCTTCAGCACTCGGGTCTGGCCACTGAGTCTGGACCCTCCTCCCGGGTCCATGGCAACCAGGGATGGGCTTCACCTTGTTATCCACAAGGATATTTGGAAAGGCCAGACAATTCCAAAATCCCTTTGGAAAGTCACTGCCAACACCTTGGTGATGCATCTCCAGACTCCTTCTAGGCACACAGATAGGTGGTCTAGTCAACCAGCCCCCACGGCCCCTGGAGCAGACACCATGGTTCTCAACCAAAGTGAGTTTGTCCCACAAAAGACACTTCATCGTGTCTGGAGACAATGTTGGTTGTCACAACTGGGCTGAAGGGAGTGCTACTGGCATCTGGAGGGTGGAGGCCAGGGAGGCTGCTCAGGTGGGCCCCACACGCAGAATGCTCCGGCCGGAATGTCCCCATTGCTAAGTCTCAGACAGTAAAGAATCTGCCTGCAATGCGGGAGACCTGTGTTCGATCTCTGCATCGGGAAGATCCCCTGGAGGAGGGCATGGCAACCCACTCCAGTATTCTTGCCTGGAGAATCCCATGCACAGAGGAGTCTGGCGGGCTACAGTCCATGGGGTTGCAAAGAGTAAGACACGACTGAGTGACTAAATGCATGCACACACAAGGTGGCGAGAGCCTGTCCCAGCCGTCCTGCTGTCCCCTCGTGAGCCTCTGGGTCCTGCCTGGAGCCTGTCCCTCCAAGTCCCTCGAAGGCAGGGACTGCCTCTGATTGGTCCTGGGTGCGCACCAGTGGAAGGGAGGAGGAAAATGTGCATCTCGGGACACTTGGGACACTCCCCTTCTCTGGTCTAAGGACCAGGGTGGCTCCGCTGTGGGCAAATGAGCGAAGACCTGATGCTGTGGTCCTTCTGCTCAGAGCGTGCAGGCTTCTCTGCTGTGCGGGCTGCCAGGGGCACTCTACATGGCTACCTCTGCCACTCCAGCTGTGTGGCCTGGGTGCTGAGCCACACGTGGGCCTGATCTCACTCACTCCTCACAAGAGCCCTTTTTAAGGCAGAGGTCCCCAACCTTTCTGGCACCAGGGACCGATTTCACGGAAGCAACTTTTCCATAGGCCAGGGCAGGCATTATGTTGACTGTGCTTTTTATTTCTAACCTAAGGCCACTGCTGATCCCACAGGAAGCACTGGTCTGTGGCACAGAGGTTGGGGACCCCTGCTCTAAGGAACAAATGGACCCCAATTATGCCCATTCCCTGAGCGGAGAAACGGGCCCTGGAGCTCAGAGCCCTTCTCATCCAGCACGGTGGTGTCAGCACACTGGGTGGGCTCGGAGCGCTGCACTGGGCCCACTTATGTCTCCTGGGCCCCTGGTAAGGCCAAGGCTGGACTTGTGCCGCCTGGATCCACTTACTGTTTGTTTGGGGTGAAAATGGGGACCCAGGACCCATTCTGTCACCTGGTGGCAGTCGTAGGAGTATCAGCTGTGACATGCAGTTGACTTTTGTCAAGACCGAGGCGAGGACACCGCACCACTCACTGACCATCTGCGGTTACATTGTTTCCATGTGCCAGGTAGGGGCCAATCTGCATACCAGCCAGGTGGCCTGGGCCTCCCAGGTGGCCAGGGTGGAAGTTAGCAGAGCCAGACTTCCCATCTTGAGTCAGGAGCTGTTCTGTCTTGCGTTGTATGTGGAAGCTGAAGGATCCTGCTCGGAAGAGCGTCTCCTCTTCCTCCAGTCCTGGGCCAGCACATTGGTCTTGCTGGCAGAGGAAGGCCTGGAGCCTCGGCTAAAGGTGCCCACCCTGGGCAAAGCCTGGCTCTGATGCTTCACGTTCACCTGCCTGGGCTAGGGGAGGGGTGTCCCACCAATCCTCTTGAATCTGAGGACAGTGAGGAGCAGGGCGCCCCCTTGCCTCTGCCGGGCCCCTCGGGCCTGTGCTCACAGGGCTGGGCTCTGGATAAACTAGGACACACAGGAAGCCGCTGGGCCTGAGCTCCCCCTGGGCCTTCCGTCCAGCAGGGACAGAGTGAGGGAGCCAGCCATTACCTCGGCTAAGGGGTGGGCACTCTGGCTCTTTGGAGGCCAGGAATGAACGTTTTATCCCAGGCCTCTGCTTTTGCAGGGCTGTTTCCTAATTGCGGGGACCTTCCTGGTCACAGCTTTTACCCTCCTCATTCAGCTCTCAGTCGGGGGTTCTCTCCCACTTAACTTCCAAATTGACACTTCTTCTCTCTCCCTGAAGTTCTATCAGGAGGTGTTGATGGGTGCTGAGCATCACACATGGACCCGGAGCCCTCCGGAGGGGAGGAGCTGCTTCCTGCAGGCCCCTCCGCCTGCCTCTGGGCCCCTGTCTCTGCCCCGGTTTCACTTGCAGCTGCACTTCCAGGAGGTGACCTGTGTCAGTTGCATCCGCGCCTCTTAAGGATGGATGTCCTGCTGTTCCTCACAGCTCGGAGAGGGAACACTGGCTTTGAATTTTGTCATCAGGACCACTGAAATTCCAGTCCCCCAGTCCTATCCTAAGAGCAGATTGTAATGAGTTCAGCAGAAGCGTGTGTAGCAGGGATGAAACGTAATTGCCTGCGATTTCACACCCACACTCCCCGTGTTCCCGCAGAATTCCAGGGAGGGCCGCCGAGCTCGGGGCTGCAATTTCATCACCATGGAGTCACCGGATCCTCAGATATTCAAGCCTCGCAGATGTTGGAGTGCAATGTGTGCTGGATTTCATCATGGTATCATGAGCAGAAGCAGGCAGGCTGCCATTAAGATTAATTAGAGGGTGAGGGCCCACACTTTGGAACCAGCAACAGGCTAGGAATGATACTCCTAGTGTACTTTCAAAGATGCTTCCAGAACATCCCCCATTTTTTTTTCAGCCATTCTGATATCCTTCACTGCCCATGTTGACTCACTTTTTTGTCCACTCTGAATGCCTCTGTGGGAGAAGCTAGGGTGAAAATCAGAGCATCGTGCCAGCATCCTAAATCTCCAGCTGGGGGCTGGTTTTGAGTTTATTTACACCAAGGAGCCTAAAGGATGGATGCACTTTCTACTTGGTCTTTGTAGGGCCAGTAGATACTATCCTTGGAAATTGTGTGGCCTGTTTTGGGAAGATCTCTGGGTTTCCCTCATAGCTTAATCGGTAAGGAATCTGCCTGCAATGCAGAGACCTGGGTTCGATTCCTGGGTCAGGAAGACCCCCTGGAGAAGGAAATGGCAACCCACTCCAGTATTCTTGCCAGGGAAATCCCATGAACAGAGGAGCCTGATGGGCTACAATCCATGGGGCTCACAAGAATCAGACATGACTCAGGACCTAAACCACCACCACTGGGCCATATACAGGGGCTTCCCTGGTGGCTTAGATGATAAAGAATCTGCTTGCAGTGCAGGAGACCTGGGTTCGATTCCTGGGTCAGAAAGATCCCCTGGAGGATGAAATGACAACCCACTCCAGTATTCTTGCTTGGAGAATCCCATGGACAGGAGCCTGGCAAGCTAAGTCCATGGGGTCACACACACATGCGTGCACGCACACACACACAGATATATATGTTTTGCTGTGGTGTGCTTAGTCATTCAGTCCTGTCTGACTCTTTTGCGACCCCATGGACTGTAGCCAAGGATGTGGGCTGCCATGCCCTTCTCCAGGGGGTCTTCCAGGCCCAGGTGCTGGATACAGGTCTCCCACATTGCAGGAGGATTCTTTACCCTCTGAGCCACCAGGGAAGTCCATACATGTATACACACACACACACACACACACACACACATATATATAGGAGTTTAATCACTAAGCTGTGTCCAACTCATTGCAACCTCATGGAAAGTAGCCCTCCAGGCTCCTCTGTCCATGGGATTTCCCAGGCAAAATATGGTTCCCAGGTAACCATATTACCTTCTTAAGTGATTGGAAAGAAAGATCTTTAGTGACATTGAGAATTATGTGAAGTTCATGTTAGTCCCATAAATAAGGTTTGAGTGGAAGGCAGCCAGGCCTTTTGTTTCCTGTTGTCCAAGGCTGCTTCTGGCTGCCAGGGGCTGATGAGCAGTTGTGATGGAGACCGTATACTCTGCAAAGTCTATGATATTTGCTCTTTGGACAAGCGTTTGCTGAGCCCTGGTATGGAAGAGCAGGTGTGGAGATGGGGATGACTTTGGGTCCCCTAAACTGGTATTTCTCTTGCAGTGAAGAAAGCTGTATTTCGAGTGAGGTCCATGAGGTCACTCTAGCTTGAGACCTTTGCCCTCCAGTGGCACTAACAGCCAGGCTGTTGTGAGTCAGGACCAGATCCATAGCTAGGTTTTCTCCCAGAGAGGGGACTTTGTGACTCTGTCCATTAAGGTGAAGTTGAGGGGCCTCCAACTCTGTGCTGAGAGTGCTGGCGGCTTATTATTTGCCATTTATCACCATGCTGTGAATGTTCAGCAAAGTGAAAAATAGTTTGCCAATGAAGTAAGTGGAAAATTAATTTCGGTTTTCCTTCCGTTGCAAGTAAAGGCAGAAATTGAAAATGAAAGCTCTAATCACTGGTGGATTTTCATCTCAGGCTGAGTCTTACCCACTTAAAGAATGAGGGGGCACTTATTTTATTCTGAAGATAATTCTTGCTGGCCCATGAGTACTGTCCAGTGAGAAGGGGAAAAACTTTCCTATATGTGGCTTTGCTCAAAGAATGAGCTTAAGATTATTGGGGGAAGCTTATGGCATGGTTAGGGTGAAATATGACATCTGTTGTTAAGAGCAAATACTATAAAATAAACATGTGCCACCGCCAGACAACCTGACATCATAGACGCTGTTGTTGTGATGGGAAAATCCAGAAGAACCTGCAGCGCTCTCAGGCATCTAACTTCACACCGTTGTCCATGACAGGAAATCCAGTGTGTGTTTTCTCTGAAATTGATGAGGGTCAAATTTCAGTAGAACTCTCAGCAAATATTTTGAGCATGACCAGAAACTGCTCATAAACTCCAAGAAAAAATATTCCTGACTTACTTACTCAAGGAAACCAGCTCTAGATTAAGCTGCTGTATAAAGTGTCGTGATCTTGCCAGTTGGCATCATACGAGAACAAGGTAAGACTGGGGGATTAGGTGGTAGGTTAGTTGGTTTTTCAAGCCATCGGGCTGCTGCTTAGGTACAGCAGAGATGACCCAGCTTCTCTGGTACCCATCATCTGACCAATGCCACCAGCACCAACTTAGTTGTGACAGGTGCAATAAGCTCTGCCAGGCTCTGGGGCAGAAGAAGGAAGAAGATCAGAGAGGGTCAGAGTAGTGGGCTGGACCCGCCGCTGCTCTGAGAGGTGGCTTCTCTTGGCAGCCTTCCTTCAGTCCTGTTCCCGGTGGCAGCTCTGAGCAAACACTGAAAGGGGCCTGATGCAAACGTAGGGCTTTCCCTTGTAGACTGAGAAGTGACAGACGACACAGAAGGCCAGTGACAGACGTGATGTTAACTGAACATATAAAAGCTCGGCTGTGTGGGGCCCGTGGTGTCGGGACAAACCCTGCTGTGGATTCTGCCGCTGAAGGATGGGTGCTCACAGCAATAGGGCGCAGGAGGTGCCGGGAACATCCTCAGTGCTTGCTTTAAAAATTCAAGAAAGGGAATAATCGGGAGTGATTTTCAAAATGTTTAACAGCTGTAGGGCACAGGTACTGACCTAGGTATGATGAATAAGTGTGGCTGGAGACAGCGGTTCAGGCACACCAGAGAATACTGGCCAAATATCAGTGGCATATATTATTTGTAGAAATTTTTCTAAATGTGTGTGTGTGTGTGTGTTAGTTGTGTCCGGCTCTATGTGATCCGGTGGTCTGTAGCCCACCAAAGTTCTCTGTCCATGGGGTTCTCCAGGCAAGAATACAGGAGTGGATTGCCATGCTAAATAAATTACTAAATAAAAGTATTTCTGGCTCAAAGGGATGAATTTCGGTTATGGAGAAAATCTACTTTTACAGAGGGCAAGGTTTCTCAATAATCCAAGTGGTGAGATGATTGCAATTTAGCGTCTCCAAAGGCATGTGGCCATCACTCCCCCCAGGCAGCCTGATGTAGTTCATCCAGCCTTCATCCCACAGCTACCAGATGTGGGCCTTGTGCTGGGTCCTGGGAATACAAAGCTCACAGCTCAGCCCTGCGAGCCCAGCTCATGGGGGTTAGAAGACCGATGAACAGAAGACCTATCTGTGTGGGCGTGCCATGATAGAGGCAAATATGGGGCTTGCCAAGGGACATGGAGCAGGGGGCCCAACTTGGATGGGGATGGGTGCTCAGAGAAGACCTCTTGAGGATACTCAGAGGAGCTTAAAGGAGCGGTGGCCAGCGCTGGCCAGGCAGAGCAAGGAGGGGAGAGAGCAGAGACAGAAGATGCCCCTGGTCAGGGGAAGGGGCGTTCATCTGGACTGGAGAATCTCAAAGCCCTTTAAGGGGAGGATGAGATGAGACTGGCCAGATGAGTGAGGATCGGATTACAAGGAGTACGCATCCTGCCTCAGAGTTTGAATTTCATCCTGAAGACAATGAGGAATCACTGAAGGATTTTTAAGATGGAGGGGAGGGTTTGATGAGGTTCAAGTTTCTGTTTAGAAAGGTTCTTCTGGCAACGAGATTAGAGATAGGAGACAAATAATGAAGCTGGTAAAATGATCCTGACATGAGGAGGTGGTAGCCAGAGCTGGGGTATTAGCAGTTGGACTTAATAAAGGTGGATCTGATCTGGGGCAGGGTGAGAGGAGAAGGCTGGGCAGATACAGCCCCACAATCCAGACAAAGAAAGACGTGCTCTTGATTGTGAGGCTGTGCGAGTGAATGGGGGAGAAAGAGAGGGGTTTGAGACCTGTTAGAGGGGGCGCCTGGCAACCCTGGTCGCTGGCTGGGGGAGTGGAGGGCTCTGACCCAGTAATGTCATCCCCAAGGGAGAACTTGGAAGGAGTTGGGGTGGGTCGTGGGGAGAATGTCTCCCCTTTTCATAGCTTTTTCTCCTCTGATGGTAAAAGTGATACTGGTCTGATGTAGGAAACTTGAAAAGGGCAAAAAAAAAAAAAAAAAGAAAAGAAAAAGGAAAGAGGGAGAAGAGGCTGCCCATTCATACTACACTGTAGTGAAAAGGAGCTAATTGGAGCTATTAATACATGTGTTAACCCAAAGGGGTCTCAATTACAATGAGCAAAAAAGCAAATCCTAGCAGAGTGGAAACAGTATTATACTATTTATCAAAGTTTGACAAGGTGCAGAGCAGTATCATATACTGCTAAAGGAATCATCCTTTTGTATAAACATAGATCATGGGAAGGATAAACACCAAATTCAAGGCAGTGCTTACCTGAGGGAGGGGGTAGATATATTACCAGCTGTTTTGGTAATATTTATTTTTAAGCTGAGTGATGAGTTTCCCTTGGTGCAGTTGGCTATTCATTATACCTCTGTCTGCCTCAAATATGTTATGATTTTTTTCATAAGTTCTTTATTTGGCTGTGTTGAATCTTCGTTGCGGCATGCGGATCTTCATTTCGGCAAAAGAACTGCGGGCTCAGTAGTCATGGCGCATGGGCTTAGTTGCTCTGTGTCATGTAGGATCTCAGTTCCCCAACCCAGGGCTGAACCCTCATCCTGTACATTGCAGGGTGGACTCTTAACCACTGGACTACCAGGGGAGTCCCTCTCATGATTTTTAAGTCATAAAAACCCCTCGCCTCAGATCAAATTAACAACGTATTTCCTACAAATGACCCTTCTCCCTTATCCAGAGTCTTCACAGAGATAGCTGGGCCCTACAGCCCTACCCACCCCTCTCAAAGTCAGGGGTTTGGGCTTGTAAACAAGTTCCTTGTCTGGGGTCACACTTGGGTGCAGAGACGTGACCCAGGGTTTGGCCATCTTGGCCATCTTGGCTTTTGTGAGCCCTCTCCCATGCCCTTCTTTTCAGAGATCACAAAACAGGTTGAAGAGAGTGTCTGAGTTGCCATGATTCGACCCACTGGAAATAAACCTGAAGCCCACCTTACTCCTAAAGGGTTATTTGTTGTCACCCAGAAACCTACAGCAAACAAGACTTTGCTGGTGGGGTGTGCTCAGCTGGAGTGTTCCACACACTGGCTTAAAAATTGAATTTCATTTCCAGAACCAGGATGAAATGAAGAAATAATTTCACATAGTGTACATTTATTGAAATTATATCAAAATAAGCAATGAAGGAAAATTTCTCTGGGTAATATAATTTCAAGGATCATTTCATAAGTTTGCAGCTAGAAAAGCATCTAGGTTTGATAAGCATGTGGAGAAAAGAGTCCATGCTCTGCTTTGAGCAGGAAAGGAGATGCTGTCCCTTTGGTTCACTTTGCTGGGTCCACCCAATGTTATTTCTTCCTGTCCCTGCTTCTTATACTTTCTTCCCTCTTCAGTACCTGCTGTTGGTATTTCCAGTCTTCCGTATCACAGGTCAGGTATCATTTCTTCACCACGATAGAGGACCCAGAATAATTATTATGGGACCCAGCATTCAACTAATGGACATTTTATCCCAGGCATTGCCATGGCTTGGCTAAGTGCCAGGCAACCAGCTGCTTTCAATCATATCAGTAAGCAAAGATACATTTACGATCTGAAGCCGGCTGAACCAGACCTTTTCCACCAATTTTGGCTTACCTGAGGAGGACTCGCCTCACCAATTCACAGGCATTGGCCAAAATGGTATAATTTCACAGAAGTCTGATGGCAGGTTAAAATGTGAAATTGACTCAGGCACAGACAGAGTGATATCTTTGTGGAGTGTAATCATTTCTGTAAGTGTGAGCACTGTCTGAAGCGAGCCGGCCGTTTGTGTACAGAGAGGGACTTCAGGATGCCTCCTTCTGTCGGCATTTCTGTGTGAAGCTGATCTCATTTCATTGACCCGAGTGTGGATTTGAAGGGTCTTGGCTTATTTTAAACAGTGAATGATGAGCCACGGAAGCCGATGTGTCAGTCTCTCCCAGTTCCTTTGCTTTTTTGGAGCTGCTGTATTTTACATTTTTATTTGCCGCTGCCCGCTCCCTCTCCCCCAAAGCCCAATCCACTCACACCGTAAACATTCAAGGTTAACTCAAAGTCAAGTTGTGAATTAGTAAGAAATGAAATGCGGCGAGCCAGGTGGGACCAGCTCTCTCATCACCACAGTCTGCCTTATTTAATTTCCTGGTTTTAAGGTGGCGTCCCACCCATCATTTACAGATGACACGTCTCAGGAGAAGTTGCTTCTTTTGTGTGGACCATGTCAGATTGTCTTCCCTGAGTAAAAGGGATGTCCTGGGGAGATTTTCCGGTGTTTTAAAAGGTTGTTGAGGAAGGTGAGTGCTGAATTAAAGCCAGCAGCCAGTGTTTCTGCAGATCCCAGGTTATCCCTGGATCAGATAATCAGCCGTCCCTGTGGCATTTGCTCCCGACACCGTCTTGCTGCTGGCTTGATTGTGCTGCACGTTTTGCTGAAGGGATAATCAGCAGGAGCAGTCATTTCAAATAAAGGTGTCTTTGACTTTCATACACATTTTTGGAGACAAAGGGGGAAACAAAAGAAGTTTAAAAACTACCGAGTAAAAGTATAAAACGTGTTGCGATGCTCCTGCAGTTTCTGCAGAAAACTAGTACACAGGGTGGGGCTGGGAAAAAATCTATTATCATGATAGTAAAATTAACTGTGATGATACGTCAGCTTTTGAGTGATTATTGTGTATCTGGCCCTATCTTTAGTGGATTTTTATTATTACATTTAATGAGGTGTTGTACGCACCCTGCAAAGCCTGCTTGGTGTGCAGCTTGATGCATTTTTTACATGTGTATGTACTCCTATAACCTCCTCCCGTATCAAGATAGAACATGTCTAGCAAATCAGAAGGTGCCTTCATGTCTCCTCTCATCCATCACCACTGCCTTCCCCTGCCTCACCAGGCGAGGTCACCGCTCTCCTGACTTCTGCTGCATAGATGACTTTTGCCCATTGAACTCGATGGAAATGGACTCGTGCAAGCTGGTTCGCTGGTGTCTGGCTGCTCTTGCTTTGCACTGTGTCTGAGATTTCCTCTGTGTCCTAGTGTGTTTCATTATCCTAATGTTCTTCTCATAACCACGTAGGATCCCACTGTGTGAACATACCGCCATTGATTTATCTGTTCTACTGCTGGTGAATACTTGGGTTATTTACAGCAGGGGTCCCTAACCCTGGGATCTCATGCTGGATGATCTGAGGTGGAGCTGATACAATAAGAATAAAGTGCACAATAAATGTGATGTGAGTGAATCACCCCCAAACCATCCCCACATGTCCCCTGCCCCAAGTCCATGGAAATATTGTCTTCCATGCAAACAGTCCCTGGTGCCAAAAAGGTTGAGGACTCCTGATTTAGAGTGTCTGGGTGTTAAAAAAAATCTGTAACAAACACCCTTGCTTGTGTCTCCAGCGGACGTGTTCATCCGTTTCTCCTGGATGTATACCTGGAAATGGAACAGCTGCATGACAGGGTAGACGCAGGGCTTTTTAAGGTTTGTGGATAAGGCCCAGCAGTTTTCCAAAGTGGCTGTGTCAACACACTCATACTCTGGCAGTGTCTTCACCCTCTCTAAAATGTGGTACTGCCAAACATACACATTTTTTGTTTTTCAACAATGTTTTCTTAATTTAGTTATTTGATGACTACTGGTGTTGAGCACCAATCTGTATGCTTATTGGACACTTAATACCCTCTTTTATGCAGTGCCTTTTCAAGTCGCAAACTTGTAAAAATTGCATTTTCTGTCTTTTCCTTATTGATTTGTTGGAATTCAATATATATTGAGGACAAATATATATGCATTGTGGGGTTTCCCAGAGGTTCTAGTGGTAAAGAACCTGCCTGCCAATGCAGGAAACATAAGAGACATGGGTTCCATCCCTGGGGCAGGAAGATCTCCTGGAGGAGGGCATGGCAACCCACTGCAGTATTCTTGCCTGGAGAAGCCCATGGACAGAGGAGCCTGGTGGGCTACAGACCATAGGGTCACAAAAAGTTGGACATGACTGATGTGACTTAGCATGCACATATATGGATTATGGATATCATTTCTCCACCTGGGGCTTGTTTTTCATTCTCCTAATGGTGTCTTTTGGTGAATTGTTTTTTTCTGAAGTCCGACTTACCTCTATTCTCTTTCTAAAAGCAGAGCTTGTTTGTATGCTTTTTAAGAAAATTATGCCTGTTACAAACTCATGGAACTATTCTGCTGCATCTTTTTCTCAAAGCATTACAGTTTGACTTCTCTTTTTTAGGTCAATGATTTATCTGGAATTGATTTCTGTTTATAGTGTGAGGCAGTCATCAAAGTTTCTTTGT
The DNA here is from genome assembly GCF_029407905.1 of Bubalus kerabau. NCBI lineage: Eukaryota > Metazoa > Chordata > Mammalia > Artiodactyla > Bovidae > Bubalus > Bubalus kerabau. The sequence continues at coordinate 48,309,098 of NC_073645.1, read as the reverse complement.
TTGTTTTTCTCCTTAACCTGATGTCCATTTGGCCAGAACTTTTTGGAAATATTTTCTCCCCACCTACAGAATTGTAGCACTGTGCTGGCTGTTTTAGATATACCCTGTCATGTAATTCTCATAGTAACCCTAAGCCATCGATACTGATTCTATCCCTGTCATAGATGGGATATGGGAAATAGCAGATGGGAAATCTGAGGCTCAGAGGGATTAAATAATGTATCCTGGCCATGTAGCAAGAGCTAAGGTTAGGACTTTACCTTCTTTCTTTACTAAGGCATGCCTCTTCTTCATTTCCTTTCACACTGAGTAGATGGTCTGACCAGGTGGGAAGCAAAGACCACATAATCAGATTACAAGCTAGTGGAGACTGCATCACAGCTCAGGTGTGTGTCCTTTAGAGTCAGCATCTCTAGCAGGGCTCAGCTCATCCCCAGGTCAAAGCAGGCTTTGATGAGTACTCAGTGTGAGAACCAGCCTTCTCTGGACTCAGCAGCTGATGAAGATGTAGCCAGGTTCCAGCCTTGTGGAGAGAATACCTAGGTGGAGGACCACCTGTCTTGTCCTTTTCTATTTCCCAGAAGGACTTCCTTGACTGGGCATGCACAGTTCCCTTAAACTGGGAGCATGCCAGTCATGTTTCCTCCAATTCTGTGGTCAGATGTTTTGGATCAATGTGGCGATATCAGGGAGTAGGTCTCTATCCTGGGACTGGATTTAACAAAGACAAAGGCAGACCACATTTAGTACTACCATCAGTACTCTGAGGCACTTGGGGGTAACCAAGGTGAACCCCTCATCCATTCAACAAATATTTATTGCGTGTATATTACATTTATTGCCAGTTCCAGGCACTGGAAAAATGGAGACCAACAAAACAGATGGAGACCCCTGCTCTCAAGGAGGTTATAATCAGAGAAAAAACTTGATATAAATGTGCTTTCATGCTGGTGAACCTGAAAGCTTTTTCTCTTAAATATCAGCTGAGCTTTAATAACTTCCCTCCCTCCTTTCATTAGTATTGTGCCATTTTTTGCACACACCATTCATGATTTGTTAGATTTAAACCTAAGAATTCCATTTTTTGAATAGTTAGACATGGTATTTTAATTGAGCTTTTGGCAACCATCTGTTCAATGTTAATACATAAAAATCCAGTTGATTTTCACATTTATGTTGTATTGTGCAACCTTGTCGTACATGTTCTCACTTAGTTTTAGGAACTTTCTTATAGATTTCTTGAGATGTTCTGTGTAAACGATCATGTCATCTGTACGTAGAATTTTATTTTTAGTCTATATGCAGTCCATTTCCTTTTCTTACCTTATTGCACTGGCCAGAATTTCTAGCATTATGTCGAACAAGAACAGTGTAAGCATACATACTTGCTTTGTTACTGATTTAGAGGGAAATATTCAGTTTTTCACTTAAGTATAATGTTGGTTTTAGGCTTTTTGTGGACTTTTTAACTTGCTTTAAAAAATTTTTTTTTAATTTTATTTAATTTTAATTGGAGGATAATTACAATATTGTGATGATTTCTGCCATACGTCACCATGAATCAGCCATAGGTATGCACATCTCCTCCCCTTCTTAAACCTCCCTCCCCCTCCCTCCCCATTCCACTGCTCTGGGCTGTCACACCACACTGGCTTTGGGTCCCCTGCATCAAACTGCAAATTCCCACTGGCTATCTGTTTTGCATATCATAATGTGTATGTTTCAATACTGATTTTTCTGAGAGTTTTGATCATGAATGGGTGTTGGATTTTGTCACATTCTTTTTCTTCACTGATATGATTATGTGATTTTACATTTTAGCCTATTAATGTGATAGATTACATTAATTTTTGAATATTGAACTAGACATATTTCTGAAACAATCCCCATTTGGTCATAATGTATAATATCTCTACATATTATTTAATTCTATTTACTATTAATACTATTTTGTTAAGGAATTTTGCGTCCATGTTCATGTGTGATATGGGTTTGTAATTTCCTTTGTCTGGTTTTCGCAGCAGGGTAATACTAGCTTCATAAAATAAACTGGGAAGTGTTTTGTTTTTTTTTTCCCCCCTGAAAGGAATTGTGTAGACTTGGATTTAATTCTTTAAATGTTCAGTAGAATTCTTGAGTGAAACCATCTGGGCCAGGAAATTTGTGAGTTGTGGGGGAGAGGCTTGACTTATGAATTCAGTTTCTCTGATAGTTAGCTATAGAGTTAGTCAAATTATATATTTCATATATTGAGTTGTAGTAGTTTATATTTTACAAATATAAATATGAATAGTAATAATAGTAAATAGAATTAAATTATATGTAGAAATATTATACATTATGACCAAATGGGGATTGTTTCAGAAACACGTCTAGTTGAATATTCAAAAATTAATGTAATCTATCACATTAATAGGCTAAAAGGTAAAGATGGGGTTGATAAAGGACAGAAATGGTATGGACCTAACAGAAGCAGAAGATATAAAGAAGAGGTGGCAAGAATACACAGAAGAACTATACAAAAAAGTTCTTCACGACCAAGATAACCACGATGGTATGATCACTCACCTAGAGCCAGACATCCTGGAATGTGAAGTTAAGTGGGCCTTAGAAAGCATCACTACGAACAAAGCTAGTGGAGGTGATGGAATTCCAGTTGAGCTATTTCAAATCCTGAAAGATGATGCTGTGAAAGTGCTGCACTCAATTTGCCAGCCAATTTGGAAATCTCAGCAGTGGCCACAGGACTGGAAAAGGTCAGTTTTCATTCCAATCCCAAAGACAGGCAATGCCAAAGAATGCTCAAACTACTGCACAATTGCACTCATCTCACACACTAGTAAAGTAATGCTCAAAATTCTCCAAGCCAGGCTTCAGCAATAGGTGAACCGTGAACTTCCTGGTGTTCAAGCTGGTTTTAGAAAAGGCAGAGGAACCAGAGATCAAATTGCCAACATCCGCTGGATCATAGAAAAAGCAAGAGAGTTCCAGAAAAACATCTATTTCTGCTTTCTTGACTATGCCAAAGCCTTTGACTGTGTGGATCACAATAAACTGTGGAAAAATCTGAAAGAGATGGGAATACCAGAGCACCTGACCTGCCTCTTGAGAAACCTATATGCAGGTCAGGAAGCAGCAGTTAGAATTGGACATGGAACAACAGACCAGTTCCAAATAGGAAAAGGAGTACGTCAAGGCTGTATATTGTCACCCTGCTTATTTTACTTCTATGCAGAATACATCATGAGAAACACTGGGCTGAAAGAAGCACAAGCTGGAATCAAGATTGCCGGGAGAAATATCAATAACCTCAGATATGAAGATGACACTGCCCTTATGGCAGAAAGTGAAGAGGAACTAAAAAGCCTCTTGATGAAAGTGAAAGTGGAGAGTGAAAAAGTTGGCTTAAAGCTCAACATTCAGAAAACGAAGATTATGGCATCCGGTCCCATCACTTCATGGGAAATAGATGGGGAAACAGTGGAAACGGTGTCAGACTTTATTTTTGGGGGCTCTAAAATCACTGCAGATGGTGACTGTAGCCATGAAATTAAAAGATGGTTACTCCTTGAAAGAAAAGTTATTACCAACCTAGATAGCATATTGAAAAGCAGAGACATTACTTTGCCAACAAAGGTCCGTCTAGTCAAGGCTATGGTTTTTCCAGTGGTCATGTATGGATGTGAGAGTTGGACTGTGAAGAAAGTTGAGCATGGAAGGCTCGATGCTTTTGAACTGTGGTGTTGGAGAAGACTGTTGAGAGTCCCTTGGACTGCAAGGAGATCCAATCAGTCCATTCTAAAGGAGATAAGCCCTGAGTGTTCTTTGGAAGGAATGATGTTGAAGCTGAAACTCCAGTACTTTGGCCACCTCATGCAAAGAGTTGACTCATTGGAAAAGACTCTGATGCTGGGAGAGATTGGGGGCAGAAGGAGAAGGGGACGACAGAGGATGAGATGGCTGGATGGCATCACTGACTCGATGGACGTGAGTCTGAGTGAACTCCGGGAGTTGGTGATGGACAGGGAGGCTTGGCGTGCTGCGATTCATGGGGTTGCAAAGAGTCGGACACAACTGAGCGACTGAACTGAACTGAACTGAAGTTTATATTTTCAAGAAATTGGTCCTGTTTCATCCCAGTTGTCAAATTTATATATATAGAGTTGTTTGTAGTATTGTCTCATTATCCTTTTGATACCTGTCAAATCTGCAGTTATAACTCCCCCTGTTTCATTCCTGATGTTGGCAGTCTGTCTTTTTTTTCTTTTCTTTTTTTCTTGAGAGAAGTTTGTCAACTTTTTTGGTCTTATCAAAGCACCAGCTTTTTGTTTCACTGACTTTATTGTTTTCCTGTGTGTGTGTATTTTCCTTTCCTTGCTTTCTGCTTAATGTCTATTATTCCCTTTATGCTGCTTGCTTTGGGATTAGTTTGCTCTTCATTTACTCATCTCTTGAGGTAAGAGCTCAGGTTATTGATTTAAAACTTTTCCTCATTTCTATTGCACGCATTCAGTGCTATAAATTTTGCTCTCAGCACTGCTGTAGCTGTTTCCCAAATTTTGATATGTTGTATTTTCATTTTTATCCAGTTGATTTTATTTTTTTATTTCCTCTGAGACGTCCTCTTTATCTCCTTGATTGTTTGGAAGTGTGTTACTTAGTTTTCAAGTTTGGGAAGATTTTCCTCTTACTGATTTTTAGTTTGATTTCGCTGTAGTCAGAGAAAATACTCATCATTAGTTCAGTTTCTAAAAATGTGTTGATATTTGTTTTATGATGCAGGATAAGTGTATTCATGCCTTTGTTCGTGGATTGTGCTGTTCTTTGGTGCTGTGTTCTATAAATGTTGGTTAGATCGTGTCAGTTCTTGGTAGTGCGGAGTTCTTCTGTATCATTACTGATTTTCTGTCTAGTTTTTCTATCAACAGTTGAAAGAAGAATGGGAAAATCTCTAAATATAATTTCAGATTTTATTAATCCCTTCAGTTCTCTTGGCTTTTGCTTCACTATTTTGCAGCTCTGTTGTTTGAAACATACACATTTATGATTCCTGTATCTTCATGATAGATTGACTCTTTTATCATTTTATGCTGTCCATCTCTAGTGAATCTCTGTTGTTCTGAAATCTACTTCATCTAATATTAATATAACTACTCCTGCTTTCTTCCAGTTAATGTTTGTATGGTATGTCTGCTTCTAACATTTTACTTATCAACTTGTCTGTATTTCTCTATTTGAATTGAGTTTCTCATAGATAGCAAATGCTTAGGTCATGCTTTCTAATGCACTTCACACACTTCTGCTTTTGAATTTGTGTATATAGACAATTTGCATTTATTATAATTATAGATCTGTCAGGGCTTAAAGTAACCATTTTATTATTTTCTGTCTTTTTTCCCTGTTTTTCATTTCTCTGTCTTTTTCCCTGCCTTCCTTTGGCAAGAATTTCATCACGATTTAACTATACTATTTTTCAGTATAGTTTTTGTTTAGCTTTTTTAATGGTTAGTCTTAGTATCAGGTATTAGGCATGACATTCTGGGTATCATATTATATATACATATATACACAATATATAATAAATGTGTAATCTATGCATGTAAACTGTATGTACTATGTATGTGTATAACACAAATGCAAATAATCTAAATACACAAAGTAAAAGAGATTCACAGAGTGGATTATAAAACATGACCTAACCATTTGGTATACACAAGAAACTCATTTCTAACAGAGCAGTATAAGCAAGTTAAAAATAAAAGGGTGGAAATAGATATATCTTGCAAAAATTAAGCAAAGGAAAACAGGAGTAGCTATATTATCACGTGAGCCTTTTGGCCAACCTAGTTTATAATCACAGACTTAATGTTGTCATTTTGCCAGCTCTAGTATAGAGGTTTTACCTAAAATACTTCCTCTATATATATTTAGAACCACATCATTTTTGGTTCAACTATCATAATTTACAAAACACAATTTGCAAAACCCAAAAGGATAAGGAAGTCTATTCTGTTTACCCTTATTTTGCTCACTGTATTCTTTCTTTCTTCCTGACATTCCAAGTTCTTTATCTTTCTTTTTCTGTTTAGAGAACTACTTTTATACACCCTCATAGGGTAAGTCTGCTGGCTACACATTCTCTTAGTTTTTTATTTTTCCATATGAGAAAATCTTGATTTTCCCTTCATTCCTAAATGATATTTCCACCAGGTATAGGATTCTAGGTTGAAAGTTCTTTTCTTTCAGCACTTGAAAAACTGTGTCACTTCCTTCTGGACTCCATGGTTTCAGGAGTTCCAGTAAATGGGTTTGCCAAAGGGAGCAAAGGGGAGAGAGTTGGGTTCTGTTCATTTGCTCAGTCATGTCCAGCTCTTTGCGACCCCATGGACTGTAGCACGCCAGGCTTCCCTGTCCATCACCAATTCCCGGAACTTGCTCAAACTCATGTCCATCAAGTTGGTGATGCCATCCAACCATCTCATCCTCTGTCGTCCCCTTCTCCTCCTGCCTTCAATCTTTCCCAGCATCAGGGTCTTTTCCAGTGAGTTAAATGCTGTGAGAAATGTTTGCCTCCAAGTTCCTCAGCTGTCCTGTAATCACAGGAAATGGGCAGAGTTAAGCCTGAAATAGCCATAGCATACTGGTAAGAGTAAAGTGTCCAATTTTAAAGGACTCTTGATCACTCATCCAAAGAATCAAAGTATTTGTGTCATTCACTTGGCCAGGGATGCAGAACATGATGCTTCCTTAATATAATGAAAGGAGAGGAACAAGGAATTGAATAAGACCACAGAGACATCTTGACCAAGAGGGGTTAGGACACTGGACAGCCTTGGATGTCCTGCAACATCCAAGGCCATGGTCTCTGACACCTTCAGATACCCACCTTGGCTTGTATATCTTGTACCCTAATAGTAGTTTATGGGAGATTTTTACTATGCTAAATCCCGTCACATGTCCCAGGGTCCCTGCGCACATGGCCTGGCTCTGGGTGAGAGATCAGAGCAAGGCTGGGTGTGGCGAGGCACCTGGAGATGAAGGAGGATGTTCGTGGTGCAGTCATGCCCTTTGTGGGGTGAGGGTGATTATGTATGACCTTGCCTGGACTATAAGTCACCTTCACGCACAGGATAACATGCACCGTATCTTTTAAATAATGGCTCAGCATTTCTCTTCTAAAAATGACTTGTTTAAAAATCATTTTGCCTACACCAGGGATGGGAAAACCTCACCTAGAAACTGGCGTGAACATCAGTCACCCTGCCAGTGCTGATGAAGAGGGAGGGAGAGATACTAAAAATCATCAGATGATCAAAGGTCCTCCGCCTTTGGGGCAGCCCATTGGGCAGGATCAATAGGGCCAGGTGGGGACATTACACCATCTGGGAAAAGAGTGAGTTTCAGAGTCTCTCTCCCTGGCCGTGCATTATGTGATTATTCACTCACATCACTTAAGAAAAAATCAATTCTGCTGGTGGCTGTGTAGCATTCCGTCACTCCTCCGTGTATTCACTTAAGATAACCTCTCTAAAGGCGCTCCTGACAAAGGGGAGAGGGCCAGTGTCATCGGTTCTGTTGACTCTAAGTGGAAAGGAAGACAAAACTCTCTTAGGTGCTTTCTTGGTGGAGAAGGCATCTTGTGATTTGTTTTTCTTAAGTGAGGGGCATGTACAGAGATACAGGTGTTATTTCAAATGACGAGCCCCACTCCCCCAACATGCATGGGTCACAGTGAGGGGGCGTGGTGTGGAGGGGAGGATGGATCCAGGGGCAGGTGATTGACAGGCTGGGGATGGGAAACCAACTCATCAGCAAGGATGGGCTTGCCTGGACCCAAGCAACACAGCAGACCGTTTTCCTGTGACATCCAAGGCATGGTCTGCGACATCTTCAGATGCACAATTTCCAACCTGGAAGTCTAAACGTGTGTCACAAAAGTTACCAACTAGGGCCCTGGGGTGAGGTTCACCCACAAAATTATTCAGCTGGGCTCCGAGAGTGTTATTTTACTGTTTGTTTTGAATTTGTTGACAATATTTTAAAAATTGGAAAGTTTCACACAAAAATTCAGGCATAGAGAGCCTCTTAAAAAAACGAGAAGGTCTGGTGACCCCAGATGGGTGCTTCCATCAGCTGAACTGAGACGCACCTCTCCCCACCCCACAGGAGGCTCCCCGCTTCGCCCGAGCCCCACCCACAGGCTGCGGCCGCCCCAGCAGCACGGGTGTGCCCCCAGCGTCCAGCTGGGGAGAGATGACCTCCGTGAAGCTGAGTCAGTAAGGCACTGTGCCCCGCAGGGACGTCAGAGGGACACTGGCTTCAGGAGTGTCCTCCACCGCTTTTCCTGAGAAAGGCCTTTCTTAAAAGTAATGGCACTGCTAATGAACATTGATTTTTCTTTCCAACAGTTTACTTTCCAGAGAACAAACGCAGAGAATTCTTAAGCATATGTGCTGATGGTAGAGACCAGAGGCACAGAGGAACGGCGTCTGTGCTGTGGGGAGCAGCACGCTGGCGCCGGTCGCAGGGCAGGGGTTGGTAGGCAACTTCATTTAGCCTGAGAGGCAGTGGGAAGGGTCCTCTGGGTGGTCAGCCTGCTTCTTCTCTGTCCTCCACAAGACCTGTGCCCACAGCTGCCAGAGCCCTCATCACATCGCATGCTATAAAACTGTCAGTTCTCTCTCTCCTCTTCCAGAATAGCAACCCTCTGAAGGCTAACGCACCCCACATTTATTGTAAGGCTCATTCTGCACCCAGCACAGAACCAGGCCTGCTCTGAATTAACTCACTGCGTCCTCACTGTGACCCTCTGGGGCAGTGGTGAGATATCCCCATTTTTCAGATGAAAGAACCAAACCGTGGCGATGTTTATCCATCAACAGGCAAAGCTGGAAGCTTTGAATATTTATGATTTTGTGGAAGGGTGTCTAAGCAGTGTAGCACTTGAGTGATTTAATTTTTGTTGCAGCCATTTTATGGAACTACATATTATACATTAGAGTGTAAATTATATATTTTTAACATTTTTAGTGCTGTACTGAGTTGTTTACACAAATCATGTGTATGTAACTTATGGGTGATTTAAGGAATGTTCAGGGCAGTTAGAGACCAAATGGTCTTTCAGGTTTTGCTTTGAGGTTCTCAACAAAATCAACACCACCCATTTGCCAGATACCAATTTTTAAATTTTTTTTCCTTTTCTTAAACAAAAGCAAGCACCCGTGAATGTGTACATCTCTCTCGGGGCATGTGTGGGATTGAATCCTGTAAATGAACTTGATGCATCACAAGGCATGCACATCTTAAATATGGATGCTAAGTTGCTTCAGTCGTGTCCGACTCTGTGCGACCCCATAGACGGCAGCCCACCAGCCTCCCCTGTCCCTGGGATTCTCCAGGCAAGAATACTGGAGTGGGTTGCCATTTCCTTCTCCAATGCATGAAAGTGAAAAGTGAAAGTGAAGTCGCTCAGTCGTGTCTGACTCTAGCGACCCCATGGACTGCAGCCTGCCAGGCTCCTCCATCCATGGGATTTTCCAGGCAAGAGTACTGGAGTGGGGTGCCATTGCCTTCTCCAAATATGGATAGGTATTGTCAAGTTTACCTCCCCCAAACTCTCCACCAGTTTATATTTAAGCCAATAGTGTGGGGAGAACCCACTTTTCAACACCCTAACACTGGGTTTTTAAAGGGGTGTGCGTTTGTTTCCCAAACTAACAGAAAGATACAGTATCTCATTGTTGATTTTTAATTGAGATGAAATTCACAGGACCAAAGATTTAACCATTTTGAAGTGTACAGCTGAGTGGCATTTTGTCCATTCATGACGTTTGCTTCCACTGCCTCTGTCCACTCCTAAATCTTTTCATCCTCCCCAGAGGAAACCTGGTAACCCTCATGCAGTCGTGTCCTCTTCTCCCTGCCCCAGTCCCTGGCAACCACTCATCTGTCCTCATCCCTGTGGACTTACCTGTTAATGGAGATTTCACATACACGGAATCGTACAATATGTGACTTGCTGTATCTGTATCTTCTTTTACTTAGCATGATGTCATCAAGGTTCATTAATGTTGTAACAGGCACTAATGCCCATGCCTCTTCATGTCTGCGTGTTATTCCATCATATGTACACACGACAGCTTGTTAGTCCATTCATCCCACGTTGGGTGTTTGGCTTGTTTCCATCTTCTGACTGGTGTGAATAGCTCTGATATGAATGTTGTCGACAATATCTGTCTGAGTACCTATTTCCAGTTCTTTGGGATTTGTATTGTCACGTGGCAATTCTATGCTTAACTTTCTGGTGGGCTATGAGACTGTTTTCCACAGCTGGTATACCATTTTGCATTCCCACCTTTACTGGAAGGTAGAGTCCATTTCTCCTTATTCTCTGCTTCTCTATTTTTCTTTTTGTTTGTTTTGTGTTCTTTTAATTATAAATCTAATTTTCTGTTTGTTTTGTGTTCTTTTGGATTTAATTATACTCATCCTGGTGAATATGATGCAGCATTTCATTGTGGTTTTGGTTTGCATTTATTTAATGGCTTATATGTGAAGCATCTTTTTTATGTGCTTCTTGGCTATTTATATGGCTTTTTTTGGTGAAATGTCGGTTTGAGTTCTTTGCCGGTTTTTAAAATGAGTTGCTTGTCTTTTTGTTGCTGAGTTGTAAGAGTTCCTTATATATTTTGGAGTCTAGATCTTTATCAGATAAATGATTTGTGAATATTTCCTCCTGTTCTTTAGATTTCACTTACTTGATAATATCATTTGCTGCACAAGGTATTGCCTTATTTTATTTAAATGTTGTTGTTTGAATTTATGGCATCCCAGTTGTGAAAGAGCCCCATCATCTTTTCAATGTATGTTATCCTATTGTATTTATTTTTCTATGAAATCCATGTTCAGAGCATTTATTTACTTTTCTAAAGTGTTTTCTTCTAATGTAATCATAAGAGTTATTTTTATAGCCTTGGTACTAATATCTTTAATATTTTCCTTCAGTCTGTTGCTTGTGTTTTAATTTGTAGGTAATAACATTTGTCATATAAAAGTCACTCAATATTTTATAGTTCAGTGGTTAATCTTTTATGGCCTCTGGATATTTGTCTTCTTTAAGAAGACTTCCACTGTTATGAAGAATATTATTCTATTGTTATTTTTTAATTTCACTTTTTGATGTTTACACCTTTAATTCATTTTAAATTTAGCTTTGTGTATGGCTTTAAATATGTACCACAACGTTATTAACAGTATTTCATCCTCAAATGTATTACTAATTTTACATGCTATCCCAGTCTCTTTGACCCAAAATGTCTTCTTCACAAATTCCCAAATGTACGTGGATGTCTTACTCTTCGCGTGTGTGCTAAGTGCCTCAGTCGTGTCTTACTCTTTGTGACCCCTTGGACTGTAGCCCGCCAGGCTCCTCTGTCCATGGGATTCTCCAGGCAAGAATACTGGAGTGGGTTGCCATGCTGTCCTCCAGGGCATCTTCCCAACCAGGGATCAAACCTGTCTCATACATCCCTTGTGTTGGCTGGCAGGTGGGTTCTTTACTGCTAGCACCATCTGGGAAGCCCCTGTTACTCTCTATTTTATCCAACTGATTTATCTATCTTTTTCTTCCCTGAGACCATGCTGCTTTAATTAATACAGTATTAGAATATCCCACTCCCATTGTGCATTATTAAAATTGTCTTGGGTATTCTTATGCATTCTCTGTCTTCCATGTGCATTTATGAATCCAATTGTCAATTTTTAGTTTATTTATTGGCAGTTTTTAGATAAATATGGAACTTCTAAACTAATTTAGGCACAATTGACTTTGCAGTTTCATTTTGTTCATCCAGAATCATGTCATGCCTCCCTGTTCACTTTGTATTTCTTTCATTTCCTCCAGTATTAGTTTTATGACTTTCTAACTGTGGCTATTTCCTATTTCATGGTAGATGTGTTCCTGGTTATATTATGATTTTCTTGTCATTTTTAATTTTTTTCTCCTGATGTTTTTTAATTGATTAGTTCCCTTCTTTATGAAAGTTATTGATTCTCAGAAATTGCTTTTGATTGTGGTTAATTACTCAGCTCTCCCAGCAGTTGTAAAAGTTTTCAACTGAAATCCTTGGGTTTCTAGGCAGAGTCATATGATCTGAAATGATCAGTGTTGTCTCTTCCATTTCAACTTCACACCTCTCCCTTCTTTATCTTCCCCTGGCGGCAGCACCCCGTGACCTTGGAAATCTGTGCTTTTCGCCTTAGTTTGAAAGTTGCATTATTTGGCGTTTTGAGTTTTGTCATAGTCAGTCTCATAATTTGCATGATATCAGGAAGCCAATTTTCACAATAGTGATTCTTCCTACCCAGGAACATGGGATATCTGTCTATCTGTTTATTATGTCACCTTTGATTTCTTTCATCGTGTCTTATAATTCTCTATATACAGTTCTTCTGTCTCCCTGGGTGGGTTTAGTCCTAGATAGTTTATTCTTTTCGTTGCAATGGTGAGTGGGATTGATTCCCTAATTTCTCTTTTTGATTTGTCATTGTTAGTATATAGAAATGCAAGTGATTTCTGTGTATTGATTTTGTATCCTGCAACTGTGCTAAATTCACTGATTAGCTCTAGGAATTTTCTGATGCTATCTTAGGGTTTTCTATGTAAAGTATCATGTCATCTGCAAACAGAGTTTTGTTTCTTTTCCGATCTGGATTCCTTTTATTTCTTTTTCTTCTCTGACTGCTGTAGCTAGGACTTCCAAAACTATGTTGAATAATAGTGGTGAGAGTGGGCACCCTTGTCTTGTTCCTGATATTAGGGGGAATGCTTTCAGTTTTTCACCATTGAGAATAATGTTTGCTGTGGGCTTACTATATGTGGCCTTTACTATGTTGAGATAGAACCACCATATGACCCAGCAATCCCACTCCTAGGCATATGCCCTGATGAAACCAAAACTGAAAAAGACACATGTACCCAAATATTCATTGCAGCACTATTTACAATAGCTAGAAAAGCAACCTAGATGTCCATTGACAGATGAATGGATAAAGAAGTTGTGGTACGTATACACAATGGAATATTACTCGGCCATAAAAAGGAACACCTTTGAGTCTACTGTAATGAGGTAGATGAACCTAGAGCCTATTATATAGAGTGAAGTAAGTGAAAAAGAGAAAGATAAATGTTGTATACTAATGCATATATATAGAATCTAGAAAGATGGTACTGAAGAATTTATTTGCAGGGCAGCAATGGAGAAACCGACAGACTTATGGACACAGGGAGAGGGGAGGAGAGGGTGAGCTGTATGAAAAGAGAAACACAGAAACTTACATTACTGTATGTAAAATAGAGAGCCAATGGGAATTTTCTGTATGTCTCAGGGGTTCTTTATCTACCTAGATGAGTGGGATGGGGAGGGAGGTGGGAGGGAGGTTCAAGAGGGAGGGGATGTATGTATACCTATGGCTGATTCATGTTGAGGTTTGAGAGAAAACAACAAAGTTCTGTAAAGCAATGATCCTTCAATAAAAAATAAATTTTAAAAAATTGCAAGAAAAAAAAAGATGATGGGAAGATGCAGTTTTGAAAGGTAGTAACATGTAGGATCTTAATCAAACAATCTGTGAAATAAATTTATGACCCTTATGAAATGATTGGCAATTTTAATAACTACTAAATATTTGATGATATTAAAGGATGACTATTGATTTTTTTTTAACATACGATAATAGCACTGTGGTTGTGTCCAGAAAAAAATAGTCATTATCTTTAAGGAGCTATACAGAAATGTTTGTGAATGAAATGAAGAGATTTCTGAGAATGGTTCAGAATAATAAGGGCTGATGTAGCAGATAGGGGTATGGAAGAAATAAAATCACTCATGAATTTGAAATAAAAAAGTCAAGCAGCATGTTTAATAATTGCATGCTGGAAAAAATTTACCTTGCAAATTTTTCCAAATATGTTGGTCTTAGAAATTTTACCTATTGTATAAAAATCACAAAATAAGCATTATATTTGCTTGGCTTATTAAAATGTTGTGATCAGATTTTCCTATTTCCTTTATGCTATATTTATATAATAAAGTTATTTACACAGCAGTTAGGCTGAAGGTTTGTGTGGATGGAAGAATCACAAAAGTTCATTCATTTATCTGATCTCACCTTTTAAATAATGTATGGGCTTGGTCAAAATTTTCTTCCAGGTTTTCCATAACATCTTATGGAAAACCCAAATGAACTTTTTGGCTGACAAAATAGATGGAAGTGGCTTTCTTGATATGAAAACTTTGTTCATCCTAAAATGCTACCACCAAGACTCCCATTAATGGTAAAGAATTCTTCCACACCCTCCCCATGTGCGTATTTTTCCACACGGTGACCTTGTTTGTAGTAGAAACTGAGCTCCGCCTGCTCCTGGTAATTTCAGCCTCTTTCTGTTGTGGAGCAAAACCCTAGTGTGGATTTTTGCCTGTGTTCACAGCAGCTTTGCTTTTCTGCTAAATGCACTAATCCGAAGTCCAATAGAGTTGCTGAGTATTCCAAATGTGAAAAATACATCCCAAATATCCTGCTCTGCTGGTGGGTGGAAAGGTCCCTCCAGGCCGCCTTGCTCAGCTGAGGACCACAGGAGCCACCCCCTGACTCTTTCTCCCCCTGGCCCCAGAGACACAAAGATTTAATAAACTTCAAAGCTAATTTCGCTCCAGGCTCAGCTTTCTGCAGCAGAAATCTCTTGCCCATCAGCCAAGGACCAATTCCTGGCCTCCACTCAGCTGGCAATATGCCTCCTGTCAACATGTTGAATATTTCATAGTGCCTTGGCTTTGCGGGTTTCCCTGCCCTGGTTAGCAGCTGGCTGGGCTCTTAGCTGTTTTGGGAGGAAAGCCTTCACTGTGGGGCGACCTGGGAAGCTACGTCTAGAACCAGCAGAGGGGGAATACCATGGGGGTTAAGAGCGTGCGTTTCCATGGCGTTCCAGCTTGAATTTGAGTCCCAGATCCTTCATTTAGGGGCTGTGGGTTGGTGGATGAGTAAGTTCACTTCCCCAAACCACAGCTTCTTATGTGCTAAACACAGCACATCATATGTGAGTAGCCCTGAGAGTTCACTGAGACAGGAAAGTGATACACCTGTCAGCGCACTGGTTCCTGGGAAACACGGCTGAAAGCGTCCTTGTTGTTGTTGTTGCTCAGTCTTTGCTACCCCTTGGACTATATCCCGCCAGGCTCCTCTGTCCATGGGTATTCTCAGGCAAGAATCCTGGAGTGGGTTGCCATTTCTTTCTCCAGGGGATCTTCCCAGACCAGGGATTGAACTTGAGTCTTCTGCATTGGCAGGTGGATTCTTTACCACGGAGCCACCAGGGAAGCCCATCAGCATCCCAGGCCTGGCAAAAACAAATGTGGCAAACTAGATGACTTAAGCAATAGAAATTTACTCTCATAGTCCCAGAGGCCCAAGGTCCAAAACCAAGGTGTCAGAATGGTGGGCTCCTTCTGATGCCGTGAAGGAGACTCCTCTGTTCCAGACTTCTCTCCCAACTGCTGGTGGTCTGCTGGTACATCTTTGGCGTTCCTTGGCTTGAGAGGATCACCCCAATCTCTGCCTTCATCTTCACATAACACTCTCCCTTGTGAGTCAGTGTGTCTACATTTCACCTCTTCATAAGGACACCAATCATATTGATTAGGGGCCCACACTAACTGCTTCTGTAAAGACCCTAACTCCAAAGAAGGTTTTATTCAGTGGTCCTGGTGGTTAGAACTTCCTTATGTAAATCAAGGGGAGGCGTGCTCAGTCGCTCAATCGTGTCTGACTCTTTTGTGTCCCCAAATACTGTATGCCCACCAGACTCCTCTGTCTCTGGGATCTCCCAGACAAAAATCCTGGAATGGGTTGCCATTTCCTTCTCCAGGACTTCTCGACCCAGGGATCAAACCCACATCTCTTAATGTCTCCTGCATTGGCAGGCGGGTTCTTTACCACTAGCAGCACCTGGGAAGGGGGAGGAAACGGACACAATTCAACTCAAGACCATATCTATTTCAAAAGTTTTAATAATAAATCAAAACCTGGAGTATTGCCACCAGATGAAAGAGACACATTCTCTGCTGGGCCACAGACATTCCTGAGCATCCAGAGAACACTGAGACAGAAAAGTGTCAATTTTTGTCGAGCTGAGTCACATGGAAACCTGGAAAGTGGTGGGAAATCCAAGGATCTTCATCTTAAAAGAGAACAACAGCCAATGAAGCTCAGACTAGACTGGCACTCACCCGCATCAACCGGAAAGCCTGAGGGGCAGAGAAAGCGGGGCTCCCCTGCAAAGGCCGTGCTCGAGCAGTTGCAGGCGGTCGCTGTGTCTATCAAAGATGTTCTGTTTTCAAAAGAGCCAGGTACCAGGCTGAGTTTGGGGAGGGCTGGGTTGCTAGGCAACAGCTTTCTCATTTCCTGGGAAAGCCACAGACCATTGCATTCCCCTTGTGCGAATGTCTCTTCTTCGGTAAAGGTTACCTTTAGAGAACTGATGACAATTTAGAACTTTTTGGGGGGGGCGGGGGCGGGGGAGGAGAGGGAACGTATATATGTAATCGGTTCACAAAATCTAAACATAAATCCCTCCTGTTGGAAATGACATGGTGACCTTTCCTCTGTTACTTCTTGGCTCTTTTCCGAATTGAACTGTATGAGCACCAGCGCAGTGTGGCTATTGGTCCTTGGCAGAAGAAGTGGAAGGTAAGGATTTATGGACTGCAGAGTTCAGGTGTGATACCAAGCCCTGCTCCTTCTTTACTTTCAAATTTCAAGTGCTGGTGATAAAAAAGCAATTACCTGTTATCTTTTGTTGGAAAGGAAGATAAGCGCCAAACCCACTTACACTTCTCTTTATTTTTACACCCCTGCATTTGTTTAATCTCAGGTATCCCTATTCCAGCTTCTGTGGACTCAGCAGGGTAATGGACTTGCCAAATCCAGCCCTTGGAAGCTTTCTGTTTTAGGGGAAGAATGAGAGCTGTGTGATGGAGGACCACAAGCCTCCTTGCCGGCCAGCCTTCTTGCTGCAGAATCTTTGGGGCTACCTTTGGTTGGCAGATGTTTTATCAGACCCCAGTCAGGGCTCTGAAAGAGTTCAAGGGCAATCTTGTTTTCATTGTTCAGTCACTCAGTCATACCTGATTTTTTGAGACCCCATGGACTGCAGCACACCATCTTCACCATCTCCTGGAGCTGGCTCAAACTCACATCCATTAAGTCAGTGATGCCATCCAGCCAGCTCATCTTCTGTCATCTCCTTCTCCTCCTGCCTTCAATCTTTCCCAGCATCAGGGTCTTTTCTAATGAGTCAGCTCTTCTCATCAGATAGCCAAAGTATTGGAGCTTCAACTTCAGCATCAGTCCTTCTAATGAATATTCAGGATTGATTTCCTTTAGGATTGACTGGTTAAAGCTCCTTGAAGTCCAAGGGACTCTCAAGAGTCTTCTCTAACACCACAGCTCAAAAGCATCAATTCTTCAGTGGTCAGCCTTCTTTATGATCCAACTCTCACATCCATCCAAGACTACTAGAAAAACCATAGCTTTGACTATATGGCTCTTTGTTGGCAAAGTATTGTCTGTGCTTTTTAATATGCTGTCTAGGTTTGTCATAGCTTTTTTCCCCAAGGAGGAAGCATCTTTTAATTTCATGGCTGGAGTCACCATCTGCAGTGATTTTGGAGCCCAAGAAAATAAATTCTGTCATTGTTTCCATTGTCTCCCCATCTATTTGCCATGAAGTGATGGGACTGGATGCCATGATCTTTGTTTTTTGAATGTTGAGTTTTAAGCCACTTTTTTCACTCTGCTCTTTCATTTTCATCAAGAGGCTCCTTAGTTCCTCTTCACTTTCTGCTATAAGGGTGGTGTCATCTGCGCATCTGAGGTTATTGATATTTCTCCCAGCAATCTTGATTTCAGCTGTGACTTCATCCAGCCTGGCATTTCGCATGATGTACTCTGCATATAAGTTAAATAAGCAGGGTGACAATATACAGCCTTGACATACTCCTTTCCTGATTTGGAACCAGTCTGTTGTTCCATGTTCAGTTTGAACTGTTATTTCTTGACCTGCATACAGATTTTTCAGGAGGCAGGTCAGGTGGTCTGGTATTTCCATCTCTTGAAGAATTCTCCAGTTTGTTGTGAGCCACACAGTCAAAGGATTTAGTGTAGTCAGTGAAGCAATAGTAGATGTTTTTCTGGAACTCTCTTGCTTTTTCTATGAGCCAATGGATGTTGGCAATTTGATCTCTGGTTCCTCTGCCTTTTCTAAATTCAGCTTGAACATCTGGAAATTCTTGGTTCACAAACTGTTGAAGCCTTGCCTGGAGAATTTTGAGCATTACCTTGCTAGTGTGTGAGATAAGTGCAATTGTCCAGTAGTTTGAATATTCTTTGGCATTTCCCTTCTTTGGGATTGGAATGAAAACTTACCTTTTCCAGTTCTGTGGCCACTGCTGAGTTTTCCATATTTGCTGGCATATTGAGTGCAGCACTTTCACAGCATCATCTTTTAGGATTTGAAATAGCTCAACTGGAATTCCATCACTTCCACTATCTTTGTTTGTAGTGATGCTTCCTAAGTCCCATGTGACTTTGCACTCCAAGATGTCTGGCTCTAGGTGATTGATCACACTATCATGGTTATCTGGGTCATTAAGATATTCTATGAATAGTTCTTCTGTGTATTCTTGCCACCTCTTCTTAATATCTTCTGCTTCTGTTAGGTCCCTACCATTTCTGTCCTTTATTGTGCCCATCTTTGCATGACATACTCCTTTGGTATCTCTGATTATCTTGAAGAGATCTCTAGTCTTTCATATTCTATTGTTTTCCTCTACTTCTTTGCATTGATCACTTAGGAAGGCTTTCTTATCTCTCCTTGCTATTCTTTAGAACTCTCCGTTCAGATGGATATATCTTTCCTTTTCTCCTTTGCCCTTTGCTTCCCTTCTTTTCTCACCTATTTGTAAGGCCTCCTCAGAAAACCATTTTGCCTTTTTGCATTTGTTTTTCTTGGGGATGGTTTTGATCACCACCTGCTGTACAGTGGCTCGAATCTCCATCCACATTTTTCCAGGCACTCTTTCTATAAGATCTAATCCCTTGAGTCTATTTCTCACTTCCACTGGATAGTTGTGAGGGATTGATTTAGGTCATACCTGAATGGCCTAGTGGTTTTCCTAACTTTCTTCAGTTTAACTCTGAATTTGGCAATAAGGAGTTCATGATCTGAGCCACAGTCAGGTCCCGGTCTTGTTTTTTGCTGACTGTATAGAGCTTCTCCATCTTTGACTGCAAGCAATATAGTCAATCTGATTTCAGTGTTGACCATCTGGTGATGTCCATGTGTAGAGCTGTCTCTTGTGTCGTTGGAAGAGGGTGTTTGCTATGACCAGTGTGTTCTCTTGGCAAAGTTCTGTTAGCCTTTTCCCAGCTTCACTTTGTACTCCTGACTCCTCTGTCCATGGAATTCCCCAGGCAAGAATACTGGAGTGGGTAGCCATTCCCTTCTCCCGGGGATCTTCCCAACCCAAGAATTGAACTCAGATCTCCTGCATTGCAGGCAGATTCCTTCCTATCTGAGTCACCAGGGAAGCCTGCAGTCTTCTTTGGAAGAACACAAACACAGCTTTAGGCATGGTTGGTGGTAGACAGTCTTGATGTTGAGAGTACAGGCTGAAACTATTTCCTCAAGGCCAGTGTGGCTCGGTGGGGAAGCTTTGGTTTGAGTCGAGCAGGGCTGGATTTGAATCCCTGCAGCACTCAGGAAAACCTGAGCAATCTTCCTTCTTTCTTGAAGCCTGGGACAGAGTTGAGACAAGGGCCGGTTGCTGAGGTGTACTCACCACCCACCACTCCTTACTCCCACCACCTACCAACCCTTTCCCAAGTTCAAGGTTGTATCAAGGTCCCACATGTGCAGAGGGAGGGTGTTCTGTGACAGGCAGTGGGTCTGGTTGTCCCAGACTGAGGACCTAGCTTCTCACATCAAAGCACACTGGTTCCAGTGCAGGGCCACTGCAGAGACCCCTTCCAGAACCAGTAACATGCAAACGGGCATGTTACGGCCTGCTCTCTTGGTCCCCACCCTCTGGTAGAATTCTGCTCTGCCTCTTACCTCTGGGCTCTGTAGTGGCAGTTCAGTTTGTTCTTGGGGACAAGGAACCCCTGGCAGGGATTTCAGCAGTCACACCGATTGTGGGCCTGAGCTAGCAGCCATTAGAAGTTCAAGGACAGCCATGCTTCACATGGGGGTTTATGGCTCATCACTATTCATCCAGTTCAGTTCAGTCGCTCAGTCGTGTCTGACTCTTTGCGACCCCATAGATGCAGCATGCCAGGTCTCCCTATCCATTATCAACTCCCGGAGTTTACTCATACTCATGTCCATTGAGTCAGTGATACCATCCAACAATTTCATTCTCTGTCATTCCCTTATCCTCCCACCCTCAATCTCCTCCCACCCTCAAGACAGCATCAGGGTCTTTTCAAATCAGTCAGCTCTTCACATCAGGTGGCCAAAGTATTGGAATTTCAGCTTCAACATCAGTCCTTCCAATGAATATTCAGGACTGATTTCCTTTAGAATGGACTGGTTGGATCTCCTTGCAGTCCAAGGGACTCTCAAGAGTCTTCTCCAGCACCACAGTTCAAAAGCATCATTCTTCGGCACTCCGATTCATCCAGTGCTCCCTAATGAAGATGCTCTGAAGGGCCAGTCCTGACTGAGGAAGGTGAGGAGCAGACTGCGCCTCTGTCGCCTGTGAAAGAAAAGGTCCTGTTTTCTCCACATTTATTTCTAATGGGAAGATTCAAGACAGATTAAAAAAAATGAATTTGTAGGGAAAAAAAATTATCAAATCAGAATTCCTGTGGCCATGGGTTTAGATCATAAACACTTTTCTCAGTGTTTCCTTTCCATCCAATGGCAACCCACTCCAGTGCTCTTGCCTGGAGAATCCCATGGACGGAGGAGCTTGGTAGGCTGCAGTCCATGGGGTCGCTAAGAGTTGGACACTACTGAGAGACTTCACTTTCACTTTTCACTTTCATGCATTGGAGAAGGAAATGGCAACCCACTCCAGTGTTCTTGCCTGGAGAATCCCAGGGACAGAGGAGCCTGTTGGACAGCCGTCTATGGGGTCGCACAGAGTCGGACACGACTGAAGCGACTTAGCAGCAGCAGTAGCAGCAGCAGCCTTTCCATCCAGGCAATTCATAGAAGGCACTTGATTGAGAGAGGTGTGAGCACAACTTCGTGTTTTACGGTCTTTGTAGCAGGATGCTGTTAAGTCGATGCTGATGGGGGATTTGGGGATCTGTTTACAAATTTCCTGGGACCAAAATGAAAACAGGTGGCTTTTCAGGGGTGGGATCTCAGGCACCCTGAGCAAGCCACCTGGGTATCATTTCCTTCTCAGTGAGATGGAAGTGACTGTTTCTGCTCCTGGGGGGTTGAGGGGCTTGGCGGGGGCAGATACTAAAGGGGTGGCTGTGACTTCTGCAGAGACTCACTAAGGGCACAACCACACGCAGAGCCCTGGGTGTGCAGGCCATGCTGTCTTCCCACCAGGCAATACAAGGTGAACAAGAGCTTTCCGAAAGCTTCCAGGTCTACCAGTTACTCCCCATTTCTGTCAGTCAGCTGGGTGGGTAGGAAGCAGAATGAAAACAGCAACAAGCACACAAACCTGGAATTCCTTCTAGAAATCTCTATATTCTTAGAAAAATGAAAGTCCCGTGGACCCAGTGGAACTGTTAACTCTTCTCCCTTTGGAGTGAACAAGAGCTGTAGGGAATCTGTTTCTGTAGACGTCATGGAAGAGCTGGCTGTGTCTACTGGGCCTTGGTGATGATCCCAGCAATATTCCCATGAAACGAGGGACCGGGTGTCCCAAACATGGCAATAGCCTCTGTTTGGCAGCACACCTTCCAGCCAGATCCAAAGGACAGAGATTTGGAAGCAAAAATGCCCAGTTATGTGAAGAGCAGGCATCGTGGAGAATGGCAGAGGTGATGCCAAAGAAAATGAGTTGGCAGAGGGAGCATGCCCAGAAATTCACAAGGGACAAACCAGAGATGTATTTAGGGCACAAGAAGTGGGCATTCTGAGGTCTATGTTGGAAGCACAGAATATGGACTGCCAGACTGACCTGGGTTTGCCCAGGCAGGTGGCCCCCGATATCTCAGGGGTGCGTCAGGGGACTCAGTAGGACAGGACTTGCATCCAGGGTGTGCAAAGCAGAGGTGTTCTCCAGGGAAGAGAGTCCTCAGCAGGAGGGCATCGCTGTGGCTGGAGCTCCATGGAAGGGGGAGGAGAGGGAGAAAGCAGGCACCTCCTGTTCCCAGGGGATCATTATATTGGGTTGGCTGAAAAGTGTGTTTGGGTTTTCCCATGCAAAAACCCAAACATTTTGACCAAACCAATATTTTCTCCTCCCTCCTTTTTATATGGAGATACATCCTGGGGCTCTGGTCCAGTGTAGCCCCAGCTCTGACAAGCATCCTGACTGCAGGAGGTGCCACGTGGACACCATGGAGCGGAACCCCCTGGGGAGCCAGCACAAGTCAGTCAGCCCAGTTCAGCGAATGTGTTGTCATCTCTCATATCGATGGGCAGCTACTACTTCTCAGCTTCTGCTCTGTGCCAGGGGCTTGTGCTGAGAGCTTCCCAGGCAGGAAGCAATTCCATCAATTCTCAATTCACAAGTGGGAAATGGGCTTTGAGAGGTTAACTTTGCTAAAGACAAAGTTGGGATCAGGTCCTTCAAAGTCAGAGTTCATTCCTCACTGCTTTTTCTCCCAAAGCAGAAGATTGGGAGTGGGGCTGGATACAGAGATGGAGGCTTTTGCCCCCAGAAAGTTATGGGACACTGATGAGTACACATGTGTGAAAAAATGCCCTGTGGACATGGGAGGACAGCTGAGTTATTTTTTCCAGGGGGCAAAAGCTTCTAGAGGGAAATAGTTTGAACTGAGACTTAAATGATAAGACAGATTTCCACTGAGTTGAAAGTGACGTACTTCTGTGTTTAGAGGACTTGGAGAAGATATTACCACCTTGACATCTGTATGCTATGGTTAGGAAGAGATTTAAGCACAAGCATATGTGCCTACTATCTGTGAAGGCGAGAGAGGATCCCAGAACGGCACTGTCGGGAGCACTGCTGGGTTTATGTAGGGCTTAGCAGTACAGGAGCAAGTTATTTTTTTAAGAACACTTTGTGCTCACTCTGCGTGTAAGTCCTGACTCCGCTCATTGGGGTTGATCTGGGGTGATCCCACTTTGATCAAGCCCAGTGAAGGATCTAGGCTGAAGGTCAGAGAGCATGAGGGGACTGTGTTCTCTGAGTTCCTGGGGCTGAAGGAGTGCTAGGATTGAGACACAGGGGCATTGGGACGCCAACCACTGGGGGAGCCTCGGAGTCCAGGACCCAGGGTCTCTTGGAAAGTGATGCTGGCGAGGCGGCATCAATGCACCTCCTGTGCTTCAGGACCATCCAAGAGGAACATCATAACGTCCCCCACCAGAGGCATGGAGAGCCTTAGAGACACGGATGCTGGGATGGAATGACAACAGCACAATGGCTGGCTGTGTCTGTCTCGAAATTTTTTCTTGACTGATTTTGCTGAGTCTCTCTTTCCCACAAACCAACTTTTTATTATTCTTTTTTTTCTGCTTCATTGATTTCTACTCTTATTTTGATTTGCTTTTTGTCATCTATATTAATTGTGTACCTGTAGTTTATCTTACTTTCACTGCTGGACAGTTGACTATCTCACAATTTATTTATAGATTCTCCTGTCAAAGAACATTTTGGCCTGGATGGGAGGGGAGTCTGGGGGAGAATGGATACATGTGTATATAGGGCTGAGTCCCTCACCTGAAATTATCACAGCATTGTTAATCAGCTATGTGTGCGTGTGTGCGAAATCATTTCAGTTGTGTCCAACTTTTTGTGACCCTAAGGACCATAGCCCGCCAGGCTCCCCTGTCCATGGGATTCTCCAGGCAAAAATACTGGAGTGGGTTGCCATTTCCTCCAGGGGATCTTCCCGAGCCAGGGATCAAACCCACATCTCTTTTATCTCCTGCACTGGCAGACAGATTCTTCACCACTAGCGCCACCTGGTAAGCCCCTAATGGGCTATACTCCAGTACACAATAAGAAGTTAAAAAAAAAAACCTATCATGGTATCTGGCAAATGCCTCTATTGTCACCTAGGCATTTCAGAAACTCCCACAGCAAGCTGGGAATCAACAACTGGATTATGCTAGAGATCTCACTTCCCAGTTGGTGGGAATGTTCTTTAAAGCATTTGAGAGTCTATTGTGCATGATGAGGTCAGGATTGCCAAGCCCTTTTTGCAGATGAGCAAACCAAGAGAAAAGGTCATTAGCTCATTAGGTGACCCTGCTAGTCCATGGGCTTCCCTGATAGCTCAGTTGATAAAGAATCTTCCTGCAATGCAAGAGACCCCAGTTCGATTCCTGGGTCAGGAAGATCTGCTGGAGAAGGGATAGGCTGCCCACTCTAGTATTCTTGGGCTTCCCTTGTGGCTCAGCTGGTAAAGAATCCACCTGCAATGTGGGAGACCTGGGTTCGATCCCTGGTCTGGGAAGATCCCCTGAAGAAGGCGAACGCTACCCACTCCAGGTTTCTGGCCTGGAGAATTCCACGGGCTGTATAGTCCATGGGGTTGCAAAGAGTTGGGCACAACTCTATGACTTTCAGTTTCCGTCCACGGTAGAGCTGGCCTTGAGTGCAGGTCAGCTCCCTGTTTTTCCACTGCAGAACTGCTGACCTCTGAACTCAGCACCATTTCCCGTTATTCCTCAACCTCATTCCTCTCCATGGGTTTTGCTCCCAGTCTGCAGAAGAGTTCTCCAGGCTGGCAGTTTCACTTTTCATTCAAATTCATGTCCAGCCCCACCCTGTCCCACTGAACTTGCTTTTCAAGCCACAAGAGCTGCTCTGCTCACTTTTTCTTCCCAGGCATCTTTTACTTCTTTATCCGATTTTTGGATATAATGATCTGTTTGCACGCTTCTAAGTGCCTCCCCTAGGTTGGTAAGCGTGTGTTATGCCTTTTGCATGGACGCCTAGCAGCGCTACAGCTTGGTGTTTGCAGCGTTTTTCACATTTTGAGCCCCTGCTGGTGGCTTCTCCCCTTTCAGCTGCCCGCGCAAGCTCAGCGGAAAGGCCTTGCTGGGGCAGCGGGAGACCTGAAATTAAGGACGCTAGTGCCGGGTCTCTCTCTAAAGTTCAAGTTCATTAGTGAGGCTTCCTTTATCTTGTCCCTCTAGTTTCTGATGAGCCTGTACTTATTTTGCAATTAAGAGTAAAAATGTTGAATTATAATAATAATAACAGCATCATTAACTTCTGCTAGAATGATAAGCTGCATATAATCTCCACAAAGGCAGAGATTTTCCATTTTGCCTGTTGCTGTGACTTTGGGGTCTAGACCAGTGCCTCGCCCATAGCGATGCTACAGGAACATTCACTGAATACAAAAGGAAATTAAGTCTTGCTGGGTACTTTCCACGTAACAAGTCACGTGCGCAGGGCTTTCAGTGTGTCTCCTCTCGGCTCTCCTATCAGTCCAGTGAACTGATACCATGATCCCTGTTTGGGAGCTGGGAAAGCTGTGTCAGAAGTTAGGTGAATCATCTAAGTCGCAAACGTTGTAAGTGTTCAAGCTAGATCCAAGCCCATGTCTGTGGGACACCAAGAACATTCTCTTAAGCCTTCTCACACTACTGCTGCTGTGATTGAAGGTGCATAGAAATAAGATGCTGCCTTGGGGGAGGCGGTTGTGGTTCTGAGAATCACTGTTGTCCTTTCACTCCTTTGGAGGGAAGGGGCATAGGAAGTTTTATAATCCTCTTTTTCCTAGACCTGCTATAAAAAGACAAATAATGCAATTTAAAATTTGAGCCAAGTGGCTGAGTAGATATTTCTGCAAAGAAGATATACAAATGGGAAGCAAGCACATGAAAAGATGTATAACATTATTAGTCATTAGGGAAATGCAAATGGAACCCACAATCAGATACTACCTCATAGCAATCAGTTCAGTTCAGTTCAGTCACTCAGTCGTGTCCGACTCTTTGCGACCCCGTGAATCACAGCACACCAGGTCTCCCTGTCCATCACCAACTCCCAGAGTTCACTCAAACTCACGTCCATCGAGTCGGTGATGCCATCCAGCCATCTCATCCTCTGTCGTCCCCTTCTCCTCCTGCCCCCAATCCCTCCCAGCATCAGAGTCTTTTCCAATGAGTCAACTCTTCGCATGAGGTGGCCAAAGTATTTGAGTTTCAGCTTTGGCATCAGTCCTTCCAAAGAAATCCCAGGGCTGATCTCCTTTAGAATGGACTGATTGGATCTCCTTGCAGTCCAAGGGACTCTCAAGAGTCTTCTCCAACACCACACTTCAAAAGCATCAATTCTTCGGTGCTCAGCCTTCTTCACAGTCCAACTCTCACATCCATACATGACCACTGGAAAAACGATAGCCTTGACTAGACGGACCTTTGTTGGCAAAGTAATGTCTCTGCTTTTGAATATACTATCAAGGTTGGTAATAACTTTCCTTCCAAGGAGTAAGTGTCTTTTAATTTCATGGCTGCAGTCACCATCTGCAGTGATTTTGGAGCCCCCCCCCAAAATAAAGTCTGACACTGTTTCCACTGTTTCCCCATCTATTTGCCATGAAGTGATGGGACCAGATGCCATGATCTTCGTTTTCTGAATGTTGAGCTTTAAGCCAACTTTTTCACTCTCCACTTTCGCTTTCATCAAGAGGCTTTTGAGTTCCTCTTCACTTTCTGCCATAAGGGTGGTGTCATCTACATATCTGAGGTTATTGAGATTTCTCCCGGCAATCTTGATTCCAGCTTGTGCTTCTTTCAGCCCAGCATTTCTCATGATGTACTCTGCATAGAAGTTAAATAAGCAGAGTGACAATATACAGCCTTGACGTACTCCTTTTCCTATTTGGAACCAGCCTGTTGTTCCATGTCCAGTTCTAACTGTTGCTTCCTGACCTGCATATAGCTTTCTCAAGAGGCAGGTCAGGTGCTCTGGTATTTCCATCTCTTTCAGAATTTTCCACAGTTTATTGTGATCCACACAGTCAAAGGCTTTGGCATAGTCAAGAAAGCAGAAATAGATGTTTTTCTGGAACTCTCTTTCTTTGTCGATGATCCAGCAGATGTTGGCAGTTTGATCTCTGGCTCCTCTGCCTTTTCTAAAACCAGCTTGAACATCAGGAAGTTCACGGTTCACGTATTGCTGAAGCCTGGCTTGGAGAATTTTGAGCATTACTTTACCAGCGTGTGAGATGAGTGCAATTGTGCAGTAGTTTGAGCATTCTTGTACACACATGTTCATGGTAGCACTGATTATTATTACCAAAATGTGAAAGTGAAAGTCACTCAGTCCTGTCTGACTCTTTGTGACCCCAAGGACTATACAGTCCATGGAATTCTCCAGGCCAGAATACTGGAGTGGGTAGTCTTTCCCTTCTCCAGGGGATCTTTCCAACCTAGGGATGAAACCTAGGTCTCCCACATTGCAGGCGGATTTTTACCAACTGAGCTATCAGGGAACCAAAAGTAGAAACAATCTAAATGCTCATCAGTTAATGAACAGATACTCAATATGTGCTCCATACAGTATGAATATGGATACAAAATGAACACTATTCAGCCACAGAAAGGAAGGAAATTCTGACACAATCTGGATGAGCCTCGAATACTCAGTGAAATACACTGTGGTGGTTGTTCAGTTGCCAAGTCGTGTCCGACTCTCACGACCGCATGGACTGCAGCATTCCAGGCTTCCTGTCCTTGACTATCTCCCAGGGTTTGCTCAAACTCATGTCCATTGAATCGGTGATGCCATCCAATCGTCTCATCCTCTGTCACCCTCTTCTCCTTCTGCCTTCCATCTTTGAGCCAGATACAGAAGCCCACATATTTATGATTTCATTTATATGAAATATCTAGAATAGTCAAACCCAGAAAACATATATTAGTGGTTTCCAGGGAGGGAGAGTATGGGTTACGGGGCTTCTTCGGGGATGATGAAAATGTTCTGGAATTAGATCATAGTGATGCTTGCACAACTTTGTGAATATACAGAAACCATTGAATTTTAAGTTTCATGGTACGTTTGTTACATTTTTTAAAGAATCAGCCACAGGGAGACAGCAGCTCAGCTCAGCTAGAGGGGATGTGGCTAGATGATAACTTGACTGACAGTCAGTGATCTGGAGTCCTGGCCTTGACTGAGCAAGTCTGACTCGGCCACTTCCCAGCCAGGAGCTTCTCTGCCCTACCCTGAGCCTCTGCTTCCTCTTGTTGAAGGTGGCAGGGGAGGACAAACCTAGACATGTAAGGGGACAGTTTCCCTTGTTCTTGCCGAAGTTTGTGATTTGTTACAGCAGGAGGGACTTTTAGGGAAAACAGAGTGTTAGCATCTTTCTCCCATTCAACAATAGCAACTCAAAAGTCACAGCTGGTGAGAATAGCCAGCTGGTTCTAACTGTCCAGCACGGTGGATGAGCTGCTGGAGAATTCTGCAGAGAGGCCGCTTTGACTTTGCAGGTAGGAAGACAGGATGATGGCAGTAGGCATGAGCATCTCTGAGCCTGGGTTTTTCCTTGGATGCTGGGTTTGCCGATCTGATCTGGTGGCCACATCTCTTCCCATACCCACGATGTACAGTGTGGTTCGTACAATGAGAAATTTACAACTTGGAGCTTTCAGACACCACACTGATTTCATTTGTCCAGCTCATGGCAGAACCTGTAATCACCTCTGTGGGCTCCAGATAGGCTCCGGCCAAGGTAGCCGAGAGGAGGAGACCTGAGAAGCCCCACTGCCCCGCAAACAAGAACCACGTCGCTCCTTGTGATGGAGAGGAAGTCCAGGCTGACGTCTTGTGAAAATATTTCTGTGGCTTATTTACAGAATGAACCCTGAGCGGACAGCTTCTCCTGCTCTCTCTGGAGCGTGTGGCTTTGCAGCTGGGCCAGATGCGGCTCCGGGTTCTTTCTCAGGAGGTTCCAACAACATCCCGTTTTTCTTCTTTGTGTATCAGTTGTCACCTAGCCCTGGACTAAAGTTGCACAGTCCACCGCTGCTCATCCTGCAGAAAGCTGCCTGGGTAACAAGCCCAGTGATCAGGGCCCCGCAGCAGCTTGGATCTCAACCAGGGGAAGCTGGCAGTGGGGCAGAACCAGTCCGTTCTGAAATCAAACCACTGCATGACGTTCGGTGCCAGGCAGTGACGACCCTGCTTCAGTGAGCCTGATGCTCCGTGAAGAAGAGAGGGTGTCACGAAGCCACGTTCAAGTTTATGGAAGAAGAAAGTTCGTGGCAATGACACTCACACACTCCATCCCTCAAACCTCCCCAGCACCTCTCGGCCCGGCCATCATGGACAAGACCCCTGGCAGAACCAGATAGTGTCCTGAGGCCACCCAGGCCCCTGCACATTCCTCACATCACAGACAGGAGGCTAGGCCCGGAGATGCGCCGACCGGCTCAAGTCACCGCTGAACGGCAGCTGGGACCCGAGCCCAGGGTCTCAGCTGCTTGTCTGGACTCTGCCTGCTGAACCGTGCTGTGTTGGGACAAAACAAAGGAGGAAAAATCCTCCTCTTTCTCCCTCTCCCACGGCTCCTTCTTGTTGTCCACTGCCACGCCCTCTGCTTAGGTGAGGCTGTGTGTCCTTGAGAAGCCCAGCAGACCCCTCGCCCTGCTGCTCTCCTCCCAGCTCACGGACTCAGAAGCAGGTAGGGGATGGTGGTGGTGGTGGTGGTGATGGCACTTTCTCTCCCTTTCAGGTTGGAGCCCAAGTTGAGCTTGTCTGGGTTAGGTTACATGACAGAGACCACCTGTGTTTAACCACTTCCCAGTGCTGACGGCTTAAAGTGAGACCCACTCCGTCTCCTCTGACCCTCCCCCTGCACAAGGGTAGGAAGGTAAGAAAGTGAAGTTGCTCGGTCGTGTCCGACTCTTTGCGACCCCATGGACTGTAGCCTATAAGGCTTCTCCGTCCATGGGGTTTTCCAGGCAAGAGTACCGGAGTGGGTTACCTTTTCCTTCTCCAGGGGATCTTCCCGACCCAGGGATTGAACATTGCAGGTCTCCCACATTGCAGGCAGACACTTTACCCTCTGAGCCACCAGGGAAGGTAGGAAGATGACTACTAAACTCATCTATCCAAGTGACTAGCTCTTTGCCCTTCCTACCCATTGCAAAAGCTCTCTAATGTTTGCTAAGAACAAATTAGGTAATAAAACCAAGGCAGGACCACAGAATGAAAGGCAGAAGACAGGCCGGGGAAAGAACTGCAAGCAGGGTGTGGAAGTGGTGTTTGTATAGTCACGCTCACAGCAGCGTTAACCCAAGGGTCCATTGCCAGATGAACGGATGTTCACACAAGTATGGTCCATCCATACAATGGAATATCATTCACCATTTAAAAGGGAGGAGATTCTGACACATGAGACAACATGGACGAACTTTGAAGACGTTGGGTTGGGTAAAATAAGGCAGTCACAGCAGGACAGTCACCAGATAATTCCACTTACGTGAGGTCCCTGTGATGGTCAAATGTATGGAGAGAGAAAAGAGAACAGCAGCGGTCCTGGGCTGGGGGCGGGGCAGATGGTCATGGTTTAAAGTGGACAGAGCTCTGGTTCAGGTGATGAAAAAGTTCTCTGGACGGATGAGGGTGATGGGTGCCCAACACGGTGTAGCTGGATGTGCTTACTGCCACAGAACTGGACACTTAAAAATGGCTAGGATGGTAGATTTAATGTTTTTGGATGTGTGTGTGTTTTACCACAATTAAGGGGGGTGGGGAGCCCATGAGGGGAAATCTACCTTGCACTGAAAAGTCTCGTTATGCGTCTTATTCCTTTTTCAGACTCTGCGGTCTTTAAAGACGGGGACTCCTGTGCTCTGCTCATCTTTAAAGCTCTCCTGTGCTCAGCCCAGCACCTGAGTCAGGTCTTCAAAGACATCAGATTCCCAGAAACTGTTGACTGAACTGGGGCCGTGGCACGATCCCACCAAGGCCGACTCGCGAGCAGAGTCTCAGGGGCTCGAAGGCTGGCACATGCGCACAAGCATGTTTGGGTGGACAGTCCTGCACGCAGTGGTCTTACCCGGTCCTCCAGGGGAGACCTGGCTCCCACCTCACAAAACGCTGACCCTGGAGCCAAGCCTGGACACCAAGGGCAGAGGCCTGGTTCCTCCAGTTCCAGGTGTCTTGGAAGTCAGCTAGAGCCAGAGTAGCTACAAAATTAGTGGGCAGGTTTTTACTCACTATTAGACAAGTCTGTATTATGCTCCACCATTTTCTGGGAGAGGTGAAAATTATATAAAACTGGCTAACAACACCTTCCATTTTTTGATGGGGGGCCGTTGTTGACAGGCAGAGTGCTGGGCTGGTGAAAACCTTTCTTTTCATGGTTCCCTGCCCTTCAGTTTGCCCCTTTAACTGAGGCGCAAACATCCTTAGAATGTGGGAGGGCCAGGTGTCACCTAGCCCTGACATCTAAAGCCAGCATGTTCTGTCCCCTTTCTCAAGCTTCATGAAAGAGGTTATCAGATCCTACAGATTAGGCCCCATTTCTACCTTTTCTGTGTGTACAATGATCATTCATATTGCAAACTCTCAGCTTGAGCCTTATTGGATTGAGTGATGCTTGGCAGGTTACTTCAAGGAGGTCCAACTTTCTCATCTGTAAAATGGGGGTGATAACTGTGCTTTCCTCCAAAGGTCATTCTGAGTGTTAAAGGAGGCAACCTTTGTATCCAAAATCTGTCTTGCCTTGATCGCATACTAAATTTCAGCCTTTATGATGTAATACTGACATTGAAATTAAAAGACCCTTGCTTCTTGGAAGGAAAGCTACGACAAACCTAGACAGTGAATTAAAAAGCAGAGACATCACTTTGCTGACAAAGGTCCATCTAGTCAAAGCTATAGTTTTTCCAGCAGTCATGTATGGATGTGAGAGTTGAACCACAGAGAAGGCGGAGCACCGAAGAACTGATGCTTTTGAATTGTGGTGCTAGATAATACTTGAGAGGCCCTTGGACAGCAAGGAGATCAAACCAGTCAATCCTAAAGGAAATCAACCCTGAATATTCATTGGAAAGATTGATACTGAAGCTGAAGCTCCAATACTTTGCCCACCTGGTGTGAAAAAGCAATTCATTAGAAAAGACCCTGATGCTGGGAAAGATTGAAGGCAAAAGGAGAAGAGGGTGGCAGAGAATCAGATGGTTGGATGGCATCACCGAGTCAATGGGCATGAGTTTGAGCAAACTCTGGGAGATAATGAAGGACAGGGAAGCGTGGCATGCTGCAGTCCATGGAATCACAAAGAGTCAGACATAACTTAGTGACTGAACAACTATAATGAGTGACATTGACCTGACTCAAAGTACCTTGGGGTTGTCCAGTGAATTTTACACTGTCCTGGTGTTTATGAACCAACTTATGAAGGTGCTGTCCATTTATCTAATGACCCATACTAACAGTGCCTTATCCCAGAGTATAAAACCACTCTCTGTATGAAACAGTGTATTTCATTTGAAAGGCAATGAGTTATGCAATTTATCATGTTCCCCTCTTTGGCCTTGGCTGCTGCAAACGCACCCTTAGTTTGTGGTTCTTCTGTGCCAGGGTCATCTTTAGCCCAGGCTTTATGGTCCAATGAGTTCTCCAGTTCATTACTTGTGTCTTTTATCAGTTTTGCTGGCTTTTATCCGTGATGTTAATTATAGGCCACCTCAAATGTGATTGGGTATAAATTATAAAATAATATTCATTATAATTTAGTGTCAAAGGTGCTTTGTTAAATTGTTGGAACTGATCATTCCTGTAATAGCTTGCATGGTACACAGACTGCCCTGTTGCCCAAGTTTCTAGATAAGCCACTTTGTAAAAATTGGTAACATGTATTACAAGTAGGATAAACAAATTAACATTGTGATGCTATCTGAATGTATTTTAATAGTGAGGGAACATATCCACAGTAAAAAAATGCTGCCTGGCAAGAGAACCAGCATCATCAAAACAAGGTAAAAAATAAAAAAGTAATGAGAAGTTGAGGGGAAATGTGTATCTGAATGTAGGCAGTAGATAAAATTGTTGTCTCACATCTAACAGTGCTCTGCAGAAAACTTAATGGTTGCACAAACTTTTTTTTTAACTTGTCAACAAAGCCTCAGATATAAACGTCAAAGTGATGATTGCTATTTCTTCTCAGGAGAAATAGCACAGGGTGGACTCCTCACCCTCTCCCTGGTTGCCATGGAAACATTCTGGTGACTTCATCACTGGTAGAGTGTTAGGAGGTTCTTCAGCCCACCACGGAAGGTGGGAGCCTGACTCATTCCGAGAGGAGTTACGGATGTGAACTGTGGCCAATTTTTCTTCCCCTTGGCCCAGTATATCTCTGCCATTAACAGACCTTTGAATCTAAGTAAAATGTCTTTGAAACATCAGTGGAATATGATCAAGCTGTCTGAGGAGGGTATGTTCTGATTGTCTCCCATAGATATAATGCCTATCAAAATGCGAAATGATTTATTCGTTCAGTCAACAGTTGGTGAAGGTCTTCGGTTGGCAGGCACTGCGCTGGGCATGGGAGGGAAGGTGATGATGAGGTGCCCTCTAAAGGCCTCCATCAACTTGAGGGGACAGACCCCCGCCCAGATGATTACAGGGCAGTGTAGTGAGAACTCGCGGTGATGGCGGCCTGTTGGGGGCACCGTGCCGGGTTAGATTGTGTCTCTCCGAAGTTGTGCTCAAGCCCTAACCTGTGAACGGACTGGATTTGGAAACGAGGTCTTTGCAGGTGTAGTCAGGATGAGGTCATACTGGCTTGGGGTGAGCCTTCCATCCAGTGACTGGGGCCATTGTAATAAGAGAGTTTGGAGAAGTAGAGACAAAGGGAGGATGGCCACATGAGGATGAAGGCAGACGAGTGATGCTGCCACAAGCTGAGGAGTGTCAGGGGTTGCCAGCAGCCACCAGAAGCAGGAAGCAGCAAGGAAGGATGCTCCCTGCATCCTTCAGAGGGAGCATGGCCCTGCCAGCAGCTTCGCGTCAGACGTCTGGCCTCCAGGACTGTGAGACAATAAACTCCTGCTGTTGTAACTCGCCCGTTGTGCTCATCTGTTGTGGCAGCTTTAGGAAAGGAACACAGGTGGCTGCACGGATGGGAAGCCATGTACGGTGCGGGCAGACCTAGGAGCCCTGCTGAGCAGTGGTGACCCTGGGCTGTGCAGAGGGCGAGGGGTGAGCCCCCTGGGAGAGCTGGGCAGGAGGCAGCCAAGGCCATGGTCACAGAGACGACGAAGCAGCCACATCCAGGAAGGAGAAGGGGCTCATTTTAAGGATTTCTATCTTGGACTCTGTTTTTTAATTAAAAAAAATTTTTTTTATTGAAACTTGGAGAGATTTTATTAGCTACATTCATGGAAATAATACAATTTTTTTAACTTCAAAGTCTTTGGATTATTTATTTTTTAGAATTTATTTTATAGAAGTATAGTTGATTTAGAATGTTGAGCTACTTCTGCTGCACACCAAAATGATGCAGTTTCACATGTACATGCGTTCTTTCCCTTTATGATTGATCACCGGATATTGAATATAGCTCCGTGTGCTATACAGTGGGAGCTTGTTGTTTTCTATCCATTCTCTATATACTAGCTTGTATCTGCTCATCCCAAATGCCCGATCCATTGCTTTCGCACCGCTGGCAACCACAAGCGTGTTCTTTATGTCTGTGAGTCTGTTTCTGTTTGGAAGGTAAATTCATTTGCATCATATTTTAAATTAAGGGATATCTTATGATATTTGTCTTCCTTTGCTGACTTCTCTTAGTATGACAGTCTCTAGGTCATCCATGCTGCTGCAAATGGCATTCTTTCTCTCTTTTATGGCTGGGTAATATTCCCCTGTATATATGCACCACATCTTGATCATTCATCTGTCAGTGGACATCTAGGTTGTCTCCATGTCTTGGCTGCTGTGAATTGTGCTGCTGTGAACGTAGGGGTGTGTGCATCTTCTTGGATTATAGTTCTGTCTGGACGTATGGCCGTATCCTGGTCTCCTTGAGCCCCCAGCACTGTCTGCACATGGGCTCAGTTTGTTATGTGTATGTTTCCCAGGTTCTGTTCTTGGGGGAAATGTATCCTTTTTATTAGAGTTCTCAAAGGAGTGTGTGACCTTCACAAGGTCACACACTGACAACATCAAGGGGATTTGGGAGAACCTGATGCAGACGAGGCTGGAAGGGTCACCCCTTGATTGTGACCTTGCCGAGACCAGGCAGCTCAGGCAAGATTAAGCTGATGGGATGAGGCAGAGCATCTTTCATGATAAATCAAGACTTGTAAATGGACGTTGGAGGTGGGTGTGGAGGTGGAACCCTGGTTTCCATTGTGGGTGATGGGAGGATGGTGGCCACGTGCTGAGAAAATGGACCTGGGGGGTGAGGAGGAGGAAAGGAAGGGGGAGGGATGGAGACGGAGGGGCAGCGGGGGAGGAGATGTCAGTGGCGGCAGCTCAAGAGAAGCTGGTTGATCTCCTTTAGGAAAAGCTGTGTGTGTGTGTGTGTTTAATCTACTGACAAGTATCTTTATTTAAAAAAATATTTATCTATTTATTTGGTGGAGTCTGGTCTCATTTGTGGCATTTGGGGTCTTCTCTACAAAATGTGAGATATTTCCCTATGGCATCTGGACTCCAGTGCACAAGGGCTCAGTAATTGAAGTGTGCGAGCTGTTTCTTTGCAGCATGTAATATCCTAGTTCCCTGAACCCCTGCACTGGAAGGCGGATTCTTAACCCCCAGCCCACCAGGAAAGTCCCCCCAAATGAAGCTTGCGGAGACTTGGAGGTCGCTGCTTCTAAGGGCTAGTGGCCACGGCTGGGCTCTGGATCCTGCCTCGGCAGTGGTCTGAGACTCGGCAGGAGGATCCAGAAGGGAGGGTGTCAAGGAGAGAATGCGAAAGAAAGGAAGACATGGTAGCCAAGAGGGAGGAAGACGGTGAGAAGACCCCAGAAGTCAACCATGGGAAGGTGGTCCAGAGGCAGTGGGTAGTTAACAGGGTCAACCCTCACAGAGGTGATGGCTTTAATTCAGGGCTGAGAAGTCTTTATTCAGGTCTTTAATTCTGTCTGAGAAATATCTACTGAAAAGATTCAGATGCAGTCATGTTGAAGTCAAGTGAAAATTCCTCACCTCCTATTAGACTGGAAATGAGGGAAAGCATTTACAGTCTACCAGGTGGGGATGCGGATGTCCTGTCTGCATCCCTGATACACATGATAGAGACATGAAAACAAGCGAGCTCTCTGAACCAACGGAAGCCTGGGGTTCATCATTTACACGCGACGTTGATGGATGGATTCATTAGGCAGTGCATGATGTGGCTTGTCGGCTATTTCTGCACAGACAGCTCAAGCGGGCTGGGTGCCCCGTGGGAATTGTATGCAGCTCCTTACCTGTATCCCAGGCTTTGCCCAGCATGCTGCTTGCGGTCTCCTGATTTGCAGGATTCCCTCTCACACAGTCCCTGTAGACACTTCCACCTTCCTCTTTTACCTCTGCGTGGGCAGCACCACCTTCTCCCGACCCAGTGTCCCCTTTTGCCTATGTTCACCCCATCCCACACCTTTCCCAGGTCCCTCGCTGGTGGGGCTCTCCCGGTGGCTTCCTGGGATGCCAGCTGAGTTCCTCTTAGAGTCATGGGACAGGACAGCATCTCACCACCTTTGCCGCCCCACCCTGGGGCCCCCATCACCCTGAGGAAGGCTTAAACTCACAGGCAGGTGGAACCTATCCCTGAAGCACACTTTCCTCCAGGGAGGAAGTTAGATTCCAGGAGATTCTGGTTCAAGGCCTCATGGTGTGTTCAGTTTCATGTTGCTCAGACTCTCTTAGCCTCCAGGGAGGCCTCTGTGGCTTTGGAGGAAGGACTCAGGCTGCTGGAGGTGGAATCCTGTTCCATCTTTCCAACGATCATGGAAGAGAAGCCCTCATCTGACTTGCCTGTGCCATGACCCCTCCCCGGGCAGAGAACACTGGGCACCAGACTCAACCCATTCCTTAACCAGCAATGCCTGGGTCAAGAGCTTCCTTCCTAGCTCAGTCAGTAAAGAAACTGCCTGAAGTGCAAGAGACCTGGGAATAGTTCCTGGGTCAGGAAGATCCCCTGGAGAAGGGAATGGTAACCCACTCCAGTATGCTTGCCTGGAGAATACCAGGCACAGAGGAACCTGGCGGGCTACAGTCTATGGGGTTGTAAGAGTCGACAGGACTGAGTGACTAAACTGGTAAAAAGTAGAGACTTTAAGTA
The DNA here is from genome assembly GCF_029407905.1 of Bubalus kerabau. NCBI lineage: Eukaryota > Metazoa > Chordata > Mammalia > Artiodactyla > Bovidae > Bubalus > Bubalus kerabau. The sequence continues at coordinate 48,271,637 of NC_073645.1, read as the reverse complement.
AAGAAAGATCCTGATCCAAATCTGTCTCTGACACTAACCATCTGGGCAATGGAGGTCATTTTGGGCAACTTCCTTACATTGGCAATCTGATTTCCCCCTGGGAAATGAGTTTTAGTTTGTTTCAAAGTAACTGCATGCTGCCATCATTGATGGCTTCGTTCTAATTAAAGACATTGAGGAAAAGTCCCATTGCCATCCCCTCGGTGTGTTCTCCAAAAGCCGTGGGATGACTGTGAGTCAGAAGAGCTCTGGCTTCATTCTAGGGCCTCAAGTCACCATCTGTGCAGGCGCTTGATCGTCTAGGACCCACAGTGCCCTTGGGGTGAAGCGGCGTGAAGTGAACCAGAAGGCTCCATCAGGCCCAGGAGGTGCACTCTGCCCCTCTCCCCCAGAGTTTCTGGATCAGTGGGTCTGCAGGTCAGGAGGCGGGGCCTGACACTGTGGATTTCTGACGTCACCCCATGATGACGTCTACTGGAGCTGCAGGTCTGGGGACCCACACTGAGAGCCCCCACGCTTGGTCAGCACAGTGAGATGCCAGCATGTCAAGTTTCCAAGAGGCAGAGCCTGGGGTGGGAATTGAGGGGTGCAAGGGGGAGGGTGCCCTTGAGGACAGAACCCAGAGAGTGAGAGAGGCCTGATGGGGAAGCTGTGGGGGGCGGCGGATGGGCCCCAGGGGCAGGCTGGCCCTCGGGTTATGCTCTGGAGCAAACCGCAGTGTTGCCCTGGCTGTTGTACCCCTCTGAGTCCCCACCAGCTGTGGGCCAAGGTTGAGGAAGCCTTCTGTCGAGGATGGTTCTCAGAGAAGAGCAAAGCTGTGAGCCTCTGACAGCCGCCTCCCTGCAGTTGGGGGCAGCCAGGCAACGGGGCGGGAACAGGGTCAGCTCTGCGTTCTAGTTACTCAGCACTCTAGTTACTAGCACTTGGACCCAGGTTGCCTGTCTCCAGGTGCCCAGGGTCCACCCTCTGCCAGTGTCCTTTTCACCAGGATGGTCTCCAGCTGCAGAGTGAGACTGACCTGCTGGCCCGCAGACAGGCACCTGCCCTGTGAGAGCTCTGGGACAGGCCAGCTGCAGGGGAAGAAGCAGACGGGCTGGCCCCTCCTGCTCAGGCAGCAGTACGTCCTCCAGAGACTTAGGCCAGGTGCCATGGGTCCTGGTTTCTGCAGATATCTGTTTTGAAAACCTGGATCCCAGCTGCTGGAAAATGCCCAAACTCCCTTCAGCCTTGTTCTTGGTAGCCTGCCTCAAATGTCCACCAGCTTTGCCTTAGTAAGAGATGGCAGGGTGGGGGCCCCAGTGCAGGGGGCACTTTCTCAGTAATGGTAGTGACGTGGTCAGGTGGGAAGGGACAGGGGACGTGTCACCATGTGCCAGGAACTCTGCTCAGTTCTTGGTATTTGTCATCACTTATTCCTTGTAACACCCTAGGAGACAAGTCTTGTGTTTCCTGACATGTGGGGAAGTAAGATTGACAATTTAAGAAAGTTGCCCCAAATGACCTCAATTGCCCAAATGGTTAGTGTCAGAGACAGAGTTGGATCAAGGTCTTTCTTTATGTAAAGTCTCTACTTTTAACCAATCTGGTGGTTTAGTCACTCGGTGGTGTCCGACTCTTGGGACCCCATAGACTGTGGCCCGCTCAGCTTGTCTGTGCCTGGGATTCTCCAGGCAAGAATACTAGAGGGGGTTGCCATTCCCTTCTCTGGTGGAGGGGATCTTCCAGACCCAGTAATCGAACCCAGTTTTCCTACACTGCAGGCAGATTCTTTACCGACTGAGCTATGAGGGAAGCCCAGCCTAGTAAGCTCTCTTATGGCTTTTGGGTCATTAATTGATCAGGCTCAATTAATGCATGCATGGCTGTAATCACACCTCAATTTTACTCAAAAACAGGCTCATAACTCTAAGTTACAGCTTTGCCATTTGTGTGGATTCCCACAAACATTAAAAAAAAAATTTTAATGTTGTAATCATGGGGTTCATAAGACTTTGATTCCGTCCTTTCAGTTTAAGTGACATTTTAAGAACTTTCCTATAGAGTCATCATTTTAAAGACCCTACATTCCAGCCAATACATCTACCTCAGTCTCCTCAACTAGGCTGTGATGGGTAGCATAATGGTCTCACAAGCTATATCCACATCCTCTTGCCTAGAACCTGTGAATATATTACCTTTTAAGTGGCTCAGTGGGAAAAAATCCACCGGCCAAGCAGGAGATGCGGGTTCAGTCCCTGGGTTGGGAAAACCCCTTGGAGAAGGAAATGGCAACCCACTCTAGTATTCTTACCTGGGAAATCCCAAGAAGCCTGGTGGGCTTTAGCCCATGGGATCACAAAGGAGTTGGGCATGACTTAGCAACTAAAAAAAAAAAGAAAGAAAAAAATGGCAAAAGGTACTCTGCAGGTGGGATTAAGAACCCACCTAAGAAGAGAAGAGTGTCCTGTATTATCTGGGTAGCCCAGTCTAATCAGAAGGGTCCTTATAAGAAGGAATAGGAGGATCACAGAGATGTGATAATGTAAAAAAGTTTGGAGTGATGAGGGATCATGAACCAAGGAATGTGGCAGTCTCTAGAAGCTGGCTGGAAGGCAAGGAAAAACAGAGTCTCCCCTAGACCCTCCCACATAAGTGCAGCCTTGGCAACACCTTGATTTTAGCCCAGGGAGACTCGTATTGGACTCAGACATCCAACTGTAAGACAATAAATTCGTGTTGCTTAACCCACTAAGTTTATGGCATTTGTTACAGCAGCAAGAAGATACTCATACACAGACCCTGATTGTCTGGTTTTGGCAGCCTCGCTCCTCCCTGCTAGAGATGCCACTTCTCCATAGCTAGTGTTTGTTTGTCGTTGTTGTTCAGTCACTCAGTCATGTCCAACCCTTTGCAACCCCATGGACTGCAGCACGCCAGGTTTCCCTGTCCTTCACCATATCCTGGAGCTTGCTCAAACTCATGTCCATTGAGTCAGTGATGCCATCCAACCATCTCATCCTCTGTTGTCTCCTTCACCTCCTGCCTACAATCTTTCCCAGGATCAGGGTCTTTTCTAATGAGTCAGCTCTTTGCAGCTGGTGGCCAAAGAATTGGAGCTTCAGCTTCAGCACCAGTCCTTCCAATGAATACTCAGGGTTGATTTCCTTTAGGATTGACTGGTTCGATCTCCCTGCAGTCCAAGGGACTCTCAAGAGTCTTCTCCAGCACCACAGTTCAAAAGCATCAATTCTTTGGCCCCTAGTCTTATTTATGGGCCAACTCTCACATCCATACATGACTACTGGAAAAACCATAGCTTTGAGTAGACAGATCTTTGTTGGCAAAGTAATATCTCTGCTTTCTAATATGCTGTCCAGGTTTGTCATAGCTTTCTTCCAAGGAGCAAGTGTCTTTTAATTTCATGGCTGCAGTCACCATCCGCAGTGTTTTTGGAGCCCAAGAAAATAAAGTCTGTCACTGTTTCCATTGGTTCCCCATCTCTTTGCCATGAAGTGATGTTCATTGCATGTTATATTTTGAGCATTGTGCTATTTAGATCAGCAGCACCTTTTTTCAGGAACTCTGTGAAGTAAGCCCCACTATGTCTACTTCATAGCAAGGAGATAAGGGATGCAGAATCACTTGCCCAAAGTCACACACATAGTTAGAAAGCCTGGGACTTTGTGGTCTGATTTCAGTGACCACTGATGTCTTGATGATAGGGACCATCTGGGTCTGGGTGGGAAAGGAGCAACTGCCTTGGACCCACTCATTAATGATCATAACCAGGGTTATTTACTGAGCATTAACCACAAAGTTATGTCCAACCTAGAGAGCATATTCAAAAGCAGAGACATTACTTTGCCAACAAAGGTTCGTCTAGTCAAGGCTATGGTTTTTCCTGTGGTCATGTATGGATGTGAGAGTTGGACTGTGAAGAAGGCTGAGCACTAAAGAATTGACGCTTTTGAACTGTGGTGCTGGAGAAGACTCTTGAGAGTCCCTTGGACTGAAAGGAGATCCAACCAGTCCATTCTAAAGGAGATCAGCCCTGGGATTTCTTTGGAAGGAATGATGCTAAAGCTGAAACTCTGGTACTTTGGCCACCTCATGCGAAGAATTGACTCATTGGAAAAGACTCTGATGCTGGGAGGGATTGGGGGCAGGAAGAGAAGGGGATGACAGAGGATGAGATGGCTGGATGGCATCACTGACTCGATGGACGTGAGTCTGAGTGAACTCTGGGAGTTGGTGATGTACAGGGAGGCCTGGCGTGCTGCGATTCATGGGGTTGCAGAGAGTTGGACACGACTGAGCGACTGAACTGAACTGACTGAACTGAACTGACTGAACTGAACCCCACATCCCACCCCTGGTAACATACAGAACCTGTAGTGCACGGATCACAAGGCTGGGAAGGAGGTGTATTACCTGCATTTTAAGGATGAAGACTCTCATCCATAACGTGGAGGGAGGGCAAGCATCTCCCCTATGCAGGTGAGCTCAGGGCCAAGCTGGGATGCAGAACAGGCTGGTCTGGCCCCAGGCCTGTGCTGACTGAAGAGTTCTTAAACACAGGCCAGAGCCAGGAGATTTCCGTCTTCATCAGCTTTATTGTCAGTTCATCATGATGCATTGACTCTGCACAGAAATCCATGACATCTTTCAAGTCTTATATTTGTGCTTCACGGGAAGTAATCCGTGCACATCATGTTGGATGAACATCTCTGTCACTCAGTTCCAGGCTCAGATGGGGACACAGCCACACATCTAGGTGGATCTGATGGGGGCTCTGTTATCACCAAGGATGAGACTAGACGTGGATACGTTTTGGATGGGTCAATGGTGGCCCTCGAAATTGCCATATCCTGATGCTTTTGCAAATCTGCCAAACTTGAAAATGCTATAGCATATCATTTCCCCATAAGATGCTTGAAATTTTATCTAAATTCTTTAATAAACCCTTCTTATGAACTGATAAAGATGCTAGAGAGCTGCTTTCTTAGATCTCTTCTTTCTCGTCATCAGCACCAGCAGCTGGGAAAGCATTCTTTGCACCTTTGGGGAAATCACTCTCCTTGGAATAGCTGCATTGTGAAGGCAGCGCTGTAACCCAGGGCTGTGTTGCAGTGAAGGCTGATCGCTACCCACCTTCCTGGGCTTGACTCACATTCCTGCTTTGGCAGCAGGACACCAGGCAGACGTCCTGATACTGCAGGCTTGCATCGCAAAGTGCGACTTCCTTCTCCTCAGCTTTCCATGAGGGATGCAGGGCAGGTTGGGAGGATGAGGAAATTCCATAGAGCGATCCCATAGACTCGTCCATAGTTTCCAAGCCAGTGGATGGTGGAGCCAGGACCCGAGCCCAGGTTCTACAATTATTGGCCCCTGCTTTGAGCACGTAGACCTGAAGATATGCTTGGCTGCTGCTGTGGCTGGTGTTTATGTGGAGGGTGGTCCATGGTGTCTCATTTTTTCCTCACAATGTCATCACAAAATTATCCTCAGATATTCCAAAGCAGCTTCCATATCAGTGTTTGAGTCACTCACAGCTCCTTCCAGAATGATTGTGTTAAGAGGTTGGATGAAAGTTGATCTTGCAGTTCAGGCTTTCTTAATTCCAGGGATGTTGAGAAACCCATAGACATGATTCTCTCTTCTGCTGGGTGCAAACTCAGCATGGGTGAGTGTGTGAAGGCTAAACTTGTTCACTTATTAATATTACCGAGTCTGGGAACATAAAGCAACAGTATGGAGGAAGGCATCTTGCAGCCTGACAAACGGAATAACAGTGAAGTCAGAGCCTCCATGGAGTGGGTGGGGTGGATAAGGGGAACAGACAAGGTTTTTCATGGGTCTGAGTAGCCTAGATTCACTATTGGTTCATATAATACTTGCGTGCTAAGTTGCTTCAATCATTTCCCACTCTTTGCGACCCCATGGACTGTAGTCCACCAGGGTCCTCAGTCCATGGGATTCTCCAGGCAAGAATACTGGAGTGGATTGCCGTGCCCTCCTCCAGAGGATTGTCCTTGACCCAGAGATCGAACCTGTGTCTCTTATGTCTCCGGCATTGTTGGGTTCTTTACCACTGGTGCCACCTGGGAAGCCCATAATACTTGAGTAGGTGACATTAAATTTTATAGTAAAGTTATATACTCCACTTTATCCTTTCGTATACTAAAAAGTAGCAATATTATTTCCTTTTGCCTAGGATTACGGGACAGCCAGTACCGTCCCCACGATCAAATTGCCCTTAAAAATCTCCAGTCTGATGTTCCGGAGAAGAGATCTGACTTCACTGAGGTAACATATGTTTCTAACTCCTAGAGTAGGCAGCAAAATGCAGCCAACTGTAAAACGTGGTCCCTGGCCTACTTGTGATGTGTTTGCATTTTATTTTGTTTAGTCATAAGTGGGATCAACGCGGCAGAAAATCTAACCATCATGACTAAGACTTTACGTTAAAGTATGCAGTGTGTATTCATTCATCCTTTTATAATCCTGACCAATAATTTGTAGATTTGCAGTATCAAAGGAGAGTATGGTGATCAAATCTCAACTTTAAACCAAAATTAATCTGCTGGAGAGGACGGATGATGCCATATGGCATTTTGAAGGTGGACAAGAGGTAATTTGAAATCTAACAAGCTAGCACAGATTGTTACGACTGCAAAAAACGTCAGCGGTCTCACACAGGGAAGGAAATTAGAGGTCATATTCACAAAATGAAATGTTTCTGATGCTAGACAGTAAGGAACTCTGTGTACACAGTGGTGATGTTGACAGCATATTGCATGCCAGGCTCTGTCTAACTGACTCTTCACCTTAGCACAAGCCCAGGAAGGAGAGACCACTGGCTTTCCATGTCCATGGATTCTTCATCTGTGGGTTCACCCATCTGCAGATTGAAGCTGTTTGGGAAAAGAATCCCAGAAAATTCTAAAGAGCAAAACTTGACCATGGTACACGCCAGTTTACATATCGATATAACATTTATACTGTATTGCAGGCTATAAATGATCTAGAGATGATTTAAAGTAAACAGGAGGATGTGCATAGATTATATTGCAAACACTCTGAAATTTTACACAAGGGCCTTGAGATTCCTTGGCTTCTGGTATCTGAGGAGGTGGGGTCCTGGAACCAACCCCCGTTGGATTCTGAGGGACAACTGTATTGTTATTATACCTATTTTGCCGATGATAAAATGAAAGCTTCAATAGCTCCAGTAGTCGACTTGCCCAAATCTCACAGCTCATAAGCTATCTGGCTCCAGAGCTTTTGTTCTGATCTTGCTTGACAAGGCCGATGTAGAGAAAGTCTCATTCCAATGAACAGAACTTGAACAATGGACTTTCTGCCTGAGAGAATTGTCTGAAGTGTTACAGTTTACAAGGCATCTCTTGTCTTTCACAAATGATAATTCTGCTGCCAACTTTGTAATTATGAGAGAAAGTGGAATTATAAGAATTGATCCCTCATAGCATTAATGTAGCCAAGGTAAAAAATAATTTTGTGCCCTAAATACTTATCTTAGGTATTATCCTTTAATTTAACTTTGTGTTTAATAAAGTTCAACATTTCCTCAGAGATCCCGGGCTGAAATCTCACACAATGGATGAAGGCCACTATTCTGAGTCCTGAGATTTAGTCGTCAATATTTAAAGCCATTTCTATGTCAAACACGGAGCTCCCTATCTGAGATGTGCAGATGTGTAACTATAATTAATGTGCTCCCTGAAAGCAGGAACAAGAACCCCGGGTTGCAGGGAGGGAAATGAGTTGGAGGAGCCATGGACCACTGAGAACCATCCCTGGGAGGAGATGTCCATTAAGAAGTGGAGGATAATGCGGAGGTCAGCTGCTGCTTTTTTAACAAAAAAGATACCATCTGAAGATCTTTCCCACCTGTTTTTCACATTGAGCTAGTAAAGTTCAGCATTCTTTCTGGTTGATGTTAAAATTAATCAGTTTGGTCATTCACGATATAGATCTTTGGACCCATGTGGCTGGATCTCAATAATACACACACACACACACACACACACACACACACACACATATTCATATACTTACACTTGGTCATTATCTATAACTGGGCTAACTCTCAGAGACCACACCTTCTAAACATCTACTTTGCAATGATCTAGATCCTCTGCTTTGATCAAGACAGTAGTGTGACTTTCAAATTTCCCTCCTAACTTTGAGCTCTTAAGGCTTGTCCCTCGGTGGGTGTTATAAGGATGCTCTAAGATGATGAACACTCCAAATGGGTGCCCTTCCTTTGTAACCACCATAAATCTCTGCCTCTCCTCCAGAGCCTCCAAAAGATTGATCACTTTTCCTTTCAAATTCATCGAAGCCATAGAAATGATATGTAGGCACTTCTCCAGCCAAGTGATTACTTAAAAGGAATGAATTATGGAACTGAGTTTTATTAAAAAAATTTTTTTTAATTTTCCTGATAGCAAAAATAATGGCAATTTCATATAGACACTTAGGAAAATGTAGGAATATATAAATAAGGAAATACTTATGTATTTCTTTCCCATATTTTTCTCACGCATTTTTAAACATGCAACTGTAATGTATATCAACATTTATAGTGTTCTTATATTACATAACATTCTATCACAGGCAACTTCCCATATCATTTAAATTCTTTGTAATCCTTAGTTTTAATTTCTACAGAATATGAGGCAGTCGTGCGTGCCATGACTGACTTACCCAATCCGCTTTGAAAAAACATTTAGATTCTTGCCAGATTTTCACTGTCATATATTACACTGCATTGAATCCTCTGGATTCTAGTGAATGTGTGGAAAGATAAGAGCTGCAGGTTGGAGAGGGAGAAAATCTCCAACTTTTCCATTTTGTCTTAAAACCATCTTTCCTTATTGTTACATGCCAGAGGAATATTTGAGAACTTACACTTAGGATGAGATGCCTCTGGGTTGGCAGATGACCTAGAGAAGATGATTTTAGATCCCCCGAGCGGGAGTGAGCCGCTTGCAGCTGATGCAAAGGGAACTTCAGAGTGTGTCGGGAGGTGGCAACAGAGGCTGCACCGGCAAATAGAGTTGTGGTTTGCAGAGCAGCTATGGAAAAGGAAAGGACTGTCTCATGGAGGATAATACAGATTTCAAAGCTATACATTGGATTTGATGCTGATCCACATTCATTTGGAGAAAATAAATTGCTCCAGGAATAGAAGCACCCTTACTCCCGCGGTTCAGGATCTGATCTTCCTGCTCACCTGCTGTTTATCTCTCTCATCCTTCAATTTATGAAACGGAGCCCTTCTTAGTAATATGCCTTAAGGCATAAATATAAAGTTAAAAACAATCAATAAAATGCATAAAGCTATGAAAGTCATTATCAGCACTATAGAATCATGTTTGAAACATTTAAAAGAAATTGATATCTTAAAGCAGCATTTATGAACGTGAGAGTGTTGTGTGGGATGGTCAGGAAAGGGATGATTTACTACCAAAAGCCTGACGTAAAACCCAACTCATTTGACCTCTCTCTGACCTTGAATGTTCCACTTTACACACGAGATTATTTTCTTCCTCTCCAATCAACTCTTACATCAGTTAATATTATATTAGATAAAAGACATCTTGTTTCAAAGCCATGTTCAGTTAACCAAGGACAGATGGAGTGACACCTTGAAACAGCTTAATTGAGGAAGATATTTGATGTAAAAGATGTGATTACTTTTAAAGGAAGTTTGTCCTGTTTGAAAAGCGCTAGCTGGATAGGCATACCAAGTGGCCCGTCTGTCTCCTCTCCTGGTTTCCCAGCCCAGAAGAGAGCAGGACTTGATGTGATGTAGTGGAGTCTGTTATGGACTCAACTGTGCCCCACCCCCCCACTAGAACCTCAGAGTGTGTGTTTAGAGCAGGGTCTTTAAGGAGACGATTCAGGCTCAGTGAGGTTGTTAGGGAGGATGGGCCATCATCTAATATGACTGATGTCCTTGTAGGAAGAGTTTAGGACATAGACACACGCAGAGGGAAGGAACGCTGAAGATACCCGGAGAAGGCTCAGAGCTGCTGGCACCTTGATCTTGAACTTCTAGGTTCCAGCTGCTGTTGCTAGGTCACTTCATTTGTGTCCAACTCTTTGTCACTTCAGTTGTGTCCAACTGTAGCCCACCAGGCTTCTCTGTCCATGGGATTCTCCAGGCAAGAGTCGTACCCACTGGAGTGGGTTGCCATGCCCTCCTCCAGGGAATCTTCCTGACCTGGGGATCAAACCTGCATCTCTTAAGTCTCCTGCATCGGCAGGCAGGTTCTTTACCATTAGTGCCACCTAAGAAGCCCTCTAGAACTGTGAGAAAATAAAATTTCTGTTGTGTAAGCCACACAGACTGTGGTACTTTGTTAAAGCAGCCCTAGGAAACTGAGGCTGATTTTTAGGAGCTTAGATCTTATCTTTAGTTATTTACTAGGTCTCAGTGAGAAAATAGGATTTCATAAATAAAACTGCCCATACAATCATGATGTAGATTGAAGGGCAAAGAATACAATGTTTCCTTTTTAATTTCTCTGTTTATTGGTTGGGGCTTTTGTCAAAACTGAGTCTAAACACCTGAAAGAAATTCAGTAGACTTTAATGTAATAATCCCTGGCCTGGCAGTTTGATGACCTGCTTGATGTGACCTCCAGTCTGTTAATTCCATGAAGCCAGGAAGTTCCCTCTGCACCCATCACAGAGCCTGGCACATAGTAGGTGCTCAGCAAATTCAGCACCCATCACAGAGCCTGGCACATAGTAGGTGCTCAGCAAATAGTGGATGAGCAAATACAGTAAGTTCCCTGCCTACGAAAAAGTTCCATTCCAAAGGCATGTTCGTAAGTCCAGTCTGGAAGTCCGTCAAAGTTAACCTCGGTACCCAGCTAACACAATCTGTCTAGTACTGTACTGTAATATGTTTATAATATTTTTTCACACAAGTAGTGTATACATAAAAACAAACAGAAAAAAAAAATTTAATCTTACAGCATCTTGAAAAATACAGCAGTATAGCACGATAGCTGGCATACAGGGGCTGGAAACATGCTTACATCTTTGCAAGCTTGCAACTTGAAAGTTCATATGTAGGGGATTTACTGTAAATGGTTTGACTACGACTCTATGTTATGAATAACAGAATTTGCATTTAAAATAATTACATTTATTCTACAGTCATATTAACAAAATTTCAATGTATTAGGTATGTAATGGGTTGTTTCCATTGATGCAAGTCAACCTCAAATGCATTCATTATAAATTCCAGTAAAATATGCACCGTTTCGATATAAATACCCCCTCATGCCTCCATAGGTTTGCTTGCATCAGATATCCACTAATTTCTACTAACTCACAAGACAAGTTATACCCTGGAGTTACATAGACTGTTCATGTCTTGGGAGGTACTTTCACGTCCATCCTTGGTTTTGATCTCCACAACTCCCGTATGAGGCAGTGAAGGCAAATGGATTTTCCTTTGACACTGGGCTTCCGTCAGCATTGACCTCCCTGGAACAGGGTCACTCTGACATCTGGATTGATGATGGAGCTTCAGAAATGAGTTCAGATTCACAGCATTCATGTGAGACTTCCCTTATCTGTTTGCATCTAATGGGATAAAGTCACAGTAGCACTTGCAGCCCCAAAGTAATGAAACGGTGGTTGACTCGCTGGCCCATCCTCTGGGCCTCTAGGACCTCCTTCTGTAAACCCACAGCCCTGAGGTGTCCGTTTAGTGTGGGCTCTCCGACTCAGCTCAGGCGAGTAGCCGGCTTGATGCAACGAGAGTCGTTTTCTGGTCTGCCCTTGTTCCAGGTGAGATGGCCTTCACCCACTCCTAGAAACACACCCCTCATTTCTGACACCCCTTGTTTATATCAAGGCCAAGGCTCTCATGTGATCTTGAGCCTAAAGGATGGAGTCCCCTTTTAATGCTGGGGGCCACAGTACGAGGCAGCCTGGCTTCTCCACGATAATTACCCTGTTTGTCCCCTGGCTCTATAGCTGTGGAAACCAAGGCTGCCTCCACGGTCCTGTGGCCAGTCTGGAAGCCCCTGGCCCAGCATCCTCTCTATCTTACTATGCAGAAGACTCACCTGGCAGATGCTTAAAAATACAACTTCTGAGCATTATCCCCTGAGATCCTGACTCACCTTAGGTCTCTGGAGGGAGGGGTTCAGAAATCTGCATAAGACACAGATTTAAATCCCAGGTGTTCTCTCTGCAGGTGCTCACTGGCCCAAACTTGGGGAGACTTGCACTCCAAGACCAGCTCTGCCCTGTTTCCAACATGGATATTTGTTTTGCTCTTGGAAGACCAGTGTCAAAGGAATTCCTCCTGGGTGTGATTAAGCACTTTGTAGATTGCATGGGAGCAATTATTATCAGAATGAAATTTTACTAAAATGGGAGCAATGATATTCAAGTCAAGTGACCTGGGGTGTACACCAGGTGAACTTCGGTTTTCTTGTGAGTTAACAACAGCCCTGGGATGTGCTGCATGCAGGGTCAGTGGATGGGGAGGGAGGGGTCTCGAGCATCCCAGTGGCTCTCTGCATTGCTGGCCCTGCAATCAACTGGAAGCTTTAAAGAGGTTCGAGATGGGGGAGGGACACATGTATACCTGTGGCTGATTTATGTCAATGTATAGCAAAACCCACCACAATATTGTAAAATAATTAGCCTCCAATTGTAATAAATAAATTAATTTAAAATAAACAAATAAAAAAGCATCAACGCCTGGGCTCCAACCCCAAGGATTCTAAATTGTTGGAGAAGAGGCCTGAGCACTGGGGGTTTTATAAGCACCCAGGTGATTCTGTGTATCCTGGACTGAAAACCACTGAAGAGGATCCCATGCTTCAGAGAAGAGGTTCAAGCAGAGCCTGGCTCGCACTGGCCATCTGGAGAAAGGTAGCCATGATGTTTATTATTATCATTGGCTGTGCTGCGCAGCATTTGAGATCCTAGTTCTCCAACCAGGGGTCAGTCCTGTTCCCCCTGCAGTGGGCATGTGGAGGCTTAACCACTGGACTACCCGGAGCTACCCTGTTTCCGCCATGGATATTTATTTTTCTCTTGGAAGGCTAGTTCTGGTTCTTTTACTTTGTTTTGTTCTTTTATATTTTCTTGGCCTCGTCACATGGCATGTGGGATCTTTGCTCCTCAACCAGAGATCAAACCCTGACCCCCTTCAGTGGAAGAATGGAGTCTTGACCACTGGTTCGACAGGGAAGTCCAGCGTTTTGATTTTTTTAAAGGATGATTTTCAAGATCACGCTCCTCTCCATTTCTTCTTATTCACCTAACTCTTGTCATCTTTTGAATTTGCAACTTGCCACATATCTTTATTTTTCATTTTTATTTTATATTGGAGTGTAGTTGATTTACAGTGTTAACATGTATCTTTCAAATGTTAACACCCGTGAGCTGATGGAGATTGCCATGAAAATAAGAAAACAAAGGAAAAACCAAGAAAGACAAACTGTCCCTCTTCCCATGTCTAATAGCAAGGATGCAAGGAGTCTTGGGTGCTAAGACCTCATGCACGGGTCCTCCAATCAAAAGTCCAGCTGGAGGAGAGCATTCCAGTAGCTAAGTGAATGAATGTGAATCCTGCTCTAAAGAAAAAGCCACTGCACTTTCTTATCCCATCTTAGGAGAAGAGAATAATCTGCTCTCATCAAACACAGGCCCTCCCCTATTTGGAAAGACCAGCCACCCCACGGCTCAGTCCACGGTTTTCCATGAGCTCCCTGCGTCACCTGCATCAGGCTGCCAGGAACGTTGGCTAAAATGCAGATGCCTGCGCCCCACCCACAGACCCGCAGATTTGGGGCCTGGGAAACCTGCAAGTGTAACATTCCAGGTGATCCTCGGGTCTTGGCCGTTCACAAGCTGCTGCGGTCAGTGCTGAGCACAGTTACGCCTTCAGGCCCCCAAAGTGAAGATCCTGCAGGCAGCGTGGGGCGAGCAGGTCCCTGGGTTATTTTGGGTGCCTTGCAGTGTATGCAAGGGTTCATCTAAAGTGCCTGGAAAAGTCAACACAGAGGCTCAGAACCCCGCGAGCATCCCCCGGTGCTGGACGCGCGCAGTCTTCCGTATGGTTTTCTGCAGTACTTCAGGCACACGTGTGATAAAATCAAAATGAGGGCAGTCTTCTTCCTGGTCTCGACCTGGGTAGATGCTTTATTAAAGATCACAGCACAGTGCTTGGACACACTGGTGATTGACTGTTCAGGACGTAGATCTGCTGATTAGGAAGCATGCAGCCCCTTGATCGTTATCCTGGACAAGAACTCATGTTCAAGTACCTGGGCACTGAAACGCCATAAAACTGCATCTGTTTTGGCCCAACCCCCCACCCCCATCCCATTCTGTTATGTGCTGTCGTTACTGTGTTAGTCTGGGCAGTTGTCAAGCCTGGGCGTTTGATTTCCGTTCATTTTGGTTTCTGGACCTTGATCCTGTGATGCCGAACCTGGGCGAGTGACTGAGTTCCAGTCTAGACCAGCAGAGATGGGGGACTCTGTTGGGGAGTCGGGGGCTGAGGTCAGGAGTGGGGGTGCTGTTTGGAATCGCGTGTGCTGATCCCATGGAGGAGCCTGGACTCACCCCCCATGCACACCTGTGCCCCCAAGTCCCAGCCGTCCTCCAGAAGGCATCTTCCCTCTTCTGTGAAGCTGTGAGCCTGTAGGTGATTGCTGAAATCTGATTATCCCCATCAACACAAACACCATTAAATTAACTCAGTATAGACACCAGCAGGGCAAAACCAACTCCCCAGTCAGAGATATTTTTCCAGAATGTCTAATCATTTCACAAGCAGACACGGTTTCCTGCCCTTCGGATGCTCAGAGGTGGTGGGTGTCAGGTGTGTGATGAACGGCCTTGGGTGAGAAACACTTGAGTGTTAGGAAGGACACTCTCCAGCATCCTTTTGGCCCTTGAAAGAGTTATCTGCCTGCATTACAACAAGCTGCTTGAATAATTGCCATCTTTTTCCATTTGCAGGGGACTCTGGCATCTCAGAATACAAAAATGATTTCATCCATAGTCATTTCACAGCTGATTGATGAGAATAAATCAAAAGAAAATGGGGCCGCGCTGCCTGTGCCGTGTGCACATCCCATGAAGCCGTCTCTGGCTAATAGCAGCAGGGTCACCATTAACAGGGCCTTCGAGTTCCTTCCTGGAGGACTGGGAGTTCAGACCCCGGTGGGGGAGCCAGGACTCGAGACCAAGCCACCGCCCAAGGAGGAGAAGCCGTGCAGTGGTTCCCAGAAGGGCTTTGCATCCATCACCATCACAGCCAGGCGTGTGGGTCCCCCTGCTAGCACCCTGGTGTGGGAGGCTCTTGGGGACCCACTCTGTGTCAAGTGCAGGTCCCGGGATGCTCTGCTTGGGGACCCCTCTGCTCTGGCTGGCGGTGCTGATCCAACTCAGCACCATGGACCTTTCACCTGCACAGAGTTCTCCAGAAACAGCTGTGTGATGGGGTTGAAGGTCCCCAAGGCCCATGCACAGCTATGTGAGGGACATGGGTACTGGATCACCAACGTGGACCACAGGGAGGATCAGTTTTCTCCAGGCACCTCGCGGTCACGGGCAGGAAAGAGCCCACTGGTGTTCAGCTCGTGTGTCCATCTCAGGGTGTCCCAGTCGTGTCCCAATCCCATCTACTATCTGGACAGGTCCGTCTCGGTCCCTGTGGAGCCACCTCAGCTTGCTGGCCCTAAGATGCACAGATCCGTCCTGTCCCTCAACCTGAGCTGCAGTTCACACAGGCTGACACCAGATGGAGTAGATGACACAGAGAACCGAGAGCCTGGAAGCGGAGCCCTGAAGCCCGAGCTCCGGGAGGGAGACCAGGACCTCCTTGGCCCACGCTGGAACCTGGGTTTGCAAGGAAGTTTCTTGAAGGAAAACCCATCGTTGGGGCAGATGGATTTCGGGAATTTGGAGGCTGGCAGGTGTCCTTGGAGAGGCTCTCCTCCTTTGGAAAATGCAGAGGCGGGAACTAACCAGATCACCATGAGAAAACGGAAGGAGGACCAGGTGACTCGTTGGCCCACCCGTGGTCACAATCAGGCCAACCAACTGTCCATTCACATCCCAGGCTGGAGTTACACAGCAGGTGGGTGACGCTCCCATCCTCCCTGCCACCAAGGGCAGACCCCTCCCCGCTTCAGGTAATTGGTGTAATTGCCAAGGTGCTTAGTGAGTTTCTTCTAGGTCAGTTACTCCAAGAAGCAGTTCTCAGTAGTGGCTTCATCTGTCCCACTCAGAGCTGACCGTAGCTCCATATCGATGTCTGATTGGATAGATGTTCTTAGACAATGCTTCTGTAAATTATGAAAGGTCTTCCCATAAACTTGTTGCCATCAGTAGCTCCAGACCATATGTAATGAGTAGGAAACTCGCCCCAAGTGAAGTTCATTTAGGCCCTTGTTCCAGGGTAGGATGAGAAGAACCAAGGGCCATCTACTCCCGGATGTCTTGTCTCTCTGCTCTGAACATCTGCATGTCTGGAAGTGTCCAGGCTTCTGTGCTGTTTACTTTTCAATTGGGTCATTGATGTTGATGGTTTGGCCTTAGAAACCTGGGCCACAAGGCTCCATCATGGAGTATATATGTGAGAGTGTGAGTGTCTGTATGTGAGTGTGGATAGCAATTACGGGTGTTTTCAAAAAGAGGCAAAATGGGGACCCTCCATACCAAACAGCAAACGCAGCAGTTTTCTGTCCCCTTAGTTACATTTTCTGAGGGCAAACTGGCCAGGATGTTTGCCTCTCTGCCATTGCCCAGGGCCAGGCAGAGTTCCCAGGGTCAGCTGTTTTGGGTACCCGTCACCTTTCTAGGGAGATTGGAGATGGAGGTGGAGGGGGCCTTAATCAGAGGTCAGATTTCTTTCCTTCCCCGTGTATACTTCTGTGAGAAACTCTGGTTTATGAATTAGTGACTTACCACTTGGGGGAAATATTTAAAGATAATAGTAGTAAAATTGAGTAAAATGCACATGCAGCATATACATAATTTTATGGTACAATTTTTACCCATTAAAAGCTTTATTAATTAATAAAAATGACTGTAAAACATTTTAAAGCTATAATGTGTGTAGAAATGTTAAATGATGTAATTAATTTTAACAAGTGTATATATATTGAATGCTCAGAGAATTTTAAGGCAATTTGACATGGCTTTCGGAACTGATGAGACTGTTGAATGCCTCGGAGCCTGGCAGACTTATTGCGACCAGGAAAACGTAAGCGGCCATCAGTGCTGCAAAGCTGGGCCTCACTTTGGTTTTTAAAAGACATTTCTCAAGCCAGCCATTTCTTCTTCCCTGTTGATGAAGATTCTGCAAATATATGGCCTGTACCATTGCACGCTTCCCTGTTGAAGCATACCCCAGTCTCTGTGCAGTGTCTCATGGTATGAAATCATAATTTAGATTTACAGCACTTTCAACAAAAGAGTCTTAAAAATCACTAGAGCCAGGACTCAAACATTTATCTCAGAGGAGCAGGAACAAAGAAAATCCCCCCATCCTATTCTTGACTTTGGCACAGAGAAGGTTTTTGCTTGTGACTCTGTGAGATCACTGCTCCTGTAGCTGGCTTTCTTAAGCAAAAAGTATGAGTTAATTTTTACCTCCCCTGAGCTGACCTCCCTCAGAGTAGCTCTAATCCCAATGAGGCAGGTGTGGAGCATTTGAAAGGCTCTAAACCACCTGGCCCTGCTCTACCATTTGAGGAAGGAGAAGCTCATGGAGGCCAGATCACTTTCTTAGAGTTGCTCATCTATTATTTTGCAGCACATGGAACATGGAGAAGCCACACTAACTCTTAAAGCCTGTTTCCTCATCTGGGTATCTACAGAAGGGGTTAGATTTGGTATTCTTGAAGTTTCCCTTAAGCTTTAACAAATTCTGCTCTTTTTGAGATGAAATCTGTACGGGAAAGGGGTTCCATGTGACTCTGGGCCCTCAGTCATGAAGTTCAAAGTTATAGAACCTTGGGCTCACTGGGACACATGTGTTCATGTGTATAAATATAAATGCGCACACACACACACACACACACGCGCGCATGCGCTTGCACATACACAAACACATATCCCCGTAATGCTGTGCTCTCTCCCTCAGAAACTCATTTGCAATGGGATGCATTTCTTCCCAGTGACAAGAAAACACTTCTTGTCCCCGTGATAGGATTCTTGCCTGAAATGCATAAGCACAGCTCATCACGGACTCTAACTACCACAGTCTGTCCCAGCACAGTCAACGCAAGGCTGCAAGGGTGAGCTCTCTGACCTTCAGTCTTGACAAAGCTTTTTAACCTTAATGCGAGTACTTGCCAGCAGTGGTGATGCTCATTAAAACGCGAGGGAACTGTTTGTGTTTTTTTCACTTGAAACTGGAATCTTCTCTGCGGCGTTCTTGACAGCCTCCTGTGGCTACACATGCTATTAGCGGGCTTCGTACTTCATAGGTGAAGTATGGTTCACTTGTGGTTCATCAGAGGAATCTGATTCTTTGTATCGGAAGGATTCCAAAATATCAAATAAGCAGCATACTCACTAGCCGACTAGCATTCTGCTGCAAGGTAGGTGCAGCCCTGGAGATTCTGCACAAATGGAGGCAAAGCAATTTCAGCTCTAGTTATTAGGTCATCAGACAGACAGTCCTATAAATTGTATTCTTGAAAGAGCCTCCAGGACACACACCCAGAAAGATTACTAAGATTAGAGAAAATGAGATGCTATCAAGCGCTTTGTGCAATGCAGATTGGCTGTGTCTGCCAGGACACGCCTTTTTAACAGACCCAGGGGGCACTTGTTCTCTTTTCAGAGGCTGAGGGCTTGGGAACGGGTTCCCTCTTTGTTCATTTCCTCAGGTCCTGTAAGTCTGTTACTTCTCCACTGTTAGAAGCATCCTGCTGGCACCTGGTAGGTGGGCATTCAACAAATCCCGGCATCTACTGGTAGGGAAGAATTTCACCATCACCACCACCCCACCATCACCATCCTTTCAATACCTACAACACACACTGTGGAAATCCTAGAGGCTAAGCCCTGGGCTACGTGCATTGTATTCATTACTTTGAACCATTCAAATCCTTCTATAAAGAGAATATCATCATTCCTATTTTGCAGAAAAGACAGACAAGCCTTGAAGGTTAAATGACTTGCCCAAACCCACCTGGCCAGGTGGTGCCAGAGCTGAGCTCAGTCCTGTGTGTTTGGCTCCGGCTGTGCCATCCTCAGTGAGAGCACAGAATAGATCAAGTTACGAAGGTGGGGACTCTCTCAATGGTGGCCCCATGTCCATTACCAGTGTCCAAGGTGATGCTCAAACACTGCTCCTGGGTGTATAAATAAGACCAGCATTTGGTGCCCAGTTACCCTGGTAGAATCTGTTAGAAATAAGCAGCACAGTTAATTTCTAGCTAAATGTAACAAGCCATGCCATTGACACAATTAAAACTTACTGGCTCAGACATGTTTCCTAGCCTGAGATCTGTTCTCCTGGTGTTCTGCGGGACTTCCGGGTTGACCTGGATGTTTCTCTCCTCACCGGGTGTTGCATGCCTAAGCCAGTATTGAGTTCCATACGTTACTTATTGCCAGTTTCATTTCCCATCTGTGGTCTAGATCTGAAGCTTTCTGCTGTTCCCGAGACACCCAAGTAGATGAGCCAGAACCACCTGGTTCTATTTCAATGCTTGTGGAGAAGACCCTGTTGAATGGACACTGTCTGCCAACATGATGGCGTGTTCTAGGTGGATACCGATGTTCTAGGTAGATGGCGCCGTCCTAGAATGTCTATGGTGGCGTTGGTCTGAGAAGTCCTCAGTTTGCATTTAGTCAGAAGACTAAGAAACACAGCATCCCTTCTGTGACCTGCAGTCACTAGTGGACAAAGCTGGGAGTGACTGGAGAGGGAGGAACCCCTTCCAGGTCACGGAAGGATAGCTGTGTTTACTGGTGTTCTGACGCGGTGATCTAATGCATTTGTAGCAGTGAGGTTTATTTCATGAAGAAACCACTTCCACCATTCAAGGGGAAGCTACATGACACCGTGTGTATACATGCCAGGTCTACCAGAGAAGCCTGCATCACACTCAGCTCTCAAGCCCATGAAGACTTCTTGCTAGAAATGCCAGAAGACATTTGAGGAGGAACCCTTGTTTTACTTTTTTCTTAAATGATCTAGACCTGGGGTTGGCAAGCATTTTTTTTCTTTTTGGAAAGGGCCAGGTAGCAATTAAGTATAGGCTTTGCGGGTCATGTGGTCTCCATAGCAACTACTCAGCTCTGCCATCGTAGGATGAAAGCAGCCGCAGACAACGTGTAAATAAATAAACATGGCTCTGTTCCAATAAAACTTTATTGACAAGAGCTAGCAGTGGGCCAGATTTGACTTGCCAGCTATATTGCCTGCTCCTTATTGTCTATTCTCCAAGACAAAGTTTGCCCTATTGGCCATTATTCCATGTTGGAGTCTGTGGAAATCCGGCTCTCTCTGAGATGGTCATGACTGGGCATTTATTGCTAGATGCTCTTGGAGTGGCACTCATGGATGGGGGTGTTGACGGGCTTAGAATATGAATGTTCTGTGATACAGTCAGAATGAAAGCCTCAGAGGGCTCTGAACTTGCGGTGGCGTTTCAGTTACTCTGGGGGCAAGGGGACAGGGTATCAGTCCTGGGAAGGGGATGTGACCTTTGGCGAGCCTAAGTTTGCCATACTTACGCCGAACTTATGAGAACTGTCTTCTTGCAGGACCCCAGCAGCAGTGGGGGACTACATCCTTCATCCCAGAGGAGAGGATCTGAGTGCATCCCAGCTGGTCTGTCTGAAGTTTAATCATTCTCTCCTCTCTCTGGCCTCATAATTCTCTAAAACAAGTCGAGGATCTTTCAGGACTGGACCTGGGGCAGTGAGGGTGGGGGAGTGGGGGTATGGATCTTAGCACCTGTTTGAAGAAATCCTTCTTTCCCACCCTGGACCATTTTTGTTTGGGTTTTTCTTTGTTTCTTTGTTGTTTTCTTTTCTTTTTTTTTTTGGTTGTTTTTTTATAGGATCTCCAAGAAACCTAAGCCCTTTGGGTTACTCGAGCAGATCCACTCTTCACTGCCCCACTCCCCAGAGGCACTTGCTTCTCATTTTGCCCTCTCTGCCTTCTCCCTGCTGTTCCCTTTGCTTAGGAAAGCCCTATTTCTCTCTTCACTGATGCTGATTTTTCCAAAACCTTTCTTGGAATGTTTTCTTGGGGTGTAGTGTCCATTTGGGAAAGCTCTCACTCTTCCTAACTGGTCCTACTACTGACATTCACTCAACAAACCTATACTGAACAGTGGGCTGAGGGCAGTGGCTTGGGCACAGGGTGGCAGGGCTGCTGAGAGGCGATCAGATTCAGGGGCTGTTTTGCCAAGGACGGGATGGGAGGGCAGTGCCCTCAGTGGCCGGAAGTGCCGCAGGATGCGTCTAACCGTCTGCAGAGTCCTGAGGCTCCTCGCCTCTCAGAGCTTCTCAACCAGAGGGCGAGCCTTGCTCCCCACTGCCAGCGCCTGGCCAGCACTCACACGGGGACCGCACGCCCTCCTGCCGTGGGGGCGTGGCCGAGGACTGCGTGCGCACGATCTTAGGACTGTGCCTGCTTGCTGGGAAGCAGTAAGAGGAGACTTGAGAAGGATGAGATTTTGCGTTTTGTGTTATCATTCATAGCAAGAGCAGCTAGGGAGCCTTGGAATCCGCTGACAAAACGACAATGAAACGGGCCCCCTGGTGTGTAGCAACAGCTGAGAGCAGGACGAGTAAGCCTCAGCCCCGGGGCTGAACCAGCCCTCGCCGGTCCTTCTGAATCAAGTTTCACTCGAACTTCGAACTTCGTTGCTCAGTCGCTGAGTCGTGTCCGACTCTTTGCACGCCAAGGACTGCAGCACGCCAGACTTCTCTGTCCTTCCCTATCTCCCGGACTTTGCTCAGATTCATGTCCTTTGAGTCCGAGATGCTGTCTAACCATCTCATCCTCTGCCGCCCCTCCCTTCTCCTTTTGCGTTCAACCTTTCTCAGTATCAGAGTCTTTTCCAACGAGTCAGCTCTTCACATCAGGTGGCCAAAGTATTGGAGCTTCAGCATCAGCCCTTCCAACAAGTATTCAGGGCTGATTTCCTTTAGGAGGGACTGGTTTGATCCCCTTGCTGTACAGGGGGCTCTTGTCCAGCGCCACTGGGACACAGCCATGGCTGCCCCTCCACACTCTGTTCTGTGGCTGCGTTGCACTGCCCCGTGGTGTTGGGTAGCTGGGACAGAGGCTGACCCACAAAGCTTGCGGTATTTACCACTGCGTCTTTACAGAAAAGGTGCGCCAGCCCCTCTCAAGGGCATGCTCCGGGTGACTGTGGGCAGGTCTCCTCCCCCCATAGTCTCCATGTCTTTATCTGTGAAACCAGAGACACAGACCAGCTCTCCCTTGAGCTCTCCTCTCCTAGGACGTGAACTTGTGCATTCTCCTGGCTCTGGTTTTCTGACACAGTAGCTGTTCAGACACGTCTGGTTGTCAGGTTGGAGAGATACTCGGGGTCAAAGGGCAAAGCTCTCTCCTGGTGACCTCGCTTACTCTGGGGTCTCCTCTGCCTCTCTCACCCATCCCTGTCTGGCTTCCTCTGGTTCTTTCCTCCCCTTCCCCAGAGGTAGGTCCCCGCTGAGGCTCATCCTTGGTACGCGGCTCTCCTGTCTCTTTACACATCAGCAGCAAAATCAGGTACTTGCGTGCCACCCCCCTGTTCTTGATAAGTAACTGGGATGTGTGTCCAGCCCTGGCACCTCCTGGCGGTGCCAGGCCAGACCCCTGTCTAGACAACCTTCCCTCACTCCCGTGGGGACCATGGGCAAGCCTTCCATTCCACAGAGTGGACAGGAAATCCAGACATAGTCAGCTCACCACACAGGTTACACTCTGGTGGGGACACAGACATCCAACGATAGCCCTAAATATGTATGCCATCATAGACTGTGGTCGGTGAGGAGAGGACCGTGAGAGAGTAGCAAGGAAGGTTTCGTTTAGAAGAGGGGACTTACCAAGATGATCTTTCTGAGGAAGGGACTTTTTTATTTTTACAATTTTATTGGAGAATTGTTGATTTGCAGTGTTGTGTAGCTTCAGGTGTACGGCAAAGTGATTCGGTTATATGTACACATTCTTTCTTCCCTTTTTAGATGGCTTTCCCATATTGTTTATTACAGAGTATTGAGTAGAGTTCCCTGTGCTCTACAGGAGGTCCTTGGTGGTTACCTATTTTATATGCAGGAGTGTGTGTCTGTGGTTCTTTTTTTTTTTTATAAAGATTTTTGATGTGGATCATTTTTAAAGACTTCATTGAATTTGTTCCAATATTGCTTGTTTCAAGTTTTGGTTTTCTGGTATATGGGACCTTGTCTCCCTGACCAGGGATCAAACCCTCACCCCTTGCATTGGAAGGCAAAGTCTTAACCCTTGGACTACCAGGGAAGTCCCTGTATGTGATTCTTGAGAAGCACATACATGAGGGAGCGGCATGTGAGGATGTTTCTAGGCAGAGATGAGCTTGGCATCTTTGAGATGCTGAGAAGGCCAGTGTGTCTGTAGCATAGCAAGCAGGACCACGAGGCTGAAGCTTGAGGCTGAAGGAGGAAGCTCGTGAAATGGTTCAGGTCAGGGCTTTGAGACCGGAATAAGGATTGACAATTTTATCCTAACATCAGTGAGATGTAGTGATATGGTGCATGCTTTAAGACAATCACCTTTACTTTTCAGAAGGTGAGGGATAAAGGAGGTAAGGTCATTGCCGTGGAGTAGACGAGAGTCGTATGGGAGGCTGGAGGCTGGGGAAAGAGTCTGATGGTGGAATTCACAAGCCTTGAGTATTGATGAGGTCAGAAGGGGGATGGGAGTGGCAAGGATGACATCTGACTTCCCGGCTTGAGCACTGGGAGATTTGGGGGCTTTTGAAAAAGACTGTGTTTTCGAGCAGTTCTGGGTTCACAGCCAAATTGAGGGGAAGGTACAGAGATACCCTCCCCCCCACCATTCACAGCCTCCCCTGCTCTCAACATCCACCAGCAGAGTGATGTATTTGCTACAACTGATGAACCTACATTGGGTGGCATCATTGCCACCCAAAGTCCATAGCTTTTATTAGGGTTCACTCCTGGTGTGGACCTCCGATGAGTTTGGAAAAAAATGTATAATGACATGGATCATATAGAATAGTCTCACTGCCCCCCCCAAAATCCTCTGTGTTCCCTGTATTCATCCTTCCCCACCCAAACTCTGGCAACCACTGATCCTTTTACTGACTCCATAATTTTGCCCTTTCCAAAATGTCATATACTTGGAATCCTACTATATGCAGTCTTTTCACACTGGCTCCTTTCACTTACTAATAGGCATTTAAAACCCCTCCATGTCTTTCCATTGTGTGAAAGCTCATTTCATTTGAAACATGAATAATATTCCATTGTCTGGATGGACCACATTTTATTAATCTATTGACCTAAACAAGGATATCTTGATTGCTTCCAAGTTTTTGGCAGTTATGAATGAAGCTGCTATAAACATCCATGTGTAGTTTTTTGTGTAGACGTAAGTTTTCACCTCCTTTGGGAAATACCAAGAAATATGATTGCCAGATCATATGGTAAGAGTATGTCTGGTTTTGTAAGAACCTGCCAAACTGTCTTCCAAAGTGGCTGCACCATTTTGAATTCTCACCAGTAATGAAGGAGAGTTCTGGTGACTCTGTATCCTTGCCAGCATCTGGTGGCCAGTGTTCTGGATTGTGAGTGTCCTAACAGTTGCGTAGTGCATCTTCTTGTTGTTTTCATCTGCAATTCCCTGGTAATATACGATGAGCATCTCTTCATATGCTTATTTTCCATCTTTGTGTCTTCTTTGGTGATGTGTCTATAAAAAGTTTCGGTCTTTTTGTATTTGAGTTGTTTGCTTTCTAACAGTTAAATTTTAAGAGTTCTTCATATATGTTGAATAACAGGGGAGAAGCTTGTTACGCAGAGGGGAGACTGTGAGGAGAGGCGTAGAAGACCCCAGGTGCCATGAGGGCAGGTTATGTCTGAGGTGTCAGTGGGACATGCAACTGCAAGCTGCAAGCTGGACCCGTGAATCCAGAGCCAACAACAATGTTCCAGGATAGAGTTATGGTTTGGGGGATGTTCTCCCCAGAGTTGATGTTTTATGCCACAGCAGTGTTTGAGAGCATCTAGGGAAAGAGAAGGACAGGAGGCAACAGGGATCTGGGCATGCTGAGGTTTAAAGGTCTGGCAAGAGCCGCCGTTTCAACTCCACACTAGTACACCAATCACCAAGGCCCCTCTCTTATTTCTGTGGTCTTGCTCTGTGTCCTGCGCTGTTCCAGATACCTCATGGGTTTTAATCTAGTTGCTCCTCCCTAAAAGTTTGTAGGAAAGGTACACCAATTACCTGCATTTTCCAGGAATGCACAGCTACCTGGGTGGGGGCGCTTACGCCTCTGGCTGTGTTCCATGGCCTTCTGATGGCATGTCCCAGACCATTGTGGCCGCTTTTCTGCTCAGATTTCCTCCTGCTCTTGGTAAGGGTCCCCTCACCTCCTGGCTCCCAGGCTTACAAGTTAGTGTCAGCTTTGCTTCCTCCCTCTTCCTTGCTTCCACATTAAAGAAAAGTGGAAAGTGGAAAGTCTCTGATGCCCATTCCCTTTTTCTCCATGGCCACGGCCACTCTCCTCACTCAAACCTTTATTATCTTCATGAAATTTCTGTGCACCAGGAGATTTATTTTCCTGACTATAATACATTATAGGCAACTATGAATAACAAAGAGCGAAATAAAAAGCTCAGTACCCTTAAGTAGTCACGTTTCACATTTTGCTGTCTTGTCTTCCATTCTCTTTCTATGCATGTCTGTTTTTTGCTCACAAATGGCTGAGATCCTGCTGCATATGTAATTTCCCTCTGGGTCTCTGCCACTCAATGCTGTATCATAAATTTTTCCTGATACTAACAGGACTTTACGAAGATAGCTTTCATTGACTATGCAGTGGTGTGCTTTATGGATATATTGTAGTTTAACTAGTTCTTCATTGTAGGTCCTTAAAGTAGTTACTCGTTTTTCAGTTTTTGGAGTAATACTGATGTGAACACTGGGCTTATAAGGCTTTCTGTGTGCTGAGTTATTTCCCTTCAAATAAAATACCCTTGAAATGGAATGTCTAAGTCAGTATCAGCCTTTTTAAGGTACTTGACACATATGCCAATTTAGATGCCAAGAGAAGCCTAGGTGAGTGCCTTTCTGTACATGCTTGGCCAAGATTAGGTATTAATTTGCAAATTATCCCAAATTTCCAAATGAAAAATGCTGCTCTGTTGAGATTTGGGCTGGTGTTTCCATGGTCACTAGTAAGAGGGATCATTTTGCTCCCTGGTTCCTGCTTCTCACCATGACCTTGACCATAGCTGATGCAGTGCCCCCCACCCCGGTGTTGCCTTCCCCCTCTCCTCCTTGGCAGCATCAACATTTGGGGCCAGATAATTCTCTGTTGTTGGGGCTGTCTGCGCACTGCAGGATGTTTAACAGCATCCCTAGCCTTACCCCCGAGATGCCAATAGACCCCCTCTCAGTGGTGACAAGCACAGATGTCTCCAGAATGTAATTGGGTTTGGGGAGAAATGACAGAATCATCCTTGGTGGAGAACCCCAGGCCTGCTCTGTGTCCAGCCTCCCTATAGCCCACCGGTACTGGGGACCCCCTGCTTGACGATCCTCATGGCTCACCAGACTGTGATGTAGCCTCAGGGCACCTTCCCAGTTCTGTCTCTCCAGGACTCAACTCCCAAGAATTCAGTTGCCTTTTAATGTCATATATTTGCCGTGTCTTGGGGGCCATTTTTCTTCTTCTAGACAGTACTATCCTGGAGGTCAGGATCCAAGTCCGAGTTAATGGCACTGAGCCCTCCATACCCAGCAATGAGCCATGGAGCCCAGTGCACATGCTCAGGACCTGGGTGCACACATGCTCAGGACCTGGGTGCTGGGCAGAGGACAGGCCATTCTAATGACCCAACAAAGCCTTGCTGATGTCAGGGTCACTTAAAAGCTTGCTGCCTTTTCTTCTTCAAACCACCTCTCCCTGTGATCATATCCAAAACCTCTCTGGCCAGGAAAGGGTGGCGAGCCATGTAAGATTCACTGTCCAGAGGTAGGTTGTGAACATAAAGTGAAAGTCTTCCTGCTTTGTTTTAAAATGGAGGGGAAAAATTCTCAAAATATTGTCTCTCTCCAAGAACTTAGAAGAATAATCAAATTTTGTCCAAGGAAGAACTTTATTATCCTTCAGATGGTCAAATGTAAAAAAATAGAAAATGCATGAACAATATTAAAAATATTTGAAGGTTTTTTTGGGGCAGGGGTTTATTTCTATTTATTACTTTGGTAAGGCTTGGTGAGATTTTCCCTATAATCTGACGTTCAGAACGTTCCCCAGAGTCTATCTGGTCTCTAAAGTTGGCTCATGTCAGCCACCCTAGCTGTCTCTATGGAGAAAAAGGGTTTGTGGGTTTTTTTTTTTATTTTTCCTTCTTTCTGAGTAACCCCCTCAATTATATGAATGGGTTGTGTCCCCATGTTGCTTAGGAAATGTTCATTCTCATGGGCCACTTGCTCAGGTTTGCCTGAGATAGATTAAGAGAAAAGGATTCAAGGGCCATGTGTGCATGCTAACTCACTTGAGTTGTGTCCAACTCTTCGACGCTATGGACTGTAGCCCACCAGGATCCTCGGTCCATGGGATCCTCCAAGCAAGAGTGCTGGAATGGGCTGCCATTCCCTCCTCCAGGGGATCTTCCTGACCCAGGGGTCAAACCACATCTCTTATGTCTCCTGCATTGGCAGGCGGGTTCTTTACCATGAGGGCCACCTGGGAAGCCCCAAGGCCCACAGCCAACTGACAGATAATGGTCTGCTCTTTGAAATAGAAATCTGCAGATCAACCTTCTCTACATGATTGAGAAACAGTGATAGGGTCACCTGGCAGAAGCCCCATGAATTTGGGAATGAGACCCATCTGAGTTTCTTTCGGTTGGCTTCTGGCCTTGCAAACTCAATGAGGTCATTTACATGAAGAGTGTTGGGCTGTGTGGTGGACAGTGGGAACTCAGTATACTTCATTATCATCACCAGGCTTCGTTATCCTCTGGGCTGTCTGCAGGAAATCAACTGAGACATGGTCTTGGAAAGAGGATGTGGTCACAACATTCTGTAAGGAAAAGCATTCCAGATATAGATCACCCTGGGAACAACCAGGGGAATGCAAGAAATAGGTGGTAGGAAACCTTTGGGGTCTGTTCAACTGATAAATGACTCTGATGAAAGCTAGAGGCTTGTCCATGTTTTGAGTATCGATGGACCATATTTAGGTGATTTCCTTTAGACGGCCTGTGTAGAGAGTGAACAAATGACTTTGAGGTCCTGCAGCGTCCTGTCCTAAACCTGCATAAATATAAGTGCATGTACTAAGGGACCCGCCTCGGTTCAGAAATGGTAGCAAAGGAGCTGTGAAAAGTGGAGCGTCAGAGCCTGGGCAGCAGAGTTTAGGAGAAGTGGTCCAAAAAATACACTGAACATCACAGGGCTGTGCATTTGGAAGCTAAAGCTGAGCAAGACCTCAGAGATCAAATTGCCAACATCCGCTGGGTCATCGACAAAGCAAGAAAGTTCCAGAAAAATATCTATTTCTGCTTTATTGACTATGCCAAAGCCTTTGACTGTGTGGATCACAATAAACTGTGGAAAATTCTGAAAGACACAGGAATACCAGACCACCTGACCTGCCTCTTGAGAAACCTATATGCAGGTCAGGAAGCAACAGTTAGAACTGGACATGGAACAACAGACTGGTTCCAAATAGGAAAAAGAGTACATCGAGGCTGTATATTGTCACCCTGCTTATTTAACTTATATGCAGAGTACATCATGAGAAACGCTGGGCTAGAAGAAGCACAAGCTGGAATCAAGATTCCCGGGAGAAATCTCAATAACCTCAGATATGCAGATGACACCACCCTTATGGCAGAAAGTGAAGAGGAACTAAAAAGCCTCTTGAGGAAAGTGAAAGAAGAGAGTGAAAAAGTTGGCTTAAAGCTCAACATTCAGAAAACGAAGATCATGGCATCTGGTCCCATCACTTCATGGGAAATAGATGGGGAAACAGTGGAAACAATGTCAGATTTTATTTTTGGGGGCTCCAAAATCACTACAGATGGTGACTGCAGCCATGAAATTAAAAGACGCTTACTCCTTGGAAGGAAAGTTATGACCAACCTAGATGGCATATTGAAAGCAGAGACATTACTTTGCCCACAAAGGTCCATCTAGTCAAGGCTATGGTTTTTCCAGTGGTCATGTATGGATGTGAGAGTTGGACTGTGAAGAAAGCTGAGCACCGAAGAATTGATGCTTTTGAAGTGTGGTGTTGGAGAAGACTCTTGAGAGTCCCTTGGACCGCAGGGAGATCCAACCAGTCCATCCTAAAGGAGATAAGTCCTGGATGTTCATTGAAGTACTGCTGCTAAAGCTGAAACTCCAGTCCTTTGGCTACCTCATGCGAAGAGTTAACTCATTGGAAAAGACTCTGATGCTGGGAAGGATTGGGGGCAGGAGGAGAAGGGGATGACAGAAGATGAGATGGCTGGATGGCATCACTGACTTGATGGACATGAGTTTGAGTGAACTCCGGGAGTTGGTGATGGACAGGGAGGCCTGGCGTGCTGCAGTTCCTGGGGTTGCAAAGAGTTGGAGATGACTGAGTGACTGAACTGAACTGAATGGGTTGTGGCAAAGCCTGTTCTGATTTTCTCAGCCACAAGATCTATCTTGGCTGTTGGCACTGCTGGTCACACCATGGTTTCTCTCCAGGTCTAAAACCGTACATGAGAATACTCCTTAGAAAAAGGCAAATATTTCAACTCTATTGCTTTTGTAAAGTTTTTGCCCTCTCTTATAGAAAACATAAAAAAGCATGTCCATTGTAAAAATTAAAATGTAGATAAGCAAAAGGAGGAAAGTAAAAACCAACCATACCACCATTACCCTCAAATAAACATCACTGTTAATATTTTAGTTGGATCATCTCATCTATGCAATAGACTTTTTTTTTCTTTCCTTTTCTTAACAGAGGTTCATACAAAACATCATTTTAGAGGTTGCTTTTTCTCAGCAATTGACTGTCAAGTTCCCTTTCATGTCCTACATATTCCTCTATTAATCATTTTTAGCTGCCAAGGGTTCTGTTGTAAGGATTTACCTAAGCTAGTTTTTGAAAAATCTTCCTGTTAAATAGATTGTTTTCATTTTTGCCTGTTTATAACAGTGTGTTGATAAATGTCCTTGTAGAGAAATTTTTGTGGGCATTTCATGTGATTTTTTTTAAGTCAGTGTCCTAGAATTTCTTGGTCAAAGGAAAGGCACAATTCTAAGGCTTTTTAATATTGATTTCCAAATGATACTCTGTAGTAGTTGTATCAAGCTACACTATCAATAACTAAATGGTGGCTGCCTTGAACATCTGCAGGCATTGGGTATTAACATTGCAAAAACTTTCATGTGATTTTGATAAGTGAAAAATAATATTTATGATATATATATATATTAATTTCTCAGGTGGCGCTAGTGGTAAAGAACCTTCCTGCCAATGCAGGATACGTAAGAAATGTGGGTTTGATCCTGGGTCGGGAAGATCCCCTGGAGGAGAGCATGGCAACCCACCCACTCCAGTATTCTTGTCTGGAGAATCCCATGGACAGAGGCGCCTGGGGGGCTACAGTCCATGGGGCCACAAAGAGTTGGACATGACTGAAGTGACTTAGTATGCATATTAATTTGTATTTTTTTTTTACAGAGATGTTAAACTTTCTCATGTGTTTGTTACACATCTGTGTTTCTTCTTCTGTAAATTTCCCCTATGTTTTCTTTGGTCATTTTTTCTTCAGCCTTTTTTTCTTTTGAATCTTTATGTTAAATATATCCTTTTGTATTTACATTTTAATGTTTATCATTGCTTTTTAAACTTTGGATTTTGAAATAATTTTAGGTTATCAGGAGAGTTCCAAAGATAGTACAAAGAGTGCCTGTGTGTGCGGTATATGCAGCTTCTCCTTATAATCACAGGACTTGTTATCTAAGCCAGAGCTGCTCAGCCTTGGCACTGCCGCAGTCTTGGGCTGGAGGATGCTTGGTTGCAGAGGGCTATCTCGTGTACTGAAGGATATTCAGCAGCGTCCCTGGCCTCTGCCCATGAGATGCTAGTTTACAAACGCTCCCTAGTTTACAAACAAAAACGTCTCCAGACATTGCTAAATGTTCCCTGGGGAGCAAAATCACTCGCATTTTGAGAATCGCTGGTCTGAACTCAGCAATTCGTATTGCCACAGTGTTGTTAACTAAACTGCAGACTTTCTTCAGGTGTCACCAGTTTTTCCACTAATGTCCTTTTTCTGTTCCAGGACCCCATCCAGGACACCGCATTGCACTTACTCATCATGTCTGTTTATGGTAATTTTTGACATTCAGATGCTTTTATCTTCTTAATCTCTTCCCTTTTGTTTTCACCGACAGGCTTACAATGGCCCTTTCTAGGCCATTTCTCTCTAGCTCCTTTATTTAAATCTGTAATCCCTCTGAATGTATTTCCTCAGATGGGGTAAGGTTGGGATCTGTTTTTCATAAATGGTTTGCCAGTTGTCTGTGGCTATTGATGGAATAAGCCATTATTTCTTTCCTGGTTGGAAATGCCAATCATTTATAGAATTTGGGTTTTATACAAGGACTTTCCTGACTTACACAGTTGTTTTCTTCTAGAAATTTTCATGCCACTTGAATATTATATGACTTGCAAAAGCCATTCTACTACCATCTATGGATCTGAACGATGGAGAGTCTTTCACATGCTCCTGAATTAAAATGTTAGCATTTCATGTATTGCTTTACTGCAGAATTCAGAAAGTGAGACACTCTGGCTACTACTATACTTTTTTTCAAATTTTAATTTTATATTTTAAAAATGCCCTCTCAATCTAATCCTACATTCTGCTTTTTAATTTTTGATTAGCTGTATTGAGATATAATAGCTACATTGAGGTATAATTTACATAAAGTATACACATTTAACATACATGTCCATGTAACCAATACCACATTGATATGCAGAATATTTCTCTAACCTCAGAGAAACATTTGACTCGTTTTAAGTCAACTTACTTCCTACCCCGGCTTCAAGAAATCATAGATTATTTTTTTCTGTTGTTATCCTAAAGTTTATATAAATTAAGGCAACTTGGATTTTCTTTGTATAAGATTTCTTTCACTCAGACTAATGCCTTTGAAATTCTTCCATGTCACTGTAAATGTCTCTAATTTCTCTCTTCAGTATTTTGTAGTTTTTATTATAAAGCTCTTTCACATGTTTTGTTGAATGTACCCTTATTTATTTCATATTCTGAATGCTGCTATAAATGTATCACACTGATTTTTCACAAATTTAATTTCCGACTTTTTTTAGTTACACATAATTGATATGTGCATAGTGACCTCACATGCTGCATCCTTGCTAAAAGCACTTAATAATTGTAATACTGTGTTTTTTTTTTTTTTGTAGATTCCTTAGGATTTTCTATGTGCATAATAATGTTATGTATAAACAGTTTTACTTACTCTTTTTCCATCTTGATTCCTTTAATTCCTTTTTTTTCTTGGCTGATTGCACTAAGACACAGTCAAATGTTGAATAAAAATAGAAGTGATGAAAGTGAGCATCTTTGACTATTTCCTGGTTAGCTGTAAGGACTGAATAGAGAAGATTTCATCTACCAGGTTGAAGTTTCCTTTTATTCCTAATTTATTCTCTTTCTTTCTTCACTCTGATGAAATATATATAATACATATATAAATACATATAAATATATAAAATATATATAATACAACATTTACCATTTTAATACTTTTGCTGTGTTCAGTTCCGTGGTGTCAAGTATATTACTTTGTTTTGCAACCGTCACCCCCATTCATCCACAGACATATTTTCATCTTGCAAACAGGAAGCTCCACATCCATTAAACATCAGTTATACCCCCTACTCCCAGTCCTCAGGGACCACGTTCTGCTGTGCTTCCATGAATTTCCCTTTTTTATGACCTTGTATCAGTGCAATTGTTAACAGTGTTTACCCTTTTGTGAGGCTTATCTCACTTAGCACCATGTCCTCAGGGCTCATCCATGTTGTCTCATGAGTCAGAATTTCAAACCTTATTAAGGTTGGATCATATTCCACTGTATGGATAATGCTGTATTTTGTTTATCCCATTCATCTCTTGATGGGTACGTGGGTTGCTTCCACCTTTTGACTGATGTGAACAATGCTGCTACGAACAAAGGTGTACAAAAGTCTGAGTTTCTGCTTTTGATTCTTTTGGGTATCTACGCAGAAGCAGAATTGCTGTTTAATTTTCTGAGGAACCGCCATACTGTTTTCCATAACGTTGCACCATTTTATGTTCTCACAAGACTGACAACTTCTCCATATCCTTGCCAACACATTTTGTTTTGTTTTTATGTAATAGTCATCCTAATAGGTGAAAAGTGGTATCTCATTGTGGTTTGATTTGCATTTCCCCAGTGATCTAGCAATGTTGAACATCTTTTTATATGCCTATTGGCCATTCATATATCTTTTTTGAAGAAGTGTCTTTTCAAATCTTTTGCCAGTTTTAACATTGGTGGTGTAGTGGTGAAGCATAGCTATCTTCCAAATCCTTTGCCAATTTTATATTCCGGATCTTCTGTTGTTTATTTCTATTTCTAAAGTGATAAAAGCTTTTTATCATGCATGGATGTTGAAACTGACATAATTTTAACGTACTTATTAGGATAATAATATAGTTTTTCTCCTTTGTTTTGTAAGTATGGGGAATTATATGGATTTTCATATGCAAATTACCTGTATATTTCTAGGTTAAACTCTATTTGGTCATGATGCACTATAATTTAAAAATAAATATATTGCTGAATTCTATTTGCTAATCTTTTAGGAATTTTTTTTTTCATTTATGCTCTTAAGGAATGTTGGCATGCCATTTTCTTTTTTGAAATGATTTTGGTTTTGATATCAGGAAACTACTAGCTTTATATAATAAACTGGTAACTGGGAAGTGTTCTCTATTTCTGAAAGAAATTTTGGAAGATGAACATTATTTCTTGAGTGGTTTGTAGAAATCAACAGTGAAGTCATTTTGGCTTGAAGTTTTCCTTGTGGGAACACTTTAATTATGAATTCAGTTTCTTTAATTGCTATATGACTAGTCAGGGTTTCTGTGGCTTCTTGAGTCTGGTAATTTGTGTCTTTCAAGGAATTTACCATTTCATCAAGTTGTTGAAATTATTGCATTAAGTTGTTCATAATATTTTCTTGTTATCCTGGGAGGTGTAGTGATGTTCCCACGTTTATTCCTGACACTGGTAAGCTGTGTCTTTTTTCTTGATCATTCTGCGTGGTTAGTCACTCAGCTGTGTCCAACACTTGGTGACCCAATGAACTGTAGCCCACAAGGTTCCCCTGTCCATGGGGCTTCTCAGGCAAGAAAGAATACTGGAGTGGGCTGCTATTTCCTTCTCCAAGGGGTCTTCCTGACCCAGGGATCGAACCCACCTTTCCTGTGTTTCCTGCATTACAGGCAGATTCTTTACCCACTCGGCCATCAGGGAAGACTTGTTCAGTCTAGCTAGAGGTTTACCCATTTTATTGAATTTTTTCAAAGATTTAGGTTTTAACCCATTTATTTTTCTCCTATTTTTTACACCGATTCTGCTTTTAGCTTTATTATCCCCATGTTTCTATTCGCTCTCTCCTGAATTTCTTCTTTTTAATTTTTTAGCCTAGGGGGGAAGCTTAGATTAAGTGTTCATATCAAATGTTTTTATATAATCAGTTCAAGATAAAAATTTCCTTCCAGTTTTGATATGTAATTTTTTTCATTCCATTCTGAATATTTTCTGCATACACTCCAGTATTGTGTGTGCGTGTTCAGTCCCTCCAGTCACGTCCAATTCTTTGCAACCATATGGGCTGTCACCCCCCAGGCTCCTCTGTCCGTGGGGTTCTCCAGGAAAGAATACTGGAGTTGGTTGCTGTGCCCTCCTTCAGGGGAGCTTCCTGACCTCGGTATGGAACCCATGTCTCCTGCATTACAGGAGTATTCTTTACCGCTGAGCCACTGGGAAAGCCCGTACTCCAGTATCACTTTGTTTTAATTGTAGCTTCATGATAAGCTTAATATCTGACAGAGAAAGATTAGATTATGACCATTAGTGTTTTGTTTTTTTTTAGCAAAATTTTATTAGCTACCTTATGTATTTATTTTAACTAGAAAATCTAGACCATTTATACTCATTTTGATTATTGATACATATGGGTTATTTATTTACATCATATTTTTTAGGTTTTCTATCTTTTTAACAGCTTTGTATTGAATTCGTTTTCTTCTCATTCTATTCTTTTTTCTCTGCTATTTGGAAATTACACTATTTATTTTTATCATTTCAGTTACCAGCTAGAAATTGTAACATGTGAACCTAACAAAGCCAAAAGGTGATGAGTATTTTTAATCATGTCCCAAACTGTTTACTCACTTAGAGCACTTTAGCTATCTATGATCACTCAGACAGATACATCCCTTCTATTACATGTTTTGGTTCTATCTTGTTTTGTTTTGTGGTTCCTCCAAGTTGAATGTTACTTTTATAAGATCAGTGTTTAGCTTTACCTTATGTTTTCCATTTTTGTGCTCGCCATTTCTTTATGCACGTGAATCTTTGTTGTTGATAGCAATTTTCATCTTTCTAAAGTACATGTATTGTGTGATACATCTTTATGGTGATACATCCAGTGAAGGGACTTTTGATGGTCAACTCTCCCAGGTGTGTTTGCTGCTGCTGCTAAGTCACTTCAGTCGTGTCTGACTCTGTGCGACCTCATAGACGGCAGCCCACCAGGCCCCGCCGTCCTTGGGATTCTCCAGGCAAGAACACTGGAGTGGGTTGCCATTTCCTCCTCCAATGCATGAAAGTGAAAAGTGAAAGTGAAGTCGCTCAGTCGTGTCTGACTCTTAGCGACCCCATGGACTGCAGGTGTGTTTGGGAGTTGGGAAAAGCGGAAATTCTAAAAACATCTTCTTTTTACTGTGTTCTTGAAAGAAGACTTTTCATGGTATACAATTCTAATATTTACAATCATTTCCTCTCAGCCCTTTGAAAAGATCACCTGAGTGCCTTAGGCTTGGACTGGAACTTGGAGAAAGTAGCTGTAAGTCTAGTTGACTGCACACCTTTCCTTTGAGCTGTTTTTAAGGTCTTCTCTCTTTGTCTGATGTTACACTTCATTGCGATGTATCTAGATGTGGGTTTCTCTTTGGTTATTGTACTCCGTAAATCTGATGGTTCTTTCTCATAGTTTTGGAGATTTCCCAGTCATGTCGGGATTTCCTCTCCTTCATTTCTTCCATTTTCTCCTTTCAGTTCTGATCAGATTATTTCCCTCTGTCTTATTCCATCCGCCTTCCCCATAGCCTGTCTTCCACACTGTCTGTCTGTTGGGCTCCTGATCACACTCTCAGTACACTTTCAGGTTTGTGTGCTGCTTCGCTCATTGAGCTTTCAGCTCTGCCTTTGTTCATCAGAGTTTTGAATCTCGATTGCTGTATTTTTGACTTCTTGTTTCTTCAAAATCACTCTAAGTTTTGTAGCCTCTTGTTGTTCATAATTTTGATTAGCTCTTTTATTGCTTGCAACATGCCATGATTTCCTGTCCTGTGTCTGGTATTTCTAGTGTCCACAGTGTCTGTAGATCCAATTCTATAGTCCAGCTCACCTGCTGACCCACGTTTATGGTGACTGTTCTAGGATGTGTTGTGATTTCTGATTCATATGCTAGTGCATTGTCTCTGTGGACCTGAGCTCATGCTCAATGGGACTTTATCTGTGGAAATTCTGAGTCCTGGGTGGAGGAGAGTTCCTCCAGAGACTTCCATGCCCGCTAAAGTGCACTCGCATGATGCTGCCTTTTCAGCCTGTAGCTGCTCACACGAGGCACATTGCATACCTCTGGCCCCGAGGCTGTGGCTGTGAATGGAGCGTCTGTGCGGTGTCTAGCCCCACATTCTCGCTCCCTTCGCTCTATTTGTCCTCAGATCCAGAGCTCCAGATGACCGGCAACCAGCAGTTGCCTTTAGGGCAGCTGGATTTGTTCCCCACCTGAGCTCTGAAGCCTTTCTTTACTATTCTACCAGCTGAGCTATATGGGTAAATATGTATTTGTTTGTGTCCAGGATTTTTAGTTGTTTTTGGCTATGTATTTATAATGTACCGTATTACAGGAAATAAAAGATCTCATTCATTTATTTTTTTCTAGAAGAATTTTGTTAAGTTGGTCATCCATAAAAAATAATTTTAGGATTTTGGGCCAGGAGCTGCAATAATTAAATCTATAAATTAATGGTCATTATTGAAATACTAATTTCCTATATTGAATGTCTCTCCATTTATACAAGTAGACTTAAATGGTGTCTATTCTTGAAGTTTTACTGTTGTTGACTTTTTAAGCTTTTTCTAACATTACAGGTTTTATTTAGGTATGAATCAGAATGACCTGTTTTCTATGCTATTAAAACTTCTCTGTGAGCATATGAGAAAACTATCTAACATTCAGATCATGTGGTGACATAAATTTTTAAACAATTAACATTGGGCATTTAGTTTCCTAATTTTCACCATGATACTTAATGATACTTATGTACAAATAATACTTAATGTATGTCTGTGTGTGTACAGTTTTGACCACACTGCTTGTATTCTTAAGCTATATTCCTGGAAGGAAAATCACTGGGTAAATGATTTGAAAATAAGAATTGAGTGTCTATGCAGTGTCTAGTCCCACATTCTCAGGGGCCAGGTTTTGTCTCCTTCACTCTATTGTTCTCAGATCCAGAGCTCTAGATGACCTAGAGCTCACATTTCTAGAAGCAGAATCATTGGGTAAATGACTTGAAATTCTTTAAGACCTTTGATTCTATATTGCCAACTATTTACAAAAACGTTGCAGCAGTGTGTGCTGCCAATGGCTTTGCAGGAGAGTTTCTGTCTGCTTATTTTCTCTCTAGAATTGAATGCATAGATCTTTACCCTTTGCCTGTTTGATAGGTGAAAGTATCTTCTTCTTGACTAATTTCAAATTGCAAGACAGAAGTACAGTAGACTCTTAACAACATGGGTCTGAACTGAGCAGATCCACCTGTATGCAGATTTTTCCAGTACTAAATACTACAGTACGACACAGTCTGCTGTTGGTTGATTCTGCGTATGTGGAGCAGCTATACGGAGGGCTGACTGTAAAGTTACAAGATTTTGATGTCAGTGCCCCTGCTGCTGCTGCTAAGTCGCTTCAGTTGTGTCCGACTCTGTGCGACCCCATAGATGGCAGCCCATCAGGCTCCCCTGTCCCTGGGATTCTCCAGGCAAGAATACTGGAGTGGGTTGCCATTTCCTTCTCCATGGACTGCAGCCTACCAGGCTCCTCCACCCATGGGATTTTCCAGGCAAGAGTACTGGAATGGGTTGCCATTGCCTTCTCCGGTCAGTGCCCCTAATGCCCCATATTGCTCAAGGTCAACTGTATCTGCTTGTTTATTGGCTGTGTGTATTTCCTGCCTTGTAGATTGTCTTCTGTTCCGTCTTCCCTTCTGCTCTTTGAGTGGTAGGTTTTCTCCAGGAGTCTTTAATGCACTGTTTAATGTCACTAGGGGCCTTGATGATTGGCCATCCCTATATGGGCCTCTGCATCCTGAGCCCGAAGTCATTTTGAACTTCACTTGACATGCCCTCTACTGCATTCTGACTTTTCTTTGTCTTTTGAGAATTGCAGTTGTTATGACCACACAAAACAATGATGGATCTAGAGGGAACTGGCAGGCTCATGGAGAAACCTTAAATGTAACTTTAACACATTTTGTTAAAGTTTTGTTGCAGATACACTTGCTGTGCTCTGCACTATTGGTGATACAGGGAAGAGAAAAACAACTTTCTCTGTCCCAAGTTATACTGGCTAATGAGATGGGGGAAATGCAAAATGAGTCAAAGTCAGGCCAGTGGTATAACCCACAATCTGTGCTGAGCCTGCAGAGTGACAGGGGTTGGTCTCCAGTGAGTGAACCAGTGAAGTTCCAGGGAAAAGGTGGCATTGGTCAGATGGAGCCCAGGAGAGGTACAGACGGGCAGGATATCTTAGAGAATGACAAACAGAATGTGTATCTGGATCCCTGGAGGTTGAAGGGTTGCAAACAGGCTACAGGGTTGGAGAAGCAGTTCAGAACCCAGTGTGGATAGTGTGTGTGTGCATGCCTGAGTGCTACATGCTAAGTCACTTCAGTCGTGTCCGACTCTTTGCAACCCCATGGACTGTAGCCCACCAGGCTCCTCTGTCCATGAAATTCTCCAGGCAAGAATACTGGAGTGGGTTGTCATTTCCTTCTCCAGGGGATCTTCCTGACCCAGGGATCAAACCCAGGTCTCCTGCACTGGAGGCGGATTCTTTACTGTCTGAGCCACCAGGGAAGCCTGTGGAAGGAGATCCATAGCAAAGCTTTCAGGTTTCCTTCTGGGGCACCATGGAGCTCTCGAGGGCTACAAGGAATGAGGTGATTGGTATGAAAGCCATGTTCATGGAGCTAATGTGAAAACCTCATTCTGAAGACATAGTCTTATTTTCTTAGGGTTTCCTTACAGAAAGACACCCATTGATCTCAAACCACAAGCTGAAAGTAGGCATGTACTTTGAACCAATTTTGACTTAAATATTGCTGATCACGGCAGGCTCAGGTCCATGCTTGCCAGTGAGTTTTCTGCTCTTCTCCCGAGCATCAGTCCAGTTAGCACACGGGCACTGAGTCTAGGATTAGTAGAGAAAGGATTGGAAAAGAATTTTTAACGTGATGTAATTGGATGTGAATTGTTAATTACATTATAAAACTTAAAGCACAAAAACTTGTCTCTGCAGCTGAGTTGGATTAGTTTCTCAACCAAAAGAAATTAGGCTGCAAGTCAAAAGACTAGCAAAGACCAGCATGCTAAGTGCGCTAGGGCATACTTCACTGGGGCTTCACCTGCCAAGCATGAAATGCTCTTGCTTTAATTCCGTGTGACTCCCAGCTGTCCTGGCCTCATGCAAAACCTACTGGCCACATGCCTATCAGCATGGTGAACAGTCTTGCTTTTTAAAAGATTTATTTAATAGCAGCTTCATTGGAGTATAAGCCATTTAACTGTCTTGCATTGTGTTACTTCAGTCAGCAATATCTTCCAGACATTAAAATGCATCAAATTTCTGAATGTTTCCTGTTGTTATGTACTGTTCAGAAGGAGTGCCTAATATCACACGTGTAGGAAACTTAAAATTAAGGGTCTCCCAAACCAAACTCAGTCCTTAACTCCTTTTCCAGCAGAGAAACTTCCCTTTAAAATTTGGTTTAATTTTTCTTGCAAGGAAATGCACACCCCGCCCCCTTCTAATCTCAGACAAAGTCTGACCATCTTGCTCTCCCCGGTGACACATCAGGGTTTGCTGTCTGGTCTGTGTGGCCTGGAAAGCTGATCTGCTCCTTCCTTTCTGAAAATTGCCCTCACATGGCTAGTCTGGTGGTCATGTCAGAAATGGAAAATGTGTAATTTCAAATCCAGGGGAAAGCCATAGCGACGACCCCTAGCTATTTAGGAAGTAAATGATTTCAGTCAAAGAGTAATTGAGCTCTTTGCTTCTCTGTCTCCTGTTTTCTGTCCACCTGGCTTTTGTCTAATTTTCTATCCATCTGTGCTTCTGCTAAGACAGCCTGCAGAGAAAGAGTGTGAAGATGGAATTGATCAAGTTTGCCACTTTTAGTTTGCAAACGTTTTGGAGAAGAAAAGGGCATGAACTGATGTCCGTAGTGAAATGGTTCTAGTGGGAGCTGTACATCTGACTGCTTGCTAATGTCCAGTCTCTGCTGGCCTGGGATGCCCACAACCCAGCATTCCCGCTTCCCTCCTTGTCACTTTAGGCTAAACTGATACTTGTCTGATGATATGATGGCCCAGTTAAGACAAGCGAGTTTTCTAGCACCTTCCTGGGAAGGGTGAATGATTTAGAAAACAAAGGGCCAGAAGAGTAAGAAATGGCCTGCTTTTCAGGACTTAGACTTGGTCTCATTGTTCCTTTCCTTAAGGCCATTGAAATTGAGAGAACTCGGGCTCCTCTAAAATAACCTTTTCATTATTGTAAGAGTGAGGATGGATGCACCCTCAAGTTTAAGGCATTTAACCTTCTGTCCCAAAGTCCCCAACTTGCCTCTCTCTTTGCTTAGGTTGTACCTGACCATAGGAGGTACCTAAGAAATACTTGTGAATTATTAAGTTAATGTTCACCTCTAACAAACTGTCAAAATTTCCCTGATGATATTTTTGGGTAGAGATTCTGTATCTCTTCATTATTATTATCTGGTAGGCAAGTAAGACTTCAGAATGTTACCAGGCTCCTCACAGGCTAAAAGCCCTGAAGACAGGCACCATCAGTTAAATGATGCGTCACTTGACAAATGTTTCTTGAGTGGGCGGAGTGTCATCCGGGTACTGCAGCAGGCAAAGCAAGGCCCCTGCTCTCGTGGAGCTTGCTGTTGAGTGGCTGACAGAGATGGACAACAAAGAGTAGCATTCACATGAGAAATTTCAGGTGGGGATAGAGCCGTACCACAGCATTAGAATCAGGTGATGTGATTGAGTTGGCCACTTGCCTGCTTCTTAGAGGAGTCTGGAAGGTATCTCTGAGTGAGGGTATTGATGAGGAGTCCACCTTGGGAAGGCAGAAAGGAGGAGCATTTCTAGACAAAAGGAGCGACTGGTGAGAAGCCCTTGATGTGATAAAGGATAGAATAGGTACATTCAAGGGACAAGGCTAAAACCAGTAGGGCTGGGACGGGAGTGGGGGGGGGGGCAAAGAGAGAGGCCAGGGGAGGGGTCGTGTGAGCTCAAGGAGATGGGCAGATCACATGGGGAGGAGTCTGAGATGTATTTTAGCTGCGGTGGAAAGCCATTGGCGAGATTTAAGCAGAGGATTGCCATGATTTGACTTACAATTTCTCAAGATCTCAGGTGGGAGCAGGAAAGTCAGCAGAGCAGGAGAGCTACCCAGGGGAGTGCTATGAGTGGAGATGGGGGAGCAGGCATGGTCCAGGTAGCTTTTAGGTGGGCGGACTTAAGCAGGCTTGCTGATGGATTCCGTGTGAAGCAGAAGGAACGAGGGAATCAAGGGAATGCCTAGATTTGGGCATTAATAAGATCCAGTATGGGGCTTCCTTGGTGGCTCAGTGGTAAAGAATCTGCCTGCCAATGCAGGAGACACGGGTTTGATCCCTGGGTCTGGAAGATCCCCTGGAGTAGGAAATGGCAATCTACTCCAGTATTCTTGCCTGGAGAATTCCATGGACAGAGGAGGAGCCTGGCAGGCTCCTGTCTGTGGAGTCGCAGAGTCAGACACGACTGAGTGACTAAGCATGTGAGCAAAGGCACTGGGGACTTTGCTCCAGTCCTAATTTAATCATGTCCAAGTGCATGAGATGGTGCGTAGACCACCATGCGTTTGCAAGCCCACAGGAGAAAGCTTCGTTGCAGGCAGACTGGATGTGTCTGCAGCTGCAAGCGCTGGGCCAGGTTGTGCACCGAGCTGTAGCTGTGCTTAAAGCTCCCATGGATTCAAGCAACAGAAAAGCGAAACAGGAAGATGCTTCTCAGTGTAAACTAGAAATGTTCAGGTCAATAGAAGACTGACTAAATGTAGCCAGTTTTTAAAACATGCTACACTTACGTGAGACAAAGCAGACCAGAAGTTCATTTTCCGTGTTGCTCTTTTGTCAAGTTTTGAGTTTGGCCCATGGTGCGGTTGGTAGTTTGAATGCTATTAACATTTTTTATCACTGCCTTTTCTTTAACCGTGTCACTTAAAAAAGATATTGGTGTTTTTAACTTTGATTTTTTTTTTTTATATCCAGGAGGTACTTTTAAAATCCTTACCATACATAGTTGCAAGTGAATCATGAAAGTCATTAGGAATATAAAATTCCTTTTTTAGTAATTTTCTTTATAGTAATCTTTTTCTGGACTATAGCTCCTATTTTGAACCATAACATACAACCATTCCTTGGTCTAGTAACTCAAAAAAAAATTAATAAATAAAAACCTTTTGAGTATCCTGGTCATCAAAGAAAAGATGGGATATATTTTTCAAGGGATAAAAAACAAAAGCATTACTTACACCGTGCTTGTGTAACTGAGCCTGGTTTCAGATTACCCCACACCTACACCTATGTGATGACAAATAACTTTATCTACTATTATAATCGACAAGGATCGGGCTGTGACTTTCTCTGGTTCCTTTTGTTTGTGTTTTCACAATCCCAAATAGAAACAATACATATGTTTTCCGTCACCACATTTTATTTTTAGAAAATCTGGAAAATGAAATGCCTGCATTTCAGCCACATGACTCCCATTAGCATTAATGGGAGAAAGGCCTCTTGGTGAAGGAAAGGAACCATCCCTGAGTGCGTGAATAACACAGGCCATTGGTTAAGGAGAGGACCATCTGCAACGCCTGCATCAGCCATGTCCCTCGCGGTGGGTCTACCCATGTCAGACCCCGCTCAGGATGTGTTGGGATGAACCATCAGGGTCTTCTGGGAGCTCAGCACCCAAAGGGGTCTCCTCTGGACCACCTGATGCCCTCCAGCTCCCAGCAGGGTGGGATCTGCCCTGCTTGTTGGGAAACCCACGCATTGCTGATTGGACCCCTTCTCACTACATTGTCTCCCCCAGGTGTGGAGCATCCTGTGTGACCCTAGAACTTGAGACTGGACTTTGCTAAGAAACTCTGTTTCTGTGTT
Source organism: Bubalus kerabau (assembly GCF_029407905.1). Classification (NCBI taxonomy): domain Eukaryota; kingdom Metazoa; phylum Chordata; class Mammalia; order Artiodactyla; family Bovidae; genus Bubalus; species Bubalus kerabau. The sequence goes on along the minus strand of NC_073645.1, from coordinate 48,227,597 downwards.
GGTGGCTCCCAGAGGCCTGGAGCTGGGTGGAGGTTGGGCCTGAATCTCACTGTGTCCTCCTCTCCCCTCCCCCACCCACTGCAGCTATCCACATCCCTTTAAATCTGACTGAAGTGATCAGGGCATCTTTGGAGGTAAGAAGGGTTAAAGGGTAGATGCAGACGAGGCAGGGGCTGTGTTCCTCCTTCAGGCTCAGTTTTGCATCTGACGTTCCCCCTAGCAGAGGGCTTCTGATCTAGCTCCCTGCAGTAGCTCCACGTCCCTTTTTCTCCCCAGCACAAAAGCTCCTGTTTTTCCTCTGCAACACAAGGAAGGGGCACAGTCAAGGGACAGACCACAGCCACTGGGGCTGGGGGCTGGAGCGCCGCGCCCAGAGCTGCTGTGGGGCCAGAAGGATGGCTGGGCTTGTCCCACTCAAAGGACAGTTCTCATCCCACTGAGAGAAGCCCCCCAAACCTAACCCACGTTGGCCTCCCCTGACCTTCAGCCAGTAACTTAGCGAGATGGACAGGAAATAGGCTTAAGGCATACGGGCGGTCACGAGTCAAAGACTGAACAAACTGTCTTCCTGCCTCTCTATGTCTCCTTATGAGTGTATTTTTTCCTAAGTTTGAAAGGACAAAGTCTTTTTATATCCCTTAAGGATTATATTTTTAGGGCTGTGCTTTAGATAGGAACTTCCTGGGTGGCACTAGTGGTAAAGAACCTGCCTACCAGTGCAGGAGTCTCAGGAGACGTGGGTTCAGTCTCTGGGTCAGGAAGATCCCGTGGAATAGGAAATGGTTATGACCAGCCTAGACAGCATATTAAAAAGCAGAGGCATTACTTTGCCAACAAAGGTCCATCTAGTCAAGGCTATGGTTTTTCCAGTAGTCATGTATGGATATGAGAGTTGGACTATAAAGAAAGCTGAGCACCAAAGAATTGATGCTTTTGAACTGCGGTGTTGGAGAAGACTCTTGAGAGTCCCTTGGACTGCAAGGATATCCAACCAGTCCATCCTAAAGGGAATCAGTCCTGAATACTCTTTGGAAGGGCTGATGCTGAAGCTGCAACTCTAATACTTTGGCCACCTGATGCAAATAACTGACTCATTGGAAAAGACCCTGATGCTGGGCAAGATTGAAGGCAAGAGGAGAAGGGGATGACAGAGGATGAGGTGGTTGGATGGCATCACCGATTCAATGGACATGAGTTTGAGTAAACTCCAGGAGTTGGTGAAGGACAGGGAGGCCTGGCATGCTGCAGTCCATGGGTTAACAAAGAGTTGGACACAACTGAGTGACTGAACTGAACCCACTCTAATAGTCTTGCCTGGAAAATTCCATGGGCAGAGGAGACTGGTTGTCTATAGTCTACACAGTCGCAGAGAGTCGGACATGGCTGAGCACCTGGCTGAGCTTCTTAGATATGGGCCACTTGAGGGCTGCGTAAACTGCAACGATGGCTCGCCTTTGCCCAGTGCATTATTCTTTCTGAGTTTTCATCATGTCCTGCGTCCTTCTCACAGAGCAGGATGGTTATCATCCCGTTGTATAGATGAGTAACTTGAGGCCAAGCAGGCAGGCGGAGCTGCACCATCATTGGTTAAATGAAGGCAGGGCCAGGAGGAAGCAGACCCCAGGTTTCCAGGGGTGTGTGCTAATTCTCTTCACCACTGTGTTCCAAGTGTCTTCCATCTTTCTGAGGTGACATTGGGATGTAAAACAGGCATCCTGGGTGGATTAGTGCCCCTGCCCTTTCTCAGGGGTCATGCAGATACCAGGTCAGTGGACCTGACCTTGGGATTCCAAGTAGCTGATGACCAATCTCTGCTCACCAGCAAATTGATGGAAACTGTAGACAATGTTGAGATGCACAGGATATTACAAATGTGTTCATGCCATTTTGGTGAATCAACATAGACAGTCATAGTACAAAGTTCTGAAGGGTGACTATCTGAAAACTGTTCCTCTGAAAACTTTTTTGACCTATCATAAACTACTATTTTTTACAATGTTTACATTTGCACTAATTTTAGACTTACAGACATAGTGCCAAAATAGGACAGTTTTCTTGTGCCCCTCACCACGCTTCCCCTAAAGCTAACACGTACCATGCTAACAACAACCATTTTAAAAACACTTTTTTAAATCAGCAAGCACCAATGCAGCCTAAAGACGAACCGCCTGCAAAGTCACTTTTGGAAGAGTGCTGTATTTACACTGCAGCTTGACCCCCAAGAGTCCTTTGAAAGGCATCAGGAAAAGCAGAATGGCTCAGAGGACTCGAGCCCACCAGGCTCCTCTGTCCATGGGATTCTCCAGGCAAGAATACTGGCGTGGGTTGCCATTCCCTTCTTCAGGGATCTTCCCAACCCAGGGATCGAACCCGGGCCTTCTGCTTTGCAGGTGGATTCTTTACCACTGAGCCACCAGGGGAGCCCCAGGGGAGAGCAGGAACTGCATAGAACCAGAGGGTGTGCAACATGGCAACCTACCTTCCTAAGAGAAGTTTCTGGAAAACTTAGTTGGGGTGTTTAGGGATATAAAAGCCCAATAAAAACCAGTCCACTGTTTATTTTTCTTCCTACTTTGAAATCAAGAATAAAACAGACATTATGACCCCCAAGAAAAGGCGGGAGGGGTTGATATGGAAGAAAAGCACACGTCCTACCATCATGCTGGGTAATTCACTGCCAGAGGCGCCAGTTTATATAACACGACACTCAGCTGTATTAACTGAATGCTCAAAAATGTCACAGGAAAATGATTTCCTCTCCAGCCAACGTGAGACAGGTAGAAAGAGTGAAAATACGTGGGGCCTCTCTCTTCTCCCCAGAGATATCTTCTCCCCAGACATATATTAGTTCAGAAGGACTTGTCGTTTTTTTGTGATTCTGCACTCTCCACTTTACTCCAAAATGATGATTTTTCAACAAGACAATGATAAGTTTATTTGTACACAGCAACCCCTCCTCTCTTTAGGATATAAGGGAAATGCTTCTACTAGACGCAGATACTCACTGTAGCATTTAAGAAACAGTTAAGCATCTTACCATTTTTTCCAAACCTAAGTGGTCTCTCAAGGCAAGCCCATAAACAAAGTACATTTTGTTCCTTTATGACAAGAAGTAAATGTGAGGACGTTCTCATGAAATGAAAGGGATTGGAAAGTGAGTGCTTTCAATTGCGACACCACCTGTTTATCTCATTGGGAGATGATGGTCATTTGGGGAGGGGGTGTAGGGGATGAAAGGACCCGAAGTATATGAGCCTTGTGGTCTTAGGAGATGGAGGCCAGCATCAGAGCCTCAGCCTCTGTGTACTGACTGTGGCCTGGCCAGCCCTGGTTCAGCTTCTTTAGACTGCTTGATTTATTCTTCATTGCTGTTTTCACGTGGCCTGTGCTTCTCTGCAGAGGCCTTGGGGACTCTCTCCAATCATGATTTTCAAAAATAGTTCTTCAAAGGGTGCAGTGTTCTTAGAAAAAGATGCACTCAGGGCCACATGTTTCCAGCTGAGTTTGGGTTGACATGATTGAGGTTTGTAAAAAGCATCTGAGAAAACCAGAAAAATGCCATCAGCCAGACAAGAAAATGCTTCCAGCGGGTTCCCATAGCTCTGAGAAGGAGAACCCAGAGCCTTTTCCATGGGAATCCCGCAGCCTTGGAATTCACTTCCTGTTCTGACATGGAACCCTCAGAAGTATTTATATCTTCTCCAAATGGGGTTTCCAGATCCTGGGATGGAATAGAGGATCTGGCTGGGGTTGGTAGGAGGAACCTGCCTGACCTGGGAAGGCAGGAAGTGGAGGCATTGTGTGTCGGACAAGCCTGTCTCCTTCCTGGCCCCAACCCCACAAAGCACCGAAATAGGGGATTCCTTACAGCCAGAGTCCTGAAACCACACATGGAAACTGTGTACAGGAAGACACATTGGAAAAGGGAATTCTGAGATCAGAGCCCTCAACGGTATTATAAAATCCCTAATTTTATAGCTCACTCTTTAGGCCCGGACTTTGATCATTTTAAGCACTTCAAATTGGCTCTTTAATTTTGCTCATTTCCTTTACCACTCAGCAAGGAATCAACCAGTTTCTGGCCTATGTCCAATGACTGCTGCTTTAAGGTTAAAGATTTGCTACTTCTAACACCTGATGATTTCCATCTTCATCTTAATTGTATTAAATGAGTCCCATGCAGATACATATGCCCATTTTCTACTCATTTTTATAAGGCAGGGGAACCACAGAATATATTCAAGTAGTTGCCAGAGAACAAGCCATCCAGATGAGAATGACAGCCGTTCTGTGCCCACATCCAGCCTCCAAGCGTGGAAGCCCTCGTGGGGGAGGGTGTTTCTAAATGTGGGTACATCAAGAGGTACCTGTGGGTGGACCGCTCAGGGACTTATAACCAACTGGTCAGAGGGACGATGGCCTTCAGCTGAGCTTCCTCTTTGCTGGATGAGCCCCTGCTGGCTGCTTGGGCTGGAGGCCTCCTTAAACTGTCTGGTATCGTCACAGACATTAGCACATTTTGTGTTTTGCCGCCCTTGGCTTTCTGAATGGCTTTTTCTATGTCACTTTGACATGTTCATTGACTAGAAGACCCCGCTGGGCTCTCTCAGTCAGCTCCCACCCATCAGGCTCATTCACTGTTGGGTCACTGGACTTCTCAGAACAGGCAGCAACCCCTCAGGTCAATGTCGAGTCAGAGTTAGCTGCTGGGCAGATCCTCGCCTGGTCTGTCCAAGTGACATCTGTTGGTTCGGTGTTGGGGCCATGACTCCCCAGGGGCCTGAGCCTGAGTCCTTAGATGTGTGCTTTTTGCCCTGGGCTTGTTTGCCGACAGAGGACCAGAGCAAACCATCTGATAATGCAGGCTAGGTCTCTGGACCATCTCATGAGTCCACTAGAGTGGGTTCCTGGTGGGGGCATTTCTGGGCTAAAGGGTAAGTCCACCTGTGATTCTGCTGGGCTTCACCAGCATTCCCTACCTTGCAAGCTGTGTGGGCTTTTTCTTTTAATAAGTAAGTTAAGTCCATTTGTATTCATGGAATGACTGATGTTTAGTGCCAACTTTGTCATAAATTTGTAATCTTTTTGGTCATTTGTTCATCTCTAAGATATGTATTCATTACTTTTTATTTATAATTTTCTCCTAGTTTTTATTAATAAGAAGGTTTGGGTCCTTGTTCTAGTGGTTACATTTGTACTTGTACCTTTTTAAAATTGAAGTGTAATTAATTTTCAATGTTGTGGTAGTTTCAAGTATACAGTAAAGTGATTCAGTTTTATATGTTGGTGCATATGTATATATATGCATGCACTTTTCAGTTATGTATGTATGCATGCATGCATGCTAAGTCACTTCAGTCATGTCTGACTCTTTGTGACCCTATGGACTTTAGCCCACCGAGCTCATCAGCCCATGGGGATTCTCCAGGCGAGAATACTGGAATGGGTTGCCATACCCTCCTCCAGGGCATCTTCCCCACTCAGGGATCGAACCTGTGTCTCCAGCGTCTTCTGCATTGCAGGTGGATTCTTCAGCCAGTGAGCCACTGGGGAAGCCCCTTTATAAGATACTGAGTATAGTTCCCTGTGTTATACAGTAGGTTTTCAGTAGTGTGTATCTGTTCATTCCAAACACCTAATTTATCTCTCCCTTTGTACTTGTACCTTTTTGAATGTCCTCAGTCCCTGGTCTGAGAGCAGCTGAAGGGATAAGAGAGGCTGGGAAACCAGAAGGCTGGTCTGGGAGTCTTTACCGCTGTTGTTCCACATTCTTGCTTTCCTTGTAGGCACATGGCGGGACTGTTCATCCCTCCACTTTGACAGCCTGCCGTGGTCACTGCAACTGAGCAATCGGAAGGCTTGGGAGTGGGAGCCCTGATGGGCCAGTACACTCTCTGCGCCCTTTCTCCTCAACTCCGGGGTCATGGAAGCAGAGGCCAAGGTGGCGCCTCCAGGGGTTCTTTGAAGAGCAAAGCCCCATGGGCTGGCTCTGGGCGTGCACCTTGTACTGCGCCCGCCTGGGAAGGGGCTTCCAGGGCCGCTTCTGACTCAGTAGGTCAGAGGTGAGGGCTGAGGCTCTGCTCCGTATAAGGCTCCAGGTGTGGTCAGTGCTGGCCTTCACAGCTCACAGTTTAGTAGCCAGGTGCTGAGTCACAAAAATTTGTTTTTGTTCTTTTCATTGCACTGTAACCTAGCTTAGTAGTTCTCAAAGTGTGGTTCCTGGAATAGAAGTCTCAGTACCACCACCTGGGAGAAATGTACACTTCCGGGCTCCTCTTTGTATCTACTGAGTTGGAAACACTGGAGCTGGGCTGCCCCAGATAATGGATTTCAACAAGGTCTCCCTGTGATCCTGAAGCATGCTACCACTAACTTGGCCGATCCAGATTCCTACCTCAGTAGGTGGGGTCCAATCAATTATGACTTGTGTTTAGTTTTGAGTACCAACACATCCAAAAAGCATTGGCTTGAGAATGGAAGTGTTTATTTTTGTTGTAAAAGAAATCCAGGAGTGGGCAGTCTGGGGCAGGTATGGGAGGCCCACAGTGTCCTCAGAAGCTCAAGTGTCTGTCTTTCTGCTCCACAGTCCTTCAGGTGTGACCCTCATTATGATGCTTGTAGAATAGTTGCCAGGATTCCAGCCATCACGTCCACATCCGTAGTGAATACCAGGTGAACATCCCCTCTTGAGACCCTCCCAGAAGTTCTTCCAAAGGACTTCTGCTTATCTCTCACTGGCCAGAGCAGTAGCCTATCAGAGCAAGATGCGGTTTTTTGCTAGGCCTGTTATCACCTTGAACAAAATGACGATTCTCTAAGTAAGAAAAAATATAAGAATGGATATTGAGTAGGCAACCAACTGAGTCTACCAGAGATGGTGGGAACTTGAGGTCATCAGTGATAATGTTCAAGACATGGATAGAGCAATGTGAATTGAAAGAGCTGTTGGATGTCGTCAGAGAGTGGGAGGTTTTAATTTACTGGTTCAGAGGAGAGGAAGCTTTGGGTATGGGGACGTTTCAGGTATGGGATGTGGTGTAGGAGTGGGGACTGGAGTGGAGGTGATGTCATTGGGTGTAGGAAGGGCTGGAGGTGATGTCATTGGTTATAGGAGTGGATGTGATGGTGGTCATTTGTTGTAGGAAGGGCTGGAGTGGAGGTGATGTCATTGGTTATAGGAGTGGAGGTGATGGTCATTTGTTGTAGGAAGGGCTGGAGTGGAGGTGATGCTCATGGGTTATAGGAATGGTGGACTACAGGGAGGTAGTGGTCATTGGCTGTAGGAGTGGAGGTGATGTCATTGGTTATAGGAGTGGAGGCAATGTCATTGGTTATAGGAGTGGACATGTTGTCATTGGTTGTAGGAAGGGCTAGAGGGGAGTTGATGTCCTTGGTTATAGGGGTGGAGGTGATCTCATTGGTTGTAAGAGAGGCTGGAGGGGAGGTGATGTCCTTGGTTATAGGAGTGGATGTGATGGTCATTTATTGTAGGAAGGGCTAGAGGGGAGGTGATGTCCTTGGTTATAGGAGTGGAGGTGATGTCATTGGTTTTAGGAAGGGCTGGATTGGAGGCAATGTCATTGGTTATAGGAGTGGAGGTGATGTCATTGGTTCGGAGGAAGTTGGAGTGGAAGTGATGGTTGTAGGAGGGGCTGGAGTGAGCTGTTCTTGATGAGACCAGAATTTTGCTATTTTCACTGCTGCTTTCTAGGTGCTCTGTCTACATCAGTACCTGCTACATAGTAGGTAGTCTGTGGATAGTTGTTGAAGATAAGGAGGTCAAGCAATTTCTTTGAAAGAGCAGGTAGTGGTGTGAAAGTCTGACCTGGAAGTTCCTCCCCCTCACCACACACACAGCTGGCTCTGAGCGGGCACTTTCCTCTGCAGGAGCCTTAACCAAGATTCTTCTCTCCTGCTTCCATTAACACCACGAAGTGCAGTCTGAGTTTTAAATCAGTTTCTAGTGTCTAGTGTTACCTGCTTGGTAATGCTCAGAGCTCCCAAGCAAAGCAAGGGGAGGAGGAGAGAGGAAAGCTGCCAGAATTATCAAGCAAAATGGAAAGGTGGCCATCCATGGCAATACCTCCTCCCAAACGACGGTGTTAGTGAGCCCCTGCTTTTACGCTCCACTGGTGTGGCAGAGGGTGATCCTGTCTAGTTATAAGCTATGTCCAAAATGGAGATGGCAGGGAAAAAGTGTGTTATTTGACTAGAAATGTGCTACACCTCCCTGAGAAAACCACTGTGAAGATTTTTGTGAGTGACAGATTGTCAATGATTTCTACTTTTTCTTTTTTTACAAAATTAATTTATTTTAATAGGAGGCTAATTACTTTACAATATTGTAGTGTTTTTTGCCAAACATTGACATGAATCAGCCATGGGCACACATTTGTTCCCCATCTTGAACCCCCCTTCCACCTCCCTTCGCATCCCATCCCTCAGGGTCATCCCAGTGCACCAGCCCTGAGCACCCTGTCTCATGCATCAAATCTGGACTAGCGATCTGCTTCACATATGATAATATACATGTTTCAATGCTACCCTCTCAAATCATCCCACCCTTGCCTTCTCCCACAGAGTCCAAAAGACTGTTCTTTTCAGTATTTCAAATTTGACAGTGATTATGGCTTTTATGTTAGCATTCACATGTTGGCTTAAAACTCAACATTCAGAAAACGAAGATCATGGCATCTGGTCCCATCACTTCATGGGAAATAGATGGGGAAACAGTGGAAACAGTGTCAGACTTTATTTTGGGGGGCTCCAAAATCACTGCAGATGGTGACTGCAGCCATGAAATCAAAAGATGCTTACTCCTTGGAAGGAAAGTTATGACCAACCTAGATAGCATATTGAAAAGCAGAGACATTACTTTGCCAACTAAGGTCCGTCTAGTCAAGACTATGCTTTTTCCAGTGGTCATGTATGAATGTGAGAGTTGGACTGTGAAGAAGGCTGAGCGCCGAAGAATTGATGCTTTTGAACTGTGGTGTTGGAGAAGACTCTTGAGAGTCCCTTGGACTGCAAGGAGATCCAACCAGTCCATTCTAAAGGAGATCAGCCCTGGATTTCTTTGGAAGGAAAGATGCTAGAGCTGAAACTCCAGTACTTTGGCCACCTCATGCGAAGAGTTGACTCATTGGAAAAGACTCTGATGCTGGGAGGGATTGGAGGCAGGAGGAGAAGGGGACGACAGAGGATGAGATGGCTGGATGGCATCACTGACTCAATGGATGTGAATCTGAGTGAACTCTGGGAGTTGGTGATGGACAGGGAGGCCTGGCGTGCTATGATTCATGGAGTTGCAAAGAGTCGGACATGACTGACTGAACTGAACTGAACTGAACTGATGGCTTTTATAATTTAGAATTTTTTTAAAAAGTAAATATCCCTTACTGAAAAAAAAAATCATCTCTTCAAATAGTCGCCTCTGGAAACTTTAACCACAAATTTTGATAAAAGGTTAAAATGCTCTTTTCCTGTGCTTTGAGAATCTAATTCATGCTTTGGGATAAAGAATTATGGGACTGTTGATCATCTGGGACTCCTTCCTCAGTGTCAGGTAGGAAGGTGTGATCTAATCAGTGAGTGGAATGTCCCTCTTATCACCTGCAAGAGAGTTCAGGTAATCCTTTTATTAGACAACAGGCAGGTGTGTGTGTGTGTGTTCACGTGTGCATATGTATGTATGTGTGTGTATGTAGGTGTATATTTTTGACTTCCAAATATGTATATGTGTTTAGATTTTTGTTCAGTAGTCTTAAGACTCAAGGATTATGACATAATTGGAAAAACAGCTCTATCCAGCAACCCAGTGACCGTTCTAGACACTGTCTTTGGGACAGAATAATCTGCACTGCTCTTTGCAGTAAATGCATGCATGGCCTTTATATGAGCGCTGGGTGCAGACTCCACACATGCCATCTTTTTTTAAATTCAAGTATAATTAATTTATAATGTTGTGTTAGTTTCGGGTGTACGGCACAGTGGTTGCATATATAATTCTTTTTCAGATTATTTTCCCTTGTAGGTTTTCACAAAATATTGAGTAGTGGTCCCTGTGCTATAATAGGTCCTTTTTAGTTATGTATTTTATAAATAGTAGTATATATTGGTTAATCTCAAACTCCTAATTTATACCTCTCCCCCTTTCCCCTTTGGTAACCATAAATTTATTTCCACCATCAGTAGGTTGCTTTCTGTTATGTAAGTAAGCTCACTTGTATCTTATTTTTAGACTCCACATGTAAGCAGCATCATATGCTGTTTGTCTTCGTCTGATTTACTCACTATGATAATCTACAGGTCCATCCATGTTGCTGCAAATGGTATTATTCTTTTTTTATGACTGAGTAGTATGCCACTGTGTGTGTGTGTGTGTGTGTGTGTGTGTGTTTGACCCATTTATCTGTCAGTGGACACTGAGGTCGCTTCTATGTCTTGGCTATTGTAAATAGAGCTGCTATGGATATAGGAGGTGGATGTATCTTTTTGAAGTATAGCTTTGTCTGGATATACGCCCAGGAGTGGGATTGCAGGATCATATGGTAACTCTATTTTTAGTTTTTTAAGAAACTGCCATACTGTTTTTCACCGGGGCTGTAGCCCACATGGTTTCTTGAAACTTGACCCTAGAACAATAAAAATAACCATAGTGCCCCTTCCCCTTTTCCCTCTGAATCCAGAGTTCTTCCACTCCCAGGACTTGACTATTTTTGTCTTAACACCATATTGACATCTTAACATTGCTCAGCACCCCTAATCTGCTCTGGGCCCCGAAAAGGGAGGCTCCTTTCAGAGGGCTGTAGCTGCTGGAATCGCTTTGCCCAAGTCGGCTTAATTTCTTGGTCGTCACCCCTCCCCAGTTTGTCTCCTTCTTTAGAGAGAAATGTTTATGCTTACAGTAGGAGAAACCTGTTTACTGTCTAGGAAGGGCTGGCATGGACAGGAAGCCTTGTTTCCTGACAAAGAAAGGACCCGCTCGGGCGTTTCCACTGGCCCAGCTGCCTTTGGTCGCCCCTCCATCCTTGCCGTCTGACCTTCAGGTGGCTGTCTGTCCCCCTGATTTCTTCTCTTTCCTCTTCCCAGAGGCGCCAGCTCCAGCTCTGCCCCTGCCGTGTGGCTGGGCTTTGGGACTTGCAGGTCCGAGCACAGCTTCCCCTCCTGACCCTCTCCTCTCCTCTCCGCCAGGAGCTGTTTATTCCATTTGTTCCTTCCCCCACCCCACCCCCTTTCCCCTCTCTCTGACTCCCCGCCTGGGTTGCAGCATCTCTGCATAGAAATTTAACAGAAATGTGCTGAAATAATTACAGGTTACCGGCTGATTTTAAACAGAAGTCTGGATCGGGCCGGAGACAGGGTACCACATGGACACCCCTTTCCACATGAGGAAATCAACTTTTCAACGGCTGCCAGAAGGTGAAGCCTTGGTCGGTTAAAAAGCAGAGAACATACCCACCAGCTTGGTCCATCGTAAAAGCTTTTCTTGGCTGGCTCTCTTGCTAGTTTCTCTGTGGGTCACGAACAAGCTCTTTTATTTCGTCTTCTGTGTACTGTAATTGCAGATGGTTTGAGGATTTCTGTCCTGTTGAATGGGGGAAATATCAGGCCAACCATACCTGCTGGAGAAATTGGGTCTGTTCTGAGCACCCAGGGTTACTGCCTCTTCCTCTTCAGCGATCTCCGCATCCACATATTGGCATGGTTTGAGCTGAGAGTGCCTGGCCGTCCCCTGAGCGGCAGCCTCCTGTGTCCCGGTGCTGGAATGTGCTGTGCTAAGTGGCTGCAGTCGTGTCCGACTCCACGCGACCCCATGGACTGTAGCCCACCGGCTTCCTCTGTCCATGGAGTTCTCCAGGCAAGAATACTGGAGCGGGTTGCCGTTTCATTCTCCAGGGGATCTTCCCAACCCAGGGATCAAACCTGCATCTCATACGTCTCCTGCACTGGCAGACAGGTTCCTTATTTTGAATGAAAGGTACAATGACCTTTCATTGCCCAAGGTACAATTCCTTATTTTGAAAACTGACAAAGAGAAGAATTAAGCACAATATTCTGGATAACAAAATGGATGAGGTGTGACTTTAAAGACAAATCCCAGACAAAATATACAGAAGGAAGAATTGAATTAGAAATACATCTTTTTGATTATTCCTCTTACCTCGTCATCCTCATTGTCACCCCACCTGGGGTGAGGGACAGCAAAATCCTGCTCAAAGTGAGAAGGGTCTGCAATTCACCCCCTGGAACCATCCAGCGTAGTCTTCCATTTGATGGCTGCACAGTCCTACACAGCTCACTTCTTTGATTTCCTGTGATACACAGGGATGGAGTTTGCTGCAGGTCGGCCCACAGGTGAGGCAGGAAGGTCAGACAGGTCAACTAAGGATAAAATGTGGACACATGAGCTTTAAAAAGGTAGTAATGGGTGGAGAGCAGTCTGGGGCGACTCAGGGTAGTGGCAGATAGCATCAGATTTTTAGGAGAGCCTAAGACCCCCCTGTAGGTGAGTTTAGAAGCTGGTATTCATTTTGATGACCCAGAAATATCAACATAAGCTTGTTACTGTATTTCTAAGAGAGTCTGTTGTATGATGGTCTAACGTTTGAGGGGAGAAAATATCACCTCCCGAAACAGTAAAATGTGGAAGAAAATGTGGCTGTGGCTTCAAGGAAGCCTGTTTCATTTAGAAATGTCTCTTTGGTTAATTGGCCAGCTTCGGTCTGGTTTCAGAGGCTGGAAAGTGCACAGAACTGAGACTCAAACCTTACAGAAGAACTTTCTAGAGATTTGCTTCAGCTTTGACACCGGAATTTATCTGTCTGGAAATAGATTATTCTGATATGTGTTCTCTAGATGCGTTTCCCTGCCTTGGGCTGTCAAGGTTCCAACAGCGATGCTCTCTGAGCCTGTGTGTGATGTTTATGGTTTTTTCGCTCGTCCCTTGCGATTCCATTGATGGAGTCTGGCGGCAGTGCTGGTCTTCCCCTGCTCCCAACCTCACTGTGCCCTGCCACCCCTTAGCAAACATCCTCCCCTGGCTCATTTCCTACTGTGAGCCAAAGGGCCACAGTGATTAGAATTGTGTGCCAACCAGGGAGCTATGGCTCAACAGGGGCTCATCTGAGAACACGAAAGATTATGTATCACCTTAATACTTGGAAAGAAGTGAAATATCTTCTTCTATCAAATTGGTTCATTATGGCACTTGCCGGCCGGTGGAGGCCAAGCATCTTGAGGCTCAGGCAGCTTTTCCGCTTTTTGTACTAAGGATTGCGTGCCCCAGTGGTACGCTTGCCTGGCCCAGATTCAAGTATCTTCTTGATGCTGTGTTGGCAAGGTCCCCACTGTCCTCCCCACCCGCCTCCTGCCCTAAAGCTGGGGCAGCTCGGGACCCTTGTTTCAGCACAGAGAGGTGCCCTGCTGGCATCCAGCCCTGAGGTCTGCAGGTGGACACGGTAAGTCAGGAACGAAATCTGGCACAACCCACTCCCCTGAGCGTCCTGCTGTCTGCCAGCCCTGCCTGACACCCCGACTGTGGCCAGCCCCTTGTTTGTAAAGGCTCTTCTTCCCCAGAATCACATCCCATCAAGTCTCAGGGAAGTGGTGGCCCAGCAAGTCTGCTGAACTCTCTTCTCCTGAAAGCTTTTTCCTAATAGATGCTGTAACATATTTGCCTTAAAAAAGCTGGCTTTGTGCTTGCTATTCAGATTTTCCATATTGAAAATATACTGTCTGTGGATACCTACGCAGGTGGGAACATTGTAGATGAAAGCGGTGAATCGGGCAGCTCGAAATTTAGGCAGGTGGTTCTGTCTGAACAAGTATGATCCAGAAGAAGCTCAGGTAGAAACGCTGAAGCCCAAGAAAGTTTCTGCTTAATCTGTGAGGTTTCATGGGTGCTCTGATATCTTTAATTATAAATAATAATACATTTCACAACAAATAAAGAGCTTTAGCAGAACCCTGGTAAGCACTGTGTAATGGTCCAAGGAGGACTTAACTGATCTAAAGATAAGAGTTTAACACATTATTGACTGGATACATATTAATACATCTTTATTACTCAAATGTTATTGACTGGGGACTTATCAATATGTTTTTAGAGAGTGATGCAATTAACATCACTGTGCAAAACCGTTAGAGCTTAAAATTTAGAGCTCCTTATACAACTTATGGTTGCTGTTATCATTCACATTTTGTCCCCTTAGATCTTTGTTCCAACCTTGTGTATATTATAAACACAAGTTTATTACTACAGAATTTTCAAAAGTGACACATCACAAAATTGTGAGTGAAGAAGAATATTTTCAGGGAGTTTTTTGCAGATACTTTCTCTGATGTCTGAGTGACATATACCTTAATGTCTCAGAAGATGCTAGTTCTTGAGAATATAATTCCGATGCAGATGGTGTGAATACTCAGTTCAGTTCAGTTCAGTCGCTCAGTCGTGTCCGACTCTTCGCGACCCCATGAATCGCAGCACGCCAGGCCTCCCTGTCCATCACTAACTCCTGGAGTTCACTCAGATTCACATCCATCAAGTCGGTGATGCCATCCAGCCATCTCATCCTCTGTCATCCCCTTCTCCTCCTGCTCCCAATTCCTCCCAGCATCAGAGTCTTTTCCAATGAGTCACCTCTTCATATGAGGTGGCCAAAGTACTGGAGTTTCAGCTTTAGCATCATTCCCTCCAAAGAAATCCCAGGGCTGATCTCCTTCAGAATGGACTGGTTGGATCTCCTTGCAGTCCAAGGGACTCTCAAGAGTCTTCTCCAACACCACAGTTCAAAAGCATCAATTCTTCGGCGCTTAGCCTTCTTCACAGTCCAACTCTCACATCCATACATGACCACAGGAAAAACCATAGCCTTGACTAGATGGACCTTTGTTGGCAAAATAATGTCTCTGCTTTTGAATATGCTGTCTAGGTGTGAATATTAGACCTTAACAAAAAGACAAAAAAAACCCTTAGTGATTGATTCTGATACAGAAAGTGAAAACAAAGCTCGCATTACTAGAGAAGACTTCACAGGTGCGTTGTGTGTAACTACTGACTGCAATAACCTGCAAAGTGTTAGTAGAATAACAGAATTAATTTTTGGCCAGCCAAAGTAAAAAAATGCTGTGCACTATTTTTATATTAACCAGGGGGTTTTTCTGTAAGCTCCTGCAAAGCTTCCCCAGTCAAATATAATAGAAGGAATCCATGACCGTTAGACAGGTTTTTTTGGTTGGCTTCGGTTTACCTCCTAGAGCCCAGCCCAGCTGTGGGTAGGTGAGCTTGCTGGATAGTTGAGGGTAGTGTGTTTTAGAGAAGGGAATGGAGGGGGGTGTTACTGTTGAAAGGAAACCTGCAGGGCCCAGCCCCTTCAGGCCTCGGGCTCAGGAAGCATGCTTTGAGTTCCAGTTCAAGGAACAGAAATGCCTGGCAGAAGCCGCTGTTTGATTCAGCTTCTCCTACGAAGGGCAGAGCCTTTGGAGGCGACAGGTCTTCATGAGGGTGATGTAGTTTTAAATTTGAGCCATGAATAGAGAACTCTTAAGTCCAGTCTGCATGCAGAGTGTATGAGAAAAATAAGACCTTGTTTCCTGGCGTGGGCCCCACAGGGGGATCATTTCATGGCTGATGGTTGTGCTTCTCAGAATCCACAAAAAGGCCTGATCAATATGTTGTCAGGAAAGTTTTTCTTTGACTACACATTTTTCTTTTTCCCAGTTCACCATCTGCGTTCTACTTTGAGGAATTTGTTTTAACTCTTTCAAGTCACAGTTGGAACATTTGACTTGTACATAATCACTCACATGAGAATTTACATTAAATCAGATAGAAAGTTAGAAAATTAATTAATAGGTAAGTAAGTAGGTGTGGGATAGGTAGTTAGACCTCCATTAGTCTGTAAATAGTCCATTAATTTAAAGAATCTGATGTCAGGATGGAACTAGCAGACTGGGACTGCATCACTGATGATTTGATTTTTGATTGTTTAGAAGAACTGATAAAAGGAAGCCACAGAGAAAGGAAGAACTACTTTAGGACTTTTCCACTTACCATCTGAGCCACCAGGGAAGCCCATGGTATTTTATACTTAAACAGAACTGACGGCTTTTGAAATACTCAGTTGTAAAGATTTCTCTGTATAAATTAGCAAAGTCCAGCTTTGCCATAAGAGCCATTTTTGTTGTTCAGCCACTAAGTCATGTCCATCTCTTTGTGACCCCATGGACTACAGCATGCCAGGCTTCTCCACTATCTCCCAGAGTTTGCTCAGATTCATGTCCATTGAGTCGGTGATGCCATCTAACCATCTCATCTTCTGCTGCCCCTCTCCTTTTACTTTCAATCTTTCCTAGCATCAGGGTCTTTTCCAATGAGTCGGCTCTTCATATTAGGTGGCCAAAGTATTGGAGCTTCAGCTTCAGCATCAGTCCTTCTGATGAATATTTAGGGTTGATTTCCTTTAGGATTCACTGGTTTGATCTCCTTGCAGTCCAAAAGACTCTCAAGAGTCTTCTCCAGCATCTCAATTCAAAAGCATCAATTCTTTGGCACTCAGCCTTCTTTATGGTCCAACTCTCACAAGACTACTGGAAAAACCATAGCTTTGACTATATGGACCTTTGTTGGCAAAGTGATATCTCTGCTTTTTAATACATTATCTAGGTTTGCCATAGCTTTCCTTCCAAGGAGCAAGCATCTGTTAATTTCATGGCTGCATATCCTTCTCCAGATGACAAGGTCAGCAATGACCACCATTTGTGGGGGCACTCACATTCCAGGCAGGCGGACCCGGGGCCCTTCCCTTGTTCGTGGAAGCAGGCGTACTGGCTCCACCCCCTAATGCCTCTCCTGCCTTGGTCCCACAGCCAGGAGGCCCACCAGGGGGACCCCTGGGTTCTGTCTCCCCCTGCCCCGCCAACCTCACCACCATTCACCTGTCCTCACTGACCACAGTGCCCAGACTCAGAAAAGACAGGGCTGGAGCTGATTGCAGACAACTGGCATTTTAGGAGATGCCACTGTTCTAATCAGCGCCTGGTGGTCATGGACTCATTTCCTTTTTGTGTATAAAACATCTCAGAAAATACGGCCTGAGTCTTCCAAGACTCTTGACTATGCCAGTGGTTCCCAGGACCTTTTTCATCTGCCCCTGGATGCTGGAGGGCTGCATGCCCCCCACTTTTTCATCTGCCCCTGGATGCCGGAGGGCTGCATGCACCCCACTTTTTCATCTGCCCCTGGATGCCGGAGGGCTGCATGCCCCCCACTTTTTCATCTGCCCCTGGATGCCGGAGGGCTGCATGCACCCCACTTTTTCATCTGCCCCTGGATGCCGGAGGGCTGCATGCACCCCACTTTTTCGTCTGCCCCTGGATGCCGGAGGGCTGCATGCACCCCACTTTTTCGTCTGCCCCTGGATGCCGGAGGGCTGCATGCGCCCCACTTTTTCATCTGCCCCTGGATGCCGGAGGGCTGCATGCACCCCACTTTTTCGTCTGCCCCTGGATGCCGGAGGGCTGCATGCACCCCACTGGCAGCTGTGCCTGTCTCCACTTTGGGGGCCTCAGCACTGGGAAGAGATGACACCTGGTGAGGAGTCCCCGCTGTATTTAAAGTGAATAACTTTAAAACGTTTGTAGAGTAGGGACTTCCCTGGAGGTCCAGTGGTTAAGACCGTGCTTCTGCTGCAGGTGAGCAGGTTCAGTCCCGGCTCAGGGAACAAGGATTCCACATACTACGTGGTGCAGCCAAATTAAAAAGAAAAAGTATAAAGTATTCTAAAAGAAGAAGAAGAAAGAAAACAAAAAGAGTACAAAATCAGCAAAGAGGAAAAGAGAAAGTCTCTCTCCCACCCCCAGTTCCCGGTCCCATGTTGCCCTCTCCTGGTCCCAGGGTTTTCTGGGTCCTTCCAGAGATATTTTGAACAAATAAGCCTGGACTCAGGAGGCAGGTCTGACACACTGTCCACTTTTTGCTCACTTGATAATGCATTTATAGACAGTTTCATGACTACACAAGATCACGTGCCTCGTTCTTTTTCACGGCTGCAAAGTACAAGGTGCTGTAACTTACTTAACAGGCCCCTACTGATAAATATAAGGTGGTTTGCAGACCTTTGATACGACATTGTGGCAACGAGCAACGCACTGTACATGTTTTAGACCCACTGCTGTTTTAGACAGGAGCACCAGCGCCTGATGAGGTACCTCCTGCCTCCACACTTGCCACAGGACATACGTAGCATCACTGTTCATGGAATAATAATGATAACAAACATTTATTACATGCTCAGTAGTATCAGCTACTGCACAAAATACCTTACCTGGATCATTATTTTATTATAGTATTGCCTAGATTTTAACATTTAGTATATATATATATGTTATTTACTATATCAATTATGATGATATAAATATATTGCTTATTATTTAACTAGGTGAATTTATTAATAAAGATGAATATGATAATAAAATTAGACACATAATATTTAATATTCTTGCCTTGTTATACTGTCAACCTCAATTTTATAGTTGAGGTGGGAACTGAACCCAGGTATCTGGCCCCAGAGTCAGTGTGCTAAACCGCCTGCTCAATTATCTACCGTCCAGAAGGGTTTCCAGGCTCCTAAGTACACCAGGGAGCATGGTCGCTTGAGAGCTTTATACGTAATAGCAGTGTCTGTGGAAGGCTCCTGAGTGGACCCCGCGGACGTCTGGCCAGGACTGGTGACCACGTGTGTTGTCGTGGCTGGGGGAGCATATGGTCTAGGGCATCAGTGACTCCCGTATCCATCCCCGCCCCCTGCCATCTCCCCCCACCCCACTCACCCCAGGCAGCCTTCTCCATCTGCACCCCAGGCTGCAGTCGATCTGCTTGTCTCTGGGAGAGCCTGGAGTGCAGAAGTCAGTACTTCAGATGTGGGCTCATCAGATGTTTGAGCACAACTCTCATTTTATTTTTAGTAGAACCAAACGTATTTTCTGGAAGCAGCGAGAAGCAACAAGAAGGAGCACGTGAGATTGTGTCTGCTCCCCCAGTGGAATGGAAGCTGGTTAGAGACCCCCTTCCTGATGGTTCTAGCTCTCCAAGCAACAGCTCTCAGTCTAGTGACCTCTCTGAACCCGCAGAGAGTCAGCAGCAGCGCCTCCCAAAACCCAAGGTCCCTTTTCCAGGGTTCCTTTGCCCCTTCCAAGACCTGTGTGCATCTCCGCAGGAAGAACACAGTGTTCAGATAGAAAGAGAGGCCCCGGAAGGTAAGGAGCGAGGGAGGCAGGGATGAGATGGTTCTTCCTTGATCTTCACGGGGAACACAGTGCAGGGTCTTGCTGGGCCCTGCTTCACCCCAGCTTCCCTTGTGATGCTGCCCTATCCATCCGTGTGCGCCACGAGGGAAGCAAGCCCAGCAGGTCTAAGTGGTGGGCGAGTCTGCCTCGCATGCAGGGAGAAGGCAGTGTTGCCCAGGTCAGGAATTCCCAGCCCTGCTGTGCACAAGGCCACATCGCCTGGGGTTGGGAAGAAGGCCGCTTCCAGGTGTGGCTCTCGGGCTGAGTCAGGGAAACTTTGAGATGCTGGTGTGGCTGCCCCGAAGGCAGCGGGCCCACCAGTCTGCCAATGGTCCTCGGGAGCTGACCAGCTGGGCTAATGGCCAAGGGGTGCTTGTACCACACGTACCAGGCACTCAACAGGCATGAGGGCCCTGACCTCACAGTGCCTTTGAGATAGGCCCCCGTCTCAGCCTCTCTAGAGGCTGAATTCAAACTAGACCATCCTTTCTCTAAAGGCCAAGAGGCTGACCTCAACTAATATTGCAGGAACTATTGATAAATTTAAAAACATTTAGGAATAAAATAGTAAAAAAGATATCTGGTGCCCAGTTATATCAGAGAAAATTCAGATTTCCAATCGCTCTATAAAAATGTCCCCAAAGAGCTATAGCTAAGGACAGAAAGAAAACTAATAGATTCTAGAGCTTTGGACTGGAAAAATTAAAGTATTTATGATAACTGATGAACATAATTTTTCTTGGAACACAAGTGAATCTCTAGCTTGTTATTCACTAATAAATGAAATAAGCATGTATTGAATGCCCACTGTCTACCATGAGAGAAGCACTTATTAAACACCTACTGTGTGTCAGGCATGGTGCTCAGGGCTTCCTGCCCGCCAGGCGCTTGCAGTCCTGTTCCAGAGTCACTATGGTCATAGCCGTGCCTGGGTGACCTGTCAGGAAGCTGAGGATGCCCCAGGTGATACAAGCTGGGGCTGCACAGAGACATCTTCCTCAAGAAGTGCTTCCGAGGAAGAAAAATCAGACCCCAAGTGTGGAGGGAAAGGCACATGGGAAGCAGAGAGTGGATGGAAAGAGCAGGGCTGATGTGGGATCTGGGGGACCACGGTGCGGGGGTGGGGAGGAGGCCTGCAGGAACCCAAGGACCCTAACGGGTCAGCCTGGAGGGTCCTTATAAACCCACTAAGGGGTCTGGACTGGAGGCTGAGCCAAGTCCTTAGAGGAGCCCTAACTAGATGTCCTCTGAAGGCGGGTGTCTCCTGGACTATGAGGAGGATGGATGGGAGAGGTCCAAGTTGGAGGCGGGGAGACGGTGCTGAGACCGGCCAGACCTAGTACAGAGCACGTCACTGTGGAGGCCTGGCGGCCCAGGAAGGTAGTAAACGGAGCTCTTATGTGAGCACTGAGGAAGACGGGCATGTCGGCCCTGCTCTTGGGGTCTCTGGATCTGGCGGTGGGGGAGCATGGGAGGACCTCTGGCTTCCCTGAGTATGGGCTGAGCTAGAATAAAGGTTCACATGGTATGGAAGCAGTGTGGTAGAAAGTGGAATTAACTCTGGCTGGAGGGCTAGGGACAAATATCTCAGCTAGGAATCAGTCCTGAAGCAGGAATGGGGAGCAATAGGGAAAGATCTAGAAAGAATAGGAACAAATGCTTAGAAGAACAAGAATGAGTCGTGAACTTCTAAGTAGCATGTTGTTGGCAAAGAATTGAAATCGGTACCTGGTGGGCAACATCCATCGTGAATGAGCTGTGAGGCATCCGGTGTGCTTGCAGAGCTTGTCGGCAGGGGCGTTAGTGGACCTTGGGAGAATATAGGACGGCTGGTCCAGACGAGGGAGGATCTGGCTGTGATGGCAGAGGTTATACTGGGGGATCAGTTAAGGGACCCAGGGGACCGTGGAGTTGCATCCTGTGGTCACATGAGCTTCAAAATGACCACCTCTCCCCACCCAGCAGAACCAGCAGCTCCAGCGCACCCGGGCTGGCAGTCTGGCGAGGCTCAGGGTGAATATGATGGGTCCAGCCCTCCAGAAAGTCCCAGGCTTGTGGGGTTGGAGCATCCTGTGATGGGCCCACTGACGCTGCTGATGTGTACAGTGCGTTCCACGGCAGGCACACAGAGGAGGCAGGACGGGGTGTGCCTGGGGAGGGGGCCCGGCTTTCTGAAAACTCTGGGCTCAGCCTGAAGGTAGGAGGTCACCGGGTGGTGGGATCAAAGGGGTTTCGTGGAGATGGGAGGGCGTGTGGGTGAGGAGAAAGGAGAACGTGGTTGGGTTTCAGACCACAGAGGGCTGGTCAGGCTGCGGTTGGGGGGACGTGTGATGGGGGAGAGGGGACTTCAGACGGGAAGAGTGGCCTGGGACAGACACTGTGCTCCCCGCGGAGCACTTGGTCAGTAAGTGGTCAGGGAATCCATACAAATCCCCCCTCTCAGCACCCCAAAGCTGACTCTGCCCCAAGCGCTGTGACATCGGCTGAAGCCCTGACCTTTTCCACCAAAGGGTGTCAGAACAGCCCCAGGATGGGGCTAAACCCAGTGCTGAGACACAGAGTCCCAATTACGAATGTCAAGCCAGTGCTGGTCTCCAGTAGATTAAGGGGCGGGATAAATAATTGAACACCATTCCTCTGTCTTACATCATTACTGTAGCAAACATAAGATAAATTAATTCATGGTCCCCAAACAACCCAACTGTATTAATTGCACAGGACACACTTAATATGAAGTGCAAAATAGAGGACGTTTCTTTGCCTTGGCTGCAAAAGCACATTTGCCAAGGGAATACCTGCGTGGCATAGCCAGTCTCGAGTCTGGCTGTCCACAGACATGCCTCCCTGCGACCAGGGCACCCGGGGGTCTGTGATGGGGCGTGATCTCGTCGGCTTAACGAGGCCCATTAATAACCCACTGGCATTTCCATTTTCCAAATTGTCTTCTGTGTCTAATGGTGTTGAAAAGCCAGGAGAAAAGCGCCTGGTGCCCTCTAAATGGAATTCTAAATCTTCTCTCCCAGGGGATTACACGTGCTGTGATTTGGTTGTTAAAATAAAGGAATGCGAGGAGAGTGAGCACCCCGCCAACCCCAAGTCCAAGCCAGCACCTGCCGAGCCAGCGCCCCCGGAGGACCCAGAGACCCACGTCCTGCCAGAAGACTGTTCCGAGATCCAGCAAGGGCCCGAAAGCTCCCTGACCTTGCAGGTAAGGCAAGGTCCAGCTTGACTCCCACCATACATTCTGGCTCGATTCCCGCCAAGGGGAGGCTTCCCAGGGAGCCCATGGGCACACGGCCTCACTGCTCCTGGAGATCTGACTCCACTTCCTGGCAGCTGTGTGACTCTGGGCAGGTCCCATAACCTCCCTGGGCCTCTTTCCCACCATGTGAGGAAGAAGATGGTGCTATCTGCCCAGGCTAGGTTGGGGATCGCTTGCCATCAATGGTGACCGTGATTGGAGCAAGGAGAGTCAGCATGTGTGGGGAACTTTCTGGGGCCTAGACAAGGAGAGGGTCACTCCTGTGAGGTGGGAGTCTGTCCCTACAACCCTGTCTTCAGATAAGCATGTTAAGCCTTTGAAAGATGAAGGTAGTCCCAAGGTCATGGGGGCTTGAGTTCAAGGATATGGAAGCTTTCATTTTGTGTCTTTGCCCAATTGTAGAAGTAAAGTGAATGCATTTTTTTAAAGTGCAAAAAATACACGGATATAAAGATTAGAAGGACAAACAACCCAGAGAAGGCTAGCCATGCCTCCTGGGAGACATGGGTGTTGTAAACCGCCCTGCAGATGGGTTGTGGGCTCCACCCCCCTCCCCCAGGTGGAGGGATGGGGATCATCCCTCCCATCATCCCAGAATCCATCGGGAGAGTCGCCGGTGGCCCTGAAGCTGCCCGGGCCTCCAGCCTCAGGGCAGACAGCTGGGGCAGCAGCCACACAGGGCCCCACAGGCAGTTCCAGGGGCTGTCTCCCCAGGCCCCGGGACTCAGGCTGGCACCTTGGAGGCCAAGCGACCAGGAGACTCCTTTCCTGGCACAACGTCTAGGGGCACATCCATGACACAGATGGAGCCCACACCACCCTCTGCCTGGAACCTGTGAGCCCCCCGAGGGCTGGGAGAGGAATGGGGCTGAGGGTATTTCTGCTACGGCTGCAGCTCTGGGGGGCCTGTGCTGAGCCCCTGCCGTGTACAGAGCTGGGGCGCTGGCTGTGCAGGGTACAAAGTGGAGGAGACACAGCCTGTGCCATCCAGGAGTTTGTGGCTCCTGGGGAGAAATGTATCTGCCTTCCAGAATCGTGCAGGGATTCTTAGATGACAGATGCACCAAAACAGTCAAGGTCAGTGTCTAGCACAGAGCAGGACATATCAGTGGTGGTCATTCTTCTTCAGTAAACCTATGTGGGGAGCTTTGTTCACGCATGGAGTTGGGGATGCAGAGAGAGATGAGGCTGAAGAGAAAGCACGGGGATTCTGACCTCCTCTACGGAGTCTGCAGAACCGTTTTGCAAAGAAAAAGCTCTCCTGCCAGCCCTGACTTTCTGGGGGGAGAAGCTGGTTCCGTTCTCTAGGATTACTGTTTCTCCTGAAAAGATACACGAGTCGCGCTGGGAGAATGATCTCGTTCTGAGCTTCCAGAAGGCATCCAGCCCCTGGCAGAAGCAGGTGACTCCTAAGGCTTGCATTCCTTTCCCACCAATATCACCTTGGAATATGGCATTTTGGGGTGTTCAGATTTTCATCTGTTGAAGATGAATGAATTGCCAGGTGGAAGGAGAAATGGGAAGAGATGTACCTTTGATGTTGGTAACTCAGTCATGCTACAGGGGGGCCCTTAGTGCTAACTGATACCTGCATCATCAATAGGTCTGTGGCCATCTGTCCGTAAGGGGTTGGAAGAAAATCAGGGTGTGCTCTTGCACTGTACTTTTTATTAGCATCTTGACCAAATCAGATGGATGCATTGCCTTTCCGAGTCACTTCTCTTAAAAAGTTTCGGGAGCTCCCCAGTGGTTAGGACCCTGTGGTTCGAATGCAGGGGGCATGGGTTCGATCCCTGGTCGGGGAACAAAGATTCTGCCTACCTCTCAGTGTGACCAAGAAATAAAAGATAAATACATGAATATATAAGCAGGCATACCTTAGTAAAATGTTTTCTTGACTCCTCTAGGAGGCCCTGGAAATTCGCAAGCCTCAGTTCATTTCTCGCTCGCAAGAACGTCTGAAGAAGCTGGAGCACATGGTCCAGCAGAGAAAAGCCCAGGGGAAGGAGACCCTGGCTCCAAAGCAGAGTCTCCTTCCTGTCCGCGCCCACAAGAAGCAGGTCACCATCCCCCACCCTCTCAGCGGTAAGCTGCAGCTGGCTCGGGAGGGCCGGTGAGATGTGGGACCCCAGGGCTGGGGCCCTCGTCCAAACCGATGGTCCCAACGGTGCCCCTGACATGTGCAGGACTGGTGTTCACTGAAGTGCCCAAACCTCAGGGTCACACAGCCCGCCCTGGGAACCTGCCCGTTTTGAGAGGTGATCCGCAGACCCTGAATTCAGCAGAAATAGCTGGGGATACACATTCCCCATTTCAGCTGGGAAAGAAGTGCTATGGCAGCCAGGGTAGCTGGTTCAAATTCTTGGCTCCGTAACAGATACTCCAAGAGCTCCGCTTTGCCCTTGATAGATTGCAAAACTGGTCTCAGGGTGAGAGGGCTGACTCCAGTTTGTCTGCATCAACATTCGTCATCGCAAAACCCCTTTCCTGCTGCGAGCTCAGCGTCGGGCTGGACCGCTTTGGGAGCCCTGGGAGGTGGGTGTCACATGGACCCTGTGAGGGTGGTGCTCCTGGATTCCCTGGAGAAGGCGTTATCGGGAACCTTCTCCAGGCCAGACCCCACGCAGGGAACCGGGGAGAGCTTGGTGAGCAAGGCTGGCCTCCGTCCTTTTGTTCGTGGAGCTTATAAACAGACTATTAAACCAGAAAGAATAACAAGAAGAGACAAGGGCAAGAATGGGGACATGGGAGCATATTCTGATGGCCTGCCAACCCAAATCTTAAAATCTGGAGGCCTGGGGAAACCTCTGTTTTATTTCTTTGGATAGAGGAACAAGATCTTCCTAGCAAAATGTTCTGGGCCCCAGGAGGTGAAATCATTGGTCTGATTCTGAATAAAAGTCCTCTGGGGAAATAACCGTAGTCAATAAAATGCAGCTTAGCAAATATTACCAGGATCTTACAGAGTGGCTGGGGGACAGCAGGCATTGGAATAGGATTACTGTTAAACACAGGCAGGCTGAGTCCCCCTCCGCCCACACCCGCCCCCCCAACCCAGAGCTCTTCTGGCGGAGTCATCCAAGACCTCAGCAAGGGCAAACTTGAACGCATCCTTCCCGCGGTGAAGGATCTGGCGGGACACCTGCTGCTCGGCCCTGGTGACCCTTCCCAGGATGCTAAGGAAAGGAAATCAGCAAAATATATGTGCAAAGACTTTCCCTGCCTGGAAATGTGTCTCACATTGGCGTTTGAAGCTGATTGGCAGATGTGGACTATGTGGGTGTGTTCTCTGGAGGCGCCTTAGTTTCTGGCTCAACAGAGAGCAATCTGGGTTCTGGTGTAGATATATCAAGTTGGCAAGAAGGACCAAGTGTCAGCCACAGCTGAGGGTCCCCCCAGGGCCTTCAGGGTCCAGGCTTGTCCTGGGGAGGGCTGCCAGGGTGCCCGTGGTGCCTGAGGTGTGAGGGCCACTTGGCCTCAACAGTTTTGAAGATGCTGCTTGATGAAGATGGTTAGATAAGTGAATGTGTTCTCAACAAATATGAAAGTGTCACGTTAGAGCTCAAAATATGTATACACAAAAAATGGGGTCTAACAGGCTTCCTTTTCAGTCAGCTCCCATCACTTTGTATAGGAAAAAATGGAGACTCATGAATGTTTGGGAACTCGTTAGGCATGAGACCATTCATCCTTGTCCCCTGGGCCAGCTGCCCTCCAGCCATGCCATACCGAGGGCCCCAGTGGCCTGGAATATCACCATCTCAAATGTCAGAGGGAGGCTGCCTTGTCCTGTGTATTCATTTCCTAGGGCTGCTGTAAGAAATGGCCTGAGGCTGGGTGGCTCAAGGAACAGAAATGGATTCTCTCATAGTCTCGAGGCCAGAAGTCCAAAATCCAGGTGTCCTCTGGAGTGATTTCTCCTGGAGGTGCAGAGAAGATCCGTGCTCTGCCTCTCTTCCGGCTCTGGGAGCTTCTGGCAACTTCTGGCATTTCTTGGTTTACAGTTGCATCTTTCTGTTCCCTGCCTCCACCCCCCTTGTGTCTGTGTCCAAATTCCTTCCTCTCACAAGGACCCCGGTCATCAGATCAGGGTCCACCTCCACCCAGCCTGACCTCATTTTAACTTGCACATACCTGCACGAATCTGATTTCTAAATCAAGTCACAGGGACAGGGGAGGAAACATACCTTTGGTGGGGGAGACAGTTTTTATTCTCCTCCAAGGGTGATGTTTTGCCCAAAACAGATATCACCCTCACATGTTCACATTCCTTTGACTGAAAAATCTTAAAATCGTGTATAATAATAAAATATGATGAGACCCAGCCAATAGTTTTAAATAACTGAGGCACCTTTTTATTTCCCCAGTTCTGAGACAGTCCTGATGACTAGAGTGCTCTGAGAGGGCCCCGGCACACAATTTTACGGCCGCTCTTCTGATCCCCGCGGTATTTATGGCTGATGAGAGGTTTACCCTCGTGTTTGTTTGTATTAGGCCAGCCCACTCAGACAAGTTCTGAAACCAGAGCCTCGTGTGAGCTCTGGACAAGCGCAGGAGTGCTTAAGGCCCCATTAAGCATGTCTACAGGCCGCATCTCGTCTTCAGCCTGTCTGCTGGCAAGATGATAAAAGCGAGATGCAGATGCTTTTCTTACATGCTAAATTAGTTAATAAATCATATGCGTGAACGAGCTCCCTCTACAGTGTCAAGGCGTCTGATAGAAGGAAGACTTGAATTGCTATTCGAACTGGGTTAGCTGCCTCTGATCATGGCCCTCCTGGCACAGACCTGAGGGGTTCAGGTGGGGCCCCCAGCAGCTGACAGAAGCCCCATCGAGCACGGGCTGGGGGCAAAGCGTGCTCCAGACATTGAGGGCAGTTACAGCGAGGGCCAGAGGGCCAGCTCTGCTTCCTGCTGGCCAGTGAGTCCCGGGCAGTCTCTAAGGGACAGGGGCAGTGACACATGTGTGGGCACATGTGTGTACATGTGTGAGCCTAGTGTGAGCGTTCACCAGGCTCCTGTGTGGAGATGGGGGATTTTCACGACCAGCTGGGACCCGAGAAAGTCCAGGAAGTAGCATTATAAAGGTCCTGCCGGCGACCCCAGTCTGTTTTGACTCACTCATCATCTATGGCTTGCGTTCCCAAAGCTCACAAATATGTGGCCTCCTTCTTGCCTTGTCTGGGAGCCTCCTGGGCCCCCTGGGCTTGGCTCTAGCAGTGGCATAAGAAGCATCTTCCTCCATCTCTCAGCAAACTTTTCTTGAGGACCCACTCTGTGCTGGGCACAGTCCCTGGTCCTTGGACCTCCTCACCTCTGGGGGAACGCCCCCGAGTAAAAAAGGCAGTGATCTTGGGATTTGCTAAGTGCCTTGGAAGGGGGTTGCCATGGCAACCCACAGGCTGGCCTTGCTCCCACCGTGGGATATGGCCCTGATGGAGGAGACCTGGTACTGAGAAGAGACCCTGCAGCTGGGTCGTGGTCCAGGGTGGGGAGGGTGGGGTGTGCTGGGGGACAATGTGGAAGCTGCACAGGGAAGGGTTGCCGAGTGCTCGGGTCAGCTGTGGCTGGACTGTAGATGGGGGTGGGGAGCAAAGGGAGAGATGGAGGCGCCAGAGAGGAGTCCAAAGGGGCCACCAGGCATGGTATATGCTGCTTCCAGTGTTCTCCTCATTTTGTGATCAAAGCTGAGGCTACATAGCTCCAGGCAGGACATGATGAAGATAGGCTAGTGCAGGGCAGTGAACACAGAAGGGTGACAGATGCAGAGGTTCTTGGGTGATGGAATTAGTGGAACATGGTGACTGCCAACTCACTGAGAGGAGATGAGCCTTGAGGAAGTTGGGGAGGAGGCTGGGAGGCCGGCCTAGCTCTCAACCCCTGAGATGCCAACCCTTTAACCAGTGGGTCTCTGTCTCCTTCCCCAGTCAGAGCTTTGCCTGCCCGCTGTCCCTAGAGTGACCTGGGGCTGTAGGCGGGGTTTCCCCTTTGTCTCTGCTCAGCTACCTGGGTCCCAGGGGTACAGGCTGGTCCTGTTCGAGGGCCGGCTGTAATCCAGTGATCAGTGTTTCAGAGCCAGTCCTTGCTCTGCCCTGCAGGACGCATCGGGGGCGGGACGGGCTGAAAGCACGTGGAAGCACCAGCACAGAACCCACAGGTGGCGGGCGGTTTAGCACCTGCGCTTAGTAGGTGGTACAGCTCCGATGCGTTGACCGGATGCAAAGGGCCGACTCGCTAGAAAAGACCCTGATGCTGAGCAGGACTGAAGGCAAAGGGAGAAGAGGGCGGCAGAGGATGAGATGGTTGGATGGCATCACCAACTCAATGAGCATGAATTTGAGCCAACTCTGGGAGATAGTGAAGGACAGAGGAGCCTGATGTCCTTCAGGCCATGAGGTTGCAGAGTTGGACACGACTGAGTGACTGAACAACAACCACAGCATCACCCACAGGTAGAGGGGCTTGGTCTTTGTCTCCTGGGGACTAGTATGTGGCTTTGTCCAGCCCTAGCTTGGCTCCCCCAGCCTAGCCCTCCCCATCTTCAGCTTTCAAGCCTCCCTGGATCCTACCCCGACCCTGCATCCCAGACCCCTCCCAGCCTGACTGGCACCCCCACCTCCTTTTCCCAGTTGGTCTGACGGGCTGTCCTTCCTTACCCCTGGGAGCATGTGCGATCGGTACCCCCAAACTGTCTGATAGGATTTTGTCTGTCCCTCTTCTCTGCCCTGCAGTGGCCTGCCCATCCTCCCTAGCCCAGCTTACGCCCAGCCTCAGTCTCAATCTCTCACCTCCAAGGCTCTCACCGCTGATTCCTGCCACCATGTGGCGACTTTGGCTGCGAAGTCGAGCCCTTCACTCACACGAATCACTGTCATCCCCTGTACTCATGCCACAGACGGCCAGAAAGCCAGGCATGCCGAAACAGCCCAGGTCGGCCTGCCTCCATCTCAGTTTCTTTCCCCTGACAGTTGGAGTGGTCCTCGTGGCTCTTTCTGATGGTCTCCTAACCCGTGAATGTGTAGGAAATCCATCAGGAAGATGGTTTCAGGAAGGCCTTTCTTCCAGGAAGCCCTCCCTGACTATCCATCCAGTCTCCACCTCCCCACCTCTGCTACTGGAACACTCCCATCTCTTGTATCTCTCTTAGATGCCCTACCTCCTTACCTTTCCGCTTTGGATTATAGTCCTGTGAGTATGCCAGCAAAATCTTCCTGGACTCTAAGTGCCCGTGGGGGCACACTACACCAAGTCACCCTGACAAGCTCTGCTGCATGTAGCAAAGCCAAGCAACTTAATCTGAACTGCATTATCCACACTTTCCAAGCGCAGCCATTCAGATCATGGGCCAGTAGAGGAGCGGAATTCTCCGGAAGGCACTGTACAATTCCTTCTCCAGCCGATCTGCTTTCACTGATGATTTTTGGCTAGAACAAGTATTAAAATTAATTTGCATTCCCTGAGCGTCAAGCTAGAAAAGTGACCCAGCAGATATGAGATGGCTGGAGAAGTCATCGCAGTAATGAAAGCGTGCTGTTCATCATGCAGCTAATGCTGGCCACACCATCCCTACAATCTCCAATCTGATCTCCTGGATATTTTTCCATCAATCATCCGAAAAAATATTTGGGGCTAGTTCTCCCATTGCTCACAAAGGGATTTTAAAATGTGCTTATCGGACAAAAGTCAGTTGTTACTTCATCAGTCCGCAAAGAAAACAAGAAGCATGATTTAACTAAAAGACTGTTTCCCTGATTCAGAGATATTTGCATGTTGCTGTTATTGGTATCCTTTGCAGACCAAAGATAAAGGTGTTGTGTGTTATTGTTTTTTTTTTTCCCCTAAAAAACACAGGAAGAAAAGATCAATTTATGTCTATTGATTAGAAGTAGATCTGTAGGACAGTGTTATTTCCAATTAAAATAATGCAAGGTAAAAGCACAGAATTTCAGAGTGGTAAGGAAAAAAAGTCTTTATGGGAACTCGCCCAATTGCCTGGATTTTATTTTCCAAATGATTTCCCTTTTATCCCCCAGTGCAGTTCAGTAATAAACCTTTCAGTGACACTAAGGATATAAATCTACTTGGCAACCAGAATGAAAGTTTATTCATCATCTATAAATCACCATATTTTGTGGTTCTCTAAATAATGCTGGGAAACCCTGGAACTGAGCAAGCAGTGACTCCCAGATCAACAGCTAGCCATTCAGACGTGTTCTAGTTGTTGCTGTTTTATGGTGAAGTATGACTTGAGCCATTGCCTAGTTTCTTTACATGACTAATTTAAACTTGCCATTCAGCCCACACACGCATGTGCTCGTGCACACACACACATACACACACACATATTCTTAAGAAAATGTGAAGTCAGTATAGCACATTTTATATATTTAAAATCCTGTTTTATAGCCACAAATAATAACTATGAAAACTGAAACCTAATTATAACTTGCTAACGTTCTGCAATTGTCGTGTTCCCCCCAGCATCCTTAGGCCTAGACAATCAGAAACACATTCAAGAGGGAGACCAAGTCCTTTGGATTATTTTGTAAGCTGTATTCTCTGGGAGGTTTACAATGCCCAAGTATGTCAAAGGCACTGATAAGTCCTGCAACAATGAAGCCTGCTTAAATTTGTTTAAGCTTGTTTTCGCTAAACTTCTTTGACTGTGGAATGCTTTTATCTAATTCTCGAGCATCCATTTTGGAAACATAGCTCTAGGAATCTTTGCTTTTAAGACTGTCTATTGGCTTGGCCAAAAGGTTCATTCAGGTTTTGTTCTAAAAGATGTGAAGGGAAAACCCTAACAAACTTTTTGGCCAACCCAATACTATGCTTTGCTAAAGAAGCCCCAATTGGAATTTCGATCTGCCATTTCCCACAAAAATCTGAGACTGCAGGAAGAAGGTCTTATTCTCCTTATCTGAATCCCTTTGGTCTGGCAGAGACAGAAAGCAATGATTGAGGAGCCTGGGGTTCTCTGGGCAGCAGGGGGTGGTGCCAGTTTCACAGGCTGTGGCCAGCTTGCCTCCCTGGAAGCTTGTCCACTGACAGGTGCTGGACCTCTCTCCATGTGGGTGCCCCTGGAATCTGTAGCAAGGCCATCACACTGTCACCCAATGGAGTCCAGCGGAGAAAGAGGAGCCAGTCAAAACCCCTTCAGAAAGCACTTCACCAATGTCACAACGTGAAATAACCAGGGAGGGTTGTGTTCCCCACACCAAGGGCTGAAAAATGGCAGACAAGCAATAAGCTACCAGAGAAGTAACTGTGGAATTGGGGCGGAGGCTTGCCTTCCCCGTGATGCAGGGAGCTGCATCAGACGATGCCCGTGGGGGCTCTGGAGCCGGTGACCTGATTATTGCCATGGCAGGAAGAGTTTATTCACACACTCAAAATAGGGATGCCAGATTCCCTAAGTGAAAATATAGGATGCCCAGTTAAATTTGTATTTCAGGGCATCAAAACCTCTTTTAGCATAAGTAGGCCCCAAATATTACATGGAATATTATTGTTCAGTTGCTAAGTCGTGTCCGATTCTGCTACATCGTGGACTGCAGCATGCCAGGCTTCCCTGTCCTTCACCATCTCCCAGAGTTGCTCAAACTCATGTCCATTGAGTCAGTGGTGCCATCCAACCATCTCATCCTCCTTCACCCTCTTCTCCTCCCACCTTCAATCTTTCCCAGCATCAGGGTCTTTTCTAATGAGTCAGCTCCTTGCATCAGGTGGCCAAAGTATTGGAGTTTCAGCTTCAGCATTAGTCCTTCCAATGAATATTCAGGGTTGATTTCCTTTACGATGGACTGGCTTGATCTCCTTGCTGTTCAAGGGACTCTCAAGAGTCTGCTCCAGCACCACAGTTTGAAAGCATCAGTTCGGTGCTCAGCTTTCTTTATGGTTCAACTCTCACATCCATACATGACGACTGAAAAAACCATAGCTCTGACTCTATGGACCTTGGTCAACAAAGTGATGTCTCTGCTTTTTAATATACTCTCTGGGTTTGTCATAGCTTTTCTTCCAAGGAGCAAGTGTCTTTTGATTCTGTGGCTGCAATCACTGTCCTCAGTGATTTTGTCTATCAATGTTTCCTTTTTTCTCCATCTATTTGCCATGAACTGAAGGGACTAGATGCCACAATCTTTATTTTTTTTGAATGTTGAGTTTTAAGCCAACTTTTTCACTCTCCTTTTTCACCTTCATCAAGAGGCTTGACTAAGAGTATAGGGTATACTTACGCTAAAACTGTTTCACTGTTGATCTGAAATGCAGATTTTCCTGGGCTTCCTGTATAATATTGGGCAATACTTCCTCAAAGCCTGGAAGCCCCTGGAGGGACTTGGCTGTTTTCCTTATCTTTCTTGTTATTGTCTCTCAGTGGTCCTCAAACACGAGTAAGTCAGAATCCCCTGCAGGACTTGAGAGCTCACAGGACACTGGTCCAGCCCCAGAACTTCTGACCCAGCTGACTTGGGGCAGGAGTAAGAACTTTCATTTGTCACAAGTTCCCCAGTGATGCTGGTGCTGCTGGTTCGGGGAATGAAGGGGAAGCAGACACTGCCCAGATGTCGGCCTTTCTGTGAAAGTGTCAGCCCTACTTTGAGAACCATGGCCATCTATTTTCTGCAGAGAATAAACAGCCCATTGATTCCATCAATGACTGGATTCTCAGGCCTCTTTGCTGCTTGCTTTGAGACCTGAGGTTAAGTTACTGACCTTCGAGGCCTCTGCTCATCTGTAAAGAGGAAAACACCTGCTTTCCTGAGTCACGGGATGAACTGAGTCGCAAATGGGGGCCAGGGCAGGGGATGCTTGGAGACTGGTGGCTGTTAGCATCGTGGCTGCCACTGGCGTCTCTAAGGTTATAGTCCATGTTCACATGGACCATTCCTGCGAGACCTTCCTAGGACCTTTAAGGCAGATGCTGTCCCCGCACGGAGCAGAGGAGGAACAGGAGGCCAGCAAGCTTGAGGGGCCAGTTCCAGGGCACAGAGCACCAAGCTGAGGCCTAACCCGATTCAGGTCTGCAGACTTGGATCCCCTAACCTCTTTCATGGTGTGGAGGGTCAGGCAGGCCAAAGGAAGCATCAAAGGTACATCATAAAAACATGATGTTTAATGTACTAACACTTGTATGATTTTCATGCAGCAGAAACCAATGATGATTTCCTGCCATGTGTAGTGAGGTCACTGAGAACTGGGGTCACTAAACCTTAGAGGCTGGTAAAGCTCCCTAGCTCCTTTGGATCACCTTTAAATTCACCAATATGCTCATTGTGAGTAATGCTGTACCTTGTTTTGCTGAACCCAGGGGGGAAAAATGCACATTTTAGGCAATTGATGGGAGCCCTTGCTGAGGGTTCAGTGTGTGAGTGTCTGGTCTTGTGTGGGGATCTGAGCTGGTCTTCGAGTCGCTGCTACCACAGACAGCCAGGGGAGCTGAATTCGCACGATTTCAGCCTGTTCAGGGCTTCTTACGGCAGACAGCCAAGTCAGCTGAATCTAGAACCATAAAGGACAGGACCCTGGGGGACCAATGGGGAAGCAGCTTATGGTGGAGCTCTTGGGTCTGAGAGAGAAAGCAACGGAGTTGTGGTAAGACTCCTTTTAAACAGTTTGACTTGGGGATCTGGTTTTTCTAGCTGGGGGAACTGAAGCCGTGGCCCCTGGTCTGCCCATATTGCATCAAGGATTCTACCTTATGAGGATGTGTGGGGAGGTTCGTGGGGTTCCGGAGCGCCTGGTGGGCCCTTCTCATGCCCCTTCCCCGCCCCATGCCTGGGGCAGGTCAGTGTCAGCGTGTGTGCATGCTCAGTCGTGTCTGACTCTTTGCAACCCCATGGACTGTAGCCTACCAGGCTCCTCTGTCCATGGAATTCTCCAGGCAAGACTACTGGAGTGGGTTGCCATGTCCTTCTCCAGGGGATCTTCCCAACCCAGGGATCAAATCTGTGTCTCCTGCATTGCAGGAAGATTCTTTATCAGCTGAGCCACCTGGGAAGCCCATGCCCAGGGGCAGACCCTTTCTCAAATCCATCCTTTAGCGCCCAGCACCCTGTGTGTTCACAGAGTCCCCAGGATAGTGATTCTGCTGGAAACTCGAGGGTCAGTCTGCATGTGCAGGAACCAAGCTCTCTGCAGAGAAAACAATTCACTTGCATTAACCAGAAGCCCGTGATGCCTCATTTCTTGACCTTAGCGTAGAAAGAGAAATAGATTTCTCTGCAGACCTCTGGTTTCTTTATCATTTCTTAATTTTGGATGCCTTTACCCGAAGGATCTGAGAGCCTCCTTGCATCTCTAAACTGTGACATTAGTATCTCTCTTTTGGGTCTGAATGGTTATTTGTCTCATTGTTGTAGAGTATTACTTTTATGTAAATGAAACACACAACCTCCACCCACTACCCAGGCGCCTGGAATGGGCGGCTCATCATGTGAAACTGTCCTTCAGGGTCCCACAGAAGCATAGAAGGATTTCAGAAAAATGACGATGTTTATCCAGCACAGGATTTTATCATCACAAGAGCACTTTGGAGGTGAACAACCTATGAGTCTTTAACTAGCTTTTCTACGGTGCAATGCACACTGTTTAGTTTCTGGAGGGCTAATTAGTCCAAGGTAGACCCTCGGCTGTTGCCTATGTCAGCAAATTAGAGATCCCAGCGAGACGAGTTGAATGGAAATGATGTGCAAGTAGCTGGATTCAACTCCCGAAGACCATGATGCAATTATTCCAGCCGCAGGAAGGCCAGCTGCTCACTGGCTTTGAAACTGACATAATGAACAGCTTCCCTTGTGAGCTTAGAATATACACCTACTGGTGTATTCTAAGGGCCTCTTTTTTAGAGGAAAAATCCTCTAGAGATTTTCTTCCCTAAGACATACCCCATTTCCATTCCTTTGGGTAGGCCTTGTCTTTCTTAGAAGATACTGGGCAGTGTAGACTTGGCATCTGTACTCCAAACTGGCTTGTTGGCTCCTGGCTGGATTCTCCCCAGCAGGCATCCCTTAGCTTTGGTGTTTGTAAGCTGGAGGAAGCTCATTCTAAAAGATTCTTCAAAGTGCTCAGGGTGACTGCTGAAAATCCGTTTCTTCGAGGGCACTGCACTAATAAATCCAGTGTGAACTTGATTATCATTTAGATTACTTGTTCAATAGGAAAAATGAAGCTTTGCAATCAGAGCTGTAGATAGGGACTCTGTGCAGAGGAAAATGAGCTCTGGCCTCATAAACAGTGCATCACGCTGGTGTGACCCTTGCTGCCTCTGGTAACACCACTGGCTGGCTGAGTGTTCAGGCCATCTGTCCTGTGTGTGCACACGTGTTTGCACACATGAGGTGAGGGTTGTGATAAACACCCGCTTTATACAGATTAATGCGACGTCAGGCTTGTACTCAGCTGTTCCCCAAGAACAGCCTCAGAAGCACCAAAATCTTGGTAGCTGGTTGTTTGCTTACACTATGTGTCTGGCCTTAACTCATGAACTTAGCAATAGGCTAGTAGGTTGGATACAATAATGAGCCAGACAACAGACACTCAGGTTTAAAAAGAAAAAGAATTTTCCAGAAAGACAAAAATGGGCAATTAACTACCTTAGTAATTGTATGAAGGGGGAAAAAAGCCTGCTCTATTTGAATGATAATTGGACATAAATACAGCTTCAATTCTTTCCTCCATATTAGTGAATTAGAATACAGGAAGCTTCAAGGAAAATCCATAAAAGATCCATAAGCTGGCTGAAAATTGTTCTCACCAGTCACTTTGATTTTATAAAGGCAGAATTTCCAGTAAAAGGGTCTGGATAGATGGGCTTTCGCTGTATCTTTGAGCACAGTGCGTGCAGGATGCTTTCCATCCTGTAAAATGAGGTCCCCAGTGGAGCCCGCTGCATATTTCCTTGAAGAGCCGTCTCTTGCTGTAGGCTGGGCCTTGCGGTCTCGCTGTGTTTCTACCCGGGCCACCTTACTCCTGGGCTCCCTCTCACTATCGGGACACCACTTTATTTTTCAAGATTCAGTTCAGCCGTGTCCTTCTGTGAGGTCTCCCCAGTCGCATCCCTTCCCTGATGGACCGCACCCCCCATGAGCCCTCTCCCTGTGCACATGTCAGTAGCGACACCCGAAGGCCCGTGGATCAGGCTCTCACCCTGGGCTGTGAGTCCTTTGTCTTACTGATCCTTGAGGCTACTGAGCACCAAACAGGTGAAAGTTAAACAGTCGAATGAAGGGCGGCTCCAACCCAAAGCCTGTTTTTCTTTCCTTTTTCTTTCTATTTTATTCAACTATAGTTAATTCACAACATTATGTTAATTTCTGCTGTACAGCAAAGTGATTCAGTTATACATATATATACACACATTCTTTTTCATATTCTTTTCCATTATAGTTTATCATAAGGTGCTGAATACAGTTCCCTGTGCTATACAGTAGGGCCTTAGTGCTTATGCATTCTGTATATAATAATTTACCCCTCCCTCCCTCCCCCATAAAATCTGGTTTTCTGTACCACCTTCACAGCCCTCTTTGCTCATGTTCCGTGGGTGTAGCTGAGTCCCAAGTCCTCCTATTTCCCAGTTGTGCTGAGCACTGCTTGCCCAACCGCAATGGTCTGACCTGTCTCCCTGCAGCCGTGTTTGAATGTACTCTACCCTGTGTGCCTAGTCGCTCAGTCGTGTCTGACTCTGTGTGACCCCATGGACTGTAGCCCACCAGGCTCCTCTGCCCATGGGGATTCTCCAGGCAAGAACACTGGAGTGGGTTGCCATTTCCTCCTCCAGGGGATTTTCCCAACCCAGGGATCGAACCCAGGTCTCCCGCATTGCAGGCAGATTCTTTACCGTCTGAGCCACCAGGGAAGCCCTTACTCCTACCCAGTTGGTGTGTATTCTGAACAGCTGCTGGAGCCATCCTTTGGGAATCCAAATCAGAGCCCCTACTTAAAACCTCACGTGGGTCTCTGTCTCTTACTCTGAAGGAACACTTAACAGACTTGAAATTCTCCTTAATAGACTTGCAAAACCCAACAAGGATGGTTCCTACCTCCAGCAGTTACCAAATGCCAGTGTGTGCCCAACACATAGTATGGCCCAACAATACCCAAAATACAGGGGTCTGGAGCAGAGAAAGGTTTACTGGAGGGCCATATAAGGAAAATGGGTGGCTCATGCCCCTGAAAAGTCCAAACTCCCCTAAGGGTTTCAGCAAAGCATTTCTAAAGGCATGGTGAGTGAGGGACGTGTTGGCTTTGGCAAATTTCTTGGTGTGGGAATCCTTTGTTCTCGCAGGTGTCATGAGGTTCCTGTAAACCTCCAACAGGACAAATGTTATTTTCTGCTTTGCAACTTTTCATCTCTATATGAATGGAAGAGTGTTACACCCTTAAAGGTCAGAACCTTGACAGAGGGCTCTCCTGTATATTTCAGGCTTTGGGGAACATTCTTAAAGCAAAAGCAGTAGAATACAAAGGCTGATGAAACAGGCCTAATACAGAGTCATATGTGTTCTTCCCTATTACATGGTGCCCACTAGAACCATGGGAGATTCCCGTGTAGATCCCAGTGCCCATGCGTGGGAATCATGGTCGGACTCTGCCGGCAGTGGTGGGGTGTGG
Source organism: Bubalus kerabau (assembly GCF_029407905.1). NCBI lineage: Eukaryota > Metazoa > Chordata > Mammalia > Artiodactyla > Bovidae > Bubalus > Bubalus kerabau. The sequence continues at coordinate 48,189,436 of NC_073645.1, read as the reverse complement.
CCTGGGTGGAGAACCACAGCGGTCTTGGCTCTCACCTCTGCTCCCCACCTGCCTTCTCACGCCCTCCTTCCTAGCACTGGAGGCACCATGGCCCCTGATCCTTCCTCACTCTTCCCTCTACTGGCTCGGGCAGCCAGCTCATTAGGGTCACAGTAACATATATCCTCCCCAAGGGGCCTTCCTAACCACCCCCAGGACCCACTTGACCAAGTGGCCAGCGATTCATTTTCATCACAACACTCACCTGATACTTTGCAGCTGGTCTGTTCCTTATCCAGCTCCTCCCTCAATCATGAAGTCTCCTGGTGGCAAGATCTTATCAGTGCTTTTTTCTTCTGAGCATCCCCTGGAGGCATAGTCCTTGCTCCTTCAGTGTAGGAGGAAGGGGGAAGAGAAAGAAATTTTGGAATGATGCCTGGGAAATTGACCAGCATGTGTCGGGGCTCCCAAAAGATGGATTCTGAAACCATAGGTTGGTGACCATGTTCTGAGATTGAGGGTGTGTGTGGGCAGGGCTGGACAGACTGGTTTGGACTGAAACCCAGCTCTGTCACTCATTCATTCACTGAATGACCCAGAGCAGGGACCCTTGGCCCTTTGAACTTTGATTTTCTGTCCCTGAAATGCAAAAATTACAAGCATGTCACAGGGTTGGTGTGAAGACCTATTGAGACCCAGTAAATTCTAGCAGTTCATTATAACCAGCAGTGCTGACCGTCCGCTGTCACGCTGCCCCCTCCCTCTTCCAGCCACCTTCCCTCTCAAAGTCCCACATGTGCTTTTTTCTTTTTTGCTCTAGTGAGGTCGGGAGCCATTACAACACACGATGATTTATTTCAAACCACTTCCTCCAGGGAGGCAGAATTTTGTTCTTTTCCTGTCTTCCCTTGCATCCTGAAAGCCTCCATTGCTCATCTGATGAGCCTGGTGCTGTTAGGAAAACTCAAAGTCAACAGCGACCAGCGTGAGGCGTGGGCCGGAACCTGCCGGCTGGGGTCTGCACTCCTGGACACAGACCTGCTTGTTTTGCCTACGTCAGCTGCTGGGCCCAGAATTTAAACTTGTGCTGAGGCACAGCGGGCGGAGAAGAGTTCAGAAAAGAAAACCAAGGAGGTGCCCAGGACTCACATTCACTTGTGTTTCCTCTTGGAAATGAGACCAAAGCTTCACTGTGGTATCAGGCTCTCAAAAGAAATAAATCAAACTGAACCAAAACAAAAACAGAGCTAATATCTGCGGGGAGACCACATGCAATTAAGCTGAGATTTTTAAGTGTTTTACAGGCCGTTCGTAGTGTTTCTATGCCCCTGGGGCCCCTGCCTCGGTCCACACCAGCCTCTCCCTCATCCTGAGTTGCTCCTGAGGAATGCTGGTGCAGACTGGAGTCTAAGTCTGCAGGCGGCTCCTTCTGCCTGGAGTGGGAGTCTGTAGGCAGACACATGTTTGTTTGCTTGAGACCCTGACTGCCCTGGCAACACCCCCATTTCTTTGGAATGCTGTTGGGCTCTTCCTGAGGTCTTGGGTTCTGGCCTGGCCCTGTCTAGATAGAGAGGGGAGGGTGGGCACTTGGAGGTGTCTTGGCAGATCAGAGTCCTCGTGGTGAGGTTGACTCTCCTGGTTCGCGTGGCCCAATGCCTTTCCAAACACTGGGGATGTTTCCCCTCACTGTGAACATTCTTCTGATTTCTTTCTCCTTTCTCTTGTTTCTCCTTTGAATCTTGTCTTTGAGGTTGAGTAACGGTACCATCTTTTATGTTTATAACCAGACAGAAGACAAGCTCAGCCACTGTGCCGTTTCCATATTGTAAATCACAGCTGTGTTGTAGTTCCCCAGACAGGAAAAGACTTCTTCATATCCTTGCCTCTGGTCTGCCTTCTTGTATATTCTTGAAAAATTCTGCACATTCTCAAGCTTGGGGTATCTGAAGTGGCTCCGCTGGAGTGTTGAAGACGGGGAACAGGCCCAGGTGGGGAGACTGATTGAAGCCTGGTGGGGTCTTGGCTTGGGACGCCAGGAGCCTGCCTTAGTTTCGTGACTAAAGGATGCTGAGTCACCACCTGCTTCTGCCGAGTGAAGGCTGGTGTGCTGGTTACCATCCAGGTGTTCCAGGCAGTTGGTGTGATAGCCACTCAGATGCATCCCCATGCAGCAAGCACCCCAGGAGCATTTTGGGGTGCCAGACTCTTGGCTAATCTATAGGGCCAGGAGTCTCTCAGGAATCTCAGAGTTGTATCAAAAGGGTACTCACTATTTTTTTTTCTTTCTAAAAAAAAAATGCAGACCATTTTTATGAGTGCCATCTGTAAACATCCTTGCAATTAGCAATGTATACTCTCATTAAAAGACATTCCAGACTCGGTGATGTGTAGCCACTGGGCACTTTCTCAAAAGACGCTAGACAGATGTTACTGTTACGTTGCTTTCTGTTATGTTTTCTGACCTTGGAAAGGACGAATTCTTCCCCCTTAGAAAGGGAGTCGAGGCTGGCCATCCAAGAGGGAGACAGCAGTTGTGAGTGAAAGCTCCTGCTCTCAGTGTTCTCAGAGGCACCGAGACCTAGTGGGATTGTTTTGTAGATGGGATGACCACCTCCCCGGCCCCACACCCCAGGTGACGCTGAAACACGTTTTTGTGCTACCCTGGCACAACCCCAGTAAACTGTGACTCTTTATTGCTCAATGAAGCCTGCAAAGGAGTCACTGCCCCTGAAGTCTGTTAGAGCTGACCTTGAACTTCATGCTGTATTTGACTGTTGTCAAGGCCAACCTGTAGGTTGTCAATTTTAACACAATCATTTGTGGTATGTGTCTACTGAGTCCTGCTGTGTTTATAACAGGCTGATCTTAGATTAAGGATGGATAACAGAGAGTCAAGCAAGCCTGCCATGATGTTTTTCTAGATAAGTGCATATCTGTACCTTCTGAAATTAATCATCTTTCCTTTTTTTTTTTTTTTTTTTTCAGATAACTTGTTCAAACCCAAAGAAAGGTACATTTCAGAGAAGGAGATGCACATGCGATCTAAAAGGTACTTGGTTCTATTGTGTGAGGTCGAAAAAGTGGGGGAAGGAGGGGTGGCTTGCTGGATGCAGGCTCTGCCCAGCGGGGCCACTACTTCTAGGTCCACGTTTGAGCTCTGAGGTCTTCTTGGCCGTGAATTTGAAAAGCTGGCCCAAAGGAGCGCAGTCGCTGAATTGCACCTCTGAATGTTGATGTCGTTCTTGGAAAACCCTTAGGAAGGCGGTAGGTCTTGAGTTCTGAACCAGTCCGCTAATTGGTCTCTAGGAGATCCCCAGACTCACCAGAAATGCTTCTGCGTGTTCCTGCCATTGCTCTGGGCAGGTGCCGTTTGTCACTGTGCACCTTCACAGGTAATTTCATAAGAGGGGGAGGAGCTGGGTCTCTGGGCCTGCAAGAAAGCTTCCAGGCCTGGAGGTGGACAGTGTGAGGGGGCCACGGAGCCGCAGAGGGCCACAAGCTGGCCTTCTTGGCGCCCGGCTGCTGCAAGCTCTCCATGTCCTGCTTGGCTGGTTGCAGTTCTGGACACCCCCTCGTTCTCACCAGTACACAAAGGCTGCCATTCTTCCCGAGCTCGGGCCTCCCAATCCACACGTAATAACCCAGCAGAGTTCGCCAAGTTCATGCAAGTAACATGTCATTAGTTTATAATAAAGTATCTGGCACTAGGGGGAATTATAATAATTAAACCAAACTGATAGGGCAACTCAGAGAAACCATTGAAATAGGAAGAGTACATTTCTCCCCACTCCAGGCACAAAATCTCTGCTTTTCCCATGATTATATTGTTTCCATGATCATTAGCCAGCTTTGATTATCTGTAGGGAACCTCTCTGTGAATTAAAAAAAAAAAAGTGTCAGTGGGGAGGAGGGGAACCCTTCCATTAACCACCGGCTTCACAGTGTTCTAACTGGGCGCTTGAAATGGCCACTGGGGGTCGAGACCTGCTGTTTCAGAAGTATGAAGCCGTGTATACCTCATGCCCAAAGTATTCCTCTTTCAATTTTGTGGAAAATTCAGCCAAATGGTCCCCTCCTGGTCCCTAAGCCCAAAGCCCCTATTGTGGAGGCTTGAAATTAAAATGCTAGATCTCAAAGCAGCATCTGTGGACAGAGCATTGTCCTGTCATCTTACTGAAGACGGAACAGCCTCTGAGAGGATCAGTGGTGCTGTGTCCCCCATCATGACTTCCCTGGCTGGAAGCCGGGTCTCCTTGGATACAGTCAGTGAGGCATCTAGGCTGTGGTCTGCCCTAAGTGGACTCAGACCCCGGCTCTCGGACTTCACTCCCCCGCAGAATCATAATGGAGCTTTCTTTTCTTTCGTGTTCTTTGTTATTAATTACGTTACTAAATTGCACTTTCATTTTAAAAATTCAAGCACAGGAGAGAGAACTGAAGTCGCTCATGACCAGCTATCCCCTCTCCTACCCCATTTCCCCAACCTTGTCCTGCCTCCAGAGACACCATAGGTATTGGCATCCTTTATACCCTTCCAGGCCTTTCTCTCTGCCTGAAAACAGACATTTACTTGTTACATATACAATTGTCTAATTTATGACCATAAATGGGATCATGCTATGTATTATCTTTCTATAGCTTGCTTCTTTTACTTTATGTCTGTGGGGTCTTTCTATGTCAGAAGATATGGATGATTTTCTTCACTGATGCAGAGTGGTCCATTGCATAAATGAACCATAATTTGTTAAGGATGTTCTTTTAAGAAAATACTGTAGCAGAAGCTCCAGGATTGAGGCCTAGGAATTTTTATCCTGAACACCCCACATGGTCAGATGGTTAAGATGGGGATGATGTGTCTGTATGGGTGCAGGAGGATTTCCACTGGGGAGCTTTGGGACATGTCATCTTTCCTACTGATCCTGACGGCCTTCTCCTGCTTGCTTCTCGAACAGCTCCTGGGCTTGGCAGTCGTGTGTGCACTCATTAATTCATACCACGCTGACGCCCTCTGTGCCAGGCACTCTGATGCGTGTAGGCAGTGCCTGAGTTACTTTGTGCTATGTGACTGGGGGCCAGTGTGGCAAGAAGTCAAGCAGACCAAGGCTGGGCTCCCAGCTCCTCATTCACCAGCTGAGGGACGTCACTGGCCTCCTGACCTCGCTGGGCCTGGGTTCCTCACTCCCATAACAGGACACTGTACATCTCTTCCACCTGGTGTGAGGGCTACCTGGAAAAATTCGTGTCAGATGATTATACTAGTAAGGGACCCTCCTATACTTTGTTGGTGGGAATATAAATTGATATAGCTCCTATGGAGAACAGTAAAGAGGAGGATCCTTAAAAAACGGAAAATAGAGCTACCATATGATCCTGCAAGCCCATTCCTGGACATATACCCAGAGAAAACTGTATTTGAAGAGACACACGCACCCCAGTGTTCATAGCAGCACTAGTCACCATAGCCAAGACATGAAAGACACCTCAGTGTCCATCAACAGAGGAATGGATCAAGATACGAAACACACATACGATGGAATATTACTCAGCCATAAAAAAGAACGAAATAGTGCCATTTGCAGCAACATGGATGGACCTAGAGATGATCATACTACGTGAAGTAGGTCAGACAAATGTCATATGATAAATGCCGCTTATACGTGGATTCTAAAAAAATTATGATATAAATGAACTTACCTGCAAAACAGAAATAGACCCACAGACTTAGAAAAGAAACATATGCTCACCTGGGGGAAAGGGTGGGGGAAGGATGAATTGGGAGTTTGGGGCTAACACACACATACTGCTGTGTGTAAAACAGATAATCACCAAGGACCTACTGTGCAGCACCAGGAAGTGGACTCAGTACTTTTTAATAACCTATCTGAAAAAGAATATGCATACATGTATAAGCTAAGTCACTGCTGTACGCCTGAAACTAACACAGCACCATACGTCAGCTATACTGACCACAGCCATACTGTAAATCAGCTGTATATCCAGTAAAAAGAGCATTTAAAAGATAAACTCATAAAAAGATGATTAGCCTAATACCCATTAACCAAGACGACATCTTGCTAATGTTGCCATCATCAATCTTTCCATACTTTGTAATTATTATTTTAATTGGGGAACATGTTAAATTTTGTTGGGCTTTCAAACATGAGGGAAAATAAAAGAGATGTTCAGCCACATGTCACAGGTACAGCATCCTCAAAGCTCAGGCTGCAGTGTCCCCTCTCTGTCCATGGATGCCAGCCAAAATCTTGTTTACGTCTGTACATATGCAGTCTCTGTAGGGAAGTAAGAAGGAAGGGCCCAGAAGGAGGCTTCCTGAGGCCCTGCTGGTGTCCTGGAAGCTCCTGATTTTGCACCAGGACAAACGTGTGATACTTACGCCTAAGATGAGTTTGGAAACATCTTCCTTAGGAATGCAGTAGGTGAAGAGGCAGACACGCACATGTTATCTGTGGGCTGCTCCAATACGACCCCAGCTACGCTCATAGATTCACTGCTCCTTTTCCAAGTCATAGGAAGACAAAAGCTGAGAGGCAAAAAATGTATTTGGTAAAAAGTAGGTTTACACTCAGGGGGCTTCCCAGGCAGCTCAGATGGTAGAGAAGCCACCTGTCAGTACAGAAGATACAGGAGACACAGGTTTGATCCCTGGGTTGGGAAGATCCCCTGGAAGAGGAAATGGCAACCCACTCCAGTATGCTTGCCTGGGAAATCCCATGGACAGAGGAGGCTGGTGGGGTACAGTCTGGGGTCACAAAGAGTTGGACACGACTGACTGAGCATGCACACACACACACACGTGTACACTAGGAGTGGCCAAAGCACACACACACACATGTGTACACTCAGAGTGGCCAAAGCAGTAGGCCTGGCATCTCTCATTTTACAAGCAAGTGGTCAATTATCACAGGGGGTGGAGAGAAAGAAACCTGACTTCTAAAGAAATCCCTGGCCCCTCCAGCTCTGCCCTGGGTGGGGCCCCATCTACTGCATGGCCCCCGCCTGGGCAGCCCTGTCTGCAGACAGTCAGGGGAGCCCCAGGTCTAGGGGTCCTAGAGACACGGGGTGGTCCAGAGCCGGCTGATCTGCCCTTTGAAATGTAAGTGCCTGCTGACAAGACAGGAGGCAGAGCCACGGCAGACACCCGCTGTCTCGCTACCATTTCAAAATGTTTTCTCAATTTGTTTCAGAATCTATAATAACTTGCCGGAAGTTAGGAAGAAAAAAGAGGAACAAAAGAAAAGGGTGATCTTACAGAGTAACAGACTCCGGGCCGAGGTCTTCAAAAAGGTAACGGCCCGGCGGCCAGCAGGGGTGACGTGTGTGTGGTGCCCAGATGCTGAGTCTGAACTTGATGTCTCTGTCTCTGCTTCCCCAGCAATTACTGGACCAGCTCCTTCAAAGGAACGCGGTGTAACCACGGGCTGCCCCACCGACCCTCTACCTGGACCGGGGATGACTTCAAACGCTGGATAAACCATTAAACTTAACCGTATCTTCATGACGTGAAACACTTATTTTACTTTTGATTTTTTTTTTTCCCATAAAGCAAAGCATAGTTTCCTGAATTGCTGAACTAAACCAGGCAGAAACGATAACCCTTGAGAAAATGGATCTTCGGACTGCAGTGGGGTAATCAACCCAACAGAACCCACTTGATACAGTCCTTTCTTCTGATGTTTACTCCTACCATTTCCACCCAGGCACAAAGGCCTTCTATGCTCTCATGGGCTTAGATCCCTGGGGACTGGCTTTTTTTTTTTCTTTTTCATTGAATTTCTAGGACCTAAATACATCACTTTAAAAATACCATTCCCAACTTCTGCCAGTTCTGCAAACTCCAGATTTTGGACCATCGCACAGTGTGTTTGAAACCCCTCTAAATGTCTGTATCATTAATACTGGAGGTGACTTTGGAGCTAGGCGGCTGCTCTGTCAGAGACTGCGGACTTGTTTAGCCGCCCCTACCACCCCTACCCCACTCCTAGCACCTGTCTTCATTCAGCAAAAGAGTCTATATCCACGGAAGCCATGAGGGCAGAATTGGCTGGAAACGAGTTGTAGGTCACGTCAGTGTTTTGGGCAAGCCACCCCTCAACCAAAAGAGCTGCATGGCTGAAAATGGCCCGATGGCTCCAACTCTGCCATTTTGTTTCTCCAAGCCTTACAATGTCCTTTATTTATAAATGTGTTTGGGGAATGAAGAACAATAGTTTTACCAAAAATGGAAATAAATGCAACTATTACAAACATCGTTGCCCTGTCCCACGTTCTGTGTTATGAACCAAGCAGCTAGTGCAGGTGGTGCTCAGAGAGAAACGCTGCCAAGTGCCGGGGGGACCTCTGACCTGCTCCTGGTCCACCACCACCTGACCATTGAGCCACCAGGTATGGGCCCTTGAGCTTCCTGATGGCCGGGTCCCTTCTCCTCCTGCAGTCTCTCTCCTGCTCCCTCTGCTGGCAAAGCCTGGCATCGTGGGAGTGGGCAGAGGGAAACCATTTCAAGGGCCTGGATCCACTTTAACAGAGAAGGCGAGGAAGGGTGCATAGGGCCGTGTAGGATGATTAAGAGCTGGCATGGCTAGTTACTTCACTTGCTTCAGTCTGCTCATCTCTGTCCATTAAACGGAGATCATTACAGTGCCTTCTCCTTCAGTTTTCTATGGGAATGGGCCAGTGTGAGTGGAGCGCTTAGAAGGTGGTCTGGCCCAGAGCGAACAGCCGGAGTGTTTCTTGTCATCTCCACATAGACGTGGAAGTAGAGTGTCCTGAGAAACCCTGAGCACAAGGCCACCGGTTGGTCATCTCTTAGTCCCTCAGCTTGGTGCTGACAAGATGCACCAGCAAGACTGTTGAATCTGCAGGTGTTGCTACAGCAAAAATCAGTCATACACACTGGACGCTTTGCAGGCTTTGTATTTTCTCAAGCTCTTCTCATTCTTAGAAACAGTTTTGACAGCATGGTTACGCTTGCCCTTAAGGTTGATTTGGTGTTTGTGAACTTATGAGGCCTCTTCTAGAGTGCAATGTTGATTTTCTGTTTACATTTTTAATACTTTTTAACAAAAAATATTTTTCATCAAATGCGTGGTATTAGTTTAGGACAGTGTTTGTTGGTAGCTATCTTGTCACAGCTTCTACTTGTTTTTCTTTAATATCTTCAGAGAATTTCCAATATTTTTCCTAACCAATAATTTAAATTCAGGGCCAAACCACTTCTGGACTGTTCTGTGACACTTTCTAAAAAGTGGATTTGTGTCAGTTAATATATAAATATCTCTGAGTGCCTGGGTAGAGCCAACTTTCAAAAATGCCCAGAAAGGGCTTCCTACCTTTGCAAGCCTGATGTCAAGTCTTAAAATCTAAAGAATAAATAAAAGCCCACATGAGATTAAATGCCACTGAGTTATGTATTCCTGAGGACAGTTCTTAACTAAGGTGCCTGAGGTAAGTAGTGGGTAGGAATTTATGATGTCTATTGAGCTTTGCTTTCCTCTGGACAGCCAGCTCAGGACAAGGCTGCAAGTTAAGTTTTAGTTTCTGCTCAACTAATTTCTTTTCTCCATGATTATAGTTGTTTTTTAATGCTGATGTGCTTCAGTTCAGTTCAGTTGCTCAGTTGTGTCCAACTCGTTGTGACCCCATGGACTGCAGCATACAGGCTTCCCTGTCCATCTCCAAATCCCAGAGCTTGCTCAAACTCCTGTCTATCAAGTTAGTGATGCCATCCAACCATCTCATCCTCTGTCATGCCCCTCTCCTCCTGCCTTCGATCCTTCCCAGCATCAGAGTCTTTTCCAATGATGTGCTTAGTCGCTTAGTTGTGTCCAACTCTTTGTGACCCCATGGACTGTAGCCCACCAGGTTCCTCTGTCCAAGGGGATTCTCCAGGCAAGGATACTGGAGTGGGTAGCCATTCCCTTCTCCAGTGGATCTTCCCAACCCAGGGATTGAACCCAGGTCTCCCTCTTTGCAGGTAGATTCTTTACCATCTGGACTACCAGGGAAGCCCAATACTGATGAGTGAATGTCAAATATCCAGCATTTCTGTTATAACGAGGTCATCACAGAAATATAATAATATTATTAATAGAATAAATATGGAAGTAAAGGCCTGAATCCTATTAGCCATCCCTGTAGCTCTGTCAGGAATTGGTCACCATGTGCTAGATTCTCTGATTAACATCAGACTTAGGGAAAGACTAGACTTTGAAATTATAATAGGATGCATCATCATCATAACTTCAGTATTCACATCCAGTCCTGGAGCTGATTTCTTTGCATCTGAGCATGTTTGGGTTCTGGCATGCAACGATCCTTTAGTGATAAAGCAGGCTGTAGGAGCAGAGGTTCTGTGGCTGATATTCATGAGTTTGGACCAGACAACATTTGGAACCATTTGAGATGACAGAGCAGACGGTCACGGCATCAGCCCGCCTCGCTGCGGTCTCCGTGCCTTCACGTCTAAGGAGACACTCCTATTTTGGTGATGTGTCCTCTCTGCCAGCTGGTAATGGAATAATGGAAAAACAATTGCCTGGGTTTTTTTAGCCAGCGTCTGTTGCCAACCCAACTTCCTGGAAGGTATGTGCTCTTGGGGTGAGTCAGCAAATGCTTGCTCAGATGAAACACTCCTCATTGAAAGAACTATTTGTGAAACAACCAATGGCTGAAGAGCAGCTGAAAATCCTCTTCCTTCTGAAGTTCTCCCACGTCAGCACTTGCTGGTATAAAAATCTCAGCTCGTGGACCTGGTCTCCCACTGTACCAAGTGGCTGACAGTCTGAACGTGAGGCAAGTAAGAGGCAGAACAAGAGAAGGAGACGTGCAGTCACCTCGCCCCACCAGAGGGTCTCGGACAGCAGAGATAGGCGGGTTCTGGGTTAAGGAGAGTGATGGAAAAAAAAAAAAAAAAAGATTCACTGTGGCTTTGTGTGAGAGTGTTGGCATGTGCATTACAAGCAAAGGAAATGATCTGTGGAATGATTAAAATGAGTCCATCAGCAGATGGTTCTCTGTGAGAGAGCTGGCATTTGCACTTTCATCAATACTTGATCATGACCCATGAATGTCTAGCTAAATAGAAACCTTTTGGGATCGGCTGTCACGGGGTTGAACCAGTAGCCCCATGGACTGAAACACTTAGGAAGTCTCTCCAGCCTTCTCTGTCTCATGTGGACATGATGTCCCCCACTTCTCTGGAGCACAGGCTGTCAGAAACTTCCCTGAGATTCCATCTCCCCACCAGCAGGCTGCTGGGGAAGCAGGCGCCTCCACGCAAATGTTTTCTCCACATGGAGCGTAGCGACAGTGTTGGCTCCTCGCCTCCAGAACGGAGGGTTTCTTTCAAGTCCCGTTGGCCGCCTCAGGCAGAGTTCTGATCCTGGGACCCCAGGAGACTGTCTGAGGTAGTTGTCTGGGGTGTGTAGCAGGGGAGGCGTTGAAATTCTTCCCCCTTTTCTTGCTTCTCTAAGCAGGAGAACCATATCCACATCAGGGATGCTGTGACCTGTCAGGCTGCAGCCAGAAATGTGACTTCAAGCAGATGTCTTTCCCTCAGATCTTTACACGTCAAGACCTTGACAAAGGGGCCAGAAGTGGGGAGACTTGACTTGCCTCTAGGATTTTCAAAAAGGCTGGGTGGTTCTTATCAAAGCTTGAAAGGAAAGAGAAAGAAGTCTGTGGTCTACATTGTAGCTGAAGGAAAAAAAAAATGATAAATTTCTTTAAATCGTTTTGGTGAAACAGCACCAAGCATGAAAGACGTAGGGAAAGTGTCCTGTGGATGACTTTCAGAGCGTCCTCCCTGTGTTCCGCTTTACTTTGCTGACATACGTGAACGAAGCAACAGCTGTAACTGACATCAGGGTAAAGATATTACAACCGTTAACCCATATTAACTGCATATGATGTGTAATGTCTTTTCATCAAAGCCAACGGGGCTGCCTGCCTCTCTTGCCCACTGATGTCAGGAAGAGGGAAATTATAAATCTTTTCACTGCTGCTGACTTATAAAGAAATACACCCACACTGTGTGTTATATCCACTGTGGTTTCTCATGACCGTTGCTATTACATGGATACCAAAGGAATTAGTGATGACCATTCTCTTGACTGGAATGTGTTACCAAATATGCGCTTGCTGTTAAAAAAAAAAAAAAAAAGCCATCAGGCGCACGTACAGAATTTTTGTGTTTGTTTTTGCTTAAAAATATACCTGCAGGCTGGTGAGGCCAGATTTAATTATTATATGCTGACATCATTCCAAGTCTTACTCTTTCAGCTGAAATGTTTATTAAATCAAAATGACAAAATGATCCAGGATATTTTTCTGGGTTTTTGGTAGCCCATGACATTTCATTAACAAGGCTAAGCTTATATGTCTACAATGGATAACAAAGATTTTCGCATGGATTAAACTAGGGTGTGTTGTTATTCAGTTGCTAAGTTGTGTCTGACTCTTTGCAACCCCATGGACTGCAGCATGCCAGATTTTCCCTGTCCTTCACTATCTCCCAGAGTTTGATCAAATTCATGTTCATTGAGTTGGTGATGCCATCCAATCATCTCATCCTCTGTTGTCCCCTTTTCCTTCTGCCTTCAATCATTCCCAGCATCAGGGTCTTTTCCAATGAGTCGACTCTTCACATTAGTTGGCCAAAGTATTGGAGCTTCAGCTTCAGCATCAGTCCTTCCAATGAATATTCAGGATTGATGTCCTTTAGCATTGACTAGTTTGATCTCCTTGGCTGTCCCTTGGCTGTCCAAGGGCCTCTCAAGAGTCTTCTTTGGCACCACAGTTCGAAAGCATCAGTTCTTCAGCGCTCAGCCTTCTTTATGTTCATTGGTGATATATGGTTTTGCAGAAGTTGTTTCAAACTGGGGTGTTTCAACCTTAATTCTCAATTAGCAGTTGAGCAAGACTCCTCTCCCTCTAAGCCCCACCTGCATGCTCTGAACAGAAAAGAGGAGAACTGCTGAACCCAGGCTCTCATCCAAATGTTTCTAAAAGTGATAGATTAGAAAGCTTTTTTTCATGAGTGTTAACCACATGACACACAGGGAGATATTTCTTCTCTGTAGGTTCTCAGGACTCTGTAACAGAAAACAGACTAACAAGACCAAGACACACAAGTTTATTAGCACAGTTTTCTCATATACCAGCTTCCCTGGTGGCTCAGAGGTAAAGAATCCTCCTCCCAATGCATGAGACTCTGGTTTGATCCCTGGGTCAGGAAGATCCTCTGGAGAAGGAAATGGTAACCCAGTCCATTTTTCTTGCCTGAGAAATCCCATGGACAGAGGAGCCTGGTGGGCTACAGTCCATGGGGTTGCAAAGAATCAGACACGACTGAGTGACTAAACAACAACAATCCTCATACCCACATCTGAGGAACTCAGAGAGGAATAAAACTGAGTCTCAGATCTGCTTTTGGGTTCTCAGACAGCCATGGACCTGTTATGGACTGAACCTCTGTGCACACACACACACACACACACACACACACACACACATACACCCTGCCACCCCCAGATTCACTTTGTGAAGACTCAACTCCCTGTATGGCTATATTTGGAGATGAGGCACCTACAGAAGTAATTCAGGCTAATTGTGGTCATGAGAGTGGGGCCCTGATCCAGCAGGAATAGTGTCCTTATAAGAACTGACAGCGGAGAGCTGACAGTCTGTGTCTCTGAGCGCATGAGGAACAGGTCATGTGAGCACATACAAGGTGGGGCAGCCTATGGTAACCAAAGAGAAGAGACCTCAGTGTGCGAGCATAGCTTGCCAGCACCTTGATCTTGGACTTCCTGGCCTCCAGAACTGTGAGTGATTCCCTTTAGATAAGCCCCATGCGTGGTATTTCATATGGAAGCCCAGGTAGACTGAGACAGGACCCAGCACTGTTCCTGCCTGTACCACTGGAATCGACCACGCACGTGTGCAGCAGGGGGGCTCCCCAAGCTCGAACTACTAGTTGTCCTCGCTGACTAGGCTCCACACTTTCTCAGGCACCATGTATCCCCATGTGATCTGCTGCTGTTACCTAAAAACTGGGTTTGCCTCGTGATGGGTGTTGAGCCAACAGACACAGCCAAGCACAAGATCAGATCAGGAGTAGGGAGCAAGGATGGATTATCTGCAGGAAGTAACAAGAACACCAGGGAACTTCCTCAAAGCTAAAACGGTACATGCATATTCATGAAGAGACTTGAAAATAGGGGAATTCAGCCTTAGTTCAGTTGAGCTCAGTCACTCAGTCATGTTTGACTCTTTGTGACCCCATGGACTGCAGCATGCCAGACTTCCCTATCCATTACCAACTCACAGAGCTTGCTCAAATTCATGTCCATCAAGTCAGTGATGCCATCCAACTATCTCATCCTCTGTTGTCCCCTTCTCCTTCCACCTTCAATCTTTCCCAACATAAGGGTCTTTTCCAATCAGTCAGTTCTTCCCATCAGGTGGCCAAAGTATTGGAGCTTCAGCTTCAGCATCAGTCCTTCCAATGAATATTCATGACTGATTTCCTTTAGGATGGACAGGTTGGATCTCCTTGAGGTCCAAGGGACTCTCAAGAGTCTTCTCCAACACCACAGTTCAAAAGCACCAATTCTTCAGCGTTCAGCTTTCTTTATGGTCCAACTCTCATATCTATACATTACTACTAGAAAAACCATAGCTTTGACTAGACAGACCTTTGTTGGCAAAGTAATGCCTCTGCTTTTTAATATGCTGCTTAGCTTGTACAGAGGAGCCTGGTAGGCTACAGTCCATGGGGTTACAAAGAGTCAGACATGACTGAGCAACTTCACTTTCACTTTCTAGGTTGGTTATAGTTTTTCTTCCAAGGAGCAAGTGTCTTTAAATTTCATGGCTACAGTCACCATCCACAGTGATTTTGGAGCCCAAGAAAATAAACTCTGCCGTTGTTTCCGTTGTTTCCCATCTATTGCCCATGCAGTGATGAGACCGGTTGCCATGATCTTCAGTTTTTGAAAGTTGAAATTTAAGCCAACTTTTTCACTCTCCTCTTTAATGTTCATCAAGAGGCTCTTTAGTTCCTCTCTGTTTTTGGCTATAAGGGTGGTGTCATCTGCTTATTTGAGGTTATTGCTACTTCTGGCAATCTTGATTCCAGTGTGTGCTTCAGCCAGACTGGCATTTCACATTATGTACTCTGTATAGATGTTAAATAAGCAGGGTGACAATATACATCCTTGACATACTCCTCTCCCAATTTGGAACCAGGCTGTTGTTCCATGTTCAGTTCTAACTGTTGCTGCTTGACCTGCATACAGGTTTCTCAAGAGGCAGGTCAGGTGTTCTGGTATTCCCATCTCTTTCAGATTTTTCCATAATTTGTTGTGATCCACACAGTCAAAGGCTTTGGCATAGTCAAGAAAGCAGAAATAGATGTTTTCTGGACTTCTCTTGTTTTTTTGATGATCCAACAGATGTTGGCAATTTGATCTCTGGTTCCTCTACCTTTTCTAAATCCAGCTTGAACATCTGGAATTTCACAGCTCACATACTGTTGAAGCCTGGCTTGGAGAATTTTGAGCATTACTTTGCTAGTGTGTGAGATGAGTACAATTGTTCAGTAGTTTGAACATTCTTTGGTCTTGCCCTTCTTTGGGATTGGAATGAAAACTGACCTTTTCCATACCTGTGGCCACTGCTGAGTTTTACAAATTTATTGGCATGTTGAGTGCAGCACTTTAATAGCACCATCTTTTAGGATTTGAAATAACTCAATTGGAATTCTATTACCTCCACTAGCTTTGTTTGTAGTGATGCTTCCTAAGGCCCACTTGATTTCGCACTCCAGGATGTCTAGCTCTAAGTGAGTGATCACAGCATCATGATTATCTGGGTCATGAAGGTTTTTTTTGTACAGTTCTTCTGTGTATTCTTGCCCCTCTTCTGAATATCTTCTGCTTCTGTTAGATCCATACCATTCCTGTCCTTTATTGAGCTCATCTTTGCATGAAATGTTCCCTTGGTATCTCTAATTTTCTTGAAGAGATCTTGAGTCTTTCTGATTCTGTTGTTTTCCTCTATTTCTTTGCACTGATCACTAAGTAAGGCTTTCTTATCTCTCTTTGCTATTCTTTGGAACTCTGCATTCAAATTGGTATCTTTCCTTTTCTCCTTTGCTTTTAGCTTCTCGTTTTTTCTCAGCTATTTGTAAGGCCTCCTCAGACAACCATTTTGCCTTTTTGCATTTCTTTTTCTTGGGGATGGTTTTGATCCCTGTCTCCTGTACAATGTCACGAACCTCTCTCCATGGTTCTTCAGGCACTCTGTCTATCAGACCTAATCCCTTGAATCTATTTGTAACTTACACTGTATTTTCATAAGGGATTTGAATTACATCATACCTGGTCTAGTGGTTTTCCCTACTTTCTTCAGTTTAACTCTGAATTTGGCAATAAGGAGTTCATGATCTGAGCCACAGTCAGCTCCCGTTTTTGTTTTTGCTGACTGTATAGAGCTTCTCCATCTTTGGCTGCAAAGAATATAATAAATCTGATTTCAGCATTGACCATCTATCTGGTGATGTCCATGTGTAGAGTCTTCTCTTGTGTTGTTGGAAGATGGTGTTTGCTCTGACCAATGCATTCTCTAGGCAAAACTCTGTTAGTCTTTGCCCTGCTTCATTCTGTACTCCAAGGCCAAACTTGCCTGTTACTCCAGGTATCTCTTGACTTCCTACTTTTGCATTCCAGTCCCTTGTGATGAAAAGGACGTCTTTTGGGGATGTTAGTTCTAGAAAGTCTTGTAGGTCATCATAGAACCATTCAACTTCAGCTTCTTCAGCATTAGTGGTTGGGGCATAGACTTGGATTACTGTGATATTGAATGATTTGCCTTGGAAATGAACAGAGGTCATTCCATAATTTTTGAGATTTGAATTCAGCCTAGAATTGGAGTAAAGGTCAATTCACAGAGTCTGGCTTTAGTTGATTAAAATCCAAAGGGTCAGCATCCTCCTTCAATCCTCCACGTGGTGAGAGCCTTAGTTCCTGCTGAATCGAGAGATATTAATTATATATACCCCATGAGGAGAAACTAGGGCTCTGATTTATCACCACACTCTTGTTTGACTGTCTTTTCTCTGTTCCTGCATTCCTCTGTATCCGTAAGATCATTTATTACTGACACCTGTTCAAGGGCAGCACTGTGGCCAGGCTTAGGTCTTAAAATGGCTTAAGCCAAAATGGTTCTCTTATGCCAAGAAAGCCATTTTTGGCTCTCTTGCTCTCGGGACCCCCTGACATACCTGCTTACATGGTGACTCCCCTAGACCCCCAGTCCCCGTGCTCTGGGGGAGCCCTTATCTACAAAAGCACTGTGTTCTCACTTGTACAGCTACCCTACAAGTTTGTCAGCCAGTAGGAGACCCTGGTTCGATCCCTGGGCTGTGAAGATCCCCTATAGAAGGGAATGGTAACTCACTCCAGTATTCTTGCCTGGAGAATTCCATGGACAAAGGAGCCTGGCAGGCTACAGCCCATGGGGTCCCAAAGAGTCAGACACGACTGAGTGAGTGAGCGTGAGCACCACTAGTTTCTGCATCTACCCATGGAGCAAACCGGAACTTCTGGACACCTTCCCGCATGCCCCATGGGAAGGGCTGGAAACACACAAGAAACAAGTGATTCCTCTGTCCATGCTAGTTCAGTTGCTCAGTCCTGTCTGACTCTTTGTAACCCCATGGAGTGCAGCACACCAGGCTTCCCTGTCCATCACCAACTTCCAGAGCTTACGCAAACTCATGTCCATTGAGTCAGTGATGCCATCCAGCCATTTCATCCTCTGTCATCCCCTTCTCCTCCTGCCCCCAATCCCTCCCAGCATCAGGGTCTTTTCCAATGAGTCAGCTCTTCGCATCAGGTGTCCAAAGTATTGGAGTTTCAGCTTCAGCATCAGTCCTTCCAAAGAATATTCAGGACTGATTTCCTTTAGGATTGACTGGTTTGATCTCCTTGCAGTCTGAGGGACTCTCAAGAGCCTTCTCCAACACCACAGTTGAAAAGCATCAATTCTTCAGTGCTTAGCTCTCACAACCATACATGACTACTGGAAAAACCATAGCTTTGACTAGATGGACTTTTGTTGACAAAGTATGTCTCTGCTTTTTATGTCTAGGTTGGTCTTAGCTTTTCTTTCAAGGAGCAAGCATCTTTTAATTTCATGGCTGCAGTCACCATCTGCAGTGATTTTGAAGCCCCTCAAAATAAAGTATCTCCATTTGTTTCCATTGTTTTCCCCAGAAAAACTATACAAAAAAGATTTTCATGACCCAGATAAGCATAATGGTGTGATCACTCACATAAAGTAGATACTAGGGAAGTGGATTTTTTCTCTAGTTCAAATAGATCAAGTTCATATTGTGGAACCTTCAGCATGCTAATGAAACTCAAGGGATTTTGAATAATCCCTTGGCAATCCTCCTCTTTCTAGTCAAGGCTATGGTTTTTCCAGTAGTCATGTATTGATGTGAGAGTTGGACTATAAAGAAAGCTGAGCATCAAAGAATTGATGCTTTTGAACTGTAGTGTTGGAGAAGACTCTTGAGAGTCCCTCAGACTGCAAGGAGATCAAACCAGTCAATCCTAAAGGAAATCAGTCCTGAACATTCATTGGAAAGACTGATGCTGAAGTTGAAACTCCAATACTTTGGCCACCTGATGTGAAGAACTGACTCATTGGAAACACTGAAAGCAGAAGCAGGAGGGGACAACAGAGGATGAGATGGTTGGATGGCATCACCAACTTGATGGACATAAGTTTGAGCAAGCTCCGGGAGTGGGTGATGGACAGGGAGGCCTGGTATGTTGCAGTGCATAGGGTCGCAAGAGTCGGACATGATTGAGTGACTGAACTGAACTGAACTGAGCAAGAGTGCTTGTGTGTGTTGGGGCTGGGGAATAGGTTTTAAATGAGATAAGAATAGACTGTTACAATGATAAAATAACTCTTTGAAATCCCTCCCCACTTCTAGGAGGCCGACTAACTTGTCCTGATGCAGGTCTGCAGCCCTTCAGGGTTTCTTCCAACTCTGATACAGATCAATTGAGCGTCTGCTAAAGAAACTCACGTGTTTAGGGACTGTGATACACAGGAAAAGCTTCTTTTAAAAATACTAGAATCCCTCTCAGCATAGTGAGGTGGACCCTGGGAGATTCCCACATCGCATCTGGTCCTCCCTAGGGCAGAGGCCTGGGGCATCACCCCGCCTGTTCCAGGTGTTTCCCCTCCCTCCCCTCACCCACTCAATGAGTATGGGCCGCCAACTCCCAGAGACAGTGGAGGACAGAGGAGCCTGATGTGCTGCCGTCCATGGGTCACAAAGAATCTGATACCACTTAGCAACTGAACAGCTACAACCCTCCCCTGAGCTGGCCTCTGAATTAAAAGAAGCCCTAAAATGTGATGGGACCCATGGAATCATCTCCATTTTATAAGAAGAAATGGAATAAGTGGGGAAGGATGGTGTAGCCAGCCAGGGTGACTTCCTCTTGGTGGATTGGGCTGAAATCTGAACCACGCCTGCCTCCCTCCAGAACCTTGCAGCTCATGTACTGATGCCATGCAGCATGTGTGTACCTGTGTCTAAGAAGCCAAGGTGCAGATGTACTTTTGCATTTCGTTTCACTAACATTTTAGGTAAGTTTACTGATGCCTAAGAGACTGGAAAGAAAAGAGTTTCCTTGACCATTTTGGGTCCCTGGCTGTTGTTGTTCAGTGGCTCAGTCATGTCTGACTCTTTGCGACCCTATGAACTGCAGCACACCAGGCTTCCCTGTCCTTCACCATCTCCTGGAACTTGCTCAAACTCATGTCTGTTGAGTCAATGATGCCATTCAACCATCTCATCCTCTGTCGCCCCCATCTCTCCTTAGCCTCAATCTCTGCCAGGGCCTGAAAATTAAACTGACAAAGATTAACAGGAGAAAGCAGACAAATTTATTGCAGTTTTCTGTGCCATTGGAGCCTTCACTGGGAAATGAACACGGGAAGAAACGGTGACCCTTGAACACTTTTACATTAGCTTTGGTGAAGACTGAACGTTGTGGAAAGCGCGGTAGGGCAGAGGGTGTGGGGTAAGGGTGACTTGATGAGACCTGTCCGTCCGGCTTCCGCTCGGTGCCTGTCTCCCGCCGTGAGGATGCCCCTTCCTCTGGGCCCAGGGAGGGCACTTCTCACCTGAGGGTTTTCTGACTGCTTCTGGGAGGAAGTGCTGCACCTGTCGTTTCTCAAATTTCTTCCCCTTAAAATAGTCAATGGGCCCCTTGTTTGGGGGAAGCATGTTCTGAACTCCATCAGACTTAAATTATGGAATAGGATGCCTCGCAGCTTCAGCAAAATAAAATTAGAAAATATTTGCCTTGGAAATTTGCATCCTCAGCAGGGAAATGTCAGGTGTGGCAGAATAAGGAATTAAGTAGGTCTCTCATGATGCAGGGAAAATGGAATAATGTGATGTCTGTCTCAACCAGACTGAAAACACCCCAAGGACAGGGGTATGTCTTGCTCCTCTTTCTGAGAGCCTTGGCAGAGAGCTGGGCACCCATGGGTGTTAGGATATTCTTACTTCAAAGTCATCAGTCACTGGGGCTTAGTTTTTTTCGCCACATCTGGGCCTCACCAGCTGTTCTTCACTCTCCTTCCTTCTGTGTCTCGCACCGTCTGGGAACATGAACACTGCATGAAGTCTCCCTTCAGAGTCAAAGGTAATGGGACAGAGAGACCCGCTTCAAGTTCTGGACAGAAACTGCCAAGTTTAAATCACATTCTGAGAACCGAGAAAGACTTCCTGTATGTACACATAGATAAGTGACATTCACCTGCCCCAGCTTGATTTCTTCCAAGCTGACGTTTTCGCACTGATGCTGCTCAGAGCTGTGAGTGACGTGCTCATGGGGTAAGGAAGGGAGGAGCTTCCATCAGCACCGTCTTGACCAGAAGTGGAAATAGACTCCCGGGTTCTGAAACTTCCAGCTTATACCAGTGAAGGAACTTAATTCTTGATAAAAAGTAGCAAGGTTTCATCAAATATAGGCCACATCTGCACTGTAATACAGAAAACGTGAGATTCACAGTTTATAACATTCTGTGCTTTCTATAGAAATGTGTATTTCCCTAAACCCATATATTATTAATAACCCATAAAATATTAACTTCACCTAAAAATGCATTATTAACAATATAATCTGTGCAATACACACATTGGTTTTCTCCAGATACTTTCTTTAGTATACCCAAGCTCCCTTCTTCTTGATGTTGGTGAAAGAGACCTTTCTACAAATGTCAATTTGTAATGACAAAGAGGATTCACCAACTTGCAGCAAGGAGTCAAGACAGAATCAATAAATCTGTCAAAACAGCAAGATTTCAAACCAAAGCTTGCTCCCCAAAGTTGAGAAAGCGCGGGGCACTGGGTGAGTAGTATGTCTTTAGGAAAGCACTGCTTGGTGTTTTTGTTTACTGCAGGCACTTTCTAAAACAGGATCTCAGGTCCTGGGACCATCAGAAAGCCCACCACGAGGACACTATTGTTGTCTTTAGTGCATGTGCTCAAAGACGTTGTAGAAGAATCTGAGGTAACAGTCTACACAAGGCCTTGTGCTTGTGGACCATCTTCCACTCTAAAACAACAAGCTGGCTTTGCTCTCTGCCGACAGCACTGAGTGTTGCCAACTCTGTGAATTTTCAGAAATGGTTACTGTTAGAAGGTGCACATCGTAATCTGGATCTCAGAAGGGAAAGAAGGAGGCTGTTGGCTTCATCTTCATTTGCTCCTCTTGTGGGTCTCCTAGGGTTTGGGAAAGGCTCAGCCCTGCAGCCTCTGAGCAGGCTCCCCTGGGAATGGCAGCACCCATATATGGTGTGATTTCAATTAGGTCCTCTGAGAGGCACCAGGGGACCGTGGAGGACATGGTTTCTTGAATTCTCATTTGCAGTCTCACAAATAATGTTCAAAAGTCATTAGACCATGAAGAGTTTTCATTACCCTTCATCAGCCAACAGCCATCACTCACTGATCGAGTGCCTCCTTGGGACACTGTGCTGGGTACCACGGTGGGGAGTCAGAGGGGATGAAGGGTGAGAAACCAAAGTGGTCGAAAGAAAACACAGATGCATAACGTAGAAGCACATGGAAGGCAAATCCCCTCGGATGAAAGTGAAGGGAGAAGTGTTTCTAGAAATGTTGAGCTATAGATTAAAAAAGAGAGAGACTTAGATTTCATCGTACAAAGTGAGAAACTGTTGAATGTCAAAAGTTACTGGAAGCAAAATAAAAAAGGCAAATAGCAAAGTGGGACAAAAATTTGAGCTACATGACAGAGGGTTAAAGCCTTTATGAAAACTTGATACAGAGCAATGAGTGGAAAACGCTCCAATAGAAATGAGGTGAAAGGAGACAGTCCCTTTACAGAAGAAAGGAAACAGCCAACAAACAGGCACAGATGCTAAACCTCACGAGTAATTTAAGAAATGCCGTTAAAACTGTTACCTGAAGATGGGGGTTGCCTCTAGCTGGGTGTCAAGCCAAAAGACATGACCAAGAACAGAAGGAAGGGTGTCTTACAGCAAATAAGGAGAACACCAGGGAGCTTCCCAAAGAGGTGTCTTCCCAAAGTTTAAAGTTAAGGGAACATGCATATTCATAAAGGGGCTTGAGCAGAGGAGAATTCAGCCTAGAACTGGGGCCAAGGTTGAGATACTCCAAGCTTTAGCTGGACTCAGTGAAGCAACTGAACCACCACCAAGCTTTAGTTGATTGAAGCCAAGATGGTCAGCATCATTATCGTTCCATCCTCCACCTGGCTGGGGGCTTGTGATTGTTCAGTTCCTCAGTCGTGTCAAACTCTTTGCGACCCCATGGACTGCAGCAAACCAGGTTCCCCTGTCCTTCTCCATCTCCTGGAGTTAGAACAAACTCATGTCCATTGAGTCAATGATGCCATCCAACCATCTCATCCTCTGTCGCTCCCTTCTCCTGCTGCCTTCAATCTTTCCCAGCATCAGAGTCTTTTCCAATGAGTCTGCTCTTCATATCTGGTAGCCAAAGTATTGGAGCTTCAACTTCAGCATCAGTTCTTTCAATGAATATTCAGGGTTGGTTTCCTTTAGAATTGACTGGTTTAATCTCTTTGCAGTCCAAGGGACTGTCCAGAGTCTTCTACAGCACCACAGTTCTTTAGCGCTCAGCCTTCTTTATGGTCCAACTCTCACATCCATACATGACTACTGGAAAAACCATAGATTTGACTATACAGACCTTTGTTGGCAGGTAATGTCTCTGCTTTTTAATATACTATCTAGGTTAGTCATAGCTTTTCTTCCAAGGAGCGAGCATCTTTTAATTTTGTGGCTGCAGTCACCATTTGCAATGCTTTTGGGTGGGGGTTTAGTTTCTGCAGAATCAGAGACATGTATCAGATGTTGTGTATATCCCTTGAGGAGGAATTAGGACTCTATTTTATGGCTAAACTATTGTTTCTTGACTCAGGACTCTGTACCTATATTCCCTGACTTCCCTTGAGATCACTGACTTCTGAGACCTGTTCAAGGACAAGCACTGTGGCCAGGCTTAGATCACAAAATGACTTAGGTCCAAAATGGCTTCTCTGATGTCAAGAAAGCCATGCCTCGTTCTTTCTCCAGAAACCCTCTACCCTGATGAGGTGAGATACTTAGTCCCTCAGCCCTGTCTGATTCTTTGCAACCCCATGGACTGTAGCCCACCAGGCTCCTCCATTCATGGGCTTCTTCAGGCAAGAATACTGGAGTGGGTTGCCCTGCCCTTCTCCAGGGGGATCTTCCCTAAACCTATCAACATTTCCCTTTTTTCTTCTTTTTCTAGATTGACTGAAACTGTAGTGAACGCACAGGGAACAGTGTAACTCTGAGGTGTGGGCCACCACCTGCCTGTTCCTGCCCAGATCTCAGACACCTGCCCCTGCCCACTCCCTGCCCTCAGGTGGACAGAGGCTCTCCTGCAAGGCCTGGAGCTCAGGTCGTAGCCCCTTGTGAGCAGAAGTAGGGGGACAGAGCTTTACAAGGAGGCTGCCAGGCTCCAAGGGGCAGATGGGCTGGGAGAGGTGGCTGCAGAAGATCAGGCTCAGATGGTAGTCCTGGGCCCCCCAGGCCTGAAATGTCAGGCTGGGCTTCCTGTGGCTAGAGCCCATGAGACCCTCCCATGACCACCCCCCACCCCAGGAGACCCTGCTTCCCACCTGGGCTGCTTTGAGCAGATTCTCTTCCTGGCAATTGACAAAGCAGATCTGCATTTCGAGTGGCAGAGTGAATTAGCAGAAACCTGTCCAGGGGTGTTTGGCGATTTGTGTTAGCAGCCCTTCCTAGCAAGGGAACTTACCAAAGATGTGACTCTAGATTTCTGTCCAGGGACACTTAATGAAATATTTTTAATAGTGAAAAATTGGAGACAACTTGAAGGTTCCACAGGATGGAAATTGCTATAAAGGCCATGGCAATATATCAATGGCAGGTGGGATGTTATGAAGTCTGCTGCTAAAAAAGCCAAATCATATGAACCCCAAATTGGCAGAAAATGGTGTTTTTATGCAAAGAAAATAACCCTGAAAGTATATTACCCAAAGTTTATTAATGTTTTATTTGGAAATAATATGATATTGACAGGTAAATTGTAAGAATGGTGCAAAGAATTCTCACACACCTTCACCCAGGCTCACCAGCTGTTTCCATTCCCCCATGTTTTCTTTCTTCTCTCTCTCTCTACTCACACCACACACACACTCAAATATTCTGATGCTCTATAAAATAATATATAACTTTATATTATATAAAATTATATATGTGTACAGTAAGTACATTGCATCATTTGTATATAATATATAATTTTATATGATATACTATGCATGTTTAAGATGTACACTATTTATATCTTATATGAATACTGTGTGTATAAGGTATGTTATTATACATGTACTATTACACGTTATTTAAAATCATGTAATTCTTTTTTCTGAACTATTGAATTGAAAGTTGCAGAAATCATGACCTTCTTCCCCTAAATAGTGACCTTCACATCTTGTTTTTATTTTCTCCCTTTTCTCTTCTGTACTTTCCAAATCTTCTATCATTGTAATTAGATAAAAAAAATAACTTATTGTTGCGTCCTAAGACATAGCTCACAACTGTTTACCTGTCAAATTTTTAAAATAATTTAAAGACTACTGATGGGATACTAAGTTGATATAATTCTTTTGAAATCAGCTTAGAAATACAATCTAAGCTTTAAAACATACATTTCCTTTGAACTAATAATCCTACTTCTGGGATTCTATTCCAAGAAACTTTCAAATCTTAAAAGGGCATTATGTGAAAAATTGAATCATAATATTCTTTTTATGAGAAAAAAATGTGAATAAGACAAAGGTTCAACAAGAGAGAAGTGAGAACTAGTCTGTCCTTTTGAAGAAATCTTATACATGCATTAAAATCACGTGTGTGAAGGACTTACTACCACTTGGAAATACTAGTAAATGACAACCTGGGACCAGTGGTCTGGCTGAGTGGGGCATGTGTCTGGGTGATCATTCCGACAAGGCTCTGGTAGGGCCCCCGAGAAAGGAGCCCCGCTAAACGGGAAGGCCGCTCGGCCTGCAGGCCAGGATCACCTGTCCTGTCAGGAAAGGAGAGGCCAGAGACAGCCCTCCAGCCCCAGAGCACACTTGCCTAGGGACCCCTCCACCAGGAGCAAGCAAGCATGGATGAACCCCCCCACCCCCCCAGGAGTTCAGCAAGGAGAACTTGCCTTTCTCCTCATTCCCAAAGCTTGTCCACCACTGAGGCTGCCTTTTCTCCCACTAAATCTACCAGCGACCCCAAGATCATTCCCCACACAGCTTCCTGGAAGGCACTGTGCCCCCTGGACGTGACCCTATGAAATCAGCCTCAGAGCCAAACCTTGGAGCTCAAAGTGCACGTGGAGACTCATGAGCAGTAATCCTGGTGGAGGGGCAATGGCCCTGAGCAGAACCATCAGCACCCTGGGAGGAGAGGCCCGCCTCCCTAAAGATCGATTTTCAGAAACAGTGGTTGCTGACCTGGGGAAAAGGTTTCTTTTAAACTCCTGTGCGTGGTCAGGGTTTCATTTTCACTTCACTCTAGGCAACCCTCCTTGGTTGCTCACACCCTTCTTGTCAAGGCTACTGTAATGACCTGATTTGCCCTTGGGAGGGGCCGCTGTCTCCCAGAGTTCTGAGCGCAACCCTTTGGTTTCCTTGGTGGACGTTTGGCTGTGAGTGAACATAGCCTGATGCAGCGGTGACTGTGAGATTGGGATGCTATGCTTTGCCAACCTTCTTGCTGGAATCCCAGATAAACACGGGGCACGGGCTCTCACTCCTGAGCAGACCACAGCCAACACCCCCTCCCGCCCCACCCCCCACACCCCCAACCAGAACAGAAGACTAGCTGCCGCAGCTCTGGTGGATGCCAGGCCAGGACATGAAGGAATTGGTCATCCTCCAATAGGATTCGTCCAATCTTACAAGAAAAAAAAAATCATTTCTAAAATGACCACAACCATAATTGTTGCTTGAAAAGAAAATCACTAAACATAGTGATATTCTCCATGCCAAACACAAGATCGCAGCAGTTACATGTCCTTAAGGAATGCCTCCTTAAGTTCAGATCAGAAAGATTTAGAAACTGCAGGAGTCTCGAGGATTTGCAAGCAAACCCTATATATCTATGTTAGGATGTCAGATCCAAGGGGTGAGCCAGCTGAAAGGCGGAAAAAAAAAAAAAAAAAAAAAAAAAGATGCAGTCCCCAGGGATCAACTTCTAAGTGCAAGTTTAAACTTTAAAATCAGTTGGGTCTATACCAAATGAGATCGGCAAGGGAGTGACATTTTAAAGGTTAGGGTCATTCAGGAGTAACAAAGACGACCATTCTGTCGGCCAGAGCAGCTGCTCTTTGGTGTTTGAAAGGGCAGCAGACAGCGTACCCAGGTGGAATTAAGGCTGGATCAGGAGGCAGGAGAGTGAAGGGGAGAGGCGGGGTGGAAGCCTTTGACACTCCCAGACTTTGCAAACAGTGCGACACGTGGACATGCCCCAGAGAGAGAGAGGGCCGCAGGGCAGCTGTCTGCTGTCTCCTCTGCCTGGGAAAATGTGAGAGCTGGGCCAGGGAGGAGAGGGATATTCAGCATGACTCATCCACCCTGGTCTGGAGACCAGAGCAGGAATCGGTTCATTATCACTGGAGAGAAAGTCTTCGAACTCCGGTGAGCAGAGGCCCAGTTGTTCCCATCCTCTCCTGGGGAAAGAGTGAAGCAAGTGGCCTCTAGGGCTGAAGCTCTTGGCAAAGCCAAGCAAACCTGGCCTGGAAGGGAGCCCTGGCAGAGAGTCCCGACTATCTTCCAGTGGCTCAAAGGAGGAAAATGAATCACCCAACCGTCTGCCCGTTGAAGCAGTTGCTTAGAGTCAAGTTTCTGTTAGAAAATGCAGACCAGAAAATACCCTGTGGCTCTCGGCTCTAGAACCTGTGAGGCTGGCACATTGTACCTGGTGAAGGCAGTCTTGTCTTTCTGCCCAGACATGCGTGTGGGTTGGTGGTAGTTAAATGTGCTTATTTCTGCCTGTAAATTTCACTTCTGTGGCAGGTTGTCATCACAAGACTTGAAGGATCTCCACCTTTCAAAAAAGCCTTCAAGGTCATGACTGTCTGGCTGCCATTTTCATTGGCATGTGATTTTTGAATGTCAGGGTGGCGTTCTAGGAGAATCTGGCTGGCTCAGTCCCTTCTGAAACAGCGGGGTGGGGGCTCTTTTTTCAGAGGGAAGTCATAAGTCAGTTTTCAAAAAGGCATCTTCTGAAGGAAAGAGAGATCAGACCCAGGAGAGAGGATGGGCTTTCAGAGATGCTTTCCCAGTGCTGCAGAGCAGCCCCATCTGTTTAGCTAAATGTATAAAAGTGTCTCCAAAATAAAAGGTGATTGCATGCATGCTAAAAATCGCTTCCGTCATGTCAGACTATTTGCGACCCTATGGACCATGACCCTCCAGGCTCCTCTGTCCTTGGGATTCTCCAGGCAAGAACACTGGAGTAGTATGCCATACCCTCCTCCAGGTGACCTTCCCAACCCAGGGATCGAACCTGCGTCTCCTGCATTGCAGGTGGATTCTTTTCTTTACCGATGAGTCACCAGGGAAGTCCATGGCTATGGTGGTGGGGTCAAGGCAGGGCTCTAAATCATACTGATGGATTTCAGAGTGAGTCCTCACTTTTGCTGGCCTTTCTGCTGCTCATCCTCTCCTTCTGCAACACAAAACCCGGCAGAAATCAACTATCTTCAGCATCCGGGTGAATGAGGGCCATGCACACAGGATTTCTGTCCTTGGGAAAGCAGGGAAGGTAAGTGTGAGGACACGCCACAACGGTAGGTTGTTTTCAGCCTGAACTGGCAAGTGCTTGGGTCTCTAAAACTCCCAAGAGACAACCGGAAGTAGGGCAGCCGGGTTGGCATCACATGTCACCACACCGGTCCCCCGGGCCTTCTGGTGTCTCCTAGTGCACAGCTTCAGGGAGATGGGGCTGGAGGCAGTGCTGGGGTGGGGCGTGGAGGCCAAGGGGATTTGACCAACAGCACACGTGACAGTCCTGGGGGCCCCCAGGAAGGGCAGGGTTGAGTTTTGTGCTTTTGGGTGGTCACAAGAGCCAATGTAGGAAATACACTAAAGGCCCAGATGGATGCAGTAAAATGTAGTAATGATTGCAGCCCCTCTCTCCCCTTCGGGCTGGCATGACTTAAAGAAACACTGGGAGACTGGAATTACCTTCTCCTCTGTTTCATCAGTCTCTCTCCCTCCTAGCTCTGCTGGTCTCAGCACTGATTCTCTTCAAGTGTGCTTCCATTCTGCACTTCTCTCTACATCTAGAAATGCTCACAACCAAAGCCACAGATGTCAGCCCACTGGTGTAATCGCTTTGCTGAAGTTCAGTGAAAGCCAAATATTTGGCTTAAAGATGGGCTTTTGAGTTTAATTGCCGGTGGTTACAATTATCTGCACAGGCACCCAGGTGATTTGAACGAAGCAGTGAATTCTCAACTCCCCGGGACACAAATGACAGCCTTTATGTGGATGTGTCTATTACAGGAGGCTACGAGGACGTCTCCGTGATCGTGCTCCTCTTGGTGTGTGCGTGCGGGTCACGAGGTCACTGCTGGGAATCCCTGAACTCAGAGGTGGACCGGGGCAGGCATAGTATTTATATCCGACCCAGCCTCCACACAGAGAAGATTGCTGGTCTTGGCAAGTATTGATAAGGTCACAGTGTGTGGATTGTGTGATCGTGGCACCATGGTGGGGGTTGACGGGGCTGGGTGGGGGAGAGGTGGACTTTTCAAAACAGATCCACACTATCTAAGTTCTATGCCAACCCAGGTAGCTTCCTCCTGGGACCTGAGTTCTGCACCTTTGGGATCCCAGGCCTAATCAAATGTGGCCTTGGAGACAGAAAATATTCCCCAATTCCTGAGAGCTCTGAGACTTTCAGGCTGAATTCTCCCTGTGTGTTACAACGCTGGAAATAGACTCACAAGTTCCAAAGAATTTGCTTATGGGTTGGAGAAGGGAATGCCTACCCACTCCAGTATTCTTGCCTGGAAAATCCCATGGACAGAGGAGCCCGGTGGGCTATAGTCCAGGGGGGGTCGCAAAGAATCAGATAAGATTGAGCACAGCATAGCAGCACACAAAATGTGGACCAAGTTCTACCAGGTAAGTATGTTTAAGGCTGTCAAGAATACTGACTCATTAATAGATTCAGTCATCCATTCATTCACTTCTTCATTGGGTCAAATACTGAGCAATGACTGTGTTCTGGGGCCCTGTGTTAAATCCTGGAATACCAAGAAGAAGACACTGCCCCATCCTTGGTGCTAATTCTGCAGGGGAACACAGGTCAGTTCAGAAGTGGTTTCCAAAACAGGGTGATATCAGAAAGGTAGAAGCAGTGACAGTTGAATCGCTGTGAATCTGAAGCAACTGGGACTTTTATATGTGGGAGTGACAGTTGGTACAACATTGTGGGAAATGCCTTGGCAATTACCTACTGCTGCTGCTACTGCTGCTAAGTTGCTTCAGTCGTGTCTGACTCTGTGCAACCCCATAGACGACAGCCCACCAGGCTCCCCCATCCCTGGGATTCTCCAGGCAAGAACACTGGAGTGGGTTGCCATTTCCTTCTCCAATGCATGAAAGTGAAAATTGAAAGTGAGGTCGCTCAGTCGTGTCCAACTCTTAGCGACCCCATGGACTGCAGCCCACCAGGCTCCTCCATCCATGGGATTTTCCAGGCAAGAGTACTGGAGTGGGGTGCCATTGCCTTCTCCAAATTACCTATTAAAGGTAAATATATGGTCATATTCCTGTGACCCAGCAATTCCGCTCCTTCGCTCGTTGTTGTTCAGTCACTCAGTCATGTCCAAATCTTTCCAATCCCATGGACTGCAGGACAACAGGCTTCCCTGTCCTTCACCATCTCCCAGAGTTTGCTCAAACTCATGTCCATTGAGTTGATGTTGCCATCCATACAACCATCTCCTGTGCTTATCTCACAATCAATGTGTGCGTATACCTACCAGATTACATTTACAAGAATGTTCATTGCTGGTTTATTCACAGTAGTTAAAACTGGAAATAACACAGATTTCCATTAAACGGGTTGGACAAGTAAATTGAGGTCTATTCATACAATGGAATAGTATGCAATGATAAAAAGGAATGAACTATTACCACATACACCATGTGTGACTCTCACAGACATAATGATGAGTGAGAAAAGCCAGATGCAAAAGACCAACCACTAGGATCCTGTTTTTATCTGTGATGGTAGAAATCAGCATAGCAGTCCCCCCAGGGGGAGAAGTGCCAGAAATACAAGGGTTGCATACATAAATGAAACTCATGAAGCTGTATACTTAAAATTCACACACTTTACTGCTATGTATAACTCAGTAAAAATTTTAAAGTAAAAAATCTAGTAGCAAATACACAAAACAGAGTGCAATCAGTTAATGTCGAAAAACACATAAAGGATCCCTAAGATTGTAGGAATTATGGACAATGTGCTGGGAAAACTTTCACTTTTAATTGTAAATGCTACAGTTCTAGGAAGAGGACACATGGGATAGAGAGCACCTCGGGACTGCCCTCACCCACAGCACAGTGACCCTGGACGAAATGCCTTCCTGCACTTCACTTCCTAACACTTAAGCTAATAACATCTGAAATTGTCTAATACGGTTCAGTTCAGTTCAGTTCAGTCAAGTCGCTCAGTTGTGTCCAACTCTTTTCGACCCCATGGACGGCAGCACACCAGGCTTCCCTGTCCATCACCAACTCCCGGAGCTTCCTCAAACTCATGTCCATCGAGTCAGTGATGCTGTCGAACCATCTCATCCTCTGTAGTCCCCTTCTCCTCCCGCCCTCAATCTTTCCCAGCATCAGGGTCTTTTCCAATGAGTCAGTTCTTCGCATCTGGTGGCCAAAGGATTGGAGTCTAATATGGTATCTGCAGGTAAACAACTACAAAAGAAGAAAACCTGATTTTCAGGGTTTTCTTTTTCCTTTTATTTGTTTAGATGTCCTCTTGTAAAAAAATAAACTTTGAAATTTTTGATTATTTTAAATTTATGGAAAAGTTGCAAACATCACACAGGGAGTTCTCCCATACGCAGCAGCAGGTTCTCCTCTTGTCAATGCCCAAAATAATGCAGTGCATCTGTCAAAGCCACAAAACCAATGTTGGTGCATTACTGTTAACTCAGCTCCAGACTTTATCCAATGT
This sequence comes from Bubalus kerabau, assembly GCF_029407905.1. Taxonomy (NCBI): domain Eukaryota; kingdom Metazoa; phylum Chordata; class Mammalia; order Artiodactyla; family Bovidae; genus Bubalus; species Bubalus kerabau. The sequence goes on along the minus strand of NC_073645.1, from coordinate 48,157,582 downwards.
ATTAATTTTCCCACTAATGTCCTTTTTCTGTTCCAGAATCAGACCCAGAATACCACATTGCATTTAATATCTTTCCATTTTTAATTGACCTACAAATCAAAGTTAAACAGCATCCCTGTTTTATAGGTGGTGAGGGTCAGAAACAGTGTAGTTTGCTGGCAGTGGGATGATCACAGGATTTAAATCTTGGTGGACTGTACTTTGTGAAGAGGCAATCTGGTTTAGATGTAGAAGGTGCAGACTCTAGAATTAGGCAGACCTGAGCTTGGGGGCTTGCTTAGGTTTGCTCCTGAGGAGTTGTGAGGTCTGGAATATTTCATACTACTGAGCCTCAGTTTTTCATCTGTAAAATGGGAAGCCAAAATACCCCTCACCGGGTAATATGAGAGTTTATAAATAATATATGTGAGGTGTTTAGACCATAATAATGCTCAATAAATGATAATTGCCATTCTCACAGCATCGTTGTTGGGTAGACCTGTCACTAGCAGTTAGGAAATGGATGTGTGGTCATCTGCCATCCAGAATGTAATTCTCTCCTATGAAAAGATAGGTAATTTTTATCCTACCAGCTTACCATGGGTTACAACTCAGACATGCCACCTCTGATTAAGTGGCCCTAAGCAGGGGCGACTGGGGGGCAGGGATGGGCAATTATATTCCAGTCTGCTGGGTTAACAGGTCAGTTCCTGGCGTCTTAATGTAAAGCTTTCCATCAGCAGGCATAGGGGTTACTCTGCAAGTATTGTACCAGAAAATAAGCATCTAATACATTAACTTATATATCTTTTTCTTCTGAAAGGACTGTTGACAGTCTTCCAGTGCTTTCTGACAAGTTTTATTGGTGAGAAAAAAAAAACAAAGTATGCTTTTTTTGTGGAAGATTAACACAGGCTTGATTTCTGGGGTGTGGATACGTGTGTGCCTATGTGTATATTTCTTCCTCTTCTTCCTTTGCAGGGATCTGAGAGAGTTCTGTGTCACTTTCCAAAATAGAACTCAAAAGTAGGTCAGTAAAAGAGCTGTAAAACAGGTCAATTGCCATAAATCTAAGCAGAAGAAGGAACTGGGGTTCAGCTTCGGAGAGACTGCAGGCTCAGACCTCTGGAGCCTGCTCTAACAAAGCCTAAAGGAGCATTTCTGTTTTTGGTGGGGAGGGATCAGCTACTCTGTTGTACCCTGGCTGACCACGAGCATTTTCTTTTCCAGGATGGCCCCCCTCTCTCTAGGCTGGAGATGATGGGTGCCGGTCATCAGGACCAAGGTGGCAGATTTAAGCCCGATGGTCATTAGGAAGCCCACCATGGGGTCAGGAACAACATGCTGCCTGAGAATGAATAAGCAGGAGACTTCTTCCCCCTCTCTGGATAGGTCGGGAAGTGGCTGGCTTTGAACAGCAAAACCACACTTCTGGGTAATGCTTCTGGTATTCCGATGCAATGCAGTTGGACACAGACTCTCATCCCACATCACCCACCCGGAGTGAGGCTGCAGTTCCCTCTGTGCTGCTGGAAAGGGGCCTAAAAGGATTAGACTGCAGGAATGGCTTTTACCTTACTCCAACGGTCTCCTCTTTAATGATACGTTGCTTCCTTACCGCGGTGGCTCATTTTTCCATATGGCACGCGAGACTGTCTACATCCTGCCCCAAGAGAGACAGCATTTTCCGGATGGGGAGGGAGTTTGCTTTCCTGAGACTGGGTTTTGTCAGATTTCTTGGCACTCTCCCAGGTACAAGGGGCTCTCTAATATATGAGATTATGATTTTTAAGAAACCATCAAATTTGATTTTGTGACCAAGGCTCTTCCATGTGACTTTCTGAATTATTACCGACACACACTTCTGGTTTTAAATTATTCTGACTCATGCTCTTATTTGTTTTTTCCATCGTTGGCAATATCTCCAAGTAACCACAATCCTTATCCATTGTCTGATTACCAGAACAAAACACAGTTTGAGGCTGTTTGGAGTTTTAAGAGACTTTTATTTTGTTTCTGTTAAATTGAAAATAGTACCAGAAGTAACAGACTTAGTTAAAAATCGAAGATTTTAGAAAATAAAACATGTCCTAGTGCAGATTGCTAGCTCTGTGGAAATCAGCTCTAACTTGATTTGCAATGGTAATGGGCCTTAACTGGAATAATTATAGAGGTTATTGGGAGAACGGTTTGGGAAAGAAATGAAATATTGCCTACTTATCTTCTTGGACCTCAGCAATAAATACACTTGCAGGGAATCACTGTTCTTGAGCTTGTGGTGGAAAGCTGCATAGGGAAGAAAACTCGTAAAGACCCAAATGGGAACATGGTCACACACTGGTTCATTTGTCCACTCAACCAGAAACTGCTGTCCCTTCTCTTCTCCGGGCTGGGGGCTGGGCTTGGGCACAGGTGCATGCGCTCAGTCACTCAGTCACTCAGCTGAGTCTGACTCTTTGCAACCCTGTGCACTGTAGCCCGCCAGGCTCCTCTGTCCATGGGATTCTCCAGGCAAGGATACTGGAGCAGGTTGCCATGCCCTCCTCCGGGGGATCTTCCTGACCTGGGTGTTGAAACCGTGCCTCTTGAATTGCCTGCATTGGCAGGTGGACTCTTTATTACCATGTCACCTAAGAAGCTGATGCTTGGGCACGTCAGGTACAATGATGAGCCAGTGAAGGAGGCCGGCTTCCAAGTGCTTCCCTGTCTAGTAAGGCGGGAAAGCTCAGGTAATGCCAGCTGTGGGTCCCCAGAAATGTGCCAGAAGAATGAGGATGGCACCCTTTCACCTGGAGTTCATAGAGAACCCCTGGTGGTTTACATGGTAAAGAGTCTGTCTACAGTGCAGGAGACCTAGGCTCAATCCCTGGGTCGGGAAGATCTCCTGGAGAAGGGAATGGCTCCCAACCCCAGTATTCTTGCCTGGAGAATTCAATGGACAGAGGAGTCTGGCAGGCTATAATCCATGGGGTCACAAAGAATCGGACATGACTGAGCAATCGACTGGTACTTAGAGAAGACAACACAAAAGAAATGGCACCTCTCTGGACCTTGAACATTGAATCAGTGGGTAGAGAGCGGGAGAAGGATATTTTGACATTGAGAGAAGCGTACAGAAAACCACACTGGGTCAAACACTTTTCAGACGTTGAGCGGTCCCGTATAGCTGAAGGATGGGACTGGGTATCAAGGGTGGGAGAAATGTGAGACTGGGGACACTGGCTGTGAAGGAGACTCGATATATTACTGAAGGCAATGAGGAGTCAGTGAAACTTACCAGGTATTAATTTTATTTTTTGTTTTACATTGGACTGCAGTTGATTAACAGTGTTATGTTAGTTTCAGGTGTACAGCAAAGTGATTCGGTTATACACGTACACAGATCTAGATTTCAAATTCTTTTCCCATTCAGATTATTATAGAGCACTGAGCAGACTTTCCTGTGCTATACGGGAGGTCCTTGCTGGTTATCTGTTTTAAATACAGCAGTGTGTATTTGTCAGTCCCAACTCCTAACTTACCCCTCCCCACCCACATTTCCCCTTTGGTAGCCCTGAGTTTGCTTTCGGTAAAGGAGTCTGTTTCTGTTTTGTGAATAAGTTCATCTGTATAAATTTTTAAGGATTCTGTGTATAAGTGATATCATGTGATGTTTTCATTGAAAAACAGGTGACAGGAGATGAGCTCCAGGAGCCTGTGACTCTCACTGAGCAGATACCCCCTAGTTCCCTAGCCCTGGGACCCTGGGGGCAGGGGAGGAGGCAGAATAGGAGGCATTTCTGAGGCTGAACTGACAGGCCTTGCTAACTAACTAGAAGGGTTGGGTTGAGGGAGAGAGAAAGGATGGGGTCAGATGTGGCTTGAGTTTGGGGCCAGAACCAGCAGGGAGGGAAGGAGACAGAGGGGTCTGGGAGTCAGAAGGACCCAGTGTCCAATTCCAGGAGCACTTTCAAGGTTTCCATTTGTGGACAAGTCAGCTTTCAGAGCCTCCGTTCCTTCCTTCAAAATAAGAGCAATGAGCAGGATTCGCTGAGGGCTGATGAGACCCTGGAGGTCTGGGGCAGAGGAGACGCAGCAGATGCTGTCTGCTATGCCTGTTTGGGGTCTTCTCTGCATCACAGGACGAGCGTGTCATGAGAATGGAGGGCGTTGTCTGCGTCTCTAACCTTCAGCACAGGAGACAGGAAAGCACTGAGGACGTTTACTCAACTTTATTTTTCAGCCTAGGGCAAAGAAGGGCTTCCCTGGTGACTCAGATGGTAAAGAATCTGCTTGCAATGCAGGAGACACGGGTTCGATCCCTGGGTCAGGAAGATCCCCTGGAGGAGGGCATGGCAACCCACTCCAATATTCTTGTCTGGAGAATCCCATGGACAGAGGAGCCTCGTGGGCTACAGGCCATCGGGTCACAAAGAGTCAAACATGACTGAGGGGTTAACACACCAGGACAGAGAAAGCTGAAAACCTGCTCAGGAGTATTACCGAAGAAAACTGGAGGAACAGGAGTGCTGGCACTGTTTATGCCTGGGCGGCAGTGATGAGCTTTCTCCACTGATGGGTGTGACGGGAGAGCTACTGAGTCAGGATGTGGTGGTGATAGAAACCATCAAATGCCTGGTAATTGCTACAAAATGCAAATGGCATCAGATCCTAGCCTGGGTCTGAGTGCAGGAGGAAGAACAATAGACCCCAAGACCCCAGGCTCTGGAAACAGGGGTGGCTTTTCTGCATGAGTCTGTCAAGGAGTTCATGGAAGACAAGAGCCCTGCCTGAAAGTGTCCATCAAAGAAGCATGGGAAGTATCGTTCCTTTATGACATTGTGTTAGTTTCAACACTGTAAAGTAACTAATAAAAAATAAACCAATAAAAATAACCAATAAAAATCAATTAATAAAAAGAAAAGCATGGAAATCTGAGGTCCAGAAAGCAGACTGACATAGCTGTGGTGAAGAAGCAGGGCCCTGGCGTGGACAGATGGACGGATGGACGAGTGGAGAGCCAAACACACCCATGTGGGAGTAACTGGCCTCCCCAGAGCCCCCAGAATTGCTCCTTCACCCTCAAAAGGAATTGAGTCCAGGCCTCAGAAGAGAAGTTAAAAGTCTCAACTGCAGAAAGACACGCTGCGCCCTCCCCACCCAATAAACCAGATACAGCAGACACTTCCTCTGCTTCCCTCAGGCCCAGGCAGACCCTTCTCGGAGCTCCGTGGCCACATTTGGCCTCCACAGTTTCAGAGGAATCAAGAAACTGGAGAAGATCCAAAAGAGAGCACACACACACACACAAAAACATGATTAAAGAGAGGAAGAATAGGACCCAAGAGGCAAGTTAAAGAAATTGGGCTTGATTTGCCTGAAACAGTAAAGACAAAATGGGAACTGCAGTCATATACATGAAGAGGGGCCGCTGTCCATTTATTTCCCCATTTCAAGAGCACAGGATGAGAGGCAAATGGCCTAATTTGCCACAGGAGAGATCATACATGTATGTGCGTCTAGGAATGGGCTCCCATGGGGTTATTGCACCAAGAGGGTGCAGGGAAGAAACCTGCTGGGGCGTGGAGGTGTGGTGACCCTGGCTAGTCTCCAAAGTCATTGTCTTGCCCCCCGCCACCCCCAAGCATCCCAGCTCTTCTGGCTTCTGGGAACCCAGGCATCTTTTCACATAAGTGAGTGGCCAGACTCCATGGTGGGAGCAGCTTTGCTTTCCTCTAGCAGGTCTCTTCATCCACGACCTTTAAGCACAGCTTCTCATTGATATGTTCACGAGGCAGTCAGCAGCAAATGCAGGCAAGTTCTCTGGCACCCGGCAACAATATGACTTACCACTTCTGACCGTGGCCGTTTAGCTCAGGTCACTGCGTGACTGGCCAACCGTGTGGTGAACACATTCAGACAACCTTGTGGAACTCCATGCTGCCGGGGAGTTTGCTCCGGTTGTCACTGCCATTGCCATGCTTAGACCTAAGTACCACCCATGACTGTGAGTACAGACACTGTTCAACCCTCGCTCATAGGGGGAAGAGCATCGAGATGCAGACCCAAGCTTATGTGCCTGGCTTCCCCTTTTGCCCCCAGTTTGATAGGAAACAAGGACCCCTGTAAGAGTAAAGCAGGAGTGCCAGAGACAGTTATGCTTGGACAAACTGGGACCTCAGGCCACCTTGTCTATAACTCTTCAGAGCTCAAAAACAAGGGAAGCGCCATTGATATTGAAATTATCAGGACACCTTGGAAGCTAGAAAATATATGGAAATGGAATGTTTGCTTTATTAAATATGTTTTAGTCATCTGTTAGTAGTCACTCAGTTGTGTCTGACTCTTCGGGACCCCATGGACTGTAGCCTGCCAGGCTTCTCTGTCCATGGAATCCCCCAGGTAAGAATCCTGGAATGGGTAGCCACTCCCTTCTCCAGGGGAATCTTTCCAACCCAGAGATTGAACCTGGGTCTCCCGCATTGCAGGCAGATGCAAGGGAAGCCCAGCTGCATGACTAATCACCCAGATTAGTGGCTCAGGACAACAGAAATGCATTGCATGCAGTTTCTGTGGGTCAGGAATTCAGGAGCAGTTCAGCTGGGTGGGTTTGCATCAGGGTCTCGCTGGAGCTGGTAGGCAGATGCTGTCCTGGGCAGCCCTCATTTGAAAACTCGACTGGGGCTGGAAGATCCGCTTCCAAGATGGTATGCCCACGTGGCTGATGGCCAGAGACTTCAGTTCCTCACTTCAGCTCTTCCCAGAGGGGTTGTCTGAGTGTCTTCGCCACATGGCAGCTGATTTTCCCTCCAAGTGAACGACCCGGGTCCCTCATGCCTTTCAGGACTTGTCTCAGAACTCATATACAGTCACTCTGTGCTTAGTTGCTCAGTCCTGTCTAACTCTGCAAATCCATGGACTGTAGCCCACCAGGCTCTTCTGTCCATGGGGATTCTCCAGGCGAGAAGACTGGAGCAGGTTGTCATACCTACCTCATACAGTCACTTTGGCCCTATTTTATTTATTAGAATGAGTCTCTAATCCCAGCCTGCATGAAAAGGGAAGGAAAGTAGCCTCTATTATAGTGTTTGAATGAAGGAGGATCCACACATATTTGGTCACTGCTGTTGTCAGTTACGATTGGTTTTGAGATTCCCTGTTCGCCTTCCTCTGAGCGCTGTCTTTTCATTCAGCCTGTCCGCACGATGATGGGAGTGGATGGACCAGTGCAGCAGGTGATTTGGTCATGTGGCACTGTTCCTCCCGGGTGCTCTCAGTCACTTGGGGTCCTCACAGTGGGCACCACAGAAGGCCTGTATGGAGACGTTGGAAGGTCAATTGCCGGGGTGACACAGATGAATATAGACGGGGGAAGGGAGCCAGCCTAAATGAACGCCCATGTCCCTTCTGGTGGTGAGCATCTCTGAGTTCCTGATTCCTCCAAGAGCATTCTTTCTCTGGTGTTTGGACAGGTTACTAATGTACTGATTCTGTGCAACAGTTGGGGTATCAGAATTTTGGGGAGTTAATCTACGCAGAGGAGGCTCCTTGGGAGAGAGTTTCTAGAGGTGAAGCCATGGACTTTTGGAGTGAAGATTCTAAGAAAACAAAAGTGGACTTCATGTTATTATAGGCTGAGAAGATCATGAGCTTCAATCTCCCCATGAGATGGAATTAAAACGATTTCCAAGAGTCTTAATCACGGGCGATTGTGTTTGTTTACCTTTGCAGCAAGCCATGGGGACTGTACTTAGATGAAAGCTGTTTTGTGAGCCTGTTTCTGAAGATCTGTCAATAAGTCGAATGGGAAACAGGCTGACCATTCCCTTAGAGTAGAAGTCAGGAGTGTCTGCCTGTAAAATCCTGCCTTAGGAGCGTTTGCCTCCATTTTTCATGCGCTCAGACTCAAAGCAGATTGAGTTAAATGTGAGCTTGGATGAGAAATAAGTGCCCTGTTCATTGTGAATGCCCAGGCTGTAGAGCAAAAATAGCACACAGGAAACGGTACTGCAAAGGTCAATTCTTCTGGAAAGGAAAGGAAAGGAAAGGACAACAAGCCATCTATCTGAAATTTTAATGAGCAGACCCTGGCCTCTGACCCCATACCATTACCTAACAATCCAGTATTGAGCGCCACGTCGGCTTCCATTTCCTGCTAACTGGGAGGAGGAGGCAGGCTTCTCATCCAAAGGCCGGCCATCTGCTAGACCTAAGGCTCCCCCTCTGCCTAGCTGGCTGTTACTGAGGGTCATAAGTCTTTACGGATAGAGTGTTAGCCCAGGCTTCTTGCTTCACAGAGGTGGTGAATTAGAAACTGGAAAAACCAGGGCTGGTGGGTAGGATTTTCTTTACTATCTCCATCCCCCCACACCCGCATTGGCTGTTTTGTTTCATTCGATCACAAACAAACCAAGGACAGTCCTGGGGACACATTTAGCCCTTTGGAGAAAGCTTTGCAACTTCCAGGTTTAAAAAAAAATGGACTTCAGTAGTCAAGAGCTGAATATGAAAGGAGAAAAAGAAAAGGATTGTTCAGAGAGAAAGTGTGTAAAGACTAATGCACAGTACATATTACATCCATTATGAATAAACAATTTAACCAGTCAGACAGATTCAAGAGGCCAGCAGCTGGGCTCATTCGAAAGTGAGTCTCCCCCACTGATCTCAAAGGACACAATTTAAAACTCCCTTGTGCAGTGTTTCTGGAAGTTCTAGGGAACAAGGGCAATCGGAACCACCTGGGTCCTTGCTAAAACTGTCCTTCCCAGACCTCCATAATAAAGACCGCCAGTGCACATGCCATGGGTGTGCATTCTTAAAAATAGCAGCAATCTCCTGGCTTGGGGAGGTGTTCTATCAGTTCCTTGAATGCTCACTACCACCACCTGGGAGGTTTGTATTTTACTTTGACTTAACAGATGCTAAACCCAAAGCTTGGAGATCAGAATTAAATCTGCGCCTGCAAATAGGCCTGGTGTGGGCTCTGAGATACCACTTAGCCCTTTGGCCACAGGAAAACAAGTTAACCTCTAGACATTGTGATTTCCTCATCCGTATCTTCAGGATCTTAACATGAAACAATGCCTGGGAAGCACTTTTAGCACAATACTCTGATTATATGAGGTGTCTAATAAATAATGCAGTAGTTAACAAACAACCTAATGATTATTAAAGAGGCCAAGTAACCAGCTCACCCCATTCAATAGTCGGGATTGATCAGTTTGTCCGAGTAGACAGAAAAGTCTTGGAAAGCAAGAGGCGTTTCTCATTGGTTTGGTTTCCCAAGTCCTCAACGAAGCAAAGCTAATTGCTAACGGAGAGGATGAAAGTACCAAGGACAGACAGAGGGGTGAGCAGTAGGGCTGGACTGAAACTGGGGCTTGGACCCAGGCCTGGCTTCCAGACGGAGTGTTGAGATGCCTTGGCGCTGAGGAGGGCGTCCTGGGGCCAGTGCTTCTGGCTTTTGGGTTTTTTCTTTTTTTTAATAAAAGGCCTGAACGTTGTTTAGAGGAGTTGACCTGGTTCTTAGGAACATGGCAGAAATCTAGGGGTGGGAGGGAAATAGGAGGAAAGCCACTTTCCTGTAAAAAGAGGTATTGAGGAATGGAGTTTTCTCAAATACTGGCTAAATGCCTCTAGGAATGACGCTTGGTCAGAAATTGGCGGGAGGTCACAGGACAGGTTTTTGTGCCTGGTTCTCTCTCTGGGCTGCATAGTGGAGTCACCTGGGGCTTCAGAAACTTCTCAGCCTCCCTGGGGGCTCCCCTGGTGGCTCAGATGGTAAAATAAATAAATAAATCAATCTGCCCAAAATGGGGGAGACCTGGGTTCGATCCTTGGGTGACGAAGATCCCCTGGAGAAAGGAATGGCTACCCACTTCAGTATGCTTTTTGCCTGGAGAATTCCCTGGACAGAGGAGTCTGGCAGGCTACAGTCCATGGGGTTGCAAAGAGTCGGACAAGCCTATGCGACTAACACTTCAGGCTCCATCCATGGCTGGAGATGCTGAAAAATCTGGGTTGGGGTGTTATCAACCCCTTAGCCCTTAGGGTTCTAATAGGTGGTCAAGGTTAGGGATCTTGGTGGTTCCACAGGTGGTGGGCACCCATCTTGATGTCCCCCCCCCCAGCTCCTTTAGTCTGCGTATCCCTCTCCTTGCTGGTCCCATGGTCTAGGAGAAGGCAAGCCCTGCTTTAATAAACACTGATACTGCGTTCTTTGAGGCCATGGAGGCAGAAGAGAAGGAGACTGCCAAGAACTCAGACTGGAAGCAAGTCTCATTCATCTCACCACTGTTTCCCAAACACCCAGTGCTCCCTGGCCCCTTGGCTGGAGAGCCTCATTTCAAGGGCGTGGGAGGCCACCCAGGAACAGTATTTTTAATAGACAAACCCAGTCATTTCTTACATCAGGAAAGTTTGGGAAACATTGCTGTGCACCTTTTGGTGGGGGGTGGGGCGGGGGGGAGGTTGGTCCATGCTCTGGAAAAGAAACGTGAGACAATCTATGATGGTAAAACCTAAAGCAACGCCTCAAAAGCAGCATGCCCAGAAGTCGCGTGTCTTGAAGTCCAAATTCAATCTCAGGCAGGAGATGTCCCTGTTTGGGAACTTAACGGACCGGCCCGGCTGGGGAGCGGCGGACAGCCTTTCAGACCGGCTACCCGCGTTCCGCTGGTTCCCGGCGGGCCTGGAGCGAGCAGCCGAGTCATCGTTTCCAGCCTCAGACTGGAAAGCTGGACCGTGCCGCCGCGTGTGCTCTTGGCAGCCGGGCGCCCGGGGCCCCGCGGCCACATCACCCCGGGGCGGGGATGTGTGTGCGCTCCTGCGCTCGGCCGCCACCGAGCCACGTCTGTGCCGCCGCCGCCGCCGGGGCGCGCGGCCCTGGAGGCGCCCTGCCCCGAGCCGCCCCGGGGGTGGGCGAGCGCCGGCTCTGGGCGGGACCCTGGGTGGGGGTTGGGGGGAACCCCGAGCGGTCTCTAGGACCCGCGGGACGCCGCCGGCGGGCGGGGGAGAAGATAATTTGTTCCGTGGTCAGGAGAACGGTGACTGCGGGCCGTGGATCCATTTCACAGGCCTGCCTCCTCGCCCTAACGATCTTCCTCGTCCTGGGGCCAACTCGGACAGTTTGCTCATTTATTGCAACGGTCAAGGCTCGGCCCGTGCCAGCACAGCGCGCGCGCGCGCACACACACACACACACGCGCGCGCACACACACACGCCAAGGGAAAACTTTCTTTTAAAAAATGAAAGCTTAGACGAGCTCTTCCGCGGCCCGGGCGCTGTGCGAGGGGGTTCGGAGCTGCCTCCCCGCGGCAGGAAGTCCCAGCGGGTCGCGACGCCCGGCCCCTGCCCGGCGCCCGCGGGGGATGGTGCAGCGCCCGCCGCCCAGCCCGAGAGCTGCCGCTGCACCGAAGGCCGGCGACGATGGCCGCGCGCCCGCCGCCCGCGCCCCCCGCCCGCGCCCTCCTGCTCGCCCTGGCCGGTGCTCTGCTGGCGCCGCGCGCGGCCCGAGGTAAGTGGCCGAGCCCAGGCGGCGGCTCGCCCGCCAGCCCGCTGGGGACCCGTCCTCCCGGGGCTCCGCGCGCCCTTCTGGGGCCGGGGGGACACGCAGGGGCGCATGGCGGCGCGCGGAGACGCGGCTGCGGAGCGCCGGGATTCGGGCACCCGGCTCGGAGGGGACCCCCGCCGCTCACCCCCCGCCTACCGCCCAGGTGCCAGCTCCCGGGGGGAGGAGGGAGCCCCTGGCTCGGGGCCCCGAAGCCGCCTGCGCATGGAGCCGGGGGGCAGAGCCTCGGGGCCGCTCTCGCGCCCTCCCCTCCCGGGGCTCATCTGCCAGGGTGTCTCTCCGCCTTGACAGTTACACGTGTCGCCCCGGAGGATGCGCGCGGGTCCTCTCACCCTGTCCCTGATGAATAGCCCCCGACCTCCATCTCTGACTCCGGTCACCTCCCTGAGGTTCCCTGTCCGCCCCTGCCTCCCCCTCGGATCCACTGCGCGGGGGACGCGCCGTCACCGCACAGGTGAGCCAAAGGTGTGCCCGCCGCCTTCCACGGCGCTCTCCACTTAAAAAAAATGGACTCTCGTGCTCACTTCTTTAATTTTCTTTCCCTCTTTTCCCGGACTCCGGATAGCTCCCCCGTGGTCCGCGGCGGCCAAACCTGAGCAGAATCTTTCTGTCTCCCGCCGCTCCGTCACGTCCTCTGCCAACTAGTCGCTTAAATCAACTTTGTGTAAAGCGACAACTTAACTCCAAGTTAAGCTAAAGTGTGGCTGTTGTAGCCGTTTTGTAAAGATCTAGGTTTCCTCCAGTTGTCTACCCTTAAAATAGGGCACCTGTGGATCTTTTTGCACGATGAGAACTCAAACAGCAGGTGCCTTTTTAAAAATTCGCAAGTTTCTGCGGGTCCCCGTCCCCGCCACCGCCGTCTTTCTGCCGCCGGAGGCGCTGTCGGCCTAGCGATGAAAGGCTTGCCTCATTTCCAGCTCCAAATTTCTATGGTTCTGTATCACAGGCATTTATTTTTTCAGCAACTGGCCTCAATCAAGAATCGTTACCATCTTAGGGTACGTTTAGTTTTGCCATTGCCACGGTTACCCTCTACCCTCCCCCTCCACCGCATCTACTGTAATGTGGCTAAAACCCAGCTCTCATTAAAATCCACATGCCGATGAAGACCAATTTGGAATTAATGATTAAATAAAAGGATTGCTCAAAGCAAGGAAGAAGCAATGAGAAAGCCAAGAAAAAATACTGCTGACTGTTTAGTTGAATAACTCTCTGACCTGCAAGTGAAAATAATAGTCATCAAAAATGTTTTGAAAGACTTTTGTACAAATTGGTCCTTTTGAATATTTATTGAGAAAGAACTTTTGAAAAAACTGAAACAGAATCTCAGCGTGTGCCTGAGGTGGTCTTTGCCTTGGCACACGCTCTGTACACATAAACAGAAGTCCACTGAACATGGACAATAAATGCTTTTTTTTTTTTTTTAAAGAGGAAAATGTTTACTAAGTCAAGCTAATAATGGGAAATTATTTCATGGAGGAAGGACTTTTATTATTTTATGGCTGCAGCTTTGGTTGAGAGAGTTTTCCCCTAGGATAGCTATGACTCAGAATAGAAAACCAATTAAACCAAAACCTTTAGAATGGTCCGGGGGCTCTCCAGATGGCACTAGTGGTAAAGAACTCGCCTGCCAATGCAGAAGACATACGAGACACAGGTTCGATCCCTGGGTTGGGAAGATCCCCTGGAGAAGGGAATGGCAACCCACTCCAGTATTCTTGTCTCGAGAATTCCATGGACAGAGGAGCCTGGCGGGCTACAATTCATGGGATTGCAAAGAGTCAGACATGACTGAGTGTGTAACACTTTCACTAGAAAATGAGTTAAGCTGAAACATTTAGAATGATTACATGCTGAGATTTCCCAGGATTCACTGCTTGTTTATCCTTGGGTTCTCAGTATCAAGTCTTAAATTAGTCGGTGCACCAAATCAGAGCATGGAGGTTGTTTAAAAACCCAAATGTGTAATGAGACATCTCTTTGTGTTGGCAAGAGCGAGGGATGAATTACCACTTGTTGAAGATGGGGCATATTTTGGGGTTTATCTCTCTGTGTCTCCCAGAACAGCTTCCTGCTTGGTACCCTTCAGTGGCATTTCAGCCCTTGTTGTTACTGTTGTTTAGTCGCTCTGTCATGTCCGACTCCTTCGAGACCCCATGGACTGTGGCCCACCAGGCTCCTCTGTCCATGGGATTCTCCAGGCAAGAGTATTGGAGGGCAACTCTAGGGTTGCCATTTCCTTCTCCAGGGGATCTTCCCGACCCAGGGATGGACCCCACATCTCCTGCAAGTCTCCTGCATTGAAGGTGGATTCTTTACAGCTGAGCCACCGGGCAAGCCTTAACAGGTCCAAAACAGAACCCTAGACACTCTCCACCCCCTGCCCCTATCTTCCCAACTCAGTAATAATGCCCTTTGCCTTTTACAGATGTCATGCAAACACATAGGTCGTCCTGAGTCTGTGCCTGTCCCTCCATAAGCCACCAACCTCCAAAGTGTGTTTTCATCTATCCATGTGCCCCCCCCTCCCCATTTCAAGAGGCCCTCCCCAGCTTTGGCCACCATTTCTCCCTTCCTTTGATGTCTTCTGCGGAGCCTCACATCCCGAGCGTCGTCACCTCCTAATCCATCTGCTGGCTTCTCCTTCTGTCCCTGCTCAGGGTTCTCTTCCCAGCGCCACGGCCAAAGTCATCTATTTCAATCATAAGTTGGATCATGCTGGTTTCCTGTTTAAAACTCTGCAGTGGCTTTCTATGGTTCTTAAGAAAATCCAAACCTCTGGATAACCTATCGCCTGTTTTCCTGTTATCTGCTTTCTTACCATCCCACCGGCCTCTGCTGTCTCTACTCCAGCCTCACGGGCTTCTCTTCTTTCCAACTTCCCGATATAATATTGCCACCATTTGAACAAACAACGTTCATGTTTGCACCACGAAGCAAATATTGCTTCTGATCATGCCACAGCATGTTCTGTGATTTCCCTTTATCTCTCTCTCATCAGGGACCTGAGCCCTTGCTCTTGCCTGGCCTGCCGCACTCACATGTTGGCCTTCGCTTTTTTGGTTAGTGCCTCATTCTCTCATGATGGCTGCTGTACGTTTTGGCATTATATCTGCATTCTAGGCAGCAATAAGGTGGAAGAGGCAAAAAAACAGAATCACTAAATCTATTTTATTGGGAAGATAAGAATATTTCCAGAAACCTTTGTAGCAGATTTTTTTCTTGGCCAGACTGTGACACATGCTCACTGCATGGAAGGTAGAAAAAAATATTATTTTTAGTTGTACACATTGGTGTTACTAAAATATATATATATTTAGTCTGGGGAATCCCATGGGAAGAGAAGCCTGGCAGGCTACTGTCCATGGGGTCCCAAAAGAGTTGGACACAACTTAGCAACTAAACAACAATACACACACACACACACACACACGTGTGTGTGTGTGTGCGTGTGTGTCTTCCCAGGTGGCACAGTGATAAAGAATCCGCCTGCCAAAGCAAGAGCCACTGGAGACTCTGGTTTGATCCCTGGGCCAGGAAGATCCCTTGGAGGAGGAAATGGCAACCCACTCCAGTGTTCTTGCCTGGGAAATCCTATGGACAGAGGAGCCTGGAGGGCTGCAGTCCATGGGGTGGCAAAGAGTCAGACCAACTGCACAGCTGAGCAGAGGGGCATATATATATTAAAAGTGGTAATATATATATATATATATATCACCTTTGGTTGTTAGTTTAGGAATAAAATTTCAAGATGAAATCATATTACAAAATTGATATTTTATAAGATATTTCTTCATTGTCTCTGTGCCCATTGGGAAGTTGAGAGCTTGGTGATTGTTAATCCTTTATATGTAGCCTGTTTTCTTTCTCAAAGCTTTTGTCCTCTTAATTCCCAGTATTTTTACATTTCATGAAAATGTGCTTTAGCTAAATTCTTATCAGTAGTTATGCTGATACTTTCTGCTTGAAAATTCATGCTGTAAAGTTCCAACATACTTCCTTTTATTATTTCTTCCTCACTGTTCTTATCATGCTTTTTTTCTGAAACTGCTATTAGCTATATGTCCCAACTTCCTGAAAACATCCTCTAATTGTTTCCTCTATTTTTCATCTCTTTTATTTTGTTCAACCTTCTGGGAGAGTTTGTTTAATTTCACTTTCCAACCCCGCTACTCAAGTTATTTATTTCTGCTACTATATATTTAATTTCCATGGAATGTTTCTTGTTCTATCAATGTTCTATTTTAAAAAAAATAAGATTATGTTCTTCTTTCCTTTCATAATGGATGCAAGATTTCTATGAATTTATACTAATTTTTACTTTTTAAACATTGTGTCACTGACTTTATTTTCATTGTTAGCTCTCAGCTCTCACCCTCCTATTTGGTATAATCTTTGAGTTGCTTCAAATATCTATATTTTGGTGGTCTGTTTATATTTAACAATGAGACACTAAAAAGTTGATTGAGACTTCTGTATGCTTCAAAGAAGAGTTAGTAAATGGTGGGCCTACATTTTGTTGGGGGCCTCCGTGTATCACTGACTATGTCTGTTTTCTTAGGTTGGTCCAAAAAGGAATTTTGCTACCACTCTTAGGCAGCTCAGCGGTAAACAGCCTGCCAAGCAGAAAATGCGGGTTCAGGGTCAGGAAGATCCCCTGCTGAAGGAGATGGCAACCCACTGTAATATTCCTGCCTGGGAAATCCCATTCACAGAAGAGCCTGGTGGGCTACCATCCATAGGATTCCAAAGAGTCAGACGTGACTTAGAGACTAAACAGCAAACAGCTGGGGAGCTAAGCCTGCCTAGTGATAGGGCCTGTGAGCTGAGCAGTGAATGGGGTTAAGGCGATGTCTCCCCCATGAGTGTGCTTTGTTTTTCCTTTTTAAAAATCCTTTTGCTTTTAGTTTAGCACTTTGCTACCACCTCCTCACTCTTAGTGATGCCTGGGTCCTAGCATACAGAACTTCTCTGCTTCAGAGCCTCCAGAAAATACATCTCCTGAAATGGGAGGGGCAGTCACCTACGTGGTGCCTTTGCAAGGGACCTGCAGCTCTAACTTTGCCCTGGACTGTCTTTGAGCCTAGACGGTATTGCCCATCAGAGGTGTCTAAGTGCCTCCCACGCCCAAGTCTCTCCAAGATTCTTGGCACTCATCTCACCTCCTAGACAGCTTCCCTCTTCTCCGGGCAGAAGGACTCTCACCTGTCTGTCCTCTTCCAAGGAGATAACCACTTGTCTCCCCTCTTCTAAGGCCCCGTTGCTTTCTCTTGTGTGTTGCTATTTTCTCTGCAACTCTGTTTTTTATTAAATTATTTTTATGATTCTTATTTGTTTTATAGGGTTTCAGGAGGGAGTGCAGATAAACACCTCTGAGTCCGCCCTGGACATTTAAAAGTCAGCCCAGGCTTGTCTATTCCCACACTCTGTGTACAGACGTGCTTTCTTTTTCCCCCCAACTCACTTGTCATTTGGCACTTTCTAGCCCTTCCTTGTGGAAACAAAAATTACATTCATTTTTAAATGTTTCAAAACCTTCCTTTAAAAATCTATAAATACTCAAAGTCAACATGCACCTAATTAGATAGATGTTGCAGCTGTGGAAACTGTAAGGACATTTTTTTCAGGAATGCAACTACATCATCTAAAGAAGCCAAGCACATTTCTTCCTGGTGTAGATGACACCGTAATGAACTCGTTACAGTTGCAAAAAAATTTTTGTTGTTGTTTTTGTATCATAGTATGTTCCAGAGGCCTCTTTAAGCGGAATTGTTCCTGCAGTATCTGATTTATAAAGACAGGTGTGAGAAGCGCTTTCACATGTTCCTTCTGTACCAAATGGCTAGCCCCTTGGCTGAGTGCCCATAGAAGGCTGTATGAAACGGCTCAGTAGGATACACAGTCCTTTAATTATTAGCTCTCTGGGTTTGAGAAAGTGGAGTTGACATAATCTATACAGAATGTCTGGGGAGTAGTTTCTGTGCATGTGTAGTAGCCATTTCTTTACGTGTATTTGTTTGGTGTGTGTTGTGTGTTGTGTGTGTGTGTGTGTTGCGTGTGTGTGGTGTGTTGTGAACCCTAAAGTTTTAACCCTCCTGCCCGTGCAGTAGCTGCAGGAGACACAGGTTTGATCCCTGGGTCAGGAAGGTCCCCTGCAGGAGGAAATGGGAACCCATTCCTGGATTCTTGCCAGGATAATCCCATGCACAGAGGAGCCTGGCAGGCTACAGTCCGTGGGGTCGCAAAGAGTCGGACCCGGCTGAGCATGCAGGCCAAGATGCCAAAGTTTTAACACCAGCCCACAGTTGTTATTGAGTGCTCCGGTGCCGGGAGCTCCTGCAGGGTCTTTGCCTGCACTGTCTCGTTCGGTCCCTGGGGAAGCATCTTGCCGTTGGCGCTGTGACTGCCCTCGCCGTACAGAGGAGGAAACCGCAGCTTTGATGGCTGAGTGTCTGCTAAGGGCCATCCCCAGGCTGTCTCATGATGGGGACCAAGTCTTAGCCTCGCTGTTGTTCACGTTCTGTCATCTATCTACTCTATCTTGAAAATAACTGAATGTCTCTGGCACTGAGATTGCATGGTGATTTGCTTTGAAACAGAATGATAGTGTACTTCATAAGCTCCATCAGCTGAAATGTGCACAGTGCAGATCACGCTTTTTGACGGCTGCCGCTTCAATCCTTATACTCACCCCAGCGCATTCTTCATCCTGCTTCCTTGGGCTGTATTTAATGTCCAGTAAACTTTGCCTCCAACTGATAGTGGAGATGGAGAAGCCGAATAATTCAGCATCATATTGACTTTTTTTTTTTTTATCCTTTAAGCATTTATGTCCTCCCAGGGTGACATTGGGCTGGGTGAGTTACAAGCTGGAATCAAGATTGCCAGGAGAAATTATCAGCAACCTCAGATGTGCAGATGATACTAGTCTAATGGCAGAAAGTGAAGATGAACTAAAGAATCTCTTGATGAAGGTGAAAGAGGAGAGTAAAAAGTTGACTTAAAACTCAACATTAAAAAATAACAAAACTAAGAGCATGGCATCTGGTCCCACCACTTCATGGCAAATAGAAGGGGAAAATATGGAAGCAGTGACAAATTTCCTCTTCTTGGGCTCTAAAATTACTGCAGATGGTGCCTGCAGCCATGAAATTAGAAGACGCTTGCTTCTTGGAAGGACAGCTATGGCAAACCAAGACAGTGTATTGAAAAGCAGAGACATCACTTGGCTGAGAAATGTCCATATAGTCAAAGCGATGGTCTTTCCAGTAGTCATGTGAGAGCTGGGCCATTTAGAAGGCAGAGTGCCAAAGAATTGATGCTTTTGAACTGTGATGCTGGAGAAGACTCTTGAGAGTTCCTTGGACAGCAAGGAGATCGAACCAGTCAATTCTAAAGGAAATCAACCTTAAATACTCATTGGAAGGACTAATGCTGAAACTGACACTCCAATACTTTGGCCACCTGATGCAAAGAGCTGACTCACTGGAAAAGACCCTGATGCTCGGAAAGACTGAGGGCAGAAGGAGAAGAGGGAGACAGAGGATGAGATGGTTAGATGGCATCACCGATTCAGTGGACATGGACTTGAGCAAACTTCAGGAGATGGTGAGAGATGGAAGCCTGGCGTGCTGCAGTCCCTGGGGTCACCCAGTCCATGCAGCCTGGCGAGTGAACAACAACAAAGGTGACACTAAGAGCTTAGTTTCTAGGCAACTGATTAAAAATAGGGCAACCTCATCGGACCAACTCTGGACCTTCCGTCTGTCCTGGAAGCCTTGGTCTCTCCAATCCCTTTAGATGAACCATTCTTAGAACGGTTTGTGATACATACCCCCTGACATCCTCTCTTGGCAGGGCGTGGTAAATAACAGCCTGCAGTTTTACCAAAAGATTCCTTGTTTTGTGTTTTGCTGTATTTGTAGTTAAAACCAGGATAGGAGGAAGCATTTCTCATGAGGTCTCTGTTCACAAGAACCTGAATGTCATCTGAGAACCGGAGTTTGCTTTCTGAAATCCTGGGGGTTTTGGTGGCGCTCTTGAAAGGCTGCATCAGAACTTAGTCTGTGTTACATCTTAAAATGCAGCTACACTCTGGTTGATGGACCACACATATTCCTGAAATAAGGCAAGCTGACCAGAATGTCTAAACTAAAATCATTTATTCAACCGCTTTCAGTAAAATTTGAGACATGGTCATGAAAAAAGAATTTGGGCCCCATTCTTTCATAAAATGTGAAATATCATAAGAGCTGAGAAAAGGATGTAGAATAAGTTACACACCCATGTTCTTCCTGTCAAGCAGATTTTATTATGCTTCAGAATTTTCCAAATTTAAAAATGTAAAATGTTAAAGATTATTTGTAACCATCCCCCCCATTCTCTCCAGCTATCCAGTTCTTCATACTCTTTCTGAAGAGACAACCACTACTCTAAAATTGATATAGATATATAGATATATAAATATAATATAAACATATATATATGTTTACATCAGGTGGTTCAGTGGTAAAGAATCTGCCTGCCAAGCAGGAAATGCAGGTTGGATCCCTGGGCTGGAAAGATCCCCTGGAGAAGGAAACAGCAGTCCACTCTAGTATTCTTGCCTGGAGAATCACATGGATAGAGGAGCCTGGCAAGCTATAGTCCATGGGGTAGAAAAGGGTTGGACACGACTGAGCTACTAAGTACTAGCATCGGCAGCATCCTTAATAAATATTTGATATTATTTCTATATTAAATATTATATAAGTGCTACCCTACTTTATACAACAGCCTTCGGCAACTTGCTTTAAAAAAAAAATCACTGTGCTTTTGAAGACTTACTGATACATGTGCTTGCCCCATTCCTTTTAATTGAATCGTTAAACCATGAATTGTACACCCTTGTATGGATAAATATGTTTCCCCTGCTTTTTGATATTGCACTGGTCCAAGGATGCATGCGTGCTAAGTTGCTTCAGTCACGTCCAAGTCTTTGTGATTCTGTGGATTGTAGCCTGCCAGGCTTCTCTGTCCATGGGATTCTCCAGGCAAGAATACTGGAGTGGGTTGCCATTTTCCTCCTCCAGAGTTTCTTCCCAACCCAGTAACTGAACCCTTGTCTCTTAGGTCTCTTGCATTGGCAGGCGGGTTGTTTACCACTGAGCCACCCGGGAAGCCTGGTCCAAGGATATTTATGCTTATCTCTTCACATGTAGGTGAATTCTAGAAAATCGACAACAGATGAATGGCTGAGTTGTAGAGTAAGCCACTTTTATACTTTGATCTATATTTCTACATTGCTTTCTAAACTTGTTGTACCAATTTATATAGATTACCACATCAGTTTTTTTGGGGGTAGTACTTTCCTGGTATGTCTTTTCCTATCTCTTCGGTTGCAAATTTTCCATATCATTATATTTAACATCTATCCTTTTTATACAAAATATGCCTTGATTTTAAAACTTTATGATTGCTGCCTCTTAGCTCACGAGGTCCATTCCTTCATGTGTCTTGTGACCTTTGATGTTTTTGAACTCTTCTTCCACTTTGTTCTCTGTTTACTGAAAGTTTACTGAATTTTGATATTTTTTCCACACCTTTTTTTTTTCTGTGTCCTGTTATATTGCTGAGGGGTTCCCAAGTGGCACTGGAGGTAAAGAACCCACTTGCCAATGGAGGAGACATGAGATGTGGGTTTGATCCCAGGGTCGGGAAGATCCTCTGGAGGAGGGCATGGCAACCTACTTCAGTATTCTTGTCTGGAGAATCCCATGGACAGAGAATCCTGGTAGACTGTGGTCCCTAGGCTTGCAGAGTCAGACCGCTGAAGTGACTTAGCATGCACGCATGCGTGCATGATATTGCTGAAGGATGATTTACATCGACTTCTTTCCAGCTCTAGTAATTTAGAGGTTGCATATCTGTTTTCCACAATTTAGTAATAGTGTTAAACTTTAATGTTGCACTTCAGGTAACAAAGTATAAAGGTGGCTGGGGACTCTGGCTGCCTCCCAAACACCTCCACGAACTGAGAATGCTTCCATGTCTTTCAGTGTCTCTCCTATTTATTCTTATTGTTGTCTAGTATTTTAGTCTACTATTTAAAATTATTTATTTATTTATTTGGCTCTGCTGGATCTTAGTTGCAGGACGTGCGAACTCCTTAGTTCATGTATGTGTTTGCATTAGGTCTTATCTGGAATCCTAAACTGTGTGTGAGCTCTCAGTTGAAGCATGCAATCTCTTAGCTGTGGCACGTGCGATTTAGTTCCCTGACCGGGGATGGAACCTGAGCTCCTTGTATTGGTAGCATGGAGTCTTAGCCACTGGACCACCAGGGAAGTCCCTAGTCTACCATTTCGAAGCACATCTCTCATCAGTATAGTGGGGTGGTGGTAGGTAAACTTCGCTTTTGTTTTTAGTAGTGCAGGCTTATTTTGATTTATCCAGTGTTCATTTCAGTTGCTCAGTCATGCTCGACTCTTTGCGACCCCATGGACTGCAGAATGCCAGGCTTCTCTGTCCATCACCAACTCCTGGATCTTGCTCAAACACGTGTCCATTGAGTCAGTGATGCCATCCAACCATCTCATCCCCTTCTCCTCCTGCCTTCTATCTTTCCCAGTATCAGGATTTTTCCAATGAGTAAGTTCTTCACATCAGGTGGCCAAAGTATTGGAGTTTCAGCTTCAACATCAGTCCTTCCAATGAATATTCAGGACTGATTTCCTTTAGGATGGACTGGTTTGATCTCCTTGCAGTCCAAGGGACTCTCAAGAGTCTTCTCCAACACCATAATTCAAAAACATCATTTCTTCTGCACTCAGCTTTCTTTATAGTCCAACTCTCATATCCATACATGACTACTGGAAAAACCATACCTTTGACTAGACAGACCTTTGTTGGCAGAATAATGTCTCTGCTTTTTAATATGCTGTTGGTCATAGCTTTTCTTCCAAGGAGCAAGCATCTGTTAATTTCATGGCTTCAGTCATCATCTGCAGTGATTTTGGAGCCCCCCCCCCCCGCAAAAGTCTCTCACTGTTTCCATTGTTTCCTCATCTATTTGCCATGAAGTGATGGGACCAGATGCCATGATCTTTGTTTTCTGAATGTTGAGTTTTAAGCATACTTTTTCACTCTCTTAGTTCCCTTTCATCAAGAGGCTCTTTAGTTCTTCTTCACTTTCTGCCATAAGAGTGGTGTCATCTGCATATCTGAGGTTATTGATATTTCTCCCGGCAACCTTGATTCTAGCTTGTGCTTCATCCAGCCTGGCATTTTGCATGATGTACTTTGCACAGAAGTTAAATAAGCAGGGTGACAGTATACAGCTTTGACGTACTCATTTCCCAATTTGCAACCAGTCTGTTGTTCCACGTCCAGTTCTAACTGTTGCTTCTTGACCTGCATTCAGATTTCTCAGGAGGCAGGTAAGGTGGTCTGATATTCCCATCTCTTTCAGAATTTTCCACAGTTTGTTGTGATCCACACAGTCAAAGGCTTTGGCATAGTCAATAAAGCAGAAATAGATGTTTTTCTGGAACTCTCTTGTGTTTTGATGATCCAACAGAAGCTGGCAATTTGATCTCTGGTTCCACTGCCTTTTCTAAATACAGTTTGAACATCTGGAAGTTCATGGTTCACATACTGTTGAAGCCTGGCTTGGAGAATTTTGAGCATTGTTTTGCTAGCACGTGAGATGAGTGTAATTGTGCAGTAGTTTGAGCATTCTTTGGCATTGCCTTTCTTTGGGATTGGATTGAAAACTGATGTTTTCCAGTCCTGTGGCCACTGCTGAGTTTTTCAAATTTTCTGGCATATTGAGTGCAGCACTTTCACAGCATCATCTTTTAGGATTTGAAACAGCTCAACTGGAATTCCATCACCTCCACTAGATTTGTTCATAGTGATGCTTCATAAGCCCCACTTGACTTCGCATTCCAGGATGTCTGGCTCTAGGTGAGTGATTACACCATTGTGGTTATCTGGGTCATGAAGATCTTTTTGTATAGTTCTTCTGTGTATTCTTGCCACCTCTTCTTAATATCTTCTGCTTCTGTTAGGTCCATACCATTTCTGTCCTTTATTGTGCTCATCTTTGCAATAAATGTTCCCTTGGTATCTCTGATTTTCTTGAAGAGATCTCTTGTCTTTCCCATTTGATTGTTTTCCTCTGTTTCTTTGCAATGATCACTGAGGAAGGCTTTCTTATCTCTCCTTGCTATTCTTTGGAACTTTCCATTCAGATGGGTATACCTTTCATTTTCTCTTTTGCTTTTAGCTTCTCGTCTTTTCTCAGCTGTTTTTAAAGCCTTGTCAGTCAACCATTTTGCCTTTTTGCATTTCTTTTTCTTGGGAATGATCTTGATTCCTGACTCCTGTACAATGTCACAAACCTCTGTCCGTAGTTCCTCAGGTACTCTATCAGATCTAGTCCCTTAAATCTATTTCTCACTTCCACTGTATAATCATAAGGGACTTGATTTAGGTCATACCTGAATGGTCTAGTGGTTTTCCCTACTTTCTTCAGTTTAAGTCTGGATTTGGCAATAAGGAGTTCATGATCTGAGCCACAGTCAGCTCCTTGTCTTGTTTTTGCTGACTGTATAGAGCTTCTCCATCTTTGGCTGCAAAGAATATAATCAATCTGATTTTGGTGTTGACCACCTGGTGATGTCCATGTGTAGAGTCTTCTCTTGTGTTGTTGGAAGACGGTGTTTGCTATGACCAGTGCGTTCTCTTGGCAAAACTCTATTAGCCTTTGCCCTGCTTCATTCTGTACTCCAAAGCCAAATTTGCCTGTTATTCCAGGCATCTTGACTTCCTACTTTTACATTCCAGTCCCCTGTGATGAAAAGGACATCTTTTTTGTGTATTAGTTCTAGAAAGTCTTGTAGGTCTTCATAGAACCATTCAACTTCAGCTTCTTCAGCATTACTGGTCGGGGCATAGACCTGGATTACTGTGATATTGAACAGTTTGCCTTGGAAACGAACAGAGATCATTCTGTCTTTTTAAGATTGCATCCAAGTACTGCATTTTGGACTCTTTTGTTGACTATGAGGGCTACTCTATTTCTTCTAAGGGATTCTTGCCCACAGTAGTAGATATAATGGTCATCTGAGTTAAATTCACCCATTCCAGTCCATTTTAGTTCGCTGATTCCTAAAATGTTGATGTTCACTCTTGCCATCTCCTGTTTGACCACTTCCAATTTGCCTTGATTTATGGAGGTAACATTCCAGGTTCCTATGCTGTATTGCTCTTTACAGCATCAGTCTTTACTTCCATCATCAGTCACATCCACAACTGGCCGTTGTTTTAGCTTTGGCTCTGACTCTTCTTTCTTTCTGGAGTTATTTCTCCACCCTTCTCCAGTAGCATACTGGGCACCTACTGACCTGGGGAGTTCATCCAGTGTTACCAATACCTTTTTTTTTTTTTTCCATCATGTCTTCTTTCAAACCTCTTCTGGATTCAGTTTGCCTCTTATCAAAGTCGTGTTGCATTGAAGGTCTATGAATAGCAAATTCCCTGTGTTTGTTTTCTGGGAAGTGCTTGTTTTCTCTTCTTCTTAAGTGTGAGCTTGTCTCTGTATAGAATCCTAGGTTGACAGTTACGGTCCTTTGGCAGGTCTTACCTGCGGTGTGCTGGCCTCTGCTGTCACTGTTGACAAGTCTTTACTTTGAAGATTGTTCTTTTGCGCTAAACTTGCCTTTTTCTCTGGTTGCTTTTCAGGGTATCCTTTGTTTGTGGTTTCGTGGTTTTATTACCATATTTTAATAAATAGACTTACTTTATGTCTCTCCAGCCTTGCTGTGCTTCTTGAATCTTTTTTTTTTTTTTTTTAAACACTTTATTTTGGAGTAGAGTTGATTAACAATGTTGTGATAGTTTCAGGTGGACAGCAAAGGGGCTCAGCCATGCCTATATATGTATCCATTCTCCCCCAAATTCCCCTCCCATCTAGGCTGCCAAATAACATAACACAGAATTCCCTGTACTACACAGCAGGAGCTTGTTGGTTATCCATTTTAAATATAGCAGTGCATACATGTCGATCCCAAACTCCCTAAGTATCCCTTCCACCCACCCTTCCCCCATGGTTACCGTGAGTTCATTCTCTAAGTCTGTGAGTCTGTTTCCAGTTTGTAGATAAATTCATTTCTGTCATTTCTGTTTAGATTCCACATGTAAGGTATGTTATATGATGTGTCTTATTCTCTATCTGACTTCCTTCACTCAGTATGACAATCTCTAGGTCCAACCATATTGCTGCAAATGGCTTTATTTCATTCTTTTTAATGGTTGAGCAGTATTCCCTTATAGTGTTTCTTGAATCTAGTCAATTATAGAAAGTTCTTAATCATTATCTTTTCAACTGCTATCTTGCCTTTATTTTCCCTTTTGTCTCCTTTGGAACTTTTTTTGTATGTGATTGGATCTTATCATTCAGTCACGCTGTTGTTAATGTCTCTTTGTCTCTTCGTCACTCTGCTTTACATGCTGGGTGATGTCTCCAAATCTAAATTCCACTTCATAATTCTCTGGAGCTGTGTGTAGAGTGCTGTGTAAACTATCTGTGGACTTATGAGTTCCAGTGCCTTTGATTTTTCATTGATAGATGCTTGATTTTGTTCTTTTAAAAACCTGATAGATCTTTAAAAATCATGTCTGTCTACTGTCTCTCATTATGGCGTCTATGTTTTCGTCTATGTCTTTGTAACTTTGGGATGCGTTTTATTATTATTTGGATTATTATTATCATCCAAGTTATCCCTTTTGGATTATTCTATTTCCTCTTGTTCTTAGAGGACCGAACCTGTATTATCATAAATTATTTCTTCTAATGCCTTGCTGTTTTGAACTGAGAACTCATTTTCAATATTTTTCCCTTCCACCACTATGCCCTCCACAAGAGTCTGTGCACCTCGGATTGTAAAAGGTCCAGTCGAGCAGAGTCTTACTTGTGATAGGTGTTTCAGGGGGTTTTCTCATCAGAGCCCAGTTTTTATGTTCATTTCTCATCTTGGGAATTTTCCACTCCTTGGTTATTGTAATTTTGGTTTCCACACCCAATGTGGTGAAGGCTCAGAGTTTTGATTTCTCTCGGAACACCGCCCAACTCTCACCAGCAGTTTGGGTAAACATAGCCACTTTTCAGTTTCCCTGGGGCATTTGGTGGAGTTTTTCTAGCCCCTTGAACTTGGGAAGGGCAGTCTTGTAGAATCCTGGCTTTCTGCAAGCCTCTCAGCTCCAGTTTCTCATCTCATGTGTTCCAGATCATACCTCCTGTCATTAAAATTACAGCTCCTAGACTGAAGGCCTGTATCTGCTGGGTCTCCTCCATTTCCATGGCATTGGCAGTGTCTGAATGCTCTGGCTATGAATTCCTTCTTTATTTATGAATCTTGGTAATTTCCTTTCCTTTCTTTCTCGTTTAGTTATGTATGTGCTATAAAAATGTCACATTTTATTTAGCATTTTTATGTGTTTGCAGTGGGATAGTTTTCTATCTGCTTCATCTCAGTTCACCACCACGCTTTCAGAACTGGACGTCCCCAAAACACCGATCCTGTGAGTCTCCAAGTCAGTCTCTTTGCCTTCCCGTCCTCCTGGATGCGTGCCAGGGGCTAAGGATGTGATGGTGAGGAAAGCAGACACGGACCCTCGTCACCTGGCATGCGGAGTGAGTGGGTCCCAAAGGGGTACAGGAGATGAATCGAACCCGCCTTGTTTCCCCGCTCTCCTGCCTCCCGTGCTGCTCCAAGAACTCGGGCAGAAAGGCGAGTCAGCTGCTTTCCCGCTGGTATGTTAGTCTTTGCCTTGGCAGCTGCTGGGCTGAGATGTGCTGATGAGGGGGCCAAGCCAGGCTCTGGGGGTGAAGCCATCAGCTGTTCCCATCGCCCCCCGGCTGCGGCAAAGTGAGAGCAGCTGGGAAGTGAGGCCAGCGCACAATCCCAGAAGCCGCTCCTTTGCCAGCGGAGGTGTCAACAGAATTCCATTCATCTGAGCCTTCCAGGAGCGTGTGCTGAACTTGTTCCACGCTTTCAAACGTGAACACGGAGAGTGAGCTGGATGGTGGGGTGAGCTGATGATTGAACCCTCCTGTCTCTACCTCTGTACCTTTTGGAATGAACACGCTCCCTGGAGATGGGTGACTCCGCTGATTTATCTAGAAAGCTCAGATGCCTGATTTGTCGCGGAAGTCTGGCTGTGTCCGATTCTGTCTACTCCGTGAAGTTTGGCGTCCAGTTTCTTAGGAGGGCAAGTCTTCCTCAGCTGTAACGGATGGTCCTCCTGAAATTTCCTGTCAAAGCAGACACATGTTTCAGCCCCTCTTTTTCTTGTCTCTCCTCACGCTTGAAGTGCTTTTTCAACCTTTATTTGTCACTCAACACAGCTGTTGGCCAAGCTCTTGGTTACAGAGGCCAGTGAGACAGTGACTCCAAAAAGGGTGGCCCAAGGGACTGGCTGGGATGTAGTTTGAAAAGCCAGGTCATGGGAGTTCCCTGGTGGTCCAGTGGTTAAGATGCCATGCTGCCACTGCAGGGGTCACAGGTTCGATCCCTGATGAGGAACTAAGGTCCCCAAGTTGGCATCAAAAGACTAAAAAATAAAATAGAATAAAAGCCAAGACAACTGTCTAAAGCATAAGAGATCCCTAAAAGCAGCTTCTGCTTTTCTCATGGGCATGCTGCTGCTAAGTCGCTTCAGTCGTGTCTGACCCTGTGTGATCCCATAGATGGCAGCCCATCAGGCTCCCCCATCCCTGGGACTCTCCAGGCAAGAACACTAGAGTGGGTTGCCATCTCCCTCTCCAATGCATGAAAGCGAAAAGTGAAAGCGAAGTCGCTCAGCCACGTCCGACCCCTAGCGACCCCATGGACTATAGCCTACCAGGCTCCTCCATCCATGGGACTCTCCAGGCAAGAGTACTGGAATGGATTGCCATTTCCGTCTCCATCTCATGGGCATAAGTGACAGCAGATAATGAGGTTCCTTTGACTTCTCTCCCCTGACGTCTCTCCCACGTGGATTTAGTGCGTTCTCGTGCTGCAGGAATGACACTGAGAGCTGGCCAGAGTTCTGGACGGAGGAGGCCTGGCTCTGGGTCCTGGCTTGGCCTGGTGACAGCTGGCCAGGGGACCACACAGGGTCACTCCTGTGACCTTGAGGAACCTACTAAGTCTTTCTGAATCTCAGGTTCCTTATTTGTCAAAGAAGAATAAGGAGATAGTCCTACCTCGCTGGGTTGCAGAGACCACTGAATGAGGGGAATGTTGGGAAAAGCAGTTTGTAATTTAAACTCTGCCCTTCAGATTGTGGGGCGTATGGTCCCCCCATTCCTTCAGTGATGAGGGTTTGCCCTCCTGTCTTGGGAGGCACGCATTTCTCAATATCTGTGAACCATCCTCCCTTCCTGCTTTTGGTAGATGGGTTTGCAAGTTGGTCCCAAAGGTCAGGAGAGGTTTGGCAGAGACGGACGTTTCTGGGCTTTTTTCTCCCACCTAAAATCACATGTGTCATTCTTTGCCTTTAATGATCTTGGGTTAGGGCCTCTCTTTGTTAAGAAGGAGCATTTTGAGATTGCCCTAATAATGTCAGCTCTTACAAATATCATTTAGTCACAAATATCATTTAGCAAACAGAGCGTGTGTTAGTTCCTTCTTCTCCATTGTAAGGGGCATGTTGTGGGTACAGCATCAGAACAGGAGAAGGGGAGCCAAGCCAGGGGCATCTTCCCGGCCCCCACCTTCTAGTGAAAGGGGTTTGGGAGGACAACTATGAGGAGAATTGCAAGGAAGATAAAATTGAACATGCTCTTCCCGGTGCTGGGTGGGTGTTAATAAGAACTGCTATAGGAATAGGAATGGACCTTTCACATTTTACGGGGGAAGCATAGAGGCAAGCTCTTAACTTTTACGTGAATTACCACCTAGAGTGCATGATTTCAGCGGTGCAGCCCATGAGAGGCTCCGCCTCCTTGTGGTCCCAATCAGGGCAAATGTAGACTATTCCAGAATCTGACAGAAATGTTCCACTGAGACTAAATGGTGTCATTTCCCTCAATTTATAGGAAAAGTACTGGCACTGGAAAGATATCTTCCTCCTACTGCCAAGACTGTTTATCTCCTGATTCTTTCTTAAACGTTGGTTCTGGCTATCATCTCTCCTGAGTTGTGGAGAAGCAAATCAGTTTTCAAGCATACCCACTCAGTCTTAGTCCAGCACGTTATCAGATGCTACCCATGGGTTCCTGGTTACAGTTTCACCTTTGTGCCCGAATGACAGTCCTACTTCCCGACAGTAATTGCTCATACTTTGCGGACAGAATCAAGGAATTCCACCAAGGCAGTTTTGCTTTTGTGGTTTCTGTATGCTGGCACTGTTCAAGAGCTCTCCCTGCATTCTCAGTCCCTCCGACCCTTTCACCTGGGAGGTAGGTGCATAATCACTCTCTTTTCCAGAGAGGGAAGCTGAGCTCAAGATGTTAACTTTGGGATTTCCCTGGTGATCCAGTGGCTAAGAATGTGCCTGCCAATGTAGGGGACACGGGAATCTGGTCCAGGAAGATCCCACATGCGGCGGGGCAGCTAAGCCCATGAGCTGCAACTTCTGAAGCCCCACGCCTAGAGCCTGTCTGCTCCACAACAAGAGAAGCTACAGCGATGAGAAGCCGTGTATCACAGCTGGAGAGTAGCCCCTGCCTGCCACAGCTGGAGAACGCCTGCACAAAGCAAGAAGACCCAGTGCAGCCAACAGTAAAATAAAAAATAAATACTTAAAAAAAAAAGAAATGAACTTGCATGAAGACACACCACTAGCAAGTGGAACAACTGGGGTTTCGTACCTGAGCGCCTGTGAAACAGGGGACGGAGATACCACAGCCGCCAGTAGCAGCCGTAGCACTGACTTACCTGCCGCAGGCGCTGGGCTAAGCCTTTTCCAGCAAGTCTCTTTAAAGACTTACTCCAGCCCTGAGGTGTGCACCGTCTTCATGTCCATCTTACAGAAGTGGGGACAAGGCACGGAGAACTTGGGACTTGCTTTAGCCCTTGCTTCTCATGAGAGGCTGAGCCAAGAGCAAGCTGGATGTTTGGTTTTGGAGTCCACATGATAAGCCCCTGGGCCACTTGGAAAGAACCAGAATTTCCAAGTGCCCTTCCAGATTCACAGCCCTTTGCAGCTGTCCCATCTTGTGTTGATTTGGGGACATCAGGGTTTGAGGCCAGAACAGCTCATCTTTCTAGGAGGGCACCAAGTGGAGCAATGTTTGAGACTTTGTAGAACCTGGGGACTTTTCTGGGGGTGGGTCCTGACTTCCAGGGAGTCATAGGAAAGGCAGGACTCGTGACCAATTTTCAGACCGATTTGACCCTTTGTTTCTTCATTAAAGCAGCATGTGGACTTGGCTAAAGTACATTTTCTCTGCAGGGGAAGCTTACTGTTTGATGATTAAACATCTTTCCTCTGTTCTTTCTCACAAATGAAACAAGAGACTCACCCTCATCACTTTTCTCTGGGATGGCTCTGGAAAATCTGAAAATTCTAAATGCACATACTTGAGTTTGTTCATTATGAATTGCTGTGCAACAAATCATGCCACTTCATGGTTTCAGATAGCAAGCGATTAGGATTTCACCATTTTGTGGGTCAGGAATGTGGGCACAGCTTAGCATTGCTTCAGCTTCTCTCCAGTCTGCCATCCAGGGTCAGCCAGGTCCGGGCTCATCTGATGCTTGCATTGGAAAGCATCTGCTCCCAAGCTCGCGTGCCTATTGGCAGAATTCAGTTCCTGTTGACGGGGGTCTCGGCTCCTAGCTGACCATTGGCTGGAGGCCTTTCTCATGTCCCTAACAATTTGCCCCTCCAACACCACAGCTTCATCAGAGCAAGCAAGTGAAGAAGGCAATAGAGCATGTCAGCCAGAAAGAAAAGAAGTTACGTCTTTGTAACCTCATCATGGATGTTATTGCCGCATTCCACTGCGAAGAAGCCAGCCACCCAACCGGCCTATCTCTCAGGGAGGAGACTATACACAGGTCTGAATCTCAGATGCTCGTTCAGAACCATCTGAACAGTCTGTCCACCACAATGAGTTATGTGGATTATGAGTGTTGTTAATATCAGGCATGACTCTGACAACGGGAAGCTTCTGTTTGCAGAGCTTGCACACTTACTATGTACAAGTGCTGGAATTGGTAGCGGCATCCTCTTAGTAAGGTGGCTGTGTGTCTCTGCCTTTTTGATTGTTAATTGTTGAACTGTTGTGCGCCCTTTAGTGCTGCAGTGATTCTTTGTCTCTGCCTGACAGTTCTTACCCTCACTTGTTGTTGCTTGGTCACTAAGTCGTGTCCGCCTCTTTGCAACTGCGCAGACTACAGCATGCCAGGCTTCCCTGTCCTTCACCATCTCCTGGAGTTTGCTCAAACTCTTGCCCATTGAGTCGGTGATGCCATCCAAAAACCATTTTATCCTCTGTCACCCCCTTCTCCTCCTGTCCTCCATCTTCCGCAGCATCAGAGTTTTTTCAAATGAGTCGGCTCTTCACATCAGGTGGCCAAAGTATTGGAGCTTCAGCATCAGTCCTTCCAATGAATATTCAGAGTTGATTTCCTTTAGGATTGACTGTTTGATCTCCTTGCAGTCCAAGGGACTCTCAACAGTCTTCTCCAGCACCACAGTTCAAAAGCATCAGTTCTTCTGCACTCAGCTTTCTTGATAGTCCAGCTCTCACATCCGTACATGACTACTGGAAAACTATAGCTTTGACTTGATGGAGCTTTGTCAGCAAAGTGATGTCTGTGCTTTTTAATACACTGTCTAGATTTGTCATAGCTTTTCTTCCAAGGAGCAAGGGTCGTTTAATTTCATGACTGCAGTCACCATCTACAGTGATATTGGAGCCCAAGAAAATAAAATTTGTCACTGGATAGAATAAAATCTTCCAATTTTCCCCCTTCCGTTTGCCATGAAGTGATGGAACTAGATGCCATGATCTTAGTTTTTTGAATGTTGAGCTCTAGCATTTGCTGTATCTCCTACTCAGCTTAATTATCACTGCTTCAGGGGCACCAAGTTCTTGGTCCTTGCTACCTCACTCCAGGGGAGGAGAGGTCCTCTTATTAGGCATGCTCAAAGTGCTGTTTCTCTGTCAAAGAATCCATTTGTCTTCCTGGTTAAAATTTAAGCTCCATGGTGACAGAGACCATATCCATCTTCCTCTCTGCTGTCCCCATCACTCAGCACATCCCAGCTGGTCAATAAATATCGGCACAATGAGTGAAGAGCATCACTTCATGTGCTTCTTTTTCTTTCCAGCAAATGTGGTTCACTAAACCTCAGTTCTTTACTGAAATATTTGCCTTTGTACAAACTTTCCTGTAATGAATGAGCCATTTGGAAAAATCTCTTTTAAATAAAAAGACCAGGGGTTCTAATGTTTGGTACAGAAAGGTAGTTAGTATCTAATGAATGATCCAAAAGAATCAGCTCCAGGATATACCGTGAAACTCTTCTTTGAATATTATTTGTATTGGCTAGAAAACAGGAGCTGATTGTTTAATTAGAGCTGAGGAGGTCTCCACCAGTTTTAGCTTATTCCTGTGATATCACTGAGAAGCATCCAGATGGAAGGAAGGATAACTGTGTGTGCTGACTTGGGTTTGGATTTTCCCTAATACTGTCTACTGACCTAGAAGATAAAAGCTGTATATTCCCCCCCCTTTTTTTCCTTTTTTAATCCCTCTTCCCTCCATTTTCAACTTTTAAAATGGTTTTGACCCAAATAAGTCAAAATTCAATTGGAGGATTAAATGACTCTTTCTAAAACAGACTTAACTTCAGCATTTACAAAAGCAACAAAAAAACAAGCCATAAAACCTGCCATCAGGCTAAATTGCAAATCACGAATTTGTTTTATATTGTTTCCTTACATTGGTCTTGGTTATCCTTTTATTTATGTCTGCATTGGCTGATTTCAGTGGTTTGGGAAAAACATTTTTATATACAAATGTCTGAGAACATCAGAGTTTATTGTTGATAAACTCACAGTAATTTTCTTCAGTACATTTCTTAAGGTTGTGCCCTATTTATTTTTATAATACACTTTATCTTGGTGGTTACCATCAGTCCTTTCCATAAATAGGATACAGACTAAGCCCAGCTCATGAACTATTGAGGTAGGTTATCAAAGGAAAAGTGGAATTTATGTTGCTGAAAAGTTTTTATGAATAAGAACCAGGTGGCCTATTTAGGTATAGTCCTGGGAATATGGACTATTTAGGTCTACAGATGAACTGGCCCGTTCTTTTCATGTGTGTGTGTGTGTGTGTGTGTGTGTGTGTGTGTGTATTTGCGGAAAGAGAGAGCGAGCATGTAAAAGCAGGCTGGGTTTAATTTCCCAATATTTTGTTAAAGATTTGTGTCTATGTTAATAAGAGATATTGGTTTGCAATATTTTTCTTATTCTTCTCTGGTTTTGATATCAGGGTTATCTTGGCCTCATAAAAAGAGTTAGGAGGTTTTCCTTCCTCCTGTATTTTGTGAAAGAGTTAGCATCAAAATGTTATTGCTGCTGCTAAGTCGCATCAGTCGTGTCCGACTCTATGCGACCCCATAGACGGAAGCCCACCAGGCTCCCCCATCCATGGGATTCTCCAGGCAAGAACACTGGAGTGGGTTGCCATTTCCTTCTCCAATGCATGAAAGTGGAAAGTGAAAAATGTTATTATTTCTCTCTTAAATGCCTGATAGAATTCATCAGTGTAGCTCTCTGGGCCCAGAGAGAGGGGTAAGGCTGTGTGCCTGTCGGGGTGTGTGTGTGTGTGTGTGTCTGTGTGTGTTGGGAATTAATCATGAGTTCAGTTTCTTTAACAGATATAAGGCCATATAGACATTTCTCATTCTGTGCCAGTTTTCATAATTTGTGTCTTTCAAAAAACTTATCTATGTCATCCGAGTTAACAGATTTATTGGCTTAACATTATCTACGTATTAATACTTTAATGCCCGTGTTAGAGGGCTTCCCAGGTGGTGCAGTGGTAAAGAATCTGCCTGCCAATGCAGGGGACCTAGGAGACGTGAATTTGATCCCTGGGTCAGGAATATTACCTGGGGGAGGAAATGGCAACCCACTCCAGTACTCTTGCCTGGGAAATCCCATGTACAGAGGAGCCTGGTAGGCTACAGTCCAGGGAGTCACAAAGAGTCAGAACGACTGAACGCATAGGCACGCACCTGTAATGATGTCTTCTCTTTAATTCATGAAACTGGTGAATCGTGGTTTCTCTCACTTTTTCTTTCATCTTGCTAGGAATGTAACAATTTTATCAATGTTTTTGGACAACTCACTTCTGGTTTCAAAGATATTCTCTTTGTTTTCTAGTTCAGTTATTTCTATGCTTTGGCACTTCTTTCCTTCTACTTTGTCTCTGATTTGCTCTTCTATGGTGGACCCTTAGATTATTGACATAAAGCATTTCTTCCTTTTCCTATATAAGTATTTGAAAATATAAACATCCTGTAAACACATCTTTAGTCACTTAGCTTCAGATCTTTAGTTGCATGTCATACTTTTTATAGGTTGTATTTTTATTATCATTCAACTCAATATATTTATAAGTTTCTCTTGCAACTTAATTATGTGACCCATAGCTTATTTAGAAATGCACTATTTAATGTCCACATGTTTGAGAATTTTAAAGATACCTTTCTAATTTTATTTTTCAAATTTCCCTTTCTTGTAATCAGAGAATATAGTCCGTATGCTTTTGATCTTTACACTTGAGACTTGTTTTATACTCTGTAGTCTATATTGATGAATAGTCCGTGAGCAGTTGAAAGGTCGGACATGACCGGGTGACTTCACTTTCACTTTTCAGTTGAAAAGAACCTGTGTTCTGAGTTGTTGGTGGAGGCGCTATACTGGGCTTAATCGCTCAGTTATGTCCGACTCTTTGTTACCCCATGGACTGTAGCCTGCCAGGCTCCTCTGTCCATGGGATTCTCCAGGCAAGAATACTGGGGTGGATTGCCATGCCCTCCTTCAGGGGATCTTCCCGACCCAGGAATCGAACAGGGGTTTCCTGCATTGCAGGCAGCTTCTTTACCAGCTGAGCTAACAGGGAAGCCTGTTGGTTGGGATAGTGTTCTATAAGTAACAAAATTGGTGGGTGGTATTGTCAGATCTTCTGTAAACTTACTGATTTTTTGTTTACCATTTCTATTAATTACAAGGAAAGAGTATAACCTTTAACTAGAGTTGGCAATTGATCTAAGTCTCCTCTCAATTCTGTCGGTTTTCTTCATGTATTTTCAAGCTCTTACAAGGTTTACTCATATCTAGGATTGTCACATCTGTTTCTTGAATTGACCGTGTTTATAACTATGAAATTCCCTCTTGATCGCAGGCGCTAATTCCTCTCTTTCAGTCTGCTTTGACTCATATTAATATAGCCACCTCGGCTTTCTTATTCTTTGTGCAGGCATTCGTATGCAAAAAGTGTCTTTTTCTGTTTTTATTTATTTTTTTACTTTCAACCTGTCTTTGTATTTATGCTCCGAGTGCATTTCCTATAGATAGTAAATAGTTGGCCTTGCATTTTAATCCATTTGAGAGTCTCTTTCTTTAAAATGGAAGTTAATTCAATTACATTTAATCTAATTATTCATATGGGGAGTTAAGTTCATTATCTTGCTCTTTCATATTTGCCCAGTCTGTTTTTCTTTTGCTTCTTTTCCTGTTTTCTTTTTGATGGAGTCGTTTTAGTATTCAATTATTTTTTGCTTTATTTCCTAATTTGATTATGGTCACTTTTTAGTG
This sequence comes from Bubalus kerabau, assembly GCF_029407905.1. NCBI lineage: Eukaryota > Metazoa > Chordata > Mammalia > Artiodactyla > Bovidae > Bubalus > Bubalus kerabau. The sequence goes on along the minus strand of NC_073645.1, from coordinate 48,121,240 downwards.
GCCGCTGTAGGGATTAGAATGTATGTGTTTGTGTGCTCAGTAGCGTCTGGCTCTTTGTGACCCCATGGGCTGTAACCCGCCAGGCTCCTATGTCCGTGGGATTTCCCACTGCAGTGGGTTGCTATTTCCTTCTCTAGCATGTCTTTCTGACCCAGGGATCAAACCTGCCTCTGCTGAGTCTCCCGCACTGGCAGGCATTTCTTTACTGCTGGGCCACCTGGGAAGCCCCATTAGAATGCGTGTCTTTAGCCTATCGTCCTACTGGACAACATCAGATCTTGTCTCATGGGGTTGCTACCGTTAGTTATCCTGCTGTGAAACCCAGAAAGGCTGCATGAAGTTACTGTGGTTCCAACGTTTTCATCCAGTAGTTTTACAGTTTTGCTTTGCTTACACTAAATCACTGACCCACCTGGCATTTATTTTGGTATAAAGAGTGAGACTGGGAATCCATGTTCTATTCAGATGGCTGCCCACTTGTGACCACTATTTTATTTCAATTGATTTGAAGTGCTACTCGATCATACACTAAGTTTTCAGTTTCCTCACTTTCATTTATTTCTATTGATTTGTCTATCATATACCAGTGCTGCGCACTTAAGTACGCTGCTTGATATTGCTAATAGCTGGCAGATCGAAACCCCTTATACAATTATTTTAGCATTTTTCTATCTGCCTCACTTATTTTCCATATAAATGTTAGCGTCCAGAAAGAAATCACAATAAATGTGAACAAGAGTGCCTGCCTTACAGTTGCAGATAAACAGAGAGGAGTCAGCACCTTCTAAAATGTGTGTTGGGTGTTACTTTGCCTTCCAGAAGGCGATCCTCATTTATGACCTTCCTTTCTGAAGCCTCTTCATCACCAGCTAGTGGATTATGGTTGTCAGTTATCATCACATTTTCTTTGCCAATTCTCTAAGTTAAAATAGTTTAATTCACATTTTAAGTTTATTGTTGGGAGCTGAAGCTGCAATACTTTGGCCACCTGATGCAAAGAGCTGACTCATTGAAAAACCCTGATGCTGGGAAAGATTGAAGGCAGGAGGAGAAGGGGAAGACAGAGGATGAGATGATTGGATGGCATCACCGACTCAATGGACATGAGTTTGAGCAAGCTCCAGGAGATGGTGAAGGACGGGAAAGCCCAGCATGCTGCAGACTATGGAGTCACCAAGAGTGACTCCAAAGCAACACAAAGCAACTAGGAGTCTAATAAGCAATGCCACTCTTCCTCTCTTAGATTCAGAGCTCACTGATTATTCATGAAGCTGAACGTTAAAGATCAAACTGTCCGTTATTGCTGATAGGAGGACTTGGTTTTGGTCTGTGGCCGAGTGGACCTGCTGCCACTTCCAGATCTGAGAGTCATCTGCCCCGCTGGCCAGGGTCAGATCTTCCCTTACAGCGTTGCTCCCCTTAACGTATGGCAGAGAGTGGACCAGGATGAATGTGCTGTAGATAGATTCAAGAAGGGAGGGAGAACCCATAAATGGAGCCATGAAACCCAGTTTCTCTTCCCAGTCTCTTCCATCGTAAATATATTCACTTTTCCTTCTCTGGAGGAGCTGGGAGGGAAGGTGAGGAGTGCTTATATAATAGAAGTTCATGCACACGGAAACAAGGATGGGTCAGTGGAGAAGCTGGGGGCGGGAAATTGTGTTTAAATACTTAATAATGCAGTTGAATTTTCCTCCCATATATTTATCAACTAATTGTGATTTTTCTTGAATTGTCAGTTCATATCCTTTGGCCACTTTGTTGTTGAGCTATTTGTCTTCTCTTACTGACTTATTAAGAGCTTTTTACATATTATAGCCCTGCTCTGTTGTGAGCCAACATTTTGGATGAATAGCATTATCATCCAGTTCTTAGCATTTTTAGATATTCTCCTTAGTTTTTTTCTTCTCTTGTCACTGTAAATAGGATCTACTTTTCAGTATTATTTTTGTAATGACACTGTCTTGTATTGATATATATATATATATATATTTGGAGATTAATGTGTTTATTAAAGTGTCTGGCGGGTTTTAGTAGATGTTCAATTGATTTTCTCATGTTTCTTTGGTAACCAATCATATCATCTATAAATGGTTTCTCTTTTCTAACATTTATTTCTCTGAATCCTGTTTTATTGCTTTATTGCAATCTCAAAAAAAATAGAGTTTTAAAAACTTGTGCAAATAGCAGGAATACGTCTTATGTTTTAGTCTTTAATGTGAAGTCCCCTCATGTTTTACCATTATGATATTGACTGTAGATTTAAGATACAAGCTCATTATTTTAAGGAAAACTCTATTTCTGGATTTCAAGTAGGGATTTTTTTTTTTTAATCAGCATTGGATATTGCATTTATTAACTGCTTTTTAGACACTGAATGAGGCACCACATCTTCCTCCATCCCTCCTTTTAACCCTTTGATCTATTGATATAGATACTCATTGACTTATTGCTATAATTGTTTGTTAATGGGTTTTCCAATATCCTTACATTTGGGGGACATAACCAACTCTGTCAAGGTGTGTCATATTTTTAACATGCTGCTGAATTTGATTTCCTAATGTTCTAATTAAGATTTTTCACATCTCTATTAAGTAGGCAAAGTGGTTTTGTATCAGTTGTATAATGACACTTACTGCTTAATAAATTGCCCCAAAGTCAGTGGCTTCGAACAATAAAAGATTTCTTTGGCTCATGAATCTGCAGGTCAGGAGTAGACATTGAGCAGTTCTGGTCTCTTCAAGGCTCTCTGATGTGTTTGTGGGTCCTCTGTCCACAGGGTGATCAGGCTTCACTCCACATGTCAGTCCCTTCCCTCCAGCAGGCAAACCCAGATTCCTTCTCACTGGAAGGTGGAGGAACAAGATGGAAGGAGCCTTAATGTGAACGCTCATTTCAGGCCTCTGCTGGGGTCCCACCTGCCGACATTTCTTTTGTGTCAAGTAGTCAAATTCAGAATCAAGGGATAGGGAAATGGGCAAAGTCGTATCCCAGCCCCAAAGCTGTGAGGTCCTTGGGGCACAGACAGAGGATTAGTGAAGTAAATGGGCCATTCTAGGAACCAGCCCTAATCCTAAAGTCTTCTCTGTCCTGTCTATGTATGCACATGTGTGTTTCTTGGGAAGGTGTAAAGATAGTATCAGAATAATCTGTCTTTGGGGCTTTAAAAGCTCTCCCTTGGGTCCAGTATCTGTATGGAAACATACATCTCTTAAAGATTCTTTAACATTTTACATAGTTGTTGGTGTTGCCATTTCTTATTGAGCCATTTTTTTAACTTAACTTTTCTTAGAAAATCTTTATTTTATCCATGTTTTTAAGTTTATTAGTATAAATAGTGTGCAATACTTGATTGTAATTTAAATTTTGTACCTATAATTATCCTGGAGGAGGGCATGGCAGCCCATTTCAGGATTCCTGCTTGAATCCCATGGACAGAGGAGCCTGGCCAGCTACAGTCCATAGGGTCACAAAGAGAGGGACATGACTGAAGTGACTTAGCCCACACGCACACACACCTATAATTATACCCACTCACATTTTATCTTTCTCTTTGTTTGGACTTGGAGTTTTGGATAGATATTTGGTCTATCAGAAGAATTATGTCTTGGATTTATTAATCAAATCTGTTGCTTTTATTTATGGCTTTAATAATATCTGCTTTTATTTTTAACTGCTTCCTCTTAATTTTGTTTTGTTTTTTTTTTCATAGTTTAATGCTTAGTTCATTTACATTCTTATCTCTTGGTCATAAAAGCATTTAAAATTGTACCTTTTCCTGGTAGTAAATTTTTGGTTCTTTTCTCATGTATTTTGATGTGTAGCATTCTTTAGATGGTCTTCCCTGGTGGCTTAGTCAGTAAAGAATCTACCTGCAATGCAGGAGACCAGGATTCCATCCCTGGGCTAGGAAGATTCCCTGGAGATGGAAATGGCAGCCCACTCCAGTATTCTTGGCTAGGAAATCCCATGAACAGAGGAGACGTGCAGGCTACAGTCCATGGGGTCCCAAGAGTTGGACAGTTGAGTGACTAAACCACCATCACCACCATTCTTTAGACTGAATTTTAGACATTTTTCTACCTTTACATTTTGTTTCCTTTTTCTGTGGAGAATTGCTGTTTTGAAGATTGGCATAAATCTCTTGCAGGACAGATTTTCTGTGAACTACTAAATCCCAAGCCTGATGCAAATTTTAACATAAATATGTGAAAACCCTCCATCTCCTTATTTTGCCATCACTCCAAAAAAAAGTGAGTCTAGATTTAGAATTCTATTGATCATCTCTTTTGAGTATTCCTTTAAAAAAGAAAAAGTCTTCTTGGTAGTGTTTATCTGAAATCCTGCCCTGGTCGGTTCCAAGGGATTCACTTTGCAAATGGATACATTGGAAGAGTTAGATGTTCATGAATACGTTTTTCTCTCCAGAGACTATGTCCACAGAGCTTTCATTTCAAATAGCCAACCTGTTTTTGTTCTCAGCATTAAACATGATTTTTCCATTTACACCCTGCTCTTCAAAAAATTAACGATGAAACTTTTAGTCGCATTTAAATGTTGTTTGCAAGTATAATTGCCAGTAAGGTATACAGAATGTAAAGCATTATAGGAATTCAGAAAGTAGAAGAAACTCACCCAGTCCTCTGGTTGCCAGCCTTTTTCATCCTTCCCTCCGTAAAAGTTCATCAAGCATCTACTGCCTCCCGGGTACCATGTGTGGTTACTTTGAGTCCTTGCTCGTCCTTCCTCCCAGAATAGAGGAGGAAGTTATTTAGTTATGTGAAAGTCAAGGCTTACAAGGATCCAACCGCAATAGATAGACCAGCATTATTGTAGGATACTTTCTGGGGCTTTTGCTTTAATAAAAGTGACTCCCAGCACCCCAGTACCGCATCCTCGGAACTCCGAGAAGCCAGAGTAACAAGACATAAATCTGTCATTTTTCAGATAAGGACATTAAGGCTGAGAAGGTCAAAGGACTATCCAAAGATAGATGCCAAAGGACTGGAGGAGCAGCCTTTTATGGAGGCATCGATGGGGAGTATCAATGGGAAAGTCAGCTAAGTAAATACATGCAGATATCTTTCCCTTTGAAAAAAGTTTCGTTATCGATATAAAAGTCATTTAAACTCTGTCATGAGATTTAATTAAGTATAGTTGATTTAGAATGTTGTATCAGTTACTGCAGTATAGCAACGTAATTCAGTTATACATATGTGTGCATCCTTTTTTATATTCTTTACCGTTATGGTTTTATCTTAGAATATTAAATATAGTTCCCTGTGCTATACAGTAGGGCCTCGTTGTTTATCCACCCTATATAAAAGCTCACACCTGCTGAGTCCAGCCCCCCACCACATCCTCCCCACGCCCCTCCCGCTTGGCAACCACAAGGCTGTTGTCTGTGTCTGGGATTCTGTTTCTGTTTCACAGACTGGGTCATTTGTGTCAGATTTTAGATCCTGCATCTGATCGATATCATATGGTGTTTGTCTCTCTCTTTCTTATTTACTTCACTTGGTTTGATCGTCTCTAGTTGCATTGTGTTGCTGCAAATGGCATTATCCATCCTTTTTCGTGGCTAAGTAGTATTCCACCACATATATCAACCACATCTTCCTCATTCATCTGTTGATGGACACTGGGATCGCCTTCATGTCTTGGCTATTGTAAATAGTGCTGCTATGAACATGGGGGGGGTGGTGCAGGTGCATGTGTCTTTTTGAATTATAGTTTTTCCAGATATATGCCTAGGAGTGGGACTGCAGAATCATATGGTAAATCTAGTTTTCGTTTTCTGTGGATCCTCCATACCATTTCGCTCAGTGGCTGCCTCAATCCACATCCCCACCAACAGTGTAGGAGGGCTCCCTTTTCTCCACATCCTCTCCAGCATTTATTGTAGATTTTTTGAGGATGGCTATTCTGACTGCTGTGAAGTGATACGTTGTTGTAGTTTTGATTTGCATTTCTAATAATTAGCCACGTTGAGCATCTTTTCCTGTGCTACTGGCCACCGGTATGTTTTCTTTGGAGAAATATCTGTAAACTCTATCCTCTAATTCAAATGGCTGCCTTCCTTAGGCATTACCTTTGGGCCTGTGGAGGTTGCCATAAACATGATTCCCTGGCCAGGGTTAAGACATGATCTTGTAGACCTGGGAAGGGGTATTATCCCCGGGGAATGGGTTTCCACAAGTCAGGGCAACTGGAAGCCTATGGTCTGCTGTTTGTGCCAGAGCCATCAATTGGTTACAGAAGGCTGTTTCCCCTTCTTCATAGGGACTCTGGAAGTTTCCTTCTGAAATCTTCCCAAACATACATGAGCAGGGCCAGGCTAGACCTGGATTGCATTAGCTTTGTCTACTCACAAACAGTGGGCAGCATTAGAAGAGTCATAAATCTCTTATTTGCTTTTTCTGTAACCAGAGCCCCTCATGTAACTCAGCTCTTTAATAAACAGGTTGAGATTCTCTGCAAATCAAATGGAAAAAATGACAAACGCGTGTAACCCCAGAGTCTGATACGTTTTCTCACCATCTGTCTGTTTACACACGTGGCTTTCTCCATCCGGACTGCTGCCCTGCAGCACCCCCTTGCTGCCAGCTACCCTCTATCCCTTGGAAGCCTCCTGCCCGCAGTGCTGCCCTCTCACCTCCACCACTGGCTCCTTTGCCCAGGTTGGGGTGGGCATTCACCTTGGGGGCTCTATTGTCATTGTCTGACACCATTGTCTTCCCTAGTTACATGGTGAAATCTTTCAGAACTGGGCAAGTGACCTATGTCTCTTGACCCCAAGACAGGGCAGGTGCTTGATAAAGGCTGGCAAGTTAAATAGTGGCTTCATGATGCCATGAGCTTCTTGGTGCCAGAGTTCACGTCTCAGACGTCGCCTCTCCTAAGGTGTTGCATCCGTTTGAGAACAGGCAGTGTGCACTGATTCCCTGTGAACCCACGAGCTGTATGTGGTTTGTATGTGCATGCGTGCTTAGTCACTCAGTTGTGTTTGACTCTTTGTGATCCCATGGACTGTAGCCCACCAGGCTCCTCTGTCCATGGGGATTCTCCAGGCAAGAATACTGGAGTGCGTAGCCATGCCCTCCTCCAGGGGATCTTCCCACCCCAGAGATCAAACCCAGGTCTCCTGCATTGCAGGCAGATTCTTTACCATCTGAGCCACCAGGGAAGCCCCATATAGTATGTAGGAGATGCTCAAATGTGTCATGGATGAAAGATGGATATTCTGGAGCAGTAAAGAGAAGCCTGCTTTGATTATGGTGGGAATCACCAAACAGGGATGTGTCCCCAGCAGAAGCAGCCTCTGTGCTTCTATTTAGGCTGGTGGCCAGTAGTATTGGTTCAAAGGCAGAGTCTCTGGGACCATTAGTCCACCAGATGGTCTGCATTGCATTACCTCACCTGGTACCCCCTCCCTGAATAAGGATCTCAACTCTGCTGTTTTGGGGGAAGGGCTGATTGTTTATCAAGCCCCTTAAGTAATTCAACACAGAGCCATGCCGTCCAGCTATAGTCTAAAGGGTTTATCCACTGCCAAGTTTCCCAATTTGGTGTTAAGTTCTCCATGACTATCTATTTACTTATACCTATCTGTCTACCTACATCCTACATACCTATTTATTTTAAAATTTTATTTTATTGAAATTTAGCTGATTTATAATGTTGTGTTAATTTCTGCTGTACAGCTAAGTGATTCATTTATACATATTTATATATATATATATACTTTTTCATATCCTTTGCCACTATTTATTATAGGATATTGAATATAGTTCCCTGTGCTAAATGGCTTCCCAGGTGGCTCAGAGGGTAAAGAATCCACCTGCAATGCAGAGGGCTCAGGAGACACGAGTTCGATCCCTGGGTGGAGAAGATCCCCTGAAGGAGGGCATGGCGACCTGCTCCAGTGTTCTTGCCTGGAGAATCCCATGGACAGAGGAGCCTGGAGGGCTGCAGTCCATAGGGCTGCAAAGAGTCAGAGATTACTGAAGCAACGAAGCACGTACTCACACACATGCTCTATTTCATTTGTTTTCCATTCTCAACATGATAGCTTGCATCTGCTAATCCCAAACTTCCGATCCATCTCTCCCCCCACCCCCACCCCACTGGCAGCCACAAGTCCGTGACTGTTTTATTCTTGTGTATCACCGGTGCTATTGTTTACTTACATACTGTTTTTCTTTATGTATCCTAAATTTTCCTTTAAGTCAATATACATATTTTACTTATTTATTCAAGAAGAAAATTGTACTTCCATATTATAAATGGAAGGCTAGTTTCACTTGTCATAAATATAAAAAATCAATCAAAGGAAAACAAAACACTGCTTTTAAATTCCAGGCAATGGTGCCTGTTGATGTCCCTGAGCTGGAGACCAGCTCCCTCTATGAGAAAGGTGGTTAGCAGGGGTGAGGGAGGTGGGAGACACCTTGTACCCAATGGCCTTTGGCCCCAGTAGAAGACTTCAGAGGAAACCGAGAAGGGATGACTTGTCTCCCCATTGACCTAACGCTCTGCCTGCATCTGGTGCACAGCCCGCTGGTGGGTCTGACCCTTCCAGGGGCCCTGATACGTGTTGTGTCCTGAGATTGGAACTCTGAGTTCCTTCAGTGGCAATCCTAACACAACTGGGTAGAGGGGAGGAGGCCAAGTTACAGGAGTGGAAAGAAGGGTTCAGAAACCCCCTGTGACCCTCCAGGGCTGCCCGTGGTCCAGCCCTGGGTATGAGGTCCAAGGCAGGTGGAGGCTACAGGCTGGGATCAGGGAACGTGTAGACAACACCTGAAGCCAACTGGAGCCTGGCTGGGCACACCGTGCACGGATGGAGGCTTTGTCTCATCAGTGGGGAGCTTGGCACTTTCTTCCTGGACCCTGGACCTGGACCATCAACCAGGCAGTGTGTTCATGCACATCAGCTGACACCATCTGGAGCTCCTCTCTGTCTCTAGTGCATTCGTTCAGCACATTTGTTTAGCATTTGGTAAGGACTGAGGTGCTGTGGTCGCAGAGGAGAGCAAGACACCCACACTCTCTCAAGGGGCGAGCTCCCAGGCAGCCAAGTGATGACCACCTTCCCTGGCACAGGCTCATGTCGGGAAAATGAGACCCAGCACTCAGAGGGCCCAGGGCAGGATGGAGTTGCTCCTTACAGAATCATTTGGGCCATTTGCTGGCGGCTCAGCGGTGAAGAATCCGCCTGCAGTGCAGGAGACCATCTGAAATGCAGGAGGCGCAGGTTCGACTGCTGGGTCGGGAAGATCCCCTGGAGAAGGAAATGGCAACCCACTCCAGTATTCTTGCCTGGGAAATGCCATGGACAGAGGAGCCTGGCAGCCTGTAGTCCATGGGGTCGAAAAAGAGACTGACACGACTTGGCAAGTAGACCACCACCACCAAGTAGGAGTTGCCGGACTTCAAGCAGGCAAGGTGATGTCCGTTGAGGCGGAGAACTGACCTGTCCGTCCAACTGGAGACCCCGCCTATTTGGGCGGGGCCAGCAGAGTGCCACGCTGTTGGAGAACCAGTCACATCCGACCACGTCTGGGAGGTCCAGGTGGCCCCAGGAAATCTGAAGTTGGAAGGGAAAGTCAAGGGTCAGAAGTGAAAAGTCAGCAGACCTTGGTTGCTGCGTGCCAGCTTCGCGCCAGGAGAGGGGAGCTTGGCACCTAGGGCCCCAGGGCCACAGTCCCGGGTGCCTCTTCGCCTCATCCTGCTGTCTTGAAAGCCTGGCCATCACCAAGCCCTGTTTCCTCTAACTTAAGCAGCTGATTGGGACCCACAGGGGAGGAGGTGGCAGTGTGGTGTTGCCATCAAATGGGAGGCCAGCACAAACATGAAAGCCTGGAAGGTGAAAGGGGGAGGGCTTTGGGGATCGGCCGACACCCTGGACCACAGTGAGTCTGGGTCTCAGGTGACCACGTCAAGGTGAAGCCCTGGCTCTGATAAGGCGTGTGGCTTCTCCAAGGTCACGCCCACCCACCCCTTCCCCACGTCCACTCCCCTGGGTCAAATGGGGCCCTTACAACCTCCTGCAGCAGTTTGGAGTTGAGTGAGAGAGCGTGTAGGGGAAACACGTTGTAAACTGTAAAGTGGGAAGCGGCTGGCACAGGACTGTCATGTGTGAGCCACATGTGCTCATACACACAAGTCTCTGTAGAGCATCTTCTGAGAGGTGAACAGAGTCCAGCTCTGGGCAGGCGCGTCCTTGAATGCTGGTGAGAGTGAAGGATGCTGTCATCGTGCCAGGCCTATATGCCTCCTAACCCTCCTCATCCTTTTCTCAGTTTATGCTACAGGATTCTGCCTACTGACTGTGTGTGTGTGTGTGTATATCTGTGTATGTGTAATTTCAGGAGGAGCGAGTTTCTCTCCATATGGCTGTGATTTATGCTGATACTGTCAAATTACAAACTATAAATTGTATTATTTCCCCAGAAAATCGATGTGACAATTTCTTTGCTCCCCGCCCCAGCCCTTCTCATGAAAAGTAATCTTTGGGACACATTGGAAAAGTTCGTGGAATTACAATGCCGTGCCAGCCTGTGGACCGTGCTTTCTCTGAGTTGTTTCAGTGTTTCCATTTTCTGCTTGGGAACAGGGAAGTATTGAAATATTTACAAGAATTTCATAGGCCAGGCAGTGGTAAATATGTCTGTTCTGTAAGAGCCTGGAGCTGTGTCTCCAATGGTGGGGGGAAGGGGTGGAATGAAAAAGATAAAGAAAAAAGTTTACGAATCTGAGGCTTTTCAATACTGAAAGCTAAATATCTATTTTTCAATAATTTGGGGGTTTCATTTGGAAATTTGTCTTATGGGGGAAATCACTTAAAAGAGGCCAGTAGACCTGAGCATGCTTGCATATAAAAGAGGCATGATGCTTGCTTTTTCTAGTTTTGAATAACAGAAACAAAGGTATTAGTATATGTGTTGTTACAGACTTCATGTTTAGGTGGTTTTCCTAGATGAATAAAGATTCAGAATTTATTAAAATACAAGTTGCCTCCCTTGATAATTTCACTCTAAAGTTGGAGCTTTTGAGAGCAGTATCCTCTTTGCTTTAGGAATTATGCAAATATTTGGCTTCTAGTGGGCCTATTTGGGCTCAGTCTGTTCTAACAATTGCATATTAAAACAGGCATCTCTGGGCAGTGGTCCCCTTCCTAAACTGAGCTTTCTTTAACATATTTAAAAAGCAAATAATTCTGATATTGTGGTCTGCGGCAGACATCATTTGTACTTTAGCCAGGATATTATTTGAGAACTGCAAAGCTCTCTAGGTATTACAACTGTATATAAACCATGTGTTAGAAAGATATAAATTCAGTTTTGAAATATTTGTTAGACTGCTTTTGACTTTCAGTCCGTGCCAAACATGTGCTTCGGTGATGGATAGAGTCATGTGGACTCTTGAATGAAACTCTTTATTGTGTATAGACTTTGTCTTCTAGCAGTTGGGTTAGACAAGCCAGGAGATTAAGAGGATCCAGTTACTTAAGAGGTGTGTTCTCCAGTGAGCTTAAAATCTTCTTTCCTCCTTTAAAATATGTCCTAGGTGATTTGGTCTCATTCTGTGCCACAGAAAATATTGTCAGACACCTTGAATGGATGGAGAATAATTCCATTCCAGATATTCACATGTTAACTTCAAATTTCGCATCCAGAATGTGTTACTAATAATTACTTGAAAATTTTTGGCTCTTAGGCTGGTAAGCTATTCAAGGAAGCCTGAATCTAGCACAGCCAAATGAAATAGAGGTCTCTTAAATCAATCTTGAGTCTCAGATAAACATCAAGTAGTTTTTCAGTATAAGTATGTCCCCACCATTGCATGGGACATACTTATACTAAAAAATAATCATTTGCTATTTGTCTGAAATTCAGATAGAGCTAGAGGTCGGATTTTTGTTTTCTACATCTGGCAACGCTGCATAGATCCTGATTTATTATCCACTGTCATAAACAGTGACTCTCAAAGAAAATTCCTCAGTGATGAAGGTTTTTTGGGATGAAGATGGAGGAGCTCTCAGTCCAGCCCTTCCATATAATAAAAACAAATGTTCTCTTTGAACAAAGTCTGAAAACAGAGCAGTAATAGATCGCCTCTATTGCACTTCTGATAGAACCTGGGCCAGAACCTTTTTCCTCCTCATGCGTGTGTGCTAAGTTGCTTCAGTCGTGTCTGACTCTTTGCGACCCCATGGACCGTAGCCCTCCAGGCTTCTCTGTCCATGGGATTTCCTAGGCAGGAATACTGGAGTGGGTTGCCGTTTCCTTCTCCAGGGGATTTTCCTGACCCAGGGATCGAACCCGCATCTCATGTCTCCTGCATTGTAGGTGGGTTCTTTGCTACCTGGGTGTCATATACATCCATTTCCTCATATTTTCTCTCCTTATATTTTCTCTCATTTCTGTGTCGTGTAGGTGGACATGGGGTATAAGTCTAGGAAGCCTTTTTCTCTCTCCCTTCTCTTCCTCACATCCCTTCCCCCACATGTGAGCACCCACATCCAACTCTTCAAAGCCTGGTATAATTGGCACCCCTTTCATGGAGGCTTCCTGAACCATCTCAGCCCCATCTTGTTTCCTAATTTAGCTCTGGTTGCTCTTAAAGATATTACCCTTTCCTTCACTAGATTTTGTGATCCTTGAGGGCGGAGTCAAGTTTAATTTCAGGAAGGAACACACATCATGAAAGTTGCGAGGAAATTGGCACTCGGAAAAGCTTGCTTTCCTTCCTTCCTTCCTTCTGTGATAGCTGCTTCTAATTGAGTGCTGCCATGTATTGGGTCTTTCCACAAGCCATCTCCTTGAATTCTCTCATCTAGTCTAGGGGTGAAGTGCTATGTCCTCCATTGTATACTTTAGAGAGGCCCCACCTTTGTTGAAAAGCAGAGCTTGAATGGTCCTTAATTCACACGGAACATTGAAATGCTGTTGGTTGTTACCCAACATGACCTACCAACACGCCCCTCTGAAGAGTAGAAGACAAATCTCCAGTGGGTGTGTGATGGTCAGCCTCTACACTTAGGGGAGGAGTCTGGTTGACTCAGCAGTTGTTTCTTTGTTTTAGAAATAAACCTGTTCAATATTCTTAATTCACAGTTGCACATACATAAATTAGAAAAAATTAGATCCATTAAAAATGACCAGTCCCATAGAATGGATAAACACCAGTCCTACTGTATAGCCCAGTGAACTGTATTCAATATCCTCTAATAAACCATGGAAAAGAATTTTTTTTTAAATGACAATCAGTTCAGTTTAGTTTAGTCACTCAGTCATGTCTGACTCTTTGCGACCCCATGAATCGCAGCACGCCAGGCCTCCCTATCCATCACCAACTCCCGGACTTCACTCAGACTCACGTCCATCGAGTCAGTGATGCCATCCAGCCATCTCATCGTCTGTTGTCCCCTTCTCCTCCTGCCCCCAATCCCTCCCAGCATCAGGGTCTTTTCCAATGAGTCAACTCTTCTCATGAGGTGGCCAAAGTATTAGAGTTTCAGCTTTAGCATCAGTCCTTCCAATGAACACCCAGGACTGATCTCTTTTAGGATGGACTGGTTGGATCTCCTTGCAGTCCAAGGGACTCCCAAGAGTCTTCTCCAACACCACAGTTCAGAAGCATCAATTCTTTGGCGCTCAGCTTTCTTCACAATCCAACTCTCACATCCATACATGACCACTGGAAAGACCATAGCCTTGACTAGACGGACCTTTGTTGGCAAAGTAATGTCTCTGCTTTTGAATATGCTATCTAGGTTGGTCATAACTTTCCTTCCAAGGAGTAAGCGTCTTTTAATTTCATGGCTGCAATCACCATCTGCAGTGATTTTGGAGCCCCCAAAAATAAAGTCTGACACTGTTTCCACTGTTTTCCCATCTATTTGCCATGAAGTGATGGGACCAGATGCCATGATCTTAGTTTTCTGAATGTTGAGCTTTAAGTCAACTTTTTCTCTCTCCTCTTTCACTTTCATCAAGAGCAATAGATATGAGCAAATAATCCTCAAAGTAAGAAAAGAAAATAACTGAAAAAATATGAAAAATTTCAACCTCAGTGACAAATAAATGCACATTGTAATGACAAAGAAATATATGTTTTTTTCTTTACCAATAGGCACATATTTTTATAGGGCTTTTTCTTTATAATATTTGTCTGCTGAGTTGTCATCCTGCCACGGCCTGGTCATTGCTGAATGGATGGGGAACAGTCCTAGTTCAGATCCAGAAAGGCAGGAGGCAACTCTGTGCACTCTCCACTCTTCACCTGCCTCCATCAGTTCAGAGTGGCCATGGAAAGCTGTGTCTCCTGTTGTTGACTCAACTGGCCACACTGGGTGACCAGAAATAGCAACAGGGAAAGACAGTTCCCAGTGTTGTCAGCAGCCCTCTCACACTCGGGTGGCAATCAGTGCTAATTTCACAGAGAACAGAAAGCCTGTTTAGAATAATGAATGCATCATTAGTGTGAATTTTAAATGCGGGCAATGACGCTCGCTTCCCAGGGGGCGCTAGTGGTAAAGAACCCATCTGCCAATGCAGGAGACGATCAGTCCCTGGGTTGAAGGAAATGGCAACCCACTCCAGTATTTTTGCCTGGAGAATCCCGTGGACAGAGGAGCCTGGCAGGCTACAGTCCACAGGGTCGCAGAGTCAGACACAACGTAAGTGACTTCACATGCCATGACGCTCAGCCTACCAGGACACCTACCCTCATAAGAAATTTGATGGCCAGCAAAGGACGGGCAAGTTCTCTCGCCTGTGAGATTATGTCAGGATAAAGCTGGGTATTGTTGAGAGGAAATTGTCGAAAGGTTCCTAAACTGAACAGTTTTCTTTACTTCTTTGGCTTTACCTGTGTGAGATGAAGCATGGACTTAAAGACAGATAAGCACATTGTTCAGTTTTGAGAACTGAGAACAAAAGTATTTCTAATCAAAATTATTAAATGCTATTCTGCTTCATTCTAGAAGCCTAGCCAGTATTTGTCAAATCACATAGAACTGAAACTTTCCGGAACGCAAGACTTCAATCCTATGACATAATCATTTGGGGTGTCCTGTGTGACTATTTAAATTAGGGGCCTCCCAAATTCAATGGACAGAGTCAACAACTAGAAAGTTAAAGTCATAGAAATCAGCACCAGCCTTCAGACAGCCACACTTGCCCCTTGGTCCTTAGGACTTAGACAGGTGTTCTCTAACTCATCAACCCTGTCCTCACCCTCCTTCCAGCCCAGGCCTCCCTGTCTTGCCCTGCTCCTCCCTCCCCTGTCCACCACTCCCCCGCTGCCCCCAGCCCGCCATTCCGGCTCGAGTTGTAGAATCTGCACAGTTGAATTCCCAGCAGGTGGAGAAGTGAAGCAGGAGACAGGGGATGTGGTCCCCAGTATCGCATTTTGGAATTCAGAATATATTTTTTCATAAATGCACATGGGATTTAGGTCTAGAAACTCTTCCCTGAGTGACAACTTAGAGCATGGTTTTCATAAAGAAAATGAAGTGTTTCTAAAGGATGGTATGAGAGTCAAGCACACTATAATTTCACAAGTGTTGGTGAGCCCGCCTTTGAGAACTCAGCGAGTCTGTAGAAAATACACTCAAGTTCAAATAATCAGCCTGTACTCAAGACCCTCGGTGGGCAGCTGCCCTCGCAGGGATTCAGTGCTCCCTTGGGTAGCATGGCAGGTACACACTCTTGAGTAGACAAGGAAATATTAGGCTTCTGTGATAACAATTTCTATTCTCGTCCTTTAGTTCTCTGTTCTGATCTTAATTTGGCTTTTCAAGGAAGGTTTCCTGCTGGGGAGATAATGAACCCAATGCTTTAGATCAGGATTCTGGCTGACTTGCCAGTTCTTTTTCATTAAAAGTAAGTTGAAATTCTGACTTATAAAGAAGGCTCGCTTGGGTTTGGATCTGTGCATAAACCTGCAAGGAGCCAGACAATGCTGGGCGAGCTAAAAATCAGTCACCCTTCAGAGCCTCTGTGATGAGAACCACGCCCCGGGACCCCACCCTGCTGTCATTATGATCCCAAGGTCATGAGAACTTGTTATTCGTTTGGTCATAATTCATTAACCAAATACTTGTCTGCATATGAAGATAGAACATTGAATTTGATAAATAAGGTCCATGTGTGTTAGTTGCTCAATTGTGTCTGACTCTTTGCGATCCCACAGATGGTAGCCCATCAGGCTCCTCTGTCCATGGGGATTCTCCAGGCAAGAATACTGGAGTGGGTTGCCATGCCCTCCTCCAGGGTATCTTCCCCACCCAGGGATCTAACCCAAGTCTCCCGCCTTGCAGGCAGATTCTTTACCGATTGAGCCACTCAAATATGGCCCCTACCACTTGCCATTTGAGATTTGGGAGTGGGGTAGTGGAAGCAAAATGATAAAACGAGTTTGGATGCTTATAAATACCATTAAAGGAACAGAATAGGACGATGGGCTGGAGAGAAACATGGGGTAGAAGGAAGGTTTTGAAGTCGGGCAGCCCCTCTGAGGTTTTTACATTTGAGCTGAGACATAAGTAATGAGATTTGAGGGCCAGCAGAGGTTTGAGAGTAGGGTGTTCTCAGCAGAAGGAAAAGCAAAAACCAAGGACACGAAGTCAGACATAGCTGGACATATGATGGGTCAGAGGGGTGGTCAGTGTGGTCACAACAGAGCTGGCAAGATGGAACTCTCAGGGGTTGGGGTTCCAGAACTTGTAGGACTCAGGAAGGAATCTGAATTTTGTTCCAAGTGTTTCCTGGACAGAGTGATGTTTGTTTATCACATGGTGTGGCTGGAGCCTAGATCCTAGTACTTGGCTGTCTGGGTGGGCTGTCTGGGTGGCTTCATAGTTTTTTGGACCACAGGCAAATTTCTTAACTTCTCCGTGCCTCAGCTTTTTCATCTACTAAATGACGATACACATCCAAGGGTCATTATGAGGTTTAAAAAGGTGAAACTTAGAATGGGGTTTGGGGCACAACATTTGCTTAATTGGGGCTTCCCTGGTGTCTCAGTGGTAAAGAATCCGCCTGCCAATGCAGGAGATGCAGGTTTGATCCCTAGGTCGGGAAGATCCCCTGGAGAAGGAAATGGCAACCCACTCTAGTATTCTTGCCTGGGAAATCGCATGGACAGAGGAGCCTGGTGGGCTATAGTCCGTGGGGTCACAAAAGAGACATGACTTACCAACTAAACAACAACTTGTTTAATTAGTGTTCACTGTTGTCATCTAGAAATGTTTATTAATTGTGGGATCTATGCTCAGCATTGCATTTTGTCCTATGAATAGTTCTCAAGTATACGTTCTTCTCCAGTCTTCACACACTCCATTCTCCAGCAGAGAATTTTTCCAAAATGAATCAGATTTACTCTACATAAAATCCTATGATGCCTTTCTACTGCACTCCAAATGAAACCCACATGCTACCTTAGAAGGCCCGGCATGATCCAGGCCTTGTCTACCCTCTATACTTGAGCTCACACCTCTGTCCATGCCATTTCGTACTTCATTTTAGCCATACTGACCCTTTCTGCTCTAGAACACACTAAGCTCTCTCCTGCATTAAGGCCTTTGTGTTCACGTTCTCTTGATGGAGAACCCTGCCATAGACTTCTGCTCTTATCAAATGTATCCTGTCCTTTGAGATTGGAGTAGAGGGAGCTTCAGGTGATGAGTCTACCAAGAAGGATTCAGCTAGAAAGTAGGAGAGTTTTGAGAAAACAGAAGAAAACAAAAACAAAGCATAAAATACCCAGCCGGAGTTGTTGAATGTGAGTGATTAAATAAAAAAGATGTTGCCGAGCCCTGTGACGCAGGCAGTGGTGAATGGTGGTGACTCTGGCAAGACATGCATGATGGACAGTGTTTTGCTTTCTGACTGGGGGACGGAATGAAGCCTTTGGTTTTTAAACGTTTTGAGTTTGAGATGATGATGGTGAGAAAACATTGAAATCAGTGTCCAGTAGATACTGTATTACAAACTGCACTTGGGTGAACTGGCCAGATGGAAAAATACTGATTTGAGCAACATCAATTTAAAAATTAATGAGTTCTATCAGGAACAGTGAGAGTAGGGTGGGAAGATGTTCAAGAGCTGAGACTTGGGGGACGTTCAAGTCCCCCAAGGGAGGCAGGAGAAAGGAATATGAGTGGAGAATGCAAGATCTGGCTGGAGAAGGAGAAGAAAACCAGAGCCACAGAGTGCTGCCAAGTTGACGGTGTGTTTCAGTAGAAAGGGGCTCCCCTGGTGGCTCAGATGGTAAGGAATCTGCCTGCAGTGCAGGACACCTGAATTCGATTCCTGGATTAGGAAGATCCTCTAGAGAAGGGAATGGCAGCCCGCTGCAGTAGTCTTGCCTGGAGAATCCCATGGACAGAGGAGCCTGGTGGGCCACAGTCCACGGGGTTGCAAAGAGTTGAACATGACTGAGTGACTTTCGGCAGAAGGTGGTCCATGATGACAATGATGCAATGGCGCTAATGGATGTTAGCGCCGTTAGAAAGTCCATGGTCTTTAGTGTAGATACTAAATGGCTGCTGTATCACTGTTGTTTAATTCCATCTCATGCTTTTACAGTAGTGAAGGGAACAAATATGTTTCTGTGCCTGTCTTTTTGTTCTCCACTTCCAAAAGCTGCTCCTGTGCTAGGATTTTAATAATTGATTCCATTTTCCCTTTACATCATTGTTTGAAAATTCTGACCCCCATCCTCCACCATCCAAAGTATTACAAATAAATTCCTGCAGCATCTCTTTGTCCCTATGATGAAGGACAAAGTGAATGAATGCATATGAAATGCAGAGGGCTTGGGTTTTGTTATTAATTCTGCCATTTATTATTGGGAAACACTAGAAATAACCAGTATAAATTCTTAGTTCAGTCTCACCGTTTATAACATAGGACTTGCACTAGTTTACAATGACCACCAAAGGAGTCTAAAATAGAAGTTAATGTTGTAAATGGTTTTGCAGATAGGAGACACTTTAGGCATGAAAAGTTATTTTTATGTGTAGTAGAGACAACTTGTGCTTGGGGTATGAATCCATTTGAAACATTTATGGGAAGCAATAACTAGCTTTCTTTGAATTTTGAAATGACGTATATAACATCTTTTCAAAATTGTAATTGTTTCATAGTACTTGATTGCTTTTATTTCCAAACGGCCTATATGTCCTCTAGCATGCCCAAGGCAGTGAATCTGCAATGCCAGGAAAGCTAGTAAGAAAGTAAAACATCATAAATCAGTTGGTTTGTCATCATGAGTTCAAATGATTGATTTTTAAAATTTTTTGTCCATCATAGAAGTAATATGTCTGTTTATAGAAAAATCAGAGATACGTACAAACATGAAGAAGAAACACACTGAACTCACAGCCCTAACACTCAGAGAAAAAAACCTAGAAGAGCATTTTAGTGTATTTCTTTCCAACGATTAAAACAAAGCAAAAGCAAAAACCTAAGCTAAATGACACCCACCCACACTTTGCGCCCATGATGTCTGTTGACCTTCTCACCAGCCTTCGGCAGTGGACACTGGTCCATAGTCTTCCTGGACACCTAAAGGATTTGTGTATCTGGGAGGGCGAGAGACTAGCCCCAGAGCATCCATGTAGCCTCTGGGGAGTGCACAAAATACTGACTCTTCTGACTCAAAATACTGCAGCTGCTTCCATTCCATCAGGCTGTGTCTTGATAATTTAGCCTTCCAGTGTGGATAGCTACAACCTTAGGCTCTAAGCGAATCTGGTTCTGTTTCAACATCCTTTCGTCAAAGTATTTATGTGACTGTCACTTGGTGTAACCTTCTTAAACCAACTTTTCACTTCTGTACTATTTCAGAGTCTTGTCGCCAGTAACCAGAAAAAAAGGTGACATTTTTACAGCAACTTGTTTCTGTGTTCTGAAGAGTTCTCTGGGTGTATTTCGAAGGGCCTTTCCAATGCCTGAGGATTGACTGCTTTTGCATGCTCTGCCTTTTTATACGGAGAAGGCGATGGCACCCCACTCTAGTACTGTTGCCTGGAAAATCCCATGGATGGAGGAGCCTGGTAGGCTGCAGTCCATGGGGTCCCTAAGAGTCGGATATGACTGAGCGACTTCACTTTCACTTTCCACTTTCATGCATTGGAGAAGGAAATGGCAACCCACTCCAGTGTTCTTGCCTGGAGAATCCCAGGGACGGGGAAGCCTGGTGGGCTGCCGTCTCTGGGGTCGCACAGAGTCGGACACGACTGAAGCGACCTAGCAGCAGCAGCAGCCTTTTTATACTCTAGGAAACCTTGTTGGTTAACTGCTTTATGCCTTTCACGTGACTGCAGTTACTGCATCTTTCCTCCATCTGAACAAACAGCAATGTTAGAAGAGAGATGAAGGCAGAGACTCCAGTTTGCTGGAATTTGGAGCCACTGGTAATAACAGCCATCCATCTCTGAGCCCTTTGATACTGAACTGCTCTAGAATGACGTGCAGTCTTCTTGCAAGATGCAGACTAAGTCCTCAAATGATGATTAATAGACTTTATTTGAAAGGACCGCTTTATATTTACAAGACGATGGGGAAGAGAGTATAGAGAGTTCCCCTATACCCCATAGGCTTCTGTGGTGGCTCAGCAGTAAAGAAACCACCTGCAGCGCAAGAGCTGCAGGAGACACGGATTCGATCCCTGGGTTGGGAAGATGCCCTGGAGAAGGAAATGGCAACCCCCTCCAGTATCCTGGTCTGGGAAATCCCGTGGACAGAGGAGCCTGGTGGGCCTTAGTTCATAGGGTTGCAAAGAGTCGGACACAACTGAATCGACTTGGTATGCATACACCTATACCCCATAACTAGTTCCCCCTCTTACTATCTTACCTGAGAACTGTACAATTGTTAAAATTAATGAACCAATATTGACATAATGTCTTTAACTCCAGTTCATACTTTATTCCAATCTCCTTACTTTTCACCTAACGTTCCTTTTCTGTTCCTCAATCCCAGGCAGAAGTCCTCAAGACATTTAGTCATTATGTCTCCTTCGCCTCCTTTTAGCGGTGACAGTTTCTCAGACTGTCCTTGTTTTTGATGACCATGACAGTTTTGAGGTGTGCTGGCCAAATGTAATACAGGATGACCTGAATTGGCATTTGTCTCAGGATTAGATCGATCAGAGGTCAAGTGTCGTTTTCATCATGTCCGATGAAGAGTACCTGCCAACATTAGGACTACGGCTGCTGACGTTGACCTTGATAATCTGGCTGACGTAGAGCTTTTCCACTGTAAAACTACTCTGTTTGAGACTAACTTTTGCCATGGTTCTTTTGAATATCCTTGAGCTATACCATTTAAAACCAATCACACCCCTAATTATCACCCTCGGAGCTTGCAGACGAGATGAGAGTGATGTTGTTATTTGATTAAGACTATAGATAGGAATCTGAACCAAGGGAGATATTTTTGTCCTTTATGGGAACATTGCCACCATATTCCCCTGGACCAAGACCCTGCTCAATCAAACCAATAAGATTTTCTTTAGCTCTCTGGGATTACAAAAAATGCTTCGTGGGTTTCCAGGGCCTTGTCCTCAGATTCTTTTGCAGTTCGTAATGGTTGTCTCAGTTTTTACCCCAACCTAGATTTTCTAAGGACTGTTTATCTTAATTCCCTTTTATGTACCTCAGATTAATCCTCTTCTCCTAGGTTCGTGTTGGCATTGATAGTGATTTTGCTTTAAAGCCAGAACTCTAGGTTAGTGTTTTAAGTTTCATCTTGGCTAGTAGTCTCATCAGAGGTTGTTTTCCCACTGGCTCACTGGATAACTTGAATGGATACCTCCCAAGCACCTTAACCCCTGTGTATTCTAATGACAGGCATGAAGCTGTCATCTTCACACTGTTAGCCTGTTTGGTTGGAGAAACCCTGCCTACAAGTCTGTAAACTTGGATTCGGACGTCCTAGACTGATTTTATGTGTTAAGCTTTTCAGAAGCCCTTTGACTGTTCTGACTTAGTTGAGCTTCCTTAACCCTATGAGAATTGAGCCTTCCCAGGTGGCGCTAAATGGCAACCCACTCCAGTACTCTTGCCTGGAATATTCCATGGACAGAGGAGCCTTGTAGGCTACAGTCCATGGAGTCGCAAAGAGTCGGACATGACTGAGCTACTTCACTCACTCAGGTGGCACTAGTGGTAAAGAACCCACCCGCCAATGCAGAAGACAAGGTGTTAGATCGATTCCTGGGTCAGGAAGATGCCCTGGAGGAGGGCATGGCAGTTCTCTGCAATATTCTTGCATGGGAATCCCAAGGAAGCCTAGTGGGCTGCAGTCTATAGAGTCGCAAAGAGTCGGACGCGACTGAAGGGACTTAGCAGCAGCCGTACCTTAGACGCAGGCTTTGATCAAGGCCAGTAAATCAAAGAGGAGTCAAGACCAGGGCCAGGTCTTGTGTCTTCAAGATGTTTATTGTTCAGTATCTCAAAACTTTGTCAATCTCTTCTGTAAAGAAGCTGAAACCCTTAGGTGGACAGCAGGGTGGTCTGGATGACTCTTAGTAAGCCAAGCCAGGGAGGCTTGGCCAGATGGAGCAGGAAAGAGGCAAGACTTCCATGGGTAGCCAGGCTCTGGGTGACTCACATGGGGGGGATCTGAAGGTACTATAGGGGATGTCTTTATTGCTGGCTTTTCCAAGACCTTAAAAGCCATCGCTGCAAACATTCTTGCTTAAGGAACTAGGTCTATAACTTCCCTCTTCACCAGCCATAATCAAGTCTGAAAATGACAAACTCAGATAAGCGTAGTAGACACATGCATGTCTCATGGGAAAGCAGTGCTGATTGTCACAGAAGATAATTGTGTTAGAAACCTAAATATCTGATATGCTTTTTTCTACTGTGAGACTGATGGAGAAGGAAATGGCAACCCACTCCAGGACTCTTGCCTGGAAAATTCCATGGATGGAGGAGCATGCTAGGCTATAGTCATGGGGTTGCGAAGAGTCAGACACGACTGAGCGACTTCACTTTCTTTCTTTCTGTAGTTCCTTTTGGAGAAGGAAGTGGCAACCCACTCCATTGTTCTTGCCTGGAGAATTCCATGGACGGAGGGGCCTGGTGGGCTACAGTCTATGGGGTTGCAAAGAGTTGGACATGACTAAGCAACTAACACACACACACACATTGTGAGACTGAAGCAAAATGGCCATTTTATCAAAAGGACCGTCTATGTATCTGGTTACTCAGCAAAAAGAAAGCTAGGAGTTCCTCCCCAAGATAAGCTAGTCACATTTTTTTATTTAGTAAACTGAGTTTTGTTGATGCCCAAATATTGGCAAAAACAAAATGTGTGCAAGCTGTATGTTTTCTAAGGTCATATTTTTTTTTTCCCCTGGGTTTCTAGGGCTTGAATGTGCAGCCTGCTTTTATGGTTTGTCAACAAGATCACTCCATAAAATACATTCTGATATCTCACAGCTGTGTATAATTTATTCTGTCTATCCATGCAGCACAAATAAAAATTTTATTTGCATCATCTAAAAGAAATACCAGTGTATACATACTTAAGCAAACCTCATAAGAAACCATCCTCTGACTGCACATACTGCTGGGGGGATGTTGTGCAACCAATTAAAAAGCTGAGAGATGGCTTCATTATCCATGTATATAGATAGTAAACACTGTCCTCAGCAAATAATGTTGTTATTCAATTTCTTTAAAAGGTTGCACAACATTCTACAAGTACTGGCACAGTCTGCCTCTCAGTTCTCTTTGGAATATTTTGAAATAAAGCCTCTTAGAAGGGAAGAAAATCAGTCCCAAAGGACTTCTTTTGGAATAAGATGTTGGTATGTGTAGGTGAAAAGGGAAGTGTTCAGTGGTCGGAACATTTTGGCTTCAGGAGAGTAAATAACTGTCGCTCTCTGCTCCTAAGCACCTGGGAGGAAAACGGTCCAGGGGACTAATACGTTCTTTATATTTGGTTTGTGCAGCTTCAGTTTGATTATTGAAGAGGAAACCCCACAAAGGCCTCCCTTCTCCCTGCAAAATCAAGGATGCGGGCATACCGCCTGTCCTAGGGCCCCACACGCAGAGGCAAGCGAAGGAGACCTGGATTTCATGGCACTTCTCCTTTCTCCTAAGAAGCGGTCCCCAGCCCTTTTGGCACCAGGGCCTAGTTTTATGGAGGACAGTTCCTGAGGCCTAGGGTGTGGCGGCAGTTTCAGGATGACTCAAGCACATCATTGTGCACTTACTGTGTGCTTAGTTGCTCCGTTATGTCCAGCTCTTTGCGACTCCATGGGCTGTAGCCCACCAGGCTCCTCTGTTCGTGGAATTCTCCAGGCAAGAATACTGGAGTGGGTTGCCATTTCCTTCTCCAGGAGATCTTCTCCACCCAGGGATCGAACCTGCATCTCCTGCATTGTCAGATGGATTCTTTACCTGCTGAGCCATCAGGGAAGCCCCATTATGCACTTTCTTTCTATTCTGATATCGCTATGGTCTATGGCCCGGAGGTTGGACCCCTGTTTTAAAACAGGCAGCTTCTCAGTGAGTCCTATTATATTCAAAGAGTTTTTCTTTAAGTCTCTGAGGCCTGGGTGATAACCTTCCGGGCCTATGAGCATCACGGCTGGGATAACCATGGAAACCATCCCGTCTTCCTTACTGCGGCTGGGTGGTGAGTGGTACAGGATTCCAGGTTTAGATTTATCCAGCCTTGGGGCATTTGAATTTGCGATTAAGTACTTAATTTAACAATTCACTTGTGTTGGAAACTTAAATGACAGAACTTCCAGGAGTAGCTTATAATCAACTTGGTTTGTTTATGTAGAGGAAATTTTAAAATGCTTGCAGTCAGTCTCTTAACAGTTTA
Source organism: Bubalus kerabau (assembly GCF_029407905.1). NCBI lineage: Eukaryota > Metazoa > Chordata > Mammalia > Artiodactyla > Bovidae > Bubalus > Bubalus kerabau. The sequence goes on along the minus strand of NC_073645.1, from coordinate 48,096,374 downwards.
ACTTGACTTTCCAGAGGATTAAAATGTTGGCCAGGGTAATTCTTTGGCACGTGGCACGGTTTTCATTGGTTGAGGGGCAAGTTCAGGCGCATCTGCCATTTCCACTCTGTAATTGCGGGAATTTCAAATCCTTCTTAATCCACTTCAGACAGCACGCCGGCACTCTTTCAAGATGTGTTCAGTTAGCTGCACTCTTAGTCCACTCTGCAGAAACTGTGTAACTGGATCAGAACTCACTTTGTTTCAGGAACTTCAAACATGGGAATCCCACTGAGGGTCTTGAGCATGAGACCTGGGGCTTGGCAAAGCTTTGAGAAAGATCTTGATGAAATGCTTCATGTGTATTACGCACCTTGCGCCTCCCTGCCCTCTGCTTCATTTTATGGAAAAGATAACACTTGAGGACCCACTGCTGATGTGTTCCTCTCGCGGCTCTGGGTAGGGCTGGAAGTTCCTCATCCTCCATGCTTCCCATCCCAACAATACAGTCTCTTGTCCCTGTCCATCAGAAGTAGCCTTCCCTACCAACTACCATGACCTTGTTTTTCTCATTACATTTTTATTTTGAAATCATTTTAGATTTATAGAAGACTTACAAGGACATCATGGGGTGTCCTCCTAACCCTGTTGTTTCAGGGTCCTGGTTACTCTGTGCAATCATCTTATTTGTTCAGTCATCTTGTTTGTTCAGTTGTCTCTCACCCAGTGTGAAAATATAGGTCATGAGGGCAGCTTGATCTGCGACTCTCTCATAGGTGCACAAGATGGAGAGAACCAAGTGTTCTGGGGTGGAGAGAGCTGTATTTAAGAGATGAGGGTCCCAAAAGTGTAGGCAGAGGGGGCTCGCTCCAGGTAACACGAGGGCTGAAGCAGAAACAGCGGGCTATTTAAGTGGAAGACATCAGATCTAGAAGGCCCGTCACAAGGCAGGCAGTTAATAGATAGTTGGTGAATGAATGAGTGAATGAATGAACTAGTAATTGGGTCAACAGCTGGGCCAGGACCAACAGCTAATACGTACGTGGTCAGGATGCTACTGATGTTGGGAATGTCTTACTCCAAAGCCCTGCTTGGAGTGACTCAGCACTCTTGGAGCACATTGAAGGGCATGAAGTCAAGCCAGTGGATAAAACTCATTTATTCAAGATCTCTGAGCCATTGTGGACCGCCCCCTCTTCAGCCAGGAAAGACTTCTGAAGAGCTTCATGCTGATAACCACTCCTTCGTCATACCCCGCCCTCCACCAGATGTCCACAGATGTCACCGCCTGGAGCCAGCCCCCTCCGCCTGCACAGCTGGAGCCCTCATCTCCTGGACACGGGCTCATCCCAGCCCTGAGACCACAAGCCCGTGTCTCCTTGCTCCCTTGGCCCTCTCTCTCCCTTTCCCTGCCCCACGTAGCCAAGGGGCCCAGCTTACCCCCTCGGCCGCTGGCCAGAGTCCCAACGTTCAGTTCATCCCTGGTCCCTTGGCACTCAACGATTGAGAGTTTTAAATGCTTTGTGACCAGCTTGAGAATTTTCCAGGGAGGCTGTGTCAGACAGTTAATACTCAAGTACAATAGTAATCCTTTTGTAACCTGAATATAACTGCAGACTTCCACACTGAGAATGATAAAATGGTGTGGATTGAAAGGTATTTGGAGAACTGTAAAATGTCTAGGATTAAAATTTCAATACCATTTGTGCCCAATAAATGCGAACTCTTTAGTAACTTGAAACTGTGCTATTATGACTCAGGTCTGAAAATTATGAGTCCTGGTTGAAGAAATGGGAATAACATGTGAGGGAATCAACTCCCATCCTTTACCTTGAGGGGCAGACTGTGGTTGTACCGAATAGCAGGAGTGTGACCTCATAGGGGAGCTGGCCTAGAGAAATTACTGTATTTGTTAAGAAAGTGATATACTCTCCAGAAGAGAAAAATGTTATACTTTCCATTAGGATTGTTTATGGAAATGGGGCTGCATTGAACCTGTGTCAGTATATTAACTGGTTCGACAGGACCCCAGGAAACAAGATCACATAATAGTTGACTGAATGACTTGACTTTTTTTTTTTTTACATGAACCAGTCTAGTCAGTCGAAACTGACAAATTAATTTTGTCTATAGAATCATTCCCTGAAGCCCATAAAATTAGCCCCCATAAGTACAGAGTGCAGAGTTGGCTTTGTATGTAACTGATTCGCTGGGACTTAAGTAAATGGAGTTAGTCTTAATACAGCTAAAGCCTTGAGACTTTTAATAGAGCTGATCTTAAGCAAAGGATTAAATCATCATTTAAAAAGTCACTGCTCGTGGAGTTTTGTTGCTTGTCAAAGGACAGAATTATATACTTTGAAGATGGTAATCACCCAGCATGTGCCACAGGGCTTGAAGGGGAAAAAAAAAATTAGCTCTTATTTGCTTTAAGTTACAAAAATTTTTGGTTCAATTGACAGTGAATTAATCAGTTTTAACCCTCAACTATGATATAATAGTTGATGGTATTTGCCTGGCTTTATTCAACTTGCAAGTATTTTCATTGAGTCGTTGGGGTCATGCTTCTGATGCCAAACTCTTCCAAACTGGAATAAGCATAGGGTTTTTGTTTGTGTTACAGGGGTGAACTTGGGAAGCCAATTTGTGCCTTCCATGCAACAGGCCGGGACGAGGGATGGGGGAGGAGCCTATGAAGTGGTCAGTGTCTCTCTTTTGAATGGAGATCCATGGAACCCAATGAAGACTGCAGACTCAGAGGTCAGTTTTTTACTTTTTCCTTCTTGACTTTTCAGTGATTCGAGTTTAAAATTCACAGGACTGCATTCATATCCTTTTATTCAAGTTTTGTCTTTAATGACTTTAATTCCAACTTTATCCTTCCTTACAAAGTGAAATCTTCATTATTAAGAAGATGAAATACAAACTGATTTTGATATGATGGTTCTGATGAGCGTCTCAGCTCTACATATGTGGAAAGTTATTTTTTTCAAACACACACCAAGGATAACATTTCCAGATATGCAACTTCCAGCTCATTTTACTTGAGTGCTGGATATTTTTCTATATTCACATCTATTTATCAACATTTTGGTTTTATCAATCAATTATTGGTAGAAACATTTTCACGCAACTTTTTTTTTAAGTTTGTAATGAGTTTTAATGTACTTTGATGCTGAATTTACTTCAATACATGTTTGAATTGAGTCTTCTGTGATGTAAAAGAATACTATAAAATAATAAAAATATTAATGGTTAAATTTAATATTTTGATGAGTTTTGTCTGACAAATCTACATGACTTTCTTAAATTTCAGAACTTGTTGGAATAGTTGGAAAGTGATAAAATCTATAGAAATATGAGCTCTTTGGAGAGATTATACAGATGGCTTTGTCCTTGTGTTATGTGGAACTATTTTTAGATTATTTTTTATAATAGAAAACAGATTTTTTTTAAAAAAGAGCAGTTGAGGCTGAAAATCCTCTGTGGTGTTCTGGAAGTGCTGCAGTGGGCCACCTTTATGTCTGTAATGATAATATGATTTATGATTTATTATCCCCAACCTTTTTGGCACCAGGGGCCAATTTCATGGAAGGCAATTTGGAGGGGGGTGGGGAAACAGGGATGGTTTTGAGGTGATTCGAGTGCATTTACTGTGTGCTTTATTTCTATCATTATTATCTCAGCTCCACTTCAGATCATCATGCACTAGTTCTTAGAGGCTGGGGACCCCTGATTCACGTCATTATTTCATTTTCTAAAGAGACTTTCATCTGAAAGTGAACATTCAGAAAGGTTGAGTTAAAGGATTCAAAGGTCAGATTGGAACTTTTTCAGTATTTCTAGTTCATGGGGACGGTTGCAGACTGAATATACAAAGTGCAAGCCAATCACAGTGTCTCCGATGATGTTTCCTGGAAGAAAAACCTAGGATTTTAAAGAAAATCTCATCATGCTACTAATTTGCAAAATTAGAAATGACCTGATAGGTTCAGAAAAAGAGAAGTGTACTATTTTGTAAAGTATATATTAAAACGTTGATAGGGACTAATTAAAATATAAGAATATGAACCCATCTAAAAAAAAAAAAATAATAAAGTTATTTGGGTGGTGAAAGCTTATATGAGAGCTCTCCCTGGTGGTACGGTTGCCAGATTTAGCAACTGAAAGCGCAGAAAGTGAAAAAGTGAAGTCACTCAGTCGTGTCCGACTCTTTGCGACCCCATGGACTGTAGCCTACCACGTTCCTCCGCCCGTGGGATTTTCCAGGCAAGAGTACTGGAGTGGGTTGCCATTGCCTTCTCCAGAGGATCATCCTGACCCAGGGATTAAACCTGGGTCTCCCGCATTGTAAGCAGATGCTTTACCATCTGAGCCACCAGGGATGCCCCATTAAACTTGGACTTAGGCAAGCAGTGGGTGTTTTTTTGGCATAAGTCTGTCCCGTGCAAGATTTGGGGTGTTGTTGTTTATCAAAATACAAATTTAACTGGTGTCCTGTGTTTTATCTGGCAACCTTCCTTGGACGGTATCAGAGCAACGAGCTGATGAGGGTTCTCAGCATGCCTCTGGAATGGACCAGTGCAGATTGGCTCTAGTTTCTGACCTCCAGCTTCATCCTTCCTGCCAGCCAGCCACCTGGCAGACCTCAGGAGGCATGCTGGAGGGGGCATTGGCACCGCCCCCCCACCTTAGCCAAGCTTACAACCTGAGGGCTGGGGGCCACAGCACCATCTTTGTAGAACACTAGGACAAACCACTGTTGTTGCTTCACTATCCCAACTCCTCCAGGACAAGAATCGTGCGGGTAGTAGGCACATGCTGTTGTTCAGTTGCCGTCACGTCTGACTCTTTTGTGACCCCATGGACTCTTTTTGTGACCCCATGGGCTCCTCTGCTGTGGGATTTCCCAGGCAAGAATACTGGAGTGGATTGCTATTTCCTTCTCCAAGGGGTCTTCCTGACCCAGGGAAGTAGGCACATACCTACTGCCTAAAATAGCTCCAGGTTTTATTTATTTAAGGGAACAGGGACCTAGGTGATTTGGGGGACAGCATCTTGTTGCAATGCCATGAAATTCGCTTCAATGTATGGCTCGTGGAGCCAGCGCTGCGGCTCTGTAATGACCATGTGCACCTTTATTTGGTGGTTAACCATCAAGACCCTGCATGAAAAGGGGTTTGTGTATGATCATGCCATAATTCTCCATGGGGTAGATGTGTGTATTTGTTGTGGGGATAGGGAGTCTGCCAAACGGTGTATACGTGTACGTCTTTCCTTGTTATCAAATAACCACCCACACTGTCATTTTAAACTGCATTCACAGAGTATGTCTTCAAGTGTGCAGAACATACTCACTTCACGTATATATTTTACTGTGCAACTCTGCCTGCTGTACCTTAGAATGTAGGCTTTTAGATTTGCATCCTTGCTTTCCTGCTCCCCTATCTCATTCCTTGCTCCCTTGCTTCTTTCTGTTCAGCCAGCCTTTGACAATTTGACCTAACTGATTTGAGGAAAGGCCCAAGCATTTTGGCTTCCCTGGTGGCTCAGATGGTAAAGAATTCACTTGCAATGTGGGACACCTGGGTTCAATCCCTGGGTCAGGAAGATCCCCTGGAGGAGGGCGTGGCAACCCACTCCAGTGTTCTTGCCTGGAGAATCCCCATGCACAGAGGAGCCTGGTGGGCTACAGTCCAGGGGGTCACAGAGGGTTGGAGATGACTGAGCTAAAAACAGCACCAGGCACCTTCCTTTCTGTAACGTGCTCCCAGTTGACTCTAATGAGCACACGGGGGGCTTCCCTGATGGTCCGGTGGCTAAGACTCTACCTTCTCAATGCAGGAGGCCCAAGTTCCATCCCTGGTTAGGAAACTAGATGCCGTGTATGGCAACTAAGAGTTTGCATGCTTCAACTGAGAATTCGTGTGACACAGCTGAAGATTCTGCATGAGACCAGGCACAAATAAATGAATGAAAAAAATTTAAAAAATAGCTGAGCACACAGTTTAGAATCGCAGTATTTGTGAAAAGTACTGCTGTGTCCAGCACTGGAGAGCGGGTGAACTTGATTCAACTGATTTCAAGTTGCTTCAACTTGATTCAGGAAGAAGTACTCAGATTCTCTCTCTCCTTCCTTCTTTCTGTCTCTTTCTCATCTGTGATGAACATATAGCTGAATGGGATATTATTATGTCCTTTACAAATCAAGTGTCAAGCCATCACCACCACTGCTCAGGTAGTTGAAAGACTAGAGGAATGGGAAGGAACCTGACCTTGTGTGCATTGTAGGCATCCAGCATTTGGTTTGTTTGCTTGCTGCTGTTTTGGTCTGTAACATGAGTATAAGCTTATCTGCTCTTCCTCCCTCTTAGGGTCATGGTAAGAATGAAATGAAATGATGTCTGTGAAAATACGCTGGAAACTAAAAACTACCACCCCGATGTAAGGTGATACTGAGAGTTTAAAGTATCTTTAGGGACCAGTCTCCAATTTCACGTCTTGAAAAAAATGAACTCTGGGTCCAGGGAAGACATATCAAGATGGGGTTGCTCCTGAATTGATCTCAATGGAGCTCAGCCTTTGAATGCTCCAGGAAATTTCCAATTTCTAGCTTTCTCGCATGAGAATGAAATGATGGAAATAGTACATGAAATGGAAAATAAAAAGGCAAGGGGATTAGAACGTGAAACCAAAGCTTCCCATAGCATATTGAGAGTCTGAAATATCAAATAGCAGCTAATTAAAACAGCAGAGGTAATGTCTGCTGCATAGACTTCCATTTGCTTTGTTTCGTGGCTGAGAAAACCAAGTCCTGTTTTTTTTGTTTTTTGGGTTTTTTTTTGCTCAAATAACCATCCCCTTTCACCCTGCGGCAATCAGACCTCTTCTTGGAGGGGTGGTTGCACACCTCCCACTGGCCCTCGGCATCCCTTGGTAGCAGCTTCTGCTCCCAACACTTCATCACGATGGCTCTTGCCAAGGTCACAGGTGGCCTCCCAGCCTATGCAGCCCATGCGTGCTTCTCACTCTTTATCTGATCTTGACACTCGTTCCCTCTCCTCTGAAGTGCTCACTTCCTCTGGCTCCCGAGACCCGGTTCGCTCTCATTCGCTCTCATGTGTTTTTAATTCTTGCTCATGATTCCTCTTCTTGGCTTTGTCCCTCAACTGTCGATTTCCGCTGAGTCTCTTCCTCGGCACATTTCTTACTAAGGGCTCCCGCTGGCCTTGTCATTCCCTCCAGTGGCCTCGCTGTCCGCCTGTGGCAGGAGGGGCCAGTGAAAGTGCAGGTCGCTCAGTCGTGTCGGACTCTTTGCGACCCCATGGACTATACAGTCCATGGAATTTTCCGGGCCAGAACACTGGAGTGGGTAGCCTTTCCCTCCTCCAGGGGATCTTCCCAACCCAGGGATCGAGCCCAGGTCTCCCACATTGCAGGCGGATTCTTTACCAGCTGAGCCACCAGGGAAACCCAAGAATACTGGAGTGGGTAGCATATCCCTTCTCCAGGGGATCTTCCCAACCCAGGAATCAAACTGGGGGTCCCCTGCATTTCAGGCAGATTATTTACCAAGTGAGCTATCAGGGAAGCCCAAATAAATAAAGATAGACCAAAAGAAAGAAAACAGGTCGTAGGAGCCCACGTGTGGTGGTGATGTGAATGATAGCAGCAACCGCTCCCACGACCTGTGACCTGGGTCTGATCCCCTCACCATCATCCTCCAATGTTCATGGACTGAAAATCCAATAGTCTGCCTGCTCTGATGTCTGTGATTGGGTCACTGACTTCCAGTGGATTTTAGGCAGCTCCAGCCTGCAGTCCCCAGTTGCCTCAGTGCATTCTCATGTCCTGATATGGACACAGCCTCCCACCCACGTTCCCCACTTTAGTAGCCCGTGGAAGCTAAGATTATCATCCCCCACCCCCTCAAGCCATGAGACCGGAGACTTCCTTCAGAAGCTTCTCTCGACATCTGCCTCAGGTTCCCTCACTTGGTACCCAGGATGATGGGCCACCCTGACTCTGGAGGCTCGCCTCCCACCTCTCACCATCCTGCTCGTCTGCAGCAGCCCGTGGCCTAAATGTGCCATGCTCTTTCCTGCCATGCTTGGCATTTGCCCTGTCCCCGCCATCTGTGTCTTACTCATTCCTGAGGCCCCAGCTTAGCTCGCACCTTCTCTGTGCAGCCCCTTCTGACCTCCCCAGCCACGTGTGTTCCCCCGGGATCTTGGTCCTCATCAGTCGTCTCTGTGATGTGCAGACACTCCATGAACACTGAGCCTGGGGACGTGGTGGAGACTGATGCTGCAGACACATCGCTTTAAACCACACATCCATCCTCTGATTTGCTGAGGAGCCAGGGACCAGCGCAGGGGCCATGAGGGGTGAGCAGTGTATGCCGTTTCCCCCTTCCCTCCACCTGAAACAGGGCAAATCTCTTACTGTCTGAAAACGGGTCTGGTTCTCCAGTTGGATGTCTTTAAAGAACAGGAACCCCAAAATAAGTCAACTTAATGCTGCATTAAGTCAACCCAGCAGCGTTCAGGAGAGAAGAAATGGCCCCACTGAACTTGCACAAAGGCATGAAAACCGTAAGGTGTTTGGAAGATTCATGTTGACCCTGACTTGGGTACCACTTCACCTTCTACTGGCTTTAGACCCTAACTCTGTGCGACCTGGGACTCGGCTCTTCGGCACAGCTCGTGCTGCTTTGTCATCACTAGTTTATATTTTTGCTTCTCACGCCAGCCTGTGCCCTCTCTGAGGGTGGCGTTCTCAGCTTCTGTCCTTCCTTGTCGGCGCCCGGTGAGGATATGGAATGTTTGTTGACAGGCTCTGAGCCTTCCTCTGTGCCTGGGAACCAGGTGCTCACTGGCGTGGAGGTGCCTCCTGCTACAGAAGGTAGAAGGGATAGAAGTCAACTTTTGCATTTTATTCAAATGCCCAGAGGTTTCTGGGGCCCCTTTCCCCTTCTGCAGAGGGTTTGCAGACCACTCCTGGAAAACCTGGACTTTTCAGACATTGCTGACCTCTTTCAGCAAGTTTGTTGTTGTTCAGTGGCCCAGTCATGTCCGACGCTTTGTGACCCCATGGACTGTGCACACCAGGCCTCCCTGTCCCTCACTGTCCCCCAGTTTGCCTAAGTTTATGTTCATTGCATCAATGATGCCATCCAGCCATCTTATCCTCTGATGCCCTCTTCTCCTTCTGCCCTCAGTCTTCCCTAGCATCAGGGACTTTTCTGATGCATCGGCTGTTTACATTAGCAAGTTCAGGTGCTTTTAAATCATTTGGAGGTCTTATATAGCTTGGAAGAATGTGACATTTTCCACTTTTGTGGCTGCTTATGACTTATCTTAACAACACCCTGCATGCGCCATTGTGTTTCAGGGTTCACATGGCCAGCCTTGTAGAGAATCAGTTTCCTCTGCTCCAAGGGAGCATTCTGGTTGTTATAGGAGTTGCTGTAGACCGGCCTGTCGTGCCTGAGCTTGACTGCGTAAGCTTGATAGTTAGCCTTCTGACTTATGGAACATGGAGCTTCCTTTAGCTTATAAGCCAGCTGACAGTGCTTCCTCTTAGGAATGTGAAAGTGAAGTCGCTCAGTTGTGTCCGACTCTTTGAGACCCCTACCAGGCTCCTCTGTCCATGGAATTTTCCAGGCAAGAGTACTGGAGTGGGTTGCCATTTCCTTCTCCAGGGGATCTTCCCGACCCAGGGATCGAACCCAGGTCTCCCGCATTGCAGGCAGACGCTTTACCATCTGAGCCACCAAGGAAGCCCCTTTAGGAATGTAATATTTAGTAAAATACCTACTGTGAAACTCCTCAAAAGAAATGTGTACTAGGGCTTCCTTAGTGGCTCAGTGGTAAAGAATCCACCTACCAATGCAGGGGACACAGGTTCAACCCCTAGCCTGGGAAGATCCCACCTGCCGTAGGACAGCTAAGCCTGTGCACTGAGCCAGAGAGCCAGGGCCCTAGAGCCCACGAACCGCAGCCACTGAGCCCATGCACCTAGAGCCTGTGCTCCACGATGAGAGAAACCACTGCAGTGAGAAGCCTGTGCACCACAACGAGAGAGGGCCCGTGCACAGCAATGAAGACCCAGTGTAGCCATAAATGTAAAAAAAAAATATATATATATATATATATGTTCAGTGGCTCCAAAGTTGGAACTTTATTTCCAGACTATGGTCTCCTGGGCTGGTTTATTCTCCACCTTCCTCTACCGTTGTCCCTCTCTCTCTCTCTCTCTCTTTTTAAATCTGGCCATGCCCTTTGGGATCTTAGTTCCCCAACCAGGAATTGAACCCCTGCCCTCACCACTTTGGGAGCGCTGAGTCCTAACCACTGGACCGTCAGGAAAGTCCCACCCCCATCTCTTAACTCCCATTGGCCTCCCTGCAGCCCCACCACACCTTGCTCAATGGACATGAATTTGAGTAAACTCTGGGAGTTGGTGATGGACAGGGAGGCCTGGCATGCTGCAGTCCATGGGGTTGCAAAGAGTCAGACACGACTGAGTGACTGAACTGAACTGAATACTTAATTATTATTTTTTTGAATTGGGGTGGAGCTGCTTTACAATGTTGTGTTAGTTTCTGCTGTACAACACTGTGAAGCAGCTACATGTGTACAGATATCCCCTCCCTCTTGGGTCCCTGTTTTAATGAAGAGTAATTATTCAGCTGTATGGTTCCCACAATCTCCGTCACAGACAATGCAACTTTACTTCTATAGCTTAAAGGGTAGAAGCAGCCGTGGATATTAAGTGAACCAGTGTTTATGGTTGTGTTCCAGTAAAATTTATTTGTGGACATTCCCTGGTGGCTTGGCAGTAAGAATCGTCCTGCCCATGCAAAGAGACACAAGGGACGCAGGTTTGATCTCTGGGTCGGGAGGATTCCCCTGGAGGAGGGCATGGCCACCCACTCCAGTATTCTTGCCTGGAGAATCTCATGTACAGAGGAGCCTGATGGGCTACAGTCCATGGGGTCGCAAAGAGTTGGACATGGCCGAAGTGAGTTAGCACATAGCACTCATGCACGTGGACATTGTAATTTGAATTTTAGAATGTTCCTGAGTCATGAAATAGTCTTCTCTTATTCATATTTTTTTAGCCATTAAGAAATGTGAAACCCATTCTTAGCTCTCAGGCAGTGGGGTGGATGTGGTCCTCCGACTGTAGTTGGCGACCCCTGGGCTAGACATACCCCAGATACCATCACATCAAGCACCCCCCAGTGCGTGTTGTAGACGCAGAAGCAGGGACACAAAGTGACAGGGCTGACAGCTAGACTCTGACGTCCAGTCTTCCCATGGCGCTCGGCTGCCTCCCAGAAAATCTGTAGCTTTCTTTCCCTTTGTTCATTGTCAGGACGGGTTCATAAATTTGGAATCCAGAGGCAAAGTCTCGGCTCAGAGGGACGCCATGGGGAGCTCTGGCCAGCGCTTCCCCCAGCCATCAGCCCTGCTCTCCAGGGAGCTCTGGCTTCCTTCATCCGCATATGAGGGCTCCAGCCCCGCTCCCTAGGCCTTTCCTGCTCACCCTTCCTCTTTGGTCAGCAAGCAAAGAGGAGCAGGCAAGCCAGCATTCTGCGTTCCGTTCCACCGTGTCCCTCCTGCTGGATTCTCGCCACAAGTCAAGGAGGGCTCTGGGCTTCATCTCCACCGTGCTGTCCACAAACTTATTTATTTCTCATGACCTCTTAGCAAGGCCTTACTAACATTTCCCAAAAAGTTGTCTATTGAATCAAATCAGGTCTCCCTACAGTTTCTGCAACTTTTTTTCTTTTCCTCAAACGTGTAGTGTCCTCAGAGACCGGGGCCTTCTTAAAAATTACATTTTTAAATAAAGTTGAATAATATTAGGAGATAGGGTGGTTTGTTTAAAAAGACAGAGGTTATTTTATACATATATATATATTTATAATCCTTGGGTAAGACTCTCCATGTTTGACTGGTGTGTTGGGCACATTTGAAATTAAGAAAAAAAGGAGTGGGATGAATTCTGTTTTCAGTTTTTCATCCATTCATCCAAAGATGTGTGAGTGCCTGCTGTGTCCCAGGTTCAAGGTCAAGTTCCCATGATACAAGCATGGATAAGACTCTGTGCTGCCCCTGAGGAGCCCAGAGTTTCGTGAAATAAGGTTGTAATAAATTTAAATAAGTATTTAATAAGAGATATGTAATTTTTAAAGTGAGCAATTTTAGAATAGCTGTATTTTTTTTTTCAGGAAGATGCTTGATGCTTATTATAAAAATTTTAATTGAGTAGAGTTGACTGACAATGTTGCTCCAGTTTCAGGTTACAGCAAAGCGGTTCAGTTATACGTGTGTGTGTGTATCTAGTCTTTCTTCAGAAAAAAATAGAATGACTTTAGATTTACTGAAAAATGGCAAAGATAGTATGGGACGGTCCCATATCTCCCATACCAAGTTTAGCTATTAGTCCCATTTACATGTACACGATATGTTTGTAGCAATTAATGATACATGGTTTTCATATTTTAACTTGAACTCTTTGAATAAGAGACAAGGGCTCTGGAGATCAAGGACATTTAGAAGAACATATAGTTTCTAGAATGGATGAAAATTTATAGATCAGAGTTTATATGAAAAAGGCAATCTTCCCAAGAGAGACTTTGTGTCTGTTGATGTTGAATTTAACAGTTTTGTATTATGTGAAGGCTGGGGCTTCCCTGGTGGGAAGGTATCTGCTTTATTGACTATGCCAAAGCCTTTGACTGTGTGGATCACAATAAACTGTGGAAAATTCTGAAAGAGATGGGTATACCAGACCACCTGACCTGCCTCTTGAGAAACCTGTATGCCAGTCAGGAAGCAACAGTTAGAACTGGACATGGAACAACAGACTGGTTCCAAATAGGAAAAGGAGTACGTCAAGGCTGTCTATTGTCACCCTGCTTATTTAACTTATATGCAGAGTACATCATGAGAAATGCTGGGCTGGAGGAAGCACAAGCGGGAATCAAGATTGCCAGGAGAAATATCAATAACCTCAGATATGCAGATGACACCACCCTTATGGCAGAAAGTGAAGAGGAACTAAAAAGCCTCTTGATGAAAGTGAAAGAGGAGAGCAAAAAAGTTGGCTTAAAGCTTAACATTCAGAAAACCAAGATTATGGCATCCGGTCCCATCACTTCATGGGAAATAGATGGGGAAACAGTGGAAACAGTGGCTGACTTTATTTTTCTGGGCTCCAAAATCACTGCAGATGGTGACTGCAGCCATGAAATTAAAAGATGCTTACTCCTTGGAAGGAAAGCTATGACCAACCTAGACAGCATATTAAAAAGCAGAGACATTACTTTGCCAACAAGGGCTATGGTTTTTCCAGTGGTCATGTATGGATGTGAGAGTTGGACTGTGAAGAAAGCTGAGCGCCAAAGAACTGATGCTTTTGAACTGTGATGTTGGAGAAGACTCTTGAGAGTCCCTCAGACTGCAAGGAGATCCAACCAGTCCATTCTAAAGGAGGTCAATCCTGGGTGTTCATTAGAAGGACTGATGTTTAAGCTGAAACTGCAATACTTTGGCCACCGGATGCGAAGAGCTGACTCATTTGAAAAGACCCTAATGTTGGGAAAGAGTGAGGGCTGGAGGAGAAGAGGATGACAGAGGATGAGATGGTTGGATGGCATCACTGACTCAATGGACATGGCTTTGGGTGGACTCAGGAGTTGGTGATGGACAGGGAGGCCTGGCGTGCTGCGGTTCATGGGGTTACAAAGAGTCGGACACGACTGAGCGACTGAACTGAACTGAACTGAACTGATTCAGGTATCACCTTACATTTAGTCGTCACATATCCTCAGGCTGTACTCGGTTGTGGCGATTTCCCATGCTTTCTGTTTTTGATGATATTGGCAGTGTGAGGGGTGAGTTAAGGATTTTGTAGGATATCCGTTGACTGGGATTTGTCTGATGTGTTTCTCATGATTGAACTGGGGTTATCTGTTTTGAAGAGAAGTCCACAGAGATGATGTACGGCTCCTGTTACACCGTATGGAGGGCACCCACCGTCAAGGGGACTTGTCGCCGTTGGTGTCAGCCTTGATCAGCCGCCCAAGGTCCTATTTGCCAACTTTCTCCACTACGCAGTTCCCCGTGTTTCCTTCCTTTCTCTCCTGAATTCTTTAGAAGGAGGTCACTGTGCACATCCACACTTAAGGGTGTATGTTCCACCTCCTTCAAGGTTGAAGTAGCTACATAAGTTACTTTGAAGTTTTCTGCATGTGAGATTTGTCTACTTCCCCTATTCATTTATACATTCAATTGTTTATTTATCAGCTTGGACTCAGGGATATTGATTTTATGTTTTGGGATGTAATCTAGCACTATGTTATGTTGTTCAAACTGTTCCTACTTTGGCCAATGAGGATTCTTTCTATCTGCTCGTGTGTCCCTTTGATATAAAGTACTGGTTGTTCTCATTGCTCCTGTAGTAATATCACTTCTTGGTTTTCTCAACTGACAAAATAAGGAAGTTTATGTATGTGCTTTGCTGGATTAAAAGGAAAAACAAATCTTGAATGCTGGATCATGACTGAGTCACACTTTACAATGTATTTAATTTTTAAAATTGTATAATAGGAAATATAGCAGGAAATTGACTTTTAAAATGTAGGTATACCTATACAGGGCTTCCCTGGTGACTTGGAAGCTAAAGAATCTGCCTGCAATGCGGGAGACCTGTGTTTGCTCCCTGGGTCAGGATGATCCCTTGGAGAAGAGACTGGCTACCCACTTCAGTGTTCTTGTCTGGAGAATTCCGTGGAACGAGAAGTCTGGCAGGCTACAGTTCATGGGGTTTCAAAGAGTCAGATGTGACGGAATGACTAGCACACACCTATACAGGTTAAAAAAGAAGAATGGCTCTTTTTAGTAAACTATATCAATTCTTAAAATCAATCCAAATCATTTGTTCTTTTCCCTAAAATGTTATTTTAAAAGTTTAAGTCTCTAGCATTTGGACCTAACTCTAACTTTTAACACTCTTTGAGTTGGTCCATGTCTCAAGGCTGCCTTTCTGCTAATTACTTGAAATTAATTTGTTCTCTTCTTAGAAATCAAAGAAAAAAGGGCTTCCCTGATAGCTCAGTTGGTAAAGAGTCTGCCTGCAATGCAGGAGACCCTGGTTCTATTCCTGGGTCAGGAAGATCCACTGGAGAAGGGATAGCTACCCACTCCAGTATTCTTGGGCTTCCCTGGTGGCTCAGCTGGTAAAGAATCCACCTGCAATGTGGGAGACCTGGATTCCATCTCTGGGTTGGAAAGATCCCCTGGAAGGGAGTGGCTACCCACTCCAGTATTCTGTCCTGGAGAATTCCATGGACTATATAGTCCTTGGGGTCACAAAGAGTCATATATGTAGTTTTCTTTTTTTGTGGCATCTTTGTCAAGTTTTGGTATTAGGGTGATGGTGGCCTCATAGAATGAGTTTGGAAGTTTACCTTCCTCTGCAATTTTCTGGAAGAGTTTGAGTAGGATAGGTGTTAGCTCTTCTCAAAATTTTTGGTGGAATTCAGCTGTGAACCCGTCTGGACCCGGGCTTTTGTTTGCTGGAAGATTTCTGATTACAGTTTCCATTTCCGTGCTTGTGATGGGTCTGTTAAGATTTTTCATTTCTTCCTGGTCCAGTTTTGGAAAGTTGTACTTTTCTAAGAATTTGTCCATTTCTTCCACATTGTCCATTTTATTGGCATATAATTGCTGATAGTAGTCACTTATGATCCTTTGTATTTCTGTGTTGTCTGTTGTGATCTCTCCATTTTCATTTCTAATTTTATTGATTTCATTTTTCTCCCTTTGTTTCTTGATGAGTCTGGCTAATGGTTTGTCAATTTTATTTATCCTTTAAAATAACCAGCTTTTGGCTTTGTTGGGTTTTGCTATGGTCTCTTCTGTTTCTTTTGCATTTATTTCTTTCCTAATTTTTATGATTTCTCCATGAAAAGATGCTCAAAATCACTCATTATCAGAGAAATGCAAATCAAAACCACAATGAGGTACCATTTCACGCCAGTCAGAATGGCTGTGATCCAAAAGTCTACAAGCAATAAATACTGGAGAGGGTGTGGAGAAAAGGGAACCCTCTTACACTGTTGGTGGGAATGCAAACTAGTACAGCCACCATGGAGAACAGTGTGGAGATTCCTTAAAAAACTGGAAATAGAACTGCCTTATGACCCAGCAATCCCATTGCTGGGCATACACACCGAGGAAACCAGAACTGAAAGAGACACGTATACCCCAATGTTCATCACAACACTGTTTATAATAGCCAGGACATGGAAGCAACCTAGATGTCCGTCAGCAGATGAATGGATAAGAAAGCTGTGGTACATATACACAATGGAATATTACTCAGTCATTAAAAAGAATACATTTGAATCAGTTCTAATGAGGTGGATGAAACTGGAGCCTATTATACAGAGTGAATTAAGCCAGAAAGAAAAACACCAATACAGTATACTAATGCATATATATGGAATTTAGAAAGATGGTAACGACAACCCTGTATGTGAGAGAGCAAAAGAGACACAGATATATAGAACAGTCTTTTGGACTCTGTGGAAGAGGGGGAGGGTGGGATGACTTGGGAGAATGGCATTGAAACATGTATAATATCCTGTAAGAAACGAACCACCAGTCCAGGTTTGATGCAGGTATAGGATGATTGGGGCTGGTGCACTGGGATGACCCAGAGGGATGGTACGGGGAGGGAGGTGGGAGGGGGGTTCAGGATGGGGAGCACGTGTACACCCGTGGCGGATTCATGCTGATGTATGGCAAAACCAATACAATATTGTAAGGAAATTAGCCTCCAATTAAAATAAATAAATTTAAATTAAAAAAAAAAAGAGTCGGACACGGCTGAGCGACTTTCTCTTTCACTTTCAGTTTAGTTTTCTTAAAGTAGCAACAAAAATATTTTATTTTTTTTCATAGTTTAAATAATATATTTGATGGTATTAGTTATCATAAACCTATTTTATTCTTTTTTTTTAATTTTATTTTATTTTTAGACTTTACATAACTGTATTAGTTTTGCCAAATATTAAAATGAATCCGCCACAGGTATACATGTGTTCCCCATCCTGAACCCTCCTCCCTCCTCCCTCCCCATTCCATCCCTCTGGGTCGTCCCAGTGCACCAGCCCCAAGCATCCAGTATCGTGCATCGAACCTGGACTGGCAACTCATTTCATACATGATATTTTACATGTTTCAATGCCATTCTCCCAAATCTTCCCACCCTCTCCCTCTCCCACAGAGTCCATAAGACTGTTCTATACATCAGTGTCTCTTTTGCTGTCTCGTACACAGGGTTATTGTTACCATCTTTCTAAATTCCATATATATGCGTTAGTATACTGTATTGGTGTTTTTCTTTCTGGCTTACTTCACTCTGTATAATAGGCTCCAGTACAAAAATATTTTATTTAGCTGGCATAACCATTTTTATTGGCAGTTGTTACTCAGCAACGGTACTAAGGGGTCTTCCTTTTTTTTGAACCTACTAATTTTCTGAGCATATGATTTAGAGACCTACCTGGTCATAAAGCCAGGACAGAGTTGGTGAGACCAGGACCAGGGTTATGGGTTGTGTGTCTGTTAGGATTCCTGATTCCTGTGGGAGCTATTAGCCTGGCTCAGTTCCTTGGCCTTCCCCGCACGTCTTACCCCAGCAGGCATCTCACATAGGACACTGCTGACCATATGCAGACATTCAGAAACCATTATGCACGCACTATTGCCCATCACTGATGCATTAGCAGAGCTACTGTGTTGGTCAAAAGTGAGTTTGGGTTTTTCTGTTACATTGTATAGAAAAACCTACATGAACTTTTTGACCAACCCAATATATTTGTATAGATAGGTGACATCTTTTATTTACTTTTCCCAAATGTTGGTCACACATGACCCACATGCAAGATTTTAGCCTAATTAAGGAAGCAGTCACACTGAATAGTTTATATATGCTTGCTGTACATTTTGATTTTTTCCATCAAATGCAGAAAAAGAACATAAATGATTAAAGTGATGTTTGTCACTGGGGAAACACATTATGCCATTTGAAAACTGAACCCTAAAGTTTCAACAAATTCTCTATTATTTGTTTATTTTATTTATTTTTATTCAGTAAGTGCTTCAGGAGTGCCCTGTACCACTGTGCAAATTAAACCCTGCATCAATTTAGGGGCAGAGTCCCTTTGGTCTTTAGATTAGAAGGCAGTGGTTCTGCTTAGGAACCAGGCACCATTCAGTGGAATTCTATCTAAGAGTTCTGAGAGGGAAAAAATTGCCGATTAAGGATGATCCTGCTTTTCTATTGAGTTCTTTCTGTATATTAGTTTAATCAACAAATAGTTATTGTGAATTCATGATATCCCAGGCCCCATGCTAGGTACTAGAGGTATTTTGTACCTTTTAAAGTGTGCATGAAAGCTGGAAATTTCATTGCAGAACTACTTTGAAGCTTGCTCAAACAGAAAGCTAGGAAATGTCAACCCCTCCTGCAGGACAAACATCAGGAAGAGTTAAGAGCCCACCAGGGGTAGAGGATTTTATCAGAGCTCCTTTGAAATTTAGCCTCTTCTTTTACAGTTCAAAACAAGACCACTGGGGCATATCATCTTTGGCCAAGCCTACTCAGCTAATAGGAATGTGTTTGCCTTGCCAAAAGTTATTGCTGGTTTTAGTGTCTTCAGGAGACGACGTGGGAAAGCCTGAGATCCCCAGGAGCCCTGGGCTGGCCTCCTCTGATGTGTCTCTGCCCTTCGGGAGTGCTGACTGCAGACGATCGCCGTCTTCCCATTTTCATGTCTGGACTGTCTTGGAAGAGTTGAGGATTCCAGTTCTGTAGACCCCCTTGCCTCATGGCCGGAAGGAAGGGGAGAAGGGAGCTTTTTAAGGTTCATCTCCAGAACAGTCTCGGTGGAGTCCCAGAGCGGAGTTTTTTCCAGCCTGCTGTTTCGTTGGCAGGTAGTGCGCCTCGTCTGGTTCAGTCTGGACGCGTTTCTGGGAAGGCGGCGGCCACGGGACACGCCTGTCGTGGGCACCGCTCAAACCGGTCTTCCTCCGGATTCTGAGGCCTAAGCCGAGGCTCTCATTTTCCCACCAGAGTCTTCAGCCGCCCAGACAGGGTTCGAAGGAGCTGTCAGGGCGGAAGGAGCGAAACGGCGTTCTGAGGTCAAGTACAAAACATTCAGTGCATTTTTGTTGGTTCTAACAGACAGCTCGTGGAGACGTTCTTTTGGCACCGGCAGGCATTACGAGCACGGAGCTGGCAGGTGGGGAAATGAATTGGAGACGCTTTAAAGATCCTTTCCCATAAAGCCAATGCCCAGAAGCCGTGGAAACGTACGTCTCTAGTTAAGTAAATACCCTTAAAGAGGACACATATACGTTTTGCAGTGAAACCTTACCAGTTCCAACTGCCCTGTCTTCAGATTCCAAGAATTTCAGCACACACAGAATTGGCCTCTTCTACTCATTAACCTCAGAGGCAACTCCTTTAAAGAAATTCCTGCAGCCATGACGGCAAATTAATTTAACTGTTTTATTTGAAGCAGCTGGAACGGCAGCAGCCAGCCTTAGAATTTCCTTGCCTAGATTTTTGGATCAAATGGGAAGAAACATGAATTAAGGGACAAGTCTTAGCTTTTTGTACCAACAAAAGTAGCCCATGGAAAACTCCCTGGCTCTGTCTCCTGTTGTATTCGGTTGGCCAAAAATTTCGTTCGGGTTTTTTCCGCCCGCCGTTACAGGAAAAGGCGGATGAACTTTTTGGCTAACCCAATAGGAAGGCTCAGAGTGGAGATTTGACACTCTGCTGTGCATCACCTGGTCGCTGAGTGGCCAGTTGCAGTTTTCCCTGGGTATTTTCCCAAATGACTCTTAAGTGAAGTGAAGTCGCTCAGTCGTGTCCGACTCTTTGCGACCCCGTGGACTGTAGCCCACCAGGCTCCTCCATCCATGGGATTCTCCAGGCAAGAATACTGGAGTGGGTTGCCATTTCCTTCTCCAGGGGATCTTCCCGACCCAGGGATCAAACCCAGGTCTCCCACATTGCAGGCAGACGTTTTAACCTCTGAGCCACTAGGGATGTTTCCCAGGTGGCACGGTTAGTAACGAATCTGGCTGCCAATGCAGGAGATGTAGGTTCAATCCCTGGGTTGGGAAGATCCTCTAGAGAAGGAAATGGCAACCCATTCCAGCATTCTTGCCTGAGGGATCCCATGGACAGAGGAGCCTGGTGGTCACAGTCCATGGGGTTGCAAAGAGTTGGGCATGACTGAGCATGTGCAAACCCAGGTAAGATACTGTCAGGGCTGAGGTTTGGGGTGAGGACTTTTCAGATAAAGCGGGGACTTGGACATCCTGCCAAGAAGTTAGAATTCCACTTGGAAGGCAGTGGAAAGTGACGGAAGGTTTGTGAGGCATCAGGGCATTTGGGGCTGCAGTTTCAGAAGAGGTTTGACACAGAGCATCTGTTCTGAGAGCCAAAGAATTGATCCTTTTGAACTGTGGTGCTGGAGAAGACTCTTGCATGTCCCTTGGACTGCAAGGAGATCAAACCAGTCCATCCCAAAGGAAATCAACCCTGAATATTCATTGGAAGGACTGATGCTGAAGTTGAAGCTCCAATACTTTGGCCACCTGATGCAAAGAGCTGACTCACTGGAAAAGGCCCTGATGCTGAGAAAGATTGAAGGTGGGAGAAGAGGGCAACAGAGGATGAGATGGTTAGATGGCATCACTGACATGAGTTTGAGAAAATTCTTGGAGATGGTGAAGGACAGGGAAGCCTGGTGTTCTGCAGTGCATGGGGTGTCAAAGAGTCGAACATGACTGAACAACAACGATCTGTCTTAGGAGGGACAGTGTTGCCAAGGCGGTAGGTAAGTTTTGCTGGAGACAGAAAGTGGTGCCAGGCCTATGAGGCAACAAGAGCAGAGAGAGCGCTGAGAGGCTCTTGTTCTCTGCAGACCCTGTGCAGACTCAGAGCATCGCCTTGGTGAACATCAACCAGGATGGCAATGTGACCTGTGGGCCTGATTCCCCTGCTGGAGAAGGAGGAAAGACCAGGGGCCTTGCTGTCATGGATCTTTCTCTCCAGAGCCTCATGCTTTTGGCCGAGGCATTTCCACCGCTAGATAAATACATCTTAGCAAAATGGCTTTATTCATACCCCTTGTATCCATCTGGGGCGAGGAAGTGGAGTTGACCTTTTTAAGGGATCAAACTAATCAGTCCAAAAGGAAATCAACTCTGAATAATCATTAGAAAGACTGATGCTGAAGCCCTAATACTTTGTCCACCTGATACAAAGAGCTGACTCATTGAAAAAGACCCTGAAGTTGGAAAAGATCGAAGGCAAAAAGAGAAGGGGAGGCAGAGGATGAGATGGTTGGATGGCATCAACGACTCAATGTACTCGAGTTTGAGCAAACTCTGGGAAATAGTGAAGGAGAGGGAAGCCTGGTGTGTTGCAGTCAACAGGGTCTCAAAGAGTTAGATACGACTTAGCGACTGAACAACAACAACTGGCAAAATATACTACCCCCACGTCATTTCCCAAATCACTGCACTCCTACGGTGTGTGCAGGCTCGTTGCCCCGCAGTGGTTCGGGGGCAGGGCGATGGGACAGCCCACAGGCTCCTGGGAGGTCACACTCAGGAGTGTCACCCTGGCAGAGGCTCCTTGGCTCGGGGACCGTCAGGCAGAGTGATATGCCATGGGGTGGTGTAGACTCCTCCTCCCTGACCCAGCCCTCCCCAGCACTGAGGCCATCAAGGCTGACTGTTCACAGGATGGCATGGTCATGAGGAGGAGGGCCTCAGGGGGTCAACCCAGCCCAGCCACTTCCTTGCTTTGGGACCTTTGAGAAGTTGTATGACCTCTCTGAGCCTCAAGTGAAAGTGAAAATAGCTCAGTCATACCAGCTCTTTGCAACCCCATGGACTATATAGTCATGGAATTTTCCAGGCCGGAATACTAGAGTGGGTAGCCATTCCCTTCTCCAGGGGATCTTCCTAACCCAGGGATGGAATACAGGTCTCCCACATTGCAGGCAGATTCTTTACCAGCTGAGCCACAGGGAAGTCCAAGAACACTGGAGTGGGTAGCCTACCCCTTCTCCAGCAGATCCTCCTGACTCAGGAATCAAACCAGGGCTTCCTGCATCACAGGAAGATTCTTTACCAACTGAGCTATCAGGGAAGCTTCTATTTCCTCATTAAAAACAGGAACCCCAAACAGCGCCTATTTCAGAGGACTCTTACTAAGATTGATAAGATGATGTTTAAGTGTCTAGCACATGCCATGATTCACTGTGTTTATTATGATTATTATTATCATTAATAATAACTGTGCCTTTGAACTGTGTAAAATCCACCAGTGACCCCCCATTTCTTTCAGAATAAGACTCAATCCTTTACTGTTTGGGGCCACACCCCTACGGCCCCTCTGTCTTCCTCATGCCGTGTGTCGCTTACAACCACTTGCTTCCAGTCCCCAGAGACTCATGCCTGCCTCTGTGCTCTGTGGGGTTTTGCTTTTTCTAAAAAGTATTTGGCTACATTGGGTGTTAGTTGTGCCGTGCAGGATCTTCACTGCAGCATGCGGACTCTTAGTTGCCACGTATGGGCTCTAGTTCCCTGACCAGGGATTGAACCTGAGCTCCCTGCACTGGGGCTTGGAGTCTTAGCCACTGGACCACCAGGGAAGTACCTGCACAGGTTTTCTACACAGTCTTTCCTTCTTTGCCATAAGACTGTCCCTCATGTCTTTATTTTCCTGAACTCATCTCAAAAGTTACCTTTTTGGTTGGTGTTACTGACCAAATGGGCTTCCCTGGTAGCTCAGCTGGTAAAGAATCTGCCTGTAACGCAGGAGACCCTGGTTTGATTCCTGGGTCAGGAAGATCCCCTGGGGAAGGGATAGGCTACCCACTCTGGTATTCTTACCTGGAGAATCCCCACGGACAGAGGAGCCTGCTGGGCTACAGTCTATGGGGTCACAAAGATTCAGACGCGACTGAGTGACTAAGCGCAGCACTCGGGCCAGATGTTTGTGTCCCCCCTCCCAGTTTACATACTGAAGCCTGAAACTCCCCTGTGATGGATACAGGAGTCTTTGGGAGGTAATTAGGGTTAGATAAGGTCATGAGGGTGGAGTCCGCATGATGGGGTTAGCACCCTCGTAAGAAGAGCTTTCTCTCCATCACATGAGGACACAGTGATAGGTGATCATCTGTAAGCCAGGAGGAGGATCGTCTCCAAGCCCCCCACCATGCTAGCACCCTGATCTAGGCTTTCCCAGCTTCCAGAACTGTGAGAAATTAAGGTCTATTATTTAAGACATCCAGTTTATGGCATTTTGTTAGAGCGTCTCACACAGACTAAGAAAATGGTTTTCCTGAACTCCTGACATCCTCACTCTTTCTCAGCACCTGGTTGGCTGCCAGACCCCCAGTCAGTGCTTCCATCATGGTGCAGGGTATCCACACGTAACCACTGATTTGCTTATTTGTTTCCCAGGGGAAACTGCGAAATGTCTAAAGGCAGATACTGTGCGCTGCTCATTTCAGTACTCTCAGGTCCAGCAGTGCTTGACACACAGTAGATCCCCAAAGGCATTTGAGTTAATGTTTACATTTACTTTGAGAGCCCTTTATTTTTCATTTACTTTTCTCTTGATTGTATTCTGGTCTAGCGCTTTTCTGCTTAGGGTTGATGAATGTCACAGAAAATAAGAAATCATTTTCATAGATAGTTTAGCAATCAAGCCTTTCACTTAGACACTTGTTGTATGTGTTACTATAAGCAATGGACTTTAAAGCAAATCTTTCCCCCTAGAAATATACAGGTCATATCTTGATTGGCTCAGGTGCTTCCCCATGGATAAGTGGATGGTGCTCCCAAAGTTTGTCCAAAATGAGAAGCGGAGCTCGGTAGTGGGTGACCCATGGAGATGCTGCGCTACCAGCAGTCAGACGTTGGTCTGCAGCCTGCGCTCACTCCTGATTCACCCTCCCTGCATTAAAACTCCCTTCCGAGCTCAACCCCCTGCCATCTCCTGCCCCATACCACCCTCAGCTGGTTTCTGCTTTGCCCTACCTGCGCCATCTGGTCTCCTCTCCATCACACCAGCTTCTTTTCCCATGTTCTTGGGACTTCTGTTCACACCCCTCTGTCCAGTTTTGACCCCCTCTCCCCCCACAGCCCCTTGAGAGGCCCCGTGGCTGTAACACACATGCTAAGCTCCTCTATTTGAGGCCGTTCAGGATAAAGTTGGTGGTCTCACCTTCCATGTCCAGCTTCTTCCATGCCCAGGTCTTGTTCCTGACCTGGTTTCTGCTCCGGGCTTCTATCCAGAAGAGGCGTAGGAAGCCTCCTGTGGACTGACACCCATCCTGACCTCAGTCTATGAGTCCCTCCAACCGTCTTGTCACGTGGTGGGGGAGCCTCGTCTCTGCCTCCAGACCACCTTCCCGGGGCAGCCTTCTGATGGTCTCCCTTAAGCAGGATTGCTCTCTTGGCTTCTGTAACTGTTCTCTGTGTCTTGCACATTACACCTTGCCATTTTGTTTCCGTGTATCCTCGCCTAATGTCTTCCTCCCCAACGGATTTACTGATCCAAGAGGTTGGAGACATATCTATTTTGTCACTGCTAGTCCCCAGAGTTCATTGCAGAAGCTTTTGTGATAAATACCAATGACACTGTGGTGGGTGGGCTGGTGATGGATGGTGGGCAGGTGATGAAGCATAGTGGATAGGTGGGGGATGTATGGATGATGGATGGGTGGGTGGTGGACAGGCGATGGGTGGATGGTGCCAACACCGGGAAGCAGGTGGTGTTAATGAAGACTTTGGTTCTCTTCCTCCTTTTTTGTGGGCTCTCTGGGCCTCTGGCCATTTACTTATAAGATCTCAAAATGTCCTTTTATATCCAGGGTGGGAGGCTTTGCCCGC
The DNA here is from genome assembly GCF_029407905.1 of Bubalus kerabau. Classification (NCBI taxonomy): domain Eukaryota; kingdom Metazoa; phylum Chordata; class Mammalia; order Artiodactyla; family Bovidae; genus Bubalus; species Bubalus kerabau. The sequence continues at coordinate 48,071,382 of NC_073645.1, read as the reverse complement.
AGTAGGCATATTTTGAATTTTCTGAACTAGCTTTGTGACAGCCAGCCTCTTTGACCACCTCTGCCCTTGTGACACCCCCTCCCACATCGAGTCAGGGTTGGTCTGTGTCCCAGTAGAATAAGGCAGAAGTGACAGCATGGGACCTTACACTTTCGTCTTGGATTTCTCCTTTGATGGGAGCCAGCTGCTGAGCCACAAAGATACTTGAGCATCCTTCTGGAGAGACCAAGTGGATTGCCAAGTCCTCCAGCCAACAGGCTGCACCAACCTGCCATCTTGCAGTAGACCCTCCGGTGCCAGCCAAGCCCTTGGGGACCCCAGCCCCCACTGACATCTGGCCACACCCCAGAAAGACCCCAAGATGGAAACTTTCAGCTTAAATTCCAACGTTTTGCCCCACGGAAACTATCAGCAAGTTCAATGCTTTCTTCATCTGAACCAAAATAGTTGACTCTCATAAGAAGGAGGCACGTAAGAAGCTGTCAGGTAAAATGAAAGAATAGAAGAAAATACGAAGTCTGAGAACTTGACTGCAGATGCTGCTGACCTGGCAGTGCTTTTCCACCAACTTTGTATGTGCGTGTGTCTGCATGTGCATCACACGCGGCCGCAACGAGAGGGCAGCAGTTACAGTTTGTCAGAAACTAAATTGTGCTGATCCCAGCAGGGCTGGTGGGACTGTTTATCTCCTGGGAGAATAAAATCATTTATTACTCAAGTAGGGAAAAGGCTAAAACAATAAACAAACTGGGTGTTTGAGGAAGCCAGCCACAGTCTTGGTCTCATGTTTGCCTTGTTTCTTAATTACCAAGAATTCAGAATTAGAACCTAAGAAGAGGTTTCCGCCTATTCACGTTTTCCTGCTCTCCTCGAAGGCCCCACCACAGGCCCGCCTCCACCTTGAAGCCTTCCCTGACCACCCACGCTCCACGGACCCCACAGTCTCTGAATCCCTTCCCCATGTGGGCAGGACCACCCAGCTGCACAGTGTTCCTTCTTTTGTATTTGTGTTGAGGAAATAGAGCACCTAAATTCAGCTGCATACATGCAGAGGTACAGCCGGGTTCTGACACCAGGAGCTGTGATCCTGGGGACAGGAAAGGCTAGGACCCAGCTGTGGGAGTGGTGGGGCTGCCTCCTCCAGCTGGTGTTCCTGCTGTGGGATTTTTCTCATCTCTTCTTTTACAGTCTTAACTGTACTGCCAAGGTATTGCCTTGAGCATTGTACTATTTATGCAACTTATTGTTTTTGGAGAATGGGTTCAGCAGGAATGATTCTTCCCCCCACCCCCCGCAGGTCTCTCTCTCCTCATTCCACCCCAGTTACCCTTCTGCATTCATTCTTCAAACACGGGTGGATGTAGCGTTGCCAGAGAAAACACAGGATGCCCAGGAAGATTTGAGTTTCAGACCATTTCTAATGGCAAATCGCTTTTGTATAAAAGTATGTCCCATCCCACATTTGAATTCCAGATTTAACTAGGTATCATTTATATTTTTTCTTCTTTCTCTCAATCTCAATACCCTAATTAACTGTCTACCCTCTGCTATGAGGTGGTTGGATGGCATCACTGACTCGATGTACATGAGTTTGAGTAAGCTCCGGGAGTTGGTGATGGACAGGGAAGCCTGGCATGCTGCAGTCCACGGGGTCTCAAAGAGTCGGACACAACTGAGCAACTGAACTGAACCCTCTGCTATGAAAATGAATAAACTAAAATCCCGGCCTTCTTGGATTTCTCAGCCCAGGAGAAGAGATAAACCCCAAAGTTCATCTTTAAAAATAAAAACAAACCAAAAAATTAATTTGCAGCACAGCCAGCTCACTTCAGTACAGCATAGGAGTAGAAAGGGCCACAGCGCAAGCTTCATTTAGTCCAACACGGAAGGCCGTGCCTCCCAGTACAGCAAGCCTGTCTCCCAGCCAGAGTCCCCACCCAAAGCCCAGCTGAACACAAACAGGCAAGTCTAGGACTCCTAAGAGAAAACGCCAGTCACAAGCAGTCCTAGGGCCACATCCAGCATCGAGAGGAACAGCAGGGCCCCAAACGCTTTGTCCAGTTCATAGAAGTCTTCCTGGAGGCTTCACCCCGCATTGAACCTCACTGTAGACCTGCGCCCCCAAGGGCAGAAACTTCGTCCTTCTTTCGAGGATCCAGGCATCACCTTACCTGGTGGACGTCACCCCCAAATCTGCTCTTCCCTTTGTGGTGCATGGTTTCATATTTTGGCCCCTTCTTGCTGAACAGATATCATTCAGGCCTTGGTAGTTTTCTTGAACATGCTCTACTCTGCATGTTAGCCTCACGCCTGAGAAATTTTTAAAGCAATTTTATTACAGTATAATTGACTTGCCATGTCGTTTTAATTTCAGGTGTACAGCAAAGTGAATCAGTTATACATATACATATGGACACTCTTTTTTAGTCTTTATCCTATGCAGGTCGCTCAGTCATGGCTGACTCTTTGCTACCCCATGGGCTATACAGTCCATGGAATTGTCCAGGCCAGAATACTGGATTGGGTAGCCTTTCCCTTCTCCAGGGAAGCCATTAGAGAGTGTTAAGTAGAGTTTTATTTCTTTTTTTTTTAATTATTTACTTTAATTTTTTGGCCCTGCTAAGTCTTTGTTGCAGCCTAGCTTTCTCGAATTGCGATGAGCGGGGTTACTCTTTAGTAGTGGTGCACGGGAGTCCCATTGCGGTGGCTTCTTTTGTTGTGAATCCCGGGCTCTAGGGGACGTGGGTCTCAGTAGCTGTGGTGCATGGGCTTTGTTGCCCTAAAGCGTGCAGAATCTTCCCAGAGCAAGGGTTGAATCCCCATCCCCTGCATTGGCAGGTGGATTCTCGACTACTGGACCACCAAGGGAATCCAAGTAGACCTTTCTATGCTATACAGTAGGTCCTTATTAATTATCTGTTTTATATGTAGTAGTGCATATATGTTTATATACACAATTTATTTTATCCTCCCCACTATGACACCCTGGTAACCATAAGACGGTTTTCTATGTCTCTAATTCTATTTCTGGTGTGTAGATTAGTTCATTTGTACCCTTTTTTAGATTCCGCAAAAAAGTGATATCACATGATATTTGACTGACTTACATCGCTCTGAACGACAGTCTAATCTAGGTCCACCCACATCTCTACAAATGGCACTATTTCATTGATTTTTATGGCTGAGTAATATTCCACTGTGTGGGCTTCCTAGGTGGCACCAGTGGTAAAGAACCTGCCTGCCAATGCAGGAGACTTGAGAAACATGGGTTTGATCCCTGGGTCAGGAAGATCCCCTGAAGGAGGGCATGGCAACCCACTCCAGTATTCTTGCCTGGAGAATCCCATGGACAGAGGAGCCTGGTGGGCTACAGTCCATAGGGTCTCATAGAGTCAGACACAACTGAGTGACTTAGCATGCATACACGTTAATAGTCCATTGTTTATATGTATCATATCTTCTTTATCCCCTCCTCTGTGGATGGACATTTAGGGTGCTTCCATGCCCTGGTTACTGTGAACAGGGCGGCAATGGACATTGGGGTGCATATATCTTTTTGGATTATGGTTTTCTTCAGATATGTGCCCAGGAGTAGGTTTTTTGTTTTTTTTTTTTGTTTTTTTTACCATCATGAAAAAATGAGACTAGCATCCTGAGCAGTGATTTGCAGTCAGATATACCATCAGGGGGGCTTCCCTGGTGGCTCAGAGGGTAAAGTATCTGCCTGCAATCCCGGAGACCTGGGTTTGATCCCTGGGTTGGGAAGATCCCCTGGAGGAGGAAATGGCAACCCACTCCAGTACTCTTCCCTGGAAAATTGCATGGACGGAGAAGCCTGGTAGGCTACAGTCCATGGGGTCGCAAAGAGTCGGACATGACTGAGTGACTTCACTCACTCATACCATCAGGGTGTTGAGGTTTTTTGGCATCTGGCTTCCAGTTTCTCTGTGCCTGTCTTTCTGCCCTGCCTCAGCCCCCAAGGATCTCAGAGGCTGCTGGATTTTTGAGGGGTCTTCTTTTTCACCGTGGATGTGCTGTATAACTGCAGCACAGCCTGATTCTACCCTACCATTTGCCTGGAATACCTTTTGGCCAGGTCGACAATGACCTTGGTGAGTTCCTTGCTCTTCTCAGCCTCTGGGGTCTTCAACTTTTTGGTATTTGTAGTTGATCTCTTTATCTTCTTTCTAACTGCTGTCCCTAGATTTCTTGGTCCCAGGTTTTTTCTTATCTTCCTCCTGTTTCCCTGAGTGATGCACTAGCTTCTTCCTCTGTTCTGTTCTCTTCCTCCAGGTTTCTAAAACTATGCAATACCAAAGGTTCTGTCTTCTGTCTACTTCCTTTTCATGGCATCCTCTCTCTGGACACCTTCAACATACTCCAAGACATCCTCTTTCACCTCCGTTATTATGACAAATTCTTTATCTCCAGCCCTGATCTTTTGCAAGATCCAGGCCCATAATTCCACCTTAGATCTTCCCAATCTGGATATTGTGCCATTCTCTGCAGCTGCTATTCCCCTAGAGTGAGTTTGTCTGCTTTCCCTTGAAGGCTGAGTTGCTCGCTGGCACCCACATTTGGGTTGTGGCAGAGCCAGTTCCTAAACATGGCTCCCACTCAGTGTAATGCAATCCAGAGCGCATTAATTGTATCTCCACCCCTGGACCCAGCTCACCATTCTAGCCTTTGTTTTGGAATGGACTCTGGAGTCTGGAATGATGATCCTTGTTGAAAATTGCCTGAATAAACCAGCTCTTGATTATGAGTGACAGAGAAGTAACTAAAGCCTGCCTGTATTAAATAGGGATTTTTTTTTTTCTAGTCACAAAACTGAAAACTCCTGGGGTATTTCCTGTCTTCAGACATGACAGGCTCCAGTGACTCAACCAGTGTCCTCAAAACTGATCTTCATCCTCTCATTTCTTAGCTCAGCTCCTCTCGACTAGCTCTGTTCTCAGAGAGGTCCTGTCTTCTTGGCGTCAAGGTGGCTGCCAGCAGCTACAGTCTCATAGCTCCTCCTCTTCAACCCTAGATGAGGACATTCTCTTCCTCCGCATTGTAAACAAGAATCCTCAAATTGAGTCCCTGAGAACTAGTGTGGGTCATGTTTCGACATGTGAAGTGATCAGTGTGGTCAGAAGTATGGAGTAAGTAATTGACCAAGCTTGGGTCATATGTCCACCTTCGGCGCTGAGAGGAGGAGACCAACAACCATAATCATAAGGACCAAGCAGGAGAGTAGTGATTCCTGTGAAGAACCCTGGGCTCTAGAATGCTATTTTTATTGTTCAGTTGCTCAGTCGTGTCTGACTCTTTGCAACCCCTTGAACTGCAGCACACCAGGCTTCCCTGTCCTTCACCATCTCCCAGAGTTTTCTCAAACTCATGTCCATTGAGTCAGTGATGCCATCCAACCATCTCATCCTCTGTTGTCCCCTTTTCCTCCTGCCCTCTGGAATGTTATAAAGGGGAAATGGAAGGCAAGAAGGCAAAATGGCAGATGTCTACTCAACTGTACAAATTCATCTCTTACTTTATCTCAGAAGAGGCTTTATGACAGCTGCCACATGCCTCATTCTTGGGCTGGAACATGATAAGACCTGACCTCCAGCTACGGGTATAATATTAAAAGGACGCCAACATTTCACAGCTGTTATTTGCAGTTGCTAACTAAGGGATGATAATGCTTCTTATCTGAGATGAGATGTTCAGATGTCCTTCGCTACAAAGCACACCAGGCTTCAGTCAATTTGCAGGGAATATTTTTAAACTTCTAGGATATAGTTTGAGGGCACTGCCTCAAATAGCAGAGCAAGTTTTGAAAAAAAGTAGTCAAAATGCCACTTCCTCAAAACTTGAATTTTTAAACAGTGCCTGTGTAGAAGTTCACTTTTATATTATCTATTTAAAAATGCACAGTAAGTCAGTAGCAAAAGCAAGATTTTTTTTTTTTTTTTTAATTTTATTTTATTTTTAAACTTTACATAACTGTATTAGATTTGCCAAATATCAAAATGAATCCGCCACAGGTATACATGTGTTCCCCATCCTGAACCCTCCTCCCTCCTCCCTTCCCATTCCATCCCTCTGGGTCGTCCCAGTGCACCAGCCCCAAGCATCCAGTATTGTGCATCGAACCTGGACTGGCAACTCATTTCATACATGATATTTACATGTTTCAATGCCATTCTCCCAAATCTTCCCACCCTCTCCCTCTCCCACAGAGTCCATAAGACTGTTCTATACATCAGTGTCTCTTTTGCTATTTTTATGAGGATGCTTAAAGTAGTAAAGAAAAGATTTGTGTTGTTGAAACTTTCCTTGGCTTCAGGAGTATAAATTTGCATGCGAGTTCTGGTGTAGTTTAGGAAATCAGGATGCTGGGTGGGAAAGGCAGAGTAAAATCTTCCACACTGTTATGGTGGGAGACCTGATCCAGCTAGAGAGGTCAGGCTTGCAGCAGTCACATGATTTTAAATTTGCATAAAGAAGACTGAGCACTGAAGAACTGAGGCTTTCAAACTGTGGTGCTGGAGAAGACTCTTGCGAGTCCCTTGGATGGCAAGGAGATCCAACCAGTCAATCCTAAAGGAAATCAACACTGAATATTCATTGAAAGTACTGATGCTGCAGCTGAAGCTGCAAGACTTTGGCCACCTGATGTGAAGAACTCTCTCATTTGAAAATACCCTGATGCTGGGAAAGACTGAGGGCAGGAAAAAAGGGGACGACAGAGGATGAGGTGTTTGGATGGCATCACTGACTCGATGGACATGAGTTTGAGCAAGCTCCAGGAGACAGTGAAAGACAGGGAAGCTTGGCGTGCTGCAGTACATGAGGTCACAAAGAGTCGGACACAACTTAGTGACTGAACAGCAAAAGGAAACTTCATATCTCTAAAAGATAAAACAACCTCTTTTGCAGTCTTTTGGGGATGAGAGGATAGAAATCCTGCAGACTTTCAGAAGCCTAGGAGTGTCACCTTTAAGGCGTAGGAACTAAACAGAGGTGGTCTGAGTCAGGGCAGCCTAGCTCTGACCCAGCTCAGCTCCTGACAAATGAGGGACCTATCACATTGCTTCTATATGCCCACAAGGGGAAGGCTTCCCTCTCTCTGATGGGGAACATCATCTGGAGCCTCTATGGTACTTTCATACACAATGTCTGCTAAAAAATGAAAAGTAATTGGACATGCCAGATAAAAAAGGGCAGGAATGCAGGAGACATGGGTTCGATCCCCGATCCAGGAAGATCCCACCTACCACAGAGCAACTAAGCCCGTGCACCACAACTGTTGAGGCTGAAGCCTGCACTCTAGAGCCTGGGAACTGCAGCTGCTGAACCCTCCAGCCACAACTGCTGAAGCCTGTGCGCCCTGGAACCCGTGCTCCACAACTAGGGACGCCACCTCAGTGAGAAACCCGCGCACCACAACGAGAGCGTAGACCCTGCTCACTGCAGCTCGAGAAAAGCCCACCCAGCAGCCAAGACCCAGCACAGCCACCGACAATCAGGAGACAAAGCAGGTCATTAAAGCAAATTCACAGATGACCCAGATACTGGAGTTAGTTGAGAAGGGCTTAAAATTAATTAGGGTGTGTGGTTAAAGATAGTTCAAAATGGGGGAAAAAAATGTAGATTTTTCAACAGTGACTTGGAATCTACAATATAAACCCAACGAACACTTTATAACTGAAAAATACAATATCCAAAGTTAAGTATCCATTGGAAAATTTAACAGTGAACTATAAACAAAAGAAGTTAGAAACAGTGAACTTGTAGGTAGAGCAATAGAAGAAAATGAAACACATATAGAAAAACAAATGGAAAGAATATAACAGAACATATGAAACAGTCAAGGCCTAACTTACACGTAACTGAATTCCACAAGGAAAAAGAGAAACAAATCGTAGGCAGAAGCATTTTCTAGAAAGAAAAAGGCTGAAAATTGTTTTAAGTCATGAGAAGAAGTCAACTCATACTTTGAAGAAGCTAAGTGAATCCCAATTAGGATAAATACAAAGCAAACCCATCAAATCAAAGTCCAAGAGAGTCTTTAAAACATCCAGAAGAAGAAAGACCTTCAAGAGAGTAAAATAAGCTTATAGTTGACTTTTCAACAGAAATATACTGACCAGAAGAAACTGGAAAGATATTTTGAAAGTGCATAAAGTAAGAAAAACTGACAACCTAGAATTCAAACCCAGTGAGAATATTTTTCAAAAATGAATGAGAACTAAAGATGTTTGGGGCCAAAAAGAGGTGATACAATTCATCCCTAAAAGATTCAAACTCCGAGATCTATAAAAGGATGATCTTCAAGTTGAAGGAAAAATTATACCAGATGAAAGACTAGAAATACAGAAACAGAGAGTAAATATAATGGTAAATATGAGTATTGACTGTTTAAAACAACAGTAGCAAGATGTTTAAGGATGTAGAACATATGTAAAGTGAAATATATGATGTTAGAGCACAATGAGTGGGGCAAATTGAGTTAAACTGTTGCAATATTTTTGTATTGCTCTGAAAGCAGAAAAGATACTAATTTAAGACATACTGTAATAAGTCTGTAATAAGGGTAAATATTTTAATCTGTAAAATAATCATGCAAAAATATTTAAGGAGATACTAGAGAAGAAAAATAAAAGTGCAAGTTTCATTCTTAAAAAAAGGAACAGAGAATAAACTGATGAACTACAAATGGGGCAAGAAAATAAATAGGATGGTAGGCTGAATTCAGCCGTAACATTACATTACATAACAGTAACATAACGTAACATTACATAACAGTAATTATATTAACATTAAGCAGGCAAGTTGAAAAACAAAGATTATCAGATGAAATTAAGAATCATATATGATTTATATGATTTACCAGAGATATACTTTAAATATCAGTACATATAGAACTATAGATATAGAAATATGGGAATTTCAAATGAAATAAAGAATGGAAAAATATATATGCCATGCAAATACTAATCAATAAAGCTGAACAGCTATAACAATATCAAATATAGTAGATTTAAGATAAGAAGGATAATTGGAAATAAAGAAGTATGTTTTATAACGAAAAAGGGCCCAATTTTCCTGCCATAATTCTATTTGGCATCCTTTCCCTTCAATCTGAAAAGCTTCTTTTAGAACTTATGTAAAATATATACTACAAAAATCAAAAGTAGAGAAAAACAAAATATATCACAATGTAGATTTTTGAAAATAATATTTGAAATAAAACAGTAAAAAATAAAAGGCATCATTTTAGGTGGAAAGTTCAATGAATTTTGACAAGTTGTATACACTCGTGAAACCACCACCAAAAGTAAGATAGGGAATACCTCCATCCTCCTCCAGATTTCCTTTCAGTCTGTCGCCAACACTGACCCTGGACCCAGTATTTGTCACTAAAGACTTCTTTTTTCAGGAAATTCACGTACACAGAATCACAGAGTAGGTGCTCTTTGGTGTCTTGCTTCTTATTAGCATTGTTTCTGAGATTCGTTTCTGTTCTCATTCATATCAGTCCGTTCCTTTTTATCGATGACTAGCAAGTCACTGTTGGATATGCCACAGTTCTTTTACGTATCCACCTGTTGATGGACATTTGACTATTAAGTATTAAGCTCTTAGGAATAAAGCAGTTATGGTTATCTCTGTGTAAGTTTGCTGTGCAGACATATATTTTTATATCTCTTGGGAAAATATTTAGGAGTGGAATTTCTATTTCAAGTTCCAAATACATGTTTGGCTTCCTACAAGTTGTCACGTTGGTTTTCACGGTGACCGTACCATTTTATTCCCCAGCAGCAACGTATATGCACTCCAGTTGCTCCAATTCACCCACAGTTGCACTCTCAGTCTTTTAATCTCAGTCATTCTGATGGATGGGTGTTGGTACCTAACTGGGGTTTCAGTGCCTATTCCCGGACTGTCTAATGACATGGATCATATTTACATGCACTTATTTGCCATTCAAATATCTCTTTTGGAGAAGAGAGTAAATATTGTTCAAAACTTCATGCACATTTTTAAATGAGTTTGTTAAACTCTTCTTGCTCTTGAGTGGTAACAGTTCTTTATATATTCTAGATACAAATCCTTTGCTTTGGAAAAGTTTTCTCCCGTGTAGTGGCTTGTTGTTGTTCAGTCACTCAGTTGTGTGCAACTCTCTGCGATCCCATGGACTGTAGCACGCTGGGCTTCTCTGTCCTTCACTGTCTCCTGGAGTTTGCTCAAATTCATGTCCATTGAGTTGGTGGTGTCATCCAACCATCTCATCCTCTGTTATCCCCTTCTCCTCTTGCCTTCAATCTTTCCCAGTATCAGAATCTTTTCCAATGAATTGGCTGTTTGCATCAGGTGACCAAAGTATTGGAGCTTCAGCTGCAACATCAGTCCGTCCAGTGAATATTCAGGGTTGATTTCCTTTAGGATTGACTGTTTTGATCTCCTTGCAGTCCAAGGGACTCTCAAGAGTCTTCTTCAGCACCACAATTGGGAAAAAACATCAGTTCTTCCGTGCTTAGCCTTCTTTATAATCCAACTCTCACATCTGTATGGGACTATGGGAAAAACCATAGCTTTGACTGTATGGACCTTTGGTGTGGGCAAAATGATGTCTCTGCTTTTTAATACTCTGTCTAGGTTTGTCATAGCTTTTCTTCCAAGGAGCAAGCGTCTCTTAATTTTGTGGCTGCAGTCACTGTCCACAGTGATTTCGGAGCCCAAGAAAATAAAATCTGCCACTGTTTCCACTACTTCCCCATCTATTTGCCATAAAGTTATAGGCCAGATGCCAAGATCTTTGTTTTTTCAATGTTGAGCTTTAAGCCAACTTTTTCAATCACCTCATTCACTTTCATCAAGAGGCTCCTTAGTTCCTCTTCTCTTTCTGCCATTAGAGTGGTATCATGTGCATATCTGAGGTTGTTGATATTTCTCCCAGCAATCCCAGAATGATACATAACTAACACCACTTAAATATATAGGAAATAAGTGAATCCATCATGTATAATGTTGGCCTTAGGGCAATACAGTTTTATCTCTGGAGAATGTTCCATTGAGAAAGGCTATGGAATTTACAGTATGCTGCTCTAACTCACTCATAGTCTATTGCCAAATAATACTATACCATGCTGGGAGAATTTAAAAATAGCTTTGGCCTGGGATCTTCATTCTTCTATGACAAATTTGGAAAACTCGGCAGTGGCCACAGGACAGGAAATGGTCAGTTTTCATTCCAATCCCAAAGAAGGGCAAAGCCAAAGAATGTTCAAACTACCACACAATTGCATTCATTTCACATGATAACAAGGTAAAGATAAAAGTCTTTCAAGCTAGGCTTCAACAGTATGTAAACCAAGAACTTCCAGATGTACAAGCTGAATTTAGAAAAGGCAGAGGAACCAGAGATCAAATTGCTAACATCCATTGGATCATAGAAAAACCAAGGGAATTCCAAAAAATATCTACTTCTGCTTCATTGGCTACACTAAAGCCTTTGACTGTGTGGATCATAACAAACCATGGAATTAGGAATACCAGACCACCTAACCTGTCTCCTGAGAAACCTGTATGCAGGCTGGGAAGCAACAGTTAGAACCAGATATGGAACAATTGCCTGGTTCAAACTTGGGAAAGGTGTACATCAAGGCTGTATGTCATCATCCTGCTTATTTAACTTATATGCAGAGTACATCATGAAAAATGTTGGGCTGGAAGACTCACAAGCTGGAGTCAAGATTTCTGGGAGAAATACAGCAACCTCAGATATGCACATGATACACTCTAATGGCAGAAAGAGAAGAGGAACTAAAGAGGCTCTTGATGAAGGTGAACGAGGAGAGTGAAAAAGCTGACTTAAAGCTCAACATTGAAAAAACAAAGATCAGGGCATCTGGTCCAATCACTTCGTAGCAAATAGATGGGGAAGTAGTGGAAACAGTGGCAGATTTTATTTTCTTGGGCTCCAAAATCACTGTGGACTGTGACTGCAGCCACAAAATTAAGAGACGCTAGCACCTTGGAAGAAAATCTTTGACAAACCTAGACAGCAGATTAAAAAGCAGAGACATCACTTTGCCCACAGCAAAGATATTTATAGTCAAAAGTTATGGTTTTTCCGGTATTCATACACAGATGTGAGAGTTGGACCATAAAGAAGGCTGAGCACCAAAGAACTGATGCTTTCAAATTGTGCTGGAGAAGACTCTTGAGAGTCCCTTGGACTGCAAGGAGATCAAACCAGTCAATCCTAAAGGAGATCTACCCTGAATATCGTTAGACTGAGTGATACTGGAGCTGAAGCTCCAATACTTTGGCCACCTGATGTAAAGAGCCAACTCAATGAGAAAGCCCCTGATGCTGGGAAAGAGTGAGGGCAAAAGGAGAGGGGCAACAGAGGATGAGATACTTGGATGGCATTAGGGACTCAGTGGACATAAATATGAGCAAACTCTAGGAGATAGTAGAGGACAGGGAAGCCTGGCTTGCTATACAGTTCATGGGATCACAAAGAGTCGAATATAACTCAGCAATTGAACAAATGAACAGCAACAAATGAATTAAGTAATATGAGATATAATGGTGGTCTTACAACTAGGAGAAGCAAGGTGAGGCATTACTTTGCAGTGAATTAAGAAGCCTAAGCCATCATGGGTTAAAGAGTCTTTGCTATGCACAGTCCATCTGTCTCAAAGCATGTATGTAGACCAGTTTTAAACATATTGCTTGTTTTTCCTGTCCTGCTATGCAGAAGTAATCTCCTTTTACCATAAGCCTTGGTTTTACTCAAAGCATAACACCTCAGCTCCAAAATTCTCAGGAGCTAGAAATAGAATAAGACCTTCTTAAATGCCCTGAATGAATATCTTGATGAAAAAGTGCTGTGTGAATCTTCTGTTCTTAGGCAGTAATTTAATGTCCTGTCTTGGTAAACAGCCTGGGACCCTGTACAGGCTGTTACGTTACTCTTTCTAATCGGATTCTAGTGCTATTTAGCTATTCCCGCTAATCATGAAAGCCCAATTTAATAGTAAAATTACAGTTTTGCTTAGAAAAGTCGTGCATATATATTTGTACTTTTACAGCACAGCAACAGCAGTAATGAAGACAGCTGCTGTTGTATTAGTGACATGCATAGCTTAGTATGAACAACTGGAAATACCAAAAGAATGAAAAGCACATTGTGATAAATGGGGGTTTTTACAACCAGCATGCAGAAAGGAGTATCTGTGTTTCCTGAGACAGCAATAGATCACACTGTACTTAAAGAAACATTAACTTCACCCATGTAAAAATGTTTAACACATCACATAGAAAAGTCATCAAATCAGCCTTCTCTCCTCAGTCACTCACTTTTGCCCAGGCATCAGTGTCCTTCCAGGCACCCAGCTTTCCACTTTGTTCCTTCGTTGGCTTATGCTCTTTTATCCTAATGTTCAGCCTGCCCCCAAAGCTGTGCCACCTCTCCCTTTGCTCCTCTTTGGTATGGGTCACTTCTTTTCTGTTGTCTCAGTGACTGTACTCAACAAGTGGAAATTGGAAGTAATATGGACTTTACTATATTGACTAAAAAATACCTTCTGTTTGCTGCTGCTGCTGCTGCTAAGTTGCTTCAGTCGTGTCCGACTCTGTGCGACCCCATAGACGGCAGCCCACCAGGCTCCCCCATCCCTGGGATTCTCCAGGAAAGAACACTGGAGTGCGTTGCCATTGCCTTCTCCAATGCAGGAAAATGAAAAGTGAAAGTGAAGTCGCTCAGTTGTGTCCGACTCCTAGTGACCCCATGGACTGCAGCCCATCAGGCCCCTCCATCCATGGGATTTTGTTTGGGCCTTTGCAATTCTGGAAAAAGATGCATGCTTTGGTAATGGTATGGATAACATATTTGAAAAACTTTCACTTTCTATCTAAAAGTTATTTTTCAGTGGTGATTTATAACGTAGCATAACAGAGGATCCTTTCTAATGGAGGTTTCCTTTTTAAACACAACTGAGTACAAATTGGCTTTAGACAGGAGACAACTGTGCCTTTATTTTAAATTTATAGAGATTATTTCCAGCTCTTTAGACCCCTTCTACCCTCTTGTACCTTGGACCTCTATTCATTATCCTATGTCCTCATGCAAGGGGTGAATTCTTCCCAAGGATCTGTGTTCTTTCTTATCATAATGATTTCTGGCTTTGCTAAAAACTCATTTATCATGTTCAAAAATATCATTAAAGACCAATTACTTTCTAAAAAATGCTGACTTTCCATTTTCAGCGTAAGCCTCCTTGAGATAGCATGCAAAAGGAACCCAGGTCCAGAAGCACATCTGTGATCACAAGAACAAGTTAGCGAAGGCTGAATCTGATCACGCCCCCCACCCCAACCCCTCCACCCACCCTTGGAAGAATAGTCTGAGGGCTGGAGGCTGAACTTGCAGAGTCTGGCACAGAAACGAGCGTGGTGAAGCAGGATGAACAGGTTGGAATGATGAAAGCATCGGAGGTGGGGGTAGGGTTTGAGGAACAATAAGAGAATTAAGCCAAATGATTATTTGATTTAAGCATCAGAATTGGATGACCCTGAGAATCCCTCCAGAGAACACTGCAGATTGTTGCTTCTCCAGAGAATGTTGAAATTTTAGATAAGGCCAGGATGTTTTTGTACACTATTTGAATTTGAAATTTTTCTTAAGTGGCTCAAGCTGTCCCACGGTTATGACACACACTGCCCATATATGTTCCATAAATTGGAAAAAGATTAAGTGATTAGTCTCCGGTCACAGAGTATAAACTAGGATTAAGGGGGCAGAGTATTAACTGTGCCTTAAAATTAGGAAAGCGGGTTTGCAAAGGGTGTTATCATCCACTTGGATGAGACGAGAGCAGATGGATGTGTTTTTATCTTCTGACAATTACCCTGTGGATTTGTAATGGTCTCTGCCTCTCTATCGCTTGGGACAGAATGCAAACTTTTGATGATTGTCTTCAAATCTTCCTGCCAAGTGATCACACCCTATAAGCCCTGATCTCAAATAAATACAGGTCCTTCCCCAAATCCACTGCTCCAGCTATGCCGATCACTACTCCCACCCCCATGTTCCTTTTCGCCTGTCTCTCCAAGGTTTTGCACATTTGACTCAGAAACGAGAAAGTTCTCCTGCACTCCCACCAGCACGCCCTGGTCTTCCTGTGGCAATAACTGAAGACCTATCTCTTCCAGAAAACCTCCGCAGGTTTTAATCAACTACACAATAATCTATTTTCCAGTCTTCCATCATTTCTGGGGCTGAGTGAAACTGCATTCACACTGACGTGGGTTGAATGTGGTTATATTTTGGCGTGTTTCCTCCCATTCAAAGGTGGTCTTAAAAATACATAACCCATCTGTTTGCATATATAAATAAAATAATGAGGAAGAGTGCTGTGCAACGCAGGGAATTGTTAGTATTTAGGAAGTTATAGACCATCTGCTTAAATATAGCTATTTATGAGGGAAAATTTTAAACCAGGGCTTCTCAACTGTGGTTCTGTTAACATTTTGGGCAGAATAATTCTTTGCTGGAGGAGTAGGGGAAGGCTGGGTTATCCTGTGCATAATAGGATGTTTAGCAGCATCCCCAGTGTCGACTCATTTTGCCAATAGCAAATAGCATCCTTCACCAATAGCATCCTTCACCCAGTCATGATAATCCCAAGCATCTCCAGATGTTGCCACATGTGCCCTGGGGGCAAAATCACCCCAGGTTGATAAGCAACCCAGAGGGGTAGGGTGAGGAGGGAGGTGGGAGGGGGGTTCAGGATGGGGGGACACCTGTGGCTGATTCACGTTGATGTGTGGCAAAAGCCATCACAATATTGTAAAGTAATTATCCTCCAATTAAATAAATAAAAATTTTTTAAAGTAGAAACATGTATAATATCATATAAGAAGTGAATCTCCAGTCCAGGTTCGATGCAGGATACAGGATGCTTGGAGCTGGTGCACTGGGATGACCCAGAGGGATGGTATGGGGAGGGAGGTGGGAAGGAGGTTCAGGATGGGGAACACGTGTACACCCGTGGCGGATTCATGTTGATGTGTGGCAAAACCAGTACAATATTGTAAAGTAATTAGCCTCCAATTAAAATAAATAAATTTAAATTAAAAAAAAATAAAAATAGAATGGTTGCTTGTTTGGAATATTCATCTTTATCCAGCAGATGAAACTCAAAAGACCTACTGACCAAAACCTTTGGGCCCCATCGGCAGTTGGTCTTTTTCATCGTGGTGTAGTTGTGGAATCTCATAGTAATATATTTATATGAGCAGCACTTTGTCTGTGAACATGTAAGAAGAATTAAGCATCAACCTATGTAGACTCTTACATCTGGCTTTTAAGGGTTGTTTTTATTTTTCTGTTCAGAATTTTATTCTTCAGTCAGGTCAGTTTTTGTGCTTCCTGTTGATAAAAAAAATGTGAGGTCGTGTGCTAATAAGTTCTCAGGCAAATAAAATCAGGGTCTTATGTTAATAGCAGAAATGTTGAAGCAGTATTTCAGGTTCTAAAAATGTGTCTTAATTATAAATTGTATAGAAATACGTGATTGATTATTGCTCTTGGTAGAAGGAATGTCCCCCCCTCCCAAGTTGTCAAAGATAACATGCAGATATATGCAGAAGTTATTGCCAAAGTGACAGGGACTACCTCCTAGCTTGGAGGCTGTGAACTGGGTGATGGGAATCAGGAAGGAGTCCCGTGAATAGCATCAGCCCTGGCCTTTTCCTCTATGCCCAGGTCGCATCAGGTGCGATGGGGTCAGGCAGGTGGAGGGAAACAACAGCCTCCATCTTTCTTTCAGGGCCACCTTGGAGCTTCAACTTTGACTCTGACCCCAGCTCTTGACCAGGGCGCATGCATAGCAGCTATGCATGATCTGGGCAGTAACCTTCAATGGTTGGAAATCCCAGTGGGATTCTCTGAAGTGCAGAATACTGTCGGCTTGATCTCTGAGTAAACAGAAGCTTGCACATTTCATGAATGAGTTCAAGATATTTTATGCTACAAAGGGCTAGAGAGTAGGAAAGAGGGATAAAGGGAATATCTCGGAGTTGGTGAAGAGACTGACAGCATTGTAAGGGATGTGAGAGAAAAAGAGCTGAGTGTTAACGGTGGTAAAACATTATAGAGAAAGGGAATAATGTGGAGAAGTTCCAGCTGAGCACTTATATATATACACACATTTTTTGATCAGGAATGATAGTTGCTTAGTGAAAGATCTGTGACAAGGAAATAGGCCCAGAGTTCAGTTCTGCCACTTATGTGCCTGGTGACCTGGTGTGCTCTGTTGCTCATCATGTCCAACTCTTTGTGACCCCCATGGACTGTAGCCCACCAGGCTCCTCTGTCCATGGGATTTCCCAGGCAAGAATACTGGAGTGGGGTGCCATTTCCTTCCCCAGGGGATCTTCCCCACCCAGGGATCGAACCCACATCTCCTACATCTTTTGCATTGGTAGGCAGATTCTTTACCACTGAGCTACCTGGAAAGTCCCAGTTTTTCAATATAAGCTGTGCCAAATATCTTTCTGTTTATATCTGTGCATACTTTTCTGGTTATTTCCTATAAATGAATTCTTAAGAGTGGAATTGTTGAATCAAAGATATATACATTTTTAAGGGGTATTATAACTCTTTCCAGATTGCTTCATGGAAGGCTGTACCAATTTACACTTGTACCAGCTGTGTATGAGAGCGCTCGTTTTTTGGCGTCACACCAACGTAACAGCATCCTTTAATAAGCCTGACATGGCACTGAATAGCTACTAGGTTGGCCAAAAGAGTCATGGCTTTACAAGTGCTCAGGTTGGAACTATGAGTCAAAATTTACAAGATAAATCAGTGAGCAAAATGACGAGGCATGCAGGTCAATTTAAAAGCCAGCTAAGCAGCTCTGGGAAGGGAGAATCTGGGATAATAGCAGTTCATAGGATAAAGAGCTGGGATCAGAGTCGATGACAAGCTGATGTGGTCCTGGACCGAACTTACAGGCTTTTAAGGTACAGATTGAGGAGGGTAAGGGGCGGCACTGAAACATAAATTAGGCAACTCATAGCTGAAATATTGCCATAGTGACTGCACTTTAAGAGCATTCTCTGAGCAAAAGGAAGGCAAAATTTATTTAACACCCAAGACCTTTTTTCTAGACTCTTTTCTGTATTCAATGGTTTGGGCTAATCATAGCAAATTCTTCCCTGTTGAAACTGTTCTCTGTCTTCACATTTGAGCCACTTTGTGAATTTGTGGGATTTTCTTGTCGCTCTTCCACAGCCCTATCATTTTGACTATCCGCTATCTATTGGTAACATACAAACACAGAACTACTGTAACTTTTATTTTTGTTTATTAAACTTTTTATTTTTTATTGGAGTGTAGTTGTGTCAGTTGCAGTGTACGGCAGAGTGATTCAGTTGTACACATGCATGCGTCTATGGTTTTTAAAATTCTCTTTCCATTTAGGGTGTTACATAATATTGAGCAGAGTTCCCTGTGCTGTACAGTAGGTCTTTGTTGGTTATCCATTTTAAATATACTAATGTGTACATGTCAAGTAACTTTAATGTTAAAATATATTTTTATGTGCCTTTGGCTTTTATCACAAAGTCTGCATTTTATAGATACCGCATCAAATGTGGTCATTTGACGTGTTTCCATGGGGGTTCTAACATAAGCTGTTTATGCATATGTATGGAGAAGTGCATTCATACTTAGCTTTTTCCCTTCCTTCATCTGGTATCATACTCTTTGCAGCAGCCAGCAAGGGGTTGTCAAGTGTAAACCCAACAATGGGTTGTAAAGTCTACTCACGACGCTTCTGCAGGCTGTGGTCTGCATCACACGATGTTGTTTGGGAATATGGGTATTTTCACACGGTACGTACTTGTATTACACAGGTATTTCATACAACACAGTAGAGAATAAATGATCAGGTTTTGAAAATGATGTGGCTCTGGAGCAGAGTCCCCACGCAGTGACTCACTGGTAATCATACACCATGGAAAACAGCAGGAGGAACGGGGTGTGTGGCTCCTACAGAAGGTGTGTGTGTGGAGGGGACAATGACTTTGCATGGCTTTGAAAATATAGTCCTTTTCAACAGGATATTTTTAAAGAAGGCACAGGCAGCTACCTACCAAGCATTTTAATGTAAGTATGTTCAGGCACACACGTCCTGGTGGCCCCCACAAGCAGGGGTGGGCACAAGCCTGCTTTTCTCTCCAGCTGCTGCCTTTCATGAGATCTGCCTGCCAGCAGTTTGCATTGTTCACAGCAGACACGGCGTGGAGATTCACAACTTACCCATCACGTGTGTGTATGTTCCCTGTTGCTCTACCCTTCATCACAGTGGCTTATTTTTGAGCTTTTCTTGTCAGATGAAGAGAGATTAGCTTGCCTTCTGTCTGCTCCACATCCCATAGTTTTGCTGTTTTGTTTTTCTTTACGAACAGCACCTTTCTAGGATGGGCCAAAAAGATGTACAGGTGAAACGGGGCAGGACTATGTATATGTCTTGGGGGTGAGGGACAGAGTCCCCTCAATTTGTTGAGAAGAGCTTTATAAACATTCCTTTTCTTATTCAGATAACCATGATTGACAGTTTGGATAAGGCTTTTATGAGGAATTCTTTCTTTCAAAACTTCCAATAGAAGAATAGAAATAAATATGTTTTTGTATGTGTATTTTTGCTATCAGATATTATGGTAACATGGAAAGTAGATTGTGAGAATGGGAATGTTTTGCTGGGTTGGAAGGCAGAAATATATTCTTAGGTAAAGGAGCAGAGGTGTGATCAATACAAGCAGAGTGTGGTGTAATCCTTACCGTCCATCACATTAAGTGCCTCCTGTGTGCAGCCTTGTCCAAGTGCTGATATAAACTATGTCATTTAATCCTCCCAGCTGATATTACTATGATTTACAAGTGAAGAAATAGGCTCACAGAAGCTAACAATGACTAAGTCAGAGTGGCAGTAATTCATGGAGCTTGAATTTGACCCTGATTCTCTTGTGATCCTATTTATTTTTAGAGAGGGGAAGGTAGCTGTAATGAAAAAAAAAATGAGTTCTAGTTTAGAATAAAGCTAGCGATGGACTTAATTGATCGCCTCCTTTTATCTTCCATGAAACCTAGCTTTAAAAAAAATCTTTCCCGAAGTATAATTGACTTACAATGTTGTGTTAGTTTCAGGTTGACAGGAAAGTGATTCAGTTATAGATACAAGCATATATATGTATATTCTTTTTCAGGTTCTTTTCTAAGTTATGACAATATTGAGCATAATTCACACGTATCCCAGTGTTCATTGTGGCACTATTTATGATAGTTGGAACATGGGAAAAACCTAAGTGTCCATCAACAGATGAATGGATGTGGATAAATAAATATATATATATATATATATATATGCACCTTATATATATGTATGAAAGTGAAAAGTGAAAGTGAAGTCATTCAGTCATGTCCGACTCTTTGCGACCCCATGGACTGTAGCCTACCAGGCTCCTCCCTCCATAGGATTCTCCAGGCAAGAGTACTGGAGTGGGCTGCCATTTCCTTCTCCAGGGGATCTTCCCGACCCTGGGATCAAACCCAGGTCTCCCGCATTCCAGGCAGATGCTTTAACCTCTGAACCAAGGGCTTCTGTATACATGTATACAATTTATATATATGCAATGTGTATATATATGTATACCATATATATATATGTATATATATGCAATGGAATATTGCTCAACCATAAAAAGGAATGAAACTGAGTTATTTGTAGAGGTGTGGATGGACCTAGAGCCTGTCATACAGAGTGAAGTCAGCAGAAAGAGAAAAATATTGTATACTAATGCATGTATGTGGAATCTAGAAAAATGATACAGGTGAACCTAGTTCCAGGGCAAGAACAGAGATGAAGTTGCAGAGACTGGTCGTTTGGGGAGGGGAAGGTGAAGGGGGGACGAACCTGGAGATCCGGTTTGGTGTACATGCACTGTCGTGTGTGAAGCAGACAGCTGATGGGGACCTGTGGCAGAGCACAGGCAGCTCAGCTCGGTGCCCTGTGGTGACCCAGAGGGGTGGGATGGGGAGGTGGGAGGGAGGCTCCCGAGGGAGGGAATAGAAATGAACACTGCTGGTAAAGCAATTATACTTCAATGGAAAAGATTTTTAAAATGAGTCTAGTTCCCTGAGTATGCCCAGTGTTTCTATTTATAAAGAATTATCAGGGAAACCTTGAATTTAAACTTGATGATCAGGCAACAATTTTTATAGTTCTTTATTCCAGTCCACCTTTAGGTAAGATCCCCTTTTCCGTGTAAGAAAAGTCCATATGCGTATGCACAGGTTTATTTATACATAATGTTTTCCAGTTAGTAACTCATCTGAAATTGTTTCTGAATGACTCCCTTTGAAGTTGTTACTAATAAAATTTTTTATTTCAGTAGAGCTTCAGGCATCCTTGTATGACATTCTATCTCTAGAAAATAACAGAATTTTCATTCTCTTTGGTTCAAAAGGACTTCCCGGGTGGCTCAGACGCTACGAATCTACATGCAATGTAGGAGACCAGGTTCCATCCCTGGGTCCGAAAGATTCCCTGGAAGAGGAAATGGCAGCCCACTTTGGTATTCTTGCCTGGAGAATTCCATGGACAGAGGAACCTGTCAGGCTAAAGTCCATGGGGTTGCAAACAGTCAGACGTGACCGAGTGACTAACACTTTCACTTTCTTGGATAAAAGTCTTGAAGGTTGGCCATAGACTATCCATACCCCTCTGCTGCGTCTGTTAGCCGTCTTGACATCTCTTTCTATTTCGCCTTTTGTCACGTCAACGTTACTTAGTTGTACGATCCAGGTAAAAGATTACTGGTCCAGTATCCTATAGATGTTGTAAGTCATTTACAGGAATGGAGCTGCTCCTTTTTTCTTCCCAGCAGGACAAAGAGGGAGCCCTGAGCCCTCCTGGCTGTCCTTAAAGCCAGTCACGGATAACCCCGGTGGAGGACGGGAAGGCACAGGGGTGACTGTGAACTTCATTCAGCATGACCGCTTGGAGGCAGCTAGTACTGTCCTAGGAGAAACCCCACACGGTGGCCTCTTAAATGCTGTCACATTTACCCTCTATGGTTTAGTTTAAGAGGGCTAATCCAGGAATGCTCAAAATAGGCTAAGAATTTGCTGATGACACATTTGTGATAACTCCAGCCTTGTTCTCAGCAAGGGGGAGATTTTCTATGTTGGCCTAAAAATTGTCTGTATTAAGGGTAAATTTAAATACGTAACTTTGTTAACAGAACATCAACAACAAAGTAGCTGGCATATTCTGTTGTTCAGCATGTGTGTTTAGCGGCTCAGTCATGTCTGACTCTTTGCAACCCCATGCACTCTAGCCCACCAGGTTTCTCTGTCCATGGGGATTCTCCAAGCAAGAGTACTGGAGTGGGTTGCCATGCCCTGCTCCAGGGGATCTTCCCAACCCAGGGATCAAACCCAGGTCTCCCGCATTGCAAGTGGATTCTTTACGGTCTGGGCCACCAAGGAAGTTCAGAATAATAAGGTATTTTCGTTACTCTGAACTTTGGTGTGAAGGTCAAGATTGGCTCTCAGGGTAGACTGCCTGAATATAGCAGAGGACCTGCGTGTAACTATTTGTTGAAGAGATGACTGAGCAGCACTTCTGAATGTCTTGATCAAATGAATCAAACCAGTGAGCAATGGTTTCATGGTTTGGATGTATGAGAAAGTAGCACTTGAGGCACCCTGATGTATATTCAAAGTTGACCGAGGCTTCCAGAAGCTTGTAGCCTGGCGAGCACTTTGCCATGAACAGAAATAACCACACCCCAGGCAGAATGTGAGGTATAGTGTAAAGTGCAGGGAGAGGAGAGCTCTACCTGAGCTGTCAGGCAGGGACCTGAAGGTTAGGAGCATGTCATGGGCCCTTCTGGGATGAGGAGGAGTCCTGGAGGCCAGAGGAGGCAACAGAAGAAAAGGCGAGTTCATCCATTCCTGCTATCCTTATTTCTAATCATCCAACCCACATCATCATCCTATTTGATTTTAGACCAGAGATTGCGAATTCCAATACTGCAAGGAGCCAAGCTGGTGTTATAAACAAGCAAAGCTGGCCAGGTGTGAGACAATAGATCACCTTCGCCCCTTGGCCTCCGTGTGCAGGTACAGTCGGGCAGGGGGGACTGGAAGAATGAGCACTTGCTCTTCAACTTTGGCCGGTTGTTGCCCTGTGAAGTGACAGCCCAGGGTTGCCATTTTTCAGATACTGTTTTTCCTCCAAGAAGCAACCCATCCAGATTTGTCTGAGAATTCTCCTGACTCTTAGAGATCAGCTATTAAATCAAATTGACAAACTGGGTGGCCTGCACTTTGGTGCCAAACCATCAGCAGCAGGCCGAGTGAGGCTCGTGAATGTCACCCTGTGAAACGGGGTCTGGCACAGCAGTTCTGAAAATGTGGTCCCTGGACCAGCAGCGTCATCTGATTACTTCTTAGAAATGCAATTGCCAGGCTCCATCCCAGATCTACTGAATAAGAAACTCAGTGGACCCTACAACATGTATTTCCACAGGCCCTCTAGGAAATTTAGATGCTCGCTTGAGAATATTTTTTTTACGTTTTTAAGTGGCTGGGGAAAAAAAAAATCAAAAGATGATTGCTATTTCATGATATATAAAATGACATGAAGTTCAAATGTCCCTGGTCATAAATCAAGTTTTACTGGCACATAGCCATGCCCATTCATTTATGTATTATCTGTGGCTGTTTTTGCCCTGCACTGGCGGAGTTGAGTAGTCCTAGCAAAGACCAAATGGTCCACAAAGCTTAAAATATTTATGGAAAAAAATATGGAAAACTGTGTCTTCTGGGGTACAAAGTCCTTTGCACTCCATGGAGTGAGTGGCCACTTGAGCCCCTCTCTGCCCTTCTGTGTCCTCCATCACAGGGCTGTCGTCCACGCTCACAGTGCCATCCTGTCTGGCTCCATCTCCTAACGCTGCCCCTGGGGTCCTCCCCCAGCCCCTGACAGCCACCTGCATCCTTCCTGCTGTTTCTCCCTCCTGATGCTGAGGCCCAAACGCCCCCAAGAAATAGCACGTGAGGCAAGCTACAGAAGGCAATGGCACCCCACTCCAGTACTTTTGCCTAGAAAATCCCATGGACGGAGGAGCCTGGTAGCCTGCAGTCCATGGGGTCGCTAGAGTCGGACACGACTGAGCGACTTCACTTTCACTTTTCACTTTCATGCATTGGAGAAGGAAATGGCAACCCACTCCAGTGTTCTTGCCTGGAGAATCCCAGGGACAGGGGGAGCCTGGTGGGCTGCCATCTATGGGGTCGCACAGAGTCGGACACGACTGAAGCGATGCAGCAGCAGCAGCAAGCTACAGGGAAAGCTGGTGATATGCATACTGCAATTTCTGTCCGAAGTTGTGCAATATGAATTCCCATAGCTCTCTACAAGGCTTTTAGCGTGAGTTTTCATGGAGCAATTAGGGTGTGTTTTATAAAAAGTTGGCAATTAGCTGTAACACTGGGACAGAAAAACTTGTTTGCACTAGGCTTCACTTTGGACAGAATGACTTGATAGTGCCTCCGTGATTGACAGCAGGATTACTTTTTCAAAGAGTTTATTATATTGGGCTAATGTTTATTTGAAAGAGATTACAGTGATGTTTTATAAATGGCCCTTCATCAACATATGAATGGGATAGTCTCTCTAGAAGACAGCTTGCCTGCAAACAAACTAGCAACTTAAGCTATTAACTTCCACTGACTGACAGTTTCGAAATGGGGTTGTAGGAAAAAAACGGTACGTGAATGTTTCCAGACATCAAGTTAGTTAGATAAATGAACTTTGAATTGGAAACCAGGCCTTCTAGTTAATAAACACAGTGTGTATTATTTTACGTCTGTGTCTTGTAAAACTAGGCGAGTCATTCCAAAAAGCAATGCTCTGTCCTGTTTTCTATTATAATACTCCAGATTATATCAGTAAGCAAACCTTAGAAAGTGTTATCTTTAAAATATTTCACATCAAGATGAAGAGCATTCATATGTCTTACATTGTGCCCACGTGGGTCTTCCAGAACCTTCTACCGTCTTCTGTAACACCGGTCAGACAAGAATAAGATCTTCCTTCCATATAAAACAAGTGTTATTGAACTCAGTTTCAGCTGCTTGATGCTCAAAAGCCAATACTCTTTCTGATTTACTTCACTCTGTATGAAAAACAGGTATTGTATGTTAACGCATATATGTGCAATCTAGAGAGATGGTATAGATGATCTTATTTGCAAAACAGAAATAGAGACACAGATGTAGAGAACAAATGTATGAAATCCAAGCAGGGAAGGGAAAGGATGGGAAAAATTGGAGACTGGCATTGACATGTATTCCCATGGGACTGACATATGTAGACTAGATAACCAATGAGAACCTATTGTATAGCACAGAAACTCTGCTCAATGCTCTGAGATGTCCTAAATGGGAAGGAAATCCAAAAAAGAGGAGATATATGTATGTGCTCAATCACTCAGTTGTGTCTGACTCTTTGCGACCCCATGGACTGTAGCCCGCCAGGCTCCGTTGTCCATGGGATTCTCTAGGCAAGAATATTGGAGTGGGTTGCCATTCCCTTCTCCAGGGGATCTTCCCAACCCAGGGATCCAACCTGTGTCTCCTGCATTGCAGGCATATTCTTTACCAACTGAGGCACCAGGGAAGCCCCTATAAACAGGGCACCAACTAATGAATATATAATATTTTTCTTTGAAAACTTGTTAGCATCTTACAGAACTTAGTTTTATTATCCCCATTTAGATCAAAATACAGAAAGCATCAAAGGGTTTCAATTTGGGTAAAAAGCAACAAATAATAAGTGAAATGGTCTTCTGTCACTGTCATTCTGGGAAGTAGCAGTTTCGTTTGTGATTGGATTTCTGTAATAAACATGCATTTCCATCTTGTCATGCACAATAGTTTCCAAACAGACATTTTACTCTTTGAATCTCACAGCAATCTTCCTGACGATTTCAGTTTTCTATTGCTGTTCTGCCAAACTGCCACAACTTAAGTGGCTTGAAACAGTACCCCTTTTTGATCTCTCGGTTCTGAAGGTCACGAGGCAGGTGGCTGAGTTGGATTTCCTGCTTTGCATCTCACTAGTTTAAAATCAAGGGTCTCTCCGAGCTGCCCTTCTTGATGGCAACGTGGGGGAGGGTCTGTCCTGCTCCTCTGAGATGCTGGCAGCAGTCAGTTCTTAGAGGTTGTTGGGCTGAGATCCCTGTGTTCTCGCTGGCTGAAGGTGAAGGGCCATTCCTAGCTTCTCAAGGCCTCTGCTTCCATGGCTTGCAAAGCCCTTGCTCCATCTTAAAAGTGAGCTAAACGGTCAGACTCTCCTGTACATCTGTCCAACCCCAGCAGTGAAAGTTACCTCTGCTTTTTAGGACCCTCGTGAGTACACTGGGCCCGTCTGAATAAACCAGGATAATATCTCCCTGTGCCTCTGTACATGTCTACGAGGTCCCTTTTTTCAGAGAAGATCACATATTCATGGGTTAGAACATCTGCGGTGGTGGTTTAGTCAGTAAGTCGTGTCTGACTCTTGCAACCCCATGGACTATACCCCGCCGGACTCCTCTGTCCATGGGATTCCCCAGGCAAGACTGGAGTGGGTCGCCATTTCCTTCTCCAGGGGATCTTCCCCACTCAGGGATCCAATCCAGGTCTCCTGGATTGCAGGTGATCTCTTGCATCACAAGCAGATTCTTTATGGGCTGAGCCACAGGGAAGCCCCTCAAACATCTCTGGGGGCCTGTTTTTCTGCTACCCACACTGTTGGACAGGATTGTTATCCCCAGAAAGGACAGCAGAGAGGCTGCCAGCAGTCCCTCCACCCGAGGGGCAGCACTCGACCTGTCTGTGGACACATTTCTGGCCTGAGCCTCTTCCAGGTACAGTCTTCCAAATGGGAAAACACTGTTTTCAAGATGAAATAGTTCTTTGTTAGGTGAGATTATTGCTCCTTTGCATTCAAAGGAGGAGGGATTATTACCTATTTCTTCCTAAACATCCAACTTAAGACACCCATAGGCATCACTTTGCCCCTAGGACCCAATCCTTTGGCCACCTGATGCTAAAGCTGACCCATTGGAAAAGACCCTGATGCTGGGAAAGATTGAAGGCAGGAGGAGAAGGGGATGACAGAGGATGAGAGGGTTGGATGGCATCACCGACTGGATGGATGTGAGTTTGAGTAAGCTCCAGGAGTTGGTGATGGACAAAGAGGCCTGGCATGCTGCAGTCCATGGGGTCGCAAAGAGTCGGGCACAACTTAGTGATTGAACAGCAAGGCATCACTCAAGGGCTCAGTGACCTTCTTCCCAGCTGGTGGAGGGAGTCTGAAGATGCTGAGGCAAACCCCAGCCCAGGCCTTCTCCTCACACAGCATTCCTCATCACAAGCCCCGTTTTCGTTCTGCAGCCTTGCTGACAACGAACGTTCAGGAGAGGCCGGTGCCTCCTGTGTGCAGGATGTCAGGCCATCCTGACAGGCACTTGGGCTGCAGGTGGTCTTTTAAATGATCAAGTGCCTGGCTGATGGGAAAATCCATCTTTGCCATTGGCCTCCTGCCCCGGGCATCCTGATGTTGCTGAGCCATCAGCAGGCAGCCAGGCAGAGCCTGAGTTTGTCCGTCCCTCCTGATAATCGAGATGTCTGAAGGCAGGGGACGGGGAGGGAGGGCCACGGAGGTCTGAGGACCAGCCCACAAACTGCTGGACTCTGATGTCAGGTGCCCATTTCCAGGGCCCAGCCACCAAGCCCAGAGCAGTTAAGAACCATTAAGCGGCAGAATAGACTGTCCTCAAGCCCCTCCCACCCTGACTCCCTGCCCCCTCCCCAGCATGGTGCCGATTTCTAGCTCTGCAGCCCCCCTCATCACCTTGTAATTGACATTGCTCTGCGTTGAGCTCATCCACTCTTCCTCTTGTTGCACACTCTCTGCCCTCTGCTCCCGTTTGGATTCTTTATCACTAAGGTCCCAAGAAACCGAGCAGGAGAGCAGGCGTCCTCTCCAGTGACCCGAAGGGGCCAGGAGCCAGGCTGGGAGCTGGCAATCACTGGCTGTCTCAGCCAGGCCCGAGTGTGAGTGGTCCAGCTCCCAACCTCCTCTCGGCAGGGAAACAGAACCCAATTCACCCTCAACGGCCAGGTTCCCCCCTCTCTAGGAAGGGGTCCTCTGTGCAGCCACGTGTATCTGTGGGATGCCCGCCTCTAGGAGTGAATTTTCCCCAAGTTCACCTTTGCATTGGATTGAGGAGAGGTGGTAACATAAGAATTGAAATTTAGATGGGTTAAGCTTGAGAAACCTGCATCATCGTGCTTTCCAGATTGCTTTCTGTTAAGTCAGGTTGTTGGGCTCCTCTTACAACCCAGCAGTAAGCTCCAGGAGGGGACAGGTGACAGTTTTCTACTCAGAATCCGCCATTGTCCTCAGATGGACACAGAGCATGAGGAACTGTAATCCTGTAGCATACAGATGCATGGAGGCAGAATAGCGCTATTTCAAAGAATTAATGAGGCTTTACGATGCTCTGGTTCAGTTAGTTCAGTCAGTTCAATCATGTTTGACTCTTTGCAAGCCCATGGACTGCAGCATGCCTGGCTTCCCTGTCCTTCACCAGCTCCCAGAGCTTGCACAGACGCATGTGCATCAAGTTGGTGATGCCATCCAACCATGTCATCCTCTGTCGCTCCCTTCTCCTCCTGCCTTCAGTCTTTCCCAGCATCAGGGTCCTTTCCAATGAGCCAGTTTTTTGCATCTCTTGGCCAAAGTATTGGAGTTTCAGCTTCAGCATCAGTCCTTCCAATGAATATTCAGGGCTGATCTCCTTTAGGATGGACTGGTTTGATCTCCTTGCAGTCCAAGGGACTCTCAAGAGTCTTCTCCAGCACCACAATTCAAAAGCATCAATTCTTTGGCACTCAGCTTTCTTTATGTTCCAGCTCTTACATCCATACGTGACTAATGGAAAAAACTATAGATTTGACTAGGTGGACCTTTGTTGGCAAACTAATGCCTCTGCTTTTTAATATACTGACTAGGTTTGTCATCGGAGAAGGCACTGGCGCCCCACTCCAGTGCTCTTGCCTGGAAAGTCCCATGGGCAGAGGAGCCTGGTAGGCTGCAGTCCATGGGGTCACTAAGAGTTGGACACGACTGAGCGACTTCACTTTCACTTTTCACTTTCATGAATTGGAGAAGGAAATGGCAACCCACTCCAGTGTTCTTGCCTGGAGAATCCCAGGGACGGGGAGCCTGGTGGGCTGCCGTCTATGGGGTCGCACAGAGTCGGACACGACTGAAGCGACTTAGCAGCAGCAGCAACAGCAGGTTTGTCATAGCTTTTCTTCCAAGGAGCAAGCATCTTTTAATTTCATGGCTGTAGTCACCATCTGCAGTAATTTTGGAGCCCAAGAAAATAAAATCTCTCACTGTTTCCATTGTTTCCCCATCTATTTGCTATGAAGTGATGGGGAGCAGATGCTGTGATCTTCATTTTCTGAATGTTGAGTTTTAAGCCAGCTTTTTCACTCTCCTCTTTGACCTTCATCAAGAGGCTCTTTAGCTCCTCTTTGCTTTCTGCCATAAGGGTGGTATCATCTACATATCTGATGTTATTGATATTTCTCCTGGCAATCTTGATTCCTGCTTGTCTGGCATTTTGCATGGGCTTCCCTCATAGCTCAGTCAGTAAAGAATCTGCCTGCAATGCAGGAGACTCCAGTTTGATTCCTGGGTCGGGAGGATCCACTGGAGAAGGAAATAGCAATTCCATTATTCTTGTCTGGAGAATCCCATGGACAGAGGAGCCTGGCAGGCTACAGTCCATGGGGTCTCAAGAGTCAGACATGACTTAGTAACTAAACCACCACCACCACTCTGCATATAAGTTAAATAAGCAGGGTGACAATATACAGCCTTGATATACTCCTTTCCCAACTTGGAACCAGTCTGTTGTTCTATGTCCAGTTCTAACTGTTGCTTCTTGACCTGTATATAGATTTCTCAGGAGGCAGGTAACACAGTCTGGGATTCCCATCTCTTTAAGAATTTTCTACAGTTTGTTATGATCCACACAGTCAAAGGCTTTAGCGTAGTCAATGAAGCAGAGGCAGATGTTTTTCTGGAATTCTCTTGCTTTTTCTATGATCCAACAGATGTTGACAATTTATCTCTGGTTCCTCTGCCTTTTCTAAATACAGTTTGAACATCTGGAAGTTCTCAGTTCACGTTGAAACCTCACTTGGAGATTTTTGAACATTACTTTGCTAGCACGGGAGATGAGTGCAATTGTGTGGTAGTTTGAAGGTTCTTTGGCATTGCCTTTCTTTGGGATTGGAATGAAAACACCTTTTCCAGTCCTGTGGCCACTGCTGAGTTTTCCAAATTTGCTGGCATATTGAGTGCAACATTTTAACAGCATCATCTTTTAAGATTTGAAATAGCTCAGCTGGAATTCCATCACCTCCACTAGTTTTGTTTGTAGTGATGCTTCTTAATGCCCACTTGACTTCACATTCCAGGCTCTCTGGCTCTAGGTGAGTGATCACACCATCATGGTTGTCTGGGTCATTAAGATCTTTTCTGTACAGTTCTTCTGTGTGTTCTTGCCACCTCTTCTTAATATCTTCTGCTTCTGTTAGGTCCGTACCATTTCTTCCATGCCAATATTTTCATGAAATGTTCCCTTGGTATCTCTAATTTTCTTGAAGATATCTACAGTCTTTCCCATTCTATTATTTTCCTCTATTTCTCTGCATTGATCTCTATTTCTTCAGTGCATATTTATTCTATGCACTGGCTAGAATAGTCAAAAATGGAAATCTGAAATGCTGCAAATTTAAGCTTTAGTGTCCCACCAGTAGCAACAGCATAAAGAACTTGAAATAAGAACATCACACATGCCAAAAAGCAAGTGGTTGTGCCTTTTTTTGATGGGAAGGGAGAAGTGGGCTGGAAACCTGTGAACCCTTTGTGCAGAGAAATACAGTAAGAAAAAAACAGTGCAGAAAATAACGTCACATTTTAACACACAAACAGCTTCAAGCTACATTCCATATCTTTTAAAAGCACTTCTTACCTGAGGATAACATGTGCTATTCTGCACATTTTAACAAGAGGTTTGCTAATGTCCTTTTCCCATCAGAGAAAAGTATCAATGACTCATGAATAAACATTATCATCATTTACATAATAACTAAAAGTCTCCAAGCCAGGGACGCCCATTATGGTGCTGCAGTGCCCTCATCCTTACTGTGTTATTCTCCGGCTAATTCAATTTTGTCCTCTCTCAATTCCATGATGCTCATATCTTCCTGACTATGGAACCACTGCACTAATATTAAAGTGGTAATCAAGATTGCCTCTAAATATTCATAGCAATAAATGACTCCCTCGTGCCCTGTGAGTGCCAGGCTTGCAGCCTGAAGCATTTATTTAGTGCCAGGGAGGGATCTAGTTATTTCAGAGTCCCTGGAATACAATATTTTAATATTTTTGTTCTGCTTGAAAAATTAGGTTCTTCTGAGCTTCTGGTATCAATGGCTGAGATAAATGACTTTGGCTCTGACTGATTATTGTCCTTGCAAGGATAAGCTAGACGTGGTGATGGGTGTGTATTTGGCTGTGGTCCCCACTTCTGATTTTTAATGCAGTTCCCTCCCTTCCTTTCTGCAGGCTCACTCACCTTATTTCCACTTTATGGTCAGGTTAAGATTTTTCTAAGTCATTGAAATTGGCTATTATTTATAGACATAGAAACATTAAGGAGATGGGGCAGAGTATCATTCCATTCATCAGAAGGCAAAAAAAAAATTCATAAGCATTCCCCCATCCATAGAAATATACCTTTGTTGACTTGGGATATTTTGTAGCCATCAAGGGTGAAACAATTTAAATCCAGGTTTAGGTGAGCCCCCAGTTACACAAATTAAAGAATGGCAGCCTAACATTTTCGAGTAAAACATGAAATTAGATCATTTTTAAGATCCCTTTATTGGTGTTATAATATTGTTCATAAGTAACACATAGCAGAGAAAATAATTTACATTGCTGTAGGATATCATTTAAGAGGTTATTGTGAATAAAAATGTTATTAGCAAGGACTAAAAAAATAAAGGCAACCCAGTGAATAATAATGAGAAGAAAAATACTATAGCTAATTTTTAAAAATCTCTTTTAAAATGTGTGTTTATATTTCCAGGTAAGAGGGATGTGCTGGAAAAGTGCATTGTGGAAGACTTCAGAAAAAGTACAGAGCAGATGAGGGTCCCATTGACAGGCAGTGGGGTCCAGCCAGAGCTTTACTTTGTAGACCTGCCTGGGCAAGCCATCTGGGAGAGCCAGCCTAAACTCATTTCCACGAGGAACTTATAAGGAGAGCAGCCTCAGAAGAAACTACATATGCACTTGATCGTGGGCTTCTAGCTTCCAGAACTGCACACAAATGATTTTTTGTTAGTTAATCTACCCAGTCTGAGATACTTTGTCTTGGCAGCCTTAGCAAATGAATACAGGGTGGCTTCTAGGATTCTGGAAATATTTTGACTTTTCAATTGGGTGGTAGATACCTTGATGATTATTTTATTGTTGTTTTTTAAATTAAACTTTTATATAAATTGTATGTTTTATATATTCTTTTGGATATATTTTTCCCCAATTAAACAATAGAATTATAATGACTGTCAAGACATTTCTAGCATAGTGATAAGCATTTAATTGTTTTATTCAGCAAATGCAGTTCTTCAAGCATTCAATAAAAGACATGATTTCATTAGGGAAATCAATATGTCATTTTTAAAAATGAATGCTGTGTTTAAGCAGTACTAGTTCATCATCTCCTATGTCTAAAAATCAAAAGAAAATGGGATGAATACATGCTTTTAGACTAAAAAATCTTTGGCAAGGAGTGGTTTTGAGTTAAAATAGCTCTCTGTTTAGCTTCTCCATTGAATTTGCCTATACCAATCAGGTCTCAACTAAAACTAGCTTTATACCGATAAAGCTCTTTCTACCTCCCTGGGGGAAAATGTATTCATTTGAAATATGTTGACATTACAACATTCTAACAGCTCCTGTAGGGACTTTATGTGGAATTAGTACAAATGTTTGTGTTTAATCTAGCTGAATTTTTCAGGGAGTAAAAAGGGTGCTGCAAATATTTAATTTTTATTCACAAATGTAATTGTCAGTATTTGTCTTTAAAATAATCATGTGTGAGAAAAATATAAAATAGTGATGTATGTCCATATCTTAGGCAAACACAATTTGTAATTAAAATAATTATTTTCACACATATATATAAAATAGACAAACGTGCTGTTCAGAAACATCTCGACAGAACATTGAGATGTATTTTTGTTCTGCTATTTTATTGCAAATGTAATTAATGATCTTGTTTTTCTAAGATATAATTAATGAGTACATGCTGTAGACCTTGGAGAGAACTCTCTGTATGTGTTTGTAATTAAATCCCAGTGTCAGGAAGTATGGGTAAATTTAGGTAGAAGTTCTTGTGGCAGACTCGAAAGCAAATCCAGGCTGAGAAACACTTTTTTGTCTGCTGTATTAAAATCAAAGGAAGTTATGTGTGTTTAGGAATATTGAGTTTAAAAGTTCAGCAAACACTCAGAAATCCATACAGTTCTTAGAAACACCAGGGATTATCAAAATATAGCAAGTAGGAAGTATGGTTTCACTAGATCACTGATGTTTGTTTTGTCATTAGGATGAATCCATAAAAAATAAGATCTGGGCTTTCGTGGTGGCTCAGTGGTAGAAAGTCCATCTGCCAGTTCAGGAGACACGGGTTTGACCCCTGCTCCGGGAAGATCCCTCATGCCTCGGAGCAGCTAGGCCTGTGCACAGCTATTGAGCCTGTGTACTAAAGCTCGGGAGTGGCACCTGCGGAGCCCGTGTGTGGCAACTGCTGAAGCCCCAGGCACCCTGCAGCCTGTGCCACAGGAGAAGTCACCACGGTGAGAAACCCACGCACTGCAAACAGGGAGTAGCCCCGTTCACCCAAGCTGGAGAAAAGCCCGCACAGCAAGCAAGACCCAGCACAGTCAGAAATAAACAAATAAATACAATTATTTAAAAAAAAACAAGATCTGTTTAAACCCAGATATTATACTTAAGTATTTTATGTATATGAATACCAGCAGTTTAACTCTCAAGCTTAAGTAACTACTTAAAAAATAATGTCATCCATCAATTAATTGAGAAGAGCTTTCTTTAAAACAAAAAAAACTTATGCTGGCATTTAGTTTTATCCCCCGAAGGCACCAATATTCAAAACAGTGTAGTACTTGGGCAGCTATTGGATGATGCAAGTTTCACGTCTTTATTACTGACTCAGGGGTGCTCAGCAAAGACAGAAATTTCTGTGAACCCTGTGAAAATGAAATGTTCCACATCTGAGCTGTCTAGCAGGGATAACCAGTAGCTCCGTGTTGCTTTAGTGCCTTGAAATGTGTCCCGTGTGACTGATGAACTGATTTTTAATTTTGATATCACTTTAATTAAGTTAAATTTAAGTGGCCATATGTGGCTAATGGTTACCATACTAGATATGGGAAATTACAAAAAGACATTCCAAGGGCTGCCCTAAAAATAGAGTGAATAATGTCTCACCCTTTGTGGCTCTCCCTGATTATATGGCATTAGTTAATTCAAGTTATAATATTTCCCCAAAACTCATGTGACCTTCTGTTGTGGGTTCTATTTCAATTTTGTTTCATCTTAACTCATTATTTTAATGTTAGTTATTGGAACTCATTAATACAATCCATTTATCTCTTAAAACATAATAGCATGTGATTCTTCATAGACAAGCTGAAATGCTGTCTTGTAAAAAAGTCCCTTGAACTCTGGAGTTATAATTTTGTCATTCAGTCGCTAAATGGTGTCTGACTCTTTACAATCCCATGGACTGCAGCATGCCAGGCTCCTCTGCCCACTGTCTCCTGGAGTTTGCTCAAATTCGTGTCCATTGAGTTGGGGATGCTATCTAACCATCTCATCCTCTGCTGCCCCCATCTCCTTTTGCCTTATTATTCAGTATTCTTATTGAATAATATAATAATTATAATAGTGTCTTTCAAATATGGGATGTTAGAGAATTATGTCTAAACTTATTCTCCTCTTATTGAAGCATGAATCCAGAAGAACTTATAAAGGCAGGCAAAACCAATACACTGAAGTTACCAGCAGTATTAATGTGGGTGATGATGTTTGAACAAGATTGAAATTTCACTTGAAGCACCAGAGCAAGACCGCCTGGGAGGAGCTGGTGATCTTGAGTTCATGTTGTCAGTTCTGTCCTGACACATCTCTCCTCCACTGTGATCTTTTTAAGTCGCTAAGCAGCCTTCATTTCCTCAGTGGGCTCTGATGGCATTTGGTCCTTCCTTACATTGGCTGCTTCCCTTGTGGCTCAGATGGTAAAGAATCTGCCCGCAATGCGGGAGATCCAGGTTCAATCCCTGGGTTGGTAAGATCCCCTGGAGAATGAAATGGCAACCCACTCTAGTATTCTTGCCTAGAGAATTCCCTGGACAGAGGAACCTGGCAGGGTACAGTCCATGGGGTCATAACAAGTCAGACACGACTGAGCGGCTCCACTTTCTTCTTTGCCTTGGTTGCATCATTTGTGAGTTAACTCATGCTCTGCCCTTCTCCCATCTGCCTGGACAGCGGGCAGTACTGCCTGGCCTGAGCTGAGCACAGCAACTACAGTGAGCTGAGTCAGGGCGTGGTCATGCTGGGTGAGCTCTCTCTCCACCTCATCAGAATGAAAGCACAGCATTCACTTTTCCAAATCAACATTAAACATTTTAGAAATGCCTGATGGACACGTGATGCCTCCAATTGAAACGTGTTAGCTGGGGAGGGGCAGAGGGAGTTGGAATTTGACTGCCGGTCCCCAGAATTACTGAGGATGTGATAGGCAAGGAAGCAAGGGAGAGGCTTTGTAGAATAACTATGGGATGGGAAATCGATTTTGACTTGGGTAAGGATGCTGCATCATTGACTTGGGCTCATCGAGAGGGATGTGGCACATTCAGCCAGCCTAGTTTAGATGGGGGCTAATCTGGGATAAGGGTGTGGGTTCAGGGACAGTACCCCATGGTTGTGCTCTCCAGGAGGGGCAAGGAGCTCGTTGGGATTTCTGGGGCAGAGCAGTGAATATAGATGCCTGCCCCCCACTGACAGACTGACAAGCACAGATTAGGGTTTCTTGGGACCCAGAAGCGAGGTGGAGGAAGGTGTCTGCCTAGCAAGAGGGAGAAGACGTAGAGCTGTTTGCCCTATTCATTCACTCATTCTTTTCTTCACCAAATGTTAACTGAGCTTCTGTTATTTGTCTGGCACCGTGGAGGATAAGGAAGGGGACAGAGGATGAGATGGTTGGATGGCATCAACAACTCAATGGCCATGGATTTGAGCAAACGCTAGGAGACAGTGAAGCACAGGGAAGCCTGGCATGCTGCAGTCCATAGACTATCAATGAGTCGGACACGACTGAGTGACTGAACAACAAACAACAAAAGGGACATAATAAACAGGGGGACCCACAAATCAACATACTGAATTGTAATGAGTAGGAAGGGAGCTCTTCCTTCCAGGGAGGGAAGGAGCAGGAGACTGGGAGAAAGAATACCTGGAGGGAGGTGGGTGTCATTAGACTGGGGAGTAGGGTAAGGCTTCTTCGGGTCATTGATATTTAAGTTGATCCTGGGTAGTTGGGAGAAAGCATTCCAGGCAGAGGGAATGTTGCCTCAGAGCTGCCAAGCAGCCTGGTGTGTTGGAGGAGCTGGCAAAGCCAGTGTGGCTGGAGCTGGATGAGCCAGGAGGAGAGCAATGCAGGTGGGTGTGGAGGACAGGGAGGGCCAGGCCATGCAGGCACTGTGGGCCACATGAAAGGGTCGGCATGTTCAGTGTGAAAACCAGTGAACAGTATGGATGTTTCTCAAAACCTAAAAGGAGAGTTACCATATGGCCCAGCAGTTCCACTCCTGGGCATATACCCGCCCCCAAAAAAACAAAAACACAAATTCAAAAAGATAGATGCATGCCCATGTTGTAGCAGCATTACTTACAAAGGCAAGAGATGAGAGCAACCCAAGTGTCCATCAATAGATGAGTGGAGAATGGATGGATATACCCAATGGAATACTACTTGGTCATAAAAAGGAATGAAAATTTTGCTATTTGCAGCAACATGGATGGATTTGGAGGGTAATGATATCACTTATATACGGAATCTAAAAAATACAACAAGTTAGTGAATACAGACAAAAAAGAGCAGATTCATAAATACAGAAAACAAATTAGTGGTTTGCAGTGGGGAGAGGGAATGGGGAGAGGCCATATAGGGAAAGGGAATTAACGTACAAACTTAGGTATAGTATAAGCTACAAGGATAGAGAATATAGCCAGTATTTTTACAATAACTATAAACAGAATATAACCTTTAAAAATTGTGAATCACTATGTTGTACACCTGTAACTTATATAATATTTTATATCAACTATGAGTAAGTAAATTTTTTGGAAAAAAAATTGACATATTAGCATCAGTGTGCTGGGATGTCAATGTACTGTCATCCATAAAGGTAGATGGATGAGCCTGTGATTTTTAAAATATCCTCACCCTGCCTCTGGGGAGTGGATGGGAGGAAAGCTCAGGTAGGTGTGGAGGGACTCGGGGTAGAGGGTTTTACAGCATCCAAGAGGTGTGAACCAGAGCACGGTGTGGAGATATCCAACCTAGACAACAGGAATTGTGCTTTGGAGGGTGACTTGATAGGACCTTTTCACGGATTGGATGGAGTTGTTGAGGGAGACAGACTTCACATTTCTGACATGAACAGTTGGGGAAAATGAAAGTGTCTTTGCTGGAAACAGAGAAACCAAGAAAGGAATAAATTATGAGTCAAGAAGGACCCCAAGCGTATGTGGCCCATGGAAAGGCGAACAGAGGCCAGGAATTCCGGGTGTGTCGTTACCATCTGGGAGAGTGATGCGTTTTCCAGACTCTCATCCTGGTGGTTTGGTCTCCTCTTCTCAAGGTCTCAGAATGGTCCCAGGAAGAAATGTACTTTTCTCTCTCTCCATTAACTATGTCTACAGAGAATATTCGGATATTGGCAGGCCAAAGTGAAATGATTTTCAACTGATTTCTCTTATTTATCTTTCAGAATCACCCAGGAGTGTTGAATTTTCGAATACAACTGACAAGCAAAGAGCTGGTCGTGAACCTGGAAAGAAATGAGTAAGTCAGGTTAATTCATGTTTATGGCCTGACGGGAGAAAGTTTCGACATGGAGACTGGAAAGTGCTGAGTAATTGAGGTTGGCATTTAGAGACGCAGAACTGAATGCGTGGATTTATAATCCAGATTCGGATTTGAGGCTGGAATTAGCTTCAAAAAATGATCCAATGGAAAAATAAAGAATTTTATCACTCTGAAAAAGAACTTTCTAGCTCAGCAGGTTTTTCTCATAGTTCTGATGTTTCCTTTGTCAGAGCCTGATTTTTCAAGGATAGAATTTAAGCATCCTCTGTTCTGTTCCAATAACTGTTCCATAATTAGTTGACTTTTGGCAATTCCTGGGTTATATAAGGAGAAACAACTTCAAATGGGTTGAATCTCTTTTTTTTCCTTGGGAAATACCAAGAGTTTATTTTATCTTTCAGAGCTTGTCTCCAGTGTTATGAAATATTTATTTTATCTTTTTATTTAAAAATTTGGCCCTTTTTTTGCAAAATTACATAAATTTCCAGAAAATGGTATTATATTATTTTTTTGCAGCACATGGATGTCATTACATATTTTGTGTGCCTTCCCTGGAGAAAACCATGGCTGCCTCAGGGTGCAAGGAAAAACAACAACTCATATTCTGTCACCCTTTACAGTCTGTGGCTCTCTCCATGGGCTCCTCAGGTCTAAAGGACCCCCTACTATCCTATTTGATGAGTACCAAAGAAGAATCAAGTTCCCCTACTAAGCAATCTGTATTTAAAGAGACAAATCAAGTTCCCAAGTCTTGCTTGATCCAAAGTGGGAGTTTCTCACTTCCAGAGTGACTGGTTCCCATTTCTTACCCCTTGGTGAAATGCTGATTTTTCGTTGAAATGACAGTATAGGTAAGACAGCTTCGTTGAAATGAGTTCTGCCAGAGATATTGCGTCACGGAAATCTGACTCAGCATCTCTGTATAAAATGAGTGAGATCACTTCCTTACATTGGTGCTTCGGTTTGAGGGTCCTTAGCTAATTGGATGAACAGGTTCATGAACAGCCAGTTCTCACATTCAATAGCTGACACTGTGCTAAGTCGCTTCAGTCGTGTCCGACTCTGTGCGACCCCATAGACGGCAGCCCACCAGGCTCTGCCGTCCCTGGGATTCTCCAGGCAGGAACACTGGAGTGGGTTGCCACTGCCTTCTCCAGTGCATGAAAGTGAAACGAAAGTCGGAAGTGTCCAACTCTTAGCGACCCCATGGACTGCAGCCTACCAGGCTCCTCTGTCCATGGGATTTTCCAGGCAAGAGTACTGGAGTGGCTTGCCGTGGCCTTCTCCTTATCTGACACTGTGGCCTGCAGCAATTATAAACAAACAGATAAATTTTAAAGTGCAGGTGAATATATATTACAAATACATGTGTTTCAAATGAATATATGTAGAATAGCATAGCCTGCTTCTTGAGATGTACAGCCTGCCTCTTGGCATTTTGTGAGCTGTACATGATGAGTTTTTAGCTTTTCTTGCGACTTGGTCATTTTAATAAAGAAGTTCAGCCACACATCTTGGATAATCAGAGGGTTGAGTGGAAACCCGAATATTGCTTTTGGTATGTCTCTCTTAGCAAATTACTGTCATGCTCTTTTTTTCATATAAGAATATCATAGGACATTTTAATTTGTGTCCCTACTCTTTGGATGTGGTTTTGAAAATATCACAGTGGACAGAGCTAGGTATTCCTTGAAAGAGCAAAAGAAAATCAGGCTTTTGGTGGTGACGTATACCTTGATGGGGTTTTAGGATTGGCAGCTGGATTTGGGAAGTGTCTTTGTTGCGACTATTATTAGCCTGGTGGAGGAATGTGGTCAGTGGCAAGAGTGAGACTGAGCCTGCACCTTTGCATGATTTTAGGGATGCAGATACAGGAATGGAAATTGACTCAATAAAAACCTCAAGTTAGTTTTCACTCTAAAAGGACTATGTATCCAATGCAAAAAAAATTGAAAATTATAGGGGAAAAAAAATCAAGAGCTTCCCCAACCCCCCAAAATACTCCTACTACCAAATACAACCCTGGTTAGTACTTTGGTGAATGTTTGCATAGAATTTTTTTTTCTTATGAATGAGTCTCTGCCTCTTTGATATCGTAGTCTGTGTGTAATCTGATATTCTTCTTCATTTAGCTTTCTAATGGAAGTCCTTTCCCATATAGGAATGCATTTCTTACAGCCCATCTGGTTCTGAGTCTGTAAAGTGACTTGATAGTCTTCTTCATGGTTCCCTTTGAAAATGACTTACCTTCCATTAAGGTGGGTACGATAGTCCATGCTAACAACTACACAGTGGCTAATTTGTATAAAAGAATGTTTTAGAGGTGCCTTAATTTGCCCACTGCCAATTCTGGGCCTATCAGAAGATAATCTCAGAATTAGAAAAGCTGTCAACATAAAACTTTCTCTTCTTGATTTATTTCTTTTCCCAACTTCACTGTCAAAGTATATTTAGAAGAGTGTATGGAGATGGCTTTTGTGCCCCTCAGCCATTGTATAGGGCTTCCCAGGTGGCGCTAGTGGCAAAGAACCTGCCGCCAATGCAGGAGACGTAAGAGATGCAGGTTCAGTCTCTGGGTCAGGAAGCTCCCCTGGAGGAGGCCATGGCAACCCACTCCAGTATTCTTGCCTGGAGAATCCTGTGTTCAGAGGAGCCTGGTAGGCTACAGTCCATAGGGTCACACAGAGTCGGACACAACTGAAGCAACTTAGCACGCATGACATTGTATAGCTTGATTTTAATTACACTACTTATACTAACTGTGGAAATTTCATTTTGTTGAGAATAGCATTTTCAAAACTAGAGCATGGGAATGTGACTATTTTATTAATAATCCACATCTCTCCAAATATTTTAGTGTAACAAATTTTTTGAAAAAAGTGGCATGCCTGTCTCATAAGAACTTCACTGTTGAAATGAGGAATACCAAAAATATTCTACAGAGTTACAGATAGAATGAAATGCATGTATGCTATGGCTATTTGTCAGGCCCAGAAGATAATCAACCATCCAGTGTAAAGTAGAATTTTTAATTTACATAGCCTTTGGCCCAATAGATCCAAATGAAGAATTTATCCAAATGAAGCAGAGATAAATGTGCAAGAAAGCAAAATAAATGTAAATTTTCACAACCAACAGAATATAGAGCCTGAGCAATCAGAAGGTAGCCTGGTCGGTACCTTGCTTCAGAGCCAACACTGGGGAATCAGCCCAGGTCTAAGGATGTTCATTGCAGAATGTTCTACCTAAAAGTATGTCCATAGGAGATTGATTAAATAAGTCATGACTCAGCTATGAAATAGAGCACTATGCAGAAGTACAGCTAAAGATGATAATGGAGATTTTTATTAATGTAAAAACTGTTGATAATATAGTCAGTGTGAACAGCCTGTTACTTTACATGATATTCAGTTTTTATCTTAAGGTTACACTTGTGTCCATGAATGCCAGAAAGATTTGGATATTTACTTTCTCAATATTTTACAAGAAATTATCCTTAAAATTAGGAAAATTTTTTAATTTGAAGGAAAAAAGCTTCTCTAAAAACTTGAAAATGGTTGTAATGAGGAATGTTGAAGTGTTTCCTATTCAGCAAAGGAAACAGTGGATGTTAGCAAGGCCTCCAGCAGCTTTCCCGGGGCTAAAAACCTGTGCCCACAGCCTGTATCCAGAAATCTATTTTAATTAAAAACCTGCTTAAAAATCAGAACCAAAATAAAGTTCCCTCAGTGCCTCCAATCATAAAAGTCATCATCTGAAATAAATGCGAAAAGGGAGTCACCTAAGTAACCCCACTCCCAGACTTGGTATAAACCGATTTTTTCATGAAGCAGAGCTGATTTGTATTACTTGATTGTTAGGAGAATCTATTTTATTTTCCTTCTAGCATCTCTAATTTGTGCAAAGATCAGATGCTGTTCATTTCAAATCTGTGTTTGTAGAGCTATAATTGAATGTTTAAAGAAACTCAAAGCTTCCCCGGAGAAGCATTTTTCACAGTGTTGCTGTCTGCCTCTAGAACGGCGGGGACCCACTTTGTGAAGTTCCATAACTCTGCTGGATCCCCATGGACACCCAGGCCATTCCTCAAACAGGTGCTCTGTGTATCTGCATCTTTGATCAAAATGCTTTATTGGACAGGTGGGCCAGCTTAGACATGCGCTTTTCCAGTTTAGGATAATGGAAACTGATGGCGGTAGATCACACCCCCTGCGTATCTCAGACCCACCGAGCTTTCTGTTTCCAAGCCCCGTCCGCCAGTGAGTGAAGACAGTTGCCTGGGGAAGTCCACGGCCACTTGATCTATACG
Organism: Bubalus kerabau; assembly: GCF_029407905.1. NCBI lineage: Eukaryota > Metazoa > Chordata > Mammalia > Artiodactyla > Bovidae > Bubalus > Bubalus kerabau. The sequence goes on along the minus strand of NC_073645.1, from coordinate 48,028,673 downwards.
GGGGGTGTCGCTGAGCTAGCAGAACTTTGGCATTGACTTGTCTTCTGTCTGGAATAGTTCCAGATATCTCTTAAGGGGCAGCTCTAATTAATACTCAGTCTGAAACAGTTGCAGAAAGAAGCACTTTCAATTTGCCAAGCCTGGGCATGAGTATTTGAGAAGGCATTTATCGGAGAGTATCTCAGAATATCACTCTGTAGGGTAGAAAAAGGCAGGTAGTGCCTGGTAGGACTGAGGGGATTCGCGTTTGGCTGAATAACCACCAGAGGATATCCATCCATTGTTCAGGTTGAACCAAATCGTGCTGGACAGCTGGACTGAGATAGCTGTCAGTGGCCTTCGGGCTGTGTACACGGCCTCATCCTGGCCCAACAATTGTCAGCCCATCGCTATAAAGACACGATAGGTGTGCTGGGCACGTTTCTTGGCAATGCAAAGCTGGTTCGGGGTCACTGCGCTCTGCGTGGCAGAATCTAGATTATGGAGATTTCAGCGGTTTGGATAAATGGACCAAAATTAACAAGATGAGACTTTTATTTTAGTTTTTTTTTTTTTTGAAGGATAATTGCTTTACAGAATTTTGTTATTTCCTGTCAAACCTCAACATGAATCAGCCAGAGGTATACATATGTCCCCTCCCTTTTGAACCTCCCACCCATCATGGGGATAAATGTAAAGTCCTTTTCTTGGGTTAACAAAAATAAAAAAATAAATAAACATGGTAAGTTCAGAAAGAAATTGACTAGGTGTTCTTGCGAATGAGACCTTCATATTCAGTGTGAGCCCCTGAGGTGATGCGGCTGCTGAAAGGTGCTGCCTCCAGGGTGCACAGGTCGCCCAGGTGGGAGATGGGTCCTGGACCGGGCGGGGCACCATTCTGCTGTGTGGGACCCTGGTCAGGTCACAGGCAGAACCCTGACCCCTGCGCAATTTCAGGCTGCTTGCCACTGGTCTCATCTCCACGCTTGGACATTCATTACCTGTCCCATCAGCCAGACATGTCTTCAAGGTCAGGGGCGGGGTCTTTACTTCCTCCTCCGTCCCCTTCCACGTGGCTTGGCCTGTTGTGGGCGCTCTCTGAGCATATATCGAAGGCAAATGGCAGGATGTGGAGAGCCTGGACCAGGCAGGGGTGAGTCAGAAGGACGATAAGTTCTGTCCTGGGTGGTGCGAGAAACTACCTTCTCAAGGAGAAAGTTCTGGAAAGGATGCTGGGTTGGGAGTCAGGTAGCCAGGTTCTGAAACCCAGTTTTGCTTCCGACAACAATTTATTAATACATATACCCTCTCCATTTCCTCATCTGCAGAATGGAATAAAAGTCTGTGTACAGTCAGTACTGAGAGGTTAGAGCTCAAGCTCTTTTCGATGATCGGATTTGAGTGGTTCATGACATAGTCTTGTGGATCCAGTGAGATTACTTATTTCATCCAGTTATACCCTTGGGTTCACCAGCACTATGTCCTGTCTGAAGTGTCCTAAATTAATGGAGACCCGGTTATGCCTCATCTTTACCCACGAGTCTTGAGGCTGTCTGAACATCTCAATTCCGACAAGAGCTGCAAGGGATTTATGTGCTGCTCCTTTGGCTTCCTGTTGCTGTCGTGGTCTTAATTTCACAATCTTGACATCCTCGGGAATTAGAATTTTCACATCTTTGTCTGCGTGCAGAGTGCTATTTCTTTCCATTTCTGCTCTGGCAGAAGCCGCCTCACCTGCCTGTCAGAACCTTTAGGCTTAATTTGCCTGGTGTTCTAATTACTGGCTAAACTAATGGCAAAACTGTGTTACAAAAACTTTACTATCTCATCTTATGTTTTTATCCCTCAGCTTCCCTTGCACCATTCATAAATCTTTATCAGGGTCTTCATTAATTCAAATGATTCCTAATAGTAATCAAAAAGAAGTCAATGAAACCCTTTTTTTTTTAGTCATTTTTTTCACATTTATTTTTATTTTTCTAATTTATTTTATTGAAATATAGTTGATTTACAGTGTGGTGTTAACTTCTGCCATATAGCAAAGTGATTCAGTTGTACATGTATATACACTCTTTTTCATATTCTTTTCCATTATGGTTTATGACGGGGTATTGAACATAGTCCTCTGTGCTATGCAGTCGGATCTTGTTGTTTATCCATTCTCTATATAATTGTTTGCATCTGCTAATCACAAGCTCCCAATCTGTCCCTTCCCCAGTGCCCCCACTTGGCAACCACAAGTTTGATCTCTTTGTCTGTTTCATAGATAAGTTCATTTGTGCCATATTTTAGATTCCACATATAAGGGATGTCGTATGGTATTTATCTTTCTCTTTCTGACTTACTTCACTTAGTACCATCATCTCGAGTTGCACCCATGCTGCTGCAAACGGCATTCTTTCTTTCTTGTTACGGCTGAGTAATATTCCACTGTACATATGCACCACATTTCCCTGATCCACTCATCTGTCAATGGACATTTAGGTTGTTTGCATATCTTGGCTATTGTAAATAGTGCTGCATGTATCTCTTTGAATTATAGTTTTGTGTGGATATATGCCCAGGAGTGAGGTTGCAGGAGCGTATGGCAGCTCTATTTTTAGCACATTTATTTCGTACCAGAAGCTACTGTTGGCCCTGGCAATAGAGTCGTCAACAAGGTCAAGTCCTTGTCCTCCTGGAGGTCAGTCAAGGAGCCCAGTGCTAAACAGGCCACCACAAGGCAACACAGAATGGCAGTGGTGCTGAGAGCTACAAAGACAGGCAGGAGGCCCATCCTGGCCTAGGGAAGGAAGCCAGGTAAAGAAGCAATATCTAAGTGTGCGTGAAGAGAGGTGAGCCAGGCCTAGGCGAGCAGACGCAGAGGGTTCTGAAGATAAGGATGAGCATACCGAATGTCCCAAGGGCAGGGAAAGGAATACTGAAGTGTTTCAGAAATGAAGATATGTGGAGACCAGTCCAGGTGGGACCTTGCGCTCCGAGGTAAGACCTTGTATTTTCTCCTAAGGACCACAGTGCCTCATGGAGGCAAGGCCTGTAAGCAGAGCAATGACTTTCATAGAAGGGGGTAAATCAGAACTGTTCTGGAGGGAGAATGGACAGAAACTGATGGGCCATCAAATGAGCGATTAATGAACAGGAAGATGTCAATGATAATTCTTAAATATGGTTTGCCAGAAGAACAGTGATGATCTTTGATTGGAATAGAGAACCCTAGGAAAGGACCAAGAGCTTGCCCTTTGAGCTGGAGTCAGGGACAGAAGGATACGGATCATGGCAGGCATGGTCCTCTGAGTCTTGGAGGAGGGTAGACACTTGGGCCTCACAGAATCCAGTCTGGAGGTGACCTGAGAGGGTGCTCAGGTGGAGTTGGACCTGGCATTTCTTTGGGATCCGTGAGTGTTTGCAGCAGTGGTTGGGGGCTGTGAGCTGGAGAGCACTAGCTGCCGTGGAACATCATGAGACATCGGCCATGTCCCTAAGTGTATCTCGATACCTGCCCAGCCCAAGGCAGTGACAGTACTTCATGTAACATCCAGATGGGAGCCAAGTGAGGAATCCTGTGGCCTCCAGGCTTACTCCCAAGCCCAATTCCATGCAGTGGGTGGGCCCTCCATCTGGAGCCCACACATAGGCTCTTGCCCTCCTTCAAGTCTGGGGCATTTTGGGGGACCACCAGCATCAGGACCACCTGGGGAGCTCATTCTGAAGGCAGATGCTTGGCCTCACTTCTCTGGAACTACAAGCTCCAGTGATCAGGCTTGGGGATCAGTATTTCTAATGTATTCTGCAAGGAGTTATATTCATACTTTAATTGACTAGCCATTGGCCACATGAAGCTAATTAAATCAATCTTAAAAGATTAAAGCTGTATTTCCTCGGTCACATGAGCCACAGTACAAGTGCTCTGTAGTCACCTATGGTGGTAGGAACATTTCCAGCACGGTGAGAGGGTCTGTTGGACATTGCTGGGATTGGCAGGAAACACCGGCTGGCCAACTCCTTCCAGTTTGGGGCTTCTGACTTGGCTGATGCATGGGCCCTGGGAATGTTCTTTCCTGCAGGGAGTCACACACCCCTTCAGCATCTTCATCCCTCAGTTTAAGGAATTGGGCCACACCAGAGGAGTCACCTCTACATTTTGATGAAGGGGGAAAAGAAAGGGAGAAAATTCTCTAAGTGTGGCTGTAGACTTGTGGAATTGACACCAGCTGTGCTCCACTCTGGGGCTTCTCAGGTGGCACTAGTGGCAAAGAACTTGCCTGTCAATGCAGGAGACTCAGGTTCAACCCCTGGGTCAGGAAGGTCCCCTGGAAGAGGACATGGCAACCCACTCCAGTATTCTTGCCTGGAGAATCCTATGGAAGAGGAGCCTGTCGGGCTACATTCCATAGGGTCGTAAAGACTTGGACATGACTGAAGCGACTTAGCACACGTGCACACAGCTGTCAGAGGTCTTCTAACTAGACCAGACTCCTTCCAATTTCAGATAAAATCTTTCAGCGTTAACATTTAAGATCTTTCTAATTGGGCTAAATTTTGTTCCCTGAATAAGAACTAAATTCCTTTGAGCTTCCCTCCTCATGTCAGTCTTTCAAGTTTTGCAGACATTGGAAAAGGTCAGAACACCATTTTTAGAGATTTTGTTTCTCCAACCTGACTTAACTTTAAAGTGCCCAACCCTGTTAAGATCAACCTTTTCAAAATGGTGCCCCTCAGGGTGCCAATTTGAGAGTGTGGCAGCCTTGACCGCAGTCTGTGAAGTTAGAAGGACTTGAAAAGGGCATTTGATGTGGAAGTGGGTCCCCACATTTAATTACGTCACTTGCAGTCTTTCGCTTCTTGTGCTGTGGGTTTATGATTTTCTGATGAAAACTCTGCTTGGCGTTGCTCTCCAGAACTGTATCCAAAATGGATAATGATGGTCATGCCAGCCATTTCCAGATGGTCTCTGGTGGCCGAGAGGAGAGCTGGTGCTGGCTTTGTGGCTGTGTTTTCACTGTCTCCTTCCCCGCTGCATGGCCAGGGATGGTTCTGTGCAGGTGCTGTGCAGGCTGGTGTATCTGTGGCAAGTGTCTTTTCCTTTTCTCATTGTCATGACCACAACAGAAAGGCCACGATGCTTCTCTTTGTGTGACATAATGACTCTTCATTGATCATACGAGACAGTAAATAAAATTAACTCTAAAGAGAGCTTGAAATACTTTTCGGCCATTAGATAATTTCAGGCAGGAATACACATAGTTCCCATGTTGCATTTGTTGCTACATCTAAATCTCTCTCTCTTTTTTTTTAATACATAGGTTCCTGGTTCCATTTTTTAATTCTTGCCATTGAAATTTTGTAAGCCTTGTGAGTCAACCCAGGTAGAATTCTCCACATTTCTGATTTTGCTGGTTTCATCCCCGTATCATCATCTTGCCATTCCTCTGATCCCTGTGTGCTTTCTGTCAACCGGAAGTTAGAGCTACAGCCTTGAGCAGATGCAGGTTCTGATTTTTCAGCAGGACTACATCGTGGGGGTGTTGTGGCCCTTTCTTGCTTCACGTCAGGAGTTCCATGAGCTCTGCTTCTCTCTTGTTTGCGATGTTGGATAGAGCACTGGCTTCAGGGATTATTCCAATGCTTCCATTATAAAGGGTCACAAACTTTAAATGCCGGAATCAGTGAGCATTAACAATAAATTCCTAGTTTTCTCTTTCGGTCTAGCTAAGGGGTGATGTTCTAATTGTGTTGTTCCTTTCTTTGTTAGCTGGAATCCTTCTAGAGAAGAACTTTCCTCCACCAACTATTGGTTTACCCCGAGGTCCGAGGTAAAAGGGGCTTCCCAGGTGGCGCTAGTGGTGGAGAACCTGCCTGCCAATGCAGGAGACATAAAAGATGCAGGTTTGATCCCTGGGTCGGGAAGATCCCCTGGAGGTGGGCGTGGCAGCCCACTCCAGTACTCTTGCCTGGAGAATCCCATGGACAGAGAAGCCTGATGGGCTACAGTCCATGCGGTCACAAAGAGTCAGACACGACTGAAGTGACCTAGTATGCACGCTTGCATGCACTGAGATAAAAAGCAGGATACACCATTTGGGGAACACTGCTGATCACTGCTCTGCTTTGCCTGTTGGTAGCCACTGTGTTCCCCAAATTGAGCACCTCACTCTTGGAGGTTCACTCCATGGACCCTTGTGACACCCACATTTGTGACAGACTCCATGGGGGTGCAGAAGAGTCCCAAAGCCTATCCCTGAGCAGCTGCTGGAGTGCAGGACATAAGCCTGTCTCTGAAACCACTCTATCGAGACCATGATTTTGTTCTCCTTTTATTTTTATTTTTTTTGTTGTTTTTTGTTTGTTTGTTTGTTGTTGTTGTTGCTCTCCTTTTAAAATCAAATTCATCCCAGTGTCCTGTGTGGAAGCAGATGCCCAGGAGTTAGAGTAGGAAAGCAGGAACTGGTCCTAGCATGACTGGCAGGAAAACCAGAAGTCTGCATTGGAGTCCAGACATTGCCTGTCGCTTTAAGGGCTGTTTCCATGCCAACCACAATGGCAAGTTAGAGCGACAGTTTCATTGGCCAAGCAGATTTAGTCCCAGTGAAGGAAAATAGAATGGGAAATAGAAACAATAGAAAAATAGAAATGGGAAAGACTAGAGATCTCTTCAACAAAATTAGACATACCAAGGGAACATTTCTTGCAAAGATGGGCACAATAAAGGACAAAAATGGTATGGACCGAACAGAAGCAGAAGATATTAAGAGGTGGCAAGAATACACAAAATAACTATACATAAGAGATCTTCATGACACAGACAACCATGATGGTGTGATCACTCACCCAGAGCCAGACATCCTGAAATTTGAAGTGAAGTAGGCCTTAGGATGCAGCACTATAAACAAAGCTAGTGGAGGTGATGGAATTCCAGTTGAACTATTTCAAATCCTAAAAGATGAAGCTGTGAAGGTGCTGCACTCAATATGCCAGAAAACTTGAAAAACTCAGCAGTGGCCACAGGACTGGAAAAGGTCAGTTTTCATTCCAATCCCAAAGAAAGGCAATGCCAAAGCATGCTCAAACTACTGCATAATTGCACTCATCTTACAAACTAGCAAAGTAATGCTCAAAATTCTCTAAGCCAGGCTTCAATAGTATGTGAACTGTGAACTTCCAGATGTTTAAGCTGGATTTAGAAATGGCAGAGGAACCAGAGATCAAATTGCCAACATCTGTTGGATCATCAAGAAAGCAAGAGAGTTGCAGAAAAATACCCACTTCTGCTTTATTGACTATGCCAAAGCCTTGACTGTGTGAATCACAACAAACTGGAAAACTCTTCAAGAGATGGAATACCAGACCACCTGACCTGTTTCCTGAGAAATCTGTATGCAGGCCAAGAAGCAATAGTTAGAACTGGACATGGAACAACATACTGGTTCCAAATAGGGAAAGGAGTATGTCAAGGCTGTACGTTGTCACCCTGCTTATTTAACTTCTATGCAGAGTACATCATGGGAAATGCCAGGCTGGATGAAGCAGAAGCTGGAATCAAGATTTCTGGGAGAAATATCAATAACCTCAGATACTCAGATGACACCACCCTTATGGCAGAAAGCAAGGAGGAACTAAAGAACCTCTTGTTGATAGTGAAAGAGAAGAGTGAAAAAGTTGGCTTAAAGCTCAACATTCAGAAAACAGATCATGGTATCCGCTTGCATCACTTCATGATGAATAGATGGGGAAACAATGGAAACAGTGAGAGACTTTGTTTTTTTGGGCTCCAAAATCACTGCAGATGGTGACTGCAGCCTTGAAATTAAAAGACGCTCCTTGGAAGAAAAGCTATGACCAACTTAGCATGTTAAAAAGCAGAGACATTACTTTGCCTACAAAGATCTGTCTAGTCAAAGTTACGGTTTTTTGAGTAGTCATGTATGGATGTGAGTGTTGGACTATAAAGAAAGATGAACACCAAAGAATTGATGCTTTTGAACTGTGGTGTTGGAAAAGTCCCTTGGACTGCAAGGAGATCAAACCAGTCAATCCTAAAGGAAATCAGTCCTGAAAAATCAGGATTGATGCTGAAGCTAAAACTCCAATACTTTGGCCACCTGATGCAAAGAGCTGACTCCTTGGAAAAGACCCTGATGCCGGGAAAGATTGAAGGCGGGAGGAGAAGGGGACGACACAGGATGAGATGGTTGGATGGCATCACCGATTCGAAGGACATGAGTTTTTGCAAGCTCCGGGAGTTGGTGATAGACAGGGAACCCTGGCATGCTGCAGTCCATGGGATCACAAAAAGTCAGACATGACTGAGCGACTAAACTGACTGACTGAAGGAAAATAGCAGCAAATTCCTCAAAAACCTGAGGTCTGAAAAGACGCAGAGGCTAGCCACACTTGTACAGGTATGCCTGAGAAGAGTAGCAAGAGGACCTTTATCTAAAGATGTTATGAAACAGTCACTTCTCTCCTCCCAGTGTGCTGGCGGATTTCACTGTGGGCTAAAGTGGATTTAACATAAGTGGAGAACAAGAGTTTCTTTATTTTTTTATGCCTTTCTTCCTTATGAAAAACATGTGGCAGATAGAAGATGATATAAAGCCAGCTTACGCAGCAGGGAGATTATTTGGGGAGATGATTTATTTAAGCAGAGAGTTATTTTCACAGGCCTTCGAAGGCCGCCTCTTCAGTCTCCCCTGGCCTCAAGGATTTTGTTGGTCAGTTTCTTGGTTTTGTTTGAAGAACCTGACAGGCTCCAGTGGAGAGTCCCTCTGTGCTCTGTTGGCGGCCAAGCAGCACCCATGTGACAGATCTCATGCCACAAAGGCTCCCCTGGGAGCTCTGGGATATGGTTTTTATTTGCAGTTTTCACAAAGTAAAGAACTATTCATATTTTTAGTAAAGCCCTGATCCTATTGTAGCATTAATGTTGACAGAATATATAGAATGTTAGGAGGCTGGTTAAATGGAAAAAATGAATAATGATGTTAAAAGTATTACAAGTACTATTCCTACCATTTAATAAATATACTTAAATTATGAGTCAGATAAATTATTTTACCAAATAAAGTGATGCTTATGACTTGATTGCATTACTCCTTATATTCTTCTATATAATACTGAAAATTAAACACTATTTTTTTTTTTGAGGCAAAACCTATCCATTTTTTTTGTCCACAAAGAGCTGTTGCATGGCTTTCTTTTGATCACATTTGTCTTCTCTTTCGTTTCTGACCACCTTGGTTAGAAATCCTAATTGCTTTGCAGAGGGCTCTGTCATGGGGAAAAAAGTGAAAGTGAAAGCTGCTCAGTCACATCCAACTCTTTGCAACCTCATGGACTATACAGTCCATGGAATTCTCCAGGCCAGGATACTAGAGTGGGTAGCTTTTCCCTTCTCCAGGGGATCTTCCCAACCCAGGGATCAAAACAGAGTCTTCTGCATTCCAGCTGAGCTACCAGGAAAACTGTTGCCAAGGGACAAGGACTGGCTAAACATTTTGATGAATTAACATCTTTTTTCTTTAATCGTTGGCATGGGATTCTTGTAAGTGGAATTATTGAAAGCAAGCATGAATATTATATAAAGGGTGAGAATTTTTCAGAATGTATTTGTAATTAAATTTATATACTGACAGAACACACATATGTACACTTATGCATAACAAACACATTATATAATACGTTACATAAATATCAGTTGTTATAAAATGCAGTGGTTCACTTTGTTAGGTTGAACCAGTGACAATGTTCTATGTTTAGAAAAATCTCTTCATTCAGGCTATATTTTCAGTGACTTAAAAAAGGAAAATTCTACAACAGTGTAAACATGACTTGTGATCTGAAAGCAATCTGTGTATTTTGATTTAGAAAAAGAAGTTAGGGCTCCTTGGAAGATAAGCTTTGCATGTCATTTCCTTCCAACATGTTGAGTATTAAACATTTTATCAAACCTTTTTTTATTAATGGAGGGAAAGACTTTTGATCAAAAGTACGTTCTGCTGTTTTTAATTTTTGCATTTTAAAGTACTTGAAGCTGTCCATAGCACATACACGCTTATTTTTTTATTTAAATTTATTTATTTTAATTAGAGGCTAATTACTTTACAGTATTGTATTGGTTTTGCCATACGTCAACATGAATCCGCCACGGGTGTACACGTGTTCCCAATCCTGAACCCCCTTCCCACCTCCCTCCCCCTTATTCATTTTTGTTTGTTAATTTGTTCACCCATTCAATGAACAATGTTTCAGACACTGTGTTGGGGGGGCGGCTGAGATACAAAGATGAAACAGAATTCCTGTCCTTCTCAACCTTTGATGCACCTGCATTTAACAGACCAGCAGAGGACAGGCTGGTGTGAATTGATTTAAAACAAATATCCCCTACAGGGTATTGATATATTAGGATTTCTGATTAATGTAATAGGGAAATTAGATAGATAATATACTGCTCTTCCTCTTCTAATCCTTGTCCTGCCTTCTTCTCCAAAGAATCACATAACATTTGCCTTTTTCTACGTATAATCTGAGTTGCTTTAAAGTTACCAAGATGTGTTCTATGTGTGTATGTGTGTGTGTATATAAACTGTGCACACATCTACATAAATATACAAATGGTATGACATACAGCGCAGTTGTGTGTTTTCTGGTGTGATGTGCGGATGCTGTTTTTGTCGTGGTGCCTTGGTGCGTCATGATAAGGCAGATGTCATCACAGCACCACCAGAGCAAACCCATCTGTCTCGGGACCGATGATCTCTGAGTTTGAGTGATAGTTCTTCTCTCTGGTGTATTCTGTGCTGTGCTTACTAGTCGCTCAGCCGTGTCTGACTCGTTGCAACCACATGGACTGTAGCCCGCCAGGCTCCCCTGTCCATGGGATTCTTCAGGCAAGAATACTGGATGGGTTGCCATGCCCTCCTCCAGGAAATCTTCCCAACCCAGGGATCGAACCCAGGTCTTTCACATTGTAAGCAGATTCTTTACCTTCTGAGCCACCAGGGAAGCCCAAGAATACTGCAGTGGGTAGCCTATCCTATCCTTGAGAAAGCTTCGCGAGTCCGTGATGGAGAGGGAAGCCTGGCGTGCTGCCGTCTATGGGGTTGCAGAGAGTCGGACACGACTGAGCAACTAAACTGAACTGATCCCTTCTCCAGGGGATCTTCCTGAACCAGGAATCAAACCGGGGTCTCTTGCATTTCAGGAGGATTCTTTACCAGCTAAGCTATCAGGGAAGTCCTTCTCTCTGGTACTGTGGCCATAATCCCCCATTGTCTGCCTGTTTTTTATGGCGCCTCCTTCACAGCTGACCAGCTATCGGGACAATTAACTGGCCTTAAGGAAAGAGTAGACTTGTGAGTATAAACCTGTACATGTTTAGAGTGAGGGATCTACTTGCCTTTAAACAGTTTTTTTCTTCCAGTTTTATTTTTACCCTTTTCCCCAGTAGTCCAATTTTTCTAAATGAGAACCAGATGAAAATCAGCGATTACTTCCTCCAATCTCCTGTCCTCACATGAAGTTTTCTTGGGTCCCATATAGAATTTTTAAGTGTTTGGGGCTGTCCCAGCCCCAAAGCTCTCCCTTTGGACCCTGCTGTAAACACTGACCATTTTTGATTTATGAGACTCCCAGGCAGGAATGGAGATCAACTTTTCAAACGCAATTTACATCCAGGTTTGCCTGTGAGCACAGATAATTCAGCAGGCAGCTTGAAAAGCTGGCTCCTGGTCATCTATTCTAGTTTCCCAGGACAGACCTGGACAGCAGAGCATGGAAGACTCAGTAGTTAAGCCACATGGATGGCAGAAGTGTTGATGCCTTTATCGAGGGTGCCCCTGGTCTCCTGGGATGGCAGCTAACCTCAAAGCCTGGACCATGACTCCAGGGAGGTCGTCTTGACTTGGCACATCCAAAAATTATTCCTGACATAGCTCATGAGATCTGAGTCACAGTGATCCAACTCATATGTGACAGACTTCTAAGTTGGAATTCATTCTCAGAAGCCCTCGGAAAGTCACGTCTATGATCAGGACAGGAGAAGGGGCCATCCAGAGGAGCATGGTGGGAAGTCGGGGGCAGGCGGTCAGGTAAACTAAGCCACAGCCCTCAGGGGATAGGTGGGACTCAAAGGTTCCACACTACGTACTCTTTGTGAGACATTGGTCAAACAAATAACTTCTCTGAACCTCAATTTCCTCATCTATAAAATGGGGATAATACCTGCTAGATTTGGGGTGGATTAAATTGTGTGGTTCTCATGGGGCATTTTGCCCAGTGCCTGCTATAAAACATGCTCAATAAGTTGGCTTTTAAATTTTTTTTAACTAAAAAATTTTGTAAAATGTATAGTTTTGAAAGGTTGCTTCATTTGCAGTTATTACAGAATATTGTCTATATTCCCTATGTTGCCCAGTGTGTCCTTGATCGAGCCTGTCTCGTCCCCAGTAGTTTACACCTCCTGCTCTCCCACCCTTTAGTGCCCCACAATTGTTAACCACTAGCTTTCTATATCTGTGAGTCGGTTTCTTTTTCATCATATTCACTACTTTGTCATATTTTTTAGATTCTGCATATAAGTGACATCATACAGTATATATCATTCTCTGTCAGCTGTGTCACTGAGCATAATGTCCTTCCAGTCCATCCATGCTCCTGCAAATGGCAACATTTCATTCCTTTTTATGACGGAGTAATATTCTGAAAGAGATGGGAATACCAGACCACCTGACCTGCCTCTTGAGAAATCTGTATGCAGGTCAGGAAGCAACAGTTAGAACTGGACATGGAACAACAGACTGGTTCCAAATAGGAAAAGGAGTACGTCAAGGCTGTCTATTGTCACCCTGCTTATTTAACTTATATGCAGAGTACATCATGAGAAACGCCAGACTGGAAGAAGCACAAGCTGAAATCAAGATTGCTGGGAGAAATATCAATAACCTCAGATATGCAGATGACACCACCCTTATGGCAGAAAGTGAAGAGGAACTAAAAAGCCTCTTGATGAAAGTGAAAGAGGATAGTGAAAAAGTTGGCTTAAAGCTCAACATTCAGAAAACGAAGATCATGGCATCCGGTCCCATCACTTCATGGGAAATAGATGGGGAAACAGTGGAAACAGTGTCAGACTTTATTTTTGGGGGGCTCCAAAATCACTGCAGATGGTGACTGCAGCCATGAAATTAAAAGATGCTTACTCCTTGGAAGGAAAGCTATGACCAACCTAGATAGCATATTCAAAAACAGAGACATCACTTTGCCAACAAAGGTCCATCTAGTCAAGGCTATGGTTTTTCCTGTGGTCATGTATGGATGTGAGAGTTGGACTGTGAAGAAGGCTGAGTGCCGAAGAATTGATGCTTTTGAACTGTGGTGCTGGTGAGGACTCTTGAGAGTCCCTTGGACTGCAAGGAGATCCAATCAGTCCATTCTGAAGGAGATCCGCCCTGGGATTTCTTTGGAAGGAATGATGCTAAAGCTGAAACTCCAGTACTTTGGCCACCTCATGCGAAGAGTTGACTCATTGGAAAAGACTCTGATGCTGGGAGGGATTGGGGGCAGGAGGAGAAGAGGACGACAGAGGATGAGATGGCTGGATGGCATCACTGACTCGATGGATGTGAGTCTGAGTGAACTCTGGGAGTTGGTGATGGACAGGGAGGCCTGGCCTGCTGCGATTCATGGGGTCGCAAAGAGTCGGACACGACTGAGCGACTGAACTGAACTGGATATTCCGTTGTCTGTATGTAACATGTTTGCTTTTTCCATTTATCTGTTGATACACACTTACGTTATTTCTGGGTCTTGGCAATTGTAAACAGTGCTGTTGTGAACAGTGGGGGTGAATGTATCTTTTCAGATTATTAAATCAGGGCAGAGCGAGGCCCAGTAAGCCATTCCTGCCCCACAGCAGGCCCCTATTCTGGGGAACAGAGCCTTGGCAGCCTCTGTGTTCAGTGTCTTTCTCGCCTTGATGGTGTTGTTCTTATCATTGTTGTTTTTCAGTCTCTGAGTCATGTCTGACTCTTTGCAACCCCATGGACTACAGCACGCCAGGGTCCTCTGACCTTTTCTATCTCCTGGAGTTTGCCCAAACTCATGTCCATTGAGTTGGTGATGCCATCCAACTATCTCATCCTCTGTTGTCCCCCTTTCCTTTTGCCTTCAATCTTGTCCAGCATCAGGGGCTTTTCCAGTGAATTGTTTCTTCATATTAGGTGGCCAAACTATTGGAGTTCTCGCTCAGTATCAGTCCTTCCAATGAATATTCAGGGTTTATTTTCTTCAGCATTGACTGGTTGGATCTCCTTGCAGTCCAAGGGACTCTCAAGAGTCTCCTCCAACACCACAGTTCAAAAGCATCAGTTCTTCAGCACTCAGCCCTCTTTAGGGCCCAACTCTCACATCTGTACATGACTACTGGAAAAATCATAGCTTTGATTAGACAGACCTTTGTCAGCAAAGTAATGTCTCTGGTTTTTAATATGCTGTCTAGGTTTGTCATAGCTTTCCTTCCAAGGAGAAAGTGTCTTTTAACTTTGATTTTAATTTGACTTACAAAAATCATTATCATGATAAGTCATAAACATCTATCATCTCGTTTAGATACAGCATTAAAGAAACAAAAAAATTTTTCCTTGTGATGAGAACTCAAGTTTTACTCTCTTAACACCTTTCATTTATAATATACAGCAGTGTTCATCATCTTTATCGTGTTGTATAATCACATCCTTAGTACTTGTTTCTTTTATAACAAGTTTGTACCTTTTGACCACCTTCATCTACTCCCCATCCCCTACACTCTGTCTCTAGTAACAACAACTGTGCTTTCTTTTTCTGTGAATCTGTTTGTCTTTGAAGTACAATTGAGAGACTCCCTCCTTCTGTTTTCATTGATTTGCTAGTTTAACCTGAAGAGTAAACATTTCTTTCCTTTATCTCTAAGTTCACTGATGCCTACGACCACTAATGTGGCCAACTCTGTTTGCTTCAGTTCAGTTCAGTTCAGTTTAGTTTAAAAAGATTTTTTTTTTTTTCGGTGTTAAGTGTCTGGCCCATCCAACCATATGATGAAGGTTTTGAAACTTTTTCTGGAAGAGGTCCACCAGCGGAGGTTGGAGAAGGGGCGCTGCCTTCCAGCCCACGTGCAGGCAGCGATGCAGGATCACTCGAGGCTGGTGTGACGGAGAACCAGAGGAACAGGGATGTCAGGCTCACCTCCGAGTATCAAGTATTAACATTGCGTTTTCCCACATAAAACGTTTACTTTCTCAGATCAGGTTGCAGGCATGAGAACTTTTATGTGAACCAACCAACAAACAAAAATGAGTGACTTTACTGTTTTTGTTATCACGGAAAACATGTGATGCTGCTTTTTTAGTAAACTAACTGCATAAATCTTAACAAGAGGATTTTTGGAGTCCCAAGGGCTAGCGCTCATTTTGTGAACTTACAGTCCAGCTTTACTGAGTCTGAAATGTCCTGTTAGACCTTCTGGGTTTTTTTGTTTTGTTTTTTTTAAGTATTTTTCTTCTGTGTCAAATTTGCTTGGATATCCAAGAAGCTTATTTATTTTACTAGACAAATTGGAAGCACTCCGCCAGGAATCTGATCATCTTGATGAAACCCGGGCTGTGCTGTGTGAGTTTAGGAATTGACCTTGCTAAGCCTCAGTTTGATGTCTATAAAATGGGGATCACCAAGTTTATCCTTTTGTTTAAAGAATTAAAGCAACAGTCTGTGTGAGGACTTAGCAGAGATCCTGAGACATAATTAGTATCCCTTCTGTGTCAGTTGGTGCTGCTGCTCTTAATTCAACCAGGATTTTTTACCTCCCCCTCCATGGCCAAGACCGTGCAAACACGGCCGCAGTGGGGACGCAGGAAGAGAAGCCTTGTGCCCTGAAAGCTCACGGGCTCGCGAGGCAGTGAGATGTTAATAGGGAAGTCCACGAGTAATGAACTGAGCCATTATTTCTTCTGTATACACGAGAGGAGGAAAGATGTTTTGGTCTTGACAGGCCAGGCAAAGCCCACAGGCTGGAGGCACCATCAACTGTGGGAGTGGCCAGGTGAGTTTCCGCCAGGTGAGTTTCCGGCTGAGCCGAAGGAGGCACCCGGGCCCGGGTGGGGCGGAGCTTGTGGCTGGAGACGCTGGCTGAAGGCCAGACGGTGGAGGCTTGGAGAATGACCTGGCAGCCCACCAAGGACTGACGAAGCGCAGACCCCGACCGAGCCCCTTGACAGGACTGTGTCCTGTGCGCTGAGGGAAGCCATTGAAAGGCGCGAGCACAGTAGCAATAGAATGTAGTTTGTCCTTTAAAGAGGGTACCCTGACTACTAGGCTGAGAATGAAATGGAGAGTATCCTGCGTGGGCGTCAGAGGCCCAGGGTTATGTGACATAGGCGTTGATGGGATTCATCAAGCCTGGGGCCTGTGGAGCTTGAATGAAGTGGAGGAGTTTAAGAAATACCTGGGGGAGAGTGACTGACTCCCCTATTTAGACGCAGGTGAAGATGCTACATCTACAAAACTGTCGGATGACTCAGAAAGACCCTGAGCATGACACAAATTTGAAGTAAAAGTGTTTTATGACATGTGAGGATGGAAAAAACAATACTAATAGTTAACATATGCAATACATTTTAAATATGTAGCTGAACTAGCAAATTAAATATTGTAAGTAGACAGCTGACTGTTTCCATGGTGTGTGGATGTGTGTTGTTCTGTCAATAAATCATGTCCGACTGTTTGCGACCTCATGGACTGCAGCACACCAGGCTTTCCTGTCTTCACCACCTCCCAGAGTTGCTCAAACTCGTGTCTATTGAGTCAGTGATACCATCCAAGCATCTCATCCTCTGCCACCCCCTTCTCCTCCTGCCCACAATCTTTTCTAGCATTAGGGTCTTTTCCAATGAGTTGGCTCTTTGCATCAGGTATTCAAAGTATTGGAGTTTCAGCTTCAGCATCAGCCCTTCTAATGAATATTCAGGGTTGATTTCCTTTAGAATTAACTGGTTTGATCTCCTTGCTGTCCAAGGGACTCTCAAGAGTCTTTTCCAGCACCACAATTTGAAAGCAGATGCAATTTGAAAGCAAATTTCACTGCTCATCCTTCTTTATGGTCCAAGTCTCACATCCTTACATGACTACTGGAAAAGCCATAGCTTTGACTAGACAGAGTTTTGTCGGCAAAGTGATGTCTCTGCTTTTTAATATGCTGTCTAGATTTGCCACAGCTTTCCTTCCAAGGAGCAAGCATCTTTTAATTTCATGGTTGCAGTCACCATCTGCAGTGATTTTGGAGCCCAATGTGTGGAGAGAGATATATAGATATAGATATAGATATATATATATATGTGTGTGTGTGTGTATAATGTATATAAATACAGATATGCACTCTATGATGGTCAAAGATCCTTTTGATGTCTTTTCATTGTGAAAACTGAGAAATCATCTTCTCTCTGAGACTGCCCTTAACCTTTGCAGATATGGCAGGAGTTGGGCTTCCTAGCTGTCCCCAGGCTCTTTGCTCCTAAGAGCACCTCCCTTTGTCCAGAAATCCGTGACCTCTGGTTAAAAAGTCACCTGCTTAAAAATGCTGGTCATCATTTGCTCAGTTGAGTCTTGGAAGGGGCTGATTTTTTAAAACTATAACCTATGCATTTATATATTTTTATCTTGATCTTTATTCTTACCTCTATAAAATGAGGACAGTTATATTTCCCTGCCATCTCCATGGTTGATAGAGAAAGTTATTTTACGAAACAGTTGTAGTATTTTATATGCAATATAATTCTTACATGATTGCCATGACAGGTCATATTTCCCCATATTTCTTTTATTATTGTGCATAGAGTTTTATTTAAAGAGTCAATAAAATGTGTTTTTTAAAATACACCATAGAAGTATGTTACCACTCCCATGAAGCTGAGAAAGTTAGGGGAAATAATAGATCCTTGTGTGCATGGAGAAGCTCTTCTCTGTTTTGAGTTTTATCTGGATCAGAAGGAGTTAGTTTCTTAGAGCAGCTTCTGCTTCCCCTAAGCAGCGGACAAACCATCTCGGTCCAATTAGAGCATTTGATCCCGGAGCTGCACTCGATGAGGATGCTCCAAGGTTACTTATTCAAGCATTGTGTGTGTGTGTGTGTGTGTGTGTGTGTGTGTGTGTGTGTTTGAGAAGACTGGGGTGAGTGTAGGCAACATCTTGGCGTTAGGACATCATTGTCTTACGTCATTCCTGCTGGTCTGTCCTTGGAGTGCGGCTGCTGTGCGCCAGTGCATTTTGCAGACACATCAGGGTTAGATGGCCGCTGTCCACTGAAAGGCAGTCCTGTCTGGCAGCACATACACAGAGCCATACATGTGGAGCTGGGGACAAGGCTTCGGGCAGAAGCAGGTCGGGGAGCACTGGGGGCGGGGGCAGGGCGTGGACAGCTGCTGAGAGTGGATGAGTGGAGAGTTGAAAGCCATGGAAGTCCCTTCATTATCATCATCATTACTGTTACTCCCCTTTCCAAGCTGTGGGAACAGTACTTGTTAGGAATAAATATGCTGAAATGATACTTAAAAAACCGGACTCTGAAATCTTGATAACAGCATGAAAGAGATTTCTGGATACATCCACCATCTTCCCATCCCCTCTGGCTCCTACTTAACCTCGTGTCCATCACTTTCAGGCCCTCCCATGACTCAGGGAAACTTGTCTTCCAGTTACTCTTGTTTTGTTTGGTACCATCTCTGTGTCTCTAACTGGGCAATTGCCTGGGTAAACGAAGTAGAATCCTGGACTCGTAGACCTTCCAGTGTGAAGGGAGAGGGAAGTGAGATTGTCTGCTGGAAAGCAGGCTTTAGGAGAACAGGTCTGGTCTGGGGCCCAGCTGAATCCCCAGCACCCAGACCCAAGTCTCACACACTTGGGGTGCTGGGCGCTTGAGGGCACAATGAATGCAAGGGATCTCCAGGGTTATCATGTCCATTTTGCAGATGGAGACCCCCAAGAGCAGGGAGGTGTGAACACTTGCCCAAATGCACGTGGTTGAGATAGAGGTGGAGTCGGAACCTAAACCAAGAGCTCCAGGCGGTAGATCGGGTTGGGGGTGTTCCTGGTAGACTGGAGTTCTTACTCCACGGTTGCAGAGCCTTGGCCCTCTGGCTTTGATGTGTGTCTGTTCATTCATTCAGAAAATAGATTGCTGTGTGTTCAACCCATGGTTCTTCATCCTGCTTGCACATTGGAGTCATTGAGAGCTTGGGAGAAAAAAAGAAAAAGAATTTGATTTGATTTACTTTGATCTGAACATCAGTGTTCTTAAGTGTCCGTGCTGAGTTGACCAGGAGGCAGGGCTGAGGGCTCCTGTGCAGGGAGGACCAGGCTGGTGTAAGTCCACTGTCTCTGGGGAGGACTGACATGAAGGGGCTGCCCCTGGACTGAGTGGTAAGGGCCCCATAGACACCTCCAGTGCCCACCTTCTCCTCTGCACCGCTCCTGACCCAGGACGCCTTTGGACAGTCCACATCGCCTGGATGTGACCCCTGGTGGTGGTGGCAGAGGTGATGCCATCATTCTCTTGCCAGTGTGCCCCTCACGCCCTCCACCCCCTGCCCAGACCTCTGCTGCTCTGTGCAGACGCCGCTAGTCTGACCCCTGAGCCACATCCCCGGCAGTCACTCTGCTGTTCCTGGACGTAGCCCTCATGGAGCCAGAAGCCTTGCTAGGGAGAAGGGGACGGTGAAGCTTGTGGTCTTGACGGACTCTCCCCGCCCAAGGGAGGCCGTGTCTGGGTGTTTTATATACAGACTGGGACCCCACGGACACCTTTGTTTTCTGCTGGGGTTTCCAGATGAGTTTTTTTTCTGGGGGGGGGGGGAGGGGGGCGGGGAACCTGTGCTGTTTGTTTCCTTAAACTCGAATAGCATGTCCATCAGCACCTTATGAATGTTTATAAAGAGGCCATGAGTGATCTGAGGGGGTAGAGTCAGAGGGAGGCTGGGGCTGAATGCAGCCATGAGCCTGACTCAGGATGCAGTCTGGGTTCTCCTGCACCTGAGGTTATTTCCTGGGGTAGAAGTGAGCCCTCTCTGCTTCCCAGGGGCTTCCCCGGTGGCTCAGACGGTAAAGCGTCTGCCTGCAATGCGGGAGACCCAGGTTCGATTCCTGGGTCCGGAAGATCCCCTGGAGAAGGCAATGGCAATCCACTCCAGCACTCTTGCCTGGAAAATCCCATGGATGGAGAAGCCCGACAGGCTACAGTCCATGGGGTCGCAAAGAGTCGGGCACGACTGAGCGACTTCACTTTCAGTTTCTTTCTGCTTCCCTAAGGACCATTTCAGTTACCACACCTCACAAACCCTCATCGAGTAACTAGGGGAGACCAAGGGACCCCACCAAGCATGCAGCAGTCAGCGGTGAGGCTGCCCCTGAGCTGGGCTCTGGGTTAGGAACCCCAGGGAGTGAGGCATTGCTGGAGAAGTCAGCAGATGAGCCCAAAAAGGAGCACCCCGAAGCTGTCCAAGCTGATCTCCACTTTTGATGGCTGGAGAGTGGTGCTCATATGGCATTGCCCTCAAATGCCGCCATACCCAGAATGCACATGCTCTGAGCCTCCAGAGAGGGGGTCCAGGGTCAGGGAGGGGGTTACCTCTATTACAGTGTTATCCCAGAGGCACGGTTTTGAGGTCCATTGGCTTGATCTCGTTTCTGCTCAAGTGAGAAAATGCCCAGCAGGAAAGAGTGGCTCCTGGGGACATCATCAGGCCCAGCAGCTCGGGGGAGCCTGGGGATGTGACAGCAGACCAGCCGGTGGTCCTGTGCCCTGGGAGCTGGCAGCTCCTGTGTACCCCTCGTTGGCATCCCAGGGCTGGAGTGATCTCTGGGAGTCTGAGATCCATGCTGAGTAACAGGACTGCATGGGGTGGACCTGGTGAGCAAGGTGAGAAGGGGAGGGCAGGAGGCAAGAAAGCAGCCCCCTGGGGAGGGCTGAGCCCCCAAATGGAGAAGGAGCTTGTCGCCACTCTCAGGAGTGGGGACTGTTGCCAGGTCAAGTGACCGTCTGCGTTGCAGGTTGGCCCTGGAGCTGAAGGGTTATGGGAACAGCTGATGTGGTTGGAGCATAAATCCGTGCTAAGCGTTTTCATCCACGTTGCTGTGTTTCTCCTGACACCACCCCCATGAGCTGCATGTGGTCACCTGTCCCTGTTTTACAGGCATGGAAAGGGAGGCGCAGCACCTGACCAGGGAGGGAGCCCAGATGCAGACCCTGGTGGGCAGCCTGCAAGGTCCAGACTGGTCCTCATCTTCTGGGTCCCCAAGGGAAGGGACAGGCTGGGGTATAAGCAGTCCTGCCGGGAGGGACCTGGGCAGCCTTGGAGAAGCAACCAGATGGTTCCACCTGTGAGAGAGACACAGAGCAGGGCCAGCGGAGGGGCTATGACATCCACTTCTGGCGCTCTGACCCTCAGCATCTGGTTATGCCTTGTCATCGCCCAACTCCATGCGCAGGATGGGAACTGGTGGACCTGCTAGGGAGAAAGATGGACAAGACCGGGGACCCGCTTCACTGTGTGTGAGTCTCCCCTCACCCACCCTGTGTGAGCTGAGGCCACATGGGAACCGCGGCTTGTTATCCCGCTTATCCCAACCTTCACACAGGGCCCAGGGCCCCAGGAGCCCCTCCAAAGCCATGTGTTGGGTAGTGCGTGAAGACCCCCACCATCCTTCCCCCCAAGATATACTAATGGGAAGTGAGTCCACGAGCTGTCAGAAGACCCAGAGTTTTCTCTTGGGGGCGGGAGCTCCCCCAGCTTATCCAGTGCTCCACAGTCAACAGTGAGCAGATGCCTGTGGCCTCCCACTGGGGTCATTTATGGACAGAGCCATTAGCTGGTTTGCTAAACACAGAAAGTCTGCTGATTAGTGGTGATTCCTCCACGGACTGTGCTGCCTTGCAGAGCAGTTTCCCCCTGGAGAAGGAGGAAACGATAAGCCAACATAAATCACGCCGAGGGGAATGAGTCTTCGTCGGGAGTCGTTAGGACAGATGACACGCTGGCGAGCAGATGAAAACCCTTTGATGAAGACCAGTTGTGAAAGCACGAGCTAATGCCCGAGAAATGCATCGCGATGACTCAAGGGTGTAATGTATGCATTTCCCCACTTCCCTCTCTCCTCTTTCATTTTTTAAAAACATTTGCTGTTAATGTCAAGAATGGTGAAGCAACATTTCCTGTGTGGGACCCTGGGGGGAGAGGTTCAGGGAAGGGCGGATTGGAAAGGATCCTTTTAATCAGCGAGTGCTAAGTGCAGTCTGCTGCAGTCTCTCTGTAATGGCAGCAGGACTATGAATCACAGTCCTACGCAGGCATGTCTGGCCATGAGAAAGTAGCCGTAACAGAATGTCTGCTTGGAGACTTAATGCACATGTCAGACCGTGGCTGAACTTACCATTCAGAGATGTTCCGGGGAAGGAAATCAGAGTCGCAGATGCCTGCTGTGTTGTGTCTCTGGTCCTACGAGCATCGGGCATCAGCTCTGGAAACAGGCCAGCTGTTCCGCATCCTTGCCCCTTCTCAGCCGCATGACCTGGGGCAGCTCCCTGACTTCCACAGACCTGCTTCCTCGTCTCAAGACAGCATCTTAATCACAGTACCCGCGACCTTGATGGGTTTCTTTGATTGCAGGCAAGAGACACAGACTCTGTGACTTCAGCAGAAAGGGGGTCTATAGGAAGCACATGGAGTGGCTGGCAGAACCAGAGAAAAGTACAGAGAACCCGATCTCAGACAGGACAAAGACCAGAGCCCTTGGATCTTTTTGGGAGGACCTGTGGGCAGGCTTGTCAGAATGTGGTAAGTCTGGCTCTTGTATCAGGGTCATATTCTGGAAACTGTATCTTCCAGGCCCATTAGGTCACTTCGCTGCCTCTTGGCCAGAGGAGAAGAAGGCACTTGAGTTGACCAGTGGAGGAGGCAGAGCTTCCATTACCATAAGAAGGAGGCGAGAAGGTTATGGGGATTTGTTTACATGGTGCCCGTGAGATGTTTGGCACCTTGCCTGCCACATTGTAAAGAGCTGAAAAATCTACAGTTGTGCATAAGCAATTTTAAGTTGGAATGACTGGTAGCAGATCACTAATATAAGCTGGGCTTCCCTAGTGGCTCAGTGGTAAATAATCCGCCTGCAGTGTAGGAGACATGGGTTTGATCCCTGGGTTGGGAAGATTCCCTGGAGCAGGAAATGGCAACCAACTCTAGTGTGCTTGCTTGGAAAATCCCCTAGAGAGAGGAGCCTGGCGGGCTACGTCCATGGGGATGGAAGGAGTCAGACACGACTTAATGACTAAATAACAACAATATAAGCTATGCTGAATAACAATGATGCACACACACAGATGAGTATAATTAAAATCGGAAATCTGTACATCAGTGGAGTCTGTAATGTCTTGATTTTGATGTAGTATTAGAGTTTTGCAAAGATGTTGCCACTAGGGAAAACTGGGCAAAATATACAGATATACAGAGGCGCTGTCTGTATTATTTCTTGACAGTTGCATGTGATAACACACAATAAAAATTTTAATTTGGTTAAAAAAAAAAAGCTAGTGATGACTCCAAAATCCCTAGAAGCTTTTTTTGTCCCTGTTGGAGTTCATTGTTTCCATTCACCACCCCCTCAAAAATCATGAGAAAATTAAATATTAAATAAAGTCCCAATAAGGACCAACTGTATAGCACAGGGAACTATACTCAATATTCTTTGTAAAAACCTATATTGGGCTTCCCTGGTGGCTCAGATGGTAAAGAATCTGCCTGCAATGCAGGAGATTCACGTTTGATCCCTGGCCGGGAAACTCCCTGGATCAGGGAATGGCTACCCATTTCAGTATTCTTGCCTGGAGAATTCCATGAGCAGGGGAGCCTGAGACTAAACTATGGTGGAGGTAATGAAGATAATGGCGACCTCCTTCAAAGATCCTATGCATACACTGCACACTCAGTGCCCCCGACCCTGCAGCAAGCCCCCACCAACCATGTTTCCACTGGAGACTCCTGGACACTCACAGGCAAGTCTGGGTGAGTCTCTTGTGGGGTCGCTGCTCCTTTCTCCTGAGTCCTGATGCACACAAGCTTTTGTTTGTGCCCACCAAGAGTCTGTTTCCCCAGTCCTGTGTAACTTCTGGCAGCTCTATGATGGGGTTAATGGTGACCTCCTCTAAGAGGGCTTATGCCACACCAGATTACCATGATGGTGTGATCACTCACCTAGAGCCAGACATCCTGGAATGTGAAGTCAAGTGGGCCTTAGAAAGCATCACTACGAACAAAGCTAGTGGAGGTGATGGAATTCCAGTTGAGCTATTTCAAATCCTGAAAGATGATGCTGTGAAAGTGCTGCAGTCAATATGCCAGCAAATTTGGAAAACTCAGCAGTGGCCACAGAACTGGAAAGGTCAGTTTTCATTTCAATCCCAAATAAAGGCAATGCCAAAGCATGCTAAAACTACTGCACAATTGCACTCATCTCACACGGTAGTAAAGTAATGCTCAAATTTATCCAAGCCAGACTTCAACAGTATGTGAATCATGAACTTCCAGATGTTCAGGCTGGATTTAGAAAAGGCAGAGGAACCAGAGATCAAATTGCTAACATCCATTGGATCATCAAAAAAGCAAGAAAGTTCCAGAAAAAACACCTACTTCTGCTTTATTGACTATGCCAAAGCCTTTGACTATGTGGATCACCACAAACAGTGGAAAATTCTTCATGAGATGAGAATACCAGACCACCTTACCTGCCTCCTAAGAAATCTGTATGCAGGTCAAGAAGCAACAGTTAGAACCAGACATGGAAGCACAGAGTGGTTCCAAATCGGGAAAGTAGTATATCAAGGCTTTATATTGTCACCCTGCTTATTTAACTTGTATGCAGAGTACATCATGTGAAATGCCAGGCTGGATGAGCACAAGCTGGAATCAAGACTGCCGGGAGAAATATTAATAACCTCAGATATGCAGATGACACCACCCTTATGGCAGAAAGTGA
Organism: Bubalus kerabau; assembly: GCF_029407905.1. Classification (NCBI taxonomy): domain Eukaryota; kingdom Metazoa; phylum Chordata; class Mammalia; order Artiodactyla; family Bovidae; genus Bubalus; species Bubalus kerabau. The sequence goes on along the minus strand of NC_073645.1, from coordinate 48,003,650 downwards.
AGAACTAAAGAGCCTCTGGATGAAAGTGAAAGGAGAGAGTGAAAAAGCTGGCTTAAAACTCAACATTCCAAAAACTAAGATCATGCAATCTGGTCCCATCACTTCATGTCAAATAGATGGGGAAACAGTGGAAACAGTGATAGACTTTGTATTTTGGGCCTTCAAAATCACTGCAGATGGTGACTGCAGCCATGAAATTAAAAGATGCTTGCTCCTTGAAAGAAAAGCTATGACCAACCTAGACAGCATATTACAAAGCGGAGACATTACTTTGCCAACAAAGGTCCCTCTAGTCAAGGCTATGGTTTTTCCAGTGGTCATGTGTGGATGTGAGAGTTGGACTATAAAGAAAGCTGAGCGTTGAAGAATTGATGCTTTTGAACTGTGGTGTTGGAGAAGACTCTTGAGAGTCCCTTGGACTGCACGGATATCCAACCAGTCCATCCTAGAGGAGATCAGTCGTGAGTGTTCATTGGAAAGACTGATGTTGAAGCTGAAACTGCAATACTTTGGCCACCTGATGCGAAGCTGACTCACTGGAAAAGACCCTGATGCTGGGCGAGATTGAAGGCAGGATGATAAGGGGACAACAGAAGATGAGATGGTTGGATGGCATCACCGACTCAATGGACATGAGTTTGGGTAAACTCCAGGAGTTTGTGATGGACAGGGAGGCCTGGTGTGCTGCAGTCCATGGGATCGTAAAGAGTCGGACACGACTGAGTGACTGAACTGAACTCATGGGAGCCTGGTGGGCTACAGTCCATGGGAGCACAAAGAGCTGGACATGACTGAATGACTAGCACTTTCACTTTTCACACATGGGAAAAGAATCTGAAGAAAGAGTACATATGTACCTATATACGTGTATATATGTGTCCCTGAATCACTCTGCTGGACACCTGAAGCTAGAGCAACACTGTAAATCAACTATACCTCATTTTAAAGAAAGAAATGGTCAATCAATCAGTAAAAGAGTCCTGAAGGATTAAACATCCGTTATAAACATTTGAGAGAAACGTACGACAATAGAAGAACAATAGAAGAACACCTTTCTAAAAATCTTCATGGTTGGACATTTGATGACATGGAAACACACACTCTGATAACCCGCCCCGTAGATGTGAGCAGAATGTCACCTGCATTGCCCCAGTGGTCTGTGTCAGGGAGAGATGTTTGCTCTCAGCTCAGATCCCCAAACATTGGTTCTTTTAAGTTAAGGCAGGCCCTGGTTAGTGGCAGTTCGTGAAGGATGTATAATATGTAGGTTTACGGGGCCCTTGGGTCCGTGTTTGTACACTCTAGGGTTATTTGTGGGAGGAGAAACCTCGTCCAGGGACTTTGAAGAGCCTGTGCTCAACTTCTGTCATCCCACATGGTGGGAGGTGGGATCTAGCCACGTACCAGATTTTTGCTCATTCATTTTCCCCTTTCTGGTTCTTCTTGCTCATATTTTCTTCTTGTCCATACCCCATGAGTCCCTGTGCTAAGCAGAGACCTACCTCTGAGGAAGTTACAGTTGAATGGGAGACCATGACATGTGCCCCAAGCGTTACAGTCAAAGCAGTCGGTCCACATGTCCCGGGCGCAAAATGAAATGCTCAGTGAATTCAAGGGGAAGAAAATGAATTCAGCCATGTAAGCATTTAGTGCTCCTGAAGCTTAATTATCTTGTAGGCAAGGGCTCTGTGCTGGCATTGACTTCCCAGAGCTCCATTACAAGCGAAGTCCTTCATTTCTTCACGCAGACTTAAACACAGTCCCACCCCTCTGGGGAGGAGGGTGTGATTTGACTCCATTAACTGTCAGGAGTGGCTAGATTTTGGGAGGCAAAATTGATTACAGAGGAAGAAAAGCTCTCCCAGAGCCAATTGGAAAGCAAGAACAGGAATATTTTTGCTTGAAGGAGGCAAGACTTAAAGAGAAACACAAGCTGTGTGGTCTCAGGCAGGTTACTTAACTGTTCTGTGCCTCCATTTCCTCAGACTGTCAACTAGGGGGTAGCAATTGGACCCAGTGACCTGGGAAACTCTTAGAGCAGCGCCTCACTCGTGATGCGCTCAATAATTATCAAAAACATTGAAATGTCTTTACATGTTCATGAGCCTGTGAGAGGGCGGAGATGTCTTCAGACTGCCCACTGAGGGCGGCAGTGGACCCGTGCATGGAAAATACCAAGTATAAGCGGAGGAGTCAAGGGATGGATGTGCGATTACAGCTCCAGAAACAGAAGTGAGCCGTCTCGGGGGAGGGCCTGGGGACGGTGCCGCAGCGTCTGTGTCCCCGTTCAGAGCTGGGGACAGAACAAAAGACAGAAGGGATCCTTTATGATGCACCAGCCTGCGTGCTGTCACGGGGGGAGTTTTTTCAGTTTTGTTCATTTCTGAGTCTCAGTGCCTCAATGAAGCCTGGCACATAGAGTAGGCCTCATTCTAAAAAGAATATGTGAAAACCAGTAACTCAAAAGAATATATGCACCCAAGTGTTCACAGCAGCATTATTTACAGTCGCCAAGATATGGAAACAACTAGATGTATGTCAACAGATGAACAAAAGAAGATGCGATATACACAGATATTTAATAATAGGACATCACAGTACAAGACCTGGTGAGAGTTGCTTTCTCTTTATTCAGGAATGACTATGGTCAACTTCAGTAATGTGGAAGCTCACTGATTAATGTTAAGAATCAAAGTGTAGTCGATACAGCCGGTACCTACACTCAACAGCATTGTAGTTTGCTTTTAGTTACCAAGTTGTTAGAGCTTTGTAGAATATACACACACACATAAGGAAATATTGCTTAAGCATCAAGAGGAGCAAAATGTTGCCACTTGCCACAACATGGATGGGCTTGAAGGATATCATGGAAAGGGAAGTGAATCGATCAGAGAAAGAAAAATACTGTATGATATCATTGATAAGGGAAATCTAAAAAATGCAATAAAGTAGTCACTTGTAGCATAAAAGAAGCAGACTCACAGATACAGAGAGCAAGCTAGCAGTTACCAGTGAGGGAGGCAGAATAGGGGTGGGAGAGTCGGAGGTATAAACTATTGGGTGTAAGATAGGCTATAAGGATGTATCGTACAACACGGGGAATACATCCAATATTTTGTAATGACTGTAAATGGAGTGTAGCCTTTAAACAGTGTATAAGAACAAAAGTAGAATGATACGGGAGTAGTGACATTTGATCCTTCCCATGATGCAGTGATGTGTAGGAGCCGCACCGAGAAGGAAATACAAAGCAGTTTCAGCGGAGCGCTCAGAGCAGCAGTGAGTAGGGAGGGCTTGGGACTTGAACCCACGTCTGGTGCTTTCTCCTGCAATCCCACTCCAGGGCCTGCTGTCTTCATAGTCCTCAGAGACCCTCCCTTTTCTCAAGTCTTTGGGTTGAAGAAATTACAGAAAGAGCCTGCCCCTGAGTTGCTGGGTCACAGTGCAGGCCCAGGAAGCAGGCTTTGTTTTTATCTCTTGGAGTTTTAGTGAATGACTAGACAGGGAGGGAGGTGAAGTTCTGGCCGCAGTGAGCTGACTGTATGATCTGTTTGTTGCCACCGGGCTCATTGGGGAAGTATTTTTAGCATCACAGACTCGTTATTCATGCTTGACGTTTTTACTAGTATTAAATGTTTTACTATCTATGGTTTTACTATCTAACCAAAAACTAGATAAGAGCAAAGAATTCCTGGTTGGTGACTAATTCTCAAGGTTGGCACTCCGACTTGTCGTAAATAATTCACTTTCCTCTTTGGCCCTGGAATGCCATCAGTTCCTGATGACTGGAGCCAGAGAGCACATGCGTTTCTCAGGACCGACTCTGACGTTGGGGTTACCCGTGCGTCACTGACAGCCAGCTCTCTCCTTAGTATCTGACAGTGATCGTCGGGTTGATCAGGGCTTCCAAGTTCCTGCTACTGCTATGATATGTGAGCGAAATTTGGTTAGTGTCTCAGTTGCTGTGAAATTTTTCTCATTGCTAGTTTGGTTGACATTGTACTTGAGTGGAATCCAAGCTATTTTGTCTAGGGAAAAGGGTGAGAAGAGTTAATATTATACACAAATATTTTATACAGTGATATTTTAAAACCATCTCCAAAGTCAGTGATGCTTAAGTAAAGCAGGCTCTCAATTCCTTTCAAACTTCTTGGCATTCCAACTCCGGATACAGTGAAGTTGAGTTGAGATCAACGGTCTGAGGTTTGATCCAGAAAGGGTTTTCTGAGGAACCACTTTCAGATCTTTTAAAGGATAACTGGCATCATTTTCCAGAGAGAAATGAGTTTTTACAATTTTGAAATGATTTTCTTTTAAATATTGAGTGACATTTCTTCTTTGCTTTGGGAAAATAAGAGCTTAAATATGTACCTGCATGGATGGCTGGCTATTGGCAGAGTGTACTTGGGTCGACCGTGGGTATTTCCTTGAAGCGAGAACTATATTAAATCTGGGATGTTTTATAACAGGTTCAATATCAAGTGGGAGTTAAGTAACTACTCTTAGTTCAGTTCAGTTAAGTAGCTCAGTCGTGTCCAACTCTGCGACCCCATGAATCTCAACTTTACACAAATAGATCGCCATCCCTATGGATGTCTTTTCATCTTTTTCTCCATTTCAGAGAAAGAAGGCTACCATTTTGTCCCTTGGGCATTTTTTTTTTTTTTTTTTTGCCTCCTCCTCCTCCAGAGCTCCAGGATTTTGTGTCCCTATTTATTTTCTTTGTTTTGACTAGCATTCCTAAGCCCTTCTCCATTTACTCCTTCCATTCTACTTCTACATATGCCCTGATAGCTCCATTGTTAAAGAAAAATCCATATCCATCCATCCATCCCCAGCCAGATTTTTCTTCTTTATCTTGTAGCCAAACTCTGTGTAACTATGGGATCTTCTACCCTCCCTCTTCTCCATCCATTTCCTTTCTCTCCACCTTCAGAGTTCCCAAAGGAGGGACCGTTTCCTTGAAATCCAATACCTTTTTCTCGAAGTCAACTCTTCTTGTCTTCTGTCCTTACTATTTTCCTCTCTTTGAGAGTACCCCTGCTCTGACTTCCAAGACCATCTTTTCCCCCTACATGTCCCATTACTAGTTCTCTTTTCCAGTTTCTCTTTCTCTTTGGGCCTCTAAGTGTGGATAGAGGCCAAGGCACCCCGTTCTCAACCCTGGCGTCTTAATTCATAGGCTTTCTCTGGTACCTGGTTCCCCATGCCATAGATTTCAGAGCGCATGCCCAGTCCTGACCTACCATTCACCTTCCAGTCATTCAGGGACGTCCCATCCATTTCTCAAAGGCATCCCCTGCAAATGTGGTCTCCGAGTCACCCCCCAGCTCTCCTCAGTGGACTTGTATTCCCAGCTGTACTCGCTTCTTCACAGGCTGCCGGGAGATTTTCTTCCGCCCTCTAGATCTGGCCTCCATGCTCACGTTTCTTCCTTCAGAGTCTCTCTTAAGTGTGTCCTCCCTCATCCTTGCCGTGCTGCACATTTGCACCCTGCACACTTGGGTTTCAATAGTCTCCTTGCACGGGTCCCCACCTCTGGGCCATGAACCAGTACCTCCTGTCAGATCAGCAGTGATATTAGATTAGAAATAAAGTGCTTAATAAATGTAATGCACTTGAATTATCACCAAACCATCCCCCTCCCACCCCAGTCTGTGGAAAAATTGTCTTCCATGAAACTGGTCCCTGGTGCCAAAAAGGGAAATCTCCTGCCACTGATTTCTCTTATAAAGATGTCAGACTAGAATCCTAGACTTGTGGTGTTCCTTGGTCTGTCTTCTCCCTGCCAGCCGAGTGTTTTCTCCAAGCACTGAGCATCACTGTTATGCCCACTCGCCTTTGGTGGTGCCCCTCTTCTGGGAAGGGGATCCTGGTTCCCTAGGACAGCTCCTAAGTCCATTAGTTTCACAAGAGACTCCAGGCTCCCTGGTCGTATGTCTTGCTGCTTCCCAAACTCTTCCTTGTCAGGGCAACCCCTGCTCAGATCACATGCTCTCATTTTCAGATGTGCCTGGATGTTTGCACTTCTGAGTCTCTGCTCATCTGGCTCTCTTGTCTAGAATGCAGCTCTCACCACCTTTGCCTGAAGGATTAGTGTCCACTCATTTTTTTAATGTACATCTTCAGTGTAACCTTTAAAATCTTTCCCTGTTCAATCGCTCAGTATTAGAGAAATGCGAATCAAAACTACAATGAGACACCACCTCACACTGAATAGTCAGAATAGCCATCATCAAAAAAATCTACAAACAATAAATGCTAGAGAGGGTGTGGAGAAAAGGGAGCCCTCTTGCACTTTTGGTGGGGATGTAAATCAATGCAGCCACAATGGAGAACAGCATGGAGATTCCTTAAAAACTAGGAACAAAACTACCATATGCCCCAACAATCCCACTACTGGGCATATACCCTGAGGAAACCATAATTGAAAAGACACAGGTACTTCAATGTTCACTGCACCGCTATTTACAATAGCTAGGACATGAAAGCTACCTAGATGTCCAACTGCAGAGGAATGGATGAAGAACCTGTGGTACATATATACAATGGAATATTACTCGGCCATAAAAAGGAATACATTTGAGTCAATTCTAATGAAGTTGATGAACCTAGAACCTATTATATAGAGTGAAGTGAGAAAAACAAATGTCATGTATGAACACATATATATAGAATCTAGAAAGATTAACCTATTTGCAAGGCAGCAATGGACATACTGGTGGCTCAGACAGTAAAGAACCTGCCTGCAATGTAGGAGATCTCGGTTCAGTCCCTGGGTTGGGAAGATCCTCTGGAGAAGGGAATGACAACCCACTCCAGTATTCTTGCCTGGAGAATTCCATGAACAGAGGAACCTGGCAGGCTACAGTCCATGGGGTTGCAAAGAGTCTGACACTACTGAGTGACTAACACTTTCACATACTTTCACACAATTGGAGACCCAGACAGTGAACAGATTTGACACAGGAGGGGAAGGAGAGGGTAGGACAAATTGCAAGAGTAGCATTGAAACCTATACTTTAACATATATAAAATAGATCACCAGTGGGAATTTGCTGTATGACACAGGGAGCTCTGTGACAGCCTAGAGAGATGGGGTGGGAAGTGGGAGGCGGATTCAAAAGGGAGGGGACATATGTATGCTTATGGCTGATTCATGTTGATGTATGGCAGAAACCAACCCAGTATTGTAAAGCAATTATCCTCCAATTAAAAGTAAATAAATTAATTTTAAAAAAGAAAACAACATGCTTTCCCAATCAGCAGTCTCCCCACCCCTGCCCCAGCTCAGATAGAACTTTTCCTCTTCTTTTTATCCACACATTTTCATCATAGCATGTGGATTTTATTAAACTATTAATAGATCTGCTTATACTCACAGAATGTGAGCTACATGGGATCTGACATATAATGCCTTCCCTTTGAATCCTCAGCACAAGACCTGTAAATTAATAGATGCCAATGAACACTGATTGAATTAAATGTTCAGGGACACTGTCCTGCTGAAGAAACAGGGTTGGGTCCCTAGTAATTGGCTTAACTAGTCCCAAATTTCTACCGTATTTACTGTAATTCTGCAGAACATAGTCAGCCCAAGTTTCCCAGAAAACCCTGGACCCATTCCCACACGTGTGGGTTCCTCCTGGCCTCTCTTAGATTCTCTGACTCTAGAGTTGTCCTCCTTAACCATCTGCAGCCTCTCCCTCTTCTATGCTCTCTGCAGTCACCATTCAATTACAGTCGGTACATGGCCTGGTTAGGACTGTGCCCATGCCGTCCAGCTGTTTTTCCCAGTTTGCCTTATCTCCCAGGATTTTGTATAAGCTGAAGGAAGACAAAGGCCACGCTGGACAGTTTTGAATTCTACCAGTGGATCCCTGGTATGTGCATAGTTGTGTATCGCATTCTTGATGAGTTGTTTAGATATCTCATAGTTCTTTTCCAAGAACTCAAGACCATCAGAGCCACAGTTTTAAGGCTGAACCCTTGGGCTCTAATCACAGAGTTGCCAAAACATGAGTAGGAGTCTGGAAATGACTAGAATTTGAACAACAGAAACCTTCTGCCCCTAGCCTGATCCAGTTGGTACTGTGCCTTTCACCAGATTTTTATAAAGCTACAAATCTCTTCTCAGCTAGTTTACTCTAGAATTTAAAAGAGCTTATTTGTAGAGGACAGTCACTCAGGCTGAGTCTTAAATAACCCAGTATCAATGTCTGCCATCTTGGGGCAGTCAGAAGCCCTCCCAGCTCCGCAAAATAGCCCGTGGTCTGATTTTAGAGCAAAAGATATTAGAGGCTGCTTCCGCTTGGCTATTTATCCAGAATGCCTAGATAGTTGCACCTAAGTGTCTAAAAAGCAGAGTGTGTTTTCTCATTATTATTCTGTTCATAAAGTGTGCATGCATGTGAGTGTTAAGTTGCTTAGTCGTATCTGACTCTTAGGGACCCTGTGGACTGTAACCCACCAGACTCCTCTGTCCATGGGATTTACCAGGCAAGAATACTGGAGTGGGTTGCCATGCCCTCCTCCAGGGGATCTTCCAGACCCAGGGGTTGAAGCCACATCTCTTATGTCTCCTGCACTGGCAAGCGTGTTCTTTACCACTAGTGCCACTTATAAAAATCCCACTCTTGCCCCCTAAACGAAGTCAATAAAAATATATTTACCTGGAAAGTGAAAAAATGCATCCCATAAATGTGTTAAATTTGCCTCAATGACCTCCCCAAATACATGTACATGCACAGAGTTGCTCCCCACTGGTCCACACTGAGAATAATATTCTCACAGGGAGCCAAGAGAATTAAATGAGTTGATATATGAAGGGAACTCAGCACAGGGCTGGACACAGAGTAAGAAATCAATAAACGTTCTCTCTGCCTAAAATTGCATGCTCAGGATGGCAATCCATAATTATTAATGCTATCAATTTTACTTTTATGCTGTTCAAATATCTAAGAGTTGGTCTGAGACCTCTGATAAGGGTTTGATGGAGGGTGGCATCAGCTCCTCGGGGTGGGCCCCTTATACCGAGGTCTCCTGTATGGAGCGCAGCCTTGGTTCTGCTGGCTCAGCAGCTCGGGGTCCAGTGATGTGGCTGAGCAGGCTGCCTCCCTGCGGTCATGATGCAGCCACCGCAGCTGCTCCGAGCTTGCAGATGGGATGAACGAGGCTGAGGAAAAAAGCCAAAGGATGACGTCATTCAGGTCCCACGCGGGTAGACCTGGAAACCACCATCTGGGCTTGCTAGTCCTTGCCTTGGTGCCACGGCCTTGGCTGGGTCACGGCCCTTTCAGAGGACAGCTTTAATGTGGAGGACAGAGGAACATGCCCTTTCCCAAGAGCCTCAAAGCCCACTGCACTTTGTGATGTCGAAACAAGGCGTTGGAGCAGACAAGTGCTGTTTCTCACCATACCTAAGCCCACGTCTAAGGGGCTTCCCTGCTGGTTCAAATGGTGAAGAATCCGCCTGCAGTGCAGGCAACATGGGTTCGATCCCTGGGTTGGGAAGATCTCCTGGAGAGGGGCATGGCAACCCACTCCAGTGTTCTTGCCTGGAGAATCCCATGGACAGAGGACCCCATACAGTCCATGGCATCACAAAGAGTCAGACATGACTGAGTGACTATTGCTTTCTAAGCCCAGAGCTGGGGGGCTCCTTCTTTCTGCCCAAATGTAGGCATCGTGGGATCCTGGGGAACCTGGGACCCCAGCCATGGCTTTGTTGTTTATGTAGAAAATAGAGAGAGCTTCTGTACCTGTTTCAAATAAAGCTGAAAGTGTCTTCATTAAAGAGGTTTGCTCAGTGTGTGGTCAGAGGGTTTGTGGGGGACCCCCTGTGGACGGTGAGGGGGAGCCCTGTGATTTACAGACCGCTGTGTTCACACCATCTCACGAGGGGGACGGCCCACCCCCTCCCCGCCCTATGCCAGAACTGCTTACATCGTACTTAATTTTGCATTATTTTGCCTTGATTTTGAAAGTCTCTGGGGGATTTCAATGGAAAATAAGCAAGCCTGTTCAATGTTGACGGCCAAACCAGAAATCCAGCCCAATCCCCTGCTTGTAGAAAAAGCCTTCGAAGTAAAAGTTGGGTCTTATGGAATAGGTGAGTGGGGGGTTCCTTCAAATGTCAAGGGTATTTTAAAGTATGTTTTTACAACTTGACAGAGTCTGGGGAGAAAAGGGGCTTAAAACTGAAGTGTTTGGAGCTGCTGCCAATTGAAAATGAATCACAAATGAAGATAAATCACCCCTGAGCATATAATGTGGAACAATGGGAAAATATTATCAGAATTGTAAAAATTTGATTTGCATGCAACTTTTCAGAAACAGCTTTACAAGCATGAATTGAAGCAAGCAGACAGACTCACGTAATGGGGGGAAAAAATCAGTCTAAGATTCCAAACGTGTATGTCAAGAGACAATTATTGGATTTGAAAAAAACAATGCTGGGTTTTACAGAGTATACCCCACCAATTCTGTCTTTGCCATGAGGGATTTCAAAGAGTGTTTATAAAGTGTGCTAGCTGCCAATACACTATGGAGTGTATCAATAAGATGATTAATAATGACTTACTACTATGTATCTGTTACTTATTTTTATTCTGCAAATGCATGCGTGCATGCTCAGTTGCTAGCTGCATCCAACTCTTTGCAACCCCATGAGCTGTAGCCTGCCGAGCTCCTCTGTCTGTGGGGTTTCCCAGGCGAGAGTGCTGGAGTGGGTTGCCGTTTCCTTCTCCAGGGGATCATCCCGACCCAGGGATCACACCTGTCCCTCCTGCATTAGCAGGTGCATTCTTTACCCCCGAGCCACCTGGGAAGCCCCTATTCTGTGCATATGTATATCACTAAGCTGTGTAGGAATCTTGTCAGCCTGCTTGCTCCATTTTACAGATGAGACTCTTCAGAATGTTCACAGCTTTCCCCAGGTTGCACAGCCGATGAGTAAGTCAGGCTTCAGACTCAATTTACCCTGGATTTAAACATATCTGCTTCTCCATGGACTTGCCAGGCCCTCCCAGACCAGTGTGGGACAGGAAGGAGCCACTTCCCCTCGTGGCTGCTGTGTGTCTTCCAACGAGTAGACCGAACCTTGACCCGAGAAATGCACGCTTGTCGGGAGGAAGAGATGTGGCCCTAGAGAGACATGCTGCAGGCTCCAACAGAGTCATGTTTCTAAGAGATGGGAGGACACCATTTCCTGAATGGCATTTTTTTTCGATGACAGTTTTACTTCCTAGTTATGACTTTTCTAATTGAGGCATAATTCACATCATATAAGATTCACCATCACGTACAGTGTCAGCAGTTTTTACTACATTCAGTGTGGTACACCCATTACTATGATTACGGCCAGGACATTTCCATGCCCCTAAAGAAAGCCGTACCTATTAGAGTCTCTTCCTGTTTCCCCTCCTCCCATCCCCCCCCACCCTTTGGCAAGTGCTCATTTTCTATCTCCGAATATGCCTCTTCTGGACATTTCCTCTAAACGAAACCATACCCTGTGTGGCCTTTTGCATCTGGCTTTTTTCACTCCACCTGTTTGCAAGGTCCAACCTTGTTGCAGCATGTGTCAGAATGTCATTTCTTTTTAAGGCTGAATAATATTCCACTGCATGGAGATACCACATTCTGTTTATCCATCCATCAGTGACTGAAGGACATTTGGAGGCCACTCTGAATTTTGTGCCAAAGAGTTTGGCGTAAGCCCGAGCAAACCAGCAAAGTGAGGTCTTTTGCTCTGACAGAGAAGCATAGCCATGACCTAGCAGCAGCCACAGCAAGTAAAGCAGCGGCTGCTTATTGTTGGTGAAATAGCACTGAAGACCCTGACCGTGACCTTCCAGCCTGGAGTCCTGCTGTCGGCAGCTCACTCACTGGGGTCCAGCTGCTCTTCTCTCAATTCTCAAATACGTGTCCTGTCTATCTCAAGGTCTGTCCCCCGACCAGGAAGTATATATACAGCCTCCTCCTCGGCCTTCAGTCGTCAGCCTGAATGTAGAGAAGACAACTGCCTGCGGTGTTTAAAACAGGCCACCTCCTGCCTTATTCTTTCCTCCTGCAGCCCCTTCTTTCCCTTTACAGCAGATCTCATCATTTATAATTGTGTCTCTTCAGTTCAGTTCAGTTGCTCAGTCTTGTCCGACTCTTTGTGACCCCATGAACTGCAGCACGCTAGGCCTGTCTGTCCATCACCAACTCCTAGAGTCCACCCAAACTCATGTCTATTGAATCTGTGATGCCATCCAACCATCTCATCCTCTGTCGTCCTCTTCTCCTCCTGCCCCCAATCCCTCCCAGCATCTGGGTCTTTTCCAATGAGTCAGCTCTTCACATGAAGTGGCCAAAGTATTGGAGTTTCAGCTTCAGCATCAGTCCTTCCAATGAACACCTAGGACTGGTCTCCTTTAGGATGGACTGGTTGGATCTCCTTGCAGTCCAAGGGACTCTCAAGAGTCTTCTCCAACACCACAGTTCAGAAGCATCAATTCTTCAACGCTCAGCTTTCTTTATATTCCAACTGTCACATCCATACATGACCACTGGAAAAACCATAGCCTTGTCTAGATGGACCTTTGTTGACAAAGTAATGTCTCTGCTTTTTAATATGTTGTCTAGGTTGGTCATAAGTTTCCTTCCAAGGAGTAAGCGTCTTTTAATTTCATGGTTGCAATCACCATCTGCAGTGACTTTGGAGCCCAGAAAAATAAAGTCTGACACTGTTTCCACTGTTTACCCATCTATTTCCCATGAAGTGATGGGACCAGATGCCATAATTTTAGTTTTCTGCATGTTGAGCTTTAAGCCAACTTTTTCAGTCTCCTCTTTCACTTTCATCAAGAGGCTCTTTAGTTCTTCTTCACTTTCTGCCATACGGGTGGTATCATCTGCATATCTGAGGTTATTGATATTTCTCCCAGCAGTCTTGATTCCAGCTTGTGCTTCTTCCAGCCCAGTGTTCCTCATGATGTACTCTGCATACAAGTTAAATAAGCAGGGTGACAATATACAGCCTTGATGTACTCCTTTTCCTATTTGGAACTAGTCTTTTGTTCCATGTCCAATTCTAACTGTTGCTTCCTGATCTGCATACAGGTTTCTAAGAGGCAGGTCAGGTGGTCTGGTATTCCCATCTCTTGAAGAATTTTCCACACAAAGGCTTTGGCATAGTCAATAAAGCAGAAATAGATGTTTTTATGGAACTCTTTTGCTTTTTTGATGATCCAGCGGATGTTGGCAATTTGATTTCTTGTTCCTCTGCTTTTTGAACATCTGGAAGTTCACAGTTCACGTATTGCTGAAGCCTGGCCTGGAAAATTCTGAGCGTTTCTTTACTAGCGTGTGAGATGAGTGCAATTGTGTGGTAGTTTGAGCATTCTTTGGCATTGCCTTTGAGATTGGAATGAAAACTGATGTTTTCCAGTCCTGTGGCCACTGCTGAGTTTTCCAAATTGTCTGGCATATTGACTGCAGCACTTTCACAGCATCATCTTTCAGGATTTGAAATAGTTCAACTGGAATTCCATCACCTCCACTAGCTTTGTTCGTAGTGATGCTTTCTAAGGCCCATTTGACTTCACATTCCAGGATGTCTGGCTCTAGGTCAGTGATCACATCATCGTGATTATCTGTGTTGTGAAGATCTTTTTTGTACAGTTCTTCTGTGTATTCTTGCCACCTCTTCTTAATATCTTCTGCTTCTGTTAGGTCCCTACCATTTCTGTCCTTTATTGAGCCCATCTTTGCATGAAATGTTCCCTTGGTATCTCTAATTTTCTTGAAGAGATCTCTAGTCTTTCCCATTCTGTTGTTTTCCTCTATTTCTTTGCACTGATCACTGAGGAAGGCATTCTTATCTCTTCTTGCTATTCTTTGGAACTCTGCATTCAAATGGGTATATATTCGCTTTTCTCCTTTGCTTTTTGCTTCCCTTGTTTTCACAGCTATTTGTAAGGCCTCCTCAGACAGCCATTTTGCTTTTTTGCATTTCTTTTTCTCGGGGATGATCTTGATCCCTGTCTCCTGTACAATGTCACGAACCTCAGTCCATAGTTCATCAGGCACTCTGCTGTCAGATCTAGTCCCTTAAATCTATTTCTCACTTCCACTGTATAGGCATAAGGGATTTGATTTAGGTCATACCTGAATGGTCTAGTGGTTTTCCCCACTTTCTTCAATTTCAGTCTGAATTTGGCAATAAGGAGTTCATGATCTGAGCCACAGCCAGCTCCTGGTCTTGTTTTTGCTAACTGTATAGAGCTTCTCCATCTTTGGCTGCAGAGAATATAATCAATCTGATTTTGGTGTTAACCATGTGGTAATGTCCATGTGTAGAGTCTTTTCTTGTGTTGTTGGAAGAGGGTATTTGCTATGAACAGTGTGTTTTCTTGGCAGAACTCTATTAGCTTTTGCCCTGCTTCATTCTGTACTCCAAGGCCAAATTTGCCTGTTACTCCAGGTCACTTTATGTCTATCTCCTCCATTGCCTATAATCGCCATTGACAGCACAATTTCTTCTGCTGTTACTTTATCGCTCGGGCCCAGTGGGATGAATATGTGGGCTCATTTGATATCCACACGGGAGACTGGTCCCAGAGTGTGTTCCCCATACCAGCAGCATCAGCGTCACCTGGGATCTCATTGGAAATGCCAGTTCTTGGGCCCTACCTCCAACCTGAATCAGAGAGTCTGAGGATGGGGCAGGGTAGGAAATCTGAGATTTAACAAGCCTGTCAGGTCATTCTGATGCATACTCAAATCTGAAAAGCACTGATGTAGGAAATAGCCCCAGATTCACTCTTATTTCTGCCCATGGTGTCAGAACCTCCCTCTCCAGGCCCAGTCTTTAGAGCTCAATATGTGGCCCAGAGAAGCAGGAGAGATTCCAAAGACAGAGAGAGGAGATGGAAACAAATATGCCATCAGGCCTCCCACAGAGTGTGGAGCTTCCTCTAGGGCCCGAATGGGGCCCGACGTTCCTAGGAAATCAGTTCAGCGGTAGACTTTTGCCATCAGCCACCCCCGAGGCTGGGAGGCTCTGGCCCTTCACCTGGGACAGCATCTTCAGGGCAACTGTTGGATGTTGGCTGTTACCTAGAAAGGCTTAGAGAGTGGGTGGAGAGGCGGGCAATGGGGATGATAACTGTGGTCCCTTCATTGTGTACACCTGCCCTTCAAAAGCGAAGTGACCTTATGTCAAATATAGGGAGGAAACCAAAGCTCACTTAGCCCCAGGATGTCAAGTCCTTCCCAAAGTTCCTTCCAGGTGTGGCTGATGTTGGTCTTGGACCTGAGTCAGCCCAGCCCTGGGGAGAGAGCACTACCTCCCATGGGGTCACTCTGAGGTCTCAAGCAAGAACATGCGCACCCCCTCAGCCAGCTATAGTGGGTCGTCTCCATGTCACAGCTCTGAACAGAGCCCATTGGGGTCTCTGACACTCCCTCCAGAGACTTCCTGAGGTCAGCAACTCTGTTTAAATCACAAGCATCTTAACGTGCCCATGAAAGCTCTGGTCACAGAGTAGAGCTTCTCTCTCCTTCTAGAGGCCAGCATGCTGCCCCACTATCCATCACCTGCACCCACAGTGTCCGCTGCTGAGCAGTTGAGTGAGTGTTTACAAAGGGGATGTGTGACTTGATCGTGTATTTTTCTGCAACCAGTGAAGAGTCCTTAGAACTGGAGTCCCCAGGCTTTGTGTGTATGTGCTCAGTCGTCCATTCATGTCCAACTCTTTGCAACCCTGTGGACTGTAGCCCGCCAGGCTCCTCTATCCATGGAATTTTCCAGCTGGAGTGCGTTGCCATTCCCTTCTGC
This sequence comes from Bubalus kerabau, assembly GCF_029407905.1. Taxonomy (NCBI): domain Eukaryota; kingdom Metazoa; phylum Chordata; class Mammalia; order Artiodactyla; family Bovidae; genus Bubalus; species Bubalus kerabau. The sequence continues at coordinate 47,987,824 of NC_073645.1, read as the reverse complement.
AGGGGATCTTCCCGACCCAGGGATCAAACCCGAGTCTCTTGAGTCTCCTGAATTGGAAGACAGATTCTTTACCTACTGCACTACCTGGGAATCCCAGGCTTTGTCTGAGCAGGAGGCAAAGAAAGTGCTGAGCCAGGACTCTGCCCTTGGGGTGGTCTACAGAACAGGATGGACACATGCTAGAGCAGGCCTGGCACAGGGCTGTGAGCCCGCTCAGGGCAGAAGCCAGGGCAGGTGTTGTGGCAACATGCCATGTGGGCTTAGGAGAGTGAAGGAATAGGACAGGGGTGTTGTTCAGTCACACAGTCAACCCCATGGACTGCAGCACGCCAGCCTTCCCTGTCCTTCACCATCTCCCAGAGTTTGCTCAAACTCATGTCCTTTGAGTCAGTGATGTGATCCAACCATCTCATCCTCTGTCATCCCCTTCTCCTCTCACCTTCAATCTTTCCCAGCATCAGGGTCTTTTCCAGTGAGTCAGCTTTTTGTGTCAGATGGCCAAAGTATTGGCGCTTCAGCTTCAGCATCAGTCCTTCCAATGAATATTCAGGGTTGATTTCCTTTAGGATTGACTGGTTTGATCTCCTTGCTGTCCAAGGAACTCTCAAGAGTCTTCTCCAGCATCACAGTTTGAAAGCGTCAATTCAAAAGGCCATCAATTTGAAAGGCCAGAGTGGGAAGCACCAAGCAGAGCAGGGAACACCAGCAACTGAGTGTAAAATCTTGACCTGGAATCCACCTTACGTAGAACTTACCTGGCTCCACCCACACAGTCTCCACCTGCCCATCTGGAGTGGGGTTGCCAGCCTTTCTTTAGAAAGGGACCCAAATCTTATTCCCATTAAAAAATCAGGGGGAAGAGATGGACTGGGAGTTTGGGGTTGGTAGAGGCAAACTATTATATATGGAATGGATAAACAACAAGGTCCTGCTGTATAGCACAGGGAACTATATCCAGTTTCCTGGGATAAACCATAATGGAAAAGAATATAAAAAAGAATATGTGTATATATATGTATATGTGTATATATATGTATATGTGTATATATATATGTATAACTGAGTCACTTTGCTGTATGACAGAAATTAACATAGCACTGTAAATAAATTACAATTTTTAAAAAAGATTTTTTTAAAAAGAAAATCACTAATATATAATCAGTCTCAAGTGAAGTGAATGTTTTCTTCAGTCTCTCAAGGTTTCAAGAGCCTGATATGGAGAGCAAAAGTTGCAACCATGAACTTCATTTTCTTTGGATCCACAGGGAAGAATTCTATTATATGTCTTCCTTTTAAGATGATCTTTATTTCCTCATAGAGAAAGTACCGAACTAAATAGATACTGTATGCTTTAAACTAACTTCTGAAAAGTGTATGTCACACCCCACAGCCGTTATCTATGGGATTCAGTCCCTGTGAACAGAAACTTCTAGTTTCCCATTGAGCTGAACATCCCAATTACTCCAGAAGATGCATGGTTAGAAATCCAGAGATAGGTTTGCCGGTGTGGTGAGAGGTGGGTTACCGACCCTGTTGATGACATTTTCAGTGGAGCTTCACTGTTCCATTATGTCTTATGGAAAAAGCTATTATCTACACATGCCTTATTTATGGGATGTTATATCACAGAGTCATAGAAAATGGTATTTTTCCTATGCAACTTCTATTTCTGTGTGTGTGTGTGTGTGTGTGTGCGCGCGCGTGCGTGCACGCACGTGCTCTCAGTTGCCAAGTTGTGTCTGAATTTTTGCAACCCCATGAACTGAAGCTTGCTAGGCTCTTCTGTCCATGGGATTTTCCCAGCAAGAATACTGGAGTGGGTTACCATATCCTCCTCGAGGGGGTCTTGCCGACCCAGGGACTTTCATTGTTCCACTATGTCTTATAGGAAAAGCTGTATCTACACATGCCTTGTCTATGGGATATTATATCACAGATTCATGGAAAATGATATTTTTCCTCTGCAGCTTCTACTTCTGTAGTTTTCCTATTGTACCTCTAGCTAGAAAACAATGTTAAATTCTGTGTGCAAGTAATGCTACTTGAAATAGCTCAGCATCAAGTTAAGTCTTTCAACCGACATTGCTGCTGGGAGTGGTTCTCCCCTACTCCCACCAAAAAATAATTTTAAAAAATGTTGACACAGTTTTTAATTCTTAATTTTGGTTTATGTCAGCTCCCAAGGTGCCCACTTAGTCCATGTGATCAAATTCATAAAATCTGAGGCCTTGATATTTTAGTCCCAGAAACTTTCTGTTTTATCTCTTTGTCTATGAATAATTCATTTGTCTGTATGGCCTCTGAAGCAGATCCTCTTCATGAAAGAAAAGGGAGAAACATGGAGGGCAGAATGAATGCCAGCAAAAATTTAAGAGTGCCCTCGGAAACCAAGTTAAGATTTTTAGGGAGTTTCTATGTTTTGTGACTTGCTCTCAAGAAGATAAGTACAGATTTTTTTTTTTTAAATGAGCCATTGACTAGTAGAAGTAATGACATCAATATTTAAGCATAATGCCACACAAATTCCTATTCTATAGAGTAAATTCCACGTTCTCAGGTTCTTTTCTAGAATGTTCAATGTATTTTTTTGGATTTGTATCTTCAACTTTTAGAATGTGGCTTAAAATACTGTGGTAGCAAGAATTTTGAAGGACCTTTCACAGACTATGGGGACTCCTGAAAAAGAATGAAAGTTGAATTAGTACAAATACAACCATCCTAATGACTTTTTTAACAGAAATGCTTCAGAGGGTTCTTTTGTGTAGCTGACTTGGTCCTTGCAGACCCGTGGACCAGCAAAAAATACCCATAGCCTTTTAATAGCCTAGGCAAAGAAGAAAACAGTAGCTTCCCCATTTCTCATAGTCCAGAAAAGCAATCAAAGTGCTTTCAAAGGAAATCTCCAAATTAAATACACCAAGAGGGTATTTGTCTGAAGCATGGTGGGAGAGATCTCCCTGGTAGTCCAGGGAGGTGGTGCATAAGACTCTAGCTTCCAGTGCAGGGCTCAAGAGTTCGATCCCTCTTCGGGAACTAAGATCCCACATGCTGTGCGATGTGGCCAACAAATAAAAAATAAATAAATAAAAATATATTCTGCTCCTTAAAAAAAAAAAAAAAGGAGTGCTGGGAAATGCGTTAGTAAGTGCAGTGGCTAATGTTCTCCGGGCTGACCCCTGACACCGCTAGAATGTCCAAGGCACGGCTGTAGTGAGAAGCGGAGCGGTTCTGGTCAGTTTGAATTGTTTTCAGTTCTCTGCAGACAGTGCCCACTATCGCCTGCCCCGAGGCTGGTGCTCCCACAGCGTCCAGCCGTGGAGGGGACCCGTCCCTGAGCCTGGACGGTGCCTCCCCCCATAGTTGGCTCCCTCCTCTGTGATGATGTTTTCCTAGACCCTCACCGGCCCCCTCAGCTGCTGCACCTCCCTGTCTGTGCTTTTCCATGTGACGCACAGACCTGTGTCTCCAGCTCCCGTTTCTGTGGAGTTCCGCATCCATCCGGGAATGTCTAGGAACCAGATTGTCCGTACTCAGCTATCGCACAGGCCCTCTGACTCTGTAAATGCAAAGGGGCACCCCACCTTTACCCCTGGGGCACCCCACCTTCATCCCTGGGGCACCCCACCTTTACCCTGGGGCACCCCACCTTCATCCCTGGGCCACCCCACCTTCATCCCTGGGCCACCCCACCTTCATCCCTGGGGCATCCCACCTCAGGCTCCGGTGTCTGCATCCACCCGTGGTCCAAGCCGTACGTTCCAGAGTCAGGCGAATCAGCCCTTGCCTTGCCCCCACGCACCCGGTCCAGCAGATGCCACCATGAGCACATCTCTTGATTCCCTCCTGTCTCCACTCACCTGGTCCGGCCAGGAGCTCGGCCACAGCCTGCAGGCATTGTCTGCTTCAGGATCACAGGCATGTCCTCCAGCCTCCCTCAGGGACCCCTCCTCCCTGCACCCAGCCCGCCTCAGCCTCTCGCCCACCATCCCAGCTCCCATCTCCCTGCCTGCCTGACCCTGGGCTGCCCTTGCACTCACTGCTCTCTGCTGCCCCCTGGGTCTGGCCACGTCCTGCCAGCAGGCAGGTCAGCCATTGCCCTTCCTGTGCCCCTTGCCTGCATCCCTGCCTGATCCTTATCCCACTCATTGCCAGGTCCTGGCATCTGATCCTCAGGTTCCTGGTTCCACTGCCATTGTTGAACATTTCCGTCATTTTTCAGATCAACCAGTTGACTTGAAACATTTCTTAAAACAATATGGGGAGGGAGGTGGGAGGGGGGTTCAGGATGGGGAACACATGTACACCCATGGCTGATTCATGTCAATACATGGCAAAAACCACTACAATATTGTAAAGTAATTAGCCTCCAATTAAAATAAATAATTAAAAAAAATAAATAAACATTTCTTAAAACAATAGAGACATTTCCTACAAATGAAACCCAGGGCAGAAAGTGGAAGGCAAGCAGTAATGGACGGTGAGGCTGGACAAGGAGGTGGGCAAATCGTTACAATATGCATCGAGCATAAGCTAGGCTGGACCTGGCTCTGCACCGCCCACTGGGCCTCCCCCCTCCGATGTCCCACGGCCTCGAGAGGTCATTCAACCTCGTCTCAAGGATGAGGACAGGCTCCTTCGGGAAGTTTAAATAACACAAGGAAGGTCAAGAAACCAGGGTGGGCAGAGCCTGGACTCACAGTCAAAAGGGCCGACCCCGAGTCCCCGGGCTCACCCCTGCCCTGTGCTAGGTCAACAAGCCCTTGCCGGATGCTTCTTGCATCTTGAGCTAGTCCTGTTTCCCTCCTGGTGGCTTGTCTCTCGCCTTGGATTGACCACATTTGTGCTGTTCTTGTGTCATTCCCTGGAGGCGATGATTCCTCAGGCCCACACTGAGCTGTGACCCATGGACCCGCAGTGGCTGGGCCAGCTCTCTGTGACCCTGGGGAGGGACAGGGTCTCTGATCCTTCCCGTCTCTGCCTCCAGCACCTTGCAGATGCTTCCTGTCTCCTCCCACATCCATCCGGTCTTGATCACTGGCTGCCCTGCCTCGACTTCCCACCCACAGCCTGATGCCTTCTCAAGGTCGTGTTGTGATTAGTGGACCAGTCCCCATGCTTCTGCAGCTCTGAGTGGAGGGACTTCCTCTTGGCACTGAAACTGTCATCTGGTGACCTGTGGACACACTAGCCCTGGTTATTTCCTGGAGTGAACATTGGCTCCATCACCTCTCCCACTTCGGGGAATTATTCCTGTTTTCCAGAGCTGGCTGAACTGCCACCATACTTGGGTCTCCCTCCTCCTTACTTTCAGAGGTGGAGAAAAATATGAATCTATGCTTAAATGCTCAGCATCCCAATGGGCCAACAGGTGCATGAGCAACCAAGCATGTCTCTGTTCCCCCAGGTTGGGCATGTCTTGAATTTTATACTGTCTGCACCACATTTTGGAGCTTCCCCAGTGACTCAGTGGTAAAGAATCTGTCTGCAATGCAGGAGATACTGGTTCAATCGCTGGGTTGGGAAGATGCCCTGGAGAAGGAGATGGCAACCCACTCCAGTATTCCTGCCTGGAGAATCCCATGGACAGAGGAGCCTGGTGGGCTACAGTCCATGGGGTCACATAGAGTTGGACATGACTGAAGTGACTGAGTGCCCATACGCAGTATTCTCCTTCGTAGCCTTCACAGCACTCAGCCTTTATTTGGTACCCGCTGGCTACTTAGGTTATGAAAGTCATATTGTTGAACTATAATTGAATTATAAATAGTATAATTCAATCTGGTTTCTAAGCCTTTATATGTTGGATCCTATGATTATATGCTTTGAAATAACTGAAAAGATCCATATTGATCTCTGTCCCGTGGTTCCTGACACAAGTCTCCTAAGTGAAGTGAAGTAGCTCAGTCGTGTCCGACTCTTTGCAACCCTGTAGACTGTAGCTCATCAGGCTTCTCCATCCATGGGATTCTCCAGGCAAGAATACTGGAGTGGGTTGCCATTTCCTTCTCCAGGGGATCTTCCTGACCCAGGGATTGAACCCAGGTCTCCCACATTGCAGGTGGATTCTTTACCATCTGAGCCACCAGGGAAGCCAAAATCTTCTTTAATTTTCAAAGTGATAAGGCCCTGGCAGCATCTTTTGTTCTGATGTTTGGTCTTTGACTCCAGTTCCTCAAGCAGAGCTCCTTAAGGAACCCTGGGCTTCCAGGGGGTTACCATTATCTTTTGTTTTGAATGAGGCCATTCTGAGTGCTGAAACTCCAGTACTTTGGCCACCTCATGCGGAGAGCTGACTCATTGGAAAAGACTCTGATGCTGGGAGGGTTTGGGGGCAGGAGGAAAAGGGGACAAGAGAGGATGAGATGGCTGGATGGCATCACTGACTCGATAGACGTGAGTCTGAGTGAACTCCAGGAGTTTGTGATGGACAGGGAGGCCTGGTGTGCTGCGATTCATGGGGTCGCAAAGAGTCAGACACGACTGAGTGACTGAACTGAACTGAACTGATTCTGAGTGGGCTCCTGGAGGGGGGTCTAGTTACTGGAAGATCCAGGCTGTGATTAGAAGCTTGGAACTTTCAGTCTCTTGCTCATGTAGAGGGAATAGGGGCTAGAAATGGAGTTAATGATTGATTGGGCCTATGTGATGAAATCTTTTCAAACTGTGGGGCTGGAGAAGATGCTTGGGAGTCCCTTGGACAGCAAGGAGATCAAACCAGTTGATCCTAAAGGAAATCAACCCTGAATATTCACTGGAAGGACTGATGCTGAAACTCCAATATTTTGGCCACCTGTTGTGAAGAACCAACTCATTGGAAAAGACTCTGATGCTGGAAAGGTTGAAGGCAGGAGGAGAAGGGGACAAAAGAGGGTGAGATGGTTGGATAGTATCACCGACTCAATGGACATGAGTTTGAGCGAACTGTGGGAGGTAGTGAAGGACAGAGAAGCGTGGTGTATTGTAGCCCATAGAGTTGCAGAGAATCAGACACAACTTAGCAACTGAACAACAAAAAATGTGATGAAGTCTTTCCATAAAAATGTCAATAGAGGGAGGTTCAGAGAGCTCCCAGGTTGGTGAACCCATCCATGTACTGAGAGGTTACATCTAAACTCCCCAGGGATAGAACTCCCTACACTCAGCGACATATGGACCTGATCCTGTGTGTCTCTTCATCTGGCTGGCCGGCTGTATCCTTGATCATACCCTTTATTATAAAATGAACTTGTAGATGTGTTTCCCTGAGTCCTGTGAGATCTTCTAGCAAGTAAACCCAAAGATGGGAGGTTGTGGGTACCTCCGATCTGTAGCTGAGTTGGATAGGAGTCATGGGGAATGTGAGTGCCTGGAGCCTGTTATTAGCATTTGTTGGGGATGGGTCTTGGGACACTGAGCCCTTCAGCTGAGGGGTCTGAGGTAAGTCTGTTACTGTCAGAGTTGAATTGAATCATCGGACACCTAGCTGGTACCACAGAGAATCACCTGGCTGGGGAAAACCCCTCCACACCTGCTGTCAGAAGGGCTGTGTGTCCAGTCGTGTGAGAGGAGAAACAAGCGTGCTCTGCCCTCCTCTGGAGAGATGTTTTTATAGACTATCCCCACCCTGAAGTGATGTCTGCCTTTGTGTATCTGAGAATTGTTGGCAGCAGTTGAACTAGGCTTCAAACAAAATCACACAACCTCTTAATGTGCGATTAAAGAACAGTTTTAAGTTTCTGTTGACATGCATTTTATTGCAATTGCTGTTATTTTTTCTTGCTGCGAATGTGTCTCATGATAATGATATATAATATAGAAAACAGGAAAAAGCGAAAAGAAAAAAAAAAAAAGAAATTGCCCGAAATCTCATCTCATGTCGGCATATTTCCCTCCAGTCTTTTTTCTATGACTTGCTTCAGTCTGTGACTGTGGTTTGTCTTGCGTAGGAAGAGTGTAAGTGCTGACTAGCTGGGGAATTTCCGTATTCAGCCTGTTCTGTGTTACCAGCTCCTTCATCAGTTTTCTCAGGAGAGCTTGCTACCCCTGGCTTATACTTTCTGTACAGTAAAACAGGTGTGTGTTTATTTTCTCATCTTGCACCTACAAAGAGAACAATGATATATTGCTCCTTGCTTAATCTCTCCTCGTTTATTTTATGGAACCTTTGAGGATACAAAATTATGTATACGAACGATCATAAAATACCAAGCATGATGCATAAATACAGTTGCCATTTACCTCTTTATCTGTGGTCATAAATCAAATACTGTTTCGCTGCAGAATAAATGCAGTTCTAATGCAGGCAGGGTTCACCTTAAGCTATGCTAGGGAGGGGAGCCCCCAGTTGGAAACATTTGACTCCCAGATGTTCAATACTTAACAGACTGTTCTTTCTTTTGGACTTTCGGGCCTCCTGGAGGGCCAGGCTTCGTTGCTGTCGAGTCTCCTTTGAAATGGGTCTGACTCCTGGGTCTCCACCCTCTCCCTCCTTCCCAGCTCCCAGGTAGCATGTGAAACCTGCCTCCTTTCTCCCCGCCCACACGAACCACGTGGGTCTCCAGCACCTCTTCGTTGGGCTGCATCTCTCTCCATCCCTTCTCCTCTGCATCTGCCATCAGCCTCAGTCTCTTCTTCTGTTCACACGATCCCCCCTGCACACATACTGTGACCTTTTCTGCAGCCTCTTCCTTTGCAACAGTCCCTGTTTCTCCTTCTTTACTGCCTCTCCTCACCTCATCCTATGGCCTGGGGCTTTCCCCCTGCCCTTGGGGCACCCTCAGGGCCTTTTTCTGCCTGCTCCTCATCTGATTCTCCCTCTCCCAGGTCTGAAATGAGGGATCCCTGGCGTACGCCTGGGCTATGTGCTTCTCACCCCCTGCCCTGCCCCTGGGGACCCTTTCTCTGTCACGATGCGAACACCCACCTCTTCGCTGGTGAAGCCCAGATCACAACTCTGCCCCATCTGCCCCAAAAGTTCAACTCCAGGCGGCTTGAATGGGAGGTTGGAGGTCTCTGTCCCGGTGATGCCCACACACACCTCAGATGCAGCAGGAGGGTACCTGGACCCCCAGTCTTTGCCCTCAGGCTTTCTCTCCCGTTTCTCTGGCTCTGCAGGTCATCCCAGCACCTCCCCCAAACCACTTGGCCCTCTGACCCCACCATTTCTCAAGTCCTATGGATTTTACATCATAAGTAATTCTTACGTTCTTTTCCCTCTGTCTTACTGCTGTTTCCTAATTCCAACCTCAGCCATTTTTCCCCTGGGCCACGAGAGTAGCTGTCTGACTCTAGGAGCAGTTCTGACATGATTAACCTGTTTCACTTTAAATGTGTCAGCTGATGCCTATTAGATGTGTAACATGGGAGACAAAATTAATGTGAGACTAAAAAAATTAAAGGCTGACACCGATGTTTATGACTGATCGAACCAGTCCATCCTAAAGGAAGTCAACCCTGAATATTCATTGGAAGGACTGATGCTGACGCTGAAGTTCCACTCTTCGGCTGCCTGATGTGAAGAGCTGACTCGTAGGAAATGACCCTGATGCTGGGAAAGATTGAAGGCAAAAGGGGAAGAGGGTGACAGAGGATGAGATGGTTAGATGTCATCACCCATTCCATGGACATGCATTTGGGCGTACTCAAGGAGATAGTGAAGGACAGGGAAGCCTAGCATGTTGCAGTGCGTGAGTCGCAAAGAGTTGGACACAACTTAGCGACTGAACAACTACCTATGTTTTTGGAATCTGGAGCTGCTAGCGAAGGAGGCAAGGAGGGGGCAGTGTTTGGTCTGGTTTGGTTTCGGTGATATGGATGAATTTGTTTCCTATTGGCAGCTTGAATAAATTATCATAAACACAGAGGCTCCTGGGGGCTGTATGAGAGAATCCTCACCTTTCCCAGCTTTAGAGGTTGCCCAAATTCCTTAACTCTTGGCTCTGTGCTCCCTCTTCAAAGCCAGCAGAGTATCATCTAATCTCTCTGACTCTCACCCTCCTGCCTGTCTCTTGTAAAGACCCTTTGTGATTACATGGGACCATCCAGATAATCCAGGATAATTTCTTGCCGTAAGATCCTGAATTTAATCTCATTAGCAAAGTCCCTTTGTCAGGTGAAATAGCAAATTGTGCTCAGTCACTCAGTCCTATCTGACTCTTTGTGACCCCATGGACTGTAGCCAACCAGGCTCCTCTGTTAATGAGATTTCCCCACCAAGAATACTGGCATGGGTTACCATTTCCTCCTCCATGAGATCTTCCCAACCCAGGGATCAAACTCATGTCTCCTGCATCTCCTACAATGGCAGGCATATTCTTTACCATTGAGCCACCTGGGACTTCCCATGAAATAGCATATAGGTTGCAGTACCTAGGACATGGACGTCTTGGAAGGGAAAGCTTTATTTGGCCTGTGATGGGGTAACGAGGTAAGGGGGTATGAATATCAAGAACTGTATGAATTCTGCAATGTCTGCTAGACAAGTAAAAAGGCACCTGGATGTAAGTTTGAAATTCAAGCTGGAAAAAAAAATTGGGGATCAAAAGAACATAATTTGGCTCATAGACTGGGTCACCTGAAGAGAGAAGATATGGAATAAAAGCAGGTCAAGGACCAAGCCCTGGTGTCCCTCTGTTTCCCTAACATGTTGAGATGGAAAAGAGGAGGATCCCACAAAGAAGGAGGAAAAGGAGATGCTGGGAGGTGGGAAGGAAACCTGGACCCTGGCAGTGGCTGTTGAAAGTAAAGGAAGGGAGCTGTCCTTGGCACCTGGGGGTAATCAGGCACCTTGATCCCCTGGGAGTGGAGCCAGGTGTCTCCTTGCAGCAGGTGAGGAGGGGCAAAGAACAAGGAAGTCAACTCGAGGGACAGCTCTGAGAGAAGAGATGCCGATAGTGGGGTGGGAGCCAGCCCTGGAGACAGACGGGTCTGTTTAGAAGAGGGATGTTATTGAAGCATATTTGTATGATGAGAAGGACCCCTTAGCTTGAGCTGTTTGTTTCTGCTGATATCTTATTTCTGTCCCCTTTATTTCCTCCCTCCTAAGATTTTTACATTTCTAAAAAAGCATCACTATTATGGAAATGCTGAGAGAAGGTCCAGTGTTCCAACTCAGAGAAAGTAACCCTAGCAAACTTTCAGTAACCTCGGCTTAGTGGAGTAGAATGCCCTATTCTAACAAACCCCAACCTCTAGGAGGTTGAAATAATACCATTTTTTAAACTTAAGCTACTAAGGCTCAAGAATATACAGATAGATTGTATACAGCAGGCAAAAGTCAGAAGAGGACTTGTGGAGGATTCTTCCATTAACAGAGGAATGCACCAAAGAATTCTTTTTGAATTATATCATGCAGTCTATTTTTTAAAAATATAAATTTATTTATTTTAATTGGAGGCTAATTACTTTACAATATCGTATTGGTTTTGCCATACATCAACATGAATCTGCCACGGGTGTACACGTGTTCCCCATCCTGAACCCCCCTCCCTCTTCCCTCCTCATCCCATCCCTCTGGGTCATCCCAGTGCTTAAGCCCCGAGCATCTTGTATCATGCATCGAACCTGGACTGGCAATTCATTTGACATATGATATTATACATGTTTCAATGCCATTCTCCCAAATCATCTCACCCTCTCCCTCTCCCACAGAGTCCATAAGACAGTTCTATATATCTGTGTCTCTTTTGCTATCTTGCATACAGGGTTATCGTTACCATCTTTCTAAATTCCATATATATGCATTAGTATACTGTATTGGTGTTTTTCTTTCTGGCTTACTTCAGTTTGTATAATAGGCTCCAGTTTCATCCACCTCATTAGAACTGATTCAAATGTATTCTTTTTAATAGCTGGATAATACTCCATTGTGTATATGTACCACAGCTTTTTTATCCATTCGTCTGCTGATGGACATCTAGGTTGCTTCCATGTTCTGGCTATTATAAACAGTGCTGCGATGAACACTGGGGTACACATGTCTCTTTCAATTCTGGTTTCCTTGGTGTGTATGCCCAGCAGTGGGATTGCTGGGTCATAAGGCAGTTCTATTTCCAGTTTTTTAAGGTGTTCTCCACAGTGGCTATACTAGTTGGCGTTCCCACCAACAGTGTAAGAGGGTTGCCTTTTCTCCACACCCTCTCCAGCATTTATTGTTTGTAGACTTTTGGACAGCAGCCATTCTGACTGGCGTGAAATGGTACCTCATTGAGGTTTTGATTTGCATTTCTCTGATAATGAGTGATGTTGAGCATCTTTTCATGTGTTTGTTAGCCATCTGTATGTCTTCTTTGGAGAAATGTCTGTTTAGTTCTTTGGCCCATTTTTTGATTGGGTCATTTATTTTTCTGGAATTGATCTGCAGGAGTTGCTTGTATATTTTTGAGATTAATTCTTTGTCAGTTGCTTCATTTGCTATTCTTTTTAAAGATTGTTTCTTTTTTTTTAGTTTCTTTTTAAATTTTTTTTTATTGAAGCATAAATGATTTATAATGCCTTGTTAGTTTTAGGTGTACAGCAAAGTAATTCAGTTATATGCATATATTTATTCCTTTTCAGATTCTTTTCCCTTATAGATTATTACAAAGTACTGAGTAGAGTTCCCCATGCTATACAGTAGGTCCTGATCAGTTATCTGTTTTATACAGAGTAGTGTGTATCTGTTAATCCCAAACTCCTATTTTATCTCCTCCCTTCCCACTTTCCCCTTTCATGACCATCAGTTTGTTTTCTGTGTCTGTGGGTCTGTTTATGATTTGCATATAAATTCATTTGTATCATTTTTTTTAAGACTCCACATATAAGCAATATCTTAATATAATGTTTTTGGTTGCTAAAAGTCAACTAACAACCTTTTAAAGTGCAATCCTTTGCAATTTACGTAGGACCCAAGCCTCTTAAATTTTATGTATGTCCTTCCTCAACATAAAGTTAAAAAAAAAAAACAACTCTAAAGGATATGAGTACAATATTGAATTAAATAGCAATTTAAAGCTTACAGACATTAATATATATGAAATATATAAAATTATAAGTAATTTTACAAGTTATAAATAAATTATAATTATAATAATTTTATAATATAAAATTTTATATATTCTTGTATAATATATAAAAATCAAGGGCAAAGAGAAAATGGTACAGTGGAAAAAGTATTATCAGCGTAAATATAGTCAATCTATAGAGAACTTTGAAAATCAAGAGACTAGTCACACTGAAATAAAAATTGGCCTAAGATAATCACAAAAAGCACAAATGATTAATGAATATGTGGGGAACTGTTGAAATTTATTTATGCTTGAATGCATATTCAAATGAGGGGCTTGTTTGATTTATCACATAGGCAAAGATGGAAAAGACTCCTAATTCAGTGTTGATGAGGTTTCAGGGAAGTAGGTGGACTCCAACATAAATTGGAAGAATGGAAATTAGGCACCCTTTGGTAGAGCAGTTTGGCAATGAATATTAACACTCTTAAGTATCCTTATACCTATTGACTCATCAATTATACATCAGGGACTTATTTTTAAGGAAAGTAGCTAATGTAGTTCAAGATGTATGCAAAAGGATATTCATTGCAGTGTGGTTATGATATTTGCTAAAGGTGTATCTGTTGACTGCCAATGAAGAGTCAAGAGCAGTGTTGGGTGCAGAGGAGGTGATGGGTGAGGGGCGAGTGGAAACTTACCTGCCCTGAATTCCTGTCCTCTGCACCCTGTGTATGAGGTACAGACGTGTGAAGGGGCCATAGCAACGCAGTGCTAATGCTAGATGATCACAGAGAGGCCCCTGACACCTGCCCAGGGCTTGGAGGCACAGGACCAGACAGTGCCCAGTGAAGGCCTCCTAGAGGTTATATCTCAGCCAAGACAGAGAGGATCGTGAGAGCTGGCCACGTGTAAAGGAGAGCTGGGGCTTCCCTGGTCCACCTTCTGCACTGCAGAAGACACAGGAGACACAGGTTCAATCGCTGGGTCAGGAAGATCCCTTGGAGGAGGATCACAGCAGCCCATTCCAGTATTCTTGTCTGGAAAATTCCATGGACAGAGGAGCCTGGCAGGCCACAGTCCTTGGGGTCACAGAGTCAGACACGCGTGAAGTGAGTGAGCACACACACACACGAAGGAGAGTTGGAACCGGCCAGGCTTGGGGATGCAGACTGGCACGCTGGGGGTGAATACGATGCCTGAGAAGCACCGTCCCTGGGCCACCGTGCACATGGGCCTTGGGCTGCGAGCCAGCAGCAGGTCAGGAGAGGCTGGGAAGGCCTGCTGTCACTCTTCAACAGTGAGAGCCAATGAGTGAAATCAACGAGAGATAAAAATCTCACCTCAGAGCCTTTGCTAGACTAGAAAGCAGATTTCACCTGCGCCCAGGCACGAGCATGAGAAGGGGCAAGGTTGCTAAGGAAAATGTGAGTGTTGCAACTGGAAGAAGAGAGGGTGAGAGGAAGTAGGGATGCGGGTAGAGAAAGAGAATGCACATGTGGGGGAAAGTTGAAAACATCTCTAAGATGCTGATTAATCTTCTCCCGAGTGTATTATTGGGGACTTGCTCTATAACTTTTTTCTATTTAATATATATTACTTTTGCAATTCTAAAAAGCATTGAAAAACTATTATGTATGAAGTCATTACAATGCATAAAAAGTCTTAATACATCTAACAACACATACCCTTCAGCTTGTTGAAAAGGAACAGAACCTGTCAAACCCAAAACTGAGCCGAGTAGCCACAGGAACCAAACGAGACATGGATTTGGTTTCTACACACATTTTCTCCAAAGGAAATTAAGAGCCTACAGGTCCGATAAGGGTGTTTGCCCCTCACCATCCTCTGTCTGTCCCCAGTCCCTGCCTGCCTCCAGGGCTGGAGGATGCTCAGAAAGCATCCACGTTTGGTGGTCCCTTGAATAAGGAAACCCCTGGGCTCCATGTTTCATGAATATGGTTATCCCAGGGGGGTTATTTTTCCCTGGGCAAACAGGGGAATCACAGAAAGGTACTGGATTTTTCCTTCTTCATGCATTGATTTTTTTGAATGGCCTCTAACAACCTTTGTATTTGCTGCCGATAAGATTTTTGGTCTTGAAATTATTCTATAAAGTCCCATTCTGCATCATCACTGACTTACAAATAGATTTATTATGTACTTGCAAAGAAGACAGCCTTTTTCATTTAAAGAACAGAGGCTGCTTGGGCACAGCAGAAGAGCCATGCACGGGTGGGTGGGCTGGCCTGTCTTGACTGTGGATCGCAATTTATGGGCAGAAAAATGAACTCGAAGCCCACCCTTCCTCCTGATAATCCCAACTTGAAAACATCAGGAGGAAGGACAAATATGTGTAACTAAGTATTTCATTTAGTATGAAATTATCTCACATTTCTAGAGGGTAAAAATACCCTACCAGAAACATGATGTCTAATTATCTGGTTTCATTCTCGTACAAAGTACAGTCAAGAGGAGGGTGTTTTCCATTTAAGTATTTCTAAAAAACATGTGTTTAAAAAATATGACTAAACCTTCTTAGGGCTTTTTAAAAATTAACTCTGAGCCCCACATCATCCACTTGAAGTGACTTTTCAGAAATCTGTTTCACTTCTGTTCCTTCAGCTGCCAGTTCTTGGGCTTGAATGAAATGATCTCTCAGACTCTTGCATTTAATGGAAGTTGAATGAAGGAAGAATCTTAGGTTGCATTTAATGGAGCAAAAACTGTCATATTCCAAGTGTCAAGTCTTCATGGATGCTAATTGCCATAAATTGGGGCATTCTTAAGACTTTGGAAACTTTCAGCCAATGATCTTTGGGCTTTGCACACAGGCCCTGGGCAGGGCTGGGGCAAGCAGGGCTCTCAAGTGGTCCGCGGGCCGGCTGCCCCTATTAGGCCTCTCCTCTCTGCCTTTCAAGGGGTGCTGGAGGAGTCCGGGATGTCCTCAGCCCCCTCCTCCTCCCTTGGCTTGTGGCAGCTCCTCCCTTGCAGACCACAGGCCCTGAGTCAGGGGTGTCATCACAGGAAGGCATCCGCCCGCACCTCCCCCAGGGACCTCAGGACTCAGAGACGTGAAGGGCGGGTCCCTGAAGAGCTGCCAGCCCCCTGTCCAGGACTGCTCCTTCTTCCCTCCTCCCTGCTTCCAGCTCTCTTTTGTCCTCACAAAGTTTGGTTTTCTGCCTCTTTCCTTCCTGGTGTCCTGAGGTTGTCAGGAGGATTAGTCAGTGGGTCCCTGGGAAGGAAGAGTGAAAGGGACTGGAGAGTGATGGGAGACTCTCTCCAAACCAGTCACTTTGTACCAAGAGACGGCTGCTGCTGCAAGCCATTGCTGCTCAAGCTTGAACTTGCCTGCATATGACTGGGGATATTGTTAAAATGCAGGTTCTGAGTCAGTACGGCCGGGGCGAGACCTGAGAATCTGCGTTTCTGGCAAGCTCCCAGGTGGTACACAGGCTGCCAGCCCGTGCCGTGAACAGCAAGGGTGCTGCTTACACAGGGTGCTCTGCTTGAAAGCCAAGGAGATGGTCCCTGCAAAGGGCTCAGCTGAGGTTGTGTAGTATGGACATAGTAATGTACTTGGAGACAGCGATGGAGATTATCGTAATGGTGGTGATGATGGTGGCGAAGGTGACGATGGTGACGATGGTGATGATGGTGGCGAAGGTGACGATGGTGACGATGGTGATGATGGTGATGGTGAAGGTGGTGATGGTGGCAAAGGTGATGATGGTGACGATGGTGAAGATGATGGTCATGATGGTGATGATGGTGATGGTGGTGATGATGGTGAAGGTGGTGGCGAAGGTGATGATGGCGACGATGGTAAAGATGATGGTCATGATGGTGACGATGGTGATGATGGTGATGATGGTGATGGTGAAGGTGGTGATGGTGGCGAAGGTGATGATGGTGACGATGGTGAAGATGATGGTCATGATGGTGATGATGGTGATGGTGGTGATGATGGTGATGGTGAAGGTGGTGGCGAAGGTGATGATGGTGACGATGGCGAAGATGATGGTCATGATGGTGATGGTGGTGATGGTGGTGAAGGTGGTGGCGAAGGTGATGATGGTGACGATGGTGAAGATGATGGTGATGATGGTGATGGTGGTGATGATGGTGATGGTGGTGAAGGTGGTGGCGAAGGTGATGATAGGGACGATGGTAAAGATGATGGTGAAGGTGGTGAAGGTGATGGTGGTGAAGGTGATGATGGTGATGATGGTGAAGATGATGGTGATGATGATGGTGAAGGTGGAGATGATAGTGGTGGTGATGATGCTGAAGGTGATGATAGTGACGAAGGTGAAGATGTTGGTGATGATGGTGATGATGGTGAAGATGCTGGTGATGGTGATGATGGTGAAGGTGATGGTGGTGATGATGTTGAAGATGTTGGTGATGATGATGATGGCGATGATGGTTTTGATGATGGTGATGATGGTGAAGATGATGGTGATGATGCTGAAGGTGATGATAGTGATGGTGAAGATGATGGTGAAGGTGATGATGGTGCTGATGTTGAAGATGCTGGTGATGGTGATGATGGTGATGAGGAGGAGGATGGTAGTTAGGGTAGTGGAGGTGGTGATGGTGATAACAGATAATAGCAAGAAACATTTACCCCATAAAAATATCATCAAAGAGTAATGCTTTGGTCCACATTGGCTGCTGTTTTCATTTGCTGAGCACTTGCTATATGCCAAACAGCCTATATGCTTTTTCTCAATTAACCTTCACAACAATCTTGGGGGGGGGGGTGTGGTTATTAATCCCATTTTACAGATGCAGAAACTGTCTTGCCCAAGGTCACTCAGTGAGAGGGGACAGTGGAATTCATCCAGGTCCACCAGATTCCACCATGCAGTATGTGGTGGTCTGCTCAGGAGGCCCTCAGACTCTCCATCCGTGTGGTCAGCGGACAGAACAGCTGCCAGGCGGTGTCTTCCTCTCCACACAGAAGCTCCCACCAGGCGAGCAGAGCACTCACCAGCCGTGTCCACGTGTACCTCTGTCCTCTCGCTCCCACTCCTGTTCCTGGACTCATCCGTCCTTCCCACGTGGCTCCGATTCTGTCCTGCAGAGATGTGGTCAGGCAGGCGTCCAGGGGCTGAATAACAGCGCTGGGCCCATGGGAGTCACACAGAGCTCATTGTTCCAACGTCCAATCTCTGCCACATGAACACAGAGCCTGATCTGGCTCACAGGCACTATCCGTGCCAGGCTCCCAGGTCCACAGCTGGTCCCCACGAGATGCCCATTCCCACTGCCCTCCAAGGGTGCTTGCACTGAACCCTCACTTCCAAGTTCAGGTTTCAGGGGGAGCTTTGCTCCACACCCTTGTTTCTGTTAAAGTTATGAAAAGCTTCCACTTCATTCCATGTGGGAGGTAGGCTAAAGTTACTGTGCAGTGGACGCTTACATCCTGTTGTTAGGTTGTTGGAACGGTCGCTTTGGGACCCCGGGAATTCCTCATTGTGATTCCAGAGAGCTCAGAGAGGAGCAGGGCTTCCAGCCTCATTTCCAAGAGCTGTGGTTCATAGGAAGTCTTTTGCTGATTTTGGTGGTAAAAGCTGAAAATGTGCAGAAGGCCCAGCTGTTACTGGGCTGGCAGATAAGACCAGCCTGCTTTGCGAAGGGGGCTCCCTCAACCGTCATTTTGCACCCTGAGTGTGGGCTCGCTTCCACCCCATGTGTGAGATGCACAGGCCTCACCCACTTACTCAGAGAAGCCTGGCTTCCGCTGCAAAGTCAGAGCCAACTGATTCCCCAAATGTTAATAATCAGGCAAATAAAACAAGGATCAGGCACAGTCTTGCCCCAACCTTACACCCCTTTGCTGTGTGATCTTGAACAGGTTCCTTTACATCTCCCGGCCTGTTTCCTCACATATAAAATGAGGACAATTAACTAGAAGCTTGCAGAGACCAGTCAGCTTTGAAACTCTGTGACTGCCAGGTCGTGCTCACTGAGTGTGTGACATAGTTTTAAATAATTCCATTCTCGTTATTTCACCTCCTCCTTCTGGCTTTGAAATCTCAGGATGCAACAACGTATAATCTGTACATCATGCTTTAACACAGGCAACCAGCTCTCATCCTCCCCCTCCAGGGGACTTGGGTCAATAGAGTGCGATCTGAACAACTAGGGGTGTCCCTCATCCCCAGAGGAGCATCCTTGTCTCCGCCGCCAGGATAGCATCTCCTGGAGCAGTGGGGACAGTGGAATCAGAGGGCTGCCCTCCTGCGTCTCCTATCAGACCTCTCTGTGTGGCAGCAGCTGTGGACAGTGACCCTGGGATCACCCAGAGGCCCACCGGGAAGCTGCCTTCCCACCCCGCAGGAGTCGGGATGTCCGGGGTCTGAGCTGGGGTGGGGTCACGAGGTCTGCTCTGAGGTCACCAAGCTGGGTTCAGCTCCAGGCTCCAGACTGTCAGCCAGCCTCCCCGTGGAGCATTTCTCATTGATAGAACTGAGCATCTCCCCACGGGATGCTCCGAGGGCTCTTGGAGGTACCACTGTCAGCTCTGGCCTCCTGTGGACCGGGAGCCTAGGCACCCCAGTTGTTATCATCATACCCAAAGGAGCCACATTCACCCCACTCTCAGCTCTCCTCTCCCTCCAGCCTCTGGAGCTCACACCCAGCCTTCGTTGCTTTGACCATAGGCCCTGGCATGCGCGTGTGCTGGGTCTGCCATTGCCACACTCTGACATCGTAGGGTGATGTGCAGAGGAGCCTGTGGACGGCTTCTCCCGGCTTGTGGGGTGCACGCCCGGGTGCAGCTGAGGGCATGCTCCTGGCGTGGCCCGCTCTTACCATTCTCTCTCAAATTTGAGTGGTGCCCTTTTAAAAATTGTATATACACACCCTAAGGTTCTCAGCTCAGACAGTCAAGGACGTTTAAAATGGAAAGTTGTTCTCCACTTTACTGCAGATAGTATGTTTGCCAAAGACAGACCGCAGTGGGATTTCCATGGAGAAAGAACACCCATTCCCAATTAGTATTCGTTTTCTCAGTACTGATAACCTCAGCTGATTTGCAAGAACAGAAGAATGTGACAAGCAGAAGCTGAAACGTGAGAAAATCTTCCTTGCAATCGAGTTTTGAATCTACGTCAGAGCGTTCTACTTTAAACTTATTAAGGAAGCAAGAATTACTAGGTTACATCATACAAGGTATTTGGATTTGCACGCCTTATAGGCAAACGACCTCCCCCCAGATTGTATCCGATCTAAATGGAAGTACTTGTGAAAATGTCTGAACCATAAATTGATTGGAAAACTGGCAGAGGGAAAATGAAGAATTTTTTTTATTTGAATAAAGCATTTGCAGTAGATTTGCCAGAGCTGCGCTTTCTGCATCTCTAGGGAACGGAGGAACAATTAGTAAGTATGATGGATCAGCTGACAAAGGCTTTTTTTCCTTGGCTCTGTGTGAAACGATGGAAAATTTCTTATTGCAAGTCTAATTTCCCAAGAAATCAGAGTATGTATTGAATAAAGTCTGAGGTCTCTAAGGAGAGTCACAAAGCAGCTCGGAACGGGAGAGTGAGTGCATGCAGACAGGAAGCCTGCCGGCTTTTATCAACTGTCTCTCACACTATGAAAGGGTGAGATTACAGATGCTCAGCAGTCTCTGCTATCATTGACTGTTCCTGAAAATTGAAGTCCCTACTGTGATGTCTATCCCCTTCATGGTTAGAAAACAACCCAGAAATGCAGGGTGAGAGCCCCAGAGTAGAAGCCGTAGGTGAGTGTCTGGGTCAGCATGCTGATCAGACCCACAGAAGCCTCCATCCATCCCCTGGAGGAGGTCATGATAACCCACTCCCATATTCTCACCTGGAATATCCCATGGACAGTGGAGCCTGGTGGGCCACTGTCCACGGGGTCGCAAAAGAGTCAGACATGATTTAGCAACTAAACCATGACAAACTGTTTGTAAACTCGTAATGTGTTTATATCATGGGCTTCCCTAGTGGCTCAGTGGTAAAGAACCTGTCTACCTGTCTGCCAATGCAGGAGACTTGGGTTCGATCCCTGGGTCTGGAAGATTCCCTTGGAGAAGGAAATAGCAACCTAGTCCAGTATTCTTGCCTGGGAAATGCCATGGACAGAAGGAGTCCAGCCTGCCTTGTGGCTGTGGGGCCCTGGGAACGGCTCTCTGCAGGAAGAGGCATTGTAAACTTGTGCACTCCGCTCTTACTGTGAGTCAGGACTGTGCTCAGCTCTTTCTCTGACAACCCAATGGGATAAGTACCTCATTTTCAGATGAGGAAAGTGATGCTAAGGGGTTTGCCCAAGGACACACAGCTGGGAGCAGAGCCCCGCCTTAGAAGCCTGTCCATTCAATTTCATGGAAGAGCTCAGAGGCCAATTGCCCTGGACACGATGATGCTTTTTCAGCAGGGATGACGGTGTGCTGCCTGGCACCTTTCTGCAAACAAATGGTCTATGCAGAAGCCCAGAATATACCATTGATGATCCCAGAGGCGAGGCGCCAATGAGCTGTCCCTCTGATTGAACGTGTCCCCCTTGTTTCGAGAATGACAGTGACCATGATTTCATGTAATACATGCATTGGCAAGTGCCAGGCAGCAAGCATCGCGGCTCAAGAGGCTACCCTCAACCTCTGAGGCCTCAGGAGACAGCCCTCCGGAGAGGGGGCTTCCAATGGACTGCTGGTGGCTGCCCCTTGGGTGACTCCTTGAGGCCCAGTCCGGGTTCCTGGTTCTGAGGCAGTCCGTGTGTTCACTGACTCAGAGATCAACACTGGCATCAAGAAGAGTGGAGGTGCTCTTATTTTCCACTTTGGATTTGTGAGCACTTGGGTGATCGGCTCTCTTTACACTGACAGTTAACTCTCTTTAGCATGATGGTTTCATAGCACCCAGCCCAGCCTGCTTGCCCTTTGTGAAGAGTAAGGATGATCTAGTCCCCAGGCCAAGAGGAGATGAGATTCCAGGCCTTCGCCTTTCACACCTGCCTCCCGCTCCCCCGGGACAGATGGCCACCCCTCTCCCGCTTCTGCGTTGCACGTGAAGGATGAGCAGCAACTCGCAGGCCAAATTCCTTTTCCTTAAGTGAGAGAGAAAAGACAGATGGCGAAGAGTTTATTTTAGGTATTTTAACCTTGTCCACATGTTTTAGCATGATAAAAAAAAGAGTGGAAACTGGCACATATTAAAAATCACCCGTAATCCAATAACTTAAGCATAGCTATTGTTATTTTATATGTTCCCTTCAGAACGCTTGCATGTATATACATTACATCAGAATGTTAACATGACTTGCATCCTTTTTTTTTTTAAACATACCATGTGTAGGTTGCCGCTTAATCCTCCAAACCACAGTCTTTAATGCCTGAGAACTAGTTCACTGAGCTCATTTACCATCTCTTTGAGCCATTCTTCTATTGCTGGGCATCTATTGTGTCTGACTTTTGTTAATATAAACTCTGCTGGGATGAGGGCTTCCCTGGCAGCTCAGCGGTAAAGAACCCGCCTGCCAATGCAGGAGACTCGGGTTCAGTCCTTGAGTCAGAAGGATCCCCTGCAGAAGGAGATGGCACCCCCCCCCCCCAGTATTCTTGCGTGGGAAATCGCATGGACAGAGGAGCCTGGCAGGGCGACAGTCCATGAGGTCACAAAAAATCTGGACATGACTGATTAACTAAACAAGGGCTTACTGGGGTGCACACAGCTGTGACACCCGCCCTGAAGGGCAGCTCAGCGCTTTCCCCAGACAGAGTCACAGGCCGTGCGTTGGGACAAGAAGGTTCTGGATGTGTTTTGTCAGACTGCTTTCCGCGGGGCTGTGTGATCTCTACTCTGGTGATGTGGACGGCCTGTGTGTCACTGCATAAAGGGGCAGGATCGCAATGTCTTCCCAAAGCCTCGGCCTCAGAGACCTGCTGGAGAAGTGTGATCAGGGCTGCTGCTTTCCCTGCCCCGAGGCGCTGATCACAGGAAGCCTCACCCAGGAACCAGCAGGTGCCTGCAGGCAAGGGCCCCGGGGTGCTCTCAAGGCGGAAGCTGCCAGCCTTGCCTCTGGGAAGGAGCGGCTCCCTAACGCGTGACAGTTACTGGTCTCCTTCATGACCACTCAGGCTGGATAAGGCTTTCAAAGCCAGTTGAAACATTCGTAACTTGGAACAATCCTGAGCATCACCAAGGAAGGGCAGATATTAAGGGCTGCTGGGTTTAGCGAATATGAATATGGACACACACTTAAACGTGAACTTCAAGAACAGTCTGATATATGTGTGCTCAGACACTCGGTTGTGTCCGACCCTGAGACCCCAGGGACTGTAGCCCACCAGTCCATGGGATTCTCCCAGCAAGAATACTGGAGTAAGGTGCCATTTTCTCCCCTAGGAGATCTTCTCAACCCAGAAATCGAAACCTCATCTTGTCTCTTACGTCTCCTGCATTGGCAGGTGGATTCTTTACCACAAGCACCACCCGGGAGGCCCTAATCTGACATCAATATTGCATGAGACATACTTATGCTTAAAAAAAAATAGTATACATTGTTTATGTCAAACTCAAGCTTAACTGGGCATCCTGCATTTTATCGGGCAGTCCTATACAGGCATAATGAACGTGGCATGGTGCCCTCCTTCAGGGTAAGATCTTGGAGGGGTTGTTTATAACCCCAACCACTGTTTCCTGAGCTGGACAAGGACATTAGCATTCCACTTACCTTCATAGAGCGTTGTAAAGTGCTCCGTGCTTGCAAGTACTCAATAAATATTTACTTCTGCTGTTATGGACTTCCCAGGTGGTGCTAGTGGTAAAGAACCTGCCTGCCAGTGCAGGAGACATAAGAGACATGGGTTTGATCCCTGGATCAGGAAGATCCCCTGGAGGCGGGCATGGCAACCCACTCCAGTATTCTTGCCTGGAGGATCGCATGGACAGAGGAAGACTGGAGGGCTACAGTCCATGGGGTCGCAAAGAGTCAGACATGACTGAAGTGATTTAGCTTGCATGCATGCAATGCCGTTACAGTCTCAAAAAGAGGAACCTAGTTCTTTAGAGTTAATGGACTCCAGGAGTATTTCAAGTTGCTGTTTGGAGAGTCTGTTTTCTCTGAAGGATGGAAGATCCCGTGTAGTTGACTGACTCTGTGAGCATCCCCAAAGTAGACCCATTAGCACACTGAGCACAGGAGTGGTCTCTTTCGAGGTTTGGAGATGGCCCACTCGGTATAGTAACATGCTCTCTATGACCGTGGAGAATTCCAGATTTATTCAGTGCCTGTCTCTCCATTGTTCACCTTATTTCCAATTCCCCGTCCTCGTTTTGAGAAACATGATCCAAGTCAATGCCCATTGATGATCCACTTCAATGAAAAACCCCTATTACCTACTTTACCTACAGAGTGACAAAAATTTTTCAATTATGCAGAGCTGTCTAGTAATAGCACAGAAAAAAAGAGTCTATCAGATAATGTTTTTTAATAGGTGGAATGAGTGTATCGAACCTGTTAAAGACATGACCAAAATTTACCCATCATCTCACAGAACCCAAAGCTACATGAGAAAAGATAATTTCTAGACAACAGCAGTGTGTCTATTTCTGTCACAAGCAACTCTATTAGATGAAGGCCACGCAGGCCTATGGATTTTCACCAGACTCCTCTGAGTTATTAAAATATAGTATCGTAGTAACGCTTATACTGGATTTATGGACAGCCCTTTTCTCTATAAAGCATGGACATTTTCTAGTCTGTCAATCTTAAGAAACAGAAAGAAAAAGGAAAAGACCATTGTAATCTATCCTTCATGAAGCTAAAGAGATGAGTGTCCATCCAGATTAGCGAGGGCCCCCAGCCTTCCCCGGGGGGCAGGGAGGATGGGTGTGGGTGCCTGTCCAGTGGCTGCCATGGTAACAGTTCCCATCCAAGCAGCTTCCCAAAGGAGTCAGTGGAACGGCCATGCAGGGCCTGCAGACAAGACACAGGCCCTGAGCTCAAAGGTACAAGGTTGTCACAGCATGGCATTTGAATCAAAAATCCTCTTGAGGCTCGAGGCCACGGCTTGGCTTTTGGTTTTGTACTTCTTCACTGAAGGGTGACCCCCAGGAGGCTAAGCCATATGGGTGGCACAGCCGTGGAGGAAAGTGCTTGGGTTCTGGGGTTTCCATACTGGCTACCACATCTTGGCCCCATTGCTGACCACCTCCATCCTCTGCAGCTTGTTTTCCTTCCTTGTATATTTTTAGATAGCATTTCCTGCAGGATTGGGAGGACTTCATATGCTGTCTGTAAAGCATCCAGCACAGGGCAGGCGTGGAACAAGTATTCACTGATGGGAGGCATTCATGTTTATATTTATTATTGTTGTTCAGTCGCTAAGTCATGTCTGATTCTTTGTGACCCCATGGACTGCAGCATGCCAGGCTCCTCTGTCCTCCACTATCTTCCAGAGTTTGTGCAGATTCATGTCCATTGAGTTGGTGATGCTATCTAACCATCTCATCCTCTGCTGCCCCCTTCTCCTCCTGCCTTCAGTCTTTCCCAGCATCAGGATCTTTTCCAGTGAGTCGGCTCTTCACATCAGATGGCCAAAGTATCGGAGCTTCAACTTCACCATCAGTCCTTCTAATGAATATTCAGGGTTGATTTGTTTTTATTGCAAATATCCAAACTACTCACTGTTGTTCATAACCCCAAAAGCCCTACAGATCCTCATCCGGCAGTTGCCATGTGTGTCCTAATGACAAGTGAGAAATGTGATTGAGTGGTACATTCTCACTTTGAAGGGTTTGTTCCTGAAGTTGGCTTTTGCATTCAGTCACATCTTGGATTAGGGTATTGCTTGAACAGAGAAAAACAAAGCAGATCAGAGCAGTGGGGTGAACAGGCGAGGGCTCCAGTGAGGCAGCCCAACTGCACTATGGCCTTCATGCCCCACTGCCTGTAGAACTCATTCCTGGACCCTTTCACAGAGCCTGAGCATGTTCTCATCTGTTCCACCTTGGCCCTTCTAATAGACCCAGAGTGTCAAGACACCACCATGAGCCTCTTATTTGGCCGGGACTCTGCCCAGAAGAGCCCATTTCGGGATCAGTTCTAAGCCCAGCTCTCCTGTTGACTGGCCAGGTGACCTTGAAGGAGCCTCTGTTCTCCCATGTGTGAGACGGGGTTGAGGACGCCTGCCTCAGCGGGCAGATGTGGAGTTAGGTGGATGACATCGTTACGGGGACCGTATGTCCAGGTTTGCCTGGTACAGCCTGGGCTGTGTCTATTGACAGGTTACATTTACTAATAGTGCCCAGGGCGTCCCAGTGTGGATGAGGGCTAGGCTGAGTGTCCAGACACCCAACACTTGTGTTTGCTTTGGTCGTTAATGACTGATGATGATATCATAATAGTGTCACTGTGACTGCTGGTGGTTCAGTGGGATTACATTACATAAAACCAAAAAAAAAAAAAATCTTACCTCATGTTTCCACGCAATTAAAATCTTTTCATTTTTCTTATTAGAAAATATCATAATTTATATGCATCAAAAAATGTGCCAAATACATGAGCTTTTCATATTTCCCTCCATTGGCTTTATAGATGTGGGGTGTTTTTCTTCCTGTAGAAACCTATGGGATCAATTATTTTTTCTCAGTAATCTTTACCCTCTGCTGGATAAATTTTCATTCTTCTTTTTAAAGATCACATGCATTTAAGATGTTCATTAGTTAAAAGTTTAGCTTTTTAATAGTCATTATTGTAAAAGTGGACTTCCCAGATAATGCTAGTAATGAAGACCCCGCCTGCCAATCCAGGAGATATAAGAGACTCGGGTTCGATCCCTGGGTCTGGAAGATCCCCCGGAGAAGGGACTGGCAATCCACTCTGGTATTCTTGCCTGAGAATCCTGTGGACAGAGGATCCAGGCTGGCTACAGTCCATAGGGTTGCAACGAGTCAGACACGACTAAAGTGAGTTAGCAGGCACACAGGCTTTGTAAAAGTACATTCATCTTACTCAGCCTTCTCCATTGTAAAAGATATTTTCATTTACTCCCATTGTGTTATTAATTAAGCTTTTCTAATGTATAAGGGTTTGCTTGCTACTATCCCCAATTCTTGAGCTCAGAGTGAAAGTTGAGCATCCAAAGAACAGAAAAATCTCAGTTGTCACATGGGATTTCAGACGAAACCACAGTCTATGGGAAGTTCCACGGACAAGTTGCCAAGGACTAAACGCTCAAGGCGTGGATATGGATGCAGATCTGGAACTTTGTTTGGGAGCTTCTCTTGGATCATCTTTCAAAATCTGGAATTCTCTCTTTGGCCCCAGGCAGTGTCCTCTGGCAGCCTGGCTGGGTTCCAGCGAGGCGGGAGGCTCCCTCCCTGTCCTATGGAGCCCTTTGGTTTTTTGATATATGTTCACCATTCTGAATGGTCAAAACCAAAGGCATTGTTAATAAAGGATGAGTCTGAAGTAACATTTGAAGTGGTGTGATACATTTTACATTACAGTAGAAAGAGGAGATTTATCATCTTGGAGGATAAGCCCTTTTCCTGGAGTTACTCAGGCCTAACAGTTTCTGGAGGCTGAAACAAAAGGTCCATCAGAAGCTGTGATTTATGTAGAAAGCTCTGATGGAATACATCTTGTTAGAGGTGAAATTGAGAGCTTTCAAGTTTGGTCTAGTTACGAAACAAATGTCTCGGCCTCCGCAAGCTGACTGCTGTGTGCATGGAGTCTTTCTTTTTTTTTAATCTTTATGGGAATTTTTTTAACTTTCAAGTGAGCTTTACAGTTACAGGAAAGGCCATCACCGGTCTTCATTGAGTAGAGCCAAGCTTCGTCTCCCCGGCTCTGCCAAACGCTGGGGGCCCAGAGTGAAGATTGAACTTCAAATCTTCACTTCAAACCCCTAGTGAAGAGTGAACTCCTTGGCGGGACAAATGAAGACACATCTGGACAGGACACATCAGGATATCATTTGGGGGCTTTCATCATCGTCTCTCTAATCATTCAAGCCATTTTAAAAGAAGCAAGCTGTGAGCAGACATCCTTAACACCAAGTGGCAAAGCAAGAATTCAGAAGGGAACAGGAAAGGGTGAAATCTGTCGACTTGGGCGATGCACCCACTGTGCCTGAGGATCCAGGGGTCACGCTGAAGGCAGTAATGCACACGTCCAGAGGGCACAGCAGCAGGAGGCCTGTCGCCAGAGAACCAGGGCAGTTCTCAAGCATTCCCGAGTTGAAACAGCAATGTGTTCACGGATCCAGTGACCTGTGGTCAACACACCCCATTTCTGTACAGTTTGCACAAGACTTTGAGCTGCGCTTGTGCCGAGGTGGCCGGTAGACAGTGTGCTCACATGTCGCTAGCACACACTCCGCCTTTGAGAAATAGACTACATTTCACTGTGAGCTTGCGTTTCACATTGGTGCCCTCCTCGGGCAGCTCACTGCCTTCTGACAGGTGTCCTTCTCTCTCCTCTCACACCTGTCCAGGTGGCTCCTGCCCTCAGTTTATCTACTGTGTGTCTGCTGTACCTTAAGCCTCCCCCAAGGGCCCCGGGTCTTTCATCGATCTCCTCTCCCCGCTAATGCCTGCAGATCCCAGAACCTGAGCCCCGACGCCGATGACAACATTCTGTGCTGTGGTTTCAGGTGGTCCTGAACTGAACTGCACAGCTCTTGGATAAGGGCCCCGTTCTGTGATCTCCTCATGGAGCTAACAGAGACTTAAACCCAGAGTCGTGGGAAGGAGAAGGGAAGGGGCAAGAGGAAAGAGAAACCCAGTGCCTGTTGTCCCAGAGCCAGGATGCTCCAGACCTCTTCCCACTCCTGCCAGCGCTCCCTGTGGTGGTGTTACCCCTGTGTCCCCCTGGGAAGCCTGAGGACCAGAAAAGGGGAGGGCGCTTGTCCTGGTCGGACACCAGCACTGCCAGGGGCAGAGTGACGTTTGGACGCTGGTGGCCTGGACGCATAGCTGAGTGCCACTCGGCGGGAGCTGGAAGCCCAGGTATCCCTGAGCCGGCCTGTTTCCAAAGATCGGGGCCCGTCAAGGTGGAGGGGTGGGGTGTGGTCAGACCAGCTGGAGGACCTCCGAGGCCACGTATGTGAGTTTGGAGCAGGTGCCACGGAATAGAAGGTGCAGAGGAGTTTTGAGCAGGAAATGGCCCTGTGACTTCCAGGCCACTCTGCACACACAGACGAGGGTTATCAAGATGAGGGGAGGGTAAGAAGTGGAGGGCCAGGCAGCCAGGGCCAGAGCAGTGCCCTCAGCCGCACGGCGGTCGTGGAAAGAGAAGCTTTCCAAAATATGGATTATCAAGCACAACAATAATTAGTTTTAGCTACATGGATATTCAGTATTAAGAATAAATATTCAGTGTTATGTTGGAAGGTAATTTAGTCTGTGCATATGTTATGTGAGTCTGCATTAATAAAAGCATTAAGGAAAATAAGTTATACATACGCTATTTTTAGTAGAATATCCCTTAGTGAAGTTGAATGCTCACTAGGATAATCAACGGTATTTTGAATTTCCATGGGTCCAGACCCTTAAATCTGTTGAGTCACATGTTCTCCTATTGAGCTCAATGCTAATTGGACTGTGAGCCACAGTAAAGAGAAGATAGAAAGCTTCATGTTTTATTAAATCTCTTTCTGGGATCCTCTATGGCTTAAAGCCTTTAGCCAGTATAACAATGTAGTCTTTGCTTTGTCATCCTCTTCCTGCAAACTTCTTGAATAGCTCTTGACAGAATGCAGCTGAACTATCTGGATTAGTTTGATAATCACATAAGCACTGTTTCAAACCCTACAGTTAATAAAATCTGACCATTGCATTTGTCACCATGAAAGCATGACAGCATCATCATATCATGATGACAAATCCTAATGAATTGTACATGACAATAGGAGACCCCAGTCACTGATTTTATTACCATCAATCACGCTTACGAACTCTAAAGAACAGTTACCGCGCAGGACAGTTTTTGTCTTTTGTGCCAAGACAAGAGTGGGAATAGCACTGTCAATCAGGCAATTTTTATTCATTTTTATCAGTTTGGAGCCATTTACATGTCCGACAGAATTTTATAGGGGTGTCTAAAGAAATTTACACCCTGAGAGGTTACCAGAATAAAGATTTCAGAAGTGGCATTATCTTTTCACCCTCTTCATCAAGGTGTGAATGGTCTACACTTTGTGGAAGTAACCACGAAAAGCAACTAGAGCATGGAAAATGTACCTCCTGTGTTGATAGGATTTGGGTTCTTTGCCAGAATTCTTGACTGTGAACTGACAACATCCTGCCTTCAGAATTCCGGCTTTCATTGCTCTCATTTTTTATAAAGTATAATGAGTAATAGAAAAGTCTCATTAATTCTTGAAAAGAAACGTCTGTCATTTGACAATTCTCAGAGAATATTCTTAGGACAAAAAGTTGGCACATAATTGAGAAAAAACCCACTTGGTATCAGCTAGGGGACGTGATCGCCTAAAAGTCATGGGAAGTAACACAGGAAATAGCTCTTCTTCTTCTTCCCCTTCTAAGCTGCGTTACAAGAGTTTTATGGGTATGATTCAAAGTTTATTTACCCATTGGGTTTCATAGTCTTTTCTTGCTATGGTCAAAAGACTGTTTTAACCAGGACGCTTAGACTGTTACCTTTATCTGCCCAGTCTTCTTAGGTTATGAGCTGCTGGTTCCTTCCAGCTACATCTTGAGGTGTTGGTTTTGTCCTGTAATAAATATGTGAAATATTTCCTGATGGCTAGGGCATGGCAACCCACTCCAGTACTCTTGCCTGGAGAATCCCATGGACAGAGGAGCCTGGCAGTCTATAGCCCATGGGGTTACAAAGAGTCAGACATGACTAAAGTGACTTAGCATGATATGCATGCATTTACCCATCATTGAAAAGCAAAACTAAATGCTATTTGATCTCCTTGTCTTTTTCTCACCTTCATTAAGAGCCCCCTGCATGGCGTGTCTCTCCCCTGTCTCCCACTCCCATGTTTTTGGACACAATTGCATGTGAATTTTCAGGAGCTCTGAGAACCATCCAGCCAACCAAGAATTCAAGGCTGACAAGGCTAGAACAGGTTTCTGAACCTCAGCACTATTGACTTTTGCAGAAAGGAGACGATTCTGTGCTGAATTGGACTGTCCTGTGCTTTGTGGGTTGTTTAGCAGCATTCCTGGCCTCTAGCCACAATCTGCCCTGGAATTTGTGACAACCAGAAATGTCTCTAAATGCAGTTGACCCTTGAACAAGATGAGGCTTAGGGGCACTGATCCCCATACAGTTGAATATTCAAGTATAACTTTACAGCCAGCCCTCTGTATCCATGGTTGATGCTGTCAAATGGTGGTGCTGGAGAAGACTGCTTGGGAGTCCCTTGGACAGCAAGGAGATCAAACCAGTCAATCCTAAAAGAAATCAGTCCTGAATATTCATTGGAAGGACTGATGCTGAAGCTGAAGTTCCACTATACTTTGGCCACCTAATGCTAAGAGCAAACTCATTGGAAAAGACCCTGATGCTAGGTAAGATTGAGGGCAGGAGGAGAAGGGAGGGGTGATAAAGGATGAGATGGTTGGATGGCATCATCACTCAATGGACATGAGTTTGAGCAAACTCTGGAAGATAGTGAAGGACAGGGAAGCCTGCCATTCTGCAGTCAATGGGGTTGCAAAGAGTCAGTCACAACTTAGAAACTGAACAACAACAAAATCCATGGTTACTCATCTTCGGATTTAACCACTTGTGGATCTTACAGAACCATGATCCATATTTATTAAAAAAGAATCCACATATAAGTGGACCCACAGTTCAAACTCATGTTATTTAAGGGTCAGCGGTATTTCCATTGCCAACTGTGGGGCAAAATCACTCCCAATTGGGCACCAGTGACTTAAAGTAAGGAGCTTTGGGACCTTCCTGGTGGTCTAGTGGTTAAAACTTTGCCTTCTATGCAGGGGGTGAGGGTTCAATCCCTGGTCGGAGTATGAAGATCCCACATGCCTCATGCCAAAACAACCAAAAAACATTTAAAAAAAAATCCCAGATGTAATATTGTAATAAATGCAATAGAGACTTTAAAAATGGCCCACATCAAAAAAAAAAAAAATAAAAAAATAAACAACTTTCAAAACCTAAAAATTTAAATAAAGTGAGGGAAATTTTATGGCAGCTTCTTGAAATTCTCCAAGGATTTCCTTCCCTTATCTTTGTCACTAGAAGTATTTCTTCTTTAGAGCAATATACCAAGAAGCACAACATTTGCAGACGTACATCATCTCATCCACAAGACGCAATTATGTGAATAACAGCTATCTTTATTTTAAAATACACTATCAGGAAAAATTTACAGAGAAATTGAAATACATTAGTTACTTGGAAGACCAGCTGTCCACGATTTTTACTTTTAGTGTTATTCATATTAAAACATGTAAAGGTTTCTGTATGTTTTTGTATTCTTATCTAGCAAGATATTCTGAAATTTAATCTTTAATTCCTGAGGGATGATGATAAAGAGATGAGTGAACCAAGAATCTGGAAAAATATGGGTATTTGAGTAACCATTTAAAAAAACAGCATTTTTAATCTTCTTATCAGTAAATAATCTAGAGTAATGTAAACTTTGAAAGTTTTACAAAAATGTTAGCAAGCCATAAAAACATTATATTTTAGTAACCAGTTGCTATGTGAGTCAGTATTATTAGTGTGGAAGCAATGATATTTTATGTTGAGTTTATTAGTGGTGGACAGGAGCCTGGAAAAAATTCTCAATATCAATAGCATCCCAAATCTGAGAAAATTATATCTCAAGTACACAGCTGTGCGTTGATCTCTTCTTTGAGAATTGTCTCTTAAGTGATCATGGTAATATTGTTTCACAATAAAATATCTGACCTCAAACTGAGTTATGATAATTGGCATAATCTGTGCTGTAACATGGTTCGGATTAGAGGACATAATGTGTCATTGTTTCTTACTCAGGAAATTTAAAGTATGTCAACTCTGCTATTCTTGAGCTCATGCAGTATTCCCTTCTGCAGGGAAAGAGGCTCACTAACCCCCTCTCCTTTTCCCATGTCCTTTGTCCCCACACCTCTCTTTCTCCAAGCTGTCTAATTCAAGGTCACAAAAGGGCCTTCTCAAGTGGCTCCCAGCTCATGTTCTTAATCTTGTTTCCCTTCTTTTCCTATCTGCATAGACTTGTAAAGCCTTCAGGAGAAAGAATCCCCATCTGTAACACACTTAGAATTGAACATGATTCTTGCTTTTTTAATTTTCTTTAAATGGTGGTATTAGCCAGATAATCTGGTCATTATCTAGTATTTGGTCTTAGCAGATACAGACAAACATTCTGTAATAGAAAACAGTATTCTCTGACAGGAGACAATTAGTGTCTTTGTCAATATTTGGTATGAATACACGTGTTCTGGAAGCACGAGAATGTCTCTCTTTATTCGTGTGTGTTGTTGTGATTAACTTAATTCCCTGGCTGAATGTTAAGGAGTCAACTCTTCCTTTAATGTTTGTGTTTGAAAAATCTTTTCAAAGTTGAATTAGTCCTTATCCCAAGACTAAGTAGGAGAATGTCCCAACTGAATATAATTTAATGACATGTTGCAGTTTGGAATTTAGGGTCTCGGAATCTGTTAGGGTCAGCATCTCCAGTGTTTATGGCAAGTATGCTTTGAACGAGGTAAGAAAGAAATTCAGTGTCCATGAACTAGTTCCAGAGACCAGTGGTCTTAACTTGCAGGGTAACCTTGTTTTCTCACAGTCTGTTTTCCCTGATGAAGATAATTTAACAACAACACGCTGTCAGAGATTTCTGAGGTCCAGTTATGTGAGATCAGTTTAGACCCAGCTTTGCTGTATTCAAGGTAATGTGTTCCAATGCTGCTGGGGTAAAAAAAAAAAAAAGGCATTTCTCCAGACTCATGAAGCCTTGCTGGGAAGGCTGGATTATAGCATTCCCCAAAAGATTTTTAGACTATGATGTGTTATTGTTTTTTTTTTCAATGTGGATGAGTTTATGTATTAGTGTACATTATTGGAATTTACCCAGATCCCAGAGAATTTATTGTTCATTAAACCGATCATCTGGTGACCAGACTATCTCAATTTTTTTAAAAGCATCAACCACAATAAAAAAGAATATTACCATAATACACTGATCAGCATTTCCCAGTAATAATCAGCATATCCCAGCAGTAATATCTTGTGCATTCTCCAGGACTGCCACAGAGAGTCGTAAAGTGATGGGAGGGCAGATACAAGGAGTTTACAAAATCTGAGACAGGCTATCCTAACCTGGGTTTTGTCTTCATTTCCGGAAAACACAGCGTGAGTTTGCATCTCACCTACCCAATACTAGGTATTTACTTGATCTATGGATGCCTGTCTCTTGCAAAAGGACTTTCTGTTTGAAAGACATGTTGAGCAAAGGTACTGATCCTGAATGTATGGATGGCACCTAGCTTCAAGACATGGTAATCATGTCAATGGATGTGGGTGGTCTCATTCACTACAGGTTTTATAGCTTTTACTAACATTAAGTTAAACCTTTACCCATCCTATATAAACTGGGTTCTTGTAACTAAACTGATTTTAAGAGGAAGAAAGTTGGCTCAAAGTACACAGAGGTTTTTTTCCTATAGAGTCAGAAGTTTTCTGGTTGTAAGAGAAAACTATCTCAACCCTCTTTAAAAAGAAAGAAAAGTTTTTGCACCATGTAGCTGGGAAGCAAGGTACGACTTGCTTCAGGAACCAAGGGCTCAGAGTATCACCAGGTTCCTGTTTCTCTGGCTGTCTCTTGGACAGGCTCTCTTGCCATGATGGTCACGAAGGCCATTGGTCTTCTCAGACTCAAGGTCTTAGCTTTGGAGACCAAATGAAAGACAAATAAACGACACCATCTTCCCTAGAAGCCAACAGCAAAGGCTTGCAGTGGGGTTCACTTGGCCTGGCTCTTACCCTGTGCTTGTCTCTGAACCAGGAAACCTGGGCTACTCTGGACCAACTTGGTTTTCATGCCAATTCTTTTAACAATGAGTGGGGTCAGACCTACTTAATCCACTTAGTCCAGAGAATGCATAGGAGTGTGGGTTATGTTACCAGCAGAAGGGGGAAAGATTGATGGCCCAAGGAGGAAAAAAGGATGACTAGAGGAAAGGTGTGGAGAAGGCGATGGCACCCCACCCCAGTACTCTAGCCTGGAAAATCCCATGGACAGAGGAGCCTGCTGGGCTGCAGTCCATGGGGTCGCTGAGAGTTGGACACGACTGAGCAACTTCACTTTCACTTTTCACTTTCATGCATTGGCGAAGGAAATGGCAACCCACTCCAGTGTTCTTTCCTGGAGAATCCCAAGGACAGGGGGAGCCTGGTGGGCTGCTGTCTATGGGGTTGCACAGAGTCAGACATGACTAAAGTGACTTAGCAGCAGCAGCAGCAGAGCAAAGGTGGTGGAAGTGTTAACACAGAATCTGGGCCAGATACATCTAAAAAATATTCATCAAGCATTTATTTAAAGTAATACAGAGGCTCTTTCCTAGGAAGTCTGGAAGATACCCGAGGTATATGAAATAGCTCCTATCTCTTGTGAGCTTGCACCCTAGTGCGTTCATTTGGCAAATGCTTATGGAGTCACTGTGACTCGTTTATATTTCTGAACGGATATTTAATCATACGAGGCACCGTGCTAGACGCTGGTTATCCAGTGGCGGTGAGTGAAACAGGCCACCCATCTCTGTCTTCATGGAATTTGGACTCCATCCAAGGGGCTTGTCCAGGCATGTTGGATGACAGTGACATTCTGTACCGCTGCAGCCATGCTCACAGGACGCTCAGTGATCCCCACGCACACCGACTATGAGGAGGCTCGGCTCTACATCAATGGTTGGCCAGCAAGGACCTCATGGCCAAATTCACTTGTTAAAAGTTTTGTTGTTAATTTACCATGTTGTCTTAGTTCTAAGTGTACAGTAAGGTGATTCAGTATACATATATTTATATATATATATACATTAATTTTCAGATTATTTTCCATTATCTGTTATTATAAGGTAATCAGTATAGTTTCATGTGCTATGCATTAGGTCCTTGTTGTTTACCTATTTTATATATCAATTCAGTTCAGTTCAGTCGCTCAGTCGTGTCTGACTCTTTGCGACCCCATGAATTGCAGCACGCCAGGCCTCCCTGTCCATCACCAACTCCCGGAGTTCACCCACCTCATGTGCATCGAGTCGGTGATGCCATCCAGCCATCTCATCCTCTGTCGTCCCCTTCTCCTCCTGCCCTCAATCTTTCCCAGTATCAGGGTCTTTTCCAATGAGTCAACTCTTCGCATGAGGTGGCCAAAGTATTGGAGTTTCAGCCTCAGCATCAGTCCTTCCACTGAACACCCAGGGCTGATCTCCTTCAGAATGGACTGGTTGGATCTCCTTGCAGTCCAAGGGACTCTCAAGAGTCTTCACCAGCACCACAGTTCAAAAGCATCAATTCTTCGGCACTCAGCTTTCTTCACAGTCCAACTCTCACATCCATACATGACCACTGGAAAAACCATATCCTTGACTAGATGGACCTTTGTTGACAAAGTAATATCTCTGCTTTTTAATATGCTATCTAGGTTGGTCATAACTTTCCTTCCAAGGAGTAAATGTGTTTTAATTTCATGGCTGCAATCACCATCTGCAGTGATTCTGGAGCCCCAAAAAATAAAGTCTGACACTGTTTCCACTGTTTCCCCATCTATTTGCCATGAAATGATGGGACTGGATGCCATGATATTCATTTTCTGAATGTTGAGCTTTAAGCCAACTTTTTCATTCTCCTCTTTCACTTTCATCAAGAGGCTCTTTAGTTCCTCTTCACTTTCTGCCATAAGGGTGGTGTCGTGTGCATATCTGAGGTTATTGGTATTTCTCCCGGCAGTCTTGATTCCAGCTTGTGCTTCCTCAGCGTTTCTCATGATGCACTCTGCATAGAAGTTAAATAAGCAGGGTGATATAGTGTGTTTATACATTAGTCTGAAACTCCTGATCTCTCCTCCCCCCGCACTCCCCGCTTTGGTAATCGTAAGTGTGTTTTCTATGTCTGTGAGTCTGTTTCTGTTTTGAAAATAGGGTTTATTTGCGTCACTTTTTAAAAATTCCATCTGTAAGTATATTATATGGTATTTGTCTTTCTCTGACTTACCTCACTTAATATGATCATCTCTAGGTCCATCCATGTTGCTGCAGTTGGCATTATTTCATTCTTTTGTCTGGATGAGAAATATTCCACTGTATATATGTACTGCATCTTCTTTATCCATTTGTCTGTTGATGGACATTTGGTTGCTTCCATATCTTTGCTCTTGCAAATAGTGCTGCTATGAACATTGGGGTGCCTGAGTCTTTTAGAATTCGAGTTTATCCTGATATATGCCCAGGACTGGAGGATCATGTGGCAGCTCAGTTTTTAGTTCTTTAAGGAATCCTTACTGTTGTATTGAAATCCAGCCATGTCCATTCGCTTATATACTGATGTCACTGCTCTGACACCACGCAGGGCAAGTGGCGCAGTCGTGACAAAGAGTGTGACCTGCACAGCCTCACATACTGGCTATCTGGCCATTTGCAGAAAAGGTTTACTGAGCTCTGTTCTTATAAATGAGATAAACTTGTCAGCAGGGCTAACTTCTGGGTGTGCCAACCGATGGGTCACATAGGCCCGACCCTGGTTTAATGCTCTGATGTCATTGTCTAGAAACTGTTAATAATTTGTGAACACGGGGCACCATCTTTTCCTTTGCCCTGGGAACCACACGTAGCTGACCCTGCCAGGAAGCGAAATTCTTGTTGGCACAGGACGCCAGGGAACGAGTGACTGGCCTGGGCAGCGGGTCGGATGAGCCTCCTTCCTCAGCCTTGAGGAGTGAGAGGAATTTTCCAGACAGTCCTGGCCCATGAAGACAGAACATGAAGCAGTTATGTGCTTTTCAGTGTGAATAATAAAATGCCCAACCCGACGTGGCCTTGACAGTGAGAATCAGGTAAACAGTCACACACAGACGGCTCTTCTAGGCTTTGTTCCCTCAGCACCTGACCACCAGTGCTCTGGGGCTCCCCTAGTGGTCACAGGTGATACTGCACACCCTTGTGCATCTCCTCTTCACCCAGTTCAGTTCAGTTCAGTTCAGTCGCTCAGTCGTGTCCCACTCTTTGCGACCCCATGAATCGCAGCACGCCAGGCCTCCCTGTCCATCACCAACTCCCGGAGTTCACTCAAACCCATGTCCATTGAGTCGGTGATGCCATCCAGCCATCTCATCTCTGTCGTCCCCTTCTCCTCCTGCCCCCAATCCCTCCCAGCATCAGAGTCTTCACCCAACAGTGTCTTAAAAACCAGTTTTGAGCTTCCCTGGTGGCTCAGTGGTGAAGAGTCTGCCTGCCAAGCCAGGAAACACAGGTTCGATCCCTGCTCTGGGAGGATAGCACATGCCACGGAGCAGCTAAACCCGTGTGCCACAACTACTGAACCTGTGCTCTAGAGCCCAGGAACCGCAGCTAATGAAACCGGTGCACCTTAGAGCCTGTGCTCTGCAACAGGAAGAGCCACTGACGTGAGAAGCCCATTCACTGCAACTAGAGTGTAACCCCTGCTCGTCACAACTAGAGAAAAGCCCACTCAGCAATGAAGACCCAGCACAGCTAAAAATAATTTTTAAAGGGGTGGGGGGTGGAGAGATATGTTTTATTCCCTGCATTGTTCTTTCCATTAGGGATGGAAACCTTTCCAGAAAGCTCCCCAGAAGACCCACTGAGCAGGCTTGGGTCACAAGGGTAGGAAGACTGGCCATATCCAGCCTCAATGACCGGAAGTCACCAGATGGGCTGGGACAGCTAGTGGCTGAGCAACCAAGCCGTCCGTCACCAGCTGCCTCACAGTGGTTACTTTTCTTGCAAAAAAATAAATCTCTTTGAGGAATTTCTTCACCTCCTGGGTAAACTCCTTGGGGCATTGAAAAGATAAGTTGTTTCATCAAGAGATCTGATTTACTCAATTTTTCTAAGGACATATCTACTACAGAAAGGAAGGTCCATCAGGAACAGCGAGGCTCCCAAGAGAGGGGCAGGGCAGGGCTCAGTAGACCCCACCCTTCTGTTGCCCAGAGTTATGCAACTCCTTTTGTTCAGGGCTGCTGAGCCATTTCTGCGGAATCTGTGTGAGTAGGTGGGTAAACCTAGAAAGATGCTTGGTCCAATCCTGCCTGATCAGTAAATGGTCTTCAGGGTACATTTGTGAGACATGATTTCTTGTCTAAAGATTGAATGAGTCTTCAGTGAAATGGTATTTGATGCTTTGATAGAGTTGATGCCCAAATCATTTTTCTCACTGACTTCCGTGTTTCCGCATGTTTATGTTTCTATATTTGTTCAAAAAAGAACGTCTGAAATCTGTAAAACATAATTTTTCTTGGCTGAATCACCTACATTCCATACAGGAATTCCACTATACTTGCTTTTTATAAAATAAAGTTAAAATGTCTGTTGCGGTATTTACCTTAAGTATGATTTTAGTTACAATTGAACCGAGTTTTTTTTCCCCTCAACTTGTAATTCCTTCAACTAGAGGTTGGTAAGATGACATACAACATTAATATACTTGTCAAAGAAAGAATGCTTTCTAATTCCTTATAGATAATCACTACTGTGAATCCCTCAGATTAAATAAAATTCATGTTCTTACTAGGTATTAAGGTAAGAAACTTCCAATTTAGAAGTGAATGTTATACATGATTTTTTTACCAGAATAACATACCATTTGTAAATATCTCCATACTTCTGCTCTCCTTGTGAACGTCTCCCTTGATTGAAATTATGTGCTGTTGAACATCAAAACTGTCACAGAAAATGTCTATTCAAAGATGTCACAGTTAAAAAAAAAAAAGTTCAACTAAGATGTTTGGAAGTTGTAATTTTCTGTGGCACATTTTAAAGGAACCAGTACAAAAGTTTATACACAATTCCCCTATATTCTGTCATCTGCAACCACGTGAAATCAAAGAACAATGTCTTGAATGGAGACATGTTTTTCTTTTCGGTGGTTTGAGGATTAAGTCTCAATTTGAACCTCGAGAAGAATATCAGAACAGCATTTCAGAGACATGTCTGTATGCCAACCTCCAGTAATTTGGGAACCTTCCGAAGCCACTTGAATTCTGTGGACGCTCAGAGTTGATGAGAATTCAGCTGAAGCAAAGTGCTTTCTGCCCCTTGGCCGCAGCCAAATTACACGTTGTGAGCAGCTTGTATTTTTAGTTGAAGGTTTTGCCTTGGAGTTCAACTGCAATTTTACTTTCATTGTCATCTTAAATCTGTAATTTTGTGAGAAAGTTTTAAAAAATATCTTCTCTCCTCTCCAGCAATTATTCTGACAGGAGAGTGACCTTTATTCCCTTCTGGTTAAAAAAGAGAGAGAAAGAAAGAAGAAGAAATAGATGACTTTGGGGTTTTTCAGAGCCCCGGATTATGGGGTAGGACACCTCAAAATGAAAAAGGAAGATTTTTCAGACTTTGTAATGTCATTGGATAGTCATTAAATTTATACCAAATTACAGTTCAGTGAGCTTCAGGGTGGACCCAATGAGGCAAAAGTAGAAATAATCAGAAAGTCCAAAATCTGGAGTCAGTCAACTGAAAACAAATTAACCAACAATTATGGCTTGCCTCGGTTATTCTTCTAAAGATCTTGAAACAAAGCACAGGTTCTCCACAGGTACTAATAGCTGAAAATCCACGTGAATGCATTTTAGAGCCTAATTTCTCTCTTTGAGGTAGATCTCTCGCCACAGTGAAAGAAGGGTTCAGCCAAGCCATTTGGAAGTTGGGATTTACACAGACGGCAAGGAGACTGAGGAGTCCAGGGGGCCTGGTGACTCGTCCACTTCTCCACTGGACCGGTTCTGTCCTTACAATACAGACGGCCACCCTTCCCCTCCTGGACAGCCTGTGTGTTAATTACGTAATCGCGAAACCGACACAGTGCTTCTGTACCTTACCTGCCCAGGGCCCCGGCCCGGTTCCCAGCCGTATCTCCCCTCCTATCTTTACATCAGTGGAAGCCCTGGGTCCCCTGTGTCTTTTCTGAGTCCCTCTCGTTTTCTGCACACCAGCTGCTAAGGCTCCTGGTTGATTTGCTGTGAGCAGGCTTTTCAGCTCTGCCCTCTGTCACTACCACCATCATCTCGGGTTATTATGTCCAGTTCCCTGTTCCGCTCCACCGTGCACAGCCCCACAATTATTCCTTTCCCAGGGCTGGCATGACAAAGTACCACAAAATTGGTACTTTGCTAAAAATAACAGAAATTTTATTCTCTCAACGTTCAGGAGGCCAGCAGTCTACAATCAAGGTCTTCTGATTTCCGGGAGGCCGTGCTCCTCTGAAGGCTGCAAGGAAGAATCCTTGCCAACCTCTTCCTGATTCTGGGGGTTGCTGGTAACCCTTCATGTTCCTTGGCTTGTAGACACAGCTCTCCTGTCTGCCCCATCGGCACACAGCTTTGTTCCCTGTGTCTCTGTTTCTTCACATGATTCTCCTCTGTGAGTCTGCTGCACCCAAATCTCCCTCTCCGTGTAAAGATACCAGTCACTGGATTGGGTAACCCTCCTCTATGTGACCTCATTCTAACTTGATTACATCTGCCGAGTTGTTGTTCGGTCGCCAAGTCGTGTCCGACTCTTCAGGACGCCATGGGCTGCAGCACACCAGGCTTCCCTGTCCTTCACCATCTCCCGGAGTTTGCCAAGTTCACGTCCATTGAATCAGTGAAGCCATCCAGTCATCTCATCCTCTGTCCCCTCTCTTCTCCTTCTGCCTTCAATCTTTCCCAACTTCAGGGTCTTTTCTAGTGAGTCAGCTGTTCGAATCAGGTAGCCAAGTATTGGAGCTTCAGCTTTAGCACCAGTCCTTCCAAAGAGTATTCACTGTTGATTTCCTTTAAGACTGACTGATTTGATCTCCTTGCCCTCCAAGGGACTCTCAAACAGGACTGCAAACACCCTGTTCCAAACAATATCACAAGCTCCAGTACTGAGAGTTAGGACTTGAATATATCTTTTTCTGGGGACTGTGGGACACAATTCCACCTACAACATCATGTGGTTCTTTCTCAAAATTCCTGTTTCCCATCATCCTATTGCTCAGAAACCTTCTCTTCTGTGGGAGAAATTCTGACCACTCTAGTTGGAAGCTCATATTCTTTCCCAGGCTGGCCACACCTACCTTTCTAGTCTTGCCTCCCCATCAACCCACATTTCAGAGCCTGTGCCCTGCCCAGCCCCATCTACTTATTGTCTCTAGAACATTCCATGTGCATTTGCAGTAGCTGTTTCTGCTCACAGCATCTCTTTTGCCTTGAGTTAACTGCTACCACTATCCTTCCTGCTGTAGATGGATTGTATAGGTTGTGACATGTGTGGAAGAGCCCAGCCATGTAGCATATATGGTCCCATCAAGTTCCTTCATTTAATGCTAAGATTGGCTAGTGAAACTTCTGTATTTATTAGACAGTTATTGAACAAAAAAGTGTTATTTGATCAGTCACTGCCTATGTTTGTTAACAGAACAAGCCCTGGTTCTTGTTTCATGATCATGTACAATCTCAATTAGCTACAGTGAGAGGGATATGACTTATTGTAAAAGAATTCATTCTTTTTTATTTTATTTTAATTTAATTTTTGACTGCAAGATCTTAGTTGTGGCACTCAGGATCTTTCCTTGAAGTGCATGGGCTCCATGCACATGGGATTAGTTGCCCCATGGCATGTGGGATCTTAGTTCCAGACCTAGGACGAACCCAAGTCCCCTGCATTGGAAGGCAGATTCCTAGCTACTGGACCACCAGAGGAGTCCCAAGAATGCATTCTTACTGGGTTCTGTTATCACGAAATATTACTGACATGTAGGGAAACTTAATGTGCTTTTTTAAAATTTTATTTATAATTTAAAATAAT
The DNA here is from genome assembly GCF_029407905.1 of Bubalus kerabau. NCBI lineage: Eukaryota > Metazoa > Chordata > Mammalia > Artiodactyla > Bovidae > Bubalus > Bubalus kerabau. The sequence continues at coordinate 47,944,860 of NC_073645.1, read as the reverse complement.
CATTTTTTTTATTTAATGAAGAAATACCTCTCTGAAGTCTAAAAATAAGCACTTGGTTTTGTTTAAATGCATTAACCACATGAAAAGGCCTTAGTATACTTGTGAAGCTGCATATCAGCAAAGGGTAGATAATACGTAAGACACAGTTTTCTGGTAACAGCCTTGCACAGAGGTTTTCTTTCTTTCTTTTTAAAATCGAAGTACAGTTGCTTTACAATGTTGTTAGTTTCAGGTGCGTAGCAAAGTGATTCAGTTATATAGGTATAACTGGACAAAAAGTTCGTTTGGGTTTTTTCATAACATCTTATTTGCTGGGCTGGATGGAGCACAAGCTGGAATCAAGATTGCCGGGAGAAATATCAATAACCTCAGATATGCAGATGACACCACCCTTATGGCAGAAAGTGAAGAGGAACTAAAGAGCCTCTTGATGAAAGTGAAAGAGGAGACTGAAAAAGTTGGATTAAAACTCACCATTCAGAAAACTAAGATCATGGCATCTGATCCCATCACTTCACAGCAATAGATGGGGAAACAATGGAAACAGTGAGAGACTTTATTTTTCTGGGCTCCAAAATCACTGCAGATGGTGACTGCAGCCATGAAAAAGATGCTTGCTCCTTGGAAGAAAAGCTATGACCAAACTAGACAGCATATTAAAAAGCAGAGACATTATTTTGCCAACAAAGGTCCATCTAGTCAAAGCTATGGTTTTTCTAATAGTCATGTATGGATGAGAGGGGTGGACTATAAAGAAAGCTGAGTGCTAAAGAATTGATGCTTTTGAATTGTGGTGTTGGAGAAGACTCTTGAGAGTCTTGAACTACAGGGATATCAAACAGCTCCAAACAGTCCATCCTAAAGGAAATCAGTCCTGAATATTCTTTGGAAGGATGATCATGAAGATGAAACTCCAATACTTTGGCCACCTGATGCAAAGAACTGACTCATTTTAAAAGACCCTGATGCTGGGAAAGATTGAAGGCGGGAGGAGAAGGGGACGACAGAGGATGAGATGGTTGGATGGCATCACTGACTTGATGGACATGAGTTTGAGTAAGCTCTGGGAGTTGGTGATGGACAGGGAGGCCTGGCGTGTTGCAGTCCATGGGGTCTCAGAGTCAGACATGACTGAGTGAATGAACTGAACTGAACTATGGAATACATATATTCTTTTCAAATTCTTTTCCTCATCAGGTTTTTACAAAACTTTGAGTATAGTTCCTTGTGTTGTAGGTCCTTTTATATATGTTGTTGCTGTTCAGTCGCTAAGTTGTAGCTGACTCTTTGCGATCTCGTGGACTGTAGCCCACCAGGCTCCTCTGTCCATGGGATTTCCCAGGCAAGAATACTGTAATGGGTTGCCATTTCCTTCTCCAGGGGATCTTCCCAAGCCAGGGATCAAACCCACAACTCCTGCTTTGGAAGGTGGGTTCTTTACTGCTGAGCCACTGAAGAAGCCCATATATGTTCATCTCAAGCTCCCAAATTATCCCTCCCCCTTTCCCCAGAAGAGAGATTTTCTGTGGTGTGTGGTGGGAATGGGGCGTGGGCAGGACTTAAGTGGACCCTCCCTGGCATCCGGTGGGCACCAGAGAAACGCTGGCAGTGTACCGCCTTACTCACTGGAAGCTGGAGAGGGCTGTTAACCGGGCAGTTCAGCATGCCCTGGATGGTCATTAAGGGCTGACTGGCCACTCTCATACCTACAACAGTTCAGGCACAGCACATCTGATGCTGCAGCGACTCTGACCTGGGTCATTTCAGCGGCCTGGTTTCCTCTCCTTTTCTCAATGGCCGTGGTGAGACCTTGCCTTTACGAGTATCACCGGACTGCCTGCCTCACCTCCCCAACATCATCCAAGACCCTGAAATCACCTTTTCTTTCATTAATGAATCATCCAGATAATTACCCCAAACCAAGCCTCCGTGTGGTTAGTCTGAGTTCCTGAGGGCCCTCAAGCCGGGAAGGGGTTTTACAAGTGAGACTGCGTAACGCCCCGTCTCCCTGGAGCAGGAAGTTTCGAGAGCTCACTGTGAAGAGGGGCAGGCTCCCCTTCAGGAAAAGTCTGGAGACCTTCTCCCCAAGCCTCCCCCTCTTCCCTTTGATATCAGATATGTGGTCATAAAATGGGACATCTTTTTGACCGATTGAGAAAAGCCATTTCTTCGACTCTTGAAAAATGTGCTCCTCTTTTCTCACCACAGCTGGGAGTTTCAAATGTGAATAAATCGCCAGGAATTTGGCAGTAATGGGATATTCATAAATACACATGAAATTTGGTGGGGTTTGGAGAAAAATAGAATTGAAAGAGCACATTGTCAGGTTTAAGCCCAGACATACCTTGAGACGAAAGATGAGTTTCTTTCTTAAGGTTGTTCATTTGCTTTGCAAGGATGGATGCCAGACGCTCAGCCTGAAGAGACACGGGTACTCGCAACCTTGGGGCGGCGTGTTCGCGGTCTCAGGCCCTGAAACAGAAGTCGCAGGGCTAACATTCAGCAAAGAAGCTGGGCTCCGGTTGCACAGTTCATGTCCACAGTCATTTTTGTTCAGTCGCTAAGTCATGTGCAACTCTTTGCGACTCCAGCATGCCAGGCTCCTCTGTCCTTCACTGTCTCCCAGAGTTTGCTCAGACTCATGTCCCTTGAGTTGGTGATGCTATCTAACTGTCTCATCCTCTGTCGTCCCCTTCTCCTCCTGCCTTCAATCTTTCCCAGCATCAGGGTCTTTTCCAGTGAGTTGGCTCTTCGCATCAGGTGGCCAAAGTATTGGAGCTTCAGGTTCAGCATCAATCCATCCAGTGTATATTCTGGGTTGATTTCCTTTAAGATTGACTGGTTTGATCTCCTTGCTGTCTAAAGGACTCTCAAGAGTCTTCCCCAGCACCACAATTTGAAAGCATCAGTTTTTTGATGCTCAGCCATCTTTATGGTCCAACCTTCACATCTGTACATGACTACTAGAAAAACCATAGCTTGGAGTATATGGACCTTTATTGGCAAAGTGATGTCTCTGCTTTTCAGTATGCTGTCTATGTTTGTCCAGGTGGCAGATATTTCCCTGTAGGAACCAGTGAAATCCAGAACATCAGGCCCCTCATAATGGCTCCCTCTCAGGGCCTGGAAACAGACCGGCCTGTGGGACACAGAATTCATTGGGACCCTTCTGGTCCTTCTCCTGTTCAAATAAATTCTGTCATCTGACACGTCATTAGACCTGTCTCCAGAGAGTGTGACTTCTCCTCTGCTGTGGCAGGGTGGGGGTGGCGATTAAATCTTTGAGCCGTGTCTCTTGTCACTGGATGTGATGTGGCATCTACAGCAGTCACACAACCCTCTCCCGACCCCGTTTGCACCTTCTATGAGCCGGGGACCTGCCCGGGAGGCTGCAGACCCACCTCAGGAGGCCCGTTTCCCTTCACGGCCATCGGGCCATCCGTCCTGTGTGGGGATGCTCTGTTTGCATCTTCATGTTTCTTGTGAATCAGTGATGTCAGATGTGACCCTGTGGCGTGCTGAGATTGTCATGAACTCTACGTTGAACCCCCAGCCCCTCCTCCATCCCCTCATGGAAGGTGACATCACCTGATGCATGACAGAGAACCTGGGGGCCTTCCACCTGCCCACCCTGCCCCTGGTGGTCAGGCTCAGGAAGGCTTTTCCTCTGCTTACATCCTTCCTACCTTGGCACGCGTTGCCACCATGCGGCCTCTCTCTGTAATGTGTGCCGCCTGAAGCCTCCAAATGTGCACATGTCACCCCTTCCCTTACGCCACCCCCACCCCTGGAACCTCCCCTCTCTGGAAGCTGCCCACCTGTAGGCTGCTCATCGTCTGCATTGCCCTAACCACCCAGTTCAAGTGAACCCTAGAGCCACCTGGTGACTGTGCTGTGTCTCCCAGCTCCTTTCACACTCCTCTTGGCTCAGACTTGCACAAGTCTGGCTGCTGGTCTTCCCTGTCCTGTGTGCTCAGTCACTAAGTCACGTTCAATTCTCTGAGTCCCCGTGGGCTGTAGCCCGCCAGGCTTCTCTGTCCACGGCATTTCCAAGGCAAGAATACTGGAGCCTGGTTGCCACGTCCTTCTCCAGGGGATCTTCCCGAGCCAAGGATCGAGCCAGCATCTCCTGCATCGGCAGGCGGATTCTTTACCACTGAGCCACATGGGAAGCCCTGCCTGTGTCTGTGTCCAGAAGCTCTGCCACCTTGGTCTATGGCACTGACCCTGTCTTCTCTCACCTGTGCTAGAGTGTGGATCCTACAGTTTCCCCACCCTCCCCAGTATCATCGGCTTTCTGTCCTGGGAAACTCTGAGTCCATAAGGCTCTGAAATCCCTCATCTTGAGAGATGAAACTTCGGGACTTCCCTGGTGGTTTAGTGACTAAGACTCCATGCTCCCGATGCAGGGGGCCTGGGTTCGATCCCTGGTCAGGGAACTAGATCCCACATGCTGCAACTAAGAGTTCGCATGTTGCAATTAAGGATCCTGAGTGTCTCAACTAAGACCCAGCTCAGCTAAATGAAAAGAGAGAGAGAGACGAAATGTCCCTGCAACAAGGACTTACAGCATAGCAGAGGGAACTAACTGTATTCAGTATCTTGTAATAACCTATAATGGACAAGGATCTGACAAAGCATAGATATACCTGAAGCACTGTAAATCAACTCCATTTCAATGGCTCAGATGGTAAAGAATCTGCCTACAATGCGGGAAACCCGGGTTTGATCCCTGGATTGGGAAGATCTGCTGGAGAAGGGAGGGCTACCCACTCCAGTATTCTTGGCTGGAGAATCCTATGGACACAGGAGCCTGGTAGACTACAGTCCATGGGGTCAAAATGAGTTGGCCACGACTGAGCAATGAACACTCATTTTCACTTGACGTTGTCGGTTCCTTTCTTCCTGTTCTCTTTTTGCGCCCACCTTACTAGGTCAGTAAGATGACCAGGTAAGAGGGTCAGTAAGATGACCAAAACAGCTCTTTCTAGGTCACCAATGATGTCTGAGTTCCTAAATCCAAAGCTCAGTCCTGACCTTATGAAGCTCAGTCCTGACTGTAATAACCATGGTTCAGAAATTTGATCCACTTGGCCTCTTGCTTCACTGCCTGCCTCCCTGGCCACTCCTTCTCAGACCCCCATTCATTCTTCCTGTTCTCCTAGATCCCACCCCGTGTTGGGGCACCCCAGAGCTCAGTCCCCAGGCCTGTTCTCCTTGGTTCATATGCTCCCTCCTCATTCAGTTGCAGCCCATACCTTCAGCTGTACATCTGACTCTCAGGCTGACAAGTCCACTGGACCACTGGGCATTCCCACTTGTACCAGTAAAATGCATCTCTAACTCCATGTGTCCAAGATGGAATTTTTCTTTTCTTACTTCTTTTCCATCTCAGTAAAACGCAATTTTCTTTATCTAATGACCAAAGCCAGCATTTTAGAAGCATTCTTGATTTGCGTGTGTTCCTTTCACACCCCATGGACGGTCCAGCAGCACTGAATTGCATCAGTCTGATCTTAAATATCTATATCCAGAGTGTGAAGCCATCTCGCCAGTGGCCTCACACCCTCCCTGGTCCAAGCCACCATCCTCTCTCACCTGGATCAGGAATGTTCTCTGGCCAGACTCTTCCCAGCACCGCAGCCAGCATGACCCTGAGAAATGGGCCTCTGCTCTCAGCTCTGCCATGACTGTCCCTCCCCCCACATCACTCAGTGCAAACCCCTAGTTTTGTCGACAGCCACGTAGCTTATCCCTTTGTCCTTGGCCAGAGTCACTCTGATGGAGAGACCATCCCTAATCCCACTGGTTAAAAGAGCAACTCAGACACTGCGGCCAGGGCTCCCCTTGCCTCGCAGCTTTCTTCTCCTCCCTGACACTGACTGCCTTTGATTTACTGCAGACTCTTTATATGATTGTCTATCTCTCCAGCTGCAGTGGACGCTCTGTGAGCATCGGACCTCACTTTTGTGTCCCCTGCTGCATCATCCAGCCCAGAACCACTCCCAGGACATAGGAGGTGCTCAACAGCTGTCTTTTAAATAAATGAGCAAATATCCATGTTCATTGATGGAGCATTTGTCGGGCACCAGTGATGAATGAATGCCATGGCTCTCTTCATGCCAACCCTTTCTGTGTCCTGGGAGGTTCAGCAGACCAGGCTTTTTTTTTTTTTTTTGGCTGTGCTGGGTCTTTGTCACTATTCGGGCTTTTCTCTATTGGGGCAAGCAGGGGCTACTCTGTAGCTGTGGTGCACGGGCTTCTCCTCTGCCTCTCTTGCTGCAGAGCATGGGCTCTAGGGCACACGGGCTCAGTAATTGTGACTCCCTGTCTCTAGAACGCAGGCTGAATAGTTGTGGCTCATGGGCTTAGCTGCTTCTTGGTGTTGGGGATCTTCCCAGACCAGGGATCAAACCCGTGTCTCCTGCATTGGCAGGTGGATTCTTTACCACTGAGCCCCCAGGGAAGCCCAAACAAATAAGGTATGTTGAAGTACACACTTCAGAAAGTTAACAGCATGACTCAAGTTCAAATATGTGGTGAGCACCTGGTGTCGAAGTCATTCCCCTCCTTGACTTTATTCCCCACCTCCATTAAGGAGAGGACCAACAGGATAACAAAGTGGCTCAAAGGGGAATAAGAGGAAGTTGAGGTAAGAGTGCACACTTAGCTATTAAACTGGTTAATGTCATCCAGGGCACTAAAATCATAACTTAGCAGTTATCTTTTCTACCCAGCAGAAATCACTTGCAATTTATCAATCTTCTACAAGTTAGCATCTAACTTTACAGAATCTAGTTCCTAACCAGTGAAGTGAAGTCGCTCAGTTATGTCCGACTCTTTGCAACCCCATAGACTGTAGCCTACCAAGGCTCCTCCATCCATGGAATTTTCCAGGCAAGAGTACCTGAGTGGGTTGCCATTTCCTTCTCCAGGGGATCTTCCTGACTTAGGAATCAAACCTGGGTCTCCTGCATTGTGGGCAGACGCGTTACCATCTGAGCCACCAGGGAAACAGTAAATCAATCCAAATAGTATCCTCTAGATTAAGGGTCTTCTCCAGCACCTCAATTCAAGAAGACTCTTGAGAGTCCCTTGGACTGCAGGAAGATCAAAGCAGTCAGTCCTAAAGGAAATCAACCCTGAATATTCATTGGAAGGACTGATGCTGAAGCTGAAGCTCCAGTACTTTGGCCATCTGATATGAAGAGCCAACTCATGGGAAAAGACCCAGATGCTGGGAAAGATTGAAGGAGAAAGAGGTGACAGAGAATGAAGTGGTTAGATAGCATCACCTAGTCAATGCACATGAATTAGAGCAAATTCTTGGAGATAGTGAAGGGCAGGGAAGCCTGGTGTGCTACAGTCCATGGGATCACAAAGAGTTGGACATGACTTAGCAACTGAACAACAGCAACGAGATTAAGGGTCAACAAACTTTTCTGCAGTGGGCCAGATATTAAATATCTTGGGTTTTGCAGGCCACAGTCCCTGTCACAATTACTCAGCAATACTGTAGTAGTGCCAGGCTTCTATAGGTGGCTTGAACATGACTGTATTTATATACCACTTTATTTACAAAAACCAGGCTACCAGCGGCAGTGTGCTGACCCCTGCCCCAGTTATAGCCAGATGAAGCCCAGGCAGACTTGTTCAGTTTGACTTGTCAGGTTTGACTCAGAAAACACACATAGGCAGCTCTCTGCCTTTCTCTCATTTGAGACCATTTTCTTAATAATTTCATGGACCCTCATCTTTTAGATTCCAATTTCCAAGGGCTTATTATTTATAAATAGGATATTAGTAAAAATAAAATGAAAAATGTTTCCCAGGAGTCCAACAATATTTAAGACAGGTACAGAATTAATGCAGATTTTTTTATACTGTAATCACATTGCCTTGGCTTCAAATAACACGGTGATCAGATTCTGCCTCACTGACAGACACGTGCAAGGACCACTTACTGGCAGAATTTTAGAGTCACAGTAGGTCTGATTACCCTCGTCAGACAGATGAAGCTCTAAAGATTTGTGTCCATTCTGTATTCCGTAAGCATGTGAGCAGCCATTATGTGGAAGAATATTATTAAAATCAAATAGAATGCTATATTTAAAAGGAATAACCAACAAAGACTTACGGAATAGCACAGGGAACTCTGCTCAGTGTCATGTGGCAGCCTGGATGGGAGGGGAGTTTGGGGAGAATGGATACTTGCATATGTGTGGCTGAGTCCCTTTGCTGGTCACCTGTCACAGCATTGTTAATCAGCTATATACCCCAATACAAAATAAAAAGTTTAATGTTAAAAAATCAAATATAGAAACATTCAATGTAGAACCAGAAAAAGGGTCACTTTTTTTTTTAATTCAATGGAAGAAATTTTGTTTCAAGGTAGCCACATTATTCTAGGTTTTGGATTAATATTGTTCACTTGAGTATTCTCAGGTGAGTAATTTGGTTAGTATTCTGTGTATACATCTGTCTTGGGTGGGTTGAGTGCTGTAAGAAAACTTAAGTACCATGTTTTTTCCTTGTATACATTTGAATAATATTAGAATAAAAATCATTTAAGTCAACACCAAAGGTCTCTTAAAATTGGAGAATCTTTCTCCATCTGTGAGAAAGGCCGCATGAGGCTGCATGTTGTATCTGGCTCCGCAAAAAGACCTGTGTCTGCTCCCCTATAAATGGGGAGGTGTCTATTTCCTTTTTTCTCCTCTGCCTTTGATTTGTCTCCAACAGCTGAAAGCATTCCTCTCTGGTCTTCACGCAGATGGGCTGACAGCTTCCAGAAAGCTTTTTTTTTGTTTTCAACCCTTCTTATTAGGTGTCAGTGACTGCTGGCAAAAGACAGAGGCACCCAGGATACTGCCTTGTTTGAAACTGGGTCCCTCCGAAGTTCGAGTTGGCAACTGCTCACATCACACTCTGTATTTGGAGTCTTCTTTCTTTTTTAAAAAATCTCCTGATAAGCATCCAGCATGTTTATTAATAGCATTTTCCTCACTTCACAAATGTAAATTCTCCAGGAAGACAAGCACTGATTCTAAAGTGTATCAGGCTGTTCAAGAGCAGTCTCCACCCCATCCACCCCTCCCCCAGCAATTGCCAAATCAACTTCTCAACACTGGTTTCTCGCTCTTGGCCTCTCTCACTTACCTTAGAGATGTTAAAGCCATTGTTTTTGCTTTATCTTTTGAAAAAAAAATCCATTCTGTTTCTGGGTGTCATGACTGGGTTTTACTCGGATCTCCTAGTTTTATTGTGCACAGTAAGTACATTTCTCTAATGGATTTAACCTGTGGCAGGATCAATAGTTTTTTTCTCCTTTGGTGCCATCAGATTACAGCGACTTTGCAAATTAAGCAAAACCTTTTATCACATTGGTTACCTGAGTTCATTGTCTCCTGGAATCATTTGCTTAGTCAAGCTCATCGCCTACATTTTGCCTCCTTTTTTTTTTTGCAACAAATCATGACAATCAATCCTGTGGCCAAGTCTGCCTGCTGTCTCCCTGTAGAAGAAGGTTGGGTGTTTTTGCCCCTTGCAGGATTCCATGGTGCAAGCCCACAGCTCTAGACCGGCTGTTGGAGGAGGACTCGGTAGTCCCAAGATGAAACAGTCCTTTATACAAAATGCCACTGGACTCTGCTTAAATTTGATCTTTTACAGTATTTTGTAATTACTTCTGATGTCACATGATCAACAGCTGGTTGGGGGGGAGGCATTTTAAGAGTGCCTGCAAAGAGGATCACATCTACTGAAGTGCAAAGTAGAGGTTTCAAACAATAAATTAACAAGTGAGAGAGATGGGTAGACAGACATCTTCATAGAGTCAATTCGCTTGGCATGTTTCTGTTGGAATCCTGTTATTCTTCTTTGTCTGTAATAAGTGGCCATTGGCTAGAACATGATCATTGAAGGTGTATCGTATGTTCAAGGGTGTGAGTATTACGCAATAGAACACGAACCCCTAGAATGTAGAACTGATGTCCACCCAGAGGGAAGGGGCCTCAAGTAGAGGCAGGCTTCCTTGTTTGTTAATCATAGTAAAGGCTTTCATTTGTTGGGTTGCAGTTCTTATTATGGGCCAGACACCTGTGTTTGTTAACTTGTGCAGTTTCCATAAGGACCACAAAAAAAACATCAAATATAAGAGAAATGCTTCCATATACAGAGATGCCTATGATGGACCAAGGTCCCTGAAATAGAACTTGGGACAAGAATGTTCTGGAGCACTGATACGCAGGTTACATGCAGGCAAGGCTTGTGTGCTTTTTCTGACCAGCAGAATGCCTGACCTGACACCTAATAGGATTAAACTAACCCCACATGATGGCCGGGCAGACAGACTGATCTGAGATGCTCTGCTCACTGAGTCTGGATGAGAAGAAATTTCGACGTGTGTTTTGTGGAGGGCAGCTCTGAGGCCATGCTCAATCCTAAAGGCCTTTCTCAGCAGTGATGTGGCCAAGAAAACTAGGACATGCCCAGGGGTACATACAGCATCTAATGAAGACCCACGAAGGGGGTTGATTTGAGTTGCGTTGTAAACTTAGAATTCCACTTTTGGTCCTCAGAACCTGCTCTCGACATGTTTTTCCCACTTGAGCCAGATTTGCAGATTTTTAGAGTGAGATGGGGACTCGAGTTGGGAGGAAAAAAGAGGATGGCAGAGACTGAGAACAGGTCACAGGGCACAGTGTAGCTCGTTGCTGCATCTAGCCCCTTTAAGTGACATTTGTCTCAGAGCCTTAAATCCCCTCTTCAGGACCCCAAACCATCTTCCCCAGATGTCTGGAGAGAACTGAGCATCTCAGAACCAAATCAGGGGGTGCCTCTCCTCAGCTGCAGGCTGCCAGTTAGCGGCAGGATGACGGGCTCAGGCGGGTTCAGCTGGTACACCCTGGCAGGGCATGATGCTGTATGCCCACCAGCTCTGGGCCTGGAGGAACACAAAGGCACTTAAAAGTGCCTTCAGCTTTAGCTCCAGCATGAACTTAAAGCCCAGGACACTGGCGGGTATGTGATGTCTGGCTTCCTCCTGCCTAGTGCCCATTCCTCCTGTAGGTGGTCTCTTTGAAGTCACCTTGAAGTCCCCAGATGGGCTGTGGTCTGCTTCATCACCACCCTCAAGGGCAAGAACAACGTTGCCTCAGGGGATAGAGTTTCCTGCCAGGGCACCGGCCCCAGGCTCTTGCCTATCGGTGTCTCCAGACCCAAACCGTCTGTGTTCAGATGGGGGCACCATCGCCTGCCCAGCCCCCAGGTATCTGCATGCCAGCATCTTGGTTTCTTTGGCTTTCAAAAGGAAGGTCAAAATCATTTACTAAAATACCCCAGCAACAAAAAGGCACTTGATATTTCATTTGCAATGTTACATTTCTTTTCTTTTTTTAATTTCATTTCCTTCACCGCTGGGAAGAGCTTAAAAAGAAAAGAAATGAAAACAATAAAAATCGTGTGGAGATGGTCTCACCAAAGAGGATCATTTCCCGGAGGACGCCTGTGCGTGTGTGTGCTAAGTCAGATGTGTCTGATTCTTTGCAACCCCGTGGACTGTAGCCCAGCAGGCTCCTCTGTCCGTGGGATTCTCCAGGCAAGAATCCTGGAGTGGGTTGCCGTGCCCTCCCCCAGGGTATCTTCCTGACCCTGGTCTCTTATGTCTCCTGCGTTGGCAGGCAGCCTCTTTACCACTCGTGCCACCTGGGAAGCCCATCCTTTATTGTATCTGTACTTTAAGACAAAATATTTAGAGTTTACCGATGTGGTCGTTCCCACAATGCAAATGATTCTTGGGACTTCCCTAGTGGTCCATTGGTTGAGAATCCACCTTGCAGTGCAGGGAGGCATGCGTTAGATCCCTGGTCGGGAAATTAAGATCCCACGCGCCACAGCAGCTAAGCCCGTGCACTACAACTAGAGAGCCTGAGTGCCCCAGAGCCTGCTCAACGTAAGGAAGATCCCATGTGCGGTAACTAAGACTCCATGTAGCCAAAGTAATTAATTTAACATAAAAGGATTCTTAAAGGTAAGTGAAGTGAAGTGAAGTTGCTCAGTCCTGTCCGACTCTTTGTGACCCCATGGACTATAGCCGACCAGGCTCCTCTGTCCATGGGATTTTCCAGGCAATAGTACTGGAGTGGATTGCCATTTCCTTCTCCAGGGGATCTTCCCAACCCAGGGATCGAACCCGGGTCTCCCACATTGTAGACAGATGCTTTACCATCTGAGCCGCTTGGGTAAGTGGCATCTAAACAGCATAGAGGACGCTTGTTATTCTAGCATTCACGTAATTACCTTAAAATAGGATGGAGAGGAGCCACCATGAGCAGGGAAGGTGGTGGCCATACCACGCAGACATCACACAGTTTGGAACCCAAAGATGGGACGGATCTGCCCATCCCTGGGGACCGTGTGGTCTTGAGAAGCATCTGTGCTCACGGAGTCTCTGCTTCCCCATCAAGAAAACAAAGATGCTGCTTCCTGTATCTCAGGGCTGTTTATGAGCTGGAAAGAAAATAGTGCCTAGTTGGAAGGGTCTGTGTCCTGTCTGCCCCGCCAAATTGTCAGTTTGTCGGACAAGACTCAGATGGTGCTCCCTTGTTTAAAGAGCTGGAGGGATGGTTGCAAGGAGCGTAAACTCTTCTCCGTTGAGATATCAGCCCAGCCAGACATGGTGCTTGAACTTTGCTGTCCACAGAGCACCGTGTTCTCCAGTAACGGATGCTTGCTTCCTCGCTGTTGGCTGAATGATTCTCTCAAAGGTAATGCTTGCTAAGTATGTTTAATAGAATGACAGCACGCAGGCCTGGGAGCTGTGCGTGCTCACAGTTGGAAGACAGACGTCAGAAAGAGTAAGGATGTTTCCTGACGCAGACCTAGCCGGTGTTGGGGGACAGACTCATTCTTGCCAGAATCCATGGGAATGGAGGGAAGAGGCAGCCCCTCCCTCAATTCTTTCACTCTGCCGGAGCCTGAGCATTCCAAATAGAGGTCACTGACTCGCAATTACACTGCAAATCTAGACAGAACATTTAAACAAAACATCATGAACTTCAGGATTACAGGGGACATTGACAGTCACCTAGTTCACTCTGGCGGAGCTTGGATACCTCTGAAAACATTCACTCAGGGGTTCACTCATCCCAGAGCCAGGGAACTCGCTGTCATCTGAGATGGCCTGACTCACCAGACAGTAACAATGCTGATAAATTTATCTCTTGAGATGAATTGCCTGGGCTGGTGGTGTTCCCGCCTTCTGTCTGCTCTTTGTCACTCACGTCCTGACTGTTTCCCTCATTTTTCTCCCCACGGGATGATGCGTCTGGTTCCTCTGCCATCCGACACGCTGTCCCCTGAATTGCTCCTGTTTGTCCATCCTGTCTTTCGGAAAGATTTGCACGATAATTTCCCTTTCCAGGGCTCGTTTAAGCATATAAATAGATTACAGCTGGCCCCATTATATATTTTCTAAAAATGACTTTCCCTCTGTTTTAAAAAACAGATGTGAGTAGACCCTAGATATTCAACAACCATTGACTCTTGCCAAGTGGGGCATTGTCTTTGGAAAAGGGTCTCTAAGTCTGATTTCCTAAAACTCTCAAAGGGGTTTCAACTTCGACCACAGGGCAAAGCCCTGGCTAGCAAGCAGCTGTTCCGATCATGAAAGCCCATGAGTAACTTCTGACACTTTTCATGTTGCACCATTGTTACGAAATGAGAACAGGTTTGCAAAATGCAATGCGGTCGCAATACCTTTCTCTGTGCGCATCAGAGTACAGGACATTTTATGACTCAGAGGACAGAAGAGCCAACAGCCCCACGATAATCACATAACATCACCACATTATGTGAGCTAGAGCTCAGCTTTACGTTGTACAATCCAAACCATTGTGGAAGGCAGTCCTAGGTAAGACGAGAGGCCCAGAAAGAGGACGGATTTCAGAAGCCAGCTCAGGCTTCCTTGTTGTTTTTCAGTTACTCAGTTGTGTCCGACTCTTTGGGCCCCATGGACTGCAGCACACCAGGCTTCCCTGTCAGGCTTCGTCAGCTGAATTTAATACTATATCCCATAGAAGATTGGAGTCAGGCTGCAGAGTTGGCTTTTTCTCTAACTCTTCTTGGCCAGCTCCTGCTCCGTGGGGTGGTGGTGGTCACTGACCTTCAGTTTTTGAGTCTCCCGTGGCACTGGGGGGATGGCAGGATGTTGCTGTCTTGCTGTCCCTGTTGTACAGGGAGGAGCAGAGGGAAGGGTGGGTAGCTGGGCAGCACTTAACCTCTGCTGCTCTGTGCTTTCTGCTGCCCTGTGCCGATCCAGGGATGCTTTGTGCTTTCTGCTGCCCTGTGCCGATCCAGGGATGCTTTGTGCTTTCTGCTGCCCTGTGCCGATCCAGGGATGCTTTGTGCTTTCTGCTGCCCTGTGCCGATCCAGGGATGCTCTGTGCTTTCTGCTGCCCTGTGCCGATCCAGGGATCATGTTTCCTGCAGCACAGCTGCCAACTGACAAGGCACGGATGTGTGAGAGGTGGCAGTGAGGGCGGCCAGTAGGAAGGTCACCAAGTTTTGAGGGTGCCCCCATACTGCACTTCTCACAAAACTGCACACTCTAAAACTGAGCTCGAGTGCTGGATCCCTTCATTCCAGTCTAGAAAATGTCATTCGGAGTTTGTGAAATATGATATCACATTTGCCATTTCTTCACAGAAATTGGAGTACTTAAGTCTAAATCAATCATATTTGGGAAGATTAATGCAATCACAGATGTTGAAGCATGAAAGCTGAGCGTGATTAATAAGCTTTGTGCCTTGTTAAAAATTTGAGACTCTTTTTATATAACACTTATGAGCCATGGGGATTCTACAGAAAGTCCCTTCATTATTGGAAAAAAAATGTAAAACCTGTGTAGATTCATTTGTTAGTATTACCTAAAAGTTGTTGATGGGAAAAAACCAGAGTTTAATGATACTGAAATATAATAGCAGTTTCACTTTTACCTGGTAGCTCAATTCGGATGTTCTCTGGATGAAGAAAGCACTGGGGAGAAGGGGATTGGGCAGAGTGGATCTTGGGAAGGGCTGAAATACATCCTGTCAGGGGGACAAAGCTCTGATTCTGGTACAGATTTAGGAGGACTAAGTCCAGATTCCCTGGCTCATGAATTATGGTGTTAAATAGAGATTCCGTGCTCTTTTTGGACAAAGCAAGCAGAAAATAGAAGGATGGTAATAATGTCAGGAAAGAATATTAGATAACTCATTGTGTTATACAATCATTTTTTCATGTGCATTTTGGAAACACATTGTGATGCCAAGTTTTGAGTGGTAGTCACAAACTTCAGTAAGAGATTCTTCTGGAGTTACATGTAAATTGCCATAGCATTTCTGTTTGGATTTCATCGCATCCTGTTCATTTTCCTGTTTGTCCGTCCACTCACTGGAGTTTTTACTGGATGCCTATTGTATGGACTCTGGGAGAACAGCTGTTGTTTCTTCTGCCTTCAAGGTGCTTTGGTGAAGGATGAAATCACTTCTTGTTCTCTGTCATGCCCTCCACGCTCAGGATGATGGAGACGGACAGAAGAGACATCTCAGAAATGTTTGAGTGAATTCGTAAAAGTAGGTGTTGTAAAAGCATGTAGATAAAGACAGATGAAAGCCGCTCAGTTGTCTCCGACTCTTTGCAACCCCATGGACTGACTATACAGTCCACAGAATTCTCCAGGCCAGAATACCGGAGTGGGTAGCCGTTCCCTTCTCCAGGGGATCTTCCCAACCCAGGGATCAAACCCAGGTCTCCCGCATTGCAGGAGGATTCTTTACCAGCTGAGCCACAAGGGAAGCCCAAAAGCATGGAACAAATGTGTAAATCCAATATCATGCACTTGCCAGAGGTATCTTCAGAAAGCCTGTGGTTTAGTGTTTGCTCCCAAATGCTTTATTCACCTATATGGCTGTGTTCTTGTTTTTTAACTGAGCCATGTCTGACTCTCTGTGGCTGTGTTAGAAGCGGGTGTAAATGCCAAGGCAAGAAGCCAAACTTAACCTGTTTGGAATCTTTATCCCGGGACTGGGATGCAGTGTTTTAAAATATAAAGCCAGATCAAAGCCACAGTGACATGTCACTTCACACCTGTTGGGATGAGTGTTATCAAAAAGCAAGAGAGAACTGGTGCAGTTATTGCTGGAAATGTAGACTGGCGCAACCACTATGGAAAACAGTAGAGAGGTTTCTCAAGAAATTAAAAATAGAACTACCGTACGACCCAGAAATCCCACTTCTGGGTATGTATCCAAAGGAAATGAAAACAGGTTATAGAAGAGGTATCTGCCTTCGCATGTTCATTGCTGCCTCGTTCACAATAACCAGGGTATGGAAAACAGGTTATAGAAGAGGTATCTGCCTTCCCATGTTCATTGCTGCATCATTCACAATAACCAGGGTATGGAGACAATGCAAGTGTCCGTCAGTGAGTGGGTGGATCCAGAAAATGTGTGTTTGTGTGATTGTTGTTGTTCAGTTGCTTAGTCCTGTTCGACTCTTTGTGACCCCATGGACTGCAGCACGCCAGGCCTCCCTGTCCCTCACCATCTCCTGAAGTTTGCCTAAGTTCATGTCCATTGCATTGGAGATGCCATCCAACCATCTTATCCTCTGACGCCCTCTTCTTGTTCTGCCTTCGATCTTTCCCAGCATCAGGGACTTTTCCAATGAGTCAGCTATTCACATCAGATGACCAAAATACTGGAGCTTCAGCTTCAGCATCAGTCCTTCCAACAAGTATTCAGTGTTAATTTCCCTGAAGATTGGCTGATTTGATCTCCTTGATATCCAAGGGACTTTCATGAATATTCTCCGGCACCACAGTCTGAAGGCATCACTTATTTGGCATTCTGCCTTCTTTAAGGTCCAGCTCTCACAACCGTATGTGACCACTGGGAAGACCATAGCCTTGACTATACGGACCTTTGTCGGCAGAGTAATGTCTCTGCTTTCGACACCCTGTCTAGGTTGGTCACAGCTTTCCTGCCCAGAAGCAATTGTCTTCTGAATTCATGGCTGCAGTCACCATCAGCAGTGATCTCAGAGCCCAAGGAGAGGAAACCTGTCACTGCTTCCACCTTTTCCCCTTCTATTTGCCATGAAGTAATGGGGCTGGACACCACGATCTTAGTTTTTTTAATACTTAACTTTAAGCTAAATATTGAAAATGTATGATTATGATGATTCAGCCTTAAAAAAAGAAGGAATTGCTGTCATTTGTGACAACACGGATGCACCTGGGAGGGAATTTTTCTAAGTGAATTAAGCCAGACAGAAAGAGCCAAAATGTAAATGGGATCACTTATATACACCTAAAAACAAAGGAAAAAACAAGTGCAATGCTGAGCGCATAGAAACAGAAAGTAGGAGAGTGGTTTCCAGGGGCTGGAGGGTGGGGCAAGTGGGAAAGACTCGTCAAAGGGTGTAAACTTTCAGGTCTAAGATGAATAAAGTTTGAATAGTGAATGTATACCATTGAGACTAGTTGATAACACTGTATTGTATCACTGAAATTTGCTAAAAGAGTGGGACATTAGTGTTCTCTACCAAAAAGGACAAAAGAGATGAAGTGATGGATATATTGATGTGATGGAGGCAGTCATTTCACGATGTATATGTACATCAAACTGTTACAGCGTACTCTTAAAATACCTTACAAATCCAGGTCCCTTTAAAGATCTTCCTTCTGTACCAGAATATATGAAATTTGTTCAGTCTCGCCTTTTCAAAAATTTTATTTATTTTTGGCTGCTCTGAGTCTTCGCTGCCGTGCAGGCTTCTTCTCTGGTTGCAGGGAACAGGGGCCGCTCTCTGGCTGTAGTGCGCAGGCTTCTCACTGCAGTAGCTTCTCTTGTTGCAGAGCATGGGTGCTAGGCACGCGGGCCTCAGTACTTGGAGCACATGTGCTCAGTAGCCCCAGTTCCCAGGCTCTGGAGCTCAGGCTCAGCAGTTGTGGCACATGGGTTTAGTTGTTCCTCAGCATGTGGGATCTTCCCGGATCAGGGATGGAACCCGTGTCTCCTGCATTGGCAGGTGGATTCTTTACCTCTGAGCCACCAGGGAAGCCCCAGGCTCTGACATTTTTTATTAGATGTCTATTATATTCTAGACACTGCAGATAAGTACTCTCTGCTGTCATACAAATCTGAACCTAAATATCAGGTTTCTGAGTGTCCTAACACTTTGCCTTTACGTTTTTGTGGCTTTGAAATACAGATATTTCTGATGAGTGATGTCAAAGGAAACTCACCAACCATGAGGCAGCATAGTCCTCCTAACATGGTCACCATTTCCTCTACAGGCCAGCTAGCCAGCCATCACCTTCACTGGATGAATTACATTGCAGGCACCATGTGAGGCTAATATTCAGTCTTGATTTATTTCCGCAATTAAATACTTTCAGTGCCTTCAGAGGGATTTTGCTTTGCTGCTGTTCCCAGAGAAAAGTCATTCTGTTCACAACAGATTGATGGTCACTGACCAGGCAAAGCAGTTAAAGGCAGTAGAAATTTCCAAAGCACCTCAGTGCATCTCAGCTCCTTGCAAGCCAATGAGGTTCCTACAACAGGTCAAGAAACCAGAAGGACTGACACTCAGGGCCTCTCTTTTGACTATCAAAAGCTTCTGGCTAATTTCCTGGTCAGTTAGTGTAATACCAGTCAAGGCAAACACAAAGCTGCAATTTTAACCACATAAGCAAGGGAAATGAAATCCCAAAAAACATCTCTCTCCAGGTTTTCCTTCTGTTTCTTCTTTGATTCTTGTGTCATATTTATCTTTCAGTCCTTACCACAGTGAGCTTCCCAGTGGCGCTAGTGGTAAAGAACCCATCTGCCAATGCAGGAGACATAGGAGATGTGGGTTCAGTCCCTGGGTTGGAAAGATTCCCTGGAGGAAGACAGCAATCCACTCCAGTATTCTTGCCTGGAGAATCTCATGGTCAGAGGAGCCTGGTGGGCTTTAATCCATAGGGTCACAAAGAGTCGGACACAACTGAAGCGACTTAGCATGCACACACACCCTACCACAGGGCCTGCTACTTATTTAGAATTTCTTGAATGGATTAGTGAATAGATGGATGGATCAAAAGATGGATGATGGATGGATGGATGATACACAAATACCATTCTTACTGATTAAACAGTGGCATGGATGCCATGTAATGTAAATCAGTATAACTCTCTCACTCTTGAAAATATTTTGAAGAATTAATAAAACCGTGACCAAATCCCAATGTAGTACATTCAGCTTTTATATTCATTAGATCCTTTATCAATTCTTATGTTAATAAGCTGGTATAGCTTGTCCATGAAATAGTATTCACTATTTAAATGATCAGGCCAAAAGTAACATCTCAACTTTCTTCACTGAAACTGTAGTTGTACTTTTTTCATCTTCCAGAACGTTCTTGGCTGATTGTTCAATAATGTAAGTCTATTCAGGATAATTGCAATCATGATGTCTCTCTCTCCAAATGCAGTGGCACATTGGGAAATGAAAACCAACAAAGTAACAAACTCACTCTTCATTAACCTTCTTTCTAGGAAGGGTCTTTGCATGTGATAAGGTTTTATAATTGAATAGGGGAAAAGATCAATAATTTCCAGTGCAAAGGCAAATTAAAGCTTCATAAACATTTATATAAGGAAAATAAAGCTCTTTGCTACTTGGTTTTAAGTCTTTTTGGATCACATGCTAAACAGATAGACTCTAGGGCTTATCCTGTTTTGAAAAAAGAGAAGAATGGTACATATCGCTGTGGTCTGGATGTTTGTGTCATTCCCCAAAGTTGTGTGTTTAAACACTAACCTCCAAACATGACGGTAGGATGTGGGGCCTTTGAGAAGTGATTAGGCCATGAGGGTGCCGCCCTCATAAACTGGATCAGTGCCCTTGTAGAAGACCCCACAGAGTTCCCCAACCCCTTTCACCGTGTGAGAACACAGTGAAAAGGCACAGCTATAAACTGGGAAGAGGGCCCTTGCTCAACCCTGCTGGCTCTCTTAAACTGCTGGCTTCCAGGACTATCAGCAATAAATTTCTGTTTATAAGCCCCTCGTCTGTGGTGTCTTGTTATTGCCTCCCAAACAGACTAAGTCACATATTCTGGAAATTACCAAGCTTACATTTTATGTTCAGATTCCTTGTATTTGTTTCTGTTTAGCATTTCAAGGGTTTATCATTACTTTTTCCTGATTACAGTTATCAGTCTGACACGTCACTCACATATAGCCCACAAAGACCTGCAAGTGACAAGCCAGTGTCATGATGCCTGTGTTCGGTTGCCGCTGTGTCCCTCTGAAATCACAGAGCCTGGTCCTTGAACACAGGACACTCAGAAAGATTTCTGTTACCACAACCCTTGCTGTGGCACACCTTGAACCCTGGGGTCAGAAAGCTCCAATAATATCTTTAGCACATTCTTCATCTTTCCAAGCATCAATCTTTATGCATCAATTAAGATAATAGTAGTGCTATGGATTACTATAAGGATTTAGTAATACTTAATAGAACACCTGGGACATGGGAACCATCCCAAGTAATTTCTGTTCTTTGTAATAATATTGCCTATATCATATCTGTATTATTCAGATGAATGTTGTTGTTGTTAAGTCACTAAGTCAAGTCCAAATCTTCATGACCCCATGGACTGCAGCAAAGTAATGCTCAAAGTCCTCCGAGCTAGGCTTCACCAGTAACATGAACCAAGAACTTCCAGATGTACCACCTGGATTTAAAAAAACACAGAGGAACCAGAGATCAAATTGCCAACTTCCACTGGATCATAGAAAAAGCTAGAAAATTCCAGAAAAACATCTACTTCTGTTTTATTGGCTATGCCAAAGCCTTTGACTGTGTTGATCACAACAAACTGTGGAAAATTCTTCGAGAGATGGGAATATCAACCACCTTACCTACCTCCTGAGAAACCTGTTTGCAGGTCAAGAAACAACAGTTAGAACCAGACATGGAAAAATGGACTAGTGAAAATTGGGAAAGGAGTACATCAAGGCTGTATATTGTTACCCTGCTTATTTAACTTATATGCAGATTACATCATGCGAAATGCTGGGCTGAATGAGCACAAGCTAGAATCAAGATTGCCGGGAGAAATATCAATAACCTCGGATATGCAGATGACACCACCCTTATGGCAGAAAGCAAAGGACTAAAGAGCCTCTTGATGAAGGTCAAAGAGGAGAGTGAAAAAGCTGTCTTAAAACTCAACATTCAGAAAACTAAGATCATGGCATCTGGTCCCTTGACTTCATGGCAAATAGATGGGGAAACAATATAAAAGAGTGAGAGACTTTATTTTCTTGGGCTCCAAAATCACTGTGAATGGTGACTGCAGCCATGAAATTAAAAGACACTTGTTCCTTGGAAGAAAAACAATGACAAACTCAGACAGCATATTAAAAAATAGAGACATTACTTTGCCAACAAAGGTCCATCTACTCAAAGCTATGGTTTTTCCAGTAGTCGTGTATGAATGTGAGAGCTGGCAGTAAAAAGGCTGAGTGCCAAAAAATTGATACCTTAGAACTGTTGTGTTGAAGAAGACTCTTGAGAGTCCCTTGAACATCAAGGAAATCAAACCAGTTAATCCTAAAGGAAATCAACCCTGAATATTCATTGGAAGGACTAATGCTGAAGCTGAAGCTCCAATACTTTGGCCACCTGATGCAAAGAGTCGACGCATTGGAAAAGACCCTGATGCTGGGAAAGATTGAAGGCCAAAGATGAAGGGACAACAGAGGATGAGATGGTTGGATGGCATCACCGACTCAATGGACACTAGTTTGAGCAGACTCCAGGAGATGGTGAAGGACAGGGAAGCCTAACGTGCTGCAGTCCATGAGGTTGCAAAGAGTCGGACATGACTGCGCAACTGAACAACAGCACATCTGTATCATTCAGATGGATGCTGTTGTTGTTAAGTCACTAAGTTGTGTCCAAATCTTCATGACCCCATGGACTGTAGCCCACCAATTTCCTCTGTGCATGGGATTTCCCAGGCAAGAATACTGGAGTGGGTTGCCATTTCCTTCTCCAGGGGATCTTCCCAATCCAGGGATCAGACCCGCATCTCCTGCATTAGCAGACAGATTCTTTACCACTGAGCTACCAGGGAAGCCCTGTTATATGGATATTATAGCCTAAAGAATGTTCCTTTTTGAAGAACAACTTACTTTTTTGCATGGGTTTCAAAATATTGTAAAAGAACTTCTCTGAAGACCAACAAGACAAGAGAAGCATCAGTGTTCAGTCATGACATTCAGGAAGCTTCTCTTCAGTTCTCATCCTCTCCGAGCCTACCCACTGACTGCTGACTACTTTCTCTCTCCAGCCTTGCTGGGCTGCACACAGACTTCTGGTCTAGCACGTCAAACACTTTATTTCTACTTATTCACATCTTGATTGCCCTCACTAGGCTAGAAGCACCCTAGAATGTATGACTTTGTCTAATTCATCTTTGTATCCCCAGCTCCAAGCTTGGCATCTGTAGGCATGCAGTGCCTATGAAATGAATTAATTCATAATGCTGAACACAGTCAAAAATAAAGACAGAGTAGGTGTGAGTTGATTTTTTCTTTAGCATTCAGAAACATGACCTATTTCCCCCCTACAAGGTCAAAATGTTTCTAAATTACTTCAACTTTCTCTATAGTTCTTGTTTTTTCTATTACAGAGTCATCGCTGCACTTGATAGATTATTAGAAATTTAATTTGATTCTTACCAATCCAACTGGCTCATTCTGAGTCCAATGGATAAAGAAAGCCATGCTGATTGATTGTATCTTGTGGAATGAATTGATTACAGAAAAGAAGCCAGAATAGAAACAATTTGGGAAATGACTTAGATTGAAATCACAGTGACTTGCCCTGACCCTTGCAATAACTATAGTGTGCCAAAGATAGCAGAAAGAGAAAAGGAGAGCCGCTAAACCCACACTTTTTTTAACAGAATTTAATTGACATATAGCATTATGGAAGTCTAATGTGTACAATGGTGTTGATTTGACACTTTTTTATATTGCAGTATGATTACCACTCTAGTGTGAGCTAACTCCTCTAACACGTTACATAATTATCATTTCATTCTGCAGTGAGAACAATTAAGGTCTAGTCTCTTAGCAACTTGGAAGTTTATTATACAGTATTGTGACTATAATCGCCATGATGCTGTACTTTAGCTCTCCAGGACTGTTTTATCTACTAGTTGCAAGTTTGTATCAATGCCCTCATCTCCCAGCCCCTGGGAACCACCATTCTACTCTGTTTCTATGAGTTCAGCTTTTTAGATGCCTCATATAAGTGAGGTCAGGCAGTATTTGTCTTTCTCTGGCTTATTTTACTTAGCATAATGCCCTCAAGATATCTGTGTTTTCACAAGTAGCAGGATTTCCTTCTTTCTCATGGTTGAATATGTTCCATTGTATGTATACACTACGTCTCCCTTATCCATTCATCTTAGGACGGATACAGGTTGTTTCCATATCTTGGCTACTGTGGATAATGCTTCAATGAACACGAAAGGATGTGAGAGAGATAT
Source organism: Bubalus kerabau (assembly GCF_029407905.1). NCBI lineage: Eukaryota > Metazoa > Chordata > Mammalia > Artiodactyla > Bovidae > Bubalus > Bubalus kerabau. Next base: position 47,921,261 of record NC_073645.1, on the reverse strand, counting down.
CTGCATTGCCATGTTCATTGCAGTATTATCTACATACTTTTGGAGATATACCCAGAAATACGATTGCTGGATCCATTTTTACTTTTTGAGAAACCTCCATGTTTTCCACAATGGCTAAACCAGTTTGCATTCCTACCAACAACGCACAGGGTTCATTTTCTCCACGTCATGCCAACACTTGTTATCTCTTGTCTTCTTGATTTAGGCATTCCAATATGTGTGAAGTGAGATCTCCTTGTGATTTTGATTTACATTTCCCTCATGATTAGTGATCTTGAGCACCTTTCCATGTACCCATTGACTATTTGGATATCTTTTTGGGGAAAATGTCAATTTTGTTCCTCTGTCCATTTTTAATGGGATTTAATTGGATTCTTTTTGTCATTATCAATGTTACTAAGTTACATGAGTTCTTTACATATTGGGGGTATTAGCCCCTTGTCTGATAGATGATTTGCAAATATTTTTACCAATTCTGTTGATTGCCTATTCATTTTGTTGATGGTTTCTTTTTCTGTGCAGAAGCTTTGTAGTTTGATGTGGTCTAACTTGTTTAGTTTTGCTTTTGTAACTTCTGCTTTTGGTGTCATATCAAAAAATTCATTGCCTAGTCCACCATATTAAGAAGCTTTTTTCCTGTGTTTTCTTCTAGCAGTTTGATAGTATCATCCCTCCTGTTTAAGTCTTTAGTTCATTCCAGATTAATTTTTGTGTGTGGTATGATAGGGGTCCAATTTCATTTTTCTTCACGTGGTTATCTAGTTTTCCTACCATCATTTATTGAAGAAACTAGTCTTTCCTCATTAACTGTTCTTGGCTCTGGTGTCAAATATTAGTTGCCCATATATGCGGGGGTTTATTTCTGGACTCTCTGTTCCATTGGTCTACGTGTCTGTTTTCAGGCTAGTACCGTATGTTTTAATATGCTTTCCAGTGGCTCAGATGGTAAAGGCTCAACCTGCGATTTGGAGACCTGGGTTTGATCCCTGGGTGAGGAAGGTCCCCTAGAGAAGGAAATGGCAATCCACTCCAGTATTCTTGCCTGGAAAATCCCATGGCCAGAGGAGCCTGGCAGGTTACAGTCCATGGTGTCGCAAAGAATCGGACACAACTGAGTGACCAACACATGCATTTTAGTAGTATAGTTTGAAATCAGAAAGTGTGATATCTCTGGCTTTGTTCTTTTTCAGGACTGCTGTAGCTCATTGGAATCTTTGTGTGGAATCTTTGTGTGGTTCCATACAAATTTTAGAATTTTCTTAGTATTCCTATGAAAAATGCCATTGGAATTGTGGTAAGGATTGCACAGAATCAATAGATGGCTCTGGGTAGTATGTATATTTTAACAATATTAATTCTTCCAGTCCATGAACACAGGATATGATATCTTTCCATATGTTTGTGACTTCTTCAGTTTTATTTTACAAATCTTTCACTTTCTTGGTTAAGTTTATTCCTAAGTATTTTATTGTTTTTGATGCTATTGTGAGTGGGATATGTTTTTCAATTTCTTTTTCAGATGTTTCATTATTAGCATATGGAAACACCACTGATTTCTGATCTTCATTTTATATTCTACAGCTTTACTGGATTTGTTAACTAGTTCCAACATTGTTTTTGATTGAATCCTTAAGATCTTCTACATGTAAGATTATATTTTATACAGAAAGTGACATCTTACTTCTTATTTTAAGATTTGGATGCCTTTTATTTCTTTGTCTTGCCTAATTGCTCTAACCAGGTACCATGCTGAATAAGAGTGGTAAGAGTGGGCACCCTTGTCTTATTCCTAATATTGTAGGGAAAGCTTTCAGTCTTTCTCTGTTGACTGTGAAGTTAGCTGTGGGCTTGTCATGTGTGACTTTTATTATGTTGAGGTATGGTTCTTCTATACCCAATCTGTAGAGAGTTTTATCATGAAAAAGTACTGAATTTTGCCAAAGATTTTTCTATATCTATTTGCTGCTGCTGCTGCTGCTAAGTCACGGAGAAGGCAATGGCACCCCACTCCAGTACTCTTGCCTGGAAAATCCCATGGATGGAGGCTCCTGGAAGGCTGCAGTCCATGGGATCGCTAAGAATCGGACACGACCGAGCAACTTGCCTTTCACTTTTCACTTTCATGCATTGGAGAAGGAAATGGCAACCCACTCCAGTGTTCTTGCCTGGAGAATCCCAGGGACAGGGGAGCCTGGTGGGCTGCCATCTATGGGGTCGCAAAGAGTCGGACACGACTGAGCGGTTTTCACTCACTACATTCCTAGTATTTCTTGACAACCTGGCCTCTCCTTTCATGAAAGGCTATCATAGGTATTTCTCATAATGCAGCTGCAGCAATGGACAGATACCAGTGTGCATTTGACCGAGTTACCTGCCCCTGTCCCTCTCACTCTCTGCTTGGCACACTCCTCCTTTAAAAAATGATACAATGACAGATTCACTAGAGCTCTCTATGAATGGGGTGGCTCTTATTTAAATAAAGGGTGCTCTTTTCTGAAAGGTTAGGAGCTGTGACTTGAGATTTCTTTCTAAACTCTTAGATGAAAAGAGTCTATGGTCCACTGACATCCCATTAAAGAATTACCTTCTGTTTAACCATGTACATCTCTTTACTTCAAGAAACCATGAGAGATTTTGTTAGAAACCCTTCTGAATGTTTTAGTTCAATCTATTTTCTGTAAGTTTATTATCTTTAGACTAAAAAGAGATTATCGTATTTTAGTTACACTGTTGCTGCCTATACAATTGAAAGAAAAGAATTGTATGACTCTGAAATAAAATGATAGAGAATGTGCTTAATTCAGCTATTTACTTATTCTGAACACAAGACAGGATATGCCCTAGATCAGTGATTCAGAGTTCTCCTGGGAATGGCAGTGTCTTGCCATGCCTAGTTTTATATTCTCTCTACCTTTCACATGTCTTAAATTTCATCTTGTATCTTTATGTAAAATGACAGTAAACTGTATTTTATATTATATATAAGTGAATTCCCTAAGAGACTTTGTGATAATTAATCCCATGCTGAGGAATAAGAAAGCCAGAATTTTGAATCATGGCTTTGGGCAGAGATCACTGTTTACCCCTCTCACTTGAGTTGTAAACCTTTGAAGCAAAGGTTGGTGGAGCCTGAGAAGGTCTTGAATGCATATTAATTTGTGATGCTCTTTCAGAGGGAGTCCCCAAGAATGTTCTTAACTTTACTGGGGATGGTTCTGTGGTTGCAACATGTACTCAGTGGCATCACTGAGCTCATCCAGAGCATGGTCTGTTTTATTTTACTAGCCACGCAGTTTCCTGACCCTCGGCCTCTGGGCCACGGTGAACTGACTCCCTTGGGGCAAGCTCTTTGCGGTGTGCAGGTCAGGGTGAGGACAGCCATTTCTTGAGGCTAAGCTCACACACAGCGAGTGTGGATTTCCACCCTATGGCTTTATAGAGAGATCTTCCAGGGCCCCCATGCCAAAAGAAGGGAATGGAATATCCCAGCCACCCCTGGGGATTGAATGCCAGTGGGGTTCCTTGCATGATGCCATGGCCCTCCGTGGCATTCCAGAATGAAACTTTCTCCTCCCTCCGCAACCAGCTTGCAGGGCCGCCAGAGGCTGGGCTGGTTTTCCAAAGGCCATACAAGGGGGCGCCTCTTCCGTGCAATTCGATGGGATGACTCAAACCTTTTTCTTGACACCCACCCCCCTCAATTCACGGTCGTGTCTTCCCATCCTCCTGTTCCTTCACTCTCACTCCACCAAGTGAAATAACCGGGTTATGCTTCAGAACGCCTCGTACCATTCCTCAATTGTTTTTTGATGAGAGACAAAAATTCTAGGGCATTTATAGGCAGTTTCTAAAGCAAATCATGTACACAGAAAAAGACAAATAGACTCAATGCTGTGTTTTTGGCACTCTTCACTGACTGTTTTAGAGACATGTGTTTAAAATAAAAACCTTTAGAAATCTCTTCTTGGTGTTCCTCCCGTGGTTCGCCTGGTTTGGTTTGTCTTCTCTGAGCGATTGTTATTGTTAGCATTAAATAATAATAATACCCTTTAACATTGCCCCACGAGCAGGCAAGGCCTAGGCTGGGGGAGTTGAAAGTGTCTGCGTCCAGTTGTGTGGCTGCTGGCCGCCGTGTAGACAGGTCTCCGGAAGGTCGTGGTTGTTATGCTCCGTGGTTGTTCTTTCCTGTCTTTGTAAACACACCGTCTCCTTCTGTGTTTAGTTGGTGTGGGTCCTTATGAAGTGATGTTGAGGGCTGTGTCACTGTGTTTCTGACCATTCTTGCGGGACTCTAGCTCTGCAGGTGGTCTCAGTGTCTCGTCCCCCTCCCCCTGGCCCCCACAGTTCTTGAGCAAAACGCCCCGCTTCCCGGGGGCAGGCCCTTACTTCAGGCGGCTCTGAGCTGTGTGGAGAGCAGAGAGCCAAAGAGCCAGCTCATCCCCATGGAGCATCCATGGTACTTTACCCACAACCAGCTGCTGGCTCTCCCCGAGTCCATCAGTGGCCGGCTCAGTTTCTCCTTCCCCACGGCCGCCTCTCTCCATTTCTTAAGACAAGGCAGGTCTCCCGACATGGCTTTCACGTTGTGGATATTCAAGCGGTTGATAAAAGGACTGATACAGAGCAAAAGAGAAGGAACTACTGGGAAGGGGGCCTGAGGGTCATCCCAGGGGCGTTGGGCATCCTGGGGAAACTGAAGGTGGGCCCCCTGACCTGGAGGGGGCTGGGAACCTCCGTTGCTCATTCACATGCCTGAGGTGCCTCTGGGGAATAAGGATGGGTCCCCCCTTCCAGGGTGTGCTCTCCTCCTCCACCAGACCCTGGAGGGACCACAAAGCCTCCACGCGTGGGACGAGGTGCATTCCAGAGAGCTTGAGTTAGCAACAACCAGGCAGTCAATGCTCAGGTTCCTGTCGGGCAGGGTTGCTGCACAGGTTGCAGCCGGCCTACCCCACCTCCACCCTGACGGGCACTGAAAGAGCATCTTCATCTGCGAGGAGCATGCCTGGGATCAGGAACTAAGCAGCACCATGATAACCGCTCGGTTTCCCTCCTCTCAAACCACAAGCTGTCTGCGAGGAAACAGTTGAAGACCATGCAGTCTTCTGGCTCCTCGTCTACATTCCCACCAGCTCCCAGTGATGCAGTGGGTCTCTGGGGGTGGGTGTGGGGGTCAGGCTGCACCTGGAACAGGTAATCAAAGGTAACATCAGTGGGAGTGAGAGGTGGACACCATGTGTCTCCACGTGGGGTACCTGGAGCAGGATGCCTCACCTGGGAAGAAGTTTTGTTGAGAATGTGTTAGCCTCATTGAATCCCAAGGATGCAACACACAAACCTGGATGAGGAACATTTTATTTAAAAAGGAAGGGGGCCTGTATTCTTCCAAAATGTCAACATTGGCCAAAAAGAAATGCAGCAGGAATGTTTCAAGTGCAGGAAGGTGAAGGGTTATGGTGCCACATCAAGGCATAGGGAGGGCAGTGATCCTAGGTCAGGTAGTGAGGAGGGCTGCATGACTCTGCAGATACGACTGTCACGAGGTTGCACCTTTTGGATGGGTGAATCGTATGGTGTGTGGATTATTTCACAAAGTTGCTAATTTTCTTTAAGAGACAGAGACAAGGGGGCGTGACCACCTAGTGCAATACCTGATGCTGAACTGAATTCTGTCCTGGAAGGGGATACATTCTACTGAGAGCATCCCTGAGTCAGCTATCAACTTCAGAATACGAATGAAGAACAAAGAAAAGTATGGTGTCACTGTGACATTTACTGGCATTAACAACTGTAGTGAGATCAGGCCTGTCCCTAGGAAATACACCGCTAAGTGTTTAGGGGCAAAGGGCCACGATATGTGTGCGTGTGTGTTCAGCCACTTCAGTCGTGCCTGAATCTTTGCGACCCCACGGGCTGTAGCCCACCAGCCCTCCTCTGTCCATGGGATTCTCTAGGCAAGAATGCTGGAGTGGGTTGCCATGCAACTTAAGAGGATCTTCCCAACTCAGGGATCATACCCGCATCTCTTGCATCTCCTGCATTGGGAAGCAGTTTCTTTACCCCAGCACCACCTGGGGAGCCTAACAATCTGTGTAATCACCCTTAAATCATTTAGGAAAAAATGTGTGTGTGTGTGGTGCGTGCACATGAGGTAGGGGTAGTTTGGGGAGAGGCAGAGATACAGAGATAGTGAGTGAGTCGGAGCACACATCAGCCCAAAGGATAAAGCAAGTGGATGAAAGGTAACAATAGACTTAGTGCTGTTTGCTTCCATGCACATTCCTGGGCCCAGGGCCTCCAAGATGCTGACTGCCTGGCCTGGGGAGGGTCCAGGCTCCTCTGAGATCTGAGGCTGAAGCCCAGGACCAGAGTCAGAAATTCTCCAGTGTCTGAACCCCAGGCCTGTGCTGACAAACCCCTCAGGAATATTCTGCAGACAGACCAAGAGACTGAATCAGCATCGTGACTTTTTTAAACACTTTTTTTTTCCTCCATTAACTTTCAAACTTTTTTTCAGAAACCTTTTCACTATGTACAAGATCAGAGAAAATAGTATATTGATCCTCCCAGATATCAGAGGTTCTTCAACTATGGGCAGTTTTGCCTCCCAGGGGAGGTTTGGCCATGTCTGGAGGTAGTCTTTTCGTTGGTTTAGTCTCTCAGTCGTGTCCAACTCTTTGCGAGCCCACGGACTGTAACTTAGACAGGAAACAGGCTCCCCTGTCTGTGGGATTCTCCAGGCAAGAGTACCATAGTGGGTTGCCATTTCCTCCTCCATGAGACAGTTTGTGTTATTGCAAATGGGGATTGTTACTGGTAGGTAAAGGCCGAGGTTGTTATTAAACATCCTGCATCACACAGGACAGCCCCTAGCTCAGGATTATCCAGTGCCAAGCATCAACAGTGCCCAGGGTTCAGGGACCTGCCCAGACACCCATCACTCAGCTTCAGTAAGTTTTCAGCCTGAGGTCATTTCAAACAGACATCAGACATCATGTCATTTCACCCCTCCACATGTTAATATGCATGTTAATTTCTACAATAAAATGGAATTTTCTTTTTGTGGCCACAGCACCATTGTCACACCCAAGAAAATGAGTAATCTTTCCCCAGAACTGACCCAGATAGTTAGCCCTCCAGATGTACGTGTCCTGGGAGAAGTGATGCTCAGAACTCCAGAGAGCTGAAATGTGATACTGAATTTTGGAAATGTTCAGGCTTGTGGGAAAAATGAAGATCACTGACTTGACATTTTATCCATGTTCTTCTTTGAGCCATTTCCTCATCTTCTGAGCCACAGGATGCATGATTGTTTTCTGACCCCTGAGAAGTGTTGATTCACTCAGTAAGCTTATAGGTGATTATATTCTCCCCCACCCCCCACCCCCCCTTTCATGAAGCTCTCAGGAGAGATCACTGAGGCAGGTCATTGTAGATGACATTGTTTTGATCATTCAGTTGTGCCTTCCTCCTCAACATGTTTGGCTATTTTCTTCCCCCAGACACATGGAAAGGTTTCAGCTTTTAATGAAGAACTCCTTTCTGGAGCATGTTTTTAGAATATGAGTTTGGTAGCACACATGATGTAATCCCAATTCCCATCTTTGCGTGCAAGATGGTTCTGTGAAAATGAAACCATAAATCCCATCTGAATTCTAGTTGCTGGGTTCTTTAGAGGAAGTATTCTTCTGTTTTCCTTTTTTTTTTTTAAAGAAACCACAGTTCTTTGTCATCTGAGAAACAGATCCATGGCTGAGAAGCCAGAAATATTGGAAGCATGTTTGTCTTTTTTTTTCTGGCCAAAGTTTGTCCAGAGGAATGAAGTAATGTTCTGGGCTGGGCACGTGGAGGAGGTGTTCGTTTTTGCCCCGTACCCAGGACATCTGGGAGACTTCACAGTGGAGAACTTACGTCTAGAAGGAAAAAGCTCTCCCTCGTTGCTGAGAGCTGTAAGATTTGTCATTGCTGCAATGCTAGCAGCGTTTTTTGGTTTTGTTTTTGTTTTTCTTTAATGCACTCCAAGTAAGGAATACATTCCCAGATAGCTGGTGAGCTCTGCAGATTTCGTAAGTGTAATGAATTACTGCTTCAATCAAATACAACCCAATTCATCACCCAGGTCGTGGTTTTTAACCAGTTTCATGATTTGAGACTAGTTCCATGGTGGCTCAGATGGTAAAGAATTTGCCTGCGATGCAGGAGACCCAGGTTCGATCCCTGGGTTGGGATAATTCCTGGAGAAGGGAATGGCAACCCACTCCAATATTCTTGCCTGCAGAATCCCATGGACAGAGGAGCCTGGCATGCTATAGTCCTTGGGGTTGAAAAGAGTCAGACATGACTGAGCTACTAACAGTTTACCTACTAAAGATCTCTGTTTTTCCTGACCCAGGGTGATATCTTGTCATGTATTTCATTATTTAACTAGATCAGCAAGGTCGTTCATATCACTAAACCACTTAAGTACTTGTAGGAGGTTAGCTCTTAGTATTAATAGCCAAATTCTTCTGTAAGCCAGGGAACTACAATTGAATAAGAAATCGAAACGCCGTGAGAAGTGTCCATTTACCCTATCAGGGCCCACACGGAGAAAGCGAAGAGTTCAGACACCCAGCTGTGGGGATGTCGATTGATGAGGCCTTTCCCTTGGAGAGAAATCCATCAGTGGCCGTCGTCACCGGTGTCTGTTCTTTGGCCCTTCTTCTCTGAAAGTTTCACAGCATCAGGTCTAAATGCAAAATCCCTCCAGACACACACACAAAAAAAGAAAGAAGCCCAGCTGCTGATCAGGTAGTAAATCATCCAAGCATTTAGAATAGTTACTGGGAAACGGAAATATTTACATTGGGTATTACAATACTTTTATTGTGGCTTCTTTTTCTTTCTTTCTTCTTCTTTTTTTTTTTTTAAAGGGAGACAGAAGAATATTTCCTGTAAAGAATGGAGCAACTAGAATTCAGATGGGGTTTATGATTTTGTTTTCCATTTTGCATTTTACGGCCCTTCATTGTCCTAAGGATTTGTATCTCTTAAACAGCTCTTTCGTGGACATTCATGCCCACTCTGTGTTGGCATAAATCTTGGGCTCTTTCCGGCCCAGGGCAAGAAAGAGAGTGCTCTTGGTGGCTAGGGCTCCACACACCCAGGTTCGCTCCCTGAGGCCCTTTTTAAGAAAGGAGAAAGACACCCTTTTCCAAACCCAACCACATCACTTAGAAGCATCAGCAAGAGGGTCTGAACAGTTCTGTGGCAGATTCGGAGAGCTCAGAAAGTGAGGGTCCTTTTCCTGCCCTAGGCCACTCCTGGCAACCGTCCCTTGGTGCTGATGGCATGGAAATCTGCAGAGCAGAGCTCTCTTTGAGCAAGCAGAAGGAACACATTGGATAGAACACACGCTCTGTGAGTTTGGTTCAGTGCAGGTCAGTGTTGAAGTGAGCCCAGCTGGCTGCTCGGCAGGTCTGCCTGGGAGCTGGCGGGCTGGCTTCCGCCAGAACATCCTGAGGCCAAGAACATCCCCTCTTTTGCCCCAGAGCACCAATTAATAAAGTTGCTCCTTGAGCGATGTGGGTGAGAAAAACAGGCTAAACGGCATCCAGATTTCTGTAGAGCAGGTTCCCAGGTCATCAGACCTGCAGCCTGGCTGGACTTCTAGCAAGGTAACTCCCACAGCCCCTCAAGTATTGGCTGCTTTGTGGGTCCAGGCAGACTGATCATCTTGCTTCTCGGGTTTAAAGTTGTATGCCCATCGATTTAAGGGAGTTTTCATTGATGGTTCTGAATAATCTGACTAGACTTTTTTTTTAAGCTGGAAATCAAGAAAATGCTCTTTGAAAAAAATAAATTAAGTGTTTTCTTTGTTCCACAGTGTGAAGCAAAGGCCAGATCTGTGCTAGGTGGCAGAACTTTTAAGGGTCAAAATATCTTTTATCAGTGAGATTGTGTGTGTGTGTGTGTGTGTGTGTGTGTGTGTGTGTGTTTTGGGTGGTGGTGGTAGTGGTCTTTGGTTCTTGGTTTTTGAAGCAGGAAGAAACACTTTCTCATACCCCCGAAGATCAGCAGTTCATTAATGACTCAATATTGTTTCTGAGTGCCTCCAATGTATTTTTCTCGTTCTTGATATTTACATTCCTTCCAAAAGTGCTTTATTGAACACCTACTGGGAAGCCTAGCGTGCTGCAGGCCACAGGGTCACAAAGAGTCGGACATGACTGAGCAGCTGAACAACAATAACTGGGTTCCAAGCCCACATCTAGGACTGAGGATGCAGAGGGGATCAGACAGATCGAGTGTTGTTGCATAAGTCGCTCAGTCGTGTCTGACTCTTTGCGACCCCATAGACTGTAGCTCACCAGACTCCTCTTTCCGTGGAGTTTTCCAGCCAATAGTACTGGATTGTGTTCCCATTTCCTTCTCCAGGGAATCTTCCCGACCCCAGGATCGAACTCAGGTCTCCTACATTGCAGGCAGATTATTTACCTTCTGAGCCAAGATGGATGAGGCCCCTTCCCTAATGGGGGATACACGCCTCAAACAGGTCACAGAGCAAATAAGCAATACATGTGATGAGCACAGAATCAGAGTGAGATCCTGCCTGGGGGTGGGGGGAGGTGGGGGAACAGAGGAGACCAGATATAGGAAGGGTCAGGCTGGGAACCCTGCTCCGGGAAGCACCACTTAAGGTGAGGGCTACTAGTTGCTGGCCCAACAGAGAAAGAGGGAAGAATGTTCCAGACCAAGGTAAGAAGGAAAGAAGTGAAGTGAGCTGGACCTGGAGGGGTGAGGGGGTGCGGGGGCCAGTCCACGCTATGAAAGTTGAAATTGATTCTGGGTTCTGGAAGAAGTGGCATGTGTGGTTTTAAGTGACAGAGTGATGTAGTCTGATTTTTTTGTTTTCAAAAACCTGACACTCTGGCTCACTTTGGCCAATACTGGACGGGAGCGGGGTAGGAACTAAAGCAGGAGGCTGGCATACAGGCCTTCCCAGAAGAGCAGATGAGGGAGGTGGTGATGGACCAGGAGGATGGGAGGTAAGGTGGATGGAAGCCGACAGGTTTAATAAAAACAATTGCTCATGTTCTTTGAGAACATGTTTATAAGTGTTTAATGTGTATTATCTTCACAGAAACCCTACGAGAAGATCCTATTATCCCTGTTTTATTTATTTTTTTTGGCCACATTGCACAGCATGCAAGATCTTAGTTCCCCGACCAGGGGTCAAACCTGTCCCTCCTCCAGTGGAAGCACAGAGTCTTAACCACTGGAGCCCCAGGGAGTCCCTCTTCCCTTTTTAGATGAGGAAATGGCAGTTCAACCAGGTCAAACTTTTTGCCCAAGGTCACCAGAGAAGAAAATGGTGGACCCAGACTTGCTCTCAACCACTATGGTTATCCTGCTCTCAGAGATGTATTTTGAAGGCAGATTTGTCTACCGTCAATTTTTTTATTACTTGGAAATACATCAGCCTAAGTTTGTCCTAAGTTATTGACTGAAAGCCTTTTGGGAGCAGGAACTGGCCCAGAGGCCGGAGCCTCAAAAGTGATTAAGAAAGACCCCACGCCAACCCTTTAGTACTGACCCCAGTGGGGGACTCTTCTCTCAGCTTCAGCCCCCTTGTGCCCTCCATTCAGTTATTCAATTGGGTAAAAACATTCCTTTGAATGACCAACCGAGAATTTTGCTGGAGGAGAGGGCAGCCTTTATGTCCACATACAAGTGATGGCCCTGGACTGGGTGTAAGGCATGTTAGCATCTGACAACCTCAGTCTCTTGCCACTAGTATCTCTGTGACCCTGGACAAATGTCCTGACACCTCTGAGCCTCAGTTTCTATATCCATGAAGTAGCCAGAATGCCAACCTCGCACTGTTCTTGCAAACGTTTGAGAACCACTGGTTGTGACAATGTTTCTGCACTTTGTAGACCATATGGGAGTTGGCGAGTAGCAGCTCTTAAATGCCACCTTCATTTAAGGAAAGAGGGGCAGTTAGGAAATGCGTAAAGTTGACTTGGCTTCTGGTGTCAAACCTACTTGATTATTTTCAAGTGACAGTACCAGTAATCAACATACATGGGCTCGATTCTCCATTGACCTGTGCTACTGAAATCTCCTTCCACCTCTCCATGGACAGTGTCAACCTTCACCACACCAGTACACATAAGTCACCACACTTAGGCGACGATTGTTCCTCAGACTAGAGGTGAACAGAACCCTGATTCAGATCATTCCTAAGTGCTCCTTTCCATTCCAAAGCCATGGCAATAAATAGGAAATGGAAAGACCCACCCAATCCAAGCTATACTTCCTCTCTAATTGTTTTCAAAGTCAAGTATTGGCACATTAAATATAGTGTACATTTAAGAGGAGATGAGCAGAAAGGGCAAATGGAAGATGAAGGGAAAGGAGAAATTGTGTTACGTGTAGGGAAGCGCTTGGATGGTGAAGTTGGACTACCTTCATGGTAGTAACTGAGCCACCATAGATAAGTCACTTAACCTCTCTGAGCCTAGGTTCCTCATCTCAAAACAGGCACCTCCTGACTATAGCTGTTGTCAAAGTTAAATAAAACAATGCCTATAAATTATTTAAATAAAACAATGCCTATAATGGTTCATAAGCGTTCAATCAAATACAAGCCCCTGCTGCTGCTGTTACAGCCAACTGGTATTTTTCAAAAGGAAGAAGCAAATTCTTAAGCTTAAAAAGAACAGCTGTTTTACCTATGTTGGCAGTGATGTTGAAGAGTGAAATGGAAGCTATAGAATCTGTTCTCACAGTCCTTTCTGAGAGAAGTGGATGTGGAGCTTTATTTACCTGTGAAAATAATAGTTGACTTAATTTTCAACTTTTCCTGTTTTACAGCCCCATATTTCTAAAAAGCATGTTAATTAAGCTCGACAGATCTCATGCTATGCAGACAGGCTTATTACATCGAGAACAGCCTAAAACAGGGGATTCCCTGCTGGTCCAGTAGTCAGGGCTCAGCACTTTCACTGCCGTGGGCCCCGGTTCCGTCCTTGGTCAGGGAACTAATATCTCGCAAGCTAGATGGTGTAGCCAAAAAAAAAAAAAAAAAAAACAACAGTTGTAAGCCCACAGTCCAGAGAGTTCTGAACTGCAGGTGGTCGTTTAGAAGGGGGAAACGCGGCCCTAAAAGCTTTAGGCCCATGTAAAATGCCGGCTGTGGAGCTGTAATGGCAGGAACCCACCATTTCTCACCTGCTTTCACGTTCCGGCTGGAAAACATAGTTGGCAAATCAGCCCTGCTGTTCTTAAAGAGATTTCTACTGAGTCTACAACTGTCCACAGTGGCACATGTGATTTGTTCACTTCATAAACAGAGAGGGTCTTCTGAGTAGTCGTAACCATCACGGACGGCAGCATGAATACTTCAGCATCCGTGCCACAGGACTGGATCCAAAATTCTGTGTACTTGTGACTGAAAATGAGAAGCAGTATATTATGAAATTATTTTGCAGAAAGTCTAATTGTCCCCTACAGTTGCTAAAATGCTGTATCAACAGTTTTATTTATTATCGTTTGTGGAACTAAATGAGAGAGAGCTGGAGAGAGATAACTTTTCTTTTTTAATTCCAGGGAAAAAAATTGTTTTGATCATTTTGAGTCTCTTAGCAAATGAAAAATAACAAAAGAAAACCTTATATAAATGCTTCACTGTTCATACAGATGTATAGTTCTAAATCATTAGGATCCCAAATGCCAAAATTGTAACCAAAAATAATTTGACGTTTATAGCTAAATTGAATTGAGTGCTAAGTGAAACAGGATAAGCCCCATTTAGCACTGTGGAAAACATGATTTCAGAAAAAGAGGGAATATAATTTGCTGCTGCTTGTTTTTCAGGCTGTCAGAATCATGTCTTCCTGGCAAGGCAGTGTTGGCCAGTGGTTAGGATGAGGGTGGCTTTGGAGCCAAGCAGAGTCAAGTTCAGTCTGTACAGGCGTGGCTGTGTGGCTTTGGACAAGTCGTTTATGCTCTGTGAGTGTTTTCCTCTTCCTTGTTAGGCAGTTGATAGTGGTCCCTATACCACCAGGTCTCTGCTAAGAAAAGTAAGAAAGAACACTTGACAAGCAGGTGGCCTGCCACCTGATACACGGTGACCCAACAAACAGCAGGGTTAGGAGGGAGATGTGCAGCTGATGAAGGTAACAGGACATGGATAATGTTGGTGGCGGTACCTTGCTTCAGCCCCAAATCAAGATGCCAGAGCATACGTTATTTAATGGCTTACTGTAACTCTTCCCATAAGGAAAACAGAAATCATAAATATGTACAAAGATTACGTTCCGAAAGAAATTCAGGCAAAGCGCAGGTGTGGTAAATACCAGGTCTCTGATTCTTTCTTTTAGTTTCAGTTTCCTCCTATTATTTCTTACCTCAATGTGCTGTCTGTATAGAGAATTGTTCAGTGGTCTGATCTTGCCATAAAATCATCCAGAGGGGACTTCCCTGGTGGTCCAGTGGTTAGGGCTTCAGGCTGCCAATGCAGGGGGCACAGGTTCAATCCCTACTCAAGGAACTAAGACCCCACATGCCAAAGGATTTTTTTTAAGTTGTTTTAAAAATCGTCCATAAGATCTAATGACATCAGCCTTGAGCCCCATGATTCCAGCCCATCTAGATAGACTGTTCACTAAAAACCAGAGCAAGTTCTTCCAGGGTGTAGAAGAATCCAGAATCCTATCTGGATACATACTGGCTTTTTTCCTCAATCTTTTCTCTGTGTTTACTTTAGCTCTGGTTGAGGAATAGGTAATTTTTCAATAAAAGATATTCTTTTTAGTAACTCAGAAAACCCTGATCATGAGTTTTAATTATGATTTTTATTGTATGATGCATTTTGTTAACACTCCAAGCCATGTGAAAGTCTTTGGAGCTGTATTTCCAAATTCTCATAAAAGAAAACCATTACCCAAATTTATATATGAATGATTTTGTAATTTGTGGAATAATAACTTGCGGTGGAGCAAATCTTCAGGAGAAAACTGGACTGGATCCTTTGAATACCAAATGGGTTTCACTAGGAAGCTCACTGAAGCCTCCAGTGTTAGTGTGATTTCCTTGCAGAAACTGACTCAAGTGCCTTCTGGTGTTCACTGACAAACAAGCGCTGTCTTATGATGCTTTGGCTTGAATATGCTGCATAGAATAATTAAACCCACAAACCATTCACAACATCTTCAAAGAAGTAACAGGAAAAAGATGACATGTCATCAATGAGATTTTCGTATTCAGAGTAATTGATGCCAATCTCTAAGCTCTCCTTTCCCTGTTTCTGTCATTTAAGCAGTTCTAACGTTGATGTCAAGTTGTCAGGGTGGGTCTTGACAGCCTGACAGTGTTTGGAACTATTGAAATAACAAAGAAGGGAATGTGATCGTTCCCACCCTGCATGCCCCCTGCATGATCGGTGATAATAATTTCGAACCAAAAAACGAAAGACATTTCTTTTATTCTTTTACTGATCCAATTAGTTTGACTACATTCTATCCAAACGGGGTTGCTTTTCTGTGATCAATTCAGTTCGGTCACTCAGTTGTGTCCGATTCTTTCTGACCCCATGAACCGCAGCATGCCAGGCCTCCCTGTCCATCACCAACTCCTGGAGTTCACCCAAACTCATGTCCATCAAGTCGGTGATGCCATCCAGCCATCTCATCATCTGTCGTCCCCTTCTCCTCCTGCCTTCAGTCTTTCCCAGCATCAGGGTCTTTTCCAGTGAGTCAGCTCTTCACATATTTTCTGTGATAGTGATTCTGTTTGTGCCCTCTAAACCCACTTCCATATTCTTAAAAATTCTGAGATTCTGGGATTCTGGAGAATGCCATGGACAGAGGAGCCTGCCAGGCTACAGTCCATGGGGTCCCAAGAGTCAAACATGACTTAGTGACTAAAGAGAGAGATTTATTGATTAAGCTTTTGCATTATATTGGACTTCCCTGGTGGTTCAGTGGTAAAGAACCCACCTACCAATGCAGGAGACATGGGTTCAATCCCTGGGTTGGGAAAATCCCCCTGGAGGAGGAAATGGCAACCCACTCCAGTATTCTTGCCTGGGAAATCTCATGGACAGAGGAGCCTGGCGGGTTACAGTCCATGGGGTCACAAAAGAATTGGACATGATTTAAACAACTAAACAACAACAACAACAGCTAAACAACAACTAAAAAGCAACTAAATGAAAACAACAAGGCATTATGCCAGGCTTAGGAATGTGGCTTTTGTCCCTTAACTCAATGTGGGAGAAGACAAGTCAACAGGAAACAGAATCAAAGAGGGAAAATCCTGCAGCAGAATGTTGGCAGAATGCAAGGGAGGGGTTAGCTCACTCCAAAGTGGGGGGGCTACAGAAAGAGCCCCCATCACAGAGGTAAAAGTGAGCAGGTGTTTCTTCCTGCTTTCCTATGCTTTGGGGAATAAACTATGTCATTTTGGTGAAATCCATCTCATTTAAAAAATGTAACTATATTATATAATGGTCAATTTAGAGTAGGATCATTTCAATATTGCTCCCCCAAAAAAGCAATTTGGGAGTAATGGTTTTTATTTCAATACAGAAATCATTTCAGAAATGCAACAAATTTTAAAAGGAGGTATGTATAAAATCATAATGTATTATCTCCATCATAATGTTTTACTGTAAATACTAAATGATCGTTTTTCAGCCCTATACACCACCAAAGACTCTGACATCAGAAAACACCATACTCAGCTGGAAAGGGCAAGATTTTACTTGTCCTCATATAAAGCAAGCGTGTGCTACCTGAGGGTCTGCCTCTCCGTCTTCACTCCAAGCCACTTCCTGCACCTGAGCTTCGCAGAGTCAGCTGCTAACTGGAAGATACAGGAGAGTGACCTCAGGCCCCTTGCACAACACAGGCTCAAGGCTGAATTCATCCTCTCCTTTTCCTCCCTTGGGACTCACCCGTCTCAGCTGACAACAGAGGTTCCTAATTCTGTCTGTCTCCTGAATTTCCCCAAAGGCTCCTGTCCTGGTCTGGCCCCTCTTTGTTCAGAGATTCCCGCCAGCCTCTTCATTAACCTTCCTGTGCCTGGTGGTCTCTTCCCCCTCAGAGTTTTACTTAAACGACTATCAGAGTGGCCTTTAGCTCCAAAGCTTGTATCTGCTCAGATCTCTGCCACATTTAATGGTTCCTTAGTGCATAGTGGTGGTGCTTCCCAGGTGGTGCTAGTGATAAAGAACCCGCCTGCCAATGCAGGAGACATAAGAGATGCAGGTTCGATCCCTATGTCGGAAAGATCCCCTGGAGGAGGGCATGGCAACTCACTCCAGTATTCTTGCCTGGAGAATCCCATGGACAGAGGAGCCTGGCGGGCTACAGTCCTTGGGGTTGCAAAGAGTCGGACATGACTGAGCAACTTCACTGGTTCACATAAAGGGCTTAGACAGTGCCTGGGCTGGGGGTGGGGCCACAGAGAGCAAAGAGCCTTCTGGTGGCTTAAATTCTTGAGGGAATATAGGCAAATAAATAAACAGATGAATCAACAAGATATGAAAGTGAAGGAGTTCTGTGATGTGGGGAATATGGATGGTGGAGCCTACTCTAGATAAGATGATCTGGAAAAGGCCATCTGCGAAGATGGTTAAACTCATACCTGTAGGACAGAAAGCAGCCGGCCCCGTAAACAGCCAGGTGGAGAATGTTCCAGGTGCATGGCAGAGAAAATGCAAGGGCCCTAAGTGGGAGAGGTTATGGAATGTTCTAGAAAGAGGCAGAAGGCATGCTGGCTGGGGGAGAATGAGCCGCAGGGAAGACAGGCATGATGCACTGGGAAGATGAGGTTGTGAGTGGCTGGGAGGCTGTGGAAAGCTTTGGGATTGCCTCCCAGGTGGATGGGGAGCCACTCAAGGGTTCCCCATAGGGCAGTGGTGGGACGCCCCCCAAGAGGGACCAGGACCGTGTCACTGCCCTGGGCACCTCACAACCTGGGGACTGGGGGCTGGACTGTCTGGCACTGAGACAATATCAGAGCAGAGAAGGGTGGGTTCTGATACATGGTGTGTGGGCCACGGACCCCCAGTTCCTGGGCCCAGAGGATGAGCCTCAGCCTCGGAGCCCAGGCCATCTGGCTTCTCTCCCGTCTCATGCCCTTGTCCCTATGGGAAACTGAGGCTGGAGAAAGCTCTGGGTTTTCTGAGCTCTCCACGCCCGGGTTGCTGCAGGAGAGTCCGAGCCTCTATTCTCCCTGGGCTGCGCCAGGGAAGACGCGATATTCACAGCGGCGTCAGTGTGTCTGAGCTGCAAGCCCATGTTCCCCTTTCAGACTCTACTCAAAGAGGGGTATGTCCCTCAGTGTCTTAGCTATAGGGGGACACGCTCAGACCATCCCCACTTCCCCCTCTGTCGATACAAGGAGACACAGGAGGACTTAGGAACCCACTAGACTCAAAATGTGATGGTTGTGTTTCTGTTTAAGTGGCATTTGGATACAATGAAAAATAGTGAGTCTTTAGGCAGAAGTACTCATGCATCTTTGTATTATGGGACTAAGTCACATTTTAAAACATCTTCACTCACTTTACTGTTGTTAAACCCCCATATTCTTCTTATCTACCAGTTTGCTGACTGTCATTGACCCAAAACTCATTTTCTCCAATCCCCAGCTTTCTAGACAGATTTTCTGTATTTCTCACCCATGAAGGGAATGATCTCCTTGGACATCCATCTTTCAGTTGGAAAGCCTTGAAATTCTCTCTTTGCTCTACAAATTCCTCCTCTCTGTGTTACTCTTCTTAGCATTAGAAAGTGAAGTCACTCAGTCGTGTCTGACTCTTTGCAACCCCATGGACTGTAGCCTACCAGGCTCCTCCATCCATGAGATATTCCATGCAAGAATACTGGAGTGGGTTGTCATTGCCTTCTCCAGGAGTTCTTAGCATTAGGTATTCATATACCTTGATTTGTCCAAAATGTGGTGGTGGTGGTTTAGCTGCTCAGGCGTGTCTGACTCTTTGCAACTCCAGGCTCCTCTCTCTGTGGGATTTCCCAGGCAAGAATACTCAAGTGGGTTGCCATTTCCTTCTCCAGGGGATCTTCCAGACTCAGGGATCAAACCTGCATCTCCTACGTCACAGGTGGATTCTTTACCACTGAGCCACCTGGGAAGCCCTTGTCCAAAAAGAGACCATCCAGCATTGTTAGAGAGAATTACTCGATTATGAATGAGAGATGCATACTGCAAAATGATTATTGAATAGTAAAGCATATGTCATAATAATATAGTTTCCAGTATATTAAAATTTTCTTTTTCTCCTTCCTCTCCCATCTTGAAGCTGACCAAGCCCCCTCCATCACCAAGACCTCTAGGCTGTTACAGGTCCCACCTCACACAGGCGAAGGCTGTGTCCTTGCTGGGACACCTGTGCTCTAGGCAGTGACCACCTGCCCCTCTCTGCTCACGTTTCTGCATCCTGTCCCTTTAGATCATCCGTCCTCTCTCTGCTTCCCTTTAGAACTACCCTCAGGAAAGTTTCTGTGACCTCCCCTGTCGCCATCCCCTCGGCCCACGCACCCCCCCACCCCGGCCAACCCCCAGCTGCCCCATCAAGGTCACCAACCTCCCGCCCATCCCTGGAACACTGGCCACATGAAGAAAGACCACCAGCTCCTTCTCCAGACTCCCATCACCTCCCCCACCCCTCTCCTTCCTCTGCCCCTGACCCTCCAGGCAGGGCTGCAGGCAGCAAGCCCACCCCGGGGATCCTGTGACAGCTCAGAGGACAATGCTGAGAAGATGCAGATTTGAGATCAGAAGCCAGAAGGGAGGTTAGGCTCCTCCAGCGAGGCTGATCTCCTGAGCAGAGGGACGAATAATGGTGCGGAGCGTGCACGAGCTTTGTCAGTGAGTGTGAGAAATGGTCGGCGTTTTCTATTCCTAGCACATTCTTCTCAAAGGCTTACTGTTAAGTAGAGCACATCTCTGACCCGCTGTGAAGGTCCGGCTGATTTAAACCAGACATGTCCCAAAGAGACTGAAACCCACATAAAAGTGGGAGAGGATTCTCAATTCTGGACTAGGCTGGAGAGAGTCTGAAGGGATCTGACTTTGTAAGGGGACCCTATCTCTCATCTGTTACATTTGCAGCACTGCAGCTTTGATTTCTCCCATATTGATCAGGGCAGGCTTCCCTGCTGGCTCGGCGGTAAAGAATCTGCCTGCCAATGCAGGAGACACGGGTTCAATCTCTGGATCAGGAAGATTGCCTGGAGAAGGAAATGGCAACCCACCCCATATTCTTGCCTGGAGAATCCTGTAAACAGAGGAGCCTCATGGGCTACAGTCCATGGGGTCACAGAAGAGTCGGATATGAGTTAGCTACTAAACAACAACAATATTGATCAGGACTTTGGTTGTAAAGCCCAACCAGAACCAGCTGAAGCAAAAGACAGGGTTTGATTGAGGAGAAGTAGAGCCCAACTGGACCCCCGAGGCACTTGGAAGACTACCCTTTTTGTCCCGTGTCACAGCTGGTGACAGCTGGGTGTTCCCAGGGCCATGTCCTCCTGCACCCAGGGCACAAGCTGGAGGAAGCCTTGAGTGCATTTGTGTGAAGCTCTGAGAGCAAAGAGGAAAGTCTGCTTCTCCAGATTCCCCAGCTCCAGGCAGGCTGCAGGCAAGACTAGAGATGGGTTCGCTTGGGTCCCAGGTTCATCGTGGGGTTGGGGATGGAGTGACCCCGGAAGAACTGAGCAGTGTGACATGCATTCCCTGGACAGGAGGGTTGGACAGCATCGTCACTGTGTTGTCACCTCCTGCAGAGTCCAGTGTTTAAAACACTCTCCACTTGCTGCTGCTGCTAAGTCACTTCAGTCGTGTCTGATTCTGTGCGACCCCATAGACGGCAGCCCACCAGGCTTCCCCATCCCTGGGATTCTCCAGGCAAGAACACTGGAGTGGGTTGCCATTTCCTTCTCCAATGCATGAAAGTGAAAAGTGAAAGTGAAGTTGCTCAGTCGTGTCCGACCCTTAGCATGGACTGCAGCCTACCAGGTTCCTCTATCCATGGGATTTTCCAGGCAAGAGTACTGGAGTGGGATGCCATTTATGAGAAGGCAAAAGGAGAAGGGGGTGACAGAGGATGAGATGGTTGGATGGCATCACCGACTCAATGGACATGAGTTTGAGCAAACTCCGGGAGACAGTGAAGGACAGGGAAGCCTCAGTTCAGTTCAGTCTCTCAGTCGTGTCTGACTCTTTGCAACCCCATGGACTGTAGGCTTCCCTGTCCATCACCAACTGCAATTAGAGTTGGACATGACATAACAATCTCACAACAACTCATTAGTGCCCAGACTGATAAAATGCAGAGGTGTTTAGAGCTTTTCCCCTGCCTCCCACCAACCTGACTACCCAGATTCCAGACCCTCGGGTCTCCTGGCCTTGCCGTCCTCTGCCTGGAACCCCCTTCTCCCAGCCCAGTTTTGCCCGCAGACTCCTCCTCTGCTCTCTGTAAAGCCTTCCCTTTTCCCTGCGCTCCACCTGCTGTGCGTCTGTTCAGCCAGGAAGACTCTGTTTCTGCCTCTGTGACAGCCCTCCCTGCCCTGTACTGTGCTCTGTCACCTCACTGGGCAGTGTACCCAGCACGTAGTAGGTGCACAGGAAATACTTGTGGCAGCAATGTTGAGAAGGACAGAATGCACGTATGACAGAAGAAAGCACAGAGTAGTTTAAAACCTAAGCAAACTCAGGCTTTGCTGCCTTCAGTGAAGGTCTAGTAGATCGCAGGCCATTTTAGTTAGAGGTTTTTGCTCCTCTACCAATTCATCTTAGAAATTCAGTATTTCAGTATGACCAAAGTCATTTCCCCCCCTGCCTACAGCACTCTTTCTAACATTTCATCATTGTATGAAACACTTCTTTGACATTTTAATATTGACAGCTGGCTCCCTCACCTGTGGGAGAATTAGCGGGCCAGTATTGTGGATCCAAAATTATGTTTCCCGATGGGGAGCTTAGCTGCTGATTCTAGATAGTGAGGCCATGTGACTTCAGAAGGGTGGGCCTCTTCTGAGTTTCTGCCAACTATAATGAATACTGCTGTATGTTATATGTGTAAGTTATTAAGAGAATAAATCCTAAGAATTTTCATCACACAAAAAATGTACATGTGCTGTTCATAAAAGCGTTGCATGTGTGTGTGCACGTGTGCACATGTGCACACGTGTACACACACCTGCCTGTGTTGGAGGACTGAGACGAGAGGGGTGAGGAGGGCACCACATGTGCCATAGGGGCTGCTGTTCAGAGCGCATGCTGAGTCTCCTGGCTCTCCTCTGATAACCTGAATAGGTTGAAGGCCCGAGGGAGCCTCATAGGGTCATCTGTACAGTGAGGAGAGAGTTGGACCCTTGCCGCCGTCCAGCCTAGATACGGGCAACATATCAACGCGAATCTACACTCAGGTTTATGTGGTTTTTATTTTTCCACAGAGGTCTCATCGCCAGCAGTTTCACGGAAACCCACTATCTACAGGATGGCACGGACATCTCTCTCATCCGAAATTACACAGTAAGTCCTGCATGGACCATCAGGATACTATGCAATCAGATCTGTGCTTAAACTCTGTAGCTGTTTTATCCTCAGCAAATTCACCTGCCCAGATCCTTCCGTTAGACCCCGGAAGAGCTTGGGCATCTCTTACTGTTTGGCCATTCCATTGTAACTCCATAAAAACTTGACTTTGGCCAGGTATGTGCCAGGGCAGTCCTTGAAGGTACAGCTTTATTGCAGGCTGACATTGAATCCACCTGCTAAAAATGATGGGATGCTAAGCCAGGCAAATCCTTCCAGGAAACTGACCCCAAATGAAAGTTGATTCAGAAAGCTGTCATCCCCAGGCTGAACTTGGCAGCATTAAACTTGTAAGACCCTTAAAGAAATTCAAAGGAAAACTGACTCTGCTTAACCTGTCATAAATGTAGCCGCCATATTACTATGATCCTGTATCTTGGTTGTTACTGGTATGTGACATTTATCGGCTCTTGGCTTTTCTGATATCTGAAGTTTTCTGTGTAACTTAGGGTGTTAATTTTGTTTATTCCTATAGCAAACGTCTATTGTGCTCAGCCCCAGGTGTGAATGTGGGCATTAAAGAGAGTTGTTGCCTCTGAAGACTGATGGTTACGTGTTTTAAATAGCTATGGGTGTTTGTTTTAAAAAGAATAATTTTAGGGCTCCCTTGGTGGCTCAGTCCTGGGTGTTCATTGGAAGGACTGGTGTTGAAGCTGAAACTCCAATACTTTGGCCACCTGCATTATGCCAACACTTTTCTTTATCACATGTTTGGCACTTCCAAAGATGCGAAGAGCTGACTCATTTGAAAAGACCCTGGTGCTGGGAAAGATTGAGGGCAGGAGGAGAAGGGGACAAGAGAGGATGAGATGGTTGGATGGGATCACCAACTCGATGGACATGGGTTTGGGTGAACTCCGGGAGTTGGTGATGGACAGGGAGGCCTGGCGTGCTGCAGTTCATGGGGTCACAAAGAGTCGGACATGACTGAGCAACTGAACTGAACTGAACTGGTGGCTCAGATGGTAAAGAATCTGCCTGCAATGCAGGAGACTTGGGTCTATCCCTGGATCAAGATGATCCCCTGGAGGAGGACATGGCAACTGGCTCCAGTATTCTTGCCTGGAGAATTCCATGGACAGAGGAACCTGGTGGGCTACAGTCTATAGGGTCACAGAATCAAACACAACTGAGTGACTAACACACACACACACACACGCACTGAAAGGCTTTCCATCGTAGGCAGCAAATTCTCCCTTCTCTGCATTATGCCAACACTTTTCTTTATCACGTGTTTGGCACTTCCAAACCGTTAGCTTCAGATTTCCAGGAGTATACAGAGTGAACTGTTGCCCAAAGAAAGCACCTGAAAACCTTGGGTTAAAAAAAAGGCATATAAGAATTTTTATCATGCCTGAGCAAGCTTGAGAGAGTCAGATAAATCTCTGGGAATGAGGGGAATCTGGGGGAAATTGGATACAGGTGTATGTATGGTTAAATCCCTTTGCTGTCCATCTGAAACTATCACAACATTGTTAATCAGCTATACTCGAGTGAAAAACAAAAAGTTAAAAAAAAAGGAATAAAAAAGAAAGAAAGCAGGGATGTAAGCTCAGAGTACTGGGCTGGTGAACTGAGGTCATAGGACCCCAATGGGCTATTCAGGACTTAGAGAGGAGACCCAATGCTTCAGTGCTTGGGGGTTGGGACAAGAGAAGTGGGCATCTGAAATTGAAAGTGAAAGTGTCAGTCCCTCAGTCATGTCCGACTCTTTGTGACCCCATGGACTGTAGCCCACCGGGCTCCTCCGTCCATGGCTCTCTTCCACGCAAGAATACTGGAGGGAGTTGCCATTTCCTCCTCCAGGGAATCTTCCCAGCCCAGGGATCGAACCCGCGTCTCCTCTGTCTCCTGCATTGCAAGTGGATTCTTTAGCCACTGAGCCATCAGAGAAGCATTGAGAATCCCACAAAAGTTAGGCCCCCAGAGAAGTGCTTCCTCTGTGAAAAAAAAAGGACAAGGAAAACCCCAGTCCAAAGAAGGGGAAACAGAGAGAATTGTCTCCAGGTGTCCTGGAGTGAACAACAATTTCATAAAAAATAGAGAAAGTGAAAGCCCAGCTGGTCTCATAAAGTGTACATTTGAAACAGGGTGGACTGGTGCCCAAATTCTAAAACCAGCATAGGGATGGGACTCCCATTCAGTGTACTGACCTCAAAAGTGGTCCCAAGTCAGCTGTGCTGGATCCCCTGGGGCCAAGCTGAAGCCAACTAAAAATAGTTCTCTAGGGATATTTCAGAGCAGGCAATGGCACCCCACTCCAGTACTGTTGCCCAGAAAAACCCATGGATGGAGGAGCCTGGTAGGCTGCAGTCCATGGGGTTGCTAAGAGTCAGACACGACTGAGCAACTTCACTTTCACTTTCTACTTTCATGCATTGGAGAAGGAAATGGCAACCCACTCCAGTGTTCTTGCCTGGAGAATCCCATGGACGTAGAAGCCTGGTAGGCTGCAGTCCATGGGGTCGCACAGAGTCAGACACAACTGAAGTGACTTAGCAGTTGCAGCAGCAGCAGCAGGGATATTTCTTTGACCAACCTAGACAGCATATTAAAAAGCAGAGACATTACTTTGCCGACAAAGATCCGTCTAGTCAAAGCTATGGGTTTTTCCAGTAGTCATGTATGGATGTGAGAGTTGGACTATAAAGAAAGCTGCTGCTGCTGCTGCTGCGTCACTTCAGTCGTGTCCAACTCTGTGCGACCCCATAGATGGCAGCCCCAAAGAATTGATGTTTTTGAACTGTAGCGTTGGGGAAGACTCTTGAGAGTCCCTTGGACTGCAAGGAGATCCAACCAGTCAATCCTCAAGGGAATCAGTCCTGAATATTCATTGGAAGGACTGATACTAAAATCGAAATTCCAATACTTTGGCCACCTGATGCGAAGAACTGACTTATTGGAAAAGACCCTGATGCTGGGAAAGATTGAAGGCGGGAGGAGAAGAGGACGACAGGATGGGATGTTTGGATGGCATCACCGACTCAATGGACATGAGTTTGAGCAGACTCCAGGAGATGGTGAAGGACAGGGAGGCCCGGAGTGCTGCAGTCCATGGGGTCGTAAAAAATTGGACACAATTGAGCGACTGAACTGAACCAAAGGATATTTCTACAGCCAGATTACATAAGGTTCCCATGTCAACAACAAAAAGGAAGAAGAATATTATGAAAGATAACCCAAAGTCAAAATGATGGAACACACAATTAGCAAAATCCAGCATAAGTGACAAGGGAAAGGAGAGAATTAGCACCTTCAGGAATGCGAGATGATAGAAAAGTTGGAGAAAAGTCTGAAATATTTTAAAGAGAAGAGAACCTAGGTCCAATAAAAGTTCCAGAGTGAAAACACAAGGGGGTGGGAAGAAAACTAAAGATACCTCTAAAGAAACTAAAGAAAACTAAAATCCCTCCTGCTTAAGACAGGTAAGTGGCTTCTCAGTGGCATCCTGAAGGAGCAGCTGTTGGTTTTAGAAGGCAGAGGGCACAGTGAATACAGGTTTGTCCCTTTTGAGTTTGTGGTGGGACAGTCAAGTGAGGGTGTTCAGTGGGGAGACAGGTGTATGAGCCTGAAATCCAAGACAAGGGTGGGGACCACAAAAGAGGAGGGCCCATCTCAGATACAAGCAATTGCTGGTGCACTGACTTCCCTTGGGAGGGGCGAGTAGCAACCTGTGCTGGTATTCTTGGTTGACATGGCCCTTCTTCCATGAAGCCTTCCATGATTCCTTAGACTAGATTAAGCCCCTTAACCTGTCCTTCGGTGCACTCAGCACAGATTTTATTAATTCAGTCTGTGATTCTCAGAATTATGTCAGTCTCCACCCTCTAGCCCCGTGTGGGTTCTCTTGTCTGTTTTTATTCTCTGTGGCAGCCATGGGGCCTGGCACTGGGAAGGTTCTTTGTTAACACACACAGAACAGAAGGATATGTTTGGACCAAAGTGCTGACAACACGTAGGAGACTTTCTGGAGGCCCATTCTGGCCTTCCCCAGAGCTGACTTTTGGGGTGTAAACAGCAGAAATGTCACGTGCATTGTCTCCCACAGGCTTTATTAAAAGAGATGGTGTAGGACACAATTTCCTTAGATGTGGCCAGCAAAGGTTTGAGCCACCGGTATTTTGTCCTGTCTGAACAACAGAGAGAGAAAAGACAAGGGACCAATTCCAAAATTAAATCAGCCACTAGTCTGCCTGTCAACCAGCTTATACTGATTGTTGAGAGATTAAATTTGAGAAAGAAAGATGCTAGCCAAAAAGTGGTTCTTATTTTATATATAATTTTAAATTTAGTGAAATTCACTGTGTGCTGACTTGGGGGAAAGTGGCGTGAGTCAGCACATTTCTTCTTGTTTCGCAGCCTGATTCAATAGAAACAAAACCCCCAAAGCTGCATCCTTGTCTCTCCACCCCCCACCCCCACCCCTACCCCTACGAAAGACAATAGGAGGCTATGAGTTCCCTGAAAGGGTTTCTGCTGGAAGGACAGGCTGTTGAGGGCTGCGGGTTTTCTTTAAGCAAATGAAACAGTTCACTCATCAGAACTGTACTCCAAGGAGTGGGGGAAGGTGGGTGTTGGACAAAGGGAAAAGTCATTGTTTTTGTAATTATAAAAGCAACATATGCTTATTGTTTCTGGAGGTTTGGACATGTCCTCTCGTTGACTGAGGCACTAGACACCCCCTCCTCCCCTCAGGTCCTCACCATGTCCCAAAGTGATGTCCACCTTCACAGCCGTCTTATCCCTCCTCCCTGACCCACTGACGCCGCAGCAGCTGCAGCCCAGCTCACTTCTCAGCTGGAAGATGTTCTGGCCACCTGAAATTTCTCCCTGCTTTTCATCTCTCCTACGTGTATTCCAGCTGCCACTGCTGCCTACATGATCCTTCTAGAACATCCTTCTATTTATGCCATCCCCTGTTTCACTCGTATTTTGATCCTCCCAGATCATTGGTAGCTTCCTCGATCCCTCCCCGGTCCACAAGTCCAAAGTTCTGAGACCAGTCTTCCCATGGGAATCCCATGATGGTGACATGCCTTACCTTTTCATACATGAATTCACTCATTCATTCACACACACACACACTCACTCAACAACAAGTGTTCTTGAGTGCCCACGGTGACATGGAGTAAGCACCAACACTATGCCAGGCGTTGTGCCAAGGGCTTTATGTGTCCTTGGTTGTTTGACACTCCCAATATGTTATTTTTATACCCAGCTGAATAATCTGAGACACAGAGGGCTTCAGTAGGCAGACCAAGCTCCTAGCTAGTAAGGATTCAAATTCACACAACCTGAGTCTAGGATCTGAGCTCCTAACCACTATGATGCAAACACAGGGGTCTGTTCTATCTCCCTGGCCGTGGTGCTTCTGTCATGGAATTCGGTCTATAAAACTGTAGTGAGGCAACTTCAGGAATGGGCTGGTATTTGCTGTGAAGAGAGATACCTGGCACATGCATCTGAAGGAGGGGAGAAGATGCCTGGCTCGCCTGCTGTCCTGGGATACAGGGAGAGGCCAGGAGCCCTCTGGGAATTTGCTGAGTGCCCTACTCTGAAGCCCACGGGAACTGAGGAAGGCCCAGTGCCCCACAGTGCTGTGCAAGATGGAGGGGACACGGTCCCCATCCTCGAGGAACATGCCATCTGACCACAGGTGACATGATGAATCCGTGACAAGGATGCTTTAGGAGCTAGGCAATGGCAGAGCCAAATCCATGTGGAAAGTGCACTGCATCCCCACCAGCACCCCAGGTGTGCTGACTCACCTTCTCTAAAGGTGTCAGGAGAGAGAGGGCTAGGACAGCCTTCGGTGTGGAAGCAGTGGGTGTAGAGGTTGGGATTGCAGGCAGGGAGGCAGGCTGCTGGCTGAAATCTGAGCCTGAGCCTTGAACCAGCTGGGAACGTGAGTATGAACCAGACACACAGTCAGACTTCTAGAAGAGCAAGCCCGTGGTAGCCACTGCTCTGCTTTGATGATGGATTCACAACCTCTCTTAATCCCCCTGGACCATCTATTCTTCTGAGGTCCTTCTGGTATCAGGATGACGGAAGGAGAAAGGGAGCTGTGGGCAAGAAAGGGGTCCATGAGCTATGTCCGGAGCTGGGCTCTGCAGGTGTGTGTCTCCATGAGGGGCCACTGGCCTCAGCTCCTCTGCACCACCTCCTGCCATGCCCCTCCGACTCCTGTTCATCCATCCACACAAAGTTCTGCATGACTGCCAAGAAGTTGGGAGCTGGGAGTTAAGAGCTAGTGCAGGAGTGTGAGAAAATCACACCCTCTGCTTTCTCAGGGGTCAGCTTCTCCTGCACGTGTTCATTCATTCATTCAGCAAAATGACTCGAGCCCCTAGGGCCCAGCACAGAGGGAACTAGATAGGCAGAACCCAGTGCTTAAAGCATAATGGGTTTAAGTACATGTTGTCATATCCCAGATCGGTGACAGTGACACATATTTCACAGATTGATTTGATCCCTAAGACCCTGGGCAGCAAGTCTCAATCCCATTTCACAAAGTAGAAATGGAGGCGGCGTCTCAAACCATAAGACTTCCAGCTCTGGGTCGATTCAGCGTTCTCACTATTGCAGACTCGCTGTTTCCAGGCTGAGTCTGCAGGGTGGTCTCAAAGATTGTGAGCAGTTTTGTAACCTGCATCCTCTAGTGCTGAATTCCAGCACCAAACAGTAATGTGATGGCCCTGAGGTTGGTCCTTCCTAGTCTTTTAAATGGACATGGTACTTGCTAGAGTTGGGGGCAGAGATGGTTTAGAGCTGGGAGCAGCGATTATTATATCTGAGGGCAGAGATGGTTAAAGATGGGGCAGACATGGGCCAGAGAGCATGGGTGTGCTGACTTCTCAACAATCTGTCCAATACACTCTCAGGGGAAGGCATGCATGCTAAGTCACTTCAGTCGTGTCCGACTCTTTGGGACACCATGGACTGTAGCCCACAAGGGATTCTCCAGGCAAGAACACTGGAGCAAGTTGCCATGCCCTCCTCCAGGGACTTCCCCACCCAGGGATCAAACCTGCATGTCTTATGTCTCCTGCATCGGCAGGCGGGTTCTTTACCAGTAGCACCACCTGGGAATCTCCAAGGGAAGCTTCCAGGGGAAAGCATAATATCGCCACGTCAGAAACACACAGGGCTGCAAGGTCACTTTTTCTTTGCTCGAATGCACTCTCACCTTGTTTTAGTCTCAAGCAAACACTTGGTTTGTGGAGGCCTGAAGGTCTGTACAAGGGAGGAAAGACTGGACCACAGTGGAGCAACCTGTGCACACACAAACATGCCCGTGTGAGTACACACTCACTCACACTCACGGCCCTCCCATCTGCAGATCTTTCTGCATTTGGAAATGACTTGACTTTCCTCGGATTCCCTGAGTGATGTGGGGATGAGGCCCAGCTGTGCTTGAGAAAGCATTCCATCCAGGTGTGGGTTTTGGGGGATCAGTTTTCTTCATGAGGGCACATGTTCATAGCAGCAAGACATGGAGGGAAGCTGTCTGGCCTGGGTTTGAGAGGCCTAGTTTTTCGTCCCTCTTCTGCCATGAACCAGCTCTGTGACATGAGACAGTTATTTAACTGGTCAGGGCCTCGGTTTCTGCATCTGTTCAAGGAAGGTCGACCTTTAAGAGCCAGAAGTTCCCTCCCAGGTGGAACACAGTGTGATCCAAACGCTAAATCGAGACAGTTGGTCACATTGCATGTGGCGGGGGAGGGCTCCCCAGTTCCCAAGGAAAAGAACGTTGCAAATCATTTTTGCTCAGCTCACTCCTTCATGGAATTTGTTTGCTCACAGGACCTTTTTAATCCCAACGTCAGCCCACTTTTGTTAGCAATTTAGCAGATAACATGCCTTTCTTTCTAGTCCGCTGAGAGTTGGGTAACAGAATTTTTATTTTACTTCCCATACTACATAGAGTTGAGGGCTACTATTTTCAAGCTCAGGGTTTTTTGTTCCATATTCCTCCTCCCTGCTATTATATTTGATTGATAGTATTAAACAGAAGGAGAATTTATTTTACTGGGGTGGGGGGGAATGCATTAGGTTAAGTAATAAGTATATAAAATACATGGTTAGAGGTTTTGTAGAGGAAAAGATGTAATTTTGTGGTTATGCATGTTTGGGACTATACTCTGTGTTATGTTTTGTTGGTAGAAAGAGAATGTATTGGGTCAGCAGAACTGGGCCAAGACGACTCTGCGAACAGGATGATGTCTTGTTGTTTAGAGACACGAGTGTGATAGAAAGAGACACACAGCTTGACTCTCTGGAGGCAACTGAATGGCAGGTTTTCAGGGGTAATTGTTGTGATCGACAGAACCAGCAGGCCTGGGGGCACCTACAAGACATGACGGATGCCTGTGTCCCTCACATGTGTGTCTACATCCGGGTCCAACAGGCCGTGTGTTTGCAAATCTATGCAGCCTGGCTGGTTCCTGCCTCTTGGCATCAGTCCAAGGGAGGCAGCCTGGCTCTCAGATATGGGGACACACACTCACCTGGAGACCTTGCTGAGTGGACACCGCTGGCCCCATGTGATGCTGCCGCACTTTTCCCTCCACCTGGGCCACTGCCAAAGGGCATCAGTTCAGTTCAGTTCAGTCGCTCAGTCATGTCCGACTGTTTGCGACCCCATGAACCGCAGCACGCCAGGCCTCCTTGTCCATGCCAAAGGGCATAAAGCCCCCCAAACCTCCACTCCCCAGAGCCAAATTCCCCAACCAATTTTGTGTCACCTAGTGTGATGAGTCTGTCTCTCTGGTTTGTCAATTTGTCTGTATGATGACTTGTTGTTTAGTTGCTAAGCCATGTCTGACTCTTTGTGAACCCATGAACCATAGCCCACCAGGCTCCTCTGTCCATGGGATTTCCCAGGCAAGAATACTGAAGAGACTGTTTCCTTCTCCAGGGGAATCTTCCCGACCCAGGGGTCAAACCCAGGTCTCCTGCATTGACAGGCGGCTTCTTTACCACTGTGCCACCAGGAAAGCCCTGTATGATGACTTACTACCTTATAAATATGTAATCACATTTACTTAATCATGTTTTTAAAAAAAGAAATTCATGAGATTGTAATTGTCATGGAGGATCTGGAATTTGGAGTTCTAGTAAAAGTCAAGAGTAAGAGATGGACTTGCTAGTCAACTGTCTGAAGGTGAACAGAAAGCCGTGTTAGAGCTAGAAATGAGGTGTTAACTCTGGCACTGACTAAGAGTTGGAGTTGTTTAAGGGCCAGTGTACAAGAGCTGGGATGTGCTCCCTCCTCTTTGATAAGCAATGCTTCATCCTCGTTGTTGAACTGGAAATTAATTTTATACTAATTTGTTCTCAGCTCATGTTTTAATGAGCTTATATTTGTGAGTATTTAATTTGAAAGTACATTTGATAAGTAATCTATTAAAAAGTAAATTGAGACTGAGAATAAATGAGTTTGAAATTTCAAAGGTCAGTCATTATAGACTATTGTCACCATTTGGGTTTTAATTTTTTAACCAATACTTGATTTCTGATAGCAGTATTTCACAGTTCTCTAAAAGGGAGCAAATGATTTCAGGCACAGGACCCTCAAAAAAAGTAGGTGAAAGCTGAGTGATGCTGGTTCCCCAGGCAGCCTAAACAGAACACCAGCTGGGTCGCTTCACCTTCTGAGTCGTCTCAGCTCCCACATGCCTCCTGGGTGCCCAGGACTGAACCCCACCCCAACCCTGTGCAGAGGGGACCACACCCCCCTGATGCCCTGGGGCATTGCATTCCAGTTGCACAATCTCCCATGTTTCTAGAATTGTTATAACTCCCAACTCTACCCAAAGCTAGAGTTACCTGGGTGAGGGAGGGACAGTCCATGGAGCCTTTTAAAAGTTACTTGCCATGGAAACTGAAGAGGCAGACTGGTAGCAAGGGTCCCCCGTGGGCTGCCTGGATGCCTGTGGCCTGGCTGGGTGCAGGGTCCCCCATCAGTGCCCTTCACGCACCCCTTCCTGAGCCATGTGCTGTTTGAAAAGGATGTTCTTGCCAGGGAGAGGAGAAGGGCAGTGAGTCTACGTCTGTGCCTGAGTCCTCTAGCCAACCCAATCCTCTAGCACGCCCTCCCTCAACTGTCCTTCTCCCCCATCACCCATCTTTGTACATATGCTTCCGCTCTCTGGGTGGTTCCCCATCCCACCTCTGTCCCTGGACACTAGGCACCCCACTCCTCTACAGTGTATGGGGGTCAAAAAGGAGCCCCCCAAAGCTTTCATTGTTTGTGGTAGGTTTAATCAACAATATAAAAATCCAAGATATGCCACAAACTATTAAGCTGATAAGATAGCCGAACAGCAATGTCTGCTACAAGATCAACTTTAAAAAATAAAAAAGCTTTCCTTTACACTAAAAATAACCATGCATAAGATGAAATAGAAAAAAAGATCCTATTTGAGATATCAACAAATCTATACAATACCTAGACATAAACCTAATGAAAACTTTCCAAAGCCATCCAAAAAAAAATCTAAAACTAGACCAAAGGGTGCAAAAAATGGCTTTATTGTATGAAGAGAAATACCATGTATGTGAATAGAAAAGCTCATTATTTGAAAACTAAAAATCCTGACTAACCGACCTATACATTCTAAGTAGTCAAGCTGAAAACTCAAAGGATTATTGCAGAGCTTAAAATTTGATTCTAAAATTCACCTGAGAGAGAAAATAGCCTATAATAGTGTAGAAACTTTTGAAGAAAAATAGGATCAAAAGAAAACTCACTCTCAGCAAGGTTGCCAAGACAAATTAGGGAAGTAATAGATTTCTAAAAAATGGTTCAGGGCATCTGGATATCCACATGCAGAAGAATGAAAATCAACCCCTACTTTAAGCATTTATGAAAATTAATTCAAAGTGAATCAAATATCTAAATGCAAGAGCTAAACCTGCAGAACTCTTAAAAATAAGTCTTCATCACCTTAGGTTGGGTAAGGGTCTATCAGATATGGGACATAAAGCATAAGCAAATAAATTAAAAAATAGAGAGTTTGGACCTCATCAAAGTGATCCGCTTTTGTGCTTCAAAATACATCAAGAAAGTGAGAGAACAACACACAAAGTGGGAGAAAGTATTTTCAAATCACATAAGGTCTAGTATCTAGGTTACATAAAGAACTCTTTCAGCTCAACAACGAAAAGACAGAAACCCAGTTAAAAAGCAGGGAAAGGATTTGAGTAGACATTTCTCCAGAGAAGATAGACCAATGGCCAATAAGCATATGAAAGGATGTTCGGGGACCTCCCTGGCGGTCCAGGTGTTAGGATTCTGAGCTCCCAGTACAGGGGGTGCAGGTTCTATCCCTGGTTGGGAAACCAGGATCCCACATGCCATGCAGCACAGCCAAAAAAGGATGTTCAACATTTTAAGTCATTATGAAAATCAAAACCACAGAGAGATACTACTTCACATACACTAGGACGGACGTAATCAATGGCGTAGACAATAGCATGTGTGGGAAAGGATGTGAAGTTTGCACATTCCTCCCACACTCCAAGGATGCGAAGTTTGCACATTCCTCCCACACTCCGAAAATGCAAAATGGTTCAGCTGCTTGGAAAAAAAGTCCAGCAGTGCTTCACAATGTTGACAGAGTCACCATAAAATCTAGCAATCCCACCTACCCATTTGTAACCATATACCTACCACAGTATATACCCAAGAGAACCAAAAAACATGTCCACACTAAAACTTGTAGGCACATGTTCATGGCAGCACTATTCAAAATAGCCAGAAAGTGGAAACAGCCCAAATTCCCATCAAGTGTTGAATGGGAAAACAAAATTTGGTATATCCCTACAACATCATTTTGGGCTTCCCTGGTGGCTCAGTGGGAAAAAAAAAAAAAATCTGCCTACCAATGCTGGAGACTTGAGTTCAATCCCTGGGTCAGGAAGATTACCTGGAAGGGGAAATGTCAACCCACCCTAGTATTCTTGCCTGGGAAATCCCATGGACAGAGAAGCCTGGCAGGCTACAGTCCATGGGGTCACAGAGTTAGACACGACTAAGTTCACAACGTCATTTTATTCAGCAATGAAAAGGAATGAAGTACCAATACTCATTTCAATGCTACAACGTGAATGGACTTGATAACATTATGCTAAGTGAAGGAAGTCAAACACAAAAGGCCACATTATGTACAATTCCAGTTACATGAAATGAACAGAAGAGGCAGATTCGTAGAGACAGGAAGTAGTTTAGTGGTTGCTGGGGGTGGGGCGTAATGGAAAGTGACTGCTAATGGGTGTGAGGTTTCTGTGGATGATGAAAATGTTGTGGAATTAGATGTGATGTGGCACAACATTGTGACGGTCGTAATGCCCGTAGTAGCATGCTTTTAAAAGGGTGATTTTATGGTACGTGAAAGGAATCACAATCGAAAGAGAGAACTTGCTCTGATATCAAAATGTTCCTATAGAAAAATAGGAATTAGAACAGTGTGGTGACGGCTCAGGAATGGACTGAGAGAGGTCTGCCTCAGTGGTCTAGCCCAGAGAACAGAGGCAGAGCCAGATACGTGTGTGGTTATTCAATACACGACAAGGGGACTAAGAAGAGAAATATGGTGGTGAAGGACAGCTGGCTCGTGGTTCATGGGGCAAGTTAGATTGCAACTTCACACCTAC
Organism: Bubalus kerabau; assembly: GCF_029407905.1. NCBI lineage: Eukaryota > Metazoa > Chordata > Mammalia > Artiodactyla > Bovidae > Bubalus > Bubalus kerabau. The sequence continues at coordinate 47,885,990 of NC_073645.1, read as the reverse complement.
ACAAGAAAAAATTCCAATTTAAAGAGCTAATCCTCAGACTACAGAAACAGAAGAAAATAAGAGAGGACATCTGAATAACCTTGAAGAAAGCCATCTAAAGTAATACCCAAGGTGTATCAATTTGACTTTAGGAGAACTGGAAAGTCTGTACAACAAAAGATACCGTGAGTCAGGTAAAAAGACGTTTCTTACAGAGTAACAGGCAAAGTGTTAGTATCCTGAATATGTAAAGGACTTCCAGAATCCACAAGAGAAAGTCCAAAGAACAAGTGCCCTGCAGCACTCCCATCTCCTGCCTTTCAGATGATCCCAAAAGTTTGTCCTTGGTTCATTGACAAAGAGATCATCGTGGCCCCTTTCCCACGGTATCATCAGATTTCCCTGGCCACCCAGTCGCCTCCAGTCCCCTTGCTTAGCACAGTCAAGCTGGTCTTTGGAACGTTGTCTCTATCAGGCAGGACAACGGGACACCCAGCCCTGCCCTGGAAAAGTGAGTCCCTGACTGAAGGAGCTGTATGCTGAGGCTGAAACTCCAGCGCCCACTTCCCCTGCCGCTTGGAAGACTCAGCCCACTGCTGGGGACCACACACCGGTGGACTTTGGATGCCTTCAATGAGGAGCGCTGAGTGCACTTAGCCAGCCAGCCACTTAATTGGGGCTGCAACGTAACCTTTGTTCAACGATAAAATTAACCTTGATTCCGGACAGGTATCTGTCTTCACTGAGGAGGTGTCCATGCTGTGATTTCTTTTGGCAAATGACATGATTAAAGAAATTGAATCTTGCAGGCACGTCACCCAGGGATTTTTGCCTCAGAAGACCTTCTTATTTTTCTCTCCCGCTAGGAGAGCCTCTCTGCTCTCAGTTGGGCAATTCATCCAGGAACCCTCTCTCTCTCCTCACCCCGCCTTCCTCCCATCTCCTCTTCTGTTTTCCTAAGTCATAGATTTAGGCCTCACTTTATTGCATTTCACAGTGTGCTTAAATTCCCCATACGGTTCCTCGTCTCATTACAAAAGACAATTTACACGAGTGGGAAATGGCAATGGCCGTGTGATTTGTTCAGCTGCCGGACTGTGTCAAACCTTCTGCATCAGGGCTTTCCTGAAGGGTTTCAGAGAGACAAAAATGAAACTGGGATGCAATTAAAGACCCTACTGATAATCTCTTAAGCAAATCAGATATTCCTGCCATGGATCCTGGCTGGGTCACGTGGGGCTGGCATGAAACATTAAGACTGCTGGTTCAATATCTTATGCCAAAGGGAATTCCATTGCTGAAAGCAAGGTGGTTGGAGATGGTGGTTTTATTGTGAGTGGGCAGGACGGCATCGTGACTGAGTGGCTGTCTCGTCTTTTCAGGGCCACTGTTACTACCATGGGCGCGTGCATGGCTCTTCGGGATCGGCGGTCAGTCTCAGCACTTGTTCTGGTCTCAGGTAAGTGACCTTGATGGTGACAAGTCCGCTCTTAAGCACAGCTACCACGGGCCTCCCCCTTCTCCAGTCGCTCTAAAGGAATACAGCAGTGGGTGGGCCTCACCTGCACAGGACCCAGGAGTCCTCTTGTGACAACTTGAAAGCCCCGTGCCCCCCACCTCCTCAGGACCACCCTGTCTGTCCCCACTGCACCCCCCCCCCCACTGCAGCGTGCCTTCCTTGGCTGCCCCTCTTTCAAGGTCATCCTCAGGCCTGTACATTGGCTGCTTTACAGCATCCAAGGATTTGGGGATGATCTTTTGTCCATGTGGCTCCATGCTAAACAATTTCTGGTGTGAAAAAAAAAAGGACATTAGGTATCTGCATTTCAACTGCTTGCTTCATAAAAATGAAAAGGGCCTCTTCTCACTAGGAGACAAAGCAAGCAACTGACTGAGCACAGATGCAGGTGAGCCAAGTACAGGTGTGGCCAAACCAGTGATATTAACTGCTGCTGCTGCTAAGTCGCTTCAGTCGTGTCCAACTCTGTGCGACCCCATAGACGGCAGCCCACTAGGCTCCTCTGTCCCTGGGATTCTCCAGGCAAGAACACTGGAGTGGGTTGCCATTTCCTTCTCCAATGCATGAAAGTGAAAAGGGAAAGTGAAGTCGCTCAGTAGTGTCCAACTCTTAGCGACCCCATGGACTGCGGCCCACCAGGCTCCTCCATCCATGGGATTTTCCAGGCAAGAGTACTGGAGTGGGGTGCCATTGCCTTCTCTGGTGATATTAACTAACTAGGTTTAAATCATGAAGATGAAGGACTGGGTAGACAGAGCATCCTGAGTAATATTTAAATAGGACAGGTCCACCCGCTGTGCTTGGCCTTGCTGCTGCCTCTCTACTCCACATCCTTCATCCCGGGCCCATCCCCCCAAAGGTGCAGGTAACTGTCAGGGCCCCACACAGAGGGGTCCACCTCTCCGACCAGCTTCCCCAGAGGGGCTGAGTCTCAGCGCCCCACCTCCTGTCTCCGGGACCTGGAGATCGTTCCCTCCTGTGGGTACCTGGCACAGACCACAGTTTGGCAGAGGGATCCTGTGACATACTTGTGGCCGGAGTTTCGGGGAAAGTCAGGGGAACAAGTGTTGCGGCGTCTGGGGTCGACCACCAAGGCTGGGTGGGAAGCCTGGCGGAGCTCTCTGCGTGGAGATGGTGCTCCGGAGAATGTCAGCTTCCCAGATCTTTGTGCTGTTGCTGCAAAAGCAGCAGACCGTGAGTCAACAGAGAAATTCCGGAGTTATGCAGTCAACTCTGTGATCTTGCGAGGGGAGAATCAGACCGGAGACAAAGCTGTATTCGATCAACTGCTCCCTGGCGGAAGAATCAATTGCGAGGGGGGATACAAAAGCAACTGGAGTAGCACCAGCCTGGGAGAGTTTGAGAAAGAAAATAGGGATTAAAAATCAAGTGAAATATGGTGTGACCCCAGAATACATTCAGAGCTAGGAATGTGGAGGAAAAGTCGAGCGTCCTGGGGGACGCATTAATTAGAGCCCAGCAGATTACAGTCCTGCAGAGAAAAAGCAGAGAAGGAACATCCTGCTTTGCTTCAAAAAGGGCTGATCAAAAGATGGGCAGGCAGGGAGAGCTCCGTCCTGGAAGAGAGAAGAGAGGGAGGAAGCAAACAAGTCCTCCTTCTTCACTTGAGTCTCGAAGGGGGACAGATAAGGGGAGAGAAAGGCCTGGAGATCCCAGTAGACAGGGGGATTAAAGAGGAAACAGCTCTTTAATGGAGGGAATGAAGTCCAACGTGGAAAATAGGTCATAACAACGAGCTCAGCCAGGGAGCTTATCCTTCCTTTGAAAGGACTCCAAGTCAAACGGGAAGTTCAGGCCGTAAGTTAGTTTTGTACCGTATCGTATGTCTCCCCGAGATGCCCTGCCCTCCTTAGCAGGTTTCAGCACAGCGTTCCTGGTTCTCCTGGTCTCTCTCTTGTTTGCACTCGCTGCTGCGTGCCTCATCCCCTGCTCCCGAGTCCCTAGTCCAGGAGTATCCCCGTGACCAACGGACGCTCCACAGCACTGTCGGGCACGAGAACCAAACTGTTCCAATGATGGGGAGTGAATGCTGCCCTCACCCCCCGAGAGAAGCTCAGCGGCTGTGTTTTGTGATGGAACGGATGTCCAGCCCTGGCTCACTCCCACTGGAGCATCCACACAGCCGTGTCCCCATGTCCTGATTTGATTCACAGACACCACCCTGGCCAGAGAGAGCGTGAGATCCTGGAGGGAAGCAACTGTCTCTCGCCATGTCTCCTTGTTCTCTCCCTCCCCGCCTCTCAGTTCCTGCTCAGAAATTTGGTACAAGGAGTCTCGGGGGCTCAGAGTCTTCCCATCCCCTGCAGGCATGACGGTTAAAATTAGGCTTCATTTCTTAAGGAACCACCTTTTTGCTTGAACAAATGTAAGGAAAAGCATTCACAAGATAGATGAGGAAGCTGGTAGAGCTGTAAACTAGGCGTTCGTTGTAATGACAGTTGCTTTTTTAAGTGGGGTTTACAATACCTGAGCATAGATATGCACACGCTCACAAAATGATTACTTTCATTATAATGGTTATTTCTGATTCCACGGACCATAGCACTAGTCAACTCTATCTTTTGAAAAATAAGTTGATAGACTATTTTTCAATAGTGTTGGGAGGCAAGAAGTATTCCTGCATTTTGTGTTATAGTCGATTTCATTAGATAAAATTTAGTGCAGTAAACTTTATATTATGTAATTAAAATACATACAAAACATTAAAGGAACACAGCAATGTGTGTACTTATTCAATTAGCAAATAAACTCACATCTGAGTATTTTTGTTTAATTGAATTTTTGAAACTATCTCATGCTGCCTCCCACATCTAAGATGTGCTGAGAGCCTATTGTATAGTCAAAGCTATGCTTTTCCCAGGAGTCATGTATGGATGTGAGAGTTGGACCATAAAGAAGGCTGAGTGCCAAAAAACTGATGCTTTTGAACTGTGGTGCTGGAGAAGACTCTTGAGAGTCCCTTGGACAGCAAGGAGATCAAACCAGTCAGTGCTAAAGGAAATCAGTCTTAAATATTCATTGGAAGGATTGACGCTGAAGCTAAAGCTCCAATACTTTGGCCACCTGATGTGAAAAGCCGACTCATTAAAAAGACCCTGATGCTAGGGAAGATTGAAGGCAGGAGGAGAAGGGGACGACAGAGGATGAGATGGTTGGATGGCATCACCGACTTGATGGACATGAGTTTGAGTAAACTCCAGGAGATGGTGATGGACAGGGAGGCCTGGTGTGCTGCAGTCCATGGGGTTGCAAAGAGTCGGACACAACTGAGCGACTGAACAACAACTAAATTGAATTGATCCCTTTGAAGAAGTCGACCAGAAATCTCGGTTGAGAAAGTGAACAAAGGATCTTAGGAAGAAAGCAAGATGGAGGGAGCAAGACTAGAGCTGGGAAATGAGGCTCAGCCCTCCTGCAGGACCAGGGGTGAAGGGTCGCTGTGGGGTGAAGATGCTGCGGGGTCACTGGCCTCCCTGGTACCTCGCAGCCAGACTTGAGTGCTTGCCAATGCAGGTGGATGTGGGTTCTCCAGGTCTCACAGCTCAACCTAAATGACCCAGGCCACAGTGGTCTAAGGGGCTGAAAAGTCAGGCACATGGAGATGGCCTTGCCTGTGCTGTCCTATCTGCTAGAAAGGCAGGACCCTGGGCCCACCCTGGTACTGCCTAGAATCTGGCACATTATAAATGCTCAATAAATGCTGGTGGAATAAATGTGCTGTCCCCAGGCCATCAGGAGGGCAGTGAAATTTAATTCTAGCCAGTCCAAAGTTTATTTAAAAAAAAAATCTTCAAAGCATAGTAGATTATATTAAGAAAGAAATTAGATTAGAGTGGAAGTGAAGTGAATTTGACCTTGACCTCTTTTCTGTGACCTTCTGCTCCTGTAGCTTCTATTCGTCTGGGCTACACTGGCCTCCCTTCACCCTGCAGGCCACACCATCTCTGCCCAAGGCTCTTCTGCTCCCGTCACCTTCTTCCCACGGAGACACTTATTCCGTCATCCTATGTAAACATCTGTGGGGGGCCACAGCTGGGCTCAGAGCCCATCCACACCATCTCCAAGGTTGCTCTGGTCCCCACCCTGCAGGACCCCAAGGTCAAGTCCCAATTCTCCCAGGCCCCACTCTCATTCAAAGTGTGGAAGGTCCAAATCCCAACTCCTCCATCCCCAGACGGGCTCCCCTCCTGAACTCTTTTCCATTACAGGTCCAGCCCATCCCAGGCTCCTAAGTGTGGCGCCTGGGGGTCTCTGAATACCTCCCGCAGGGCCCCAGCCCCTGTCCATGTTCCCTAACCCCCGCTTACAGTATTCCCCCTTCCCCATTTCCCCACCACCACCCCTGAGCAGCCCTCCCACCCAGGTTTTTAAATTGCCTCCCACCCACACTTCCTGCCTCCACCCTTCCCTTCACGACCATCTTGCACATTCCAGAAGGTCATATTTCAAAAACACTGCTTGATCATCTAAGTCCCGCCACCCTCTGCACTCCAAACCACACAGCTCTGTAAGCTGTACACATCAGAGCCTCTTTTTCACTCCAATGCTTGTTCAACAGTGTTTCCACGGGCATTTATCCATCACCTCCTCACATGCCATCCCTGCCCAGCCAGACCTCATTTTAATGTAACAAAGTCAGGGCCACGAAGTAGGTCACATAGAACCACACAAGAAACTCAGCAGAGGGGCCCAGGGAACCATGCAGGAAGGGATGGTGGGCGTGGACCTCACAGGTTTTGGGTCAGCCTGGAAGCCTCTGCCCAAGGGCTGCCCGGGACGGTGGAAGCCTCTGCCGGGAGATGTAGCCCTAAGGCAGCTTGCATCCTGCGGGCCAGAGGGTGGGGGTCACCAGTGGTTACAAGAGAAGGAGCCTGTGGATTTGATTGAGGCCAGGATGGAAGTGGGGAAGGCAGAGGAAGAGGGGCCAGCAGGAGCCAGGTCCTGGGGGCTGGGGGTTGGAGATGCCTAGAAGAGTCGGCATCATCATCTGCACGAAGCGTGTGCAGCGCAGGAAGTGATGTGGCCACAGGGGCAGCCTGCGGGCTACAGCCAAGGTCAGTGCCTTGCCCGTGGCTGATCACTGTCCGGGTCCCATGCCCGCCCCCCTTCTGTGGGCCCTGCTGTCCATCCACATATATGTCTCTTTCAGTCACCGCATTCTGAGCGTGCTCAGACCTTTGTTTCACCTGCTCTCCAACTCCTTCAACCCCTCACCTGGTTCCCAAGCTGCCTCGCATCTCCAGGTCCCCCCAGAGCTCCCTTCAAAGCCCCCCATTTCCCACAGGCCATTTATCAAGTATGCTGGGCTGACTGCCGGCCTGTGGGCAGCTCTGAGTTGCTCTGGCATTTTGCACTTGGAAGTCAGTGGTGCCCACCCTGGCACAAGCCCTCGGGGACGAGAGGGGCTGACCATCCAGAGTGGCCAAGGACAGGGGAGCAGGCTGGGGACCCAGGTCCAGCCGTGGGCCATGTTGTTTTCCTAGGCCTGCTTTAACACAGGACCACACACTGGAGGGCTTAGAGCACCAGCAGGGTCTCCTCTCGTGGCACCAGAAGCCAGAAGTCTGAATCAAGGTGCTGGCAGGGTTAGCTCCTTCTGCAGGCTCTGCGGGAGAATCTGTCCATGCCTGGCTGCTGGCTGTCCTCAGCATTCCTGGGCTTGTGGCTGCATCTCTGCCGTCTCTGCCTCTGTCCACGTGACCTTCATCCCTGGGTCCCTGTGCTTCTCCTTTTTCCATCTCTTACGAGGACACACATCACTGAATTTAGGTTCTACCCTAAGGCCATAATAATTTCATCTTGAGATCCTGAAATTAATCACATTTGCAAAATTCAAGAGTGGGGAAAGCTGAGCAATGACTGCTAATGGAACAGGGTTTGCTTCGAGGGTGATGAGAGTGTTCAGGGGTAGACAGGGATGCTGTTTGTACGACTCAGTGAATATACTAAAACTCATGGAATTGCATGCTTTACAAGAGGAAGCTTAATGGTTGGTGAATTAGTTCTCAATATAGCTGTTATTTTTAAAAGGAGCCTGGCTCGGGGTAGCCATCAATCATAGCTGCTGTTTTTATTATCGATGTGCCAGCAAGAGGTATTCTTAAAATCTTTTATGACAGCTTGTTTTACCTCTTTGGTCATGTCTCCCAAACCTGGTTATAAATTACATTTGAAGCAGGAACCACAGGTGAGACGTCTTTATGGGTACCACGGGAGACGGCCCGGCATTTTTGCACATAGTAGGGGATAATGAGTATTTGTTTTGATTGCACATGAGTATTTCACATGGAAATTATTTATTGAAATTAAGCCCAGGGACTTCCCTGGGAGTCCAGTGGTTAAGACTCTCTACTTCCCATGCAGGCAGCACAGTTCGATCCCTGGTGGGGGAATGAAGATTCCCACATGCCATGTGGCACAGCCAAAAATTTTTTTTAAAAAACGATGATGATACTAATGGGTTCACTAGTATCACTGCTGCTATCCCTATGTTTCAAACACAAATGGGGTGGGATATTATTTTTACCCATGAGCTCCTCCCATAAAGGAACTGAAATTGAATCTCATGCCAACTCATGATTGACAGCACATTGTGTGTGTGCACAAGTGTGTGCTTAGTCAAATCTGACTCTTTGCTACCCCATACACTGTAGCCCACCAGGCTCCTCTGTCCATGGGATTTCCCAGGCAAGAATACTGGAATGGCTTTCCATTTCCTACTCCAGAGGACTTCCCAACCTAGGGATCAAACCTGGATCCCTTGTGTCTCCTACATCTGCAGGCAGATTCTTTACCACTGAGACTGCTGGGAAGTCCTGGCTGCACAGTGTTGAGCCTAAAAGTCTTTTTCCAAGAAAATTCAGTTAGCAGCTGAACATGGAAGTAGCCAGATTAATTTATATTTTTGAATCATCGTCTTATTACAGGTCATCAAAATCCACATGCCCTTCCCTGTTTGCCTGGGAGTGGTATGAAAAATCATAATAAGAACAGCACCATTAAGCTGTGTTACTGCCTGATCCACCATTGCTTTGGAGATTAAAAACTGAATTTTAAGAAGAACAAAACTTATCTTGAGGAAGTACAGGTCACCTGAGTTATCACTTTGAAAGCTAACAGAATCAACTTAAAATTTTAATAGATTTCTCTTTGTTTCCTCTGAAAGAAAAACAGTAGGATTCCAACATTTAAAATAAGGCTGGCTGTTTTCAGAGCAGTAACTCCACTTCTCTGGCCCTTTGCCTTTTGACCTCTGCCCTCCATCAAGGCCAGCCCTGTTCTGGTCTCCACATCCCTCTTGAAATAGCGCCAGCAGGAGGCAGGCAGGAGAGTGTGGGACCTGACCACCTCAAGCTTCAGATACATGAGTCAAGATTGGGTCCCACCTGTATCTCCAGCTACCTGTGTGGCCTTGACAGTGGGGAAAATGACCAGGTGTATCCTAGGCAGGGTGCCATGAGGGGTGGCCGTCCTCACCCTCAACCACCCCCTCTCCTCTGCTCCCCTCCATTCACCACCTCTGACTGCCCTGGAAGGTGGCCTTGCTGCTGCTGCTGCTGCTAAGTCACTTCAGTTGTGTCCGACTCTGTGAGACCCCATAGACAGCAGCCCACCAGGCTCCCCCGTCCCTGGGATTCTCCAGGCAAGAACACTGGAGTGAGTTGCCATTTCCTCCTCCAACGCATGAAAGTGAGAAGTGAAAGTGAAGTCACTCAGTCGTGTCTGACTCTTCGCGACCCCATGGACTGCAACCCACCAGGCTCCTCCGTCCATGGGATTTTCCAGGCAAGAGTACTGGAGTGGGGTGCCATTGCCTTCTCCAGAAGATGGCCTTACCCTCCCCATAAGGGCTGGTCTAGTGTTCCCCTCTGCCTCCTAATCTCCCCAGGGAGAAGATACCCACACTCTTCATCTCTCCCATACACTGGAAATTGACTTCGAAGCTTTCCCCCTCCTCTACCAGTGGGAAAAGAGCCTCACTTTCAAAGTCTGCTGGATTTAAATTCCTCACTCTGAGATACTTCCAACTCCAAATTTACAACGAACTACCTATGACATATAACTTAAATCACATCTGCTTATCTAGCTTGGGGCCAGAAAGGGCTGTGAGAACATCAAATTTTAAATCTCAGAAACCCTGAATCCTTGAATTTTGTGTCCACTGTGGTTTCCAGCAATCTCTAGAGCTAAGTGATTAATTATACACAAGACAGGCCAAAGCAATTATTTAATTAAGATGTATTCTAGGCTGCCAATGGTTTGCAGCAAAGGGAAAGACTTCACCCCAGTTTCTCAACATCTGGCCCTTGGATGACTTAAAAGATAAAAGGAGATACCAGAACAATTTTATGACTGAATAACAATTTCTAGAAATTTTCCATTAAGTAGAAAAACTTCTTCAGTCATATGCTTCTCATGATTAGAACTTGGTGACATGTTTTACTGTAAGTTTTAAGCTTATTGAAATCTAATGCAAAATAGAAAATGTTGCAATACAAGATGAAATGTTGGTGTCATTTTCTTTTGGGGGCTGGAAAGTCAGTTTTCTAGCCAATCTCTCTTTTCCCTCCAAGTGTATTATTCATTTTCCACTTTGCCCTGGCCTCTTTTTTAAAAGAGCTTTTTCTTAATTGAGGCTTTTACAAAATCAACTTTAATAAACAGAAATCTCCTACTACCCATTCTTAACTTAGGAATCTAAGTTTTAGTTCATAAAGAACTTTTCAAAGAAAGAAAAAAAAAAATGCAAGCCTCCCCAGAGTTGATGACCAGAGCCATGTCTGTATGGTCTGCTTTGAGATTCCTGAAGACACTAGTTGGAGCGGGTGGGGGAGTATAAGAGAACAGCTCTGTGCAAGGACTTTCTGTCGATCTGTGGGATTCGAAATAAGCCGAAACGTCCTCAGTTACTCCAGAGCACTGTTTCCCCATCTCTGAGCAGCTATGCTGCCAGTGTTGGTAACACGCAGCTTCACTCCCCAATGTTTCCCAAGTGCCTCGTGTATCCCAGTGCCATCATTTCAGTTAGACTGTGATCATCCTGAACATGACTGTGCTGTTCCTTCCACTGCTTTTGAGACTTGACAAAACAGGACCTGTGGAGTAAGCCAGTTGAATAATAATGAGCAGATTGGTGTCTGTGTGGGTTTACCAGTTGTATTCAAAATAAATATTTGCCTAATTCATACCTTCTCCTTTTATGCCATTTGAGTATTGGAATACAGTCATTCCATTAAAATATAACGATTAAATGGTCACTTGTAAGGAGGTCATCACTAAGTGCAGGATGAGTGAATGGCTGAACAAATACAGGAGCAATCGTGGAAGACGTTTTCCAATCTCTTTCCTTTGGGAACAAGCTCAGGTTATCTGAAAGAAACTGATGGAGCACCTGACTGTTTCAGCTGTTACTTAAAGACTAAGCTATTTCTCAAATCCTTGGGTTCAGGCTATATAAATCATGAATGAGAACTGACTCCCTAAACTTGGAGTCCATGGACCGCATCCATGGTTTTGAATCTCCTTAAATTTTCTGCAAAATATTATGGATCTATGCATGTGTGAATTCTCCTGGGGAGAGTGTAAGGAGATTCATGTCTCAAAAAGGGTTAGGAGTCAGTGTGTTTTAAGTGTCTATTTACAATCAGATGAATTTTGCATGAAAATTGTGTTCATTTATGACTGTGGTCAACTTGATTGGTAGCAGAAGTTGCTAGATGTGTGGGAACTCTCAGAGCTGCCAGTTTACTGTTACCCAAATTTCCATTTCTCCAAAAAAAACTAATTTCAACATCAGGAAGAGCCTGTTTAAAGAATTTCCTATTCCACATTGGAAAGAGAAAGTCAAAAACCAACCTGTAGGCTAATGTTCCCCCATCACTTGAAGGAAGCTGACATGGCTCATTTCCAGGAAGTAGGACACAGCCTTAGTGACAGATTTTCTCTTCTTGGGCTCCAAGATCACTGCACACGGTAACTGCAGCCATGAAATTAGAAGATGTTTGCTCCTTGGAAGAAAAGCTATGACAAACCTAGACCATGTATTAAAAAGCAGAGACATCACTTTGCCAACAAAGGTCCCCATTGTCCAGTAGTCATGTACAGATGTGAAAGTTGGACCATAAGGAAGGCTGTACACTGAAGAACTGATACTTTCAAACTGTGGTGCTGGTGAAGACTCTTGAGAGTCCCTTGGACAACAAGGAAATCAAACCAGTCAATCCAAAAGGAAAGCAACCCTAAATATTCATTAGAAGGACTGACACTGAAGCTGAAGCTCCAATAATTTGTCCACTTGATGTGAACAGCTGACTCATTGGAAAAGACCCTAATGCTGGTAAAGATTGAAGATTGAAAGCAAAAGGAAAAGAGGGTGGCAGAGGATGAGGTGGTTGGATGGCATCACCAATTCAATGAACATGAACTTGAGCAAACTCTAGGAGACAGTGAGGGACAGGGAGGCCTGGCATGCTGCAGTCCTTGGGGTCACAAAGACTTGACTTAGTGACTGAACAACAGCAAGGACACAGCCTCAGCTCTGTCCTTCTCCAGAAGGTCACACATGCCTTGGAGTCCATGAGCTAATGCCACCTTCTGTCTCTGCAAGTTAAAATATTTAGCATATGTGTCTATTTTTTAAAAGAATTTATGCATTTAGGGACCTCCTTGGTGGTCCAGTTGTTAAGACTCTGAGCTGTCACACCAGGGGCTCAGGTTCAATCCCTGGTCAGAGAACTAAGGTATTGCACAGCCCAAATAAATAAATAAAGTAAAATAGTTTTTTAAAAAGAATTTATATTTTTATTCCCAAATGTAAATGTTAGCACAAAGAGTTCTTTCTTCATTATCGTCACTCCAAAAGAAGCATGCATTGCAGGCAGACGCTTTACCCTCTGAGCCACCAGGGAAGCCCATAAGAAGCACAGTTATCTTATTAATGCTATGTTTTGTACCACGGAGCCACAGATGGCCAGGATGGGGAGAGACGTGTGAACAAAGCACAGGACCTTCCTGAAATGGTCAACCTTTGAATGGGTACATTAACAGAAGCCTCATCCTTGGGCCTGCCCTGGTCAATAGCAAGGAGCTGCTGCTGCTGCTGCTAAGTCGCTTCAGTCGTGTCCTACTCTGTGCAACCCCATAGATGGCAGCCCACTAGGCTCCTCTGTCCCTGGGATTCTCCAGGCAAGAGTACTAGAGTGGGTTGCCATTGCCTTCTCCAATGCATGAAAGTGAAAAGTGAAAGTGAAGTCGCTCAGTCGTGCCCAACTCTTAGCGACCCCATGGACTGCAGCCTACCAGGCTCCTCCGTCCATGGGATTTTCCAGGCAAGAGTACTGGAGTGGGGTGCCTTTGCCTTCTCCGAACAAAGAGCTACTGCCATGCAAGTCCTGCCACACAGCCAGGAAATGGCAGAGCTGGAACTCAAACCAGATCGTTGGATTCGAAGGCCTCCTTCTTGGTCTTGGTGCTGAGGCATTCTTCAGGCCTCTAAAGAGCTGTATACCTTTAGCCCAAACAGACCCAGATGCAGACCTCAGCTCTTCAAGGAACGGTTATGTTGCTTTGTGCACTTACGTTACATTGGTTCCTTTATTCACACGTTGCCCACAAATTAAATAAGCAAAGTACCCAAGAAAGCATCCTTTTTAAAACTTTTTTTCACTGAAGTATAGTTGGCTTACAATGTTGCATTCGTTTCTTGTGTCCAGCAAAGTGATTCCATTTTATGTGTATAACAGACTCTTCTCCATTAGAGGTTATTACAAGATAATGAATATAGTTCCTTCTGCTATACAGTAGGACCTAGTTGTTATCGATACTATATATAGTAGTTTGTATCTGTTCATCTCAGACTCCTAATTTATCCCTCCCCCTCCTTTGGTCTTCCCTGGTGGCTCAGATGGTAAAGCGTCTGTCTGCAATGCAAGAGACCCGGGTTCGATCCCTGGGTTGGGAAGGTCCACTGGAGAAGGAAATGGCAGCCCACTCTAGTATTCTTGCCTGGAAAATCCCATGGACGGCGGAGCCTGGTAGGCTACCGTCCCTGGGGTCGCAAAGAGTCGGACACAACTGAGCGACTATAATCTAATCTAATTTCCTTTGGTAACCATGTGTGTTAGTTACTTAGACATGTCCAACTCTACAATCCCATGAACTGCAGCCCACCAGGCTCCTCTGTCTATGAAATTCTCCAAGCAAGAATACTAGAGTGGGCAGCCATTCCCTTCTCCAAGGGATCTTCCCAACCAAGGAATTGAATCCAGGTCTCCTACATTGCAGACAAATTCCTTACTATCTGAGCTACCAGGGAAGCCCAACAATAAGTTTTTTTTTAAAAAGCTTAAGTTTATATTCAAACTTATATCAGAATCCTTTCAACTATTTAGGAAATTTTGTTGATCAGAATGAATAATTCAGATGTAGGAATTTTCCTTAAAAAAATAATAAATAAAGATTTCCCTTCTGAATCATGTCTGCTAATTTAGATCTAATTACTCTCTAAGCAGATGAAACATCTTTTGTCTCAACTCTTCTTCCCAACAATGTATCCTCCAGAAGTAAAAAACAAATGAAAGGCATGAAGACTAAACAGTCTATTCTTTACCATAAAACATTTGAAACAAAAAACTGATCAGACTTGTCTTCCAAAATATTTGCAAAAATAAGTCAATGCAAGCATATGGCACAGAAATGCCCTTTCCAATTCAGACCCAGGAATATAAATAAATTGGTATTTCTTTTTTTATTCTGTCATTAAGAACTGGGGTTTTAGCCATAAACAAGAAGCTGCCCTTAAAAGTTACATAATTTTTCTTCTTTCTTTTTCAACAGGGGACTCATTACATTTGAAAATAACACCTATATTTTGGAGCCAATGAAAAATGCAACCAACAGATACAAGCTCTTCCCAGTGGAAAACTTGCTGGGCACCTGGGGATCGTGTGGATCAAATACGTCTGGCCTCACTCTGCACGACAGGCTTCCACTGGCCTCCCAGATCCAGACAAGAAGGGTAGGAGGAAACCCCACATTACATCTCTGGAGACGGTGGGGGGCGCAGGGGCTCCAACTAGGGACACCCACCACTAAGCCATCTGGAGAAATTCTACCATTTGTGTCTGAGGGATGGAGTCACCCACTTTATCTAGAGGTGGTTGATATGAGGTAGGTAGAACATAATCAGACACTGAAAACTCCGTCATTGTATTGCCAACGTCAGAGTCAGACTCATTGACCTGTGCTGGGTAGAGTTGGGCTCAGAGGGCTCAAAATCACAGTTCACTGTCTCTGGTGATAACCTCCTGGGCTTGGCCCAGAAGTCTGCCCCTCCATTACACCCCTCCTTGATACACAGGACTGGACCAGACCCTCTGCACCCTCGGGCAGCCCTCCTTCTACCGGAGGAGAAAGACAATATGGAGGTTTCTCCACAGCCAATCTGTTTTATATTAGGGTCTTCTTTAGAATTGGGGAAGAATTCCCTGCCATTGCCCACTCGCCTGCCCTGGGTGAACTAGATCTTGGTCCAGCAGTGTGGCTGAAAATGTGTGATGTTTACCCCTAGTCCAGACGCCATGGGGTGTCTGGGCGTCCCACTTCTCCCCCTAGGTGTCTGCTCTCTGGCCACCCAGCCCTGGGTCTGCTCATCACAGGTCTTCCCTTCTGTGGCAGGGCTGGAGACAGAGGTTGCCCAATGCAGTTAGGAGCGCAGTCTGCCTCCGGGCTAAGAGGTCACCCCTGCTGCAGCACCAGGGAACCTCCACCCTGAATGGCTGCCTGACCCTTTTACATCAGTGACACAGGGGCTCCACAGACCACAACCGAACTCACAAAAAGGAACAAGGGTAGCACCATCTGGCCAGAGGCCCCGAATTCAAAGGAGCACAACCTGATAGGAAGTGATCAGTGATTTACTGATTTCTCATCTCTGTCTTTCCCCTTCCTATGTTGACAAGAAATCCAGAATTCGTTCATATGATGTCACTTGTGCTTACATTTGATAAGCACAACTTATCACTTGACAATTAACACTCTTTGTCTCCCCTGACTTTGACAGGTTTTCAGAGCTCCACTTAACACTCTTCATCTTACCTGACTTTGAGGGTTATACTGCTTACCACTCAAAGCTTTATGAAAATTGTACCTCTTTGTATTCCTAATCATTTTTCTCCAAACAGTAAATGTTATCCTAAACGATTTCTCCTTCTTAAAAATTTCCTGTTAGCTGTGGCTAGGTGGTGTTCCCCTAACCTGCTCTTAACTGAACCACTTCAGGACTTTTCATTTTAATTTTGCATTCATTCTTTCCGTTCTGATTCTGCCCGTGTGACCCAAACTTCCTCTCTTTGTTAATATACTCCCAAGGGTTTCTACAGCCGGTGCTTGCAGCCTCGTTTTTCCTTGTTCTTCCCCATCACCCTGTGTCAGGCACTATGGCTGACCTTGACATTGACTCTCAGCAGGGGAGCGAAGATCTCAACCTCCAGGAATAGGGCTTGACAAGTACCCGCATCACCAGCCGAAGCAGCTCCAGAGAATCTCTCTTCTCCTCCTCCACCCCTTTTAGAGGGACAGAGTTAAGAGATGGAGTCACAGAGACCAGCCTCTGTGCTCCCAGGGCATGTCTGTTTTACGTTTCAAAGGCTCTCGCCTTTGATTCCAGACCTCAGATAAGATGGGATGGGACCGTAGCCTTCACAGTCATAAACAAATAGAATATTTGCATTTTGTTTTTGAGGCGCCTTGCTTTGAGTACCTCATTGAACATACGTTATCCACCTTGTGAGATTTATAACATGACAGTTTAAGCAGCACTCGGATATGTTCGCCATTTCATTTAGAAGTGCATGCCTGGCCGGTCCTGGCCAGCCATATTTTAATTCTTTAACTAAGCTTACAGCTCCCTAGACCTGTGATTGGCACAGTAATTTCCAGTCATTTTGACTTGTAGAGAGATGGAGAAAACCTGAATAACAATGGTGTTTTGTTAATAATGCATATGGAAGCATAAATGAACCTTTAAATCAAAAGGGGGGACTATCATATGCACTTAGACGCCACTCTCAGTGTTTCTGTCTAGAAAATGTTGTGATTGTATTTACGGAAGGGAACATGTCTTTGACAGAAAGCACATCTGTATCATGAAAACAATACCAAAAATAATTTTCAAATAAGTGGAATATGTGAGAATTGGAATTGTATACGAGACTATTTGGTAAACATGAAAGGAAAGTACTCGAGTTCCATGCCGCTTGCCTGCCAGACTTAACACTGCCTTTATCTTATACTCAAAAATCAGTGTAACTTCGGCTAACTCCTCTGGTTTATGCACTGCAGCAAATGCATTTGTGTTTTCCTAGCTCTGTTCTGCCCCTACTAAATGTTAACTATTGCAAAGATGGGCTTGCAGGCTGAGATTTTTCTGCAGATGTGTGCGTTTTTCTTCAAGGAGCAGCGGGAATAAATCTGCACTCAGGGTATGCACCGGCTATAATATCAGCTTGAGCTATTGTTTGTCATTTTTACAAGGCTCTCTGTTAGATTTTAGTGAGAACCCAAGTTGCTTCCGGAAGGGTGCCTGCAGCCAGGGGCCTTCCTTGCCAGTTCCATCCTCTGCAGGTTTTTACGCCCAACCCGCAGAGCCCTGGCCATTCAGCCCTGCAGGGACTTCGCCCTCCCCCTCCACCAGCTGGTTATTCAAAAATACAAACGAATTTTAACACAAGCCTGAGCAGTCTCTAAGGAAGGTAAAGGCTGTAAATCTGCTACTGGAGCAAATCACAGAATACATCCTGAAGGCAGATGTAAATTATTGTTGAATTATCCTCCCTGGGGATTATCTGTGCTATTGTTCCCCTCCACTAGTATGGATAATTGTGAGTCACATGTAGAAGTCATTGCCTTCTCTAAAAAAGCAATGTGCACTTGGTCTATTGAGTACAAATAGCACAGCCTGTCAGGGAGACCCTGTGGGGTTTCCTCAAACGCTGCCAGTCTGAAATGGACCAGGGCTGTTGCTCTGGGTCTTCTAGACAGGCTGCCATACTGGTTTAATAGAAGCCATGGTAGTGGTGGTCGTGGGGTGGTATTAACAGCAGAATGGATTATCTGTGAGTGAGTGAAGTCGCTCAGTCATGTCCGACTCTTTGCAACCCCATGGACTGTAGCCTACCAGGCTCCCCTGTCCATGAGATTCTCCAGGCAATAGTCCTGGAGTGGATTGCCATTTCCTTCTCTGGGGGATCTTCCCAACCCAGGGCTTGAACCCCGGTCTCCCGCATTGTAGAAAGATGCCTTACCCTCTGAGCCACCAGGGAATCCACTAGTAATAGCTGAATATCAGAAACCAACCAGAATTGTTGGAAAACTTGTTAATTAGAGCAAGCATGTTTAATTTCTCTCTACTGTAACCACATCCCTGACAGCTCAGTTGGTAAAGAATCCACCTGCAATGCAGGAGACTCAGTTCAATTCCTGGTTTGGGAAGATCCCCTGGAGAAGGGATAGGCTACCCACTCCAGTATTCTTGGGCTTCCCTGTGGCTCAGCTGGTAAAGAATCTGCCTGCAATGTGGGAGACCTGGGTTCAATCCCTGGGTTGGGAAGATCCCCTGGAGAAGGGAAAGGCTGCCCACTCAAGTATTCTGGCCTGGAAAATGCCATGGGCTATTCAGTCCATGGGGTCTCTAAGAGTTGGACACGACTGAGCGACTTTCACTTTCTTTTCACTATAACCACTCCCACCTCAAGAACTCCTCTAAGAGGCCATAACAAGTGCCCTTCCTGCCTTAGTCATTGTTAAATTTTGGTGGATAACACAGCCAGCCCTGCTATTGCTTCCTTAGCCCTGAGCTCTGAGCATCTCTCAGTGAGAACCAAGGTTCCAAAATCTCCAGATGTGGATTCCTATTGAGTCTTGAATCGATTAAAGCTCTAGAAAAATAAATACTAGCTCTCACTTCTGCCACAGGCATTTTGGACTCAATTTCGATAGTTTGTGTTTGTGCCCATTAACATTCAGTATGTCAGACTCAGTCCGTCCTTCCAGCGTTTGTCTCATTTCCTTGTTGGTTCTTCAGCCTGTATATTAGCCAGTCCTCCGAGGCTGTATTCCACGCAGATATGATCCGGGTGCTTCATCCCCATGCAAATCGTTCGTAAGGATAGTACAGATGACCTTTCACAGACAAGACCAGGGCTCAGCTCATAAATACTCATTAAGTGGTCTTAGAGCAAGGCCTGGAGTCTGGCTTGAGTCAACAATGATCTTTCTTTACTAAGAAGGAGGTAAATCAAACTTTTGAGTCACCGAATTTGCTAAACTTACCGTCTTTGCAGACGGTCCTAGATCCATTGTTATTTTATTGTTGTTGTTGTTTGGTTAAAACATCCAACTTGAATCTGTTTGCCTGGCTCCATCTTTTTACTGCCTCAAACAGTCACAAGTGGTCATCTGCTCCCCCACTTCCACCGTTGTCCCCCTATAATCCATTCTCCTCCCATCAGCCAGGGTGATATGTAAAGAACCTCACCTTCAAGGGAGCCCCACTGCTCTCGGACAGTTAGGTTACCGGTCAGCCTCCTCACTCTGGGCCCTGTCCTCTGTCCCCATCCTTGGCCGCATCTCACCCACGCCCTGCCCTCGCTCACTAGACAATAGCCATCCTGCTTGCTGCTACAGCCAAGGCTCTCCCAGCCTCAGGACTTGTGCTCTTATCAGGTTATTTCAGGGGCCTGGCCCGCAGGAAGAGAGAGTTGCATTGAGAATTTATTGCCCCCCTAATCTCAGCTTGTTTTTTCAGACTCAAGTTGAGTTCTCAGAGCCAGAGTTCTTATTGTGAAAATGTGTGGGGGCCATTCTTCCTGAGACCTTGACTGTGACAACTTTGAGAGGCCAGGGAACAGCTTCCCACTTGAGCAAGACTCAAAGAATGCCTCCAACCTTGGAGCAGAAACGGTTGGGCCATTCTCAGAGGCTCATGTTCTCACCTGTTTGGGGAAGGCTGTTTGTTTCCTCAGTCTCCCCCCGACCCAAATGAAAATTGCATCAAGCAACCAGTTTCAAATGTTTCTCTGCATATCAAACATTTTGAATATGATTTTTTAACTGGATAGCCCAGATAGGTGGGAATCATGTGGAGGTAATTTAAGCCTCTCTGTGTGTGCAGCTGGTGGAAAAGGAACCTCTGCAGCCATGAGCCGGCCACTCCCCTGTGGCTTTTTATTATTATGTGGTTAGGCGTCTCTCTGAGCTTGCAATTCTCTGCATTCATGAGAAAATGTGGACTTCTCTGAAAACTGCAGAGACAGGAAAATCGGGCTCATGTGTTTGTTTTCATTATCTGGAATTGTGTATTTTCTAAATGATGATCCAAGGCCATTTGGAACTGTCCCCTGGCCGTTCATTTCACCCCTTTGCAGTCCAAAAGGTGTAAACATCTAAGCAACCAGGGCTCTCTCCATGAGTTTTTCAATGGGAGGTTAATTTATTTTTCCTTTAATAGAGCTGTATTTTCTTCTGTAAGATGAGTCTGTGAATGGTAAATCAGGGAATTATGGGGGGCAGAGTCTTCTGCTTTCCACCCCTCGGGAAGGAGGAACCACTTTAAGATGGTGTCTCATTTTGTGTAGACCAGTGGGCACCACCGGGGCTGGTCATTTTCCCTTTGTGAGTAGGTTGGTCCCCATGAAACATGCCTAAAACATATAGTTACTAAACTGAACTTTTTTCCTTGTAATGTTGTTAAAGTATGAGAAATCATACCTTTCATGGTGCTTTACTCTTCCTCCCTCCAAAAGGTTTCCAGATTTCTTTGAAGTGAAAGTGAAAGTGTCAGTCGCTCAGTCGTGTCCAGCTCTTTGTGACCCCATGGACTGTAGCCCTCCAGGCACCTCTGTCCATGGGATTCTCCAGGCAATAGTACTGGAGTGGGTTGCCATGCCCTCCTCCAGGGGATCTTACCGACCCAAGGATCAAACCTGGGTCTCCTGCGTTGGCAGGCAGATTCTTTACCATCTGAGTCACCAGGGAAGCCCTGAGATTTCTTTAGAGATATCAAAATTCATGAATCAGCATAGCTGAGCAGCAAGGAGGAACACTGCTATGATACAAACACATTTTTCTTGTAAAAATCTGTTTGGAAGGTCCTGCACCGATGGGGATTTGTTTTATAGAAGATGTTTCCCTCAGGATCATGTGACTGGAAAGCTGATTCAGACCAGGCCTTGGTCATTTTTGCTTTTGTCTGAAAGCCTGGTTGTAACATGCAAGTTTTCAAGGTTAAGCAGAATGTAGTTAACTCATAAAGCAGCGATATCAGTTATGGGGAGCCAGACCTGTTCAACCCCCATTTCCTCTGACTCCATTTTATTGCAAAAACAGGCTTTATTTTTTGCTTTTAAAGTTGGTTTTTGAGACCACCCTCCATGAATTGCTCTTTTTTTTTTTCCCCTCCGAAAAATGCCTTTGGGATTCTCCCAGTAATTCATGGAAGAGTGTGAGTGTTTTTTGAGGAAACGTGATTAAAATGTCACCCACTTCAGAGGCTGCCTTTAATGCGGAGGGAGTTCGTGCTTGGGCCGTCTGCCTCTTCTTCAGCCCTACCCCTTGATAAACAAGGTCTTTATTCTTCTCGACTATTGTACTCTTACCAAATCGCTTTTCTCTAGTCCCATATTTCAGCCTTTTTTTTTTTTTTTCCCTTGAAAATGTTTCTTTCTGTTCTGTTTCTTTTGTTCCGTTCTGGTTTTCCTCCTAATACCTCCTTCTCGCCTGGCTCAGTTGTTCCCCATTTTTCCTTTGCATCTAACCAGATTTTTCAACGATCAGCCACAAGAAATCAGCCTTCTGGCCTAGACTATTCAGTTTTCCCCCAGAAGGGCAGTTCCAGCTTAAAATACATTCTCCTCTGATTTTGTGACGTGAGCAAAGCTTTTCTCCTCTGCTTTTCTCACATCACAAAACCGGACCACAAAGGCAAAGGGAACACCGTGAAACCCTGAATCCCAGCGATTTCTACAGAGGTCTTGACATGTGCTACATCCAGCCTGAGATGCACGGCCATGGGCTTCTGCCCCAGAGTTACTTGTTTATGTGTGTGTGTTTGTTTAATGGTGATTCCAACTCGTTCTGATCCTAAAATCAGTGATCCAGCTCAAAGGTTAGATTCCTTTTTAGGGACTTCCCTGATGGGAATGGAAACTGATGGCTCCTGTTGAGCTGGTTTTACAAAAGTCGTTGGGGTCAGAGGTGAACTCCTAGGTGGAACAGAGGTGTGGGAGCCGGTGTTGTTGGTAGGGGTGGGGTGTCCCTTTAGTTCCGATGCTTCTGTCGAGAGATACCGACAGTGTTCTGAAAGCCCCAGAGAGACCATCAGGGAAATTAAATCCACGTTTACTTTTGGCAGCAAAAAAGAGAGACCCTCAAGATGACCAAGTATGTAGAGCTTGTTATCGTCGCCGATAACCGAGAGGTAAGAACTTTTTGAAATTTCTTGGTTGATTTAAAAAAAAAAAAAAAAACAGCCATCACAGGGAAAAGAAAATGTTTAGCAAATTATTACATGCTTTAATTAACCTCATTTTCTACGAGGCCTTAAGAGCATTGTGAACAACCCATGGGGAAAAGTGGCTCCCTGATCTTACAAGGTATAAAACATTAAAAATGTATCTGCTATTACAAAATATTAGCAAGGGCTGCAGAAAAAAAATATTAGCAAGTACTATAGAGCTGCCATAGTAGCTAAGCTCTCCAAACAGGGAGAATTATTTGTGGGAAATAGCAGATGGTTTTAGAATGTATTCTAAAACACTTTGGGGAAATTTTTAGTTTAAAAAATTTCCAATATGTTCTAAACCAAAATGAATGAATGAATGAAGGCTATAGAAACAGCAGAAAAATCCTACCTTCTGAAATAAGGCTTTATCCCGTGCTAGTTTTTTTCTTTAAATTAATTTTTAATTAGCTCTTTTTTTTTTTTTTAGATTATCTTTTCTGTGTTCATTTCTTGCCACTACTACTTATCATGAATTAGGTGACATTTTCTCCCAAGCTGGCTCAACACATATGAATGAAACAGATTTGACAATTTCTCAGGAAACTGTTCCCAGTCTGGAAGGTCAGATTAGAGAAGAGAAGGGGGAATTTATTAACTTTTATCCATTCTCTGTATTGTTTGACTTGCTGCCATGAGCTTCTATTACTTTCACTCTTTAATTTTTAAAAACAAATATAAAAGAAATTTCGGAGGAAGTTCAAATCAAGTCGATGATATGAAGAATGGCTTTGGGCTGCTTTCTGGTTGTCTGTTTTCTCTTTGCCAAAACATGTCACTGCCTCCATCATTTATGAGGCTGGAAAAAATCACAAAAGTTACTGTCTTATGAGCACTTGGCTTGGGTGAGTTTCAGGGAGTTTCAGAAAGTCCCTGGACAGGGAAATTACTCGGCAGAATGGGAGCTCACTTCACCATAAACCAGGGAGGGCCCTAGGGGGTTGCAAAGCCCAAGACTTCACATTTCCAGGAGCCGAGAAGATGAGATTTGATTGATGGTCTTACTGTTATTAATGCTGACATTTTAAATTATTAAGTTTCAGAGGCAAGGAAAAGATCTGGAAAAAGTCAAGCAGCGATTAATAGAGATCGCTAATCACGTTGACAAGGTAAGTTCTTTGGGGGTAATTAAATCACTCACATAGTGTAAACGTTTGGGAATGAGGTGGAGGGAATGAAACACAGCCCATCTGACTTCAGAAGGCCAGCTTCTGCCTCTGGTACCCGACTTTCCCTTCCTCTGAAGACCCCCAGGGCTTGGAGTAGCTGCATGAGATGCTCCCATGCTGTCTGGACCACGGTGGCCTTGGGATCCATCTCCTCCCATCCTGGTCTCCATCTCCTCCCATCCTGGTCTCCCCGGCTGGATCCTGAACCAGATGGCACATGTGACCCTATTGAAAGCGCTCAGCGGGCCTCTCCCCAGGTCTCCCTGGGCAGGTCCCACAGCCGCCTGAGGGTCAGCTCTCATCAATCAGGGACCTACGGGCTTCACAGTCCTGGGATGCAGCAGTTGGCTTTTGGCTCAATCTGCTGCTGGAAAATTCTTCACCATGAACTCGGGAGGGAGCTCACCTTTGCAAAGGTGACTTCAGAGTTGGATGAGATCCTGAAAGTCTGATCTGGCCCAGGTGTATTTGCTCACCAACGCTCCTTCCATGAGCTGTTCACGAGGTGAAACCACGTGTGCCAGCCTCCTTTGGCAACACACTCTGAGAGAGCGTCGGCTCATTGGCACTAAGGGCTTTTAGCCCAGAGACGCTGGAGTTGCCCAGAAGCTTTCAAAGGCCTTGCTTTCAAAGGAGGGGTGTGGGCTGGACATCAGGCTTCGTAGGCTCCCAGGTGGTTCTCATGTGCTACGTGGCTGGCAGCCCCTGTCTGAGCATGAACATTTTTCTCAGCAGTAAGTCTGTCTCCTGCCTCTGAGCACAGTGGGAACCAGAAAGCAGCCCCGGCTCATTGCTGAAGCTCTCCTGGCGGGGATTCTCTGAAATGCTCACAGTTTGCAGATAGCAGTTTGAAGATGCTTCACAGTAGCTGTGTTTCCAAGCAATCTTATTATATTCAAATTGACTTTTCAAAGTTTTCTGAAAAGATGAAAGCAAAAGCCTTTCTAGAAATCCAACTCCATTCTATGAGGCCTTATGGGCAGAACCGAGCACTGTGCATCAGGAATCCAGAATGCATCAGATGGGGTCCATCTGCTCAGGGAGATCACAGCTTTGTAGGGAAGCAGACCCATAAGCCACTTGGTGTGGTCCGGCATGATGGGAGCTGGGTGGATGCTGTCAATCAAGTGCTATGGGGTGCAGAAGAGAACCGCTTACATCTTCCTGGAGGTCAGGGAGGCTTCGCAGCAAGGCGATTTTGAAAAGTGAGTACTGTTTCACCAGGAGCCCTCAACTGGCTTGCTCCCCATGCATCTGGACATGCGAGTAACTCAGTCTACCTAAGCGGTAGGGGGGGGTGTGTGCACACAAGCACATGCGTGAGTGTGTGTGTGTGTGCATGTGTCAGATGGATGTATCTGCATGCACAGTTAGGGCAGGAGGAGATGAAGCTGCAGGGGATTCACTGGTCAGAGCCCTGGGTGCTCTGTGAAGCCATCTCGACTCTACTGGGATTTTATTCTGCTGTCAGTGGAAATCCAGGAGAATGTTTTTAAGCAGAGCAGATGAACAGGGTCACACACTGGTGCCTGCAGTTAGAGTGGAGGATGGAGTCACTAGAGTCAAAGAGGGCTGGTGGGCTTCTGTTGTATAGAAATCGTGAAGATCTGACCTGGGTCTGGGGAAGTAGGGATTTGGAGACACTTGAAGGAGGGGTGCCTAATAAGTGTACTGAGAAATTTCTACATGCCAGGATCTCAGTGCTTTGCAGACACCTCCAGGTAGACACCAGTATTCCCATTTTTATAGCAGAGGAAGCTGAAGTTTGCAGAGGCTGGTTAAGTAATCAGCACATGTTCGAGCAGCATTAAAAGGCAGGACCAGGGGTGAGCCTGGTCTCTATGACGCCACCTCTGTGGGAGTTTTTGGCCTTGTCTCTACCCACTTTCTGTGGATCCCAGCCTGCCCTGACCAAGCAGAAGCAGAGGCTGAGAAGAGCTGGGGTCCAAATGAGCACAAGTTTGTGATGAGAGGTGGACGAGGCTTCGCGCCCAAAGAAGCAAGAACAGGGGTCTCATGGGGTACCCTGAGCGGTTGGAGGTAAGGGCGTGGTGCTCAGAGAGTGGCTGTGGCTGGAAGGAACTTTCTGAAACCAGGAAGAATACAGATGGCTGTTGGCATCCTGGGATCATAGGATAATACCATCCGCATCCACAAGAACTTTTAGGCAGGTCAGATTCCCAGGCAGCCCATGCTTGCGGATGTATTTTGAATAACTCATTTTTGAAAATTTACTTGATCCCCAAGTAAAGTGGATGTAGGAGAATTTTTGTAGATGGCCAGTCCTTCTGGCAGGGAGAGAAGGATGGATCCCAAAGGTTATGCCAGAGACCATAGGAGTCAGAACTCTCCACCATGACCCATCCATCTTGGGTGGCCCTGCACAGAGTGACTCACAACTTCACACTTTGGCCACCTGATGTGAAGCGCCGACTCATTGGAAAAGACCCTGCTGCTGGGAATGATTGAAGGCAAGAGGAGAAGAGGATGGCAGAAGATGAGATGGTTGGATAACATCACTGACTCAGTGGACGTGAGTTTGAGCAAACTCCAGGAGATAGTGAAGGACAGGGAAGCCTGGCATGCTCTGCAGTCCATGGGGTCACAAAGAGCCGGCCACAACTTAGGGACTGAACAACAATAGGAGTCAGACCTGGCTCTGGCCCGGCCTGGGCATTAGAGTCCCCTCTCAAGGTTTGTTTGTTTATGTAAATGTGTGTCTGTATCTTTGTTTTCAAAATGCTGATTCCAAGTCTCAGTCCAGGGACTCTGGTTTGATTGGCCTGGGTGGGGCCTTGGGTGAGTCCATTCCAGACGCCTCCAATGAGGCAGGACCAAGAAACAAAGAATTCAAGAACTTCTTAAGCCTTGGAAATAAACAGAAACCATGAACAATATTAAACTTGAGCTGGTAATTGCTGAAATCCTGTTTTAAAGTGATATGCTTGGTTTTCCATGTTTGTATTTCTTTACATATTATTCTGTATTATTTCTTGCTTCAGTTTGCAGAAGCAGGAATGAGCAACTGGGGGGTTGTTAATAACCTGCCCTGGTATTTAGAAAACCACATATCTGAGAAAAGTCCTGACAGACTCAGGGGCGTTAACCAGCACGCCTGTTCTTGTGTTTCTAGCAAGCAGAGAGCTGAATGACTGAGCAGACATATGTGTCTGTCCCCAGCAGACCCTGAAGACCCACGGGGTAACCCAGGCTCCATCGGATGCTCTGTGCACCCAAGTCTGCTAACTGATGGGCTCTGGGCTGTAGCGAGTGTTCCAAATGTAGTTTTGTAACCACAAGTGGGAGCATCTTGGCTTAAAAAAACAATGACTGTTCCAGTGGCAACTTCCTCATTTGCAGAAATCTTGGCTCTTCTTAGCTATTCTTAAGTAATAACTACTTGGCTGGCTGTGTTGGCTCAAAGGGAAGAGGGGAAGGACGTCCCAGACCGAGAGTCCGAGAAGTGATTTAGGGACAGAAGTGACATTCAGAACAACTCAGGCAGTTCCCCTGAGTTGGAATGCAGAAAACGTGTCTGGTGCTCAAACTGGCAGACACAACACTTACCTGGGAAGGAAGACGGTCCCCAGGCCCCAGTTACACCGCAGGGCGGGACCAGTGGGCTGTGCGGCTGCCAGATGATGTCATCGTCCCCTTCGCCTCTCCCTCCTGTTTGTCCTACTTCTTTCTCATGGTGACGTTAGCACCAACTGCCTGCCCGTGCCGGCTGCACCTCTATGCCCCACTTCTGAAGGACTGGCTCATCTTGCATACATTTAACTTCAGGTATTTTCCCCCTAGTGTGAGTCCTTATCCCCGCCCCTCCCAGGCCGGTTGCCCTCAGGATGCACGTCCCTGTGGTGGAGCCCGGCACACCGCCCAGTAATCCTACCCATGTGTTCTCAGATCCACTTCTCGAAAGCCTTCTTGGAGCCGTCAAGTCCAGCATCCCCTGAACTTCCTGTCTGCACCCTTCTGGGCAGTTCGGTGGATTTGATTTTCCTGTAATAATGGCTAGGAGTCCCCTGCCTCGAGCATCTGGCTGACCCCTGAGCATTTGAGAGTCAAGGTCAAGGGTATCCTAAACCTTGTTCTTGGTGCCAGTGCCAAGTTGAGCCTGCAGCCAGAGCCAAGCAGGTGCTTGTCACTGCTGGGTTAACGGGTGAATTGATTTAGATGGTCTTGGACCATGGCCACGTACATCCTGGGATTCACAGGCCAGACAGGCAACTGCTACACTCTACATGTGCTTCTTGCTGGGCCTGGGGTCACAGTGGATCATCTTGGAAGGGAATCTGAGCACTCCCCTTTACCTGTCTGGGTTACTGAGCGGTGTTTAAAACCTGGGCACTGGCCTGCCTGTGTTTAAACTCCAGCTATGCCAGTCACGGCTGGAGCAGTTCACCTCCTCCACGTCTCAACATCCTTGACAGTAACATGGAAACAACAATAGTTCTTAACTCACAGAGTGCTGTGAGGTCTAGGAGAGCACATGGAAAGTTTTTGGCACCATGCCTAGGGCACAGGGAATGCTCATAAGTGTTAGCTCTGACCATTGTTATTAGGAAGAACCAATGGGAAGCCACCCGCAGTCTGGGAAGTGCATCCCAACAGGAAGCTAAGGGATTCTGTGTGAAGACACGATGTAAGTTCACAGTTCACCAGTAGCACCAGTTTTAGAGAGGAGGGGCTCTATTATATGCTTCTAGATATGGAATTTGTTCAAAGGATGTAATTTGAGGGGACTAATAGCTGGAACATTTTTTGGCATTGCCCTTCTTTGGGATTGGAATGAAAACTGACCTTTTCTAGTCCTGTGGCCACTGCTGAGCTTTCCAAATTTGCTGACATATTGAGTGCAGCACTTTAACAGCATCATCTTTTTAGAATTTAAATTGATGCTTTTGAATTGTTGGTGAGAGTCCCTTGGACAGCAAGATCAAACCAGTCAATCCTAAAGGAAATCAGTCCTGAATATTCGTTAGAAGGACTGATGCTAAAGCTGAAGCTCCAATGCTTTGGCCACCTGATTTGAAGAGCCGACTTGCTGGAAAAGACCCTGATGCTGGGAAAGATTGAAAGCAAAAGGAGAAGGGGACGGCAGAAAATGAGGTGGTCAGACATCATCACTGACTCAGTGGACATGAATTTGAGCAAACTCTGGGAAACGGTGGAGGATAGGGAGGCCTGGCATGCTGCAGTCCATGGGGTCTCAAAGAGTGAGACAAGTGACTGAACAGGAACAACAATAGATGAAAACTGCAACCCATCATTACTATGAAAAGATCCCAAGTAGTCAGCCCCAAAGCTAACTCTGAGAAACAATGATGGCTGGACCTTGACAGACCTCAGTGACCACTTCCATACGACACTCTCCAGAGGCAAGCCAAGTGTCCCCTGCACGGATGACAACCCTACAGCCCACACAGGCACATGACCCTGATGATGTCTCATAGCAGGCTGGTGTGGACATGGGTGACTGGACGGCCTGTGTTTCTGCCTTCTGATTTCTGTTTCATTTGTCTAACGCAGCTGAAAGTGTAAGCTCTCCAGCACAGTGCAGCAGCCAGGCACACATGTGCAGAGTTCCCAAGGAGGCCAGGAACTTAATTTTTCCCGGGAAGCCTGGGCTGGGAGCTTGCAAGTGGATACCACAAGCCAAGCAACTCTTGATTAAAAACAAGCTGTTGGGCAGCATTTGGGTCGTATAATTGTCTCATTGACTTATTAATGTAATGCCCATAATTGTTATCTGCTTGAAACCAAGTTGGACCGCTGCGATCCGTTTATACTCTGTGATGTAGTTTGTGCTTCAGCCACATTTTTCTGCTAACCTAATGCTCACCAGATGACTGGTGGGGAGGAGGGATGAAGATCAGCAAGGGAAAAGATGAGCCTGCCTCTCATGGGTCAGAACCTTGGGTCAGCACTCAGCCTCGTGGAGTTTATGGCCCTTGAGCTCAGCACGTTGGAATGGGGCTTAACTATCAGATGTGGTGCTTCTGTGTTTTTTGTTCCTTATTGGCTCAGAGGCTTCCAGCAACTGACAATAGGACCTGCTCCTATCTGGAGCTTAACTTCAACTGCCGTCACCAGCCACCTCTTTCTCCTTGACTACCTGGAGTACAGCCAGCCAGGCGATTCCCATGGCCTGACCCCCTGGACCGCCGAGCACAGAGCCACCTCTATGTCTGTGTGATGCTCAGAGGAGTAGCAAGGTAGTTGTGGACCATGGGAAGTTCTTACCTTTTCCGTGACTGCTGTGTGGGCTGACTCTTTGAGACCCCAGGGACTATAGCCCTCCAGGCTCCTCTGTCCATGGAATTCTCCAGGCCAGAATACTGGAGTGGGTTGCCTTTCCCTTCTCCAGGGGATCTTCCCAACCCAGGGATCGAACCCAGGTCTCCTGCATTGCAGGCAGATTCTTTACCAGCTGAGCCACAAGGGAAGCCCAAGAACACTGGAGTGGGTAACCTAACCTTTCTCCAGCAGATCTTCCTGACCCAGGAGTAGAACCAGAATCTCCAGCATTGCAGGTGGGTTCTTTACCAACTGAGCTATTAGGGAAGCCCACTTTCTACAAGGTCATTCCTAAAAGCAAGTTCGTCTTGGTGAAGTTTGACACCCAGTCCCCCTAGGGTGAGAGGCAGGATGAGTTCAAGCGTCTGGCTGAAAACTCAGCTTCCAGTGATGATCTCCTGGTGGCAGAGGTGGGGATCTCAGATTATGGTAAGAAGGGCTGAATATGGAGCTAAGTGAGCAATACAAGCTGGACAAAGGGAACTACCCAGTCTTCTACCTCTTACCTCTTCCGGGATGGGGACATTGAGAACCCAATCCTGTATAGTGGGGCAGTTAAGGTTGGAGCCATCCAGCGCTGGCTGAAGGGACATGGGCTCTACCTAGGAATGCCTGATTGCCTGCCTGCATATGACACCTTTGCTGGGGAGTTCATCGGAGCCCACCAGTCCCTCTTGAAGCAGGGGCAGGACAACCGATCAGTGTGAAGGAGACCAACAGGAAGCAGCCTAAGTGGTGCCTTAAGATCATAGGAAAGATCATGGACCAAGGAGAGGATTTCCCAGCATCAGAGATGATCCAGATCACCAACCTGTTTGAGAAGAACAAGACGAGCGATGGAAAGAAAGAACTCCAGAAGAGCTTCAACATTTTGACTGCCTTCCAGAAGAAGGCAGGAGAAGAAGGAGCTTGAGAAGGCAACCAGGCTTTTCCAGGGTATGGTAGGGTGGGGAGGGGTAAGTTACCTTCTGGCTGTGAAACCTCCTGGGATACAAGGGAGTGGTAGGAAAAGTGGCATGAGAAATGCTGGGCTGAAAGAAGCACAAGCTGGAATTAAGACTGCCGGGAGAAATATCAATAACCTCAGATACGCAGATGACACCACCCTTATGGCAGAAAGTGAAGAGGAACTAAAAAGCCTCTTGATGAAAGTGAAAGAGGAGAGTGAAAAAGTTGGCTTAAAACTCAACATTCAGAAAACGAAGATCATGGCATCTGGTCCCATCACTTCATGGGAAATAGATGGGGAAACAGTGGAAACAGTGTCAGACTTTATTTTTTTTTAGGCTCCAAAATCACTGCAGATGGTGATTGCAGCCATGAAATTAAAAGATGCTTACTCCTTGGAAGGAAAGTTATGACCAACCTAGATAACATATTTGGAGAAGGCAATGGCACCCCAACTCCAGTACTCTTGCCTGGAAAATCCCATGGATGGAGGAGCCTGGTGGGCTGCAGTCCATGGGGTTGCTAAGAGTCAGGCACAACTGAGCGACTTCACTTTCACTTTTCACTTTCATGCATTGGAGAAGGAAATGGCAACCCACTCCAGTATTCTTGCCTGGAGAATCCCAGGGACAGAGGAGCCTTGTGGGCTGCCGTCTGTGGGGTCACACAGAGTCGGACACGACTGAAGTGACTTAGCAGCAGCAGATAACATATTAAAAAGCAGAGACATTACTTTGCCAACAAAGGTCCGTCTAGTCAAGGCTATGGTTTTTCCAGTGGTCATGTATGGATGTGAGAGTTGGACTATAAAGAAAGCTGAGCGCCGAAGAATTTATGCTTTTGAACTGTGGTGTTGGAGAAGACTCTTGAGAGTCCCTTGGACTGCAAGGAGATCCAACCAGTCCATTCTAAAGGAGATCAGTCCTGGGTGTTCATTGGAAGGACTGATGCTGAAGCTGAAACTCCAATACTTTGGCCACCTCATGTGAAGAGTTGACTCATTGGAAAAGACCCTAATGCTGGGAGAGATTGAGGGCAGGAGGAGAAGGGGACAACAGAGGATGAGATGGCTGGATGGCATCACCAACTCGATGGACGTGAGTTTGAGTGAACTCTGGGAGTTGGTGATGGACAGGGAGGCCTGGCATGCTGCAGTTCATGGGGTCTCAAAAAGTCGGGCACATCTGAGCTACTGAGCTGAACTGAACTGAGGAAAAGTGGCAGGAAACCAGAAATCTGAGCGTGCGTGGATACTGATGCTGGTGTGACCATGCTTGGAACATCTCTGTAGCCAGTCGGGGATAGCTGGAACACTTAGATGGCTTGGAAAATACCCCTCAGAAGGAACTGGTGCTATAAAGAAGAGTATACTGCCCAGGTTCTTGACAGGTATGATTCTGATCCAATTAAAGTTTCAGTGTTTTCATTTAAAAAAAAAAAAAAGAGTACCAGAGTGGGTTGACATTTCCTCCTCCAGGGGATCTTCCTGGCCCAGGGATTTAACCTGCATCTCTTGTGTCTCCTGAATTGGCAGGTGGATTCTTTACCCCTGCGCCACCTGGGAAGGCCCCACTCTGACCTCTAATCTGGCTCAAAACTCTCCCTTAGCCATTGAAATAGTTGCTCTGCCTGCTTCTGACCCAAGATGACCTGTTTGTGGAGAACGGGCTGTAGGTTGAAGTAAGGACACAGAAAGATGGGGGATGGAAAAGCAAGAAGATGTGATTTGTGTGCCAGAAGGAATGAGGAATTTCCTTTACCAGATCTTTCCCATGATGGCGTTGGTGAACTATAGTCTGACCTGTGGGAAAAAATGGTCCTCAAAGTTCCTGATGAAGAATTCTGTGTCTGCCTTTATCATCCTGAAAGATATTGATCTGTTCATTTAATTAAAACCTACTACTAGGTCATTTACAGGTGACAAAATATGATAGCGTCGGCCAAGTCTGAGTCTTTGCTGAGAACAATACAGATTCATTTTCCGTAACTCATAGGTAGAACATTTTGCTTAAAAGGAACAAATTACTGCACTTGGCAGAGTGTCTGAACGATCCTAACTCACTTATTGTTTTTCTTGCAGTAGATATGAGCTAGCAATCTTTAGCTGTAATGTAACTACATTACATTAGTGATAACACACATCTATGCACCCATTTCTAATCACCAATGAATCGGTTGAAATCTATGCTTCCCTACAATTAATGTGTGCATGCTCAGTTGTGTCCAACTCTTTGCGACCCCATGGACTGTAGCCCACCAGACTCCTCTGTCCATGGGATTTCCCAGGCAAGAATACTGGAGTGGGTTGCCATTTCCTTCTCCAGGGGATCTTCCTGACCCAGGGATCAAAATCAAGTCTCTTGTGTCTCCTGCAGTGGCAGGCAGGTTTTTTACTACTGTGCCACATCGGAGACATTAAAAAGGCCGGTTAACTCTAACATCTAATTAGTCCACCCTATTTGAGAACCCAGTTAGCACATCACTTTGCATCAGTCACTGAAAATATTCCTTCAACTCTAATGCCATGGGAACAAGGGAGCACAGAGAGATTTTTCATATCACGTCAATGAGGTTCAGAAATTGCACGTCTGTTCTACATGGCATTGCAAGTTCTCGTTAAAGTGACCCCCAGGGATACCTGTCTTCTGTCGCCCTCAGTTTTACCGACCACTGAACATTCGAATTGTGTTGGTGGGCGTGGAGGTGTGGAATGACATTGACAAATGCTCCATAAGTCAGGACCCATTCACGAGCCTGCATGAGTTTCTAGACTGGAGAAAGATGAAGCTTCTGCCTCGCAAATCCCATGACAACGCACAGCTCATCAGGTAAGGTGTCTGCTGTCTCTCCTTTGCTAAAGATCAAAGAGTGCCCCTAGCACACCTGCCCTCCTCTTAGCCTCCCCTGACAGGCAGTGAAGCTGCACCTGTTCTTCAGAACACACTCACTGGACCAGGCCCAAAGGGGGCTTCTCAGCCCCCACTGACTGGAGGGAGGCCTCTCAGTTGAAATTGGGGGCTGCTGAAAACGTCTTTCTTTGCATACCCTGGGAAACGTATCCCTCAAGCAGATGTCTTATTTCCTTCTAATACCTGGTCATTTACTCTATGCAACTTTTTCTAGGCTTTGTCTTTTTTGTGGGTGGGTGAGGGAATGCACACCACAGGGCATATAGCATCTTAGTTCCCCAACCAGGGATCGAACCTGCTTACTCTGCAGTGGAAGTATGCAGAGTCTTAACCACTGGACCACCGAGGAAGTCACAAGTTTTATATATATATATATAAAACTATATATATAAAACTAGGGGCTTCTCTCACAGCTCAGTCGGTAAAGAATCTGCCTGCAGTGCAGAAGACCCGGGTTTGATCCCTGGGTTGGGAAGATCCCCTGGAGAAGGAAATGGCAACCCACTCTGGTATTCTTGCCTGGAGAATCCCATGAACAGAGGATCCTGGAAGGCTACAGTCTATGGAGTCGAAAGAGTGGGACACCACTTAGCTACTAAACCAGCACCAACACTTTGATATTCATAAATACTTTTCTTTTTTAATGTCTTTCTCTCATGTTGTTATTTACTTCATTATTGGTCTTTTCATTTCTTTGCTTTTTTATTTTTTATTTTATATTGGAGCATAGTTGATTAACAATGTTGTATTAGTTTCAACTGTACAGCAAAGTAATTCAGTTATAGATAAGAGAAAGAGAAAGAAAGAGAAGTCGCTCAGTCATGTCTGACTCGTTGCAACCCTATGGACTATAGCCTACCAGGCTCCTCCATCCATGGGATTTCCAGGCAAGAGTGATAGATATACATGTATCTGTTCCATTTCAAATTCTTTTCCCATTTAGGTTATTACAGAGTATAGAGCAGAGTCCTTGTTGGTTATCTATTTTATAATAAATCCAGTGGTGAATTTATTATATGTCAACCCCAAACTCCCAATTTCTCTCTCCCCCTAGGCTTAGTCTTGACATAAAGTTGTCCTGAGTAGTATATTTTTTAAAAAGCTCATTTTCTGCCATTATTAGTGAAAAATATTTATGCGAGATCTGAAGACAGCACATTAGAGTGATCCTGTCGGCTGCCTGAAGAAAGAACACTTTTATTCCTCCTGTTTTGTTGTTTCTCTTGGTTTTCTAGATCACAGAATACCAGCAGTGTCGAAGATAAACCTTGTGTTCTATTGTTTAACCAATGTGTGTTGAGCACAAATTAGTAACAAAACGTCTTTTCGGGGCTTCAAACATAACAGTGATGTACACAGTAAACCTCCCTGTTCTTGGGAATCTCCAGTCTACAGGGAAAAGTGAAAGTGTTAGTCACTCAGTAGTGTCCAGCTCTTTGTGACACAATGGGCTGTAGCCCACTAGGCTTCTCTGTCCATGCAATTCTCCGGGCAAGAATCCTGTAGTGGATTTCCATTCCCTTCTCCAGGGCATCTTCCTGACCCAGGGATCGAACTCAGGTCTTCTGCATTGCAGGCGGATTCTTTATCATTTGAGCCACCAGGGAAGCCCCTCCTGGGAGGAGATAATAATAAACAAGGATATTTCAGAGCATGATAAGTACCATGAAGAGGAGGAAATAAGGAAAAGCATGCCTATAACATAGTACATTGGTAACATATTACAGACTCCTTTATATCAAACAAAAAACATCACAATCTAAGATTGCATGGAGTAGATTTTTTTCCTAAAAAGAAGAACTTTTTATTAAAATTTTTAAACAACTGATACCATTATTTTTTTAAGTATGTACTTATTTGTTTGCTGGTGCCGGGTCTTAGGCATGCAGGATCTAGTTCCCTCACCAGGGACCAGACCTGAGGCCCTGCCTTGGGACCACGGAGTCTCAGCCACTAGACCACCAGGGAAGTCCCAGTTTACGCCAAGACTCTGTTCTCATGTAGCTCATATCACTGAATTGAAAGCTTTGGGGTCAGAGACACTTTCCTGTCACACACATTGGATCTAGTTTACTGAACATTTATAGGAAGTTGAAAAGCAGCCCTA
Organism: Bubalus kerabau; assembly: GCF_029407905.1. Taxonomy (NCBI): domain Eukaryota; kingdom Metazoa; phylum Chordata; class Mammalia; order Artiodactyla; family Bovidae; genus Bubalus; species Bubalus kerabau. The sequence goes on along the minus strand of NC_073645.1, from coordinate 47,850,484 downwards.
CCATATGCTCACTTTAGAAAAGGCCTTCGTCTGAACTGAGGTTGTTGGCATTCCCCAATAATTGACTTTGGCCATTTCTCAGGGTTGTTTTTTTTTTTCCTCCACCCCTGGATATTTGCGGTCGCCTCATATTTTATGCATTGATTAATCCCGAACTACTCAAAGTAGAGTCAGAGTGTTTTGTTTTGATTTCTTCCCCCAAATGGAGCCTGTCCAATTGGAACATCTGGAAATAAATTAGCCTCTTATATAACTTTACTATTTATATATATGTTTAATTGTATCTGTTAAAATGGTCTATATAAATGTAAATATAAAGCTGCAGTCCCTACAGCTGTACACAGGAGTGTAATAGGCTGGCTGGCTGGCTGGATGAATGACTGGATACATACATACGTAGATGAAGTTTTATTTTGCCTATACTTATCCTTTTGGTCCAATTGAGCACTGCCAAGACGTATGACTTTTCAAATAATGTGTGTAGTATCTGTATGTGTACATGGCCAAGAAAACATGGCCATTTATTTGTTTCGCTTAAAGGAGATTCAGCAAATACAATGTTTGATTTTTTTTTTTTTTCTGGAATGGGGCAGAATGAAGCAGAAAATGGGGCAGGAGACAGAAAGAAGGTATGGAGGATTGTGGTGGGGCGTATCTTTATTAAACAGGGAACATTGTTATGTTAGGGTTCCCGGATAAAATACAGGATATTCTATTGCATTTGAATTTCAGGTAAACAAGCAATAATTTTATTTTTTAACTTTTTATTTTGAGTTGGGGGATAGCCAGTTAACAATGGTGTGAACAGCCAAGGGACTCAGCCATACATACACATGTATCCATTCTCCCCCAAACTCTGCTCCCATCCAGGCTGCCACATAACATTGAACAGAGTTCCATGTGCTATACAGTAATTCCTTGTTGGTGACCCATTTTAAATATAGCAGTGGGTACATATCCATCCCAAACTCCCTAACTATCCCGAGACCCCTTCCTTCCCTCCAGGACCATAAGTTTTTTCTCTAAGTCTGTGGGTCTCTTTCTGGTTTGTAAGCAAATTCATCTGTATCATTTGTTATTAGATTTCACATGTAAGGGATGTCATACCATGTTCCTCCTCTGACTTACTTCACTCAGCATGACAATCTCTAGGCCCATCATGTTGCTGCAGATGGCATTACTTCATTCTTTTCAGTGGCTGAGTAATATCCTATTGTGTACATGTACCACATCTTCTCTATCCATTCCTCTGCCAATGGATGTTTATGTTGCTTCCAAACCTCAACTATTCAATTTTTAGTTTTTAATGCACTAAGTTAGAATCAATAGCATTGCATTAAACAGGCCTTGATGTCATTACTTATTGACTAAGGTTCCATGTGGGGAAAACCTTCTCCAAAGCCATGAAGTCTCCTTCCGGAAGCTTCCTCCTAGGTGCTAAGGCTTTGTGGGTGCTTCAGCACTCACTCCCAAGGGTCAATCATTTTTCTGCTGTTTTTATTTTTGCAAGCCATATTAGCAGGACATTTTGGAAAAGTTTGGGTTTCTGGCCTAATTGTAACCCAGTCACGTTACCCAGGAAAGCAACAGCAGCAGAGACTCAAGTAAAGCATTTCGTTTGTTAATAGTGATTCTCTCTCTCTCTCCGTGACTCTTTTCAGCCCTAGCATCAGCAGATACTGTTTAAAAGGGGCACCCTGCCCCCAGTTCACTAGCAGACAGACAGATTACAAGTTATAAATATACAAGTCATGACTGGTTGTTGCCCCGTCTTGAAAAGAGAAATCTTAAAGGAGTATGGGATGATGATGCAATTGGAACACACATTTTTAGAAAAACCAACGATAAAAAGCACCTACAAACGTACTCTCATGCAACTATTTCCATCTTTTTTAAATTGGAATATAGTTGATTTCAAACGTTGTGTTAGTTTGAATCTTTACATACGCTTTTGCAGTGTTTCTGCTTTTGGAATGCAGGAATGTCCAACAGAATTTCAAATGTTAGAAACCTTCTCTATATTGATTTAAGAGAGTCCTTTCTTTTATTCCTAGTGGAGTTTATTTCCAAGGGACCACCATCGGCATGGCACCCATCATGAGTATGTGCACAGCAGAACAGTCCGGGGGAATCGTCATGGTAAGCCAGGGGCATGGAGAAGTCGACAGCAACGTCCAGACCCAATTCTCTTGATGATTTTTCAGGAAACTTATCAGACTTTGTAAAATTAGATCCTTTTTCTTTAACGCTCCTTGGATATCATTGCTATTCAGTTGCTAAGTCATGTCTGATTCTTCGTGACCCCGTGGACTACAGCATGCCAGGCTTCCCTGTCCTTCACCATCTCCTGGAGTTTGCTCAAGTTCCTGTCTGTTGAGTCGATGATGCTATCTAACCATCTCATCCTCTGCTGCCCTCTTCTCCTTTTGCTTTCATTCTTTCACAGCATCAGGGTCTTTTCCAAGGAGTTGGCTTAGATATATTTCTACCCTATTTCTGCTTATGATCTTCCCTACCCAACAGTATTCTAGGGACTGTTTTAAAAAACACACCAAGATGCACATAGGAAAGGTGAGTGTGTAAAAATAGTTCAGTGGAAGCCAATCTACACCTTTTATGGAGGAAAAGTTTCAAGTGGGATTTTGGTCCAACCGCCTCCAACCAAGAAATCCTCCCAGCGCTGGGATGAGCCAGGGAGGGCGCTGGGGTTGCCCTCATCGCTTAACTTCTGAGATGGACTGTGGTCTCACCAGATATTACCGTTAGAATGGTTTTCTGATGGTTCTGCCTCCAGACCCAATAGCCAACAGTTTGAGGTTTTTAACTGTTTACCACTGCAAATGCTTGACATACCTCCTCGCCAGGGTCTAATTTGTCTTTATACTAACCTTATTCTTGGAAGGCAGAGACCTAGGTTTATTGCTTTACAAGGATCACTTTGTCATTTAAGAGCTATATATGTTTGTAAAAGGAAATAAAATGGGGAGACTATATGGGACTTGTTCCTTCCAAACGTAACAGGGAGATAACTTTGATGGGCTCCCCTTTGTCGGGTAACTAAAGGGAAGACTCTCATCCCCTGTGGTTTCAGTCCCTGATGGAACATTGTGGTGTCCCCTTTGCACCAACCCTCAGACGGGGAGTGTCCTCTGAGACCATCCCACCCCACTTGTTAAACAAACAGAGCCTTGCCCTTCCAAGAAACCATGAATCCCTCCACAGTTTTCAAACAGAACATTTGTGAATATTCGATTGTATTAAAGGGCTGAAGGAGGAATATTCTGCTGACTTCTATTTGCTCTTCACGTTCTGCCCACCCTAATCTTCTTAGTGAATATCTGCATGGAACATTTTCCTCTTCTCTGGGTGGTGTGGATAATTAACATAAACACGTGCCGAAGTGTAGGCTGGGGAGGCTCTACGGAGGGGTTGCCCCTCCCAGTGGACTTCTGGCTTAAACGGTCCGCCCTCTGGTTTTCTTTGAACCTGGAGGTCCCTGGAAAGTTTGTTTTTTGTTGGTGCCAGATTCACTTCAAGTCAGATCCCAACTGTATTTTTAACAGAGTAGCCTGTAAAGTTTTAAGAGGGAATCATTTTCTCTTTCATGGTTCCATGGTCAGTCGCTACTGATTTTGCCACTTAAAATTTGGCATAAATAGTTTTTAGGGCTGAAACTGAATTCCTTATAAGCATGGCAGGTCTGCAGCTGTGGTGTGTTTAAATGTTCTTATGACCGATCTGATCACATAAAGAGGCTTTTTAAAGTTCACATCCTTTATTCCATTTACACACAAGCATTTGATCAAGATTCCTTCTTTGAAAGCAGACAGGGAAGACTATTTAAAACAGATGAAAATGAATGTGGGAAATAGAAGCAGATAAATATACTGCATCAGAAATCAAGTCAAGGCCAAAATTAATTAACAAGGAGTGTGTTTGACAAGCCAGCCAGCAGTGAAGTCCATCCTTGGCACGTCCCTTATTTGCTTCAAGTGACGAGAAGCACCATGTCGGCTGGAAGTCCACAGCTCCTTTGGTTTCTTTAAAATTCTTGAGGTCAACAAAAGCAATATCTTGACCAGATCTAAAACCTCCAGACTGTCTCCCACTGTGTCTCTGAAGTTAAATTCATGAGTGTTACTTGCAACCATGCCTCTTTCAAGGACCCACAAATCCAAGAGGAAGGAAATCCTGTCACAAGGAAGCAGGAATCCTGATTGCATTGCAGATCTGAGTTCTGTACTGTCTCTCCACTTTTCTGAGATTGAGCAAATCTTTCATTTCAGCTACCTCAATCCACGCCTTTGTATCTAACTGGACTAAAATAGTCTTGGTTTGGAGATACTGCCAGTAATAAAGAAACAGGTTTTTGTCTTATTAGAAATGTAAACCATGTACCAGGGTCTCTTAAGAGACATTCTGCTTATAATCACATATATGTGGAAGAATGCGAAACAATTAGGCAGTTCAAAAAAAACCACAGTATTCAGTGATACAAAAGAATTTGATGAGGAGTCTTTTTGTTTTTAAAGATGAATTCCTAGAATTTTGTACCAAAGCATGCTAAATTGAGCATTTTCAGATTGAATAAAATTGATTTCCTGAAACATTTGTGAAGCTTCCTACAACAGGAAACTGTAAAATCTAAACAAAGTAATTTATTAGGAATTTCATCTATTCTAAGAATAACTTGGTTTGACATGCCACCCTTTTCTTAGACTGAGGGCTACTGAGAAAGGCAGCTACAGCTGTAGCTACCAAAACCTATACAATCGTATATGAGCCGACCTCTAGCAAGAGGCCCCACAAAGACTTTCTGTATCAGGAATAGCATGTTCTCCATGCTATTCAGATCCAGAGGTCTCCAACCTCTGGGATCTAATGCCTGATGATCTGAGGTGAAGCTGATATCATATTAATAGAAACAAATAAGGCTATGGTTTTTCCAGTGGTCATGTATGGATGTGAGAGTTGGACTGTGAAGAAAGCTGAGTGCTGAAGAATTGATGCTTTTGAATTAGGTGTTGGAGAAGACTCTTGAGAGTCCCTTGGACTGCAAGGAGATCCAACCAGTCCATTCTAAAGGAGATCAGTCCTGGGTGTTCATTGGAAGGACTGATGCTGAAGCTGAAACTCCAATACTTTGACCACCTCATGTGAAGAGTTGACTCATTGGAAAAGACCCTGATGCTGGGAGGGATTGGGGGCAGGAGGAGAAGGGGACAACAGAAGATGAGATGGCTGGATGGCATCACCAATTCAATGGACATGAGTTTGGGTAAACTTTGGGAGTTGGTGATGGACAGGGACGCCTGGCGTGCTGCAATTCATGGGGTCACAAAGAGTCAGACACGACTGAGTGACTGAACTGAACTGAACACAATAAATGCAATACATTTGAATCATATCAAAACCATCCCCACCTTCACTCCCATTTGTGGAAAAATTGTCTTCCACAGAACTGGTTCCTGGTGCCAAAAGGTTGAAAACCTCTACTCTAAAGTAGAGTATCACTGTTTCCTGGAAACCTCCCACGTTACCTCTTGCAGCACAAAGCAGGATTCAGAAAGTTGCCTTCAATACTCGGTAACATGCAGGCATTTGCAGAAACACCAGTCATGGGCACCGTTTCTGCAGATCATAGTCACTGATTAAAAGTTGAGTAGTTTTGATGTTTGGCAAAACTAATACAGTGTTTCAGGTTTAAAAATAAAATAAAATAAAATAAAATAAAATAAAATCCTCTAAAATAAATAAATAAAAGTTGAGTAGTGATACTTTAAAAATTAATTTCTAATATCTCTTTAGCCAAGCCATGCATGCACTCCACTAAGTTGGGGGTGGCCAAGCAGCTCTTGCTGGATGGAAAACCCACCTTCCAAAACCAAGCAAAAGGTTGAGTGAACTCCAGCAGCAAGAGTCAGAGAATCAGGATGCCTCCTGACAAAACGAGAGCAGGCAAGTTGCAATCTTAATTCAGTGAGTCTTCAGACACTTTATTCAATGTAGTTTGCTTTTATGGTAAACTATTATACAATTTCCAAGTATCCTTCTCTACCAAGTAGACAGCAAGAGGCATACCCAGTGAGAATTTCTCAGACCCTGGAGAACCGGGGCCAGGGGGCACCTTCTGGGACTAACAGTCCTGCCAGTGCCCCCACCCCCACAGCGAGCCACTGCCGACCCACACCCCCCAGGAGACCGTCCAACACTAGCAGCCCTGCCGGTTCCCAACTGTTGCTCTGCTCGAATCTTTTGATGGCCAACCAGATAATGCATCTGCTAACAGGATGAAGACTCCTTGGGTATCATGGCTGCTGACTCAAATGAGAGGGAAAACAAGTCGATGAGAGACATTAAGCAAGAAAGATGTGTACTGAGAGCAAGCTATGTATAATGCATAAAACAATATTAGCAAGCATGGTTCAACTGTCAAAAAAAAAAAAGGGGGATTGCTCAGATCTTATTTAGACTGTACTAAGTATGCTTCTTCTCCTGACTTTCTATCAGCATCTTCTCAATCAAGGATAAAGTAGTACTTATATTACCCATGAAGAAATGAGCTGCCTGTTCATATTGTTGTAAAGTTGCTAAGTCATGCCCAACACTTGCGACCACATGGACTGTAGCCCACCAGATTCTCTTTCCATGGGACTTCCCAGGCTAGAATACTGGAGTGGGTTGTCATTTTCTCCTCCTGGAGATCTTGCCGACCCAGGGATCAAACCTGTATCTCCTGCGTCTCCTGCATCGGCAGGCGGATTCTTTACCACTTGAGCCACCTGGGAAGGACCGCCTCTTCCTATGAGGCAGGACAACTTTTTGCCTCATTCAGTAGAATTGTGTCTTGTGAGACATTGTAGGATGCTGAAGGGAAATGATTGTCTTGATTATTTCATGTAAAGACACGAGGAATCCTATGTGTATTCATGAGGAATGCATTCTTCAGCAGAGGGGGCCCCAAACTAGTTTAATAAAATCGGTCAAAACTTTAAGTCTAATGGGGCTAAAGGATAATGGGGCTCTATCCTTGGGCTTCCCAGGTGGCACTAGTGGTAAAGAACCCACCTGCCAGTGCAGGAGACCCAAGAGATGTGAGTTCGATCCCTGGGTCAGGAAGATCCCCTGGAGGAGGGCCTGGCAACCCACTCCAGTGCTCTTGCCTGGAGAATCCCGTGGACAGGGGAGCCTAGTGGGCTACAGTCCATGGAGTCACAAAGAGTCGGGACATGTCTGAGCACAACACAGCACATCTTGATTCCTTATAGGAGATTGGATTCCATTAAGTGTTCATGACAGATAAATGTCTGGGGGGCAGAGCTGGGAGGGAAGGGGGTACTGGGAAAGAGGTCTAAAGGCTGTGACCTATACATTGTGCCCTTGTGTTTTCTTTGAGGACCATTCAGACAGCCCCCTGGGTGCGGCCGTGACCCTGGCACACGAGCTGGGCCACAATTTTGGGATGAACCATGACACCCTGGAGAGAGGCTGCAGCTGCAAGACGGCTGCCGACAAAGGAGGCTGCATCATGAACCCTTCAACCGGGCAAGTACCCTTGCTTCAGCTGCTCCCGGAGCCGGGCTGCGGCCGGGGACGCATATCAGGAAACAGCTGGGCAAAGAGCTCCCTGGTTTTCTGGCCAGAGCACTTGTGGAAGCTTCCAGAAAGAAAGTCCATGAACTGGACTCCTTGGAGAGAAGCACCCGGATTGCAGAGCATAGGGCATGTGGCCTGAGCTCTTTGCTGAGAAGTGGTGGGCCCGGATATGGCCTTTGTTTAGAGATCGCAAATAACCCTAGAATCCCCCGCACATGGTTTTGATTTGTGCCTACAGCTCCTTCTGGGCCTGGTAAAGCCACCAGGCAAAGGGGGCACGATCAGATGGGTGCCAGGTGGGGATATGTGTCTTCTCTCTGGATTGGCCCTAGGGTGGAGGATCTAAGTGTCATTAGCTTGGGGACTTGTAAGGTCCCTACTGCTGATACCACATCCCCTTCTCAAATCTTCAGTGACTTTCCCTCCTCGGTAAGTTATGTCATTCTTCCTTGCTTCATGGTTTTCTGAAATTCTACATTTGATTCACCCAGGGAAAAAAAAAGGAAGACAGTTTAATTATTGGAGCATTCAGAGGAGGTGGAAATAGATGCAGCTTGGAATGATTCCAGATTCCAATGCATTCCTACGCCTCTAAGGGTCCCTCCCAAACTAGATGTTGTGCTAAAGTAGGAAGATTTTCTTTTTCTTTTTTTTTTTAATTTTTTTTTATTTTATTTTTAAATTTTACATAATTGTATTAGTTTTGCCAAATATCAAAATAAATCCACCACAGGTATACATGTGTTCCCCATCCTGAACCCTCCTCCCTCCTCCCTCCCCACACCATCCCCCTAGATTTTCATCAGTGAAGGAAAACATGCCCTTGTGTTGATGCCAGCTTCTTTTTTATACCCTGAGACCTTCCCAGTGCTTATCTTCATGGCACTTCCTAGGCCAAGCCTGCTCCCTGGGTTTGCCAAAAGAAGCACTGGCAGCAAGAAGCAGGTGCCGATGGGCATCCTAAGGGCTGGCCTTCATGAGGTCGTGATGTGCAGGGGGCACCTGCTTAAAGAGGATTAGAAGTCCCAGCAGAGGGATGGACTGTTACAGAATGTGGTAACGCTTTTGCAACTGATAGCCTCATGGGCCTCCTCTTGAATGGCTTGTGAGGCTGGACTGCAGGCTCGCGTGGTGGGCATTGTCCTTTCACCGGAGCTGGTCCCTGAGCCATCTCATCCCAGCAAGGCCCTGCATCTCCTGTCCATCATCCATCACCACCATCAGCACAGATAGGCATCGTTTTTGCTTAAGGTTCTGTCTTAAGCACAATTCAAGGGACTCACCAAGACCTCGTAGAAGAACTTGCTATCTGAGTCTGAGGTGGCAGAAGCCATGAACCTGAGCCGGAAGTGAAAGTACTGGGTTGGCCAAAAAATTCATCTGGATTTTTCCATAACATCTTACAGAAAAACCCAAATGAAATTTTTGGCCAACCCAATATCTTAGGTCCAATACCAACAGGAAGTGAAATGCTGCAAAACTCTAGATTTCAACCAAGGGAACATCCTCAAAGAAGGGCAGTTTACTCCAAGAAATAATGTGCCCCATGCCATTGAAACTCCCTGGGCAGGGGCAGAATAACTGTTTGTTGGGTATTTGGAGCAAAGAATCTCTTCTTGGGGGTGAGGCTGGGCCAGGGGCTGTGGCTATCTTCTGTCTCCAGTATTCCACCAGCCCAGATAGGGTCCAGCGTCACGGGCAGCTCAGTGTGAATCTCTGAGGATGAGATTGGCAGAAAGCTGATGTGAAATTGAATGGTTTTCATGCTTTCTCATTCTTGATGAGCTCCAAGTGGCCACAGGAAATTCACTCTGTGCTTAATATCCCTGATCATCAAGTAGGCACAAATACACCAGCCTATATTGCCTCCAAAAGCAGCTCTCAAGACTAAAGAAGATTGTGTTGTTAATATTGTTAATGATTCAGAACTCTTGATTTAAAAAGGCCAGTAGAAGATAAGAGAGTCTAAACTGGAAACACTAGACTGGGATTTTAAGAGACCTGAGAGCCTCAATTCTGATACCAGCTGTTTTTGGCAAAACAGACAAATTAGTAACCCCACTGGCTCTTATGTTTTCATCAGGAAAATGAGTGAGTTAGTCTTTATCCTGCTTCCACTCCTTCCTCCGTCAATCTATTCATCGTTTGTTCCATCTTCCTGTACATCCATCTGGTCATCCATCCATCCATCCATCCGTTCATTGTGTACATCGTTCCATCCATCCATCCACCGTTCTTTTGCTTGCTTGTTCACACATTAAACAAATACTCTGACCCAGGTTTGTTGTTGTGGGGAATGCACAGATGAGCAAGCCCCTCCAGCTCTGAAATTCACACAATTCTGGAGGTATAATGGCAAGGCACTGCTTTCTGGTACCCTCTGTAATTTTGTGTAAATCCCTTCAGCTTGGAACGTCTTCATGACGGTGTTTAAGGATTCAAGCCAAATTACCCAGGAGATATTTGAAAATCATAGGTAGAAATGGTATTGTTAAGAGCTCAGCAAATCACTTTAAAAGCTTTTTTTTTTTCTTACCAGGGGTTTGCTAATAGCCTTTCCTTGATTTATACCTTATTAGCGATTTCTAAGTTTCCTCTTTTGCTGAGCTTGTGCTTTTGTGTAAATCTTTTCTATTTGGTTCTCATTTGTGATCCCACACTCCTGTCCAGAGAGTGGTGTTTTTAATTTTCTCAGATGGTGAGAAACTTCCTAAGCAAGTGGGTGAATTAATCACAAAAGCCCACAGTAAGGGGGAGGTCGAGCGTTCCGGCCACCTCAGTCATCCATCACCCATTGTAGAATTTCCAGGCTGCTTTTAATCTCCAGCATTATCTCAACATGGTCATTCTCTTACCTCATAGGGTCCCCATGAGAGTGAGAGAGTGGATTAAATGAGATCATATGTCTTTGTAAATTACAAATCACTCCACAAATAGACAGTGTTATTATTATTATTGTTTAGCTCACAGGAACCATGGAACCATTGAAGAGTTAAAGACTCTTTTTTTTCCCCAGGATTCCTGCTCATAGTTGCTGGAAAGCAATTCTAGTGCCGTGTGAGCGCCCATGGTTTCTGTGTGAATGGCTCATTTTCAGCTGGCCCATGTCCAAACCTTCCTCCCGACTTCCTCCCCACTGCTGATTCAGACATGAGTAGCAAATGTTAAAAATGTGATTTAAGTCTCAGCCCCAAAGGTGACTTGCAAAGAGATGAATCAGGGACAGCTTTCATGATATGAAACTCTCCCAGAATCAAAAAGAAACAAGTGTTGCAGATGGTTTAAAGGAAAGAAATGCATTCCTTAATACCCCTTGTTTATTCCTTATCAAAACATTCCAGAATTCTAACTCTGAAATTTCACCAACTGCCATCATTGACAAATGGGACCCAAAGGCCTGGAAACGGAGGGTGGAGGAGAGCTCTTTTAAACATGGGTGTCATGACTTCAGTTGCCTGTTGCAGAAATAGTTGGAGGGGTATCCTTACGGGGTCATATCATTAATTACTACAGGTCTTTGAGTGTGTGTGAGAGTGTGTGTTTTATGTCTTTGGATAGTTAACACTAAGACCTGTCTTGGAAATCACTCTTTGGCAAAAGCAAAATCTGGGGATTGGAGTGGGAGTTTGAACTCAGTTGAGTCCATCCATTAATGAGCTTCTTGGAGCATTTGGCCTTAAGGGGTTGAGAACTAAGTATGCCACATTTATGGGAGTAAGAAAAATAATTTGAATAATGTGAGCACTTTGGGGAAAGAATATTTAGTGTAAGAGTAAATGTCACTTCCGAGAGTAGGAAAAAAGGCAGGGTTAGTATTCAGAAATTACTGTCAGAACCTCCTCTTATTTTTTGTGGAAAATTTCCTGTTAAGATGAGAGTTGGAGTCGTAGAGCCATCTCATGACGGGATACAGCTGGACTGAAACACTCAGTGACTCAGTTCCTGTAGTGGGTTATGCACTTGGATAGATGGTGGAATTATTTCAACCATGAACAGAACAGATCCTTTTCTTATCCTCATGGAACTTGAATTCTTGTGAGGAAGACAGCCTTGGAAGCAGTAAATTAAAAACTGCAGGTTGAAAGGAGATCTGTGACGAAAGCAAAGGAAGAGGGTGGAAAGCAGACATGTTGGCTGGGGGACCGGATGTTAATTAGCGGTTTGGGGAAGAACTGTGGAGATGACGTTTAAGCCAAGACCAGAAGATGTCCCAGGTGGCTCAGCAGTAAAGCATCTGCCTGCCAATGCAGGAGATGCAAGAGATGCAGGTTTGATGTCTGGGTCGGGAACATACCCTGGAGGAGAGCATGGCAACCCACCCCAGTATTCTTACCTGGACTAAGTCTTTTCTGTTTGAAATTTCACTTTGCTGTTTCTCCAGTAAGGTTCTTTAAGGACTCTACATCCAAGAACCACAAAAGAGCACTTCCACATTGTACATGGGTGTCTCTGGAAAGAATTACTGCCATAGTTTTCATGCTGATCCTAAGATTTGGAGTTTGGGGCTGTTGGGTTTTGTTTAATCCAGGCTGACAAACAATTCTCAAGCAAAGAATGTGCTGCCCGATTGCCAACAGGCAGTGGAGGGCAGTGCGTTCAGCGCCCAGTATAACATGGGCTGAGAAAATAAACGAGCGAGGGTCACCGCTTGCTCACCAGGGGTGTCGATCGTTTACATTCCGCTGAGGTTGGGCGTTCACGAATACCATCTACAACTAGATCAAATAACCGCGTTTAAGGTGGAAGCATCGCCAGTCCACTTCCACAAAAGTGTGGATAATTGGCTCATTTGATTCCGTATAATTCAATTCAGGAAACATTCACTGCATGCTTCCTTGCTGCACAGCTGTCCAGACGTGGAGCACAGATGGATGGCTCCACCCAAGTTCACCCTTCTCTCTTGAAAACTGAGAGGACGTGGGCTCCGCCCTCAACCCCGGGCAAGCCAGCTATAGGAAACAGGGCCAGGGGACCAATTACAGCAAAAGCTCTCATTGACTCAACTAGTATTTTGGGGAACCTGTGTGTCTGACCCCAAGGAGCAGAGTGGGCCAGTGGACCCAAATGGCAGGACCCTTGAACTCTAGGCCCTTCTATGTGACAAGGAAGATAGACAAGCAAACTGGTGATTGCAGACCCAAAGCTCAGGGATCTCCTCTGGGACATTTTGGGTATTATGGGGCTTGCAGTCAGGGCACCTAATCTATTTATACAATACTAAGTATCATAACTTCATCTATAAATATATAAGTTGTGCCTCTAAAAGATAAGAAAATTTTAAATATTACCATAATAGCAATTAACACCTTTAAAAAAAAATTACCAATCATTTATTGCGAACAAGGAGCGAGGTTGGAAGGGGTGTGCACTGGGAATATTCCAGCGTGAAGTCCAGTCTGAACCAATCTCAGAAGAATTGCATAGGGTTAATCTGACTCTTCTCGAGAATTCCTAGCTTGTGTTACAGGAAAATTGAATTTATATTTGAGGCAGCTTCTATCCCTGATGACTCAGATGGTAGAGAATCTGCCTGCAACACAGGAGACTTGAGTATAATCCCTGGGTCAGGAAGATCCCCTGGAGAAGGGACTGGCTACCCACTCCAGTATTCTTGCCTGGAGAATTCCATGGACAGAAGAGCCTGGCAGGCTACATTCTAGGGGGTCACAAAGAGTTAGTTAGACACGACTGAGCAATTAACGCTTTCACTTTTCTATCTGAAAATGTGATTCAAGAAACTAAAATTGACTGTACTTTTCAGTGAAAACTTCCCAAGTTTCAGATGTGATAGGAATTGACAAAAATCCGATGTCTCTGAAAAGTCTATACCTTTCAAAGAACTTGCTTTCTTGAAGAATCAGTGCAAAATATACATAATTAAAACTCACCCCCTTTTGAAATTTGAGGATCTATCTGAGGTCTTGAAATATGCTTATTATAAGGCGATTTTATAAGCATGGGACTGGAGAAAATTATTTCCCCATATCAGCTCTTCATTTGAGGGTGAGTTTGTTTCTTTTTTTTCTCAATGAAAAGTTTAAGAAAATCTTCACTTCTTCCAAGTACAGCGGAAAGGATGGAAATCTTTACCCAAGGAGATAAAAAGAAAAACAGCAACAAAATGAGGAACCCTAGTAACGTTAAAACACTATAGGTTAGAATCAATTTAATTATCCAACCAGAGTAATTGAGTTGGCTACTTCCCGATGTAACCATAAAGGGGAAATGAACTGGTAGGAGAGCCCCTCAGTACAGACTATACTTATTTCCTCTACACAGGATTAGATTTTGCTCACTGAAAAATGAAAGGATTTGTCTGCAATCAGTGCAGACTTGGGTAGTAATAGTCACTGCACAAGGGCATGTAGAATGTCTGCTCCTCTTAAGCTAGATGCAAACCAGAGGTCAAGCTGGGAAGACCATTCCACGTGGCCTCTCCTCCTTGAATATCCAATTTGGAGGAAATGAACAGAGGCAAAGTTGACTTGGACCCTAGATGGCACTGGGGTGTCCTCTTTCATCCGTCAAAGGTGTGAGGTGGGTGTAGTTATAGCCATTTTAAAGATGAGGGGATGGAGCTCAGAAAGTTAAATGAATTGCTTATGTTTTCAAAAATACCCAAGTGGAAGCCCCAGGATGTAAGGCTGAGTCCCCAGAAGCCAAGCCCCTGACTCTCCACCTTGCTGTGTCTTATCTCCAGTAAGCTTGTGCGGCAGCTGTGAACCTCAGGAAGAGGAGAAGGGCATCTACTTGGGGGTTCTGGTCAGAGGAAGATGCTCTTGCTTCCCACCTCAGGCTCCCAGGGAGCTCCGTGGTCCAACTAGATGGAGACCAGGGCGCCCATGCCACCCTGCCTCCCGGGGTCCTCGCCACCACCTGCCTCCTTGGTTATTTTGCTGCATTCAGGCTTCATGTGGGGAATGAAGCCTCCTCAGTCCAGAGCCTTGTCCCCGTGTGACTTCTCAAAGCAGGAGGGCTGGCCCATTTTTAAGCATTTAGTTCTGCAAATCTCCTTCAACTTATGTTACAACAGCAGAGAATTATTTCCTGTCATTGCTCGTTAATCCAGCATTTTATTTGTGGTAGAACATGTGTGAAAACATTGCTGCTGAAATTCAGCCAATACCTCCCCCCTTACACACACACACACACACACACACACACACACACAGCTTCCTCCTTTCCCCAGGACATTGCTGCTGAAATTTTGCCAGTATTTGCCCCCTTACACACAAACAACACACACACACACACACACACACACACACAGCTTCTTCCTTTCCCCAGGACATGTGGCACAGAGACTGCAGTGTAACATCAAGGGTAAGTTCTGGGCCTCTCTGTGACCAACAGTATTCAGAGGGACCCACTTTAAGCTCTAGGGTCATGAATTTTGTCTGTTTTATTCACTGTTAAATCCCCAGCACCTAGAATATAGTAGTGCCTAATGCTAAGTGCTAAGTCGCTTCAGTCGTGTCCAACTCTGTGCGACCCCATAGATGGCAGCCCACCAGGCTCCCCCATCCCTGGGATTCTCCAGGCAAGAACACTGGAGTGGGTGCCATTTCCTTCTCCAATGCATGAAAGTGAAAAGTGAAAGTGAAGTAGCTCAGTCGTGTCTGGCTCTTAGCGACCCCATGGATTGCAGCCTAACAGACTCCTCCGTCCATGGGATTTTCCAAGCAAGAGTACTGGAGTGGGGTGCCATTGCCTTCTCCGATAGTAGTGCCTGGTATATAATAAATTTAAATAAATACTTCTGGACTGAAAGGATGGATGGATGGAAAGATGGATATATGGATGGAAGGATGGCTATATGGATGGAAGGATGGATGGGAGGGTGAGTGGTTGAATGGATGGGTGATGGATGGGTAGATAGGCTGATGTTGGAGTGGGCTGATAGCAGATGGATAGATGGATGGTGATTCCAGCACAATCAGATGTGTGCAGAGTTAATAGCTAAACTTTTTTTTTTTTTTTTTGCATGTAATGTAAATACCTTGCATGTAATGCCCTGCGTTTAGTAATGGCTAAACTTCCAGGGAGAAGATTCTGAGACTATCATCTTTTCTACTATGGTATTGGCTGCAGCATCATCATTTTCTTTTACTGTATATTCCACATCAGCTACAATGGACTTATGATAACTCACAAGAACAGAAACGATACAATAAAAACAAAAATAAAAAAGAATAAGGACTGAGAAACCCCAGGTAAACAGAAGGTTGAGCCCACTGTTTCCTGTTCTAAACTCCATGGAGACCAGGGAGCAATTTGCTTTTAAAAGGCAAAGTCCTTCCAGAAGTGGCTTCTCCTAAAAGCCTGTGTTTAATTTTAACAAAGTTGGAGGCTGAAAATAGAAAAACTAAAAGTAGTTGTAAGAATAAGGCCCTGGAGATCTCATAGATTACTCCCCAGCTTACAAAGACCTTTCTCAGTTAATCGTCACAGTTCTACAAGGAAAGGGCAGAAACAGTCACCTCCATTATACAGATGAGAAAACTGAGGTTCAGAAAGGCCAGAGGCCTCACAGTAGATCAGGATCAGACTCAAGACATCAGCCCGCAGCCTCTGGCTCCTGCCTCTCACCTATTCCCTGGCCCCTCACCAGGTGGCCTTGAGCAAAGGAACCTTCCATTTCCAACCCCTGGGGCAATGGAAGGGGAGGGAGACCTAGAGACTCATCCTCACCGCTGCCCTGATGGCTACCCCAGCATCGGGAGCTCAGTGATGTTAGAACAGGGCTGAGTAGACTTCAGCCTTTGTTGGATAGCTTGGAAGTATCTCCCATGACCACCTTTGCGATCATGTTTGGTTAAAAGTGTTCCTCTCCGTTAGAAACTTGCAGAATGAGCAGATGTGACCACCAGCGGGGTCTACACAGGTCTGTCTCCTGGGGCAGGAGGCAAGGACATAGTTACCTCGACGTGTAAACTGCCCTCTGTTAAGCCCTGGATCTGTTTAGTGTGTCAAAGCCCAAGCCCTGACGAGCCCCACGCAGGGACAGTGGCCTCTTCTTGTAACGAAGCCGAGACACTGCCTCTGGGGGGCTGGGCCCCTTTCGTGTGACACTGGTCCCCTGGCCTGAGTCCCCTGCCTTGCGGGACTGGATTCAGCAAGGAGCCATCAGAGCACAGAAGTAAAAGGGCTACTTTCTAGGAACACCCAGTGGCCGCCTACGCACCTCTCAAGTGACCAGAGCTCAGCTGGTCTCCTTCTTTATTAAAAATTCTGGCCAATTACATTTACACTTTAATTAATTTCCGGGAAGGAGGGGGAGAGGAGGCGCAGAGGTCAAAGGTCACATGTTAAAACCATGAATTATAATGTGCCGGCAGATGGCTCCATTCTGGGCCCCAGGTGTTTGCTATTAACAATGGACATGTCCTACTAAGGACGTTTTTGATCATTTGCTCCCGGCCCGGTGGTTTTCCTTGCCGTCTGCGGCCCATCTGGCGGCCCGCGGGGTTAAGCGTTTGGTCCTCGTGTGGTCACTTTCCATTCCTGGCATTGGCACGAGGTTGAAGCCGCCAGGGTTCTGTTCTGCCATGTGAGCCCGTGTGTTCAGGGTCACACCGGGTACCCCTGGCCCAGCAGAGTGGGGCTTGGATCCACACACCCCTCCCTAACCCCCGGAAAACCCCCCAGCAGAGTCTCGTACGTTCCAGTGGACAGCGGTGTCCTCTACTGGCAGCTTGTTGGGACCCACAGGCTCACAGCCGCCCTCACGTGTGTGTGAGAGTGCACGTGCGCTCCGTAAATCCCGAGATCCGGCCCCAAGGAGGTTCAGGGAGATGCTCGAAAGCACCCTTGGAGCCACAGGCACAGCGGTGGCCTTCACTGTTACCTGCGCCCCGCCACCTCCTCCTAGATGCCCTCACGGCTCCCCACCATTTATGCCAGGTCACATCCAAGGCTGCCCCGAGGCCCCTGCCCTGGGGGTGACGTGGCCCCTGGAGGTTTCCTGACTGCCCTCGAGGCAGCGTGGTCACAGAGAAGAAGCACGGACCTTCAGGTCAGCAAGTTGGGGTTTCAGTCTTGGCGGTGGAACCAGAGGACTATGGCAAGGTGCCTAACGTCTCTGCACCTCAGTTTTCTCACCTGTAAAATAGGAATGATATAGTCTGACTCACCAGGCAGTCCGTGAGCCAGGATGCCCACTAAGCTCCTGGCCCACAGCAGGGCCTGGCTTAAGAGTGGTAGCTGCTTTTCATGCTTATTAACACAGACATGTGGAGTGAGATGAAGTCAGTAGCGCCTGAAACTGGGTGACCTTGAACGGCACCCCAGCCCTGCCAGGCTGCTGCTGACAAAGGCCAGTCACCTTGGGTGCAGACACCACCACCCACTCCAACAGGACATGCCTCTTGGTCGCTCCTAAATTCTTCGTGTGGTGATTGTAAGATTTTATTCCAGGGCATAATTGTGAAAAATCTGAAGATTTTTCTCAAGACGGCCTCAGAACTTTGGGGTTGAAACTTGGCTGAGCAAACCCATCCCAACCAAGACCTCTTGCACCCACTGCTGTAAGTAGGCCCTGCATCCCCCCAGGAAGCAAAGACGGCATCAGCGTGAGGCTGGTGCTCCTGGAGGACCTAGGAATGCATTGAACTGGCCCTGAACTGTGAGTTACTGTTTGTTTTTGGAAAAGCTGTCCAAGCTGGTTTCGGATTTAGTGACAAAGAGTCAGGAGGTCTGTGTTGTCAGAGAATGGGTCGTGGGGAGGGTCAGGTCGGTCTGTCTGTGGTCACATTCCCCTCCCAGCTCCCTCCTAGGCCTTGGCTATGAAGGAAAAGGTTGCAGGAATTTGGGGAAATACATTTTGGAAAAAGTTCCAGGAACTGAGAACCACTGCAACCACACAGCAGGTAACAGTCATCTAAACAGCGGCTTTGTGAGTGTTGGTGGCTCAGCTGGTTGTTTATGCTCCTAAGCCCATGTTCTGGTTCAGCTCACGACAGCCCGGCCCTTCGAGAATGAGCAGCGTCTTTGACACCACATATGTATTAAATCGAGGGATCCTGTTTAACTGCTTGATCATGCCTTTGCCTCCTGAATCATCTTTCTCTCGAGTTGACTTGTGCTTGCGGTTTTGCCATTTAAAGAGGGCTACGTTGGGGCGACAATTGTCATAAAGTCTGCACCCTGTTGGAACATGTTTCTAAGCACAAGGCACTGGCAACCTGTAACTCGAAATAGCCAAAGCGGCACCTCTAAATAAGGGAGAGATACACATTCTTTCAGGCAAATACTGGCAACTAGCATCTTTGAAGTTAACCAAAGATGCTCCCATTTTTGTGTGAATCTCACTTGTCCTCTCCCTCAACACCCGAGGTAGTTGTTGTTATTCCCAGTATAAATGTGAAGACTGAGACTTGGGTGTAAGACTGAGCTTTAGTTTTAACAGATGCGTGCTCAGACTTAAGTCTTCCAATTTTGATTCTCCTCCGTCTCCTCTGTGCCTTGTAAAGAAGAGCCTCCCAGGCCTGTTGCATCCGTCACTTTCACCGTCAGGAGAAAATAGAACTCCATTCCAGTTGTAGGAAGAAATCAGTGGGAAGCAGAACGTCAGCAACGTATTTCCCCAAAACAGTATCCCTTTACCATCTAATCATTTATCGGCTGTAAAAGATGTGAAGTTTTCTTTCTTCATTTCCAATCGATTTAAACAGAAATCTGGATGAATTCCCATCCCTGGTTTCCTGCGATGCTGGCTTCTCCTGTCACACGGTTGTGTCAGCTTCAAGCTGTTCTCAGCAGCTGCCCACGTTCTGCCATCCTTCTTGCTGTGGTCACCTGCCTTTCTTTCCTGCAGTCAGCATGTGGGCTGTTGTCACTCCCAGAGCTTGGAGCTGGGACCCCAGGTTCTTTGGGACCCAGCACACACTGATTAACGAGGCAAGGAAGTCGAAGAAGACGGAGAGCAGTGACCTGCAGCCCCGGTGAATCCGGCCTGATTGCTGCTGCTTGCCCGGGCTGCCTAATTGCCAAGAAGAGAAGATAATTCCCAGAGAGCTTTTGCAAGGCAGATAACGCCCTACTTCCACTGTCAGGCTTGATAAATGGTCTTAGTATGATTCACCCCCAGGAATACAGCCGTGAGACACACAATAGGCTCCTACAAGAAAAGAGTTTTCTGACTGCACATTTGTCAAAGTAAAAGTAACCCCTAATAATGTTTTACTTGGCAGCTTGGTGACGGCTGAAATATTAAGCTGTGACTGTATTTAGGGTGGGAAGCCGTAAGTGGCATTCCTCTTTTGGAAAGTAGGTTCTGTGTATGTGTTTTCTCCAGAATCAATGCAGCTGTCTGTTTCATCAGCTTTTTCTTTCTAATCTTGCATTCAGCATGGTAAATTTACTCCCAAGTGTCCTTGGTATTTAAATATTAGGAAAAAGGCAGACGTGTCTTAACTAAGAAGGTCACATCTAAGCAGGAGCCGGTCACCCTGGCATGGTGTCTGCAAGAAATTCTCTGCCTGTGAACTGAAAGCAGCACTTTTTTTCTGGGTCCTTACGTATAATCATTTTAAAGCATTCTTGTGCCAAGGGAAAGTATCATGCAAAAAGGCCTTTTTTCTGAATAATGCTCCAGTTTTATTGCTTTGCATCAGCCTGTCACTGCTATATGTCGATTCAATTAGCTGCTGTCCTGACGTATTTGGGATGATTTATGAAAAGTATTAAAAAGCACATTATGATGAGTTTGCCAAAAGCTCTAGAAGAAACTGAGGCTTGTCTTTTTTAAACTACCCACCATGGGCTGCACAGGATCCTCAATGTCGTGAACAACTACATGGCCTAATTCAATGTTCTTTTCATTAATAGTCTAAGGAGTAAGGCTATAAAATAAGGGAACAAAATGAGCTAAAAGAAGGCAGAACTATCATACTCTGGAGCTCAAAGCGAGTGGGAGGAATTTGCTTCAAAACAGAAACGTCTTTCTGTTCAGTCAGGATCTTCTGGCACCTTAAAGTACAACGATTAATCAGTTCAACTGCTCTAATATTTGACGATATTTGAAAATTCATTTGTGACTTGAATTTGACTTTAAGATTCTCATGAAATTTCTAGCACATGCCTGCGGTCATGTAAGGTTTCAAAATGCTGTACATCGAGCTTTTCTTAGAAAAAGCAAACCACGGGGGAAAACAGAACTACTTCTAATTTAAGTGCAAGAAAAGTGACCTGCAAGGCACCTGGTTTGTATTTCTTATCATTCACACCAATAAGTGTGGCTTTGTCCATGTATTATCTTTATAGCATTTGAATTTTAAACCTAGGTCACTTGCTCCCAATCTTTGATTTTGATCATTTGGTAAATCACCAGCACCATCAGCTGATGAATAGATACACAAATTGTGATGTAATCTTACTTCCCATGGAATACTATTCAGTCATTGAAATAAATGAAGTACTGAGAGTGCTACAGCATGGAAGACCCTTGGAAACATGTTGAAAGAAGCCAGACATGAAAGGTCCACGTTGGAAGGTTCCATTTACACGAAATGTCCCGACCAGGCAAATCCAGGGAGAGACAGCAGAGTTGTGGTCGACAGGAACTGGAGGAGTGCGGGTGAGGAGTGTCTGCTTCATGGGCTGGCTTTTTTGGGGGTGGAGGGTGGGCACTCAGGAAAACGTTCTGGAATAAGTGGTGATGTTTGTGTAACACCGTAAACGCATAAACGCTGGGGATTGTGTATTTCTAAGTGGTGATTTTGTCATGTGGATTTTACTTCGGTTTAAAATGAACTCACCCGGAGAGCTTGTTGAAACACAGTCACGGGGCCCCCACCCCTGAGTTCTTCCAGGGCACCAGGTCCAGGTGGGGTCTGAGCATCTCCATTTCTGCTGGGTTGCCAGGTGATACGGAAGCTGGGACCACTTGAGGGGCTCTGATTCAGGCAGGTGTTGAGTTGAGAGAACGGTTCCTCCTCCGTATGCAAGTCCGAGCATCAGGGCCATACAGATCACTGCCCATGTCTCGGCAGTTCACTGTGGAAAATCCAGGGCTGAACTGGTATCCTCAGTGAGGAAAATGAGGTTTTTAAATAACTACACTTGGGATCAGATCTAGGCTCTGCCATCTCCCAACTTTGCTTTGCCTTTTTATTTTGCTTGTATGTTCAGTCAGGTACAACTCTTTGCAGCCCCATGGACTGTAGCCTGCCAGGCTTCTCTGTCCGTGGGATTATCCCAGCAAGAACACTGGAGTGAGAACTCTTAAATGCCTTCACCTCATTTGCAAAATAGGGATAACAAACCTATTTCATAGGGTTGTTTTAAAGTGTAAATTTAAAACAGCATAAAGAAGAAAATATTACTATGAGAAAGTACCCACCATATCATCTAGCTTAAAGCAGGTTCTCAAGTTATTCCAAATATATATACATCAATTCAATGTAATGAATATGCTTATATATTTATATAATTTATACATGTGGATAAATGTGCATAATGTGAATGCATTTCCAGCATTTTAGTTATATGGGTGAAGAGGCAGTGAGTGGGTGTGCCCAGTAGTTCCCTTGACAGAGGTCCAGCAAGGAAAGACGGGGAAGCCTGGAGCCACATTTTAATCATCACAGGATCCTCCTCAGAGCTTTGAAACAGCTGCTTCTCCTGTGAATGAGCAGATGAATGAAGGAGGAGTGAGCACGCCACGCAAAAGGCTTCATTTTGGTGTCATCAGAAGTTCAGAAGCAGGGTTGGTACCAGGGAAGCAGGGTGATGAGCTTGGCCATGCCAAGCATTTTCCTGGAGTCATTCTTTCCTGTGGCTATGTGTGTAAATCAGGATTCTATTATAGTTAGAGAGATCTAATATTTGGTATCATCAAATTCCCTTATCTCTTGACCTGAAATCATTTTACTTTTTATTGAAGCATAGTTGATTTATAATGTGTCGATTTCTGCTGTACAGCAAAATGAATCAGTTATACATTCTTAGCCTTTCCTGTTACTGGTTTATCACAAGGTGTTGAATATAGTTCTCTATGCTATACAGTAGGGCCTTGGTGTTTATCCACTCCCTCTATATACTAGTTTACATTTGTTAACCCCAAACTCCCTTTCCACGCCTCCCTCACCCCCCACCTTGGCAACCACATGTCCGTTCTGTGTCTGTGAGTTTGTTTTGTAGATAAGGTCATTAGTGTCATATTTTAGATTCCACGTGTAAGTGGTAACATATGGCATTTGTCTTTCTTTCTGATTGACTTCACTTAGCATGATAATCTCTAGTTGCATCCTGATCATGGTATCTGGCCCCATCACTTCATGGGAAATAGATGGGGAAACAGTGGAAACAGTGGCTGACTTTATTTTTATGGGCTCCAAAATCACTGCAGATGGTGACTGCAGCCATGAAATTAAAAGACACTTACTCCTTGGAAGGAAAGTTACGACCAACCTAGATAGCATATTCAAAAGCAGAGACATTACTTTGCCAACAAAGGTCCATCTAGTCAAGGCTATGGTTTTTCCAGTGGTCATGTATGGATGTGAGAGTTGGACTATAGAGAAGGCTGAGTGCCGAAGAATTGATGCTTTGGAACTGTGGTGTTGGAGAAGACTCTTGAGAGTCCCTTGGACTGCAAGGAGATCCAACCAGTCCATCCTAAAGGAGATCAGTCCTGGGTGTTCATTGGAAGGACTGATGCTGAAGCTGAAACTCCAATACTTTGGCCACCTCATGAGAAGAGTTGACTCGTTGGAAAAGACTCTGATGCTGGGAGGGATTGGGGGCAGGAGGAGAAGGGGACGACAGAGGATGAGATGGCTGGATGGCATCACTGACTCAATGGACGTGAGTCTGGGTGAACTCCGGGAGTTGGTGATGGACAGGGAGGCCTGGCGTGCTGAGATTCATGGGTTGCAGAGTCGGACACGACTGAGCGGCTGAACTGAACAGAACACACCGTGGTATGATGTGCCACGTCTGCTTTATCCGTTCCTCTGCTGTTGAACATTTAGGTTGCTTCCACATCTTGGCTATTGTGAATAGTGACGCTGTGAACATAGGAGTGCGTGTATCTTTTTGAATACAGTTTTGTTTGCATGTATGCCCAGGAGTGGGATTGCTTGATCATACGGCAACTCTAGTTTTTTTGAGAAACCTCCATACCGTTCTCTGTAGGGGCTACTCCAGTTTATGTTCCTACCAACAGTGTAGGAGGGCTCCCTTTTCTCCACACCTTGTCCAGTATTTGTTAGTTGTAGATTTTGGGATGGTGGCTGTTTTGACTGGAGTGAGGTGGTACTTCATTGTAGTTTTGATTTGCATGAAACCATTTTAGATGACTGAATTCTGTGTCTTTCCGGGGCACATTGGGTTAGATATAGTTTTTAGGTACTTTCTTCTTCCTTGCCACACGCTGGTCAACCAAGAGGATTCCAGCGTAAGAAGGCAGTTGACGGGCAGGTCCTAGTTGGTCAGTCAAAACTAGTTTGGTTTAAAAAAAAAGGTGGGGAGGAATACTAGTTTGAAATTGTTATGAAAAGTACCTTAAGCAGTTATCAATGCCTGGTCCATGCAGGGCAATGCTCCTCTCCCCCTTTCATGATGTTCCATGGTCGTCTTTTGCCATCTACCTGACCTCAGAGGGCCTAGGAGTTTTCTCTGGGGAGGGGGTCGCTCCTCTGGGTATGTGTCACTGAGAGAAGAACCTGCTGCTGTCTGCTGAACAAAGTCCTCTAGGACTGTCACACCTGCCCATACCCCTTTGCACTGGCTCCTCCCTCTGCCTAGAACATTCTTCCTCCTGGTGTGTCCAGCTTCTTCCCTCACATCCCAAATGCCTGCCTTCCTGTGCGGTCTTCCCCTGATCATCTTCCCCTAAGAGGTCAAGACCTCCTATATCCTTGCCCCCTGACCTGTCCTATTTTCTCCTTCATGTTCATTCCTTTCTAACACATAATTTACTCCCTTATCTTCTGTATTATTTGCCTGACCCACCAGATGCAAGCTCCACCATGGCCAAGATTCGGGTGTGTGTTTTATTCACTCCGGTCTCTCCAGGACCTGGTACAATGCTTGGCACTCAGGTGTTGAATAAATACTTGCATAATAATTGAATGATGAGTGACAGGTTACTCTCTGCTCTTATTCCTCCAAAGCCTGACTTTCTCTAAATGCCCCCCAATAAGGCTCAGGAATATTCTATCAGAGAGAAATAGTCACTGTTCCCCATGATGAGAAATCATGAAAGGATGAAGGCAGGTGCAGAATGCTCCCTGGTCACATCGCCATTTGTCATCCAATGAGAGGTCTTGGAGGATGCAAGTGGCCTTTTTCCATTCTCCCCTAGAGGGGAAATGTTGACCAGTCCCCACGGAGAGGACAGGAAAGTATGGGGAAGGGTTGCAGCCTTCCTAAGGGGTCTTGCAGCCTTGGGGTCCCTCGGAGTGAGTCAGGAAGGTCCATATTGGAGGGAAAGATGCCCCACTCACTGTGCTCGGGGCAGGAGCTGTGAGCCGGCAGCTGGTGGAGGTTTTCCTTGTCCAGACTTTGAAGTCAGGTGTCACGACGGTGAAATTGGGCTGCGTGGTGTAAGACCCAGCTCTGTGCTGGGAGTGATGGAACAAAGGACCGGTGTCGGTGACCTCCTCCACACCTCGTGGCCATGCTGTTCTGTTATTAAAACAGGGACCTCTCTGTGACAGCCTAGAGGGGTGGGATGGGGTGGGCGGAGGGAGTTCAAAAGCGAGCGGATGGGTGGGTACCTACAGCTGATTCATGCTGATGTGTGGCAGAAACCAACGCAACGTTGTAAAGCAATCATCCTCCAGTTAAAAATAAAGTTAAAAAACAAGCAGATGGAGGCACCTCGAGGAATTAGTGCCTGGACGCTCTTCCTCAGAGCAAGGTTGGGAAGCTGTGAATTGGATGGATGTTATCCGTGACACTAAACAAGAAAAAACTTTTAAGAGCATCTGGGCTTTGTCCTTCAACAGAATAGGAGAAAGGAAAAAAAAAAAAAAACTAAGAACAAGAAACGTCCTGTTACACAGATAACTCGAGTCTTATCTGACCATACCCAGCACAGACACGCAGTCATTTTTTGCTACTAGTGATCTGTTCTCCTCTCCCAGATGCTCTGAATTTAAATGCTGAACTTACACTGATCTCACTCATCTTGTTTCTGTTCCTTTTTTAATGTCAACCCCCGCTAAAAAAAAAAAAATCAAAATGTATTTGTTTTGAAAGACAGTGAGATCGGAGTGCTTGTCGGAGCTGTGCCTGGAGCTGGTCTCAGCCCTGCACACGTCTTGCTGCCTTGGGAACTGGGTGGTTGATAACCCCTCCTTCACTGGGCTTCTCTCAGCTGCTGTGAATCTTGGTGTAAACCCTTCCCGAGGCTCACAGTCGATCCAAGTGCCTCTCCTAACTCCCTGTTACCGTTTTCTAGAAATCAGTTTCCTCCCAGAATGAACTGGCGAGCTCTCATCACAACACCTGGTTAGGCATTGTTGGTGTGAGAGTGAGATTTAGCCTCCAGGATCAGGCCTGAGATGGGGCATTCTGGGAAAAGCTCACACAGGAGAAGGTTCGATCTCTTCTACTGCAAAGGACTGTTTTCTATCCCCTGTGCAATACATCGTATTTTCCACACAAAGCCCTTCTCAATGGACAGAATTACACACTTTCTTATGGTTCGTCATCTGAAGCTATTCAGCATCACTTTGATACCAGGAATAATCAGTCTGTCTGCCCAGGAAAGTTAGAGAGTTCAAAAGGAACTTTGTTACAGCACTCCAGATAAGTCTTGGTTTATTGCTGGTGTATCCGAGAGCAAGACTTTGCATGTATTAATTTGCCTGTAGATTAGAATTATACTTCAGAGTTAATAACTAAGATTGATCGAAAACACTTGGGGAGACAGCAGGGTTACCCATTTGGCCCTGGAACTCATCACGGTCTTGAAATATTTCCAGATTCAGTCATTGAATGGTGGCTAGTCTGTCATCCTCCGGGAGACAGAGCAGCACGCGTTGGTTTGGCCAGTTGACTGGGATCCAATCATAATGTCATCCTCTAAACGTCAGCATGGGGGAGGATGCTTGGGCTTGCTGGTGGGCAGGCTCTGCTGGCTCACTAAGTAATAAAACCTGGGTTTCTGGTGGGCTTAGCCTTTATAATTGCTGCCTAAGACATGGGGAAATGCGTTCGTAAGAGAGTCAGATGTTGTGTATGTGTTAGGGAACACTAGCAGGTGTAGCAAGAAGCCCCGGCTTCCAGTGGCTTACCGTCCTGGGCGGGGCTCCCTTCCATGTGTTGCTGTGGGCTCTGCGCTGTGCAGTGAGTTGGGAGCAGGTGACGTTCTGCCTCATTCCCTGCTAGGATGCTGGAATGCTCTGAACTCAGCTGGCCACAGGGAAGAGAAAGGAATCGCCACTTAATTGCATGCCATTTCACCCCTGCTAATTCCGTCACCAAGAATTGTCACACAGCCCATCCAGGTGTGAGGGGGCTGGCACACCCCTTGCGGCCAGGGAAGGGAGAGATTGAGCTTTGTGGGGACATCGGCCAACTTGGCCACATCCTTTGCAGGCCTGGTTTTTAGAGACAAGAGAAGGACCCGCACTTCTGACCTCCTCTGTTCTTTTAAGGCTGTGCCTGAGGAGACAGCAATTTGCCCTTCATGGATCCAAACCAGTATCAGCTGTGCTCTGACCACTGTCCCCCTGTGGAAATGATGTCCGTGAAGCCAGGGAGCTGATAAGCTCAGTCATTTGTACCTTCCCCCTGCCTCAGGGTAGCAATTGCCTTTATTACTATTTTTAATTGAAGTATAGTTGATTTACAATGTGTTAGTTTCTAGTGTACAGCAAAGTAATTCAGTTATATATACTTTTTGATTCTTTTCATTATAGGTTATTAAAAGATACATATTAATATATCATTCCCTGTGCTATATATTAGGTCTTGTTGGTTTTGTTGTTCAGTCGCATCCAACTCTTTGAGACCCCATGGGCTATAGCACGCCAGGCTTCCCTGTCCATCACCAGCTCATAGAGCTTGCTCAAACTCATGTCCATCAAGTTGGTGATGCCATCCAGCCATCTCATCCCCTGTCGTCCTCTTCTTCTTCTGCCTTCAGTCTTTCCCAGCATCAGGGTCTTTTTCCAGTGAATCAGATCTTTATATCAAGTGGCCAAAGTATTGGAGCTTCAGCATCAGTTCATCCAATGAATATTCAGGGTTGATTTCCTTTAGGTTTGATGGTTTGATCTCCTTGCAGCCCAAGGGATTCTCAAGAATCTTCTCCTTGTTGGTTATCTGTTTCATATATAGTAGTTTGTTATCTGCTAACCCCAACCCCCTAATCTATCCCTCTCTCCCTTCTGCTTTGGTAACCATAAGTTTGTTTTCTATGTCTGAGAGTCTGTTTCTGTAAATAAGTTTATTTTTATTATTTTTTATATTCCACATATAAGTGATATCAGATGATTTGTCTTTCTCTGACTTCTCTTAATATGGTAATCTCTATATCCATCCATGTTGGTGCAGATGGCATTGTTCATCCTTTTTATGGCTGAGTAATATTCCCTTGTACATATATGCCCCACACCTTCTTCATCCATTCATCTATTGATGAACATTTAGGTTGTTCCCACATGTAGGCTATTGTAAATAGTGCCGCTATAAACATAGGGTGCATGTGTCCTTTTTAAATTAGTCTTCATCTTTTCTGGATATATGTCCAGGTGTGGGATTGCAGAATCATACGGTGACTCTATTTTTAGTGTTTTTAAGGACCCTGCATGCTGTTCTCCCTAGTAGCTGCACCAATTTACATCCCCACCAACAGTGTAGGAGGGCTCCCTCTTCTCCACACCCTCTCCAGCCTTTATTATGTGTAGACTTTCTGATGATGGCCATTCCGAGCAATGAAGTTAAAAAACTTCCTCACATAGTTATATTACAAGCTACGGGTCCTGAGTCTTCACTCTCCATCATATCATTTCACACAGAACTATTAATGATGTCTGCAATGAGACACTGTCTAGAGTTGTCGATTTGAAAACCATCCAAGGATCATTTCTTGGGGGATAAAGCACCTGTGGCTTAGACAGTAAAGAATCTGCCTGCAATGCAGGAGACCCAGGTTCCATCTCTGGGTCAGGAAGATCCCCTGGAGAAGGGAACGGCAAACCACTCCAGTATTCTCTCCCGGAGAATTCTGTGGACAGAGAGGAGCCTGGCAGGCTACAGTTCCTGGGATCACAAAGAGTCAAGATATGACTGAGCCGGTAGCACTTCCTCATTCAGTGGTGCTGGAACGGTGCAGGATTGGACTGCAGGGTTTAGCTGAAGGTGCCTCATTTTAGAGCATTCAAGCTTTTGTTCACTGAGAGAGTGACCACCCGCCCAGAGGATGCCTGTGGGTACCACACACACTGGCACAAGAAGGGTGATGCACAGCCCATTCTGTTCCCTGACGACTGACATCCTGCCTCCTTCCTGCAGGTTCCCGTTCCCCATGATGTTCAGCAGCTGCAGCAGGAAGGACCTGGAGGCCAGCCTGCAGAAGGGCATGGGCATGTGTCTGTTCAACCTGCCGGAAGTGAAGCAATCCTTCGGGGGCCAGAAGTGCGGGAATGGATACGTTGAAGAAGGAGAGGAGTGTGACTGTGGGGAACCGGAGGTAAGAGAAACGTTTACAGGACATTTGTCTCGCTTTTACGGCTGGGCCAACCAGCAAGAATTTGAAGGAATTGTGCAGCAGAACGAATAGTGCTGGAGAATCAGGATGGGAAAATCCTAGGGCCACCTTGAGCAAGCTTCATAAGCCAGGATGGCCTTCTTGAATGCTAAGTATTGCGTGAATTAAGTTGTATCACTGGTTTAAAGAGATAAAGAAATCTTCTCTGTTGAAGGACACAGCAGTCTCGGGAAGATGAGGACAAGAACAATGAAAAAGCATTTAGCTTTGAATTTGACAGAGAAGAAAGCCTTGGAATGCTGGCTTCAAATGGCTAGTAAGCCCCAAGTCTTTCTCTCTGCAAGGTGTGCAGCCCGAGGGGAATTTGAATAAGCAGCGTTCATGTTTAACCAAGAGCGGCCTCCCGAGTTGAAATTCTGCCCTTGTCTCCGCAGCCTCCTCTGTATGTGTGACCTGAGGCTCCCAGTCTCCTGCCTCTCAGCTTGTCAGCTTTCAGAAGCAATAAGCGAGAGCAGAGAACATTTTTAATCCAGCAAAAGGTTCATTTCACCCTGCTTTCCAGCCACTGTCAGGACATTTTCGTGCTTTCATAGGGCCCAGGGTAAAGTTAATCAACATCAAAATTGTAGCAGCCGTTTTTTTTTTTTAGTCTCTGAATAATCTTGGGAAGGAGAGAGAAAGGGCACAGCAAGACTGCCTGGTAAAACAAGAGCCCCCTCAAAGTTTGGAGAAGGTTGTGTTTAGAATAAATCAAAGTCACCCATTTGCATAGCAGGCTGTCTACACGTGTGAGTCCCTCTCTGGGAGCTTATGTGAGCTGCAGTGGTAGACAAGTTCAAGGTGGGTATTAGCTAAATTCACAAATGGGCCTGGTGAGGGCTTAGGAAGAGCGCATCTTGGAGGGCTGCTCTCAAAGGGGGATTCTAGGATGGAAGGAGACTTGTGCTGAGATTCTGAGACTTCCCTTGCTTCGCTGTGTTCATCAGACAAACAGCTGGTTGTGGACTCCTCATCGTATCCCACCCTCTCCAATCCTCTGAGCTTTTCCATGGCAGCAGGAATAATCTTGGACTCCATCTGACCTTTCCTGTAAGAATATTGAGAGTGAATATAAGTGCTCGGGGATGGGGGTTGAAGAGGCAGGTTGATCAAGTGTTTCTGTGCCCTTGCTAAATTCAGGATTCGCCCAGGGTCACGGCGCTGTCCATGAGGCTGTTTAATTTTGCTCACAGCACACAAAGCTTGGTTACTATGCAGGAACAAAATCCTAATTATGGCCTTACAGAAACTCTTTTTGATGAGTGGAGGAAAACTTGAAACCATCATGGGATAGGTTATACAAAGGGGAAATTGTTCAGAGATTTTTTTTCTAATTGCTTAAAGGAAAAAAAACAGTTAGTTTAAATTACTCCTGTTTCTCAGGAGAGGTCAGGTTGACTTGAAATGCTTTATCTTTTGTTTGAGCTCCTTGTAATTGTTTATTAATTTAAATAAATTTGGCAGCTCTCCCTGAAGCCATGAACTCTCAGGTTTGGGATGACTCTATTACCAGAGTCATTTATTCCATAGACCAGCATGGCCACCAGCATCCCTGCCTCCCTCCACATCAGCAGGGCGAACGTCGCCACGGTTACCATTTCCACCACATCACTGTTGTCATTTCCACCACCGCCTCATCTTCATCTCCACTGCCGTCACCAGCATCGCATCAGCAAATCCTTGAGTGCCTGAAATTTGCCATGGATATTGTGACCTTCTCTTTTACCCCCATCAAGGAGTCATTCAGCTTTGACAGGGGGGTTACTGTCTCTCCAGGCAACTTACTCCCTTGCAGGACAGATTTTTATGAACTCAACTCCTTGCTTAGGCAGAGCTATACTCTCCCTGCATGTTATTCTATGTGGAGGGCCCTCATTTAATAAGTCCTTGATATCTGAAGAGAACTCTCAATCTCTTCATCCAGAGTTCTTTCTCCCAAGAAATCTTTGAAAGTCATGGGCAAGCTTTTTGCCTCAATTTTTAGTTTTCTAATTTTTAATTTTTTTTTTATTTGTTGACTTTTTAAGGTTTAAGGTCACGCTGTGCTCTGATGGTATGAAAGCCCGTTTCCAGGTTCCAAACTGACCAATACTTTAGTGAACCTGGGTTCTTTATTCCCCCACTCAGCGCTCAAGCACGGTAAATAACCATCATGCCTTTGTTTCCTATCAGCCTATGCATCCCCTGGACCATAACGCACTCTGGTGTCACCATCTCAGTGAGTAAATGGGTCAGAACCACTGCCCCAGCTCACGACGGGACCCAGCTTCTGCTCCCAGAAATAATGGCCACTCTTTTCAAGAAGATGCATTGTTGTCTCAGCCCAGTTCATGGTGACTGGGAACCTCTGTCTACTACCTACAACCCAAGAATGACAATCAGGGCATTTGCTGAAAATCCTCTCACGGCTTCATTACTCTTCAGTCGTTGGAGGCTGAGTGTTTGTCGACTCTGTTGAACTTCTCTATTGAACACTAAAATAATAGCTGCACCAACAGATGAAGCATTTGTCTCTTCTGATAAACAGAGTTCTGCAGAAGAAATAGATTCTGGGTAGTTAAAAGGCAAGTGAGTGCTGAAGCCTTGAGTCCGGGACATTAGATTTATATCCACCATAAGGGTTTCCTGACAACTCGCTCATTCTTCCAAGCTAATAGGGTTGAAAAAGCAGCCTTATCTCCTTGTTTAAAGTCAATTGCATGCCAGTAGCTTGCAAATATCTTTTAAACTTAGTTATCTTGCTCACATTATCAATGCCTTTTGAAGTCAAAACCATGCTATTTGGCTTCGTTTCCATTTGAACTTCTGTGTATATTATTTAGCAGTTTCGTCGGGGGGATTGGGACCTGGTTCTTAAAGGGTCTTACAAACCAGTTTTAGGATGGCTGATTTACCTTAGAAGTGCACAGGAGCCTGTACTCTGTCATTGGCCCTCGTGTCATCAGAAGAGCCATTTAGACCATACGTACAGGACAGCATCGTCATACCTGCCGTGGCACTGATCAGCAGTACCAGTGATGGACCCCGCTTATAAAAACACAAGTTCCTGAATGTTTTAGGCTTGTAAATCCATGAGTTGGAATTCCTTACTGTCCTGAAAGTTACAGCATTGGCTTCTGGTTGGCAGTTTTCTCCTACTGTATATATTACACACTCTGGATGTTTATGAAGTCCTTGAGCAAATTTAAAATTGAATAACCTGGGGTGTATGTGTAATAGGAGCGAGCAGTCACTGGGAACATCATTCATAGAGTTTTACACGGGATACAGTTGACATATCCTGGTTGAGCCATAAATCTTCTGGATTATCAATGTTTTATTCACTGCATTTATGATACTGATGATAAATTCATTCATGGAGATGGTTTGGGGAGTAAACTGTTACACTATGAAAATAGTATGTGATGGGCCTGTAGCCAATAGTATATAAATTCTTCAGCACAAACCATATAGAAGAGAAAATAAAGGGACATTGATCAACTCAATTCTGAAGACTCTGTTGAGCTCCCCTTTCTAATGGCAATTCATTTTCTTCTAAAATGTGTCAACTCCAAGTTACCAGAATGTCCTAAAGCCCACGATGTCATAAATACATTGAATAGATACGTGCAGGCCTTCTGTTGAGAGCTAAGCAAAACTATAGCCTCTTGTTTCTTTATGTGACAAAAACTTGAGTACCTGTGAAATGCAGCATAACATAGGAGTTCACTTCCTCTCTCGCATTTATTTCAGACAAGACCATCCATCTACTATTTGACCTGTTTAAATCCCTTGCAAATCTATGGGCACAGCCCACAGACCTCCTTTCGGTCTCTTGCTCATTCTGAGGCGCTTTTCTGACCTGAGGAGTGTCTTGGTGGATGAGACACCCTCCCTGTGCTGACTGAGAGTCCAGCTGCAGCTTCAGGTTGGACTGCTGTGGTTCACATACAACTAGTTTGACTTCATTTCCTGCCACTGTGCTCTCAGTTAAACTCTGGATCGGTCTTTGAGGAGTTAAGTTTGTATGCATCTATGGAGACTTTTAAACCCATTCAAAGGGCTCCAGTGATCCTGATACAGGTCACTGCATTGAGGCCTGCGGTCCTCGAAGACATACACACGGCCCCACCTGCTGCTGATGCGAATGGCCTCCGGAGCCAGCCAGCCTTCTGTCCCAGTCCCTCACCCCACCTTTCACGGTGCTACTGACTTTTCCCAGGGACACGCACTCCCAGGCAGTTCATAAACACTTACCAGAAGCTCTGCTTTCTTCCAAAGGAAGATAATCCTCGGTCAGGCTGGTTTTCAGCTCAAGAGCGGGGCCCTCGGGTTCTTTCTTCCCTTTCTAGTCACTGAAGGTGCAACCTTTGCTTTTGGTGATTGGTGGCCCCCCGGTGACCCTGTCAAACCTCTTCCATCTCCAGGAATGTCAGAATCTCTGCTGCAATGCCACCACCTGTGCCCTGAAGCCAGACGCTGTCTGCGCGCACGGACTGTGCTGTGAAAACTGCCGGGTGAGCCCTCCTGCTCCCAAGGTCACCCATGGGTTCTACGGGTTCAACACCAACGCAGGGCGAGCTACAGGGCAGGGTGATTTCCCAGCGCTCGCTGCTGGGGAAACTGTGGTCCTCATCACGCAAGCTGGTACTCTCTACCTCCTATTTTTATTATCTTCTAATCTTTGTGTGAAATGCACATTTTAATGCTAAGTCATCTGTAGTAAATAATTTATGAGCTGGAAAGGAATTGGACCAAAAACTCAGGCTCCCCATTAACTGTTCTGGTCATGCTGTTGAAGAAAGTCTTTGAGAACCAGTTCCCCCTCTCACAGGGAGGACTCACATCAGGTCCCTCTGCTCCATCCCAAGAATGTCTGCCTGCTGGCTGAGGCACTGGGCGGGTTGTTCGCCACAACCTCAGCATCTTGCTCTTGACGACCCCTGACAGAATGTCCTGGCTGACCCAGCCCAGCCAAGTTGGCAGTTTTAGACTCTGCCACCCTGACTGCATTCGTGTTGGCAGTTCTATCGTTTGTCTCACTGTTCAGAGCTGAGATCTGGCAGAGTCGAAGTCTGAGCTTTTGATTCAGATGTTCCAAGGGTAGTTTTATTTCCTTTTAATTAAGCAATTGATCTTGACCTTCTGCTTGCAGGAAACTCCCTCTTAGCCACCCAGGCAGAGCACAGTGTTTCCAAAGTGCATTGTGACATTTCACACTCAGCTTAAAGTATCCTTCACCCCTTTCCTGTGATTAGCTTATGGGGATGTTAAAGAAGCTGGCACGCCTGGCTTGCAGCTGCTGGTGGTGGAAGTCCCTGGAGAGGGGGCTTTGAGGCGGGGCTGCTCACTGGCTCTATAACCTCAGACAAGCCACCCTGAGCCATACGCTCCTCAACATCAAAAAGATGAGGCATCGTTTGCATGGTTCCTTAACATCCTGTGTGGCTCCTTTGGTTTACTACTTCTTTCCCTGCCCCTGTAAAGTCCTACAGACAGGTTTCCAGCTCTGTGATTTGATTGAAAGTAAAATTAATGTTGCAAGTATGCCCTTGGGATGATCTTTGTCATCTTGCCCACAAAAGTGAATGCCTTAAATGCAAACGTCATCTTAAAACAAGTGATGGCGTTGGTGACCAGAGATCTTGCTCTTAAGAATCGACGGGTCCATCAGGTAGCACCCCACTCCTCCAAGGCCCAGGGGCCAGCAACCAGCTTGTCTGCTCACCAGGAAAACTTGATGTTGCAGGAAGTTAAAAAGAGCTGCATCTTAGTTGCCCCCACCACCCCACAGTGGAAAGGTGAATCCCAGAGTGAGACTGTTTACTTAACGAGCTCTCCCTTCAGTAAATGGAACTTCCTTTGAAGTCCGCACCCGTCTACATGAGGCTACACGGGGTAGCCCTGCTCCCATCTACCCAGAATGTGACTAGGACCACTCTTCCCCATTTCCTGCAGTTACGTGCTTATAAACTACCCTCTCCTTGCAGCTGAAGCCAGCGGGAACTGCGTGTAGGGACCCCAGCAACGCCTGCGACCTCCCGGAGTTCTGCACGGGGGCCAGTCCTCACTGCCCAGCCAACGTGTACCTGCACGACGGGCACCCATGCCAGGGGGTGGATGGCTACTGCTACAATGGCATCTGCCAGACCCATGAGCAGCAGTGCGTCACCCTCTGGGGACCAGGTACGTGGCCCCCACCAACCTGGGGGCTGAGGCTGCGAAGCCCGCCCTCTGTTTCCGTGAGCATCCCTCCCGGAGCGTGCTGTCGAGAACCTTCCTTCTGTTGGGCTGAAGTGACGGGCTTTGTGGTGTGACCGGGGCCTGCTGGGCACAGGGCACACAAAAGTGGGTGCTGTCTGGAGCCCGCCCCAAGGCACAACAGAATGGTCTGGCCAGAGACGTATGAGCACCTCCATGTGCCCGTGGGGACACAGGGCTGAATCGGCCAGGACCACTGCCCTCAGACGGCTTAACAGGGAGCCGGGCAGACAGGCGGCAGAACATCCCCACCCACAACCCTGATTGTGTGCCAAGTCCTTCCTGGCGCTTGAATGACAGCCCTAGCCACGGGCAGAGGGTGCCGGAGAGGACGTCGGTGCAGCCAGGGGGCGAGGGGCAGTTGGGGGGGGCTGCCTCGGGAAGGCCAGAGCTGAGCTGATGTGTGCGTCTGTGATGGGGAACAATGTTCAGAGGGAGGGCCCAGCGTGGGAGGCCTGGACGCCAGAGGAAGAGCTCGGAGACAGGTGTTCAAGGGCCTTGAATGCCTTTTTGTTCTGAAAGCAGAGGGACAGAGGCGTGTGTCCCAGAAAAAAAGCACCCAGGTGGGAAGGTGGTCAGGAAGCAGCCTTTGTGTGGTCGGGTCCCTGAGAGATGGTTCATCACTTCCTGCCCATGGGCCGCTGGACCTGGGCTCAGCCTGGTTTGCGTAAACCTCCCAGGACAGGACGCCTGAGGTGGAGACAATGACCGCAGCTTTACGGAAGGCAGAAGCTCAAACTCAGAGGCCGGAAGTCATTTCCCAAGGTGGTGAGGCTGGGATTGTGACCAAGTCCAGCCGAGTTCCCGCGCTAGGCTGTCACCCCAAAGAGCCAGGCCTCAAACCCAAGTTCCACAGAAGCTCTAACATTAAACAGATGCTCAGAAGTGAAAGGGGGAAGGCCCCGTCCCCTCTGTGTCTCTGTCCTCTGTTGCCCCGTCTTCCGGGGCCAGAGACCCAGGGCCTAGGGCAGGGCAGCCCAGAGCAGGGGCTCGTCACCCCGGGGTTGGCCCCTTGTTCCTGCATCCAGGATTCTGACAGTGAATCCCACAACGGGTATTTTCCAAGACCATGTCAGTGATCTTCTTTCTTCTGCCCCTTCCCGTTGGCTGCAGGGCGGCCTTGGTTCTGGCCAGAGGCCCCAGCTGTGGTAAGGCCTCTGTGGTCAGCCAGGCCCAGGCAGGGGGCCAGGCCAGCTCGGGCTCTGTAGGGGAGAGAGAGCCAACGGGCCTCTGTCTGACTTTGATGGTGGGGTTTGGGGTTTAGGAGTGATGAGGGCAAATAACAGTGACTGAACCTCAGCTTGGGTTTGAAGCATGATGTGGAAGCAATGGCCTGAGTATGGAAGACAGAGCGGACATTGCTTAGGACGGGGGGCTCTCATGGAGCCCACTACCACCACCCTGCAACCAAGCCAGTGCTCCTGTGCACAGGGGACCTTCTGAGGGAGAAGAGAGCGCAGCCTGGATGCAGCAACAAGGGGTTCACCGTGCCTCCGTTTATCTCGTTCTCTGGAAAGTTCTTCCAAGGCCTCAGGCTTCGCTGATGAGCTTCTTGTTCAGTCACCAAGTCACGTCTGACTCTTTGCGACCCCGTGGACTATAGCCTGCCAGGCTTCCCTGTCCTTCATGATCTCCTTGAGTTTGCTCAAACTCATGTCCGTCGAGTCGGTGATGCCATCCTACCATCTCATCCTCTGTCACCCCTTTCTCCTCCTGCCTTCAATCTTTCCCAGCATCAGGGGCTTTTCCAGTGAGTCAGCTGATGAACTCGGGTGGATAGAAAGAGGAAGTGGTGGTACCCAGAGCCTTAGTGCTTGGGCTTTGGAACCTGACCAGTCCCCAGACCTCCTCCCCAGCTGGACAGGAGGGCCTCCAGGCAAGGTAGGACTCACAGCTTCAAACGCTTCCCCATGACAAGTGCTGAGGAGGCACTCACCATCTACACGTCACACGGTTGTACGGGCTCTGAATGGCTGAGTGACCGGACACCTTTTAGCTGAGTGGGGTCACTTTGGGTCAGCGCTGCTTCCCCAGGCCAAACCTTTGTGGCCCGAAGCATCCGTAGTGGTCGTGCCTGCCCAGCCTCTCCCCAGACTCGGTAATCTCCCAGTCTTGAGTTACAGGGGACTTAGTTGCAACGCCCCCTTCCAAGGAGCATTCCGTGGCCAGAGCACACACAGCACTTGGAGCTGTTGAAGGAAAGTGCGGCCTTGGGTGCCCTGCTGACTTAGAGCATCTGGCCCCGGCTCCAGGGTGAGCTCAGACAGAGCCCCACAGCTCTCTCAGCCCTGCCACTGAGTGACTCAGCTGGCTGCGGGCCTGTGATTCATGGTGACCGAGGCTGGTGTTCATTATCTCATCTGATTAGTCCTTCTTGAGCTGCCTGACCAGGGAGAGAGAGGTGGACAGACTTGACGGCGTGACTCACAGGCTGAGCTTCTCCAGAGCAGAAGCAGTAGGGAGTTTGCTTGAACCTGCCATATCCTTGTGAGCAACGGTGGGGCCTGCGGCCCCAGGGTCCAGGCTGGCCCCTTCTCTCCCCTCCCACTCACCCTGGTGATGGAGGGGGCCCTTGCCCAGCAACGGCAGGCTTCCTCTGAGGGGCATAGCACACAAACTACACATCTCTGACGTCAGAAGCACCCAGTTCCTGGAAATAACCGGCGTGGGGACTAGGTTGGGAGAGTCCCCCGGGCTGGTGGCTTCTTGGGATCCATCTCTCTTGACCTTCTTAGTACTTGCAGTCATCACAGTGACATCCTCAGGAGCATTGAGAACTTGGTGCCAGAAGCTTCAGGGGCTCCCTGTACCTGGGGGTTCTTAAAAGGGCCTACAACCACCCGCTTTGCTAATGAAGGGTGTTCCTTTCCTTATATCAGTGCAACAGCCTAGCTCTCCAGTTCATGGACACCGGGTAAGCTTCCTGTGTCTGCTCTCACAGTGGCTTATGACACCACACATTTATCATCTTCTAGTTCCTGGGGTCAGAAGTCCTAAAATGAAGATGCTGGCAGGGCAGTGTTACCTTTGGAGGCTCTAGGGGACCATCTGTTTGCTGGCCTTTTCCAACTTTGAGGGGCTGTCCGCGATTCTTAGCTCGTGGCCCCTTCACCCTCCTTCAAAGCCAGCAGAACAGAATCTTCAAATCTCTATCTCTGTGACTTCCACTTCTGTGGTCAGATCTCTATCTCTGACTTTGATCCTCTGCCTCCCTCTTACAAGAACTCTTGGGGTTATATTGGACCATCCAGGTTGCCCAGCATCATTTCCCATCTCGATTTCTTAATCACATCCTCAAAGTCCCTTCTGCCAAGTTAGGTCGCATAGTCACAGGGTTCAAGGATTAGGACATAAGGCCCTCTTGGAGGTCCAGGGGCATTGAATGGACCACTTTCTAAAAGAGTGACCTTCAGCAAGTCGCTCAGCCTTCTTGTGCCTCATATGAAAATGGGGAGAATAATATGCCTGCTGCGTGGGTATTTTGTTGTCCTCTACTGTAGCTTGTCTATTTCATGTCTATGAATATATTACATGTATATAGTAGCATGCAGTAGCTTGCAGCTTGCACAGTGCCTGGGGCTGTGGGGAGGGCCGTGATCTGATGGGAAAAGAGGAGGGCCTCGGGCTCAGCCTGGGGCAGGGTTGGAGGGGGTGGTGGTTAGAGCAGGAAGGATCCTAAACAAGGTTGCCCTGGAATAGTCATTGCCAAGGTAGGAGAGGAAGGGATTTCCTGTGTCCAGAACAGCAGGGGCCAAGGTGCACAGGAACAGGGGCCCATCCCAGGGGAACCGCAGGCTCTTCTGCTTATCCAGAGCTTGGGCTGTGGTTTGGAGAACAGAGAGCCCTGTCTACCACCATGCACTCTCATTCGATAACTATTCAGCCATGTCCTGCTCTTGTGAGTTGCCGACCAAGAGCCCTGGTTCTGCCAGAGGGACACGCTTCCCACAGCCCCAGTGCACTCTCGCCTGGGACCTGCAGTAGAGTCGGGATGTGACTGTCACAGTTCCCGGGGGCAGAGGTCACTTCCTCAGCCGGCTCCCAGGCCCCTAGCTGCAGCAGGCAGAGAGCAGGATATCGCTGTTACTGTGGTCGGTTTGCATTAACTTTTCATGATTCAGAAGAGGAAAACTTATTGTCAAGCATGCGATGGGTTCAGGATATAGTCTTTCATTTCCCAGCCTTTAGCAAATGCTCTGGGATCGGGACCATGTGTACTTTGGGGTCACTTTCAGCCCCTAGGAAGCCCAGTGACTCAGAACTCTAGGGTACTTGCTCTGCCGGCCCCTGCCGCTGGCATCCCAGTAACCTGGCCAGCATCATCTGTTACATTCAGGAAGTCATCAGTTACTCCCCAGATCTGGCTACCCAAACACTGGCCAGCGGAAGCCCTTCCTCCCAACTAACTAATTCCTTTGAGAGGGACGTTTCTCAATCCAGCCTTATATTTCAATAAAATAATCCTCTTCCAAATCTTTCTACAAACAAAATGATAGAAAATTCAAAACATATGCCTGCAACTCCTAACTAGCAAAGTATTATAGTTTTAGAATACTTTTTGTGAGGGTTGTTCATCTGCTTGCTTTCCTGACGATTATTGTTGATGGTATCCTTGTCAGCTTGGAATTGACATTTTTTTCCCGCACTGATGCTTCTCCCACAAATCTTGAATCTCAAGACTTTATCAGTTAATGTCAAACACGTAAATGTTACCTGCAGCTCAAACCGGACCTTGTATTTAGCCCTCTGTCCGCTTCAGGCTTAATAGCCACAAAGATTTTCTGTCAATGCGACATGACCTTAAACATTTCCTTCTGAAATACAGCTGGATATGTTTCATCAGGCAGAAAATTTACTTTTGCCAATGTTGTTTATCTGAACCACTAGCATGATAACTGAAAACGTTACTTGGAAATTAATCTTGCAGATAACTGTGTGTGTAGAGCCACAAACAATCTGCATCAAGGAAATCCTGAAATTATCTTAGTTTTATCTATTTTATCACTCACCAGAAAATAGCGTCACCTGATTGATGTGGTGTGAGCTGGTCAGACGATTTTTATGGGCCGGTGCCTTTGCAGTGTTTATCTGCAAGGCTGGTTTATTTTTACTTTTTAAATTTATTTTATTTTTGGCTATGCTGGATCTTCGTTGTTGTGCAGGCTTTTCTCTAGTTGCTGCGAGCGGGCCTGCTCTGTAGTTGCTGTGCTCGAGCTTCTCATTGTGGTGGCTTCTCTTGTAGCAGAGCGTGGGCTCCAGGGCACACAGGCTTCAGTCTTGTGGCACGTGTGCTCGGGAATTGTGGTCCCCGGGCTCTAGAGCACAAGCTCAGCAGTTGTGGTGTGCAGGCTTAGTTGTTCCACGGCATGCGGGATCGTCCCGGACCAGGAATGGAACCTGTGTCTCCCGCACTGGCAGGTGAATTCCACTGCACCACCAGGGAAGCCCGGCAGGGCTGGTTTAAATGAGTTTCTTTATGACAACACACCAGGGACGGTACATTTACAAACATCCACAGCATCAGGCTACAGATGGGAAGAAGAGTGATCTTTGCCAAGAGTCATAGTGTTTAGGAGGCAGGAAAGTCTCTTTTTGGTTCCGTTGTGCAAGAAGGAAATGAGAGAATGTATTTGCTGGGGCTCTGTTTTTCCACAGATGTGAAGGTCAGTGTGGAGAAGAGAAGCAGAGGGAGGACGGGGAGGACAAGCAGGCGGTCACTTGTGAAGATGCCTTTGTGGACATTAGCAACAGGGGCAGGGGTGTTAGTGACCCCATGGAGGAGGAGCCAACGCAACTGAATTGGGGACCTGTATTTGCATCACAGAGTCATTTTAAGGAAATATTTTTGTTTAGTCACTAAGTCATGTCCGACTCTTTTGCGACCCTATGGACTATGGTCCACCACAGGCTCCTCTGTCCATGGGATTTCCCAGGCAAGAATACTGGAGTGGGTTGCCATTTCCTTCTCCAGGGGATCTTCCCAATCCAGGGATCAAACCGGCATTGGCAGGCAGATTCTTTACCCCTGAGCCACAAGGGAAAACCCTAAAGAAAGATTAGATCACATAAATTGTGGGCTTAATACAAGATGTCATCATCTCTCTTTCAAGACATAATGACATAGGAAACTTCCAAATCACAAGTTATATCACTCTGAAGATAAAGGTGGTAATTAAACTCCATCACTTCTTATAGAATGATAAAATGCAGGATGATGTCAAAAATCCCTCTGAAAGGCTAAATTTCACCTTTTGATAATAGCAGAACATCTAAGTGTTCCATTATTAAAAATTCAAAGGCTGTAAATTGATGTAATATAGTAGTGATAAGAAAACCTGACACTTTTTTTCATGAGACAGATATGAAGTCTCCTGTCTTCATGAAGACAGACGTCTTTACGTGCAGCAACTTTGAAGTCAGATCTGTACCTTTATAATATCTTACTAGCAGATAGAAGTCGTTTACACATTTTAAATTATTGACCCCTCTGTCTCTAAGATAAACGCTGGCTGGCTGGTTCCACACTCTTGACTGTCCTTCCTTGTGTCTGTAGGTCCTGATGGTCAAGGTGCTCAGGAAGTTGTTCTTGGTTTGCATCTTCTCATCTGTTTCCTATAATGATGCTTTTTTCAATTGTAGGAGCTGTGTCTGCTCCCGAGATCAGCATGGAGACCCCTTTCTGGTTTCCTTGCTTATAGAATTTTTTTAATGTGTCTAAATGTTGAGGGAATGACAGTTTTCCTTTCCAGGAAGTAAAATGTCTTTTTGTGACTTTATATCTTCTTTCCTCTTAAGTGAAAAGGATGAAAGTGAAAATCACTCAGTCGTGTCTGACTCTGCGACCCCATGGACTATACAGTCCATGGATTTCTCAGGCCAGAATACTGGAGTTGGGAAGCCTTTCCCCTTCTCCAGGAGATCTTCCCAACCCAGGAATCGAGCCCAGGTCTCCTGCATTGCAGGTGGATTCTTTACCAGCTGAGCTACCAGGGAAGCCCAAGAATACTGGAATGGGTAGCTTATCCCTTCTCCAGAGGATCTTCCCAACCCAGGAATCGAACCAGGGTCTCCTGCTTTGTAGGCAGATTCTTTCCCAACTGAGCTATGAGGGAAGCCAGCATGATAATACTTCATTCGATGTAAATGAATAAGTGAAGACCCAGACAAGGCAGACCAGGAAACTGTGTTTATTTACCCAAGATGCTTTGTTCTGAGGGAACCACAACTGACTTTCTACAGGGATGGGGGTAGAGACAGGATGTGCTTTCCCTGAATTGCATTCCCTCTGGTTTTCACTCATTCATTCTTGGGACACACCTGCTCTGTGTGGGCCTGAGGCACCTTCTCAGTCCACAGCGGGGTTTACGGTAAGACCAGAGCCTTCAAACATTGCAAGAGGCAAATGTGATGGATGGAAGGTGGGTACAGCCCTCCAGGGCAAATGAGAGTAGGGGGTCCCCAGGCTCAAGGGAGAGTGGTAATGGGGGAGACCCTGAAGGACACGGCCAGCAGTCCCAGGAGCAAAGCAGCCCAGGCCCCTCATCCAGCTGGCTCCAGCAGTCAGGTTCCAAGGAAGATGCTGATGTACTGGCTTTGGTCCTGTATCCATCACTGACCTAAACTTATTACTGGTGACATGGAGCAGTCTCAGGGGCCAGACTTGAATCTCATGCCCATCCTTTTGGCATTGGTTGGGAAAGTTAGCCCCACTTGAACCATAAAAAGTGGATTTTTCCATAATAAAAGGGGTTTCCATTCCTAGAAAAAGGGATATGAGAGAGGTATTAGACCGAACAAACAATTTCAGAAGTCTCGTTTTCTGCAAGTCGTTTTCACAAATCTCTATGGTTGCTCCAAACCAGTGGAGGAAACCACTCCCCTCCACACACACAAGAGGTGGGACTGAGCAGTGCCCACCTCTAGCTGGGGGCGTGATGGCCTCAGGAGGTGGCCCCAAACCTTGTGTGACACTGTCCTATAGCCTGAGATCGGAGGTGAAACAGCAATAGAATATGCTGAGATCTGGATCAAGTTTCAACTGCTTAAATACTTTTTCGTTTAAGTTTCATTTATTAAACTCTTTCATCTTTTTTTTTTAACTTTTTATTTTGGGGTGCAGCCGACTAACAATGTTGTGATCATTTCATGTGAACAGCTAGGGGGTTCAGACACACATACGCATGGATCTATTTTCCCCCAGAAACCCCCCTCCTCCAGGCTGCCTTGTAACACTAAGTTAGAGCTTCCTGTGCTATACAGTAGGTACTTGTTGGTTATCCATTTTAAAAACAGCGGTGTGTACATGTCCATCCCAAACTCCCTAGCTATCCTTTCCCTTGGCAACCATCATTTGATTCTCCTAAGTTTGTGAGTCTCTTTCTGGTTTGTCAGTAAGTTCATTTGTATCATTTCTTTTTAGATTCCACATAGAAGGGATGTCACCAGATATTTATCCTTCTCTGTAAACCCCCTTGTCTTTAAACATCCATGTTTCTCAGGCAAGGCTTGTCATCCCAACGTGGAGACTTCAGGGTAAGAAGTGTTAGTCACCTGGATGGAACCAGCATGGTAAATAGGGTTCTGCCCCACCCTCCTCTGACCTCTGTCACTCACCTCCCCCAGCCCCCCCACCCCCCACTCCATTGAAACAGCAGCAGTTTCAGAGTATTGATGAGATAAAAGTTGAATATTTTCAATCCCTAAGTGCTTGAGGATGGAGATGTGAAAGATCTTGTCCATCGAGTTTGACCACGAACTACCCATCAGAGTGTCCTTGCCCTTAATCCTCCAGATGAAAACCTGGAGTATATGACAAAGGATCAGGTGTAATTGTGGTCTCTGACTTCACAGAGAGATCGCTCTATCCCCAGGTGTCTGTAGCCAATGAAATCATGACCCACTACACATCCAGATCCCCAGGTGTCTGTAGCCAACGAAATCATGACCCGCTACACATCCAGACTGAGCTTCCTTCGGCACGCTGTGGCCAACAGTG
Organism: Bubalus kerabau; assembly: GCF_029407905.1. NCBI lineage: Eukaryota > Metazoa > Chordata > Mammalia > Artiodactyla > Bovidae > Bubalus > Bubalus kerabau. The sequence goes on along the minus strand of NC_073645.1, from coordinate 47,805,947 downwards.
TCGGTGCTGTGCCCGTGGATGACACGCCCCGCCGATACATCAACAGCGAGGTGTGTTGTGTCATCTCCTGCTCCCTTGAGTTCTGGAGAAGAGCTGAGATGAGTAAACCTCTTGGAAACAGACAGTGACTAGTTTCTTGCAAAAGCCAGAAAATGAACCTTTAGAACTAACTGCATTGTTGGAGCCACTGGGCAAATTCATCCCAGAGTGGAATAGATTTTACAGGTCAGACCCCACCCGGCTTTGTTTCTTTATTTTTGGCTGTGCTGGGTCTTCGTTGTTGTGCAGGCTTTTCTCTAGTTGCTGCGAGCGGGGCTGCTCTCTAGTTGATGTGCTCGGGCTTCTCATTGTGGTGGCTTCTCTTGTAGCAGAGCGTGGGCTCCAGGGCACACAGGCTTCAGTATGCCCGCAAGTGTGCTCGGTAATCGTGGTCCCCAGGCTCTGGAGCACAAGCTCAGCGGTTGTGATGCACAGGCTTAGTTGTTCCATGGCATGCAGAATCTTCCCAGACCAGGAATGGCTTCTACTCCCTGCCATGTCCAGCACGATACCTCACAGTGGGGGGTCCAACAAACAGCACGTTGGGATCCAAAGTGTCCCCATTCATTTCAACTGTGTCTGTTGGTTTAAGGGTGAGGAAAGGAATTCCAAGGGAAGACACTCTGTGTTCCCAGGGTTCAGTGGAATGAAAGGAAATCAAGTGTCTTTGCTTGAGGACTCCTGCTGCCTCTTTCAAAATGAGGCAGCAACCTGTGTGCTGATATGAGCTTCTGGAGGGCAGCCCAGGCTGGCTGGGGCAGTGCCCAGAAAGAGCACAGGACTTGGGGCAGCAGGAACCCCACTCACTGAAACAAGAGAAGAGGAGTTGGGTAGAGGGAAGCTGAGATCCCTGTGCTGTGCTCAGTCGTGTCCAACTCTTTGTGACCCCACGGACTATAGCCCACCGGGCTCCTCTGTCCATGGGATTTCTCCAGGCAAGAATACTGGAGTGCGTTGCCATTTCCTTCTCCAGGGAGATCTTCCTGACCCAGGGATCCAGTTTGCATCTCCTGCATCCCTTGCTTTGCAGGCCAATTCTTGACCACTGAGCCATCCTGATATCGACTTAAAAATGCTCCCAACCTGAAAGTTGTGAATTATACTTTATTCACTGGGAATTTTTAGGAGTTTCAACCCTGGGAGGCAACATCTCAAGTAACCCTGAGAAAACTGCTCTGAGGAGGTGACGAGGGGCATCCAGGTTATACAGAAGTTTTTCAACCAAGGGCAGGTAGTCTGAGCATCAGAAGATCATTGCTAATTAAAGGAAAGCCAGATATCTCGAATGGAGGGATTTCATGCTTTTCTATGTAAGGGAATATGTAAGAGGATGGGCTCGCTGAAATCATCCTTGGATATGCACCTCAGCTATCTGGGGAAGATGAGATGGTTGGATGGCATCACTGACTCAATGGACATGAGTTCGAGTAAGCTCCGGGAGTTGGTGATGGACAGGGAAGCCTGGTATGCTGTAGTCCATGGGGTCGCAAAGAGTCGGACAGGACTGAGTGACGGACCTGAACTATCTGGGGCCAGCATCCTATGTTTTCACATCCTAAGTGCCCTGAGGGCTCACCAGCTCACCATCAGTGGCAGCTGCAATTACTGATGACTAGGACATCCTTTATTTACTGATGTGGTAAGAAATGTTCCATTTCTCACTGAGCTATGACTGTACTTTTATTTAACATGCAAAGTATGTACAAAACCTCCCAAAATTTCCATTGAGGAGATTCACTTTCTTCCCTCTCATTTCCCAAGGTGGGGCCAGGAGTTACTTACCCAATCATTCAACAGTCTTCACTGGCTTCCTGTGATGGGCTAGACCCTGGGGATGACCCTCTGGGAAGGAAACAGGCGTGAAGCCCCTACTGACACCATCCTGAACTAGTTTTTGCAACATTACAAATGTAGCTCCCTACATTTGTAGGGTTGCAAACAAGGTCAGCTCCAAGGAGCTCTCCTCTCTTCACGTTCTTCTGCCATCAACATCCGGGATCAAGCCATCTCCTTCGCCATGACTGGTGGCTGTCCTCAGTATAAACAGGCTTACTGAGAGCCTGGGGGTCTCACTGAACCTTCAGGACAGGTGATGTTCTTGTCCTCATTGTACAAAGGGAACAGCATCTCAGGAGTTCCCCATAACGTGACCGGGGTCTCCTGGTTTGTGGGGTTGACACCAGTTAAGCCCTAGACCTTCCAGCACTGCAGCACAACCCCTGACTGTAGAAATCAGACATGAAGAGGGTTTCCAAAAGAAATCAGGACTTGATCAACATTTGTTTTTGTTTTTCTTAGATCTCGTGAATGCACGAATATAAAACACAGTTTTCGCGAAAGATCAGTCATCAGAGAGAATGATTTACTTACTGAACTCTTTTTTTAAATATTTATTGTATTGAAGTATAGTTGATTCACAGTGTCATGTTAATTTCTGCTGTACAGCGAAGTGATTCAATTATATGTATATTGACGTTCTTTTCATCTTCTTTTGCATCATGATTTATGACAAGATATCAAATATGGTTCACTGTGCTATACAGTAGGACCTGTTTTTTATCCATTCTATATGTAATCGTTGGCGTCGGCTAATCCCAAACTCCCGATCCACCCCTACCCCCGCCACACTCCTCCCTGCCGGGTGATCAGAAGTCTGTCCTCTATGCCTGTGAATCTGTTCCTCTTTCATAGGTAAGTTCATCTGTGGCGTATTTTAGATGTCACACATAAGTGGCACCATCTGGTATTTGCCTTTCTCTTTCTGACTTCATTTAGTATGCCCATCTCCAGGCCCACCCACGCCGCTGCAAGTGGCATGACTGCCTTCTTTGTTCTGGCTGAGTACTCCTGACGTCTTAATCTCTCAGTTGTATCTTGACTCTCACAGTCTAGCTGGGCATCTACACTGGTTCTCGTGAATCATTGCTGGTTTAGGAGGTTCACTGAAGTCAACTGACAACACAGGTTTAAGAAAAGATAAACCCACATTTATTACGTGTTTAATTACTATTCCTAAGATGTGACTTCCTGCTTCTACTTTTTTTATTCTGGTGAAGGAACTTTTAAAAGCAACAGAATGGATAATTAGGTTGTGGAGAGCCTAAACACACACCCACTGAGCAAACAGAAAAAGTAAAATCGGAAGACTCACTGTGGGTGACTGGTCACTTGTGCCTAAAAATAAGATTTCCCGTGACAGCAATACAACAGAATAGAACGGATCAGCATCAAAATAAACTGCAGATGAAAGGCATGTGCTGTGGGAAACAGAGAGGCTTTTTAAACCATTTTATGGAGCTGTGATGGGCATACAAAAAGCTGTGCATCTTTAGTGTGTACACCGTGATGGGTTTGGAGAGAAGCATACAGTTTTGAAATCATGCCCACAATCCATGCCATAAACATATCCACCACCTCCAAACTATTCCTCCCACCCTCTTAATTTACTTTTATGTGTATATGTGTATGTGATGAGAAAACTGAACAGATAAGATTTACCCTCTTAGAAAATTTTTAAATATACAATGCAGAATTAGTAACTATAGTCACCATGCTGTACAGTCAGCCTCTAGAATGAATTCATTTTGTGTAACTGAAACTTTGTACCCTTGGACTAATAATATCTCCCTCTTGCCTGCTCCCTGCAGCCCCTGGCAATGACCTTTTTACCCTCTGTGTCTATGGTTTCAACTTTTTTAGATTCTGTGATCATGCAGTATTTGTCTTCCTGTATCTGACTTATTTCCCTCAGCATAATGTCCTCCAGGTTCATCCATATTGTCACAAATGGCAGAGTTTCCTTCTTTTTAAAGCCTGAATAGTATTCAGTTATACATATTGGGGTTTCCCCAGAGGCTCAGCGGTAAAGAATCTGACTGCAATGCAAGAGCCACAGGAGACACAGGTTCGATCCCTGGGTGAGGAAGATCCCCTGGAGAAGGGAATGACTACCCACTCCATCCAATATTCTTGCCTGGAAAATTCCATGGAGAGAGGAGTCTGGCAGGCTACAGTCCATGGGGTCACAAAGAGTCAGACGTGTCCAGTTTAGGTAAATGCCTTTTGGAAGGACTTTGGGAGGCCTCTCTTAAATGCTTTTTTTCTCCCCCCAGAAAACAGAGAACGAGAAAATGAGAGGTCCAGGATGGGGTGCTTAGTGCAGAGATCAACTGCTGAACCCATGACTGGCCGCAACTGCTACACGGGCTTTGTTTCATTTGTCTGCCTGTTTGTTTGTTGTTTGTTTTAATGGGATGCTGAATATGTCTGATGAGGAATCAGGTTGAAGAAAGATGGACTTTTTAGTAATAAGAACAGCACCTGATCCCCGGAAGAAGGGGAGTGTTGCCCATCACAACATGGTCATCTTGGAAGGCGATGGAGCCTGCCCAGAGCAGGATACAGAGAAGGGCAGGAGGCAAAACTGGGCTCTGGGAAGTTGGCATCCTGGCAAACATGAGAGGGAGTGCCCAGATAGGACACCCATGTGGAAAGGAAGGCAGGCCCAGGACACAGCACAGGGCACAGCTTACTCTGAAGGATAAGGCAACATTTGCCTGAATTTCTCACGTAGTCCTCAGCAGATGCCACTATGCAGAGCATTCTAGAGTCCTGTGGAGCTCCAGCAACGCAAACCCCAGGTACATGTTCTCACTTTCCTTGGCCGGAAGATATGCTAAAAAGGACCGTTTCCTGAGCTCTCTGGCTCCCACATCCCCCTCTGCTGGGCACTGTCCTGCTGTGTGAAAGGACTGGGAGGTTTTACGTCTCATGCCCTCTGAGGGCAGTCTCTGCCTGACCAACATAGGCATTCATCGAAGCCGGTGCTTGCTCTGACAGGGAGCTTTGTGGGGCTGCAAACGGGGCGTGCGATCTCTGCCTTGCACATTCTCTCTCTTTCTGTCTGCCCCTCTCATTGCTTCTTCTCATTAGTCATCATTATTCCTTGGAGCCTGCTTTAGCTTGCATTTTTTCGCCAGAATTATGTGGGAGTTGTTCAAGAAAGCAAGCCTCCCTGTTTGACCACAGCCAGCCACTCAGTGCCTTGGTGTGGGGTCGGGTCTGGTCCCAGAGCCGGACCTCACCTCTTGAGAGGTTGCACATGTCATGGGCCCGCAGAGCAGCCCTCCAGAAGAGGGAGTGATGGAACGCAAGCTCTGCTGTGAGCTGAGTGGGCTCAGGCATCAGCCAAGACGCCAGGTGAGACTTCTCGGGACACTGGAGCCCATCTCCCTTTAGAAAGCCAGGAGGTTGTTTAGTTTACCAAGTCGTGTGCAACTCTTGCGACCCCATGGACTGTAGCCCACCAGGCTCCTCTGGCCATGGGATTTCCCAGGCAAGAATACTGGAGTGGGTTGCCATTTCCTCCTTCAGGGGATCTTCCCAACCCAGGGATCAAACCCGAGTCTCCTGCTCTGCAGGCAGATTCTTTACCGACTGAACTACCAGGGCTGTTCAAAGAAAACCATCCCAAACGCTTGCAGGAGGTGAGAGTGCTGCTTTGCTTCTGTTTCAGGTGCTAAACCTGCCCCCGGGATCTGCTTTGAGAGAGTCAACTCCGCAGGTGACCCTTATGGCAACTGCGGCAAAGATTCCAAGAGCTCCTTTGCCAAGTGTGCGATGAGGTACGGGGGGTCCGTGTCCTGACCACGCCATGACTTTGAACTTCCTAGATCACTTAGGGCTGCTTCCACACTTTCCCTCTTTGAGGACTGTCTGTTCTTGCCTTTCCAGAGACGCCAAGTGTGGAAAAATCCAGTGTCAAGGAGGTGCCAGCCGACCAGTCATTGGTACCAATGCCGTTTCCATAGAAACGAATATCCCCTTGCAGGAAGGAGGCCGGATTCTGTGCCGTGGAACCCACGTGTACTTGGGTGATGACTTGCCGGACCCGGGGCTCGTGCTTGCCGGCACAAAGTGCGCAGACGGAAAAGTAAGCCCTAAGTGCTCCCTTGCATCACAAATGTGAGTCTGGACTGACCCACTGAGAAACGTCCTGTTCGAGACCTGAGTTACAGGAATGGTTTGTTTTTCAAAATCCACTTCTCAGAATGCTGCCTCTAAAATCCAGTTCTTTGCACCTAGAAGAAAAAGAATAAATAAGCAAATCCTAGCTCCTCGTCTGACCATTGAGATGCAGATTTGGGGAAATCGCAGATTTGGGGAAATTGAGCTTGTTTTCTCAGCCCTTCAGTGTTAAGAAGTCTTTTCTACACTCTGGGTGTTATGCGAGTTTCCAGCCAGGAAATTACTCTGGAAGGAAACACAGCAGCGTATTATATTGTTCTTGGAAATGTGGTCTGGGTTTTTGGCACAGTAGGGACTTGTTCTCACCTGGACAGAATGGGAAGTCAGATGTAGTTTCAGAGACCCCCACAGAGGGACGGGAGAGGGGAGGAGATGAGATAAGCTTAAAGCCAAAGGGGGTTCTTTTGGAGACAAGGGGGAAAGGTAGACTGAGATATTTGGGGAGAGAGGTTAGCAATAAAGTGCACAATGATTAAAAAAGAAAATTGAGATTTTCACATTCTGCCACATTGATTTTTTTCCCCACTAAAGTTTCTCATCAGACTGAATGATCGCAAGTTAATAATTAACATTTTAGGAAGGAAGATGCTTTGATTAGGGCCCCATTTTCAAAATGAATATGAAACCATTACTAACAGGAGGTCACAGAGCAGAAAGGAAAGGTGCTGAGCCAGCTCCTGCAGCTGGGTCCCCAGGGCAGGAGTCCCCTCCTCCCCACCCCACCGCCTTCCCTCACATGCCATCAATGCCTTATCCTTAAGGAAACAGGGTGATATGCGAAACACATTATACATTCTGGTATCTCCTTAATCACACACATCCATTTATATTCAAGTCTTGCCATTAGAATGACACCACTTAAACGGTGATTCGAACAAGCAAGGCCAGGTGCGTCTGAACACTGAAATTCCAAGCGCTCATTCATCAGTGAGCTTTTCACTTCACGCGCAAAATTAAATGTGCTTTGGTCTCCTTCCTGCAGAGCCCCAGTTCTTTGAAAGCCATCTTTGAGCCTGGGCCATGGGTTGTGAGAGGGCAGCACCCATCCGCTGTGATTCTGCCTGGGGTCCTGCTGTGCTCATTGCAACCCCAAACAGTTTCTTTTATCAGCAGGAATGTGCCAGTCCCCTTGGCCATGACCCCACCAGCCCTGAGAGCCGCTTCAACCAGCACTTCTTTCTCAGGGCATTCATCTTGCCTTAGATAAGCTGCTGGGGTCAGATGGTCAATGTCTCATCGGAAGGTCCTACTTGATTAAAAATGCTTCTGTAATCTAAAAATTCGAGTTTTCTTCCTTTGACTCCACCAATTTGTAACATTTTATGGGAGATAAAGAGCCTGATCCCGTGAGTCTGGACTGTATTATGCACCTTTGAAATGAGACTAAATTCTTTCAACCAGCCCAGTATCATTTAGCAAATTACTGCCTCTGCAGAGGCTTGATAAATACAAGGGAAGCGTCTGTTCTCCTCTGTTGAGCATTTCTGTTGATGGTTTATGTCATCAACGATAATGCTGTCAGTCAGCATTTGGGGAAAGTTCCCATATTTTACTACCTCCCTTGAGAGATTCTCGGACCCTGGGTTCCTGGAGTCTTTGAGTCTCTATTGGCCCAGGTGAAGGACTAGGCTGTTCTGTTCTCTCCTATACCTTTTAACAGTAGAGGAAAAATGAGGGCAAAAATGATGCGATATGTAGATTTTGTTGCAAGCTCCAAATAAAAGTCATGAGGAAATCAGTTACCATAATTTCAGAGTTGCCCAAAACCATATAACATGCCATGAAGATAGAAGACTCCCATAGTGTCCACAGTGATGTGAGTCTTGGAATGGGCTGAATTTGGAGGTGGACATCAGAACCTATGTCCAAGGCAGAGAGCACCACTATGCCATGTGCGTTAACTGAAAGATGGTCTTCCTGGAGTTTTTCTTTGCTTTTGCTTTTTGTTTTTTAATTTGTATTGGAATATGGTTGATTTACAATGTTGTGTTAGTTTCAGATGTATAGCAAAGTGATTCAGTTACACATATACATATATCCACCCTTTTTTAGATTCTTCTCCCATATAGGTCATGACAGAGTATTGAGTAGAGTTCCCTGTGCTATATATATATAGTAGGTCCTTATTATTATTTATTGTATATATAATAGTGTGTAATGTCAATCTCCCAATGTCCCAATTATCACTCCCCCACCCTTACCCGCTGGTAACCATAAGCTTGTTTTCTGCATATCTGTGACTCTTATTTCTGTTAGGTAGGTAAATTCATCTGTACCTTTTTTTCTAGTTTCCACATATAAGTGATAGTGCATGATATTTGTCTTTCCCTGTCTGACTTCACTCAGTATGACAATTTCTAGGTCCATCCTTGCTGCTGCAAATGGCATTATTTCATTCTTTTTCGTGGCTGAGTAGTATTCCATTGTGTATATGTACCACCTCTTCCTTATCCATTCCTCTGTTCTTTAATACACAGATGCATGTGTGTGTGTTTGTAGATGGACATGGATATTTACTATGCCTCCCTCCTCCTCCAGATCTGCCTGAATCGTCGGTGTCAGAACGTCAGTGTCTTTGGTGTGCACGAGTGTGCACTGCAGTGCCATGGCAGGGGGGTAAGTAGGTGAACTGCCTTCATGTAGCCAGCCCATAATTAAGCTCAGCACTAAATCATTCCTTTGTAAAGGATTTTCGCCATCCATCACTTTGTAAAAACATAGCAGTGTCTCCTCAGTATTTTCTTCTGAAGACATTCATTTTCTTTGACCTTTACATGGCATAAGAAATGGGATTTTATTTAACAAAGAAAATCAGATTGAGCGGTAATTATCTTTTAAATTGATGTTCTGGATTTTTTTGAAAGGACTTTGTCATCTTCAAAGTAATTTTAACACTAACCTTCCTTCATGAAGAGTTTTTCATTAGCGTTTCAAACGGAGCTGTCCCTCTCACAACCAAGATTCAGAATATGTGTCTGAACTGAAATATTTCCAAAAGCAATTAAAACAAAGAAGACAGCACATACTGACCACATGCTCTTGAAATCACATACACTGGGTTTCAACTAAAGAAGGCTGTTGTTTTAGTTCAGAGGATTTGGGGGAGGGGAGGATTCTAATTGTTCAAAACCTAATTTATTTTTCCTGATGGGCTTAATTATTTCCAATGGAATCATATTACTCTTGATTAGCTATGCCAATGGTTCATTTGTTTTTCTGAAGCCTTTTCTGCAGAAATGGTGCTCCAAATTCTATTTTTAAAACTTGCAGACACTTGCCGATGATTCTAACACAGAATTATGGAGGTTTGCATAAGATTACTTTTGTGCTGTGACCAGGAGGGACGGCAGCGTCGCCTCAGATGGGTTTGTTGGTGGTGAGCGTGGCTGACCGTCAGTATAAAGCGCAGTCTTTCCATGTCTTCATTGGATCGTAGGCTTCTCCCTAATGGCTGGGAGGAATGACCTAGTGCAGCCTCATTATCTGACTGAGGATGGAGTCCAGACCCACGTGGGGGTAGTGACACGTCCAAGGTTAGGTGGCCAGTTAGTAGCAATGCTGGATCAGGGAGCCTGGACTCCGGACCCTCCAACATCCCTGCATCCCAGCCACACGTTGGAGAGGAAAGGCCCGCGTTGCCTGGGGGCTGAGCAGCTGCCGTGACTTGGGAACAAGTAACAGCTAGACCCCAACCCTTTCCTTAGCAAGGCCAGGCTCACCAGCAGCCCCTCTGGGGTGGGGGGGGGCAGTTGTTGGGGCTGTAATCTCTCTGCCACAAGCCGTCCAGAGGGCCCCGACTGTGGTTCACAGCAGGAGATAGTGCCTGAATCCCAGGGGTGGTGCCCCAGCCGCAGGGTCTCTGGGAAAACGGCAGGACACTCAGACTCCAGGCAGCCTGGGCGGCGCTAGTGACAGTTTGTTCTGCTTCATGTGAGCTTCGTAGAAACGCACTTTCTCACTCACCACAGGCTTTCCTGACTGTTGGCCTTCCTGCTGGAAGCATCTGGGTTTGTTGATGTTGACTGTGGTTGACTCATCACAACCTGGGAAACGTCACAAATGAGATATACACCCCAAACATTGAATGTGCCTTAAAAACATAAAAGCGTGGGTTTGGCTCCATCCAGCAGTATTTTGACGTGGAGCTGAAGCCTGCAGGATGGGAGCTCAGCCCTACCTTCCTTGCACAGAACCACCCAAAGCGCCATCCCTGATGTGCCGTTTGCTTCTCTAAGTGCAAGGGAAACTGCAACACTCACGAGCAACCTGAATGAGGAATCCTTTCTTTTGCAGCTTTTCCCGATCATTTTTCAGTTGTCCTTCCCATTCCAAATTTGTCCAAAGTCCTTTTTAGGGCCTTACCTGTCATCCAGCATTCCCAAAGCATTCAGTCTCATTGTCTTTCTAGAAAGGATTCCCTCTTGTTTTCATAGTCATCTTCCATTGGTTCCTGTAGCAGTTCAGTCAGGTCCCTGTACCACAATACATACCAGCAACAAGTAGAATGGCATCACAGGTGGCATCAGTCACCCTGGATCACAGGCTGAGCAAGCATTGGCCCCTCCGTGGAGCCTCAGGGCCCACCAAGAGCAAAGCTGCCCCTCCCACCTTCTTGAGCAGCCCTTTCCCGTGGATCCAGAGCCATCATCCTTTTATTTCACCAGGACACAGTTCACTGCTGGCTGTGTCCACCACTCAGTGGGGTAGGAGCTGGGACCAGCCCTCCGGAGTGTCTGCTGAAGGAATCAGAGCAGACTTTGGGGAGGCGGTACCTTGTGGGCATCAGGGGGAGCAGGAGGCCTGGCCGTCAGACTGCTGTGGGACCCCGAGCCACCCAGCCTCCCTGAGCACCCTGTCTGAAGTTGCCCGGGGTTGTCGGACCCTTGATGCCCAAGGGCATGGATTTCATGTCCCAGTAGCAGTGTCCCTTTCTCACTACTAAGAGGTCTTCTCATCTCAGCCAGATTGGGAGGGTTTCCTGGAACCAAAAAGAGGCACCTGGAAATTGAGACAGAAAAGAGGTGGGAGGGAGCCTGTGAGCCCCGATGGTCTCCATCTTTCTCTCAACAGCTGCTGATGTAACAATAGCACATTCTGCTATATTTGCAGCCTCAGGCTCTCGACTGGTGTGGTGCTGGGTGCAGGGTGGGTCCTCGCAGTGGTGTGTCCAGAGCCTGGCTGCCTCCATGTGGTGGGGGCACTGACCACAGGGCCTTTGCTTCGCTATGGGGCTCAGTTAGGGCTCAGGGACTTGGTGCTGCCCCAGGTGGAGGCACGTCCTAACCCTGCCTCCCTCTTTGTGTCTTTGTCCCCTGCTGCCCAAAAGGTGTGCAACAACAGGAAGAACTGCCACTGCGAGCCCCACTGGGCGCCTCCCTTCTGTGACAGGTTTGGCTTCGGAGGGAGCACGGACAGCGGCCCCGTCCGGCAAGCAGGTTAGTGGTGACATCGTGTCCCGGGGAGTGGGCCGAGCTCCCGAGGGGCACGGGAAGCCAGGCCCTGGGGGGCCATTGCAGGCAGGACAGAGGACCCGCCAGCCCTCGGGTGGGTGCACAGCTGGAAACCCGGTGGGGACCCCACAGGTCCAGGTGACCTGACACAGGCCGAGGCCCCTGTTTCCAGACCCTCTCTCATCCTTCCCTGATCTTTGCAGAGACTCCTTGCTCTGCTCTGCTCAGAGGATGAGGTTTCCAGGCCTCCCAGCTGGCGCTAGTGATAAAGAATCTGCCTGCCAATGCAGGAGATGCAGGTTCAATCCCTGGGTCAAGAAGATCTGCTGGAGAAGGAAATGGCTACCCACTCCAGTATTCTTGCCTGGAGAATCCCATGGACAGAGCAGCCTGGCGGGCTACCATCCATGGGGTCGCAAAGATTCGAACATGACTGAGCGACTGAGCACACACTCAGCCTGTGACATTTTCTCAGTTAAGGTCATTCTACCACAAACTGCCAAGTGAGTGTGCACCTCGTGGTCGGAGGTTCAAACTGCTTGGTCAAGGCCAGCCTTGTTTACTGAGGCCAAGAGTTGTGAAGTCAAGTGCCTTTTAAAGCTCTTACTAGAAAGATGCCATCCTCTTCATAAAGGGACTGGGCCCAGCCCTGCAGCCACTGTTGCTGAGCTGTTGTTCCCTGCGGGCACCAGCCATCACGTTTTTCAGGCATTAATTGAACCCTTATGAAAGTGGGCATTCTTCTTCTTTCTTTACATACAAAGGACCTGAAGCTCAGAGAAGTTAAGTAACTTTCACAGAGTCACACAGCTAAGGTTGAGACATAGGTCTACCCGTGTAGAGACTCCCACGGGCCGCTGTGCTGGGATCATCAGTTCTTGTCTCCCCAGAGATGAGAAGTGGTCTCCTAGCTCAAGGCCGTCTTCTCTGAGAGATTGGCAGCCAGTGAAGAGGCAAGCCAGGGTGACGCCCCCTTTGAAGTGGAAGCAGCGAGTCCTGTGGTGCAGAGAGCCCACCATGAGCCCTGCTGGGGAGTCAGGGGCAGGGTGGGCAGGAACTGCCCAAACACATTTGTGTTGCCACCTTGGCGCCCACCTGAGCCCCCGGGGCACTCAGTCAGTGGCTGACGGAGAAAGTCATACATCCTGTAGTGATGGGTGGGGTTGAATCTGTGGCTTGGCCAGTGTTTCCATGACAACAGACACAACACTGCTCTGCAGGGCCAGGTAGGAGAGCCCCTCCAAGCAGGCACATCTAGAGAAGGCAGTGTCGTGTTGTGAGGAAGGGAAGGGAACTTCTGGTCATCCCTGTACTGAAAGGTGGACGAGTCTCAATGCTGCTTCCAAGGGCACTCAGGGTCCTGCCCTCTCAGCCTGGCCCCACAGCAGGTGGTCAAAGGGCCTCCAGGTCTCGTCTCTTAGCACATGTCCATCCCAGGGGATAATAAGCTGGGTCTGGCCCAGCCTCCCTGTTCCTCACTGCCATCCATGCCTTGATGGCTGGCCTCTTAGCTGCAACTTAATTTTCAAATTGGCCATTAAGAGTTCAAAAACACCAGGGTTTTCATTTTTAATGCATCAGAAACCCTGCCACATCAGAATGTGAATGTTCCATCCACATTCAAGTGAGCCAGATGTTCAAGGAATTGGAGAGGATGGTGGGAGACAGGCCACATGCTCTGAGTGTCTTTTTGGTGTGGACACCAGGGGGTCTCAGGGTTGGGAGCTGCCAAAACATGGCGAACCCACTGAGTCGCTAACTCTTCATTGTACCGGGTAAGAATATTTTTTAAATGAAAATAACTGAAGAGCCAAACTCATCCACTGTTGCCATCATTTCATAATATAGGTTTAATTTCTTCCCCCCAAAACACCTACAAAAGAGGGGCCTTGAGAAGCCGGCCAAGGGTTACACAGGGAAGGCCACGCACCATGGGTCTTACTCTTCAATGCAGCCACCCACGTGATCGGGGCTCAGAAGTCCGTGAAGCTAGTATCCCTCCAGCATCTGCCAGGTGCCAGCTGCTCCTGTCAGTGTTTAATAACTGATCAGTTGAAGACGTAGGGATTTGATTTGAAGAAACTAGAAACTATACTCCAATACTTTGGCCACCTGATGTGAAGAGCTGACTCATTGGAAAAGACCCTGATGCTGGGAAAGATTGAAGGCAGGAGGAGAATAGGAAGACAGAGGATGAGATGGTTGGAGGGCATCACCAGCTCGATGGACATGAGTTTGAGCAAGCTCTGGGAGATGGTGAAGGACAGGGAAGCCTTTTTAATGAGCTGTGTTAAGACACAATAGGACCTTAAGCAGAGGCCCCTAGACTGCCGGCTCAGTCTCAAAAGAGGTGCGTGTTAGCCGGGAAACCAGAGCAAGGCTTTTCCAGTAACGCTGAACAAGTGAATCGAGACAGTCTTATATTGTCTTCCTTAGACACATCCTTGGTAGGACTTGTCAGTTGGAGACAAAGTCCAGAAACAGGGTGTGAAGTCTTTCTCCCCTGGGGTGGGAGCGGATTCTCTGGTTCCCAACCAGCCAAACATCCCGGTCGGAGGTAGGAGAGCCTGGGTGACAGAAGCTGCCAGCACGGCCATCAGCAGCAGCCCAGAAGGACTGTGGGGCACCTACCAAGTGACACAGACCCTGGCAGCCGGTGGGAGAGCAGACCGGTGAACTGAGATCTGCGTGCCCAAGGAGCCCACAGCCCTGGTGAACCCCCGAGTCCTGGCACCCAGAGCCCAGAGCCCTCCACAGACAGCCCTTGGCCGCAGCTGCAGTCAAACCAACTCGATGGCTCGATTTTCCCTTCCTTTCTGCATCCTTGAGGAACCTTAGGGTCTCTGTACTAAACAAAATGGAATCAAGTCACGGAAAAGGGGATCTTTCCTTCGAGAATGTAAATAGCATCCTCCCAGAGACGGGGATTTGCCCCCCACAGCCTGTGTTTTAAGTCCCTAACACAACAAAACAAAATCCAAGGGTGTTTCATTTAAACAGAGTTTTCTTTTTCACCTTCCAATTTGACGATAGCCAGAAGTAAGATCTTGGTCTAAAAAAATTGAAAAAACAAAAGTAAAACAGATTCCAGCCCCCAAGAATGAGAGAAGGAAAGAGACTGAAGGAGTGTCACTGGGGCTGGGAAGACTTCAATTTGGGGACTGCTGGTGGCTCTAATGGTTAAAAATAAAAATAAAAAATCCGCCTGCAATGCAGGAGACCCAGATTCGATCCCTAGGTTGGGAACATCCCCTGGAGAAGGAAATGGTTACCCACTCCAGTAGTCGTGCCTGGAGAATTCCATGGACAGAGGAGCCTGGCGGGCTACAGTCCCATGGGGTCGCAAGAGTGAGACACGACTGAGCGACTGGCACTTTGACTTCACTTCACTTTGGTTCTGATGGGATTCTAGTAACAGCTCCCTGTTACTTTCTCTGACCACCGTTCCCCTGCCGTTGGCACGCTTGGGGGGCCCATGTGGCCAGAGCTGTGGTCCCAACTGCCAGATTATATTCCCCTTTAGCAAGTTCCAGACTTGTCAGCAATGAATGATGGCGAGGCAGATTGTACCTCAAGCACGACCTTTGAAGTAAGGCTAATTTATCCGTACACCATTCAAGGATTTACTCACTGCATTTCTGGTCTTTCCTTCCAAGTTCGTTTTGCCGTAAATGTCACAATTTCATACTCCCCATATTTCACTGTAACTGCCTCGTTCTCTGAGTCGAACGTGCTTTGTTTCAGATAACCAGGGTTTAACGATAGGAATTCTGGTCACCATCCTCTGTCTTCTTGCTGCTGGATGTGTGGTTTACCTCAAAAGGAAGACGTTGATACGACTGCTGTTTACAGATAAAAAAAACACCATCGAAAAGCTAAGGTACCCTGGGTCGGGGTCATCTTTTCAAGAAATGGCATTTGAAAGAAGGCGACCCACTGCTTATCATTGTGTTTCCTTAGCAAAGAAGGGGTCAGATTTTCTGTTGGTTTGGTGTTTTAATGTTTCTGCCGGACCGGCTGCCCACTTCACTTTCTCTTCAAACTATTCGCTGCTTATTACATAAATAAGCAGGGTGTTGATGAATTCCACTGGTGTGTTTTTCCCCACCCTAACCTTGGTAATTTTCATAAGACATGGGATATTAAAACATTTTTATCAGCTGGGGTAGCTTTTGATCCAAATATATTCCAAGATGTTGCTAAAATGCCAGCTTTATGCAAAAAGTCTCCCAGGTGTCACAAAGTCATGTTCCTATGCATTGCAAGAACTTTAGTTTAACAGAATAATGGCTCTGGGGGAAAGAACTCAGTATTTATATTTCAGTCCTGTAAGAGATTAAATCTTTTCTCTTGCATGGTTACCACACTGAGTTAAAAGAAGTGAGTTGTGTTTTGAGCGTTACTGTGAAAAACGGGGAAAGCGGAGTCGGGCAGAGGTTGCGGCGCCCCCCAGGAAGCGTGTCTGGGGTTGCCTTGCAGGTGTGTGCGCCCTCCCCGGCCCCCCCGGGGCTCCCAGCCTGGCCAGGCCCACCTCACCCACCTCAGCAAAGGCCCGACGAGGAAGCCGCCACCATCCAGCACACCTAAGGTGAGTTTCCAACAGACGAGAGGTGAGTGAGTGAGCGTGCGAGGACGCGGGTTTCAACAAGAGATTGAGCAGGACTCGACCCGGAGACTCTTCCTGAAAAGCGCTGGGTCAGTCCGCTCGAGACGACAGAGGCTCCCCGAGGCGACGGCTGGGGCTGGAGAGGCTCAGGGTGCCGGATTCCACTGAGCCCACATCCCGGGAGGGACGTGGTCTTGGTCATCACCCTGCCTTCATCCAGGCGGCTGGACTCCATGGGGGAGGGGAGGGGACTGGGCCTGCCCTCAGGCCGGGTCCTGATGCTGGACCCCTGCTGTGGTGCAAGGGTGCCATGGACTGGGTAGGGGGGGCTTCTGTGGCTCCCTGCTACTCCCAGGGTATTTCTAAGGGTCACAGTGAGGGTATGTCTAAGGGTCACACTGAGGGTACTTCTAAGGGTTACTCCCAGGATATTTCTAAGAGTTACTCCCAGGGTATCTCTAAGAGTCACAATGAGGGTATTTCTAAGAGCTACTCCCAAGGTATTTCTAAGCATTACCCTGAGCCCTTGGTTGGGCCCATTTTGCTCCAACCACGAACTGTGGAAGCTCTGTCCAACCCATAGCTTCAAAGAGCTGGATCCTTAAAGGGCCTCCCGCTCCCTGCTGTCTCTTAACTTTCCTAGTGCCCTGGTGAATGTTGACTAGCGTTCACTCTGATATTTAGTTACCCCCACCCAGTGTTTCTGATATATCTACAAGAATTCCTGAATATTGAACTCATTCAACAACAGTCCAGATTGTAGAGGAAAGTGTTTGTGTCAATGAATGACAAATGATTTTTCAAACCATTATCAGGTATTCAGTAGGCAAAAAAAAAAAAGAAAGAAAATCTATTTTATCTCCCTCAATCCAAAAAGTGTGGAGAGTTGGATCCCAAAGAGAAGCCATTCCTAATAAGCATTGCCACTTTCCACCCCCAACCATGGACATGAGGGAAAAACAGCTTTATTTGTGAGAGTCAAAGATGCAGCTTTATTTTGAAGGACCAGAAACCAGAAATGACCCAAATACCAATCAACAGGCAGAAGGCTAAACACATTTTGTTATATTTACACAGTGGGATGCTATTCAGAATAAGACAAAATGAACTGTTGATACACATGATATCTTGGATACATCTCAAAATAATCATGCCGAGTGAAAGAAGCCAGACCAAAAACAATGATTCCATTTTTATAAAATTCTAGAAAATGCAAACCAATTTATAATGACCAAAACTGTATCAGTAGTTGCTGGGAAAAGGAGAGGGAAGGACTTCACAAGTCAAAGCTCTAGTGAAAATGAGACATAGCTGATGATGGCGATGGGTATGTTCATTGTTTCTCTTGTGATGGTTTCATGGGTGTGAACCTCTATCGGAATTTACCAAATGTACATTTTAAATATTGACTGCAACTAACAGTCAATTAAACCTCAGTAAAGCTGTTTTTAGAGGGAAAGGAATAAAAGAGGTAGGCAGGGAGGGGCAGGGTGTGTGAGGCTCACTCTGCGTCCAATCTCATCTGTCACTAAAAACAAGGCCATGTGGGCAGTGTTCCTCCGGACCCAGCCCCAGCCTCCACCCTTGGCTTCCAGAATCCCCGATGCTGCTCCTTCCTTGGTTCTCATCGAGCCTTGTGCACACTGAACTGCATCTCATTTTCACAAGTCCTTTGGAATTCCCTGAATTTCTGGTTTGTATCTTTACACGTGGTGGCACTTCCTTGCACCTACCTGCCAATTAATTAATCCAGTTTTTAAAAATTCAAACAGAAATTGATCCCAGAGCTAAATGGGAAGGAAATTAAAATAAAGGGGAGGGTGGATATAGGTATACGTATAGCTGGTTCACCTTGCTGTACAGTAGAAACGAACACAACATTGAAAAGAACATACTCAAGAAAGAAATTAAAACCTAAGAAAAAAGTCACTCCCCATGGGTTCAGATTTGGGGGTGGAGAAGGGTGCTTCTGTTAGAATTTTGACATTTACGTAAATAATAATAGATTCCCTTTCCTGTAACTCCTTGATTTCTCGCCCTTCCTCGAGCCCCTTCCCTGCCTCAGCTTTAGCAGAGGCGTTAGCAGTGGGTGTCCTCTGGGGATACCCAGTAATGATCACATCGTGGCTCTTTGCTCTGACCCCGCAGGACAACACCCGGAGAGTGCCGCCGTGTCAGCACATGGACATCAGCAGACCCCTCAAAGCCCCCGACGCCCCTCGGCCGAGTTCCCCGCAGCGAGGGCTCCCACCCCTGCACCAGGCTCCTCGTGTGCCCTGCGTCCCCGCCAGACCCCTGCCGGCCAACCCTGCACTCAGGCAGGCCCAGGTACGCCCGCAGCTCTTATAACCTGATGGAGGTGCTTGGAATCCGGACCCTGCTACTTGCCAGCGTCTGAACTTGGACAAGTTGCTTAAGTTCTCAGCGCCTATATAAAACAGAGTTAATTCAGCTCCTGAGATGGGGAAATGAGACCATCCACGGAAAGCATTTAGTACAGTGTTGGATGCATAGCTGTGGTGCCGTATAGTTTAGCTATTCTGAGGGATATTTTTTAGTTTATTTTTGGTTGTACTAGGTCTTCGTTGCTACACGTGGGCTTTCTCTATTTGCAGTGTGCGGGCTTCTCGCTGTGATGGCTTCTCTTATTGCAGAGCGTGGGCCCCAGGGCGTGGGCTCAGTGGTTGTAACCACAGGCTTAGTTGCTCTGAGGCATGCGGAATCTTCTCCGACCAGGGATCACACCTTTGTCCCCTGCGTCGGCAGGCGGATTCTTAACCACTGGACTGCTGGGGACGTCCTCTTAGGAATATTTTTATCTCTTCTATTCAGAATAGTGAGGGTGCCCATTCAGCTTGTCGTCTATACCAACAGTCTCCAAGCTTTTTGGCACCAGGGTCTGGTTTCATGGAAGACAGCTTTTCCATGGCTGAGGGGTGGGGAGGACGGTTTCCGAATGATTCAAGCTCATTACACTACACTTATTGTGCACTTTATTTCTATTATCATATCACCTTCACCTCAGATCATCAGGCATTAGATCCCAGAGGCTGGGGACCCTTGATCTATGTACTACAACATTTTGGAGAGTGACAGGTGGCACTGTGAATAATTTGGCTTGGCCAATAAAACAGATATTTACAATAAATACAATAAGATACCTGATACTTTGGCCCCCTGATGCACAGAGCTGACTTATTGAGAGATAGGAATGGTAATGGGCATCCTTTCTTAACATTTTCCACCTTCAAAAATTATTTACAAAAATCTTTACCACTGATTCAGTTTCTGCACACCAGTTACAAGAGTATATAACACACTTTATGTGTACGATCTCATTTTTATGTTGTTGGAAGTAACGGTTTCTGTTTGTATGACAGGAAACTTGAGGTGGGAACAAAAGTAAAAACCGAATGCAAAGTACAAAGATATAATCACTGGTAAGGAAAATGGTATAACCATTTTAAGCCTCTGAATATATATAAATATTTTTCAAGACTGACATGCACTTATGTTCCCATACTAGTACAGAGCATCTGTCTCACCGTGACTTTGCTGGTATTAAGTATTAATATTTCAAAGCTTTGCCCATTTGATACATAAAATAGCTTTTTCCATCTAGTAGTTCTATAGATTACTGAAAGGGATGCTGAAGTTTCCAACTATACACACGTCTCTTTTCAGCCATCAGTTTTTACTTCATGTGTTTTGAATCTCTGTTGTTTGTGGTACAAAACAATCTGGACTGCAGTGTCTTCTTGGTGAATTGATCCTTTCATCACTATGTAACATCCTTCATTTTGGGCTTCCCTGGTAGTGCAGGAGATGCAGGAGACCTGGGTTCAATCCCTGAATTAGGAAGATCCCCTGGAGAAGGGCATGGCAGCCCACTCCAGTATTCTTGCCTGGAGAATCCCATGCACAGAGGAGCCTGGCGGGCTACAGTCCGTGGGGTCGCAAAAGAGTTGGACGTGACCTAGCAGCTAAACAACAACAACAGATGTCCTTCTTTGGCTCTAGTGACTTTGTCCTAAAATCTGTTTTATCTTACATTAATACATTCGCTCAGTTTTTTTGTTTTTTTTTTTTTTTGACTGGGGTTTGCAAGGAATGTGTCTTTCCATCTTTTTACTTTTACTTATGTCATTTCACTTGAAATGAGTTTCTGAGAAACAGCATATAGTTGAGGCATGTATTTTTCATCCATTCTGTCACTGGCTTTTCACTGGTGTATACAGACCATTTATTTTTAATATAAATTATTAATAGAATTGAAGCCTATCTTTTTAATGTTTTTATCATGCTCCTCTTTCCTGACTTCCTGTGGGCTTGTTAAACGTTTTTCACTATTCCATATTGATTCATCTATAGTGTTTATGAAATATGTCTGTCTGTACTTTTTTGTCTGGCTGCCTTAGGGCAGAGTTTCTCAGCCTCAGCATCGTTGACATTTTGGGCTGGATGACTCTGTGTTGTATCGGACTGTCCCGTGTATCATAGAGTGTTTAGCAGCATCTTGGTTTCTACCAACTGTAGATGGCAGCAGCATGTGTAATCATGCCTCTAAACATGGCCAGAGGTCTCCTAGGAGACACAATCACCCCTAACTGAAAACTGCTGCTCTAAAGATTACATTGTATGTACATAATGTATCACAGTCTACTAGTATCGATATTTTATCACTTCAAGTGGAAGGTAGAGCTTCACCATCCTTTCCGCCCCTTTATTCCTCTCCCTCTGTGATATGGATGCCTTCAGTGTTACCTTTATGTAGTGAGACCTCTTTAGATGTCATTTTTGCTTTTAACCACCAAGCATCATTTTTTAAACTTAAGGAGAATGGTTTACAGGACCTACTCATACCATCCCTCCACCTGTTCTTTCTTCACTTCTGATGCCCCAGGTTTTTTTCTGTTATCATTTCCTTCCTATCTAAAAAGACTTCTTTTATTCCGTTAAAGCAGGTCTTCTGGTGAAAAATTCTTAGTTTTCCTTCCTCTGGACATGTCTGTTTTGCTTTCATTACTGAAAAATATTTTCCATGGATATAGAATTCTGGGTTGACTGTTTTCTTCTTTCAAGATGTGCAAAATGTTGCCCTGCTTCCTTCTGGTCTTTGTGGTGATAAGAAATCCACTGGGAAGTTCCATCCACAGGCTTTGTTCCAGGGAAGAGATGAGGCCTGTTACTGTAGGGAGGGATGGGTAACGGGGCTGGGCCATGTCCAGGATGAGGTACCCAGTGGGGACAGCAGGGCATGGCTTTTTTCTAGTCTCACCTGGAGGCAGAATTAGGTCGGGTATGGCCACAATTGTATCTCTTACTGGCTCATGCTGCTCCTGTTCTTTTAGCTAAAGATAGGCTCTCCTCAGGCCTTTTTTTTTTTAATCTTTTCTTTTTTTCAATCTGATGCTATTGGAATTTTCAGATTAGGAGGGGGGCACCTCCCCAGAGCCCAGGCCAAGATATAAAGAAGGGGGAAACAGAAAAAAACAAGGACTCGCTACTGGGCAGTTCCTCGAGTTCTGAGGTCCCTGTTGTTGTTTAGTCACTAAGTCGTGTCTGACTGTAGCCCACCAGGCTCCTCTGTCCATGGGATTCTCCAGGCAAGAATACTAGAGTGGGTTGCCATGCCCCTGCTCCAGGAGATCTTCCAGACCCAGGGATCAAACCTGCGTCTCCTGTGTCTCCTGCGTTGGCAGGCAGCCTCTTTATCACTGAGCCACCTGGGAAGCCCTCTGAGATCCCGAGCCAGTCCATTTACTTTTCTCCATCTCTCAGAGTGTCTGTCGGTTGCTTTATGGACTTTCTCCAGACTTTTATGTTGTAATTTGCAGGAGGAATAGGGTGAAATGTGCTTATTTCATCTCACCCAGACCTCATTTCTCTCTGCATTTCTTTGACTGCTGGTACACTTGAACTGCTTTTTGTATATCTATTAACAAAGTGTGCTGGTAAATTGTCTGTCCAAAAAAAAAAAAAGCCTTGATTTGTAGGTGATTTCTCTTCTGTAAAAACTCCACCATGATCAATTTCGGGTTATTGAGGTGATGTCTCTGAATCAAGAGCAGAGAATCAGCAGGTATGTGCTGGTAGCCGCTGGCTCCAGCACACAGCTGCTATTAACTGTATTTGTTCTGTGAGTTGTCTGTTCCCATGCTTTGCCTGTCTTTCTCTGTTTGAGAGTTTTTCTTCCTTATTCGTTCGAGTTCATTCTCTTAATAGCTTAAGAATCCTTCCCCATTTCCAGTAATTTACTGTAAACATCTCCCTCATTTGCCTTTCAGTTTTATTTACGCTGGGCTTTTTTTTTTTTTTTTTTTTTTGTATAAAAATTCCAGTTTTGAGTATTTACTAATCCTTGGTGAATCCTCCTATTCCTTTTATGCTTATAAAGTCTTCTCCCATTTCAATCAAGATCCACCTGTAACTTCTTGTTTGTTTTGTTGCCCATTGATGGTACTTTCACATTCATTTTGTGAACCTGTCTTGGATTTACATTAGTGGAAGGGATGAGTACTTTCTAAATTTCTCTGGGCATACGGATTTTTTCAAGAATCTATTGAAGGCTGTGAACCCTTGAGAATGTACCCATACACAATACTTCATACACAAATTTCAGGAATTCACAGAGCCCATCAGCCTCTTCTCCATGGATTCTCTTGTCCTGGGGCTTTTCATGCCCCCCTTTAAGTAGCTCACCTGTGTGCCATGTGACACCGGGACTCTCATAATGAGAAAGGATATTTTTTGTGTCTTTTTTCCCACCAGCAGTGACTGTGCACAGAAGTGGTGGCACCTTCAAGATCTCCTTTAAAGCCTCAAAGAAGGCCTCATTCTGTTTTATGAAACTAAGAAATGTTGCCCTTTAAACATTAGTAACTGAAAAATCCACATTTCTCACTCCAGGCTGGGGTCTGTCTGGAGCTTTTCCGAGACATATGATCTGGATTAGGCTCGCACTTTCTCATCACACCAAGGGGACCGGCATTAATCCCATGCAGGTGCGGTGCCTCTTGGAGGTGGTTCTTGTTTGGCGGCACAGATCGAACCCACTGACCCTTGGTGCTTTAGCATTACCTGTGCCCTGTCCCCCAGGACGCGACAGACACACGTTCAGTGGCTAGCCTTGCCTTATCCATCCAGGCTTACCATCTACACTTTCCGGAAGGAAAACACTTTCATAAACACCATGATAGTGGTTGACCTCACATCCAAAGGGTGAGTTAGTTCTTTACAGAAAATGCTTGATCTTGCCATCAAGTGTTCTGTGTGATCTTTACAAATCAAGGATAGTTGAATCAACTCTCTTCTCTTGTCCACAGACGGGCCTTTCAGGGCTACCATTTCCTTCTCAGGGAAATGAGCCTTGCAACTCAAGCTTCTCAAACTAACTCCTCGGCCTTGGTCGAGGAAGCGAACTTTCATTTCCCTTTCATCCTGTCAGCTCTTTGAGAGGAAAAGCATTCAGTATATTCATCTGGCTTTTAGCTGACTGCTGCCAACTTCTCCCGAAACACAGCCTGAGCATGAAAGGCAAAGTGTGGGCTTGAGAAAAGGCTGGAAAAATGATGGAAAAAAAGAGAAGTCACACACAGGGGTGTGTGGTCACATACAACTGTATGCAGGCAGGGAGCCTAGTCGAATTCCGTTGTTCTGCCTGGCACAGTCCTGGCCCCGCTCTGCCTGGCATGTTATATTCACAAGTCACCAGGAACAGGCATGTCAGTGAGGACACCAGACAAACCAGCCCACTGCCAGCTCAGGGACCACTGCAGAGGCTCCAGGGACAGCACTGCATAGCGAGTTCATCTCAGACTCTGGAAGAGAAAAAGGAGGAAAGAAAAACAGGGCAGGTTCTAGGAGTGGCGACCAAAGGACCCCAGAGGGTTTGGGGCGGCTTTCTGATGATGTTGCAGCCACGCATTCTGGGAAACAAACTCACTCAGAAGGACAATGCAGATAGTGGGGTGCAGTTTATTACACCAGTGGGCCCAAGGCAGAGTCTCCTCTTAGCCAAGGACCCCAACCAGTTTTTGTGAAAATCTTATATACCCTAAGTGTATGTGCCCAAACCCACCTCCCCAGATTCCCTGAAACTAGTCTGAACAAAGGAAAAGAAAGATACAAAGTTAACCTGTGATTCATATGCCTTAAGCCTAGGTAGTTGCTGCTGCTAAGTCGATTCAGTCATGTCCGACTCTGTGCGACCCCATAGACGGCAGCCCACAAGGCTCCCCCGTCCCTGGGATTCTCCAGGCAAGAACACAGTGGACAATTATCAATAGGCCTGTGGTCATACCCCAATAAGCATAATAGAATTTATGATTCTATTCGGTTACACAGATAATAGGGTATTCTTTTAGGGATGGAGAGTCTAGGTACAAGCCCTGGGGCTCTTCCATCTGGGGGCCTGGTTTTCCAGTTGGTATGTCGTTTCCATAGATACTGGGCACAGAGCTCAGAGTCCACAGTCCGGCCCAAGATGGAGTCCTGCTTTCAAATGGAGCCTGTTCTGTTTCCTCCTTCAATGATGGTTAATCTTAAGATATTTTAGGTGGTTTTTTCCTCTGGATTACAAAAGTGTTCAAAAACATGCAACTTTGCACCCCAGAAAAATCCATTTTCCCATACGATCGTGTTAAAGTAATATATGTTAAAGAGGACAATGTGTCCAAGCATGTGTCCTGGAAGTGTGTCTTCGGGCGGCAGGCTTGAGCTCTGACACCCAGGCAGGGGGAGAGACTGCATCCGGGAGATCACGGCTTTGTAGCATGAAAGGATTCCTTGCCCTGACCCCAGACGTCATCTGTAAAGTCAACTGACTTGACTTGCATGAGGGAAGGGGGCCCTGAGAGGCCCCAGGTGAGCCAGAGACTCCAGGAGAAGTAATATCTGACATAGAGTTTTATGCTTTCCTTTTCTGCCTGCCGATTCCCTTCCATCCTGAAACCTCAGCACAGGGCGCATACCACTGCAGCCTGGTGTGGGTCTCAGGTTGGTCGGCAGATGAGGGAGAGGCTACACCAGGGGCACGTGTATGGGGGAGAGGAAGGCTCCCTGTAGGCTCAGTCCTGAGCTGCCGGGAGAGGATCCAGCCTGGAGAAGCCCAGGGTGGGAGGCAGTGGGCACAGCCCCCTAACACAGACGGTACCCAGGGACCCTGAGAGAGCTCTGGGCATGGGTGGAGTGTCATACCATCACCCAAGAGAGGGTCTCAAGTCACTAAAGATGAATTTTAAAAATAGGGGTGGCTCAAGAGACTAGGAGGTGTGACGACACTCTGGTGATTGTCTTACCTGCCAAACCCCCAGTGCGCCTAAATGTGTTCCCCGCTGAGACAACGGGCTGGGGGGGCAAATTCTGGAGTTTCATTAGATTCCTAGGATGTAGCAAACTGAAATCCTTTATGCACTTTATTATGACTAATAGGCTTAATTCACTCATCTAGAGTTTAAATAAGAGCACGTTCAATGTCACATCTAAGAAATAGATTTCTCCACTCACAGAGTTATATCTAGAGAAGTCTGTGCTAAGAAGAAGATCGAAATGCAATTTTCTGCTGTCAGACTGCAGTGTGCCATGATTCTAATGGGGGTATAGGTGGCACCTTCAATCCATAGATGAGCCATCCTTCCAACGAGTAAAAACCTCATCAAAGCATCACTTAGCACTTATCTGTCCTTTTTTTAAGGTTTGCTCCATAAAACAGCATTTGAACTGTACATGCTGATGTGTGACCCTACTTGGATTGTTTTATTTTTTTAAGCCCTTCATTTCCTGGGAAAAGTTAGGAAGTGGTTTTCCTCCGTAGAATCTTATCAGTAAGTAATGCTACTGGCCTGACTGGCTAAAGTTGTTTTTCCAGTTAGATACAACTTCTTTACTAGAACAATAGGAAAAAAGAAGAAAAGCAACTGAACCTATCTCTTAGATTGATTTTTGCTGAATTCAGGTCCTTTCTTGAGGCAGCAGATGGGCTTATGAGAATATCTGCCAACCCTGTTTCTGGCGCGTTTCTGTGCTGCAGAAATTCCAGCAAAGGCAGGATTAATTCCTGTTTTTATTCTTATAACTGAATGGTTTATAATTGTCTCTGTGTGTATGTATGCCTGTTTGAGTTATTACCCTAAGTGTTTTAAGATAAGGAGCATCTCGGTTGTGTTTTGAGTTGTTATAAAGCAGCAAGCATGTGTTGAACACCAGTTATGTGGTAGTGATCCCAGGCTAAGTGCTTTGCAGGCATTTCTAACCACCTGGAGGGGCCTAGGAGGCAGACACCACCAATACCCCATTTTGCAGAGGAGGAAACATGGCAACATGAGGCCAAATAGCGAGACCCCCAGAGGTGGAGACCAGGGCTGCAGACTTAGAATGGCTGCAGAAACAGGTGGATACAGAGCGGGCAGAAGGGAGGAACTGCAGGAAGACTGTGATGGCGAGCAGGTCTTAGATCACCGGCTGCCTCGGTGATCTTTAATCCATTTTCCCCATTTTTGCCACAGATAAAGGTGATGGGGTGGGATGGGGGAACCTTCTCGCATCCTGCAAAGCCTCATATAGTAACAGGAGAGACTTGCATTTCTCTCTGCTTTTGCTTATAATAGTATCATGCTCCAGCCATTTGTCTTGACTGATCTTTCTTAGAACCAGCCCCTGGTCAGAAACATTAGTTGTGTTGCATTCCAGATACTCATGGCATCTTTTTTTAACTGTATTTTTAATTGAAGGATAATTGCTTTACAACATTGGTTTCATTTCTGCCACACAGCAACGTGAATCAGCCAGAGGTGTACATACGTCCCCTCCCTGTCGAACCTCCCTCCCACCTCCCGCCCTTTCCCACCCCTCTAGGTTCACAGAGCCCCAGGGTGAGTTCTCTGGGTCATATAGCAAATCCCCACTGCCCGTCTACTTGACATATGGCCATGTAGATGCTTCCATGCCACCCTCTCCATTTGCCTCACCCTCTCGTTTCTCCCCCCACCGCCCGTTTCCATAAGTCTGTTCTCTATGTCTGCCCTGCATTCCTGCCCTGCAGACAGGTTCATCAGTACCCTCTTTCTAGACTCCATGTGAAAAATCCTCCATGCATTGTTTGTAGAGGTGAGATTTGCAGTTCAGTGTCTCTGACATTTCTCCTCCTCCACGCCTTATCTGTGTCTGTAGAACATACAACACACTGTATTTTGTAAAACAAGGCTGCCCGACATTGTACATCTCTTCTAAGACGGTAGAGCAACCAGACTCGATGTAAGTAGTGTCAGAGGGAAGTGGGGAGAGCTATTTCAAAGAGCCCTCCCTCCTCCAACCCACACAGAGTGATGAACAGTTAACACGGGCTGTTACTTATAAGCAATAACTATTCGCTCATAAATGCTTTGTAAGGATACAAATAGGAGCAAAGCTGATTTAGACCATAATTTCAGAGCCATCAGGTCCTGGCCAGTCCCTCTGAGGTTGAGCCCAAACTTGCAGAGTTGTCTGCCACAGAACGAATTCGCATCTGAATTTATTTGAATGAGGACTTGCACCCTTCCGATCTGTGTGGGCATCTGATACTTAGACCAGCCCTCACAGAGTTTGCAAGCCTGATGACTTAGACCCTTGCTTGTCAGAAATGCCAGTACATACTGAGAAAAGGAAATATATTCATCAGGATATACTCCCAAGGCAGGGAGGTGAAATACGGGAAAACTGATCGTTATAAAAACCTGTGTTACTGAAGGGAAACCTAAAGCTGGGGAGGGTCCTCGGTGTCTTCTCTCTGCTTCTCAGATTTCATCCTTTTACCCAGACGTCCACCCAAGACCCCTTCCTCCCAAGCCTTCCTGCAGTCCTCCCAGGGGTCTCTTCACTCACCCGCCACCTCGGTCCGGAGTTACCTGGGCACCTGGCCTGCTCCATTTCAGAAGGCTGCTGCTGCTACTGCTAAGTCGCTTCAGTCATGTCCGACTCTGTGCGACCCCATAGCCGGCAGCAGGAGATGTACTCCTTTCCAGGCGCACCTGAGTCCTTGTGCACACCGTGAACGCAGTAGACATGCAGGAAGTACACTGAACTGAGCTGAATTCTCAGTAGTAAATAGTAAGCCTTGTCACGGGATCGCATACTCCCTCGGGGCCCACCCGACCAGTGAGCCATAGGTGAGTAAAGATCTTAGGCACTTCATCCTGTAAATCTGAAGTAGGGCTACTGCCCAGCTAGAGCATAAGACTTTAAATTGTAGCTACCAAGGTTTGGGACTCCTGCTCACTTCTGCCTACGCAGTAACTTGCAGGAATTTCAGCTAAAATATTTGGGGTTTCATATCGTATACCAAGGCTTCCCAGGTGGCAGTAGTGGAAAAGAATCACCCATCAGGGCAGGAGATGCAAGAGACATGGGTTTGAGCCCTGGGGCGGAAAGTTCCCCTGGAGGAGGAAATAGCAACCCGCTCCAGTATTCTTGCCTGGAGAATCCCACGGACAGAGGAGCCTGGCGGGCTACAGTCCGTGGGGCTGCAAAGAGTCAGGCGCGACTGAGCACGCACATCATGCACTAATACTCACAAGACAAACTCATCTGATGTGGAAGCACCTTCATCTCCCTGGAGAGAAATAACTTCAGAGGGAAGCCATTCAAGTGATTACAGTATTCAAAGGAGTGTTTGTTTTCCACTCACTTCTATTACTGTAAACACCCAAATTGTACATAAAAAAATGGATGCCTGACACTTTACCTTTATATTGTAATGGCAATGGATGTCTGTAAGTAAAAATTCCAACAGTGTAAAGGCTTATTTGGAAAGTAATCTCCCTCCCACCTCTATCACCAGGCTCACTTCCCAAAAGCAATCATTAACACTGCTGCTGCTGCTGCTAAGTCACTTCAGTCGTCTCCGACTCTGTGCGACCCCATAGACAGCAGCCCACCAGGCTCCCCAATCCCTGGGATTCTCCAGGCAAGAACACTGGAGTGGGTTGCCACCTCCTTCTCCAATGCATGAAAGTGAAAAGTGACAGTGAAGTCGCTCAGTCATTAACACTAGGTTTTTGTAAAATGTAATTTAGAATACAGTGAAAAGTCTCTTCCACCTGTCTCTCTCTCTGCAGAGTGAGAGGTTATGGAAAAGTTGGAAATTTTCAAACACTCAAAATTAAAAGGTACGCTGAAACCTCTCTACCCATCCCCATCTTCAGCAACCATCACCTTGCTATCGCTCTTTTTTCACACCTTGGATCCTAATTTTGAAATCGAATGGCAGCACACCTGGTACTTCTTTCCACTTTGGTTATTCCAGATGGACCAAATCCTTTTCACTGGCTGTGTAGTATTTCATGGTAGGACTACACTGTAAATTCTTTAACCAGTCCTTTACTAATGGCTGCATGGGTGGTTTCATCATTTGATACTTCAAACAGGCATATTCATGCCCAGGCACCTTAAGCCCATGCTTGACAATGGATGTGGGACAAAGTTCTGGGAGCACAGTTTCAGATCAAAGGACATATGCATTTAGAAACTTGATAGATGAGGCAGAAATGCCTCTGAAAGATGCATCCCTATTTCTGTTCCCCAAGTCTTCATCAATGCAGTGCGTGCAGAGATTTTTCTTATCTTTGCCAATATGATAGGTTGGAAAAAAAAAAAAAACTACATGTTTTTCTTCCTATATATGAGATGGGGGATCTTTTCACAGGTTTAAAATCCGTTTGTTTTTTCCCTTTTTCATAAACTGCTTTGTCACCTCTTGTGACTTTTTGTTGTTTAAAAGGTTTGTCTACCCAAAGATTACAAACGTGTTTTTCTATTTCAAATAGCTTCATGATCTTTTTTTCACATTTAAGTATTTGATCCATCTGCCATTTAGTGTATAAAATGAAGTAGGAATCCAACTTTATTTTTCTAGATAACCTCCTGACTGATCCTTAGCATTGTTCATTGTGTTTGTGTATTTATTTGTCCTTTATTGGCTTATCTTTTCTATACTAGATTTATCTGGTTCCTCCTCCATTCTTCATTGTTGTTCACTCTCTAAATCTTGTCCGACTCTTTGCAACCCCATGGACTGCAGCAAACCAGGCTTTCCTGTCCTTTACTATCTCCCAGAGTTTGCTCAAACTCATGTCCATTCAGTTGGTGATGCCATCCAACCATCTCATCCTCTGTCATCCCCTTCTCCTCCTGCCTTCAGTCTTTCCCAGCATCAGGTTCTTTTCCAATGAGTCAGATCTTCACATCAGGTGGCCAAAGTATTAGAGCTTCAGCATCAGTTCTTCCAAGGAATGTTCAGGGTTGATTTCCTTTAGGATTAACTGCTTTGATCTCCCTGCTGTCTGGGGGACTCTCAAGAGTCTTCTCCAGCGCAACAAGTTGAAAGCATCAATTCTTTGGTGCTCAACCTTCTTTATGGTCCAACTCTCACATTCTCTTCCACTCCACCACCCCCAGAGAACCAGCCCTAGATTTTATATATAATTTTCCTTTTACTGCCATTAGACCACAGAAACATTACTTTCATCTCCCCTCTACAAATCTGAGATAATATCTCTCTCATTGGACTTTGTGATAATTAAATGAAAACATATAACTTTATTAGGATGTCTGTAATGTCTTTGCTAAATGATAGTAACTTTTATTTTACTTTTTATTCTGCGCTTATCTTTATTGCTTCCATTTTTCTTTTGTACTTAGCTTAATTTTTCTCTAACTTCTTAGATCATTATTTCACTTATATTCATGTTTGATTACATAGCATGTAAATCTAGAAGCTTCCCAAACACTGCTCTATCTGTGCCTGTTCTCATTTTTGTGTTTACCGTGTTTATAGTTTTTAAAGAGTCTATGTTTTCTCCTTTGGCCCCAATATTGAAATTTATTCTGTTGTGGTTAATATTTTAAATAGCTTTCCCTACTGTCTAAAAGCAGAGCGTTTCTGTGAAACCTTTCATAAGCCAAAATGGCACAAAGTAAAGAAGCAATTACCTTAGGACATGTCTTGTTAAGGGATGCAAATCGAGATAAAGCACGGATGCTCACAGACCGGGCTCAGAGCTCTGGCGGGCATGCTGAGTGCAGTTCCTGGGGCGGGAGCTTGGTGGTGCCACCCGCCCTGCTCAATGGCTGTTGCCCCCACACACACACTATGCTGAAAGCTGGCTTTTTGCCTTTTTGTGTGTGAAAGCGAAGATCCTCTTCAGATTTCTGTCGGTTAGTGAAGACAGGTACTAATGTAGGTCTTTCATAAAAGTGCTGCTGCTGCTGCTGCTGCGTCGCTTCAGTTGTGTCCGACTCTGTGCGACCCCATAGACGGCAGCCCACCAGGCTTCCCCTCCCTGGGATTCTCCAGGCAAGAACACTGGAGTGGGTTGCCGTTTCCTTCTCCAATGCATGAAAGTGAAAAGTGAAAGTGAAGTTGCTCAGTCATGTCTGACCCTCAGCAACCCCATGGACTGCAGCCTATGAGGCTCCTCCGTCCATGGGATTCTCCAGGCAAGAGGACTGGAGTGGGGTGCCATTGCCTTCTCGGTCATAAAAGTGAGGGTCTAGCAAATATATAAATGTAAAAATGATCCAAAATCCACCCATATTTATACTGCATGGAAATAACCATTGTTACCTGTTTCTCTAGGTATACAACTATTTAACTTTCAGATATATGCATATATTTCTTTATTAGAAAAGGAAAAATTAAATAGTATAGACTGCTTCAGCCCATGCCAGATACAAGGTCTGGCCTAAGTTTGGTGTTGATTTTCTACGTCTGTGTGCATGCTAAGTCACTTCAGTCATGTCCGACTCTGGGACTCCATGGACTGCAGCCCTGGCAGGCCCTTCTGTCCATGGGATTCACCAGACAAGAATAACTGGAGTGGACTTCCATGCCCTCCTCCAGTACTTTTCATATATTTTTATGTAAGTGGGTATCCATGAATAATATATAT
The DNA here is from genome assembly GCF_029407905.1 of Bubalus kerabau. Classification (NCBI taxonomy): domain Eukaryota; kingdom Metazoa; phylum Chordata; class Mammalia; order Artiodactyla; family Bovidae; genus Bubalus; species Bubalus kerabau. The sequence continues at coordinate 47,773,899 of NC_073645.1, read as the reverse complement.
GACTAGTATTTTTTCAGCTTATATAAATGGTATCAAACTAAGCGTAACAAAACATGTACTTATCTGTGTTTTGCTTTTTGTTTCTGGATGTTCTCTTTGGTTCTTACTCAGCTATGAGGCTTGTGTTTTATTTTTTATAAGAATATTTGCTCCAATAATTTCAAAATCCAAAATCTTTGGGTGTGTTGCTGCTGAGGTTTTATCCTTCCCTCTCTCTCTCTTTCTCATGATTCCCTGCTTCCTGGTCATTTCCTGTGAGCTTACTTCACTGGAAAGTTCTCTGGGAGCTCTTGCAGGTCTAGAACGAAGGCTGTTCCCCCCAGAGAGGGTGTATTTGCATCTGTCAGGTGGCCAAGGCAGCACCAGCTTGAGGTCCAGTGAAATGACTCAGGGTTTACTGAGCCACCCAGGTAATGTGTGATGTGATGTCAGTTTCTGGTCCAAAAGGGCAGTTTGTGGTTACAGGTCGGTCTGCCCAGCACCAAGGGAACTCTCCCTGCAGTCTAACTAGGGATAAGGGAACTCTCCCTGCAGTCTGCTAGGGATGGACAATGATAAGTGTTGATTTCTGGAAGATTCTTACCCTGAGGTATAGTCTTCTGCAGAGCCCAGCTTGATCAAGGAGAGGTCAGAAAGAGAACTGGGACGGGTGCCAACCCTTAACCCCTGCATCCTTCACCTTAAAACGGGATCAGAACCAAACCCCAGGTTTCCCTAATTGGGCAAATACCTATAGCTTCAGTGTGCTACTTACCCCTCTGGGCTTCTCCTTTCACTTAGATGCTGGCCTGATAACATCTTACTATCTTGTAGCTCTTGATACTTTTAAGAAAAAAAATTTAAATATATTCTATCCAACAATTTTAGAGAGAAGATAGGTCAAAATAACCCAGCCCATCGTGCATCTAGAAATGGATGATCCACCTCATAATTTTGGTTAGTTCTGTAATGTCTATCTTACAGAACTGTCTGTATTACAGCTTGTAACATCCACTTTCTGTTCTGTAGCCATAATTCCCACAGTTTTGTTAAGCTGAGGTCTACACTGAAGTGATTTAGTGCTCAATCTTTTTGCCACTGAGCCATCCTTTTCCTGTCTGGCTGAAGTCTATTCTGTTGGACTTTCAGAATTTCTTCTAGAAGAACTCTTGGGACGCATTTTCTCTGAATTTTTGCATGTTCAAAGACATCTGGGTGTTGCTTTACTTTTTCAATGATGTTTTAGGCATAAAATTAATGGGTCACACTTGCCTTCCTTGAAGCTCTTCTATGCATGCTTCCTCTATCTGCTCTGAAAAAATCAGAAGCTGGCTTATCTTTTTTTCCTTGTAAGTGACATGATTCTGTATCCTTGAAAGGCCAGTAGCTTTAAAGAGTTGTATCTTATTTCTGATGTTGGTGTTGTTCAGTTGCTCAGTCATGCCTGACTCTTTGTTACCCCATGGACTGCAGCACGCCAGGCTTCCTTGTCCTTCACTATCTACTGGAGTTTGTTCAAACTCATGTCTACTGAGTCAGCGATGCCATCCCACCATCTCACCTTCTGTTGCCTTCTTCTCCTCCTGCATCAGTCTTTTCCAATGAGACAGCTTTTCACATCAGGTGGCCAAAGTATTGGAGCTTCAGCTTCAGCACCTGTCTTTCCAATGAATATTCAGGGTTGATCTCATTTAGGATGGACCGGTTTGATCTCCTTGCTGTCCAAGGGTCTCTCAAGGGTCTTCTCCAACACTACAGTTCAAAAGCATCAATTCTTCAGCACTCAGCCTTCTTGATGGTCCAATTCTCACATACATGACTACTGGAAAAACCAGAGCTTTGACTATATGGACCTTTGTCGGCAAAGTAATGTCTCTACTTTTTAATATGCTGTCTAGGTCTGTCATAGCTTTTCTTCCAAGGAACTTTTCTTTTAATTTCATGGCTGAAGTCACCATCTGCAGTGATTTTGGAGTCCAGCAGAATAAGGTCTGTCACTGTGATGAGTCTCACGCACTTCCCCAGGGAAACAGTGTACACTTTCCAGGACTTGACTCTTTCAGAAAAGTTTTTGCGTGTTAATGGTGAGTATCTTTTCTCTCTGTACTATTTGCTCGATCCCTTTGCCGCCGTTCTTTGTCCTTTACCCTTGAACTTGTCCTCCTTTCCCTCAGCGGGACCGCAGTAGCCCTGACTGTGTTCAGTGCGTCCAGGTCCTGGGTTTGTGCTCTTGCTTTAGTTTTTCCTTCCCTGTTTCTCTTAACTTCTGCCAGCTCCTTTTTTTGTTTCCTTACATACATACACATTTTTGCCAGCGGGTTCTTAGTTGGCCCTTTGTTTATTGTGGTTCCTTCCTTCCTTCTTTCAGCAGTTTTGATTAGTGTGTCTGAATTCCTCTTTAAAGGAAGGGAGGGCTTCCTGGGAGGAAGGACCAGTTGCAGGCCAGTTGGGGGAAGGGCCAGGTTAGAGCTCAGGACCAGCTCTTACATTGCCCACATCCCAGAGCACCGCAGGACAGCGGGCTTTGAGGGATGGTGGTGGTTTGGCCTCCTCTGCTTTCAGCAGAGACCCTGCCAGGACCCTCCCCTGCTCCACGCATGCGCAGATGGCTGAGCTCGTCTGCTGTGCCTTCAGCCCTGACCCACGTGTCAACTGCTCACTCCCGTGTCTCGTCCTTGGCAGGCAGGGTGGGTGCTCTTCCAGGTTCTCCCTTTCATGGGCTCTTCTCGGCCCAGCCTGCTGCACACTTTGCATCCTTTTCTCATATATTCAGCTTTCCCAGAAGTGGAGTTCTGCTCCTCCTTGTTCATTTTCCTTACTGTCTTCAGGTGGTTTTAGAAGGAAAGAAGTAAGGACCTCTTCCAGCTAGGTGCCAACATGTTCTTACAAGGACGCCTGCCTCTTCTGAACAAGGCGTTTCCCCGGGAACCAGTTATCCCTGTTGTTATCAGGAGGCATCCATTCCTGCAGGGCCAGGGATGGGCCAGACGCTGAGCAGGATTCATGCTGCCCTACCCCCAGCTCAGCCCTGCACAAGCTCACTGGGACCTCTGTGGCATCTCTGGCATTTTCCTGTGATAACATCCGGTCTTCCTGGGGGGATTCCCTCTGGAAAAGCAGGATGCACTTCCTCTTGCTGATCATGCAGACGGAGATAACAGTTGAGAATTCTCTATGACGGTCAAGGCAAAGGGCTATATTTGGATCTAAAAATTTATTCTCGTCCCTCTAAAAATTATTTGAAATATGTGACTATTGCTAAAACATGAGCAGAAAATGGAGAAATTAGAACACTATTTTTTTTTTTTGGTAACTTTATTTGTTTTGGGTTGCATTGGGTCTTTGTTGCTGTGTGGGCTTTTCTCTAGTTGCAGCGAGTGAGTGGGGCTCCTCTCTAGTTGTGGGGCGTGGGCTTCTCATCGTCATGACCTCTCCCATTGTGAAGCACAGGCTCTAGGGTGAGTGGGCTTCAGTGGTTGTAGCTCCCAGACTCTAGAGCACAGACTCCATAGTTTTTGGTGCACGGACCCAGCTGCTCCGTGGCATGTGGGATCTTCCCAGACCAGGGATTGAACCCAAGTCTCCCGCATTGGCAAGTGGACTTTTTATCACTGAGCCACCAGGGAAGCCTGAGACCACTCTATTTAATAACGGATCATGATTTTTCTCCAGTACCTAGGAGTTGAAGAGAAAGGGGCATCTGAACTTGTTTCCTTTTTAAAAATGAAAGTCAGTCTAAAGAAATGTTTATTGAGTGTGGAGTTTATGTTCACTGAGGCCTGGAGTCATTCCTCTGCTCCATCCTGACGGCTCTTTGTGGCCAGGTTGGATTGGACTTCTTCGGGAAACCCCGGGTCCAGGTTTTGCAAAGGCAGCTTGAAAAATGGTGCCTCAAAGGGAGTGCGGAAGCTCCGCCCCTCTCTCCAAGGTCAGAGCACGTGCTGCAGGGGCTTCTGTCCGGATGATTTTGGGCTCCAGGTCTGATCCGTGAGAAGGGAGGACCCCTCATCTTTGACTAACTCTACTGTTCCATGAAGCCAGTTTGTCCCTGTTGGGCCTGGTGGGAAGCTGGCATCTTACCTAGGCGGCTACCTGTCTCATGTTTCCATAGAAACCTGTCCTGGGTGTGCAGGAGGGAAGCAGATTGGTATTTCGGCTGAGCCCAGGTTTGAATCAGAACTTTCAATCAATATCTCAACTCTTTGGGTTTTTATCACTACGGTGACTATATAATTTCTCCTCTAAACCAGGAAACAGTGGAAACAGTGTCAGACTTTATTTTTGGGGGCTCCAAAATCACTGCAGATGGTGACTGCAGCCATGAAATTAAAAGACGCTTACTCCTTGGAAGGAAAGTTATGACCAACCTAAATAGCATATTCAAAAGCAGAGACGTTACTTTGCCAGCAAAGGTCTGTCTAGTCAAGGCTATGGTTTTTCCAGTGGTCATGTATGGATGTGAGAGTTGGACTGTGAAGAAAGCTGAGTGCCGAAGAATTGATGCTTTTGAACTGTGGTGTTGGAGAAGACTCTTGAGAGTCCCTCGGACTGCAAGGAGATCCAGCCAATCCATCCTAAAGGAGACCAGTCCTGGGTGTTCATTGGAAGGACTGATGCTGAGGCTGAAACTCCAATACTTTGGCCACCTCATGAGAAGAGTTGATTTATTGGAAAAGACCCGGATGATGGGAGGGATTGGGGGCAGGAGGAGAAGGGGACAACAGAGGATGAGATGGCTGGATGGTATCACCAACTCGATGCACATGAGTTTGGGTGAACTCTGGGAGTTGGTGATGGACAGGGAGGCCTGGCGTGCTGCGATTCATGGGGTCGCAAAGAGTCGGATACGACTGAGTGACTGAACTGAACTGAAACCAGGACACATTAGAGAGACTGTGATTAATAAATTCAACGGTACCATAAATTGGGCATGTCCCAGGCAAACCAGAATGAATGGCCCACCTAATTACCTCCTAAGCTTCTGTGATAAATCCAAATATATTGTGATACATTGTAACATACATCTCACATTCTCTCCAGCCTTGCAGTTAAACCCTGACCTTATCTTTACTAGCAAGACTAGATAGTTATTCATACTTAGTGGCAAAACTAGTCATCATTTAGTCATGAATTATTTAATCTTCAAAGTCTTTCAAGTTTATGGGCACACACATTCCATTTTTACAGTGCACACTAATATCTCGCTCATAGTTTTCTGCCATCTTACAGGAAACGGAACTTGATTTAGTGCCATGGTTTATCACCCAGAGTGAGTCTATTGGGAGGACTATGGCACTTTTATTAATTTTTTTTTATTGGAGTATAGCTGCTTTGCAATGCTGTGTCAGTTTCTGCTGTACAGCAAAGGGAGTCAACTGTACATATACGTATATCCAGTCTTTTTTCAATTTCCTCTCCATGTAGATCACCACAGAGCAGGGGGTTCCCTGTGCTGCACCATAGTTTATCATTTATTTATTTCATATATAGCTGTGTGTGTATGGCAATCCCAGTACGATTAGGGAGCTTTTAAGTGGTTCCGTTCACTCCTTCAGTAATAGTAGCTTATTGGTCGCTGTGTGCCAGGCTCTGTGCTAAGAGGTTAATAGATCATCTCTCACTTAACCCTCACATCACCTTCTCTCTACAACGTGGAGAAGTGGCGTAACTTGAGTGTCCTCTCAGAGTGCATCATCGGCACGGAGCCTGGTCAGATAAGCAGACAGCCTGACCTCAGCGCTTGTGCTCGTCATGGGTCTGTATCCCTGGTGAAGGGTGAGTTCTCTTTTACATTCTGCGGGCTGTTAGTGTTTCCTTAAATTAGCACTCAAGTGGAAATGTCCCCGGTCAGTCTGTCCCTGCTCAGTGGTTCTCTCCTCTCCCAGTTTGCCCATTGTCTCAACTTGGCATATTTTCCATGCAGCTGTGGTTGACAAACTTCTGTGGTATTATAGCTTCCTTTGCTTTACAAAGTGAAAGTGAAAAGCTCAGTCATGTCCGTCTCTTTGTGACCCCATGGAGTACACAGTCCATGGAATTCTCCAGGCCAGGATACTGGAGTGGGTTGCCATGCCCTTCTCCAGGGGATCTTCACAACCCAGGGATTGAACCCAGGTCTCCCACCTTGCAGGAGGCTTCTTTACCAGCTGAGCCACAAGGGGATAACATTAAATGGGGGGGGGGGGGGGGGGGCGGGGACTATACTGTCACATTCTTTGAGCTCTGACTGCCATGGAGATGTAATCAGTGGAGTGAGTACCATGAGAAAGTCAACTCAAATGTTCTTAAATCATCCTGGGTGGTCCTGGATGTATGGAATACTGAGTGCTATCACAGGGGGTGAGGCCATCTGTTTATTAGGATGTCCTGTCTTCCTTGAGTTCCTGGCACCCTTTCCTGCACACTTTCTGTGCACACACAGGTGTTTCTAGGCTCCAAGGCCCAGAGCGGGTGGTGTCTTGATCCCTAAGTTCACCCTGGGCTCAAAACAGTGTTATCAGTGCTCACCGACTTCCCACCACGGCTCCAGTGAAACGCTCTGCCGCCCCCCCCACCCCCGCCACAGTAACCAAGGAAGGAACCCCAGGAACACAGGTGCCTTTTAATCATTGTTATCCATGTTCTGGGAGTTTCCCATGCATGATGTAGTCCTCATAACAACGCTATGAGAAGGGTCTTTGTTTTCTCCCACTTTACACCCAGAGAAATTGAGGTTCAGAGAAGTCCAGAGACTTGCACAAGTCCCAGAGTGTTGGTCTTTGCATAAAACCCAGAGCAGAAACTCCAAGTTCATGCTCTGCCCACCCTCTCCTGCCGGCTCCCTCACTGGCCTCTGGTGGACGTGAATTTTCCTCCTGGGTGTCATTTTCCAGGCGTGTTCGTGACTCTTTGAATGAATCCTCAGCAAGTATTTCAGTAGAAGAATGGTAGTGCATTTTATGGGAAGCAGCGTGACTGACCCCATGTTGGTAGGAGAGGGTGGCCCCCTCCCTTTCTGGTTCACCCACAGCTGAGCCAGTTCTGTTAGAGGGTTCCGGCAAATTTGAAGAAACGAGTGTGTTCCTTGAAAAGACTTTCGGAGGGAGGAGGGGTCAGGATGGGGAACACATGTATACCTGCAGTGGATTCATTTCAATATTTGGCAAAACCAATACAATATTGTAAAGTTTAAAAATAAAATTAAAAAAAAAATTAAAAGAAAAAGAAAAGACTTTCACCAGCTTCTCGTGCTGGGCCTTTCTAAAGTGAAAAGAAGCCTGAAAAGCACAGGGGAAGTTGGCATCCTCTGGGTGACAGCGGACCGGAGACGCCAGCAACTCTACATCCAAGGCTGGTCAGCAACATGGCATCTGAAGACTCGTCTTTGAGTGTCTGTAACTAAATGATGGGGGTTTGGTGGTTTAGTCACTAAGTCGCGTCCGACTCTTGTGACCCCGTGGACTGTAGCCTACCAGGCTCCTCTGTCCATGGGATTTTTCAGGCAAGAATACTTGAGTGGGGTGCTGTTTACTTCTCCAAAGGATCTTCCCGACCCAGGAATCAAACCTAGGTCTCCTGCATTGCAGGCAGATTCTTTACTGGCTGAGCCATGATCCTGTGGTTGAATCTTTAACACAGCACGCAGACACATGCACACACACACACATGCGCACGCACACACACACACACTCACACATGCGTGCACACACACCACCACACCTGTACGGTGAGGGGACTGTAGTCAAAAAGTTCACAGGAAGTGAAAGCCGTGCTGTGTAGCAACGTAACCGCCCTCCTCTCCCTAGCCCAGTCTCCAGGGGACTCTGATGGCTTCTGAGGTCAGTGTCTTGTCCGAGTGCATGGAGATGGTGATCATGCCTCACCTTCTGGTTTATTGCAGGGAACTCGTAAGCCAAGTCCCCCTCAGAAGCCGCTGCCTGCGGACCCTTTGAGCAAGACGGCTCGCCTGGCCGGTGCCCCAGCCAGGTCCCCGGGACGGCAGGAGTCCGCGCTCCGCCTGGCGCCCATCAGGTTGGTGATGCACCCGCTTCCCTCTCTTCTTCCCCGAAACCACGTGGGCCAGCTGCACGGGCCATGCTTCTCAAGCCACTGGAGGACAGGAGAGTGTGGTGCCGGGCGTGTGTCCCGCACCCCCCACCCCTGGGAGCAGCGTAAGAGAGACGCAAGGGCGGATCTTGACAGGAAGCAGCTGGGAGCTATACAACTGGTCGCTCTTAGCAGTGATCCCGGCCTACCCGTGAGATCAGCTCAAGATCGAGTAGAACAGATCCTTCAGAGCAGCGGCTGATGCTCTGGGCCAGGCCACAGCCAGCCACCAAGCGGTTGTGATATTGGAACAGCGGGACACCTGCCTCCAAAAATATGACTGGGCCTCTGATGGCTTCTCCTCGGTCCCTGGGATCCCGAGAAACGAGGTGAGGTTGGAGCGCCAGGGATGAAAGGAGGGGAGTGGAAGGAGTTAGGCTGAAGAAACTGCTGGGCAAGGGTAACCGGGAGCTTCCCACTCAACCACCAAAAGGAATCGCCTTTGCAGACTGAGTGGCCGCTGGGGGTCATGCACTCTGCCCTCCCCCAGGGGACTAGGCCCAATCCTGACTTGGGCAGGGAGGTTTAACCCAGCGGTGTGCTGGAGCCAGCTCCCGTTGGTTTGCAAGAACTATTAAATTTCCAGGAATTTAGCCAGCTAGGTGTTACGCCTGGGCCTTCTTTAAAATTACGTAAACTGGAAATGACGCCAGTCATATTAAAAACAAAAGTAATAAATGCTCAGAGCCCCAAACTTCCATCTTTTTCTACATTTTACTGCCACCCGCTCTCTTGAGGTCACCTACATCGGTCGTTTCTGTGTGATGGGAACACCACGCCCTGGCCACAACACAGCTCTTCCGTGCTCAGCCAGGTCCTATTGGGAGCATGAGTTATTTATACCATGGAAATCGACAAGCACCACAGATCCAGGGCCTCTGACTTCCCCCACCATGGCGGGTAGTGAAACATTTACCAGCTCACAGAGGGGTTAAACCCTCAGCCAAAACACGTGCCCCCTTGGCAGACAGCTCGCTTTGTGAGCAAGATAGGGGTGCTGGCCGGGCCCTGGGTTCAATAATTCAGCATCTCCGAGGGGAAGGCTTGCGTTCGTGAGTTCATTCCAGCTCTCAGGGGAAAATGTTTGGCCCATGAAAGATCTCTGTAATAAATCTCAGAGATACAGCTGGTCAGGGGGTCGGGACAGTAGTTTGATTCCCGGCTCTACAAATATAGAAACATGGCAGAGCATCCTAATTATTTCACTGCAGTTTGTACACGGATCTTAAAGTTACTTTTCTAGTGTTCAAAGGAAAAATAAAAACATGGGCAGGAAGGTGGGGAAGGCCCTCTTTTATCTTACTGAAGTTTAGTTGATTTTCAGTGCTGTGTTCATTTCTTCCATACCACAAAGTGATTCAGTTATACCTGTACATTCTTTTTCTTACTCTTTTCCATTAGTGTTTATCACAGGATGGTGAATACAGTTCCCTGTGCTGTACGGGAGGACCTCGCCGCTTATCCAGTCTATACATGGTAGTTGGCATCTGCTGATCCCAGATTCCCAGTCTGTCCCTTCCCTCCCCTTGGGAAACCACAAGTCTGTTGTCTATGTCACTGTCTCTGTTCTGTAGATAAGTTCATGTGTGTCATATCTTAGATGCCACACAGAAGGCATAGATGTCATATGATATTTGCCTTTCTCTGACTTCCTTCACTTAATGTGATAGTCTCTGGGTCCATCCATGTGGCTGCAAGAATATTTCATTCTTTTTTTATAGCTGAGAAATATTCCATTATATATAAATTATGCATACCACTCAGAAAGGCTTTTTTTTTTTTTGCTCTTCTCCTGAGGCAGTGATTTTTTTTAAAAAATTTTATTAGATTATCAGTTCAGTTCAGTCGCTCAGTCGTGTCTCACTCTTTGTGACCCCATGAACTGCAGCACGCCAGGCCTCCCTGTCCATCACCAACTCCCAGAGTTTACCCAAACTCATGTCCATTGAGTCAGTGATGCCATCCAACCATCCTTTGTCGTCCCCTTCTCCTCCTACCCTCAATCTTTCCCAGCATCAGGGTCTTTTCAAGTGAGTCAGTTCTTCGCATCAGGTGGCCAAAGTATTGGAGTTTCAGCTTCAACATCAGTCCTTCCAATGAACACCCAGGACTGGTCTCCTTTAGGATGGACTGGTTGGATCTCCTTGCAGTCCAAGGGACTCTCAAGAGTCTTCTCCAACACCACAGTTCAAAAGCATCAATTTTTCAGCGCTCAGTCTTCTTTATACTCCAACTGTCACATCCATACATGACTACTGGAAAAACCATAGCCTTGACTAGACAGACCTTTGTTGGCAAAGTAATGTCTCTGCTTTTGAATATGCTATCTAGGTTGGTCATAACTTTCCTTCCAAGATGTAAGCGTCCTTTAATTTCATGGCTGCAACCACCATCTGCAGTGATTTTAGAGCCCAGAAAAATAAAGTCAGCCAGTTTCCACTTTTTCCCCATCTATTTCCCATGAAGTGATGGGACCAGATGCCATGATCTTAGTTTTCTGAATGTTGAGCTGTAAGCCAACTTTTTCACTCTCCTCTTTCACTTTCATCAAGAGGCTTTTTAGTTCCTCTTCACTTTCTGCCATAAGGGTGGTGTCATCTGCATATCTGAGGTTATTGATATTTCTCCCGGCAATCTTGATCCCAGCTTGTGCTTCCTCCAGCCCAGCGTTTCTCATGATGTACTCTGCATAGAAGTTAAATAAGCAGGGTGACAATATACAGCCTTGACGTACTCCTTTTCCTATTTGGAACCAGTGTGTTGTTCCATGTCCAGTTCTAACTGTTGCTTCCTGGCCTGCGTACAGGTTTCCCTTATTAGAGTATACTTGATGTACAGTGTGGTGTTGGCTTCAGGTACACAGCATGGTGACTCAATTATACGTATATATATTCATTCTTTTTTGGATTCTTTTCCCGTATAGGTCATTACGGAATATTCAGGCAGGCTCCCTGTGCATATACAGTAGGTCCTTGCTACGGCAGGTTGTCTGTTTTATATATAGTGATATGTTAATACCAATCCTAATTAATCCCCCCACACACACATCCCTTGAGTAAACCCTAAGTTCATTTTCAAAATCTGTGAGTCTGCTTCTGTTTTGTAAATAAGTTCATTTATATCATTTTTTAAATTGGATTCCACAGATGAGTGATATTTGTCTTTCTGTCTTTATGTTTGAGCACTATCCCACTGTATATATGCACCACATCTTATCTGTTCCTATGTCGATGGACATCTAGGTTGCTTCTTGGCTATTGTAAATAGCGCTGCAATGAACACTGGGGTGCGTGTTATCTTTCTGAATTAATGTTATCTCCAGATGTGGGATTTCTGGGTCACATGGTAATCCTACCTTCAGTTTTCTGAGGGACTGTCATACTGGGTTCTACAGGGGCTGCCCTAGTTTACATTCCCACTCACAGTGTAGGAGCGTTCCCTTCTCTCCACACCTTCTCCAGCATTCATTGTTTACAGACTTACTGATCTTTAATTGGAGGATAATTGCTTTACAATGCTGTGTTGGTTTCTGCCATACCTCAGCATGAATCAGCCCTGATGGGTATACGTATGTCCCATTCCTCTTAAAGCTCTCTCTCGCCTCCCACCCCTTCCCACCTCCCCACTTTCTAGATGGTTTAGCCTTTTGATGACAGCCATTCGGACAGGTGTGAGGTGGGTACCTCATGGTCCTTTTGATTTGCATTTCTCTGATAATTAGTGGTGTTGAGTATCTTTCATAGGCTTTTTGGCCATCTGTGTGTCTTCTGTGAGCTTCCCTGGTGGTTCAGAAGGTAAAGCATCTGCCTGCAATGCAGGAGACCCAGGTTCAATCCCTGGGTTGGAAAGATCCACTGGAGAAGGAAATGGCAACCCACTCAGTACTCTTGCCTGGAAAATCCCATGGACGGAGGAGCCTGGTGGGCTACAGTCCATGGGGTCGCAGAGAGTCAGACACAACTGAGCGACTTCTTTGGAGAAATATGTATTTAGATCCTCTGGGGAAGGCCCTCTCTTAAATGATCTCAGGCAGCTGCCTGTCTTACCTCTGCCAGTTGATGATACCAGTGCGAGCTGGTTCTGTCTCCACCTAGAAGGAGAACACTCTGTCTGTTCGTCTCTGAGGGATCCCATGTGCCCAGCTTCACTCCCCATCCTCTGCAGCCACCTCAGTACGGTCGCTCCTGGGCACGCTGTGGCTGGTGGAAGACAGGATACACGGGCAGTGCAGATAGACCCTGGGTTATGCGGTCAGTACCTGCAACATGTCAGCTATCTCAGTCATTCTCTATGTTGACTTACTGAAATACTGCTACACTGGACATGGTGGGTTAAATGAAATATGACTAAAATTATTTAGTCTTTTTTTTTTTTTCATCCAACTGCTAGAAGATTTAAAGTTGCATGTGAGATTCACCCTTGTGGCTTGCACCGTTCTGCTTCATGGCATTCTTCTCGAATCACTTTGTGGATGGACAGGATGGCAGCTTTGAAAAGGGTCATAAATGGCTGAAGATGCTGTGGCCCTCAGCAAGGTCTTTTCTGAATCCGCCATCCCTGCTGCTGGCAAGAGCTGTTGGTCTCCAGCACCTGGGGTGGGGTGGGGTGGGGGGCAGAGGTGAGATCTGACCCTGGAAGCCCATCACAGCACAGGAAACGGTATCTCCAACCTGGGCATCTAGGGTTGGCAGAAATCATTGGCAGGGCCTCTGACCACAGTCTTGTTTTCTCCTCTCTCTTCCTGCAGACCTGCTCCAAAACAGCCCCATCCCGTGCCCAGACCCGCCCCCACTGCCTACGCTAAGTGAGAAGCAAGCCGACACCTTTGTTCAACAGTGAAGACACAAGTTTGCACTATCTCTCAACTCCAGTTGGAGTTTGGTTTTTTTTTTTTTTGTACCAACTTTTAGAATTTTTTAATTTTTCAAACACCATGATTTGAAAGAACTTTGAGCTACTGCCGTTGGTGCTGTGCTGTGCTATGGTGCTCTGTATACTTACTTGCTCAGGTACTTGTAAATTATTAATTTATGCAGAATGCCTTTTACAGTGCGGTGCGCTGTAGTGGGCTTTTTTTAAAAAAAGAAAAAAAAAAACCCATCACTGAGTTTTCCATGGAAGGAAGGCTTGTTGTGCTTTTAATAGTTTAGTGAACTTGAAATATCATGTTCTTTGGGATTCTGGACAGGATGTTATTTCTGATGGAGGCTTCATGAAGAGGGCAGTTGCCCAGCTTACCCATGGCGGTGGTTCTGGTACCAGACACCAAACGAGAGACCCCAGGTAGAAGGCCTGCTCTGAGGCCAGAGCCTGGCTTCAGGTCCAGGCTGGGCTGGGCCTCCAGGGATATTCTGGACACTGTCACAGCTGATGGGCTGGCCCACCAGGGTTATCCCTGGAAGCTCCAGGATCGCAGGGAAGGACCTGGCTTCTGGCCAGGGGGCTTGGGAGAGAGCCTGGATCCTGGAGAGGAATTTTAAGGTGTGGCCACTGTAGGAGACAAGACTTGGAACACAAGGCCAGGCAGACACTGGACCTTGAGCTCCCCGGCTATGAGCACGTTTGGAGAGCCGGCCGAGAAGTTTGCTTTATAGAAACACCAAGAACTTCTTTTCCTGGCTGCCCTTTGCGGAGTGCTGGCATCAGCGCCTTATTTAGATTGGGAAAGGTGGTGTTTCTACAAGACAGCTACTGCCCGAGCCCTGCAAACCTCCGTCTGCCTGTGCTGTTTGGAGCTGAACAAATTACCACCTTGTGTTCTTGACTGTGACACAATGATACTGTGTTCCGACAGACAGATGAGGCTTTCCACAGGAGCATAACTATTTTCAGATGTGAACCCGTAACCAGATCTAGTGAATCAATTCTGGAGATAAAAATCTCCTTTTATTGCAAGGTTCAGCTTATTAAAAATTAGGCAGAATCCCTGTACTTGCAAAAACTGCAGCCAAATGGAAAGCTGTGTTCACTGGGACAGGTCTGCTGTCTTTGTTAGGATAAGTTGGACAAAGAACCCTAAGTTACTAGTAAGTTCTCTTTGGGGCATCTTGTTTTCCCACCTTGGCTGAAGGAATCTTTCAGAGATGTTTTTAGCATAAAATCTGGATCTGTTTCTTGAGGTTTTACAACTTACCTGTTGAGCATCAGAGTCCTCACATTCACACTCAATATTCATGAAATGCAGTCTTGAGCAGCCGACTCATCAACCTTTCACTCTTCGGATGTCAGACTGGGGAGCCATTTTCACAAGGAGATCTCGAAGATGCCTGTACCTAAGGGCATGAAAATTACAAAATTACTCAGACAAGGTCACATGCCATTATGCCTGTCTTCTAGTGGGGTCCTACGCGGCTAGTTTTCACATTAGAAGGCAATTGACAACGGTTCCATAATCCACTCTGTTTTATGATAGAGCTTCATCTGGGATCATTTCCATGGTTTTTCTATGCCTTGAAGCAGAAAGAGAAAACATACCAAGAATCTTGGTTTGCCTTCAGGAAAACAAGAGTGCATTTAACTCTCTCTGAGTTCCCACCGTATCTAGGCAGCATAGCATTCAGGATCATGGATGAACTCAATAAATCCATGTCACACACACACAAAGGGAATGCGACTCTAATACATTCCAACTCTTATAGCATGCAATTTGTTCATTATGCAATTATTAGTTTCTTAAAACTATAAAGCCATGTTAGAAAATATTACTGCTGATGAGTATTTACAGAATTACTGTAACTAGCATTATATCTGGTAATTGTATTAAGGCCAAAAACATATTCTATGGGAAAGTTTACAGCATTTTTATGGTGCATTAGGTGGGTATTATTTTTATAGACACCCAAATCCTTGGATCTGGCATTGTAGCCCCTTCTGCTGGTGCAGGGAAGAGGGTGTGAACTTTTCTCGTCTGTCCTTAAGTAGAATTCCTGTGCTTCTATTTCAGAGAACCAGGAATAGTTTGGTATTAAAAGAGGTTAACGCTGTGATCCTACATGTCGTCATCACTGGCCGCTCGGCCACGGCTGATGGCACCTTTTTCTCTCTACATACTAAGTGCTTTTACAGAGCCGTGCAGCTCATTTCTGGAAAAGAGCATATTTAAACCTGACACCCCCGTACAGTACACAGGGAATGTTATTCAAGGAACAGTACTTCCAAATGCAGTATTTAGCAAATGAAGCATATTCAGCAGTAACTTTCATTTTAATATAACTTAGGAACCAAGAGCCAGTTTGCTTGAGGGAGGGGAAGAGGTTTATTTCTCCCCCTTTTTATATCCTCCTAGATGATAGAAATGAAAATGAATACTTATATTTCAATGACCGTCTATTTTTAATATTTTTTTAAGATTGTATGGGCATGAATACTAGAGTTGATGTGGGTTTAGATGGCCTTGGCTGAGAGTCCGCACGCCTCGACGCAGAGTCGGCCGCTAGGGGTCGTCACTCTGCTTCCGTCTTACTAGAGGTGCAGGTTATACGACCCCACTTGACTGGGAAGTACATGGCTAACCTTCCAGGCGTTCTACTGAAAAGGTGATTTCCTGAAATTTTGTGTAACAGTGTGCTTTTCCTGACACACAGACTCAGATGTGTAGCAACCGAGAGAAACGGTGCATAACATTTTCCATTGTCAAACTGTGCATCCAGAGACTGCCCTTCCCTGTGTGAACTTTCCAGCTTCCACATGTGGGGTGACATCACAGAGACCACAAGAGCGACAAATTAAACTACGCAAGGATAAGTACTCCCAACTAGTCTCAGAGGGGACCCTTTTTATGCCTTCTTAACTTTATTAGGAATTCTCAGGCTGAAACCAGAGGCCATTGTTTCCTGGCAAATCAGTACAACATATCCATATCTCCTCTGAAAGAAAAACAGCTCAGACCCTGCTCTGTGGCAGACTCTTCTTCCTACGAGACTGTGATCTCCCGTGGTGCTAAACAGAGCCTGGTACTAGGCCAACTCGAATGCTCGAGCGTCTTCCTGCCATCTCTCAACTGCTGTTTACAAGCATTCTGAGCCACTGAGACCCCAATGATCAGGAGGGCACCATACCTGGGCGACAGCCTGATCCCCCTACCAGGCTCTCGGTGTGAGGCTTATTTCTTTTAAGACTCTTGCCCTGGAGGGCTCCCCAGGGTGTTTGGGGAGCAGGAAGCCCCAGGGAGGGCAGACTCAGCCTGGAGACCCTTCTTCATTGTTAGGACCCCAAGCAAACACAAGTCACCCAGGTAAACGTCACACCCAGAAGTCTCTCCAGGGACAGTGCTGGCCCCCAAGGGGGATTCAGGCTGTGGATCCGCCCCACATGATGGCTGGCTGGTGGGAGCCTGAGGCGTGCCACCTCACTTCCCCAGGACTCGAGAGAGAGGGCGGTGAACACATCTGGACACAGGTGGCCTCAGCTAGCATCTCTCCCTATCATCAGACCCAAGTTCCTTCCCCAGCCCTAACCCAGTCTCTGACACATCTCTGCAGTTTGGTGGCTGCCCCGCAAGTCCACCCAAAACCCAGCCTTCTCCAGGGCCACAGCTGGGAGCAACCCTGCCCACTCCCTGCTCCCCACACCCGCCACCCCAGCAGGGAATCCAGAAGCATCTACCCCCTGGCCAGGCACCTCCCGCCTAAAGACTTACTCTAATTACAAGGGAGAGTTGGCCATAGGAACTCAGTTCGCCTGTGATGACCGAAAGTCTCTCGACTCACTCTCCATCTCTTTCTTTTAAACCTGTTTGAAAACTCTGATGGTCATATGAGTAACAACAAGCTAAAGAAAAGGCTGAGAACCGTTTCTGTGCAGCGATGCTTCCAGAAGCCACTGACCTGCACGGGTATGGACCGTCTCTCTGCGTTTCATAAAGCAAACCCCCTCTTTTCTTTGGGGACACCAGTGGCAGAGCCCAGCCAGTAAGAGCCTGATCCATATGAGACACCAGGAGGAGAAACCCTGCGTATAAAACTGTCATAATAGCCAACAATCGATCGTGATAGCCGGAAGATTTAACACACAAAGGAATTTTCAGTACTCTGTAACCAACCCTGATTTTTCCACATCCTCTTCAGAAGTCATTACCTGTGATACTCCTTCCATGAGATAATTTTTTTTAGTCCTCAATTTAGCACATTTTAAATCCAGACAAAAGGAAAAATCTCATGTGATCATTTTAGTTTTGCAAAGAAGTGGACTGATACCTATGTTTATGGCCTATAAGCAAATACTTAAGTGGGAAGGACAGTGATAGAGAAAAAAAAAAGATACATCGAACTAGAAAGAGAAAATCCCTTCAGAGTCCATGGAGAGTGAGCAACATCAGAGTTCGCTGCTCTTATGTACCCTCTGTCAGGTCAAGTGGGGAGGTTTGAAGGAAAGTGCACTGTTTGAACATGTGTGGCACAGAACTCTCTAAAACCTGGCTACAGGCCATTCAGCACAGTACAAAGTCACAGCTACTAAACCAGTACCTTCATTTTTATAGTGCTTCGTCCATGTATCACGCTTTGGTTTGCTAATATTTTTTTTCACTTACCTTTTTATGTTACAGTCTGTTACCTTTGTACACGTTTCTCATATCGGGGGGTCTACAGGTAACACAACTTGCTATTTCCATAGAAAAAAAGTCATTGTTACGAATATTATATCCAATAAATGGTATACAGGTCAATATAAAGAGGTGTCCCATTCATTACTGAGATTTTTACCAAAGTAGGGGCGGGGGAGCTCTCAAGTTGGCGAATGTATCTGTATTCTCATCCATGTACAGTTGCACGAGATGCATAAGAATCTAACAGGGGCCTCCCTGGTGGCTCAGCAGTAAAGAATCTGCCTGTCAGCGCAGGAGACCCCGGGTTCAATCCCAGGGTCGGGAAGACCCTTTGGAGAACGCTATGGCAACCCGCTCCAGTATTCTTGCCTGGGAAATCCCACAGACAGAGGACCCTGGCAGATTATAGTCCGTGGTGTCGAAAACGAGTCAGACATGACTTAGCAACTAAACAGCAAGAACCTTAAGAAGGGTGGTGAGCTGGAGGGTCAGGAGATGAGTGCTGCAATCCACATGAGCCCATCAGGGGGTGGGATGAGGAGGGAAGATGTCTGTATGCCTTCCACACATACACTAGGAGTGTGCTGTGCTGTGCGTAGTCGCTCAGGTGTGTCTGACTCTTTGCGACCCCATGGACTATAGCCCACCAGGCTCCCCTGTCCACGGGGATTCTCCAGGCCAGAATACTGGAGTGGGATGCCATGCTCTATCTCCAGGGGATCTTCCCAACCGAAGGATCGAACCCAGGCCTCCTGCATTGCAGGCAGATTCTTTACCATCTGAACAACCAGGGAAGCCCAAGAATACTGAAGTAGGTAGCCTATCCCTTCTCCAGGCTAGTTCAGTTACCAGCGGAGCTACCGGGGAAGCCCATACTAGAGGTGGGGGGAGACCTAATAGCTTTTCTAAACAATGTGATATATAACTTATCAAAATAAAGTTTTAAAGCTCACCTTATTTATAGAAGAAATAAATTCAGAAAGAAAGCAAGTAGGACTAGAAATATTTACACAGAAGAGTAAAAATCTAAGTGCAAATGGAAATCTATTACATTTTTTTTAAATAGCCTCTGATTTCATAAAGAACTTCATTAAGAAAACAAATTTACAGGATGATAACAAGGGTCCTTATTTTTCCCACCTTCCACCCATGACAAAGCAAGTAACAAAGTATGTACATAGAAGGCCTCAGACATAGCTAATAATGTAGATCAATTGATATATGTATGTGTGTGTGTGTGTGTGTGTGTGTATATGTCAAATAGGATACTTCAAACACACAGAATGTGCATGCACCTTTCAAAATGCCTCTGGAAAAATTATATAATTTTGTACATTAATGCATGAAGTAAAACTCAGATCTAAAAGGTTCAAATTCTGAAGATTATAATGCACCAAAGGTAGAAAAACTATGTCCTAGAAATGCACTGATTCTTCAGTCAAAGGTGAACAGATTATGTAGCAAACAGCGAGTGAGACCAACCATAACAGCACAGTCTACAGCCGCGTTTCTCAGACTCCCTGAATTACAGGCACCCGCCTGCGACGCTTTTGATGATCCACTGCTCATGGCCTTTCCTGGGGTATTCAGTCCAGAGGGAATTCCAGTTCAGAAATGAAAAGTATAAATTAATTGGGGAAAATGAAACTAATAACAGCATGGGTTGCTTCCTTGGGAAAAATTAAAAACACAAGATAAGCCTCCATCTAGTCTCACTCAGGAAAAAGATTAAAAAGCAAACACACAGCACATGAGCACATAGAACCCAGAGCCCACTGAGCCCGATGAGATCATCTCAGGAATATAAGGATGGCTCAGTATTTTAAAATCTAGTAATCCAAGTCAGCAAATTGATAGCATGTTGGGAAATATGATTGGCAGAGATGCTAAAAAAAATATTTGATAAAATTCAATGCCCATTCCTGAATTTTAAAGTCTGAATTTAAAGGAAAGGCAAGACAAGGAGAGAAGGAAAGGAAGGAAGGAAGTGTGAGTCAAGTAAGACTGGAAACCACAGGACTTGAGAAGTGCTTCAGTGGAAAATGTGATTCACAGATCTACGCTAGGACCTTCCAGGCAGTCATTTTGGGCTAGGTTACACTTCAGTGACAAGCCACTCTTCAATTTCAGTGACTCGCAACACAAAAGGACTATTTCTCACTCACATCATGTCCATTCTGGGTGAGCTTAGGCTCTGGTATCGGGACCCTGGCCTATGGAGCAGCCTCTGTCAAAGTCATGGCTGGTCTTGTGACAGAGGGAAAAGGGACCGGGGGTTCTTAAAGCTCCCACTCAGATGGGCAGCATCTATTTCCATGCACATTTCATTGACCAGAGTCAGCCCCATTATGTGGCCAAGCTTGAGGCCCACAAGAAGGGTCATGCCCTCTTTCCAGAGCTCATTAATATCATCTACAACAGATGGAGAAGTGAAGTTGAGGTGAATGTCAACATTGATTACGACAGGGGAAAGGAGCCTTGGAGAGCTGTGATAATGCTCTGATTTCTAGAGGGATTTTTTAAATCTAGCGAATGTAGAGGAGTAAGCATTTGTACAAAAGGTAGAATGCTAGTGAGAGAGCTAAGAGGACTGCATGAGCCCCACGGTTCATGGGATTCTTCAGGCAAGAATACTGGAATGGGCTGCCATGCCCTCCTCCAGGGGATCTTTCCAACCCAGGGATCAAACCCACGTCTCCTACACTGCGGGCAGATTCTGCACCACTGAGCCACCAGGGAAGCCCATTCTATAAATAGTATGGAATGAAGCGGAAAATTGCCAGCATCAATAAAATTGATTGTGTGCTTTTGCCCCATGCCCTTCCCCTAAAGTTTCAGCACTTTTATTACCTGTAAGTTGGTCTTTCCCTGCAGAGAAGATTGCTGTCCTGGGCAGACCTCTGTAGCCGGTCTTCTTTCGGGGCCAAGTTAACCAGCTCGTCTCTCTGGAGACACAAAATGCATGTGGTCAGCTAGCTCCCTTCTTTGCTGATTTTAAGTGTGTCCACTGAGTTCAAGCACCAACACTTTTGTGTCTGAGCCCCCAAGCGGCAGACCTGTCCATTCCTGCTTGTGTCAGATCTGAGCGATCAGCATCAAAACCCTTTCTGCTCTGAGGACTCAGTGAAATAAAACTCCTCTTTGGCAAAGCTGCCAGCAGGCCATGTCTTTCATCGTCAGGGTCTGAGTCTATGCAAACACAGCCTCAGACCGGGCTGTTCTAAACAGACTCCTCTAACAGCAGAAGCGAAGTCTTGAAATATGTATCTCGCGCTTTGATGTGAGGCCAAGAGCTGAGCAGAAAACTTTGCTCGTGGCCTCCTAGGCTTTCTGGAGGAGCGTCCCTCCAGGAGGGAGCGCCACCTGGCAACACGGCTGCAAGGCCTTAGGTTGGGAGGGAAGGACAGAACTGAGAACACATGGGGGGCGGGAATTTCCACCGGCTCCCGGGGTGGCTCGGAGGGCAGACTGCTTGGAGGATGGGAGCGGGAAGAGGGAGACCGGTGTGTTGCTATGCATCTCCACCTCTGGGACCTAAATATTTTGTTTCGCGTGTAACTCCAAGTTCAGGAAAACATCCTCATCCTGCAGATGCCCAGTGACAACACCACCGCCACGCACATTTAGGTAAAAAGGTGTATTTCAAAGTGGGAACGGTTGTATGTTACAAAAGTCACTGTGAACCTTCAACTAAATAAGTAATTAAATGTATAGCCCTCAGAGACACAGAATTTCTTCTTTCCAGTTCAAGTCCCGCTTTGGTTTGTTTCACTGGGCTTTGAGAGGGAAGTAAGAGGTTCCCTGGTCAGCGAACAGACGACTTCTTCAGCATTTGCTTTCTTTTCCTTTCTTCTAATAAGGAGAGGACATTCTAGATAAACAAAAACAGGTGCATGTCATCCAAGAGTTGGGGTTTTTTAATTTTTTTTTAAATGCTACAAAATTAGCCTCAACAGGCAGCAACAGCATCCCAACCTGTCTGTCGAAAACTCTGGCCATTTCGAGGACACCTTTGCCGAACTGAAAGACAATACAAGAAAAAAAAAAATTCTTTCGTGCCTCTGTTCCCTCCTCCCCTCCAGGGAAATCTTGAGATGGAGATGGAGTCACATACCTCATTTTTCACACTTGCATCTGCCCCTCTGTCAAGAAGTAACTGGACTAATTCTTCGTGGTTATTCAGCACGGCCACCTAGAAAACAGGTCAACAGTGGGGTGTGAGCAGGAAGGGGATCTCAGTGCAGGCAGGTCCAGGACATCCACCAGCAACACCCTCCAGAGGCAGAGCCAACAGGGGCCACCGGGGCTTTGCAGGATGGGCGTGTGGACCCCACTGCACAGCGCCGGCAAACGCAAGGGAAGCAGAAAGGAAATCCGCTTTCTTCCATGTGAGACAACACGGCCGAGGCCAAACCCGGACAGAGAACAGCACTCCTTTGTTTCAATCCCAAAATGGCCCCAGAGACTGGAGTTGGCAATGCTTCAAGAAATAGTTGTAAAAAGACTACAAAGATACTAGACTGGGCTCCCCCCAAAAAAATGCCACGATGACATCACCATGTCTTAATTCACAGACCAGTGGGGAATACATACACCACCCAAACCTGGTGCTTTTATGCAGCTGAGCTCAAAAGAAGGGCTCTTATGCAGCAGCTGTGACCTTAATCCCACATGTCAAGCCAGGCTGCTACATGGAGCAAGTCGTACCATGAGAGGGGTCTTCCCGTCTTTGTCCTTCATATTCACATCTGCGCCTGCATCAATCAGCAGAGAGGCGACCTCCTGGTTCCCCGAGACTGCAGAGACTCTCATGAGTGGGGTCCACCTGGAACCAGCATCCACAGCGTCCACCTGCGGAGCCACAGGGCGAGTGGCTCTCAGCCCACTTTCTTGTCCTGCACATCACTTGTGGGAAGCTTATAAAGCAATGTCTACTTGCCCAAATTCCCCTGATTTAGATAGCAGTCTTTCTAGACCTAGTGATAATCAGCTGGACTGTGCTGACTTTGTTCACATTTACTCAGCGAGCATCTGTGTTTGGGCCACTTTAAAGGGTGCAGACAGGCCCCAAGATGCCTCTCACCACCCATGAGCATCTTCATTTACACAGCGTTCAAAGGGAAAGAAGATGGGATAGAAAAATGAACATAATCCCCTTCTCCTTGGCCCCATGTGAGCTGCCTTATTTTCTCCCGCCTAACTTTCCTCTCCTGTTTTTATAGTTTCTGCTTCTTTTTTTAAGTATCTTTGTAAGCAACGTTAAGTCCCTTCTGGAACAAGACAGGAATATAAACACCCACCCTGATATTTACCAATAGGTATTAATTTTAAGCAGAAGAATTACAAGTAAACACAAAGCAACCAGATCTCTGACATGAAGTCCAGCCTGAAAAATTAGCCAACCTAATGCCTTGTCCAAAACAAGAGCTTGCCTGCTAACAAGATGGGCCATTTCCCAATAGCCTAACCTACACCAACATCTCGCAATTTTGTGCTTTAAAAGACATTTTAAAATAAGGGAATGTAAATGTTGTCTCCTTCAATTCCATAAAGACTTCATCAATCCATGAGGCATGATATTGAAGGAAACATACACATGTGCACACAGATGGATACCTGGATGCACACACACTCACACACACACACCTAATGCTGTTACAGAAGAATTACTCAAAGAAATCTCTAGCTTCAGTAAAACATCAGACCAGAATAACAAACAAGGACCTGCCGGAAGAGCTTTAAGACCCTGCAGGTGATTTGTATGTTTGAGATTACCCTCTGCAACACCGTTAAGATTTGCAGCTCTTCTCCCTGCAAATAACAAATAACCTTTCTGGGCAGCAAGCTCTGTTATGGTTAAATAATAATAAAATAATTGCCTGCAATTACAGGGTGCTGTATACATTTTCAGGGCACTCTCATGCACATTTTCTCTTTGGGTCCTGAAGGTGAAACAGGGGTAGCTATTTTTATTCCTGGTTTACACGTGTTTAAACCAAACCTCAGAAAAGTCAAATGGCCTTCCTGAGGTCACATGGCTCATTAAATGTAGAAATGTTTCCCCATGAAAATAAGTCACACTCAGTACAGATCATTCGATTCAAGAAGAGGGTGGTGATGGATTTGTTCCCAGGCCCATCCCTCCATCGTGCTGAGATCATCTACCTGCCACTTGCCGGCCACACAGAAATCTTCAGTGGACACATTTATGGAGCTGCAGTTCTACAGAAAAAGATGGCATTCACCCCAAATGAGTGTGTCCATAACTGAAGCACAGAGAGCCTACACTTCCAAAATTCCAGTATTTAAATGTTGGTGGCAGAGACCTGCCCTTCTTTCAGCAAAGGTCAACCATCGTTTTCAACTACAGATTCTCACTAGGTCCAAAGTATGAGCAGAACTCGTCATAAACCAAACAAGAGGAATGTGCCTGTCACTACCGCCCAAGGCAGGTGTGGGCCAGCCCTAACCACCAAGGCACACAGGCTGATCCTTTTGACCTTCTGTGAACGTTTCTAAAACAAAGAAAACAAGAAATGTAATAAAAGGGATTTATCTTAATGACTGAGGTATTTTTCCTTCAAGGGGCCCTCTCCTCAGCACTCTATAACCAGTGAGATCCCACAGCTTAAGCCTTGCTTGCCCTCAGTCACACTTGAGAGAAAAACTGAGCAAATCTACAGACATCTTCCAGGAGACCTAACTCTTCTACTTCCAAGTTTATTTTCCAGGTCATCAGTTTAACTTCTCAAAACCCTGCGCCATCTGGCACTCACCATCAGGACAGCATTTTGTCCATCTTTCCTTATTTCCATGCCCTACAATTTTTATTTAACTTCTTTGAAGTCTTGAACTGAAGTTTTGAAAGTTATCAGCAGTTACCATAATTGAGCTAATTCCATTTGCCCAACTTCAAAGTCCCTATAGATGTCCAAACAACTCTAATTCTATTTGCCAAGTAGGATTTGTACTTCCTGATGACTTGAAACCAGGAGCAACACCTGCTTCGAAGCAAAGACACGAGAGCTGGAATGCTTTCTTTTTGATATAGTTTGCTCTTTGGAAATTTTTTGTAATGATTCATCTTTAAAGCAAAGAATAAAAAATGATCTAATTCTAAAAGCAGTAAGCTGTACTGTGACCGTAAGAGTTCTGAACGTCTCGGTGTGTCCAGCACCTGTGGCAGTATCTGGTGAGTGGTCAAGACACAACCAAGCTTTGCTGGCAGATGGAAAGAAGAGATAAATGAGGAAAGGAACAAACAAACAAAGTAGAAGCAACATTAGGTCCAGCTTTGGGTTCATTCAGCACAGCTTCCTTTTCCCCCCCACACAAGTTGAACCTCCATGACAACCTGAAGCCTCACTATCATTAAAACCCTATAATGATCTTTTTGGTCCCAAGGCTTCAGGAACCTTCTTGCTCATAAGTCAGAGAACTTCCTCCAGCGTTGCTCAGTTCAACTAATCAAAGGCATCCACAGAAGGCCCTGCTTCCCCTGAACCTGTGGAACAGCATCTAGGTTCCTCCCTCCACGTGTGCAGTTGATGAGGTGGGCCCCACACCTCACAGCCGTCCCCTATCATCCACTCGATCACGTTGCAGTGGCCTCCGTCTGCAGCCCAGTGCAGAGCCGTACAGCCTCCCAGGTCTCTGGTGTCCCAGGAAGCACCGTGTCTTCGGAGATATTTCACAACATCCAGGTGTCCCGCATAGCATGCAAGCATCAGACTGCAACACATGGCAGAAGAAACATTTGGCTATTAAGTGCCGTTACCACGCTCAGGTCCATATGTATCCTCCCTGGTTTAAGCCTAAGAGAGAAGTCCTAATTTGGGTGGAAAAGTCAAGAAAATTATTCACATAACATGTATGTGTCTATCAACTAATAATCGACTGTGGTACATCCATTCAATAGAATTCAGCCGTAAAAAGGAAATGAAGTACTGAAACAGGCTACAATGTAGGTGCACCCTAAAACATTATGCGAAATAAAGGCAGCCAGACACAAAAGGCCATGGGAGTATTAGTTCACTCGTATCAAATGTCCAGAATAGACAAGTCCATAGAGACAGATTAGTGGTTTCCAGGGCTGGAGGGAGAGGACATGGAGTGACTGTAATGAATTCAGAGCTTCCTTCTGGACTGATGGAAATCCCCTAGAATTCTAGAATAATGGTGCTTGCACAACTTTGTTAATATATTTTTAAAGGCTGAGTTGTACATTTTAGCAAAATTAATTTTATGGCGTGTGAATTAAACCTCCAAACAATGAATAATCACTGCAAATGAGTAAAATGTCAGATTTGAAACATACCTACCAGTCCATGGTGATAGTCAACAGAGAAAAAGAAAAGAAAAAACCTCACTGGGCTCTATCAGAGATAAGCATTAGATGAAAGCCTGCCTCTAAATATTGACACTTAAAAGAAAAATAAACATTTTATTGTGCTTAAAATAAACATTTGTGTTGTGCTTATAGAATAAAATGAGTCCATCCTCAGTTGGTGAGGGAAAGCTCTTGTTAAAAGAACACCACCAGCAAAATAAATATGGGAGGAATCATGGAATTAGAAAATCACTTTTCAGCAAGTCCCAATTAAACAGTGATTTAGGCAAGGATCACGGTGGATGCTAAAATTTTTGTATGAAAGGTTAATGGAGAATAGGATATTCACGTGTACTGAATTCCTAGAACATAGATTACTTTCTAATTGTGATGGGAAACTATTATCTTTACCAAAGAAGGATTTAGCTGTTATACCCTAACCAAAGGATCGGAACTAGAATATCCAACCTGCATCACAGCCCTGAAAACGGAAGTCACAACACCGGTCCTGAGGTGCTCCTGCTACAGAGGTTAACCTGAATCGAATCAATCTGTTAAGCCTAATTCTAACTTTATCAGGAGTAACAAACAAGTTAAATGCCTCCTTCACACCCAGGAGACAGTTGAGCAGATCACAAGCATGGGGCATCCTCTAAGATAGTTGATCCCATCTCCTCAAAAAGTCATTGCTAAAAAAAAAAAAAATTTAAGTACAAAAAGAGAGGATTAGTTCACGCGCACACACAGGTTTCACCTTTAGTCTACTTATGAGAAGTATTATATTA
Source organism: Bubalus kerabau (assembly GCF_029407905.1). Taxonomy (NCBI): domain Eukaryota; kingdom Metazoa; phylum Chordata; class Mammalia; order Artiodactyla; family Bovidae; genus Bubalus; species Bubalus kerabau. The sequence goes on along the minus strand of NC_073645.1, from coordinate 47,747,177 downwards.
AGAAATTTCCTAATCAAGACACCTTTACCCTCCTACATGAGCCCCTTAGTTGGGATGGAAAAGACACATAAATGTCTTCACATAAAGACATGCGAATTGCTTTCTTTCTACCAGATTTTAGCAATAAGCCTATCCTCTGTAGCTTCCCAACTTCTCTCTGCTCTGGAGAAGTTCAAGGTCACTATCAGTACCTAGAAAATCTGAACAAGCTCATTAGAACAGACAAACCACAGAACCTGTTTTGGAGGTAAGCTTTTTAATACATTTTCCAGTTTATTGTATGGATATGGCTTATTTCAGATGTTCTGCTTATTGGGTTGATTTTAATGGCTTAAATTTTCTCTAATAAAAAATAAGTACCCATTTCAATGATTTGATCAAATCTATTTTAGACACAAACGTACCAATTTCTTTTCATGTTTAAATTTTCTCTGTTCTGCATCATTTCAGATTTCTAATTTTTTCTTCTGAGATTTAAGAGAAATTGGTCCGTTTTATTTCTCAGCAATTTTTATTTTTTAGTTAATTTATATTTTTTAATTCTTTTTTGTTTTTTGGTACCTCTCAGCTTTTTCTTTTCTTTTTCCTTTTTATGGCACTATTATTCTTCTTCACACTCCAGGATGTCTGATTCTAGGTGAGGGACCACACACCACTGTGGCTCAGTTCCAAAATTACCTAAGAGTTACTTGAAACACTACTGTTAAAGTGTGTAAGTGATTGTTTCAATGTTACTAAAATCTGTTGCTGCACTATGTCCAGAGGGCACAGTAGGCAGGCTTTCTGATTTTGGAAATTGGTGTTCTCTTCCTGCCCAACCAGGCATGATCAGGGTCTTCTAGCTACTCTTTACAAACCAGTCTGCAGTGCAGACACCTTTACTCTGCATCTATCACATGACTACAAGCTCCTGAGCAAAGGCTTTGCATTTTGTTCACTGTTCTACCCAAGTGCCAAGCATAGTGAAGCCTGGCATGTGGTGGTCATTCAATAGCTATTGGTTGATTTGAATTAATTAACTAAACAACCACTACCTTGATGGTTAATTTTAAGTCTTTCTAAAAATTCTCACATCATTTTAAGAAAAAGTTTGTGAGTATCGTGTTTTCATAAACTTCTCCTGTGATGCACTCAGTCCTTCCACCTCAGGGAGGTTGTTCTCTCGTTGTATTGTCATGATTGTTCCTCACTCTAGAGGCACCTAAGACTTTCAGTTAACAGAGTCAGGCGAAATGCAGTGAGAGCCCTTAGGGAGGTGCCAAGCGTCACAGGCACTTACAGCCAAATGCCCAGCACACAGCTGGAGATAACCATTTCAACATCCATCATTTACCGAGCGCAGAGAGTGTGCTGGGCTCTGAGCTAAGGAGGGAAGGCGCATTATAATAGATATCCCCAGAATCACCCTGTTGAATGTTAACAATAAGTAACAAATGAACAAGCCAGCTTTTGAGTCACCATCATTCCTTTGGGAACCTATCACGTCTCAGTACTGTCAAGAGAAACAAGAAAATACTGGGGTTAAGTCCAAAGCCCTCTGGGAGTAAGCCAAATAACACAAGCATGGCGACCACTTAGGGCAGGGCCCACAACCTACCTGTCCTTGCCACTTCCATTTTGCAAATTCACATCTGTGCCGTGAGAAATGAGGATTTTCACAAGCCTAAACAAAACAAATTTCAGTATTGCTGGATAAGCAGTTTTGATGAGTAAGAACCCATGATAACTCAGGAAAAATGAACAACTATTTAAGACCTATCGTGGCAACACACTCTCCTCCATCTTCAGAGGCAGCTGGCTTTAAAGACCAGGTATTATTAAACTGGGAAACCACCTCTCCACACCAAAAAAAAAAAAAGTTTTTGCCCTTTATGTGAATTATTCATTGAAAACAGAAAACTTCACCATATGAAACAAACCAGACTATCAAACTAACTCATTGTCACTTTAACAGCCATTTGAAATGTTTTCAAATGGTAGCATAAATGGAAATCCATGTTCTATTTCTTTCAAAATGGCATTTTAGTAGTTAAAATATAAATATGATGGGGAAATATTAGTATTTATGCTTATCTCTGTGAAGAGTAGAGAAAATGGAGTGTGTCCGTGGAAATTTTATCTGAGCAACCTATCAGAGAAGTTTGTTTTCCAGAATGAATAGCCCTCCCCTTTTCTTTATGAGGAAATTAACATTCCAATAACCAGTTTCCCTAGGACATATAAAATACCTTGCAAAAATATCATTGAAATGGCTACCTCTCTTCTTTACCATGAGATTATACATTAGGTCCTCCCCTGCGTGTTGTCTGGTGTTATGATAAGAGCCACTGAGTTGGTGTTCAGCCCACGTGTGGCACAGTTTCGGAAAGAGAACCCCCACAGCCTTTCCCCTCCCAAACAAGGGGCTCCACCCTTTGCTAAGGGATGAGGAGATAAGGGCCATACCTGGTATATCCTCTCTGGGCAGCAACCATGAGGGCGGTGAAGCCAAATTTATTGGGAACATCAACCTTCACGTTGCTTGGGGAAAAACACAGAGGAGAAAGAGAGATTAACGCGCCTGCACCACTTCCTGTGGATTCACAGCTGACGCCTCTTGCAGAGCACAGGTGGTTAGAATGGTTCATTTTCCCGAAAATTCCAATTCCTCCCGGGCCATTAAGTTGTTGTTGTCTTAGACTGCCCTGCCTAATACGTTAAAGGATCCAAATTCACAAGGAAAGAGGAGGAAATTGCTGTAATTTCACTTGAAATAGGCATTTTCTCCAATGCAGAACCATTATGCAATTCGATAAAATCCTCCACCAAGAGCAGGCCCCCCTCAACTATGGAGAGGACACAGTGTCTGCGCTGCAGGCTCTCAGCTCCACCCACCACACGAGCCTGGAATGAGGGAGAGCCACAGTTCTCCCTTTATCCCATCTCACCTACCGGTCGTGAAGCTCTGCTGCTCAGAGAAAAAAGCCAAGCTCTTAAATAGCAGCTTGGAAGCTGTGGCTTTTTGCAGGAATCTTCTCCAGCTTAGAGAGCCTCAATTCAGAGATGACCTGTCGTCTAAGTGAAAGTTGCTCGGTCGTGTCCAACTCTTTGTGACCCCATGGACTGTACAGTCCATGGAATTCTCCAGGCCAGAACACTGGAATGGGTAGCAGCTCCCTTCTCCAGGGGATCTTCCCAACAGGGATCAAACCCAGGTCTCCCACATTGCAGGCAGATTCTTTACCCACTGAGCCACAAGGGAAGCCCCATCTTCTAAGATGCTCAAAACTATCAATTCAAAAAGGGTCTGGGTAACATCACCCCCTTTTCATTTGGGAAGCAGCTGCAGATAGCCCATCTGTGGCATTCATGGTCACCATTTCCCCTCTAGGGTTTTACCAGTCATTTGAATTAGAAACAGCTGATTGAGTGATTCCTTAATTTCATCAGGAATTAGACATGGGCAGTTAGGGATGAAATTTGCCCAAATGTTATGGCATATAAGCAAGAATCAGAAGTTATTTCTGGGAAGAAAATGCGACACCCAGACTTGGCATTTCTGTCTTCAATGTTCATTAAATAATGCCATTTATGTGGGGCTTTCTATGGTCGTCCTTAAGAACCAGGCTGAACTCACACCAGTCATCTGAGATCGATTTTGGAGCCAGCTTCTAAGCATTGCTGTGAATTAAAAAAGATCTAAGTTTGTAAAAGGCAGAGTCCTCTCACCCTCCTTGCAGTATGCGCACCAACAGATCTTCATCATTGACGTTGACAGCTCTGTGCAAGTGTTCGCTACTTATGGGCTCTCCTGAAGAAAGCAGATGGAAAGCGGTCATCCAAAATACAGTGAAAGGAGATTCATTCCAGCTCTACTCCTCCTGCGGCCTCGAGTGGAAGTTCATGTTCACCTCTAAGAAGGCACTTGGCAACTTCGCTGAGTGTCTCTTACATGACATACTCCACTCCTCCTTTTACTGAAAAAAGACCTTGTTTTCACATATTAAGAGAAGAACATTTAGACTGTCCTAAAGGCTTGGGACATTTTCAAGTTATAAAAGCACTGCTGTGTGGATGTTATTTTGATATTTGAAAAATAAACCTTTCAGATTTCTTAAGACTTCATAAACGTCTCTTACGAGCAAGGGAAAGTTCCACCATCATCTCGATGGGCTGGTTTTGTTTGCCAGGGAGTCACTAAGCCATGTGAACAACAAACAAGAAAAGACAGATGGTTTTAACATTGGGAACCCACCCCGTCAGTCCTTCCCTAGGAACATAACATCCACTTCGGCCTTGTGGGGGCAGAAGGGCTCGTACCCAGAGAGGTGGGACATGGTGAGAAAGCCTCACAGTGGGGGCAAGCCTGCCAAGTGGGGGAGAGCCCAGGAAAGGTCCTGAGAAACAGTAGCGGAGCAACAGGACAAGAGAGGCCCTTGGTGCAGTGACTCCTCGTGGAAGAGAATGCGGCCGAAGCTCAAAGAGGAGCCGTGTGAGAGGGCAGAACCATGTGAAAGAAGCCGTCCAGCAGGATGTTTATTTCACAGCACGTGTTTCAGCTTCCATGACTTTCTACCTTTGTCAATGATTAAGTTTAAATGAGATAACACAAAGCACTAGACCAGCACCTGCACATTATTTAAGTGTCTTTAGCAGTAAGAAAAAAAAATCCACATGCAATACAGGAGACGTGGGTTCAGCCCCTGGTTGGGAAGGTCCCCTGGAGAAGGGAATGGCAACCCTCTCCAGTATTCTTGCCAGGAGAATTCCATGGGCAGAGAAGGCTGGCGGGCTACAGTCCATGGAGTCTCAAAGAGTCGGACACGACCGAGCACATATACACGCATGCAGGTAACAGGAATGGAGTGGCAGGTACCCTGGCCCCAAGCAGGGTACCTTTCTTCTGCCTGGTGTCCAACCTCCCACACACAAGTAGCATCCTACCTGCCCCCACAGGTATCGAGCTGATAATCCCTGGCTTCCGTCATGTCAAAGGGCTCGTTCATCTAACATGTCTAAGGAACTTAGTCATATATGTATGGGAGAGTTGGACCATAAAGAAAGCTGAGCGCTGAAGAATTGATGCTTTTGAACTGTGGTGTTGGAGAAGACTCTTGAGAGTCCCTTGGACTGCAAAGAGATCCTACCAGTCCATCCTAAAGGAAATCAATCGTGAATATTCATTGGAAGGACTGATGCTGAAGCTGAAACTCCAATACTTTGGCCACCTGATGTGAAGAACTGACTCCTTAGAAAAGACCCTGATGCTGGGAAAGATTGAAGGCAGGAAGAGAAGGGGATGACAGAGGATGAGATGGTTGGATGGCATCACTGACTCTATGGACATGAGTTTGAGCAAGCTCAGGGAGTTGGTGATGGACAAGGAGGCCTGGCGTGCTGCAGTCCATGGGGTGGCAAAGAGTCGGAGACGACTGAGCGACTGAACTAAGTAACGTCCGTCCCCGGTCTTCACTCTAGGGGGCACCAAAGAAAAAGAGACACACACTGGCTCCTCTCCTATCCTTCATGCTGTGGGGCTGACTTTCAGCTGTTATATTCTCAACTCTGAAAGAAAACATCCCCCACAACCGTCTTCTCTCATCGCACCTCAAGCTGCCTCCTGGGGTTCACCCCACACCTTACCCTCCCTCTTACGTCCAGCCTGCAGAGGTCCCTGGTCACCTGTGCCGGTGGAGAAACGGTCCAGGGCAGCTCTCAGCTCTGGAGCCCATTTCCTGCCAGTTTCCCTGGACAAGTCTCCCTGGACAGAGTACGAGCCGGGAAACAGAGGGGCAGAGGAATGAGTGGATCCCTATCAGAATGACCTTCAGCTGATACCCTTTCTTCTGTTCTGGTAAAATAAATTTAAGCCGAGTGAGAATTGTTCTTGAAACAACCATGTTGGCTGCTTGAACTTGCCAAACTCCTCAAGACGTCTCAGCTACGTTATACTTCCTTTCCATCATCCCACACATAGTTTTATACCCAGGGCCTTAAATAAAAGCAGCATGATAAGCCATCAGAGGGCAAGGCCCACAGCCAGCCCTGGCCTTTGGAGAGGGGTCATCTCCAGCCCCTTGGTTTCGGGAGGGGCGATAGGAGGACACAGAGGTTTGCTCCCCAGGGGACATTTAGTGAAGTCTGGTGATATTGTGACTGGTTGTCACAACTTAAGGGTTGGTACTACTGGAATCTAGGGGCTGGAGGCAGGGATGCCTCTAAACACTCTGCAGACCAGGGTAGCCCCACAACCTGAATTATCCAGCCCCAGACACCAACAGTGCAGAGGCTGAGAGTTGGATGGACTTAAAATGATCTATCCTTTAGTGAGCAAACGAAACCCAAAGTTCCCTTTCCCTCTCCCTTCCTGGAAAGGAGAAGGATGGTATGGTGGGTAAGTCCGTTACTGCACCAAAACGACCCCACCCCTGTGAATTGCAAACTTCAATCGCCGCTAAAAACACAAAAATACATGATTTGAATGGAATCATTTAGAGGAACATAGGAATTGTGTTAGTCGCTCAGTTGTGCCCAACTCTTTGCGACCCCATGGACTGTAGCCCACCAGGCTCCTCTGTCCATGGAATTCTCCAGGCAAGAGCGCTGGAGCGGGTTGCCATTGCTTCTCCAAAACTGTCTAGAAGAACATAGGAAGCTCATCCTATTTCTACTGGATTTTAAAGTATGGTGTCCTAACTCAATCCTATTGAATGAATCTAGGACTTTACACGATGCTTTTAGATCCTCCTTCAGGCCACAGACCAGGACAAGAAAGGCTGAGGGAGTCGTCCAAGGAAGGAGTGTGGAGCTTGACTAGATGCTGACGTAGCTGACCAGTCCACTCTAAGCTTCCACTCTTACTAAACGTTGGGTACAAGCAGACATCTTAAATACACACCTATGACCCCCAACTCCTGCCAAGTGTGAAGGGAAAGGGGAGGCCTAAAGCTTAGCAGCCTTCAGAAATGTGTTGACTTCTTGGAATGTGAAGGGAAGTCCGAAAAACACACACAGCGCCCAGCACAGTGCCCCCTGACCACCTCCAGCCCACGCCGCCCCTCTTCTCTGCCCCAGGACACCTCTCCTTGTGTGGGCCCTCCCCCTCCCAGCCAAGGAGCTCTGCAGCAGGCACATATCAGAAAATGAAGGAAGTTCATTTCACGCTTAGAAGCTTGAGGGCCACGCATAGCAAAGACCAGGGTATCATGATATTAGGATGTAATTTAAATAAATGTCCCCAGAGGCTCAGCTGGTAAAGAATCTGCCGGCAATGCAGGAGACCCAGGTTTGATCCCTGGGTCGGGAAGATCCCCTGGAGAAGAAATGGCAATCCACTCCAGTATTCTTGCCCGGAGAATCCCACGGGCAGAGGAGCCTGGTGGGCTATAGTCCATGGGGTCGCAAAGAGTCAAACACAACTCAGCAGCTAACAACACATTGCCTGTCCTGGCTTCTATGACGGGTCATCAGCACCCTCTGAACTCATTCTGAGAACAAAGGGACACCTCATAGAAGAGAAGGAAAACAACATAATTGCTCACCACGCCCTGCTGCTCACTGAGCTCCAGCAAAAGGAAGCAGTAACTGCCATCAGGGATGGAAGTTCTGTCTCAGCATTAACTCACTGACCCTCTCAGAGCCCTGCCAGGAAGGCAAAGAGGAACTGAGTATGACCACCAGCCCCAACAGGGACCACCAAGGCTTGAAAGGTCTCACTGGTTACAGGAATTGACAGAGAAACAGAAAAGAAATGCAAAGACTCTTGTTTGCAGGGCAGAGCAGCTCCTCCCATTCCCACTCTAGGCAGGAGTCATGAAGAACAGAGAGGAAATTCCAGGGTGAGCAGAACGTTTCAGTCCACCGCCCCCAAGCCCTTCAAGACACCGTGAGTCTGGCCCAAGGGACTGCCGTCAGTACGTTCAACAGAATATGACAAAGGCAGGCTTTGCATCTGTGGGTCTGTTTCTCTGATGTTGACCCCGGGTGTCGCAATTCCAAATACTGAACTGATGCTGCTGGTGGTGAGCACCCACGTGTGTTAGACCGGTGGCACACTGGTCAGGTGGGACCTCGGGAGGGGACACCTGGCCAGGAGGCGGAGGGGACAGAGAGGCATTTGGAAGCCTCAGCTCACGTTCTCTAGGAGGGTCATTTAGCTGCAGATGCCCTGGCAGATATTGAAGCGGGGTGATAACACCTTTCTTGGTGGAATTTAAGTCCCTATTAAAAACAGTGAATAAATGATGAGCTCATTGGGGAAAATATTTGCCAATTAAGAAGCAGCAGCTGTTTTTCTTTCTTTTTAAGGGCCCAACTGATTAAAATTGCATGCCTCATTTAAGCAAGAGTCTCATGTACTTTACCTGGGGAAGGAAAAAAAAAAAAAAAAAGGCTGAGCATCCTTTATTCAAGCAAAATACATGCTTTTGTGATTCATTAAAACACTTTCAAACCGAATGCAAATTATCAACCCACAGAAGCATTTTCGCTTGTTTTATATAATGTGCACATTTTTAATTCTTTGTTTAGCATAATCTGCCTCCTTAGAAGAGTCTGCTTTGTATATTATAGTAACAGCCTAAGCGAGCAGCAGCCAGCCAGAAGGAAGAGGTACCTGATCCTTCCCACCCAGGAGAGGGCCCTGAGGTCCCGTGCGCATCCTGGATGCAGGCGCGTCCACTGTGACTGGACGCCCGGCTCCCAGGGCATCACTAGGAGCCTCGTGTCCAGCTCACCTTCATCCCTGCAGGAGGCCTTGTCTCTCGACCCGCAGAAGCCATGGACCACAGTGACAAAGGCTTTGGACCACTGGGCCAGTTACCCATGGCTGCCTCTCCAAAGCCCACTCGGCAAGGAGAAGGCACACCTGGCCTGCGGCACCGCCACTGTCAGCTGACAGGCCAGGAGCTCTGGCGGTGGCAGTCCTCTGTCTTCCTAGAAGAACTCCGGGTGGTGCCCTGACTCCCCGTAGCCTCTGGCCACAAGGCCCAGGAGCCCCTGCCCTGGCTTCGGTGGGATACTAAGGATGCCAGTGGCCACCAGAGGCCCCTCTGCACCTGGTTCTGCTCACCTGGCAGGTTCAGGGGGCACCTCCCCAGCCAGTGGGAACCAGAACCACCTCCTGAGACACACAGGAAAGCAAGCCGAGCCAGTCAGAGCATCTCCTCCTCCTCCCAGGTCTATCTCGGGGCATTTTGTTCACTATCTGCCCACACATGTCTTAAGGATCTTCTATAATTAGACATAACTAACCCATCATCCTCGCCCTTCAGCGCACAGTAGGTGGAAGCCAGGAAAGACGAATGACTGTGTAAAATAAGAGGCAATGGAGTGTTGCTAGAGGCGGGGAGACCCTGAGACACGGCTCTGTACTGGGGGAGGACCTGAGTGCCCGGCAGGCCAGGGGCAGCCCCACGAGGACCCACCCGGAGCAGAGCTCTGCCCCTGGAGTGGACTCGACAGGCCCAGGAGTGGAGGGGAGGGTGCCCCAGAATGCAGGGGTGGAGCCCCTGGAAGGCAGCAGGGAGCTGAAGGCCGGCCTGGGGGAGCCGCCTGCCCCAAAGCTGGCCTCCAGAGCCTCTCTTCACCCTATGGGCTTCCTTTGCCCATGTTTCTCCTCTCTGCTCTCCTCCCTTCTCTATGCCTTCTCCCAGCGCACAAACAGCTAACACAGGTCTGCCTTTTCTTTCCCCTAAAACACTCCAGGAGCTCAACAGCTTCCACAGAAAAGCAAGTGTGTTCATCCTCTCCAGCTTCAGGGCCAAGCCGTCTTTTCTGACCAGAATCTTTGGAATTGACCATTTCACGTCAGAAGCCTTGTCTGAAACTAAATTTCTTCATGATCAGCTGAGCACTGTTTAGGGGGTGTACATGATGTCACCACTCTTAGCTTTAACTAAATTCTCAGCTTGCTAAGCTGAGATCCAACCCCCTCATGGCCCTCATGCAATGGAAGCTATTATGAACCAACTCAAAATCTGAATGATCTTTCCTGCACACAAAAACTTCCATGGGTAAAGGCCTTACAGACACAACTGAAACTCACTGAAAACATATATACCCGTATTCAAGTCACATGCTACACCGAATGAAACTTGAAAATAACATTTAACTCACAAGAGGTGGATTCCCTTTATGCAACCGAGAAAAAGGTTTGTCTGTGTTTTCAGTGGGTGGGCCGGGAGGAACACTTCTGACCGTTTTAATCTTCACAGCATTCTAGTTCAAAGATGTCACTGCGTTATAGACACACACCTTCAAAATGCTTTAAAATACCGATCACAGGGCTTCCCTGGTGGCTCTGTAGTGAAGAATCAGCCTGCCAGTGCAGGGGAAAGTCAAAGTCACTCAGTCGTGTCCGACTTTTGTGACCCCATGGACTATGCAGTCCGTGGAATTCTCTGGGCCAAAACACTGGAGTGGGTAGCCTTTCCCTTCTCCAGGGGATCTTCCCAACCCAGGGATCAAACCCAGGTTCCCCACATTGCAGGTGGATTCTTTACAAGCTGAGCCACCAGGGAAGCCCAGCCAGGGGGCACAGGTTCAATCCCGGGTCTGAGAAGACCCCACAGGCCTCGGGGCAACGAGGCCCATGGACCACAACTACGGAGCCTGTGCTCTGGAACCCGCGAGCTGCAACTACAGAAGCCTGTGTGCTCTAGAACCTGTGTGTGGTCTGCGGCAAGAGAAGCCACCGCAATGAGAAGCCCGCTACGGCAATGAAGAGTCACCCCACTCGGTGCAGCTAGGGAAAGCCCACGCAAATCAATGAGGACCCAGCACAGCCAAAAATAAATAAACCTTTAAAAGGGAAAGTATGATCACAGAAAATATTTGCACTCTTAAATCGGCCTCTCACCCCTCCCCCACTGCGTCCCCACCCACGTGTGTCCCCCCCCACCGCCCCGTATGTCCTCACCCACGGCATCCCCACACACGTGTCCCCCCCTCCATATGTCCTCACCCACGGCATCCCCAGGAACCAGGTTTATGCATCAAGCCATGACGATGCACTGACGCTGTCTCAAAGGGACAAAATGCCAAGCAGACCTCTCCCCTGAGGTCACCCAGGCGGCCAGCCTGCTTCTCGGCCTGGGAACCCTTGGGGCGGCCCACACGCCCCCTGGCTTGTTTCCTAAGAAAGGTGACGTCATCCTTTTTTTTTCCTGAATGTGCACTCCCAGGGTAGCACCAGCCAACACAAAAACACATTTGTTTGAGCATAACGCGACTTCCCTTGTGGGATGGCCAGGCCCGGCCAGTGAACAATGTTATCACGGCGTTCAAAAACAGAGCGGTTTCTGCGTGCGGTCAGGCCGAGCAGAAAGCAGAGCATCTTCCCCTCCACGCTGGCCGGTCACCATTAGACAAATCCGAGTTCTGAATACTCACGGGTCGTGGATACCGAGACCACCGGGCTGTACGCGTACTCTCCAGAGGGGCTGGTGACCTTCAGCCGAAATCGGTACAGGGTCCGCGGTTCCAGGCCTTCCACCACGTGCTTGGTCGCGTAGCCCCTAGACAGAAGGGAGACCTGCAGTGAAGACAGCCGGTCATGGAGGCTGCGTCCTCTAGAGCTACCAGAAGGGCAGGTGGAAGGGTTTCTGAGCATTGACTACCCCCAGTACGGAGCTCACCTGGACGGACGGCCATCTCTCACCTTGGGCTGAACTCCTGGGCACAAAGGACAAACCAGGCATCCACTCCTGCCCCCCGGGTGCCCTCCACCCCAGTCTCCCTCCTGCAGGCAGACACACAGCTGGCACGTGACTGTGGAGTAAGTCCCCTACACGAGAACCTCCAAGCTGTGAACTCGCAGAGACGTGGGTCCCATCATACCCGTTGCTAGTTTACGTGTCCGGCGTACATTGTCACGCATGTGCACGCTACAAGAGGCTGTGCTTTTGTGTACTCTTGTTTGCTGAGTTATGTATCATTTACGTGAAAAGCGTGACAAACCTGTTACGGTACTAGAGAGCCAGTTGTGCTGGTTGGACTTTGCTGGACTCACAAAGCGGACTTACCGACTCGCTCTTGGAATGGACCTCCGTATGTAAGGGACTTACTGTACTGTGGACACGTGGTCACATTGACCCGTGATATCTGTCCTCAAATGGCCAAGCTTCACAACTGGAAGCTAAGCTTGGCAGTCCAAGAGCACACACGAGCTTCCTGGGTGGGGGTTTTGAGCAGGCGGACAAGGCTGTCCGTGGCGGCTGTGGCCCCACTGCGGGCAAAATGCCCCTGCAGGGAGAGGACGTGAGGAAGAAGAGGGTGTGAGGAAGGAGGGGACGTGAGGAGGGAGCCGCTGGGGAAATGGGTGGTGCAGGAAGGGTGCTCTCATCACGCCCCGCGGTCCATCTCAACTGGGAAACATTTGCGGGAAGTGGGTGCTGAACATTTGGAGGACAGAGAGCTGGCCAGAGGCTGCGACGGAAACCTGCAGGCCTCAGGAGGCAAGGGTGGGGATCAGAGCATTTGGAGCCGCAAAACGAGCCCCGGGAAAGGCAGGCAGGCCATGCTGCCGGCTGAGGGCTCGGAGAAGGTGCCTGGAGGCAGGGCCAAGGGCCTATGTGTCTGACTCGCCACACTTTCTAGGATGCTAGGTTTCCAAAAGCCCACGGACTTGTATGTCATCCAGCGGTGCTCCCAACCTTGAGTTGTCCACAGATGCCCCCTGCTATCCTCCTTTTCTCACATCCCGGGCCTGATCCACCAGCAAAAGTTTTCAAAACGGTCTTTAAAAACCCTGAATTCACCACTGTGTTGTCTCCCACCTAAATTATTACAGACGCTCCACAATTAGTCCTCCCTCCTGTGGCCGCCTCAGCTCGTCCCTCAGCAGCCAGACTGACCCTCCTGGGGCAAGACCACCACACCTGCCACGGTTTATGGGGGCCCAGCGGCTTCTCCCCTGGCAGGGGGGCAGCCCCCAGAACCCCGGGGGTCTCCTCCCTGGCCCAGCCCCTATCACCCTTCTCATTCACTCCACCGCTCAGCGTTTCTGGAACTCCAGGCATTTTCGCTAGCTGTGTCTTCTGCCCAGGACATTCTTCCAGACACGCACAGATACCCCTCCCTTGCTCCTTCACACAGATGTCACCCGCTCTGTGAAGCCTTCTTCACCTCCACGCCAAGCCCCCGGCTTCTCCTCCTCGGTACTCACCACCATCCTACACACTCTGTTTTCACTTCTGCCCCTTGTCATTCATCTTCCTCATCACAAGGGAGGAATTAGGATCTGTTTGTCCAGTGCAGTATCCCCAGCAACCAGAACAATGTCTGGCATATAGAAGGTGCTGATTGAATGAATGAATGAGATGCATGATACGGGAAATGACTATTGGAGGAATTTAGAGCGGTAGATAACAGGAGAGCAAAAGGAACGTCTCAGTCAAGACAGAACCTGACTTGGGTGGAGGGAAGGATGCAGCAGGGTGGGAGGGAAGATTGGTCTGAACAGGGAAAACAGCTGAACACACGTGCAAGAAAATTCAAGGCGTCATCCAAAGACGTGAAGCAGATTTCACTGGAAGATTCGTGCTCAGAAATAAGAGACAGGAAGAAAGACAGGTGGTGGGCAAAGTGAAGAGCATCAAATGTTAGTCTGCAGGAGTCTGACCTTCATCCTGTAAGCAATGGAAACGCATTGCAGACAACGTGACAAGAGGAAGGTTAAAAAAGAAAATGTGAGATTTGGACAATCACACAGCAACTAAAAGGGATGTGGACAATTACATCAGCCACTGTGGACAGCTGGAGGACCTGGGGACTCAGCAGTGGACAACTCAGAAAACAGATCCTCCTTGCAACCTCGCGAGGGACGTGCTGGAGTCGAATGAGAGACAGCACAGAAAGGATGTGCAGTGGGAGAACTCACAAAAGCTAGATCACAGGCCGTGAGAAGGAGCGCCCGCGTCAGATGGTGGCACCCATCCTAGATTGGCTGGTGGGGCAGAAGAACAGAAAGTGACGGCTCGAAACGAAGTTCTTAAACCCACAAGCCCAAGGTCAGGTAGTCTAGATCGCTGCTTTTTTAAAGAAAAGCATTTCCTAGTTTTAACGATACACCTAGGGGAAAAGGGATGGAACCAAGAGGTCAAGATTAACATGGTCTCGCTCTGCCACCTAGCGTCAAGGCTTGTGCTAATCCTCTGAGATAGCTTGAGCATCTCACACTGGTAGCTCAGGGTTGGGGGTCTGAAGGCCTCCGGGACAGGTCCTGAAACACCAGGCAACCAACCAGCTGAGCTTCCAGGCCAGGCAGCACTCAGACCTCTGAGAAACCCAGGCTGGAGGCCAGTGGACATGACTGCTCACACAGCACAGGAGAAATGGAGGCGGGAAGTAAAGGAGCCCCTAGGAGAGCCCCACCTGACGTCTCCAAGCTCGGCTCATGGTACCGAGGGAGACAACAGGAAAGAAATTGGATCTTTTTCTCTCTACATAGGGATACTTATTATATCATCCTTCATGCTTTGGGGTGGATTTGTTTTTTTCATGTAAGTGTATGCATTTTTTTTCTCTAGGTACAAAGAATCATTCATCAAATCGCAAGGACACCGTGGTTTGGGTTTGCACCCTCACCACAATGCCACCTTGAGCGAAGTCCAGCCAAGCGCTGCGACTGTTCTGCATCACGACTTCGTCACCAGGATGATGACTCTGCCCTACAGCTTTGCCTGACGTCCCCACTGGGGAAAGTGTAAAAGGTTCGCGGGATCACTCTGAACGATTTCTCACAGCCAGATGTGAAGCTGCTATTATGTCAAAATTAAAAGTTACATGTAAAACCATACTGATACCTCATTTTCAGTCTCCTTCCTGAAACACAAAGTCATTTTACAAGCAGTAGACCCGGCAAAGGAAGAAGTAAGGATTGAAGTAAAAGCTAAGGGCCGCTGGGGGGGAACAAATGACTTCTTGATACAAGTATTTTGAGGGCCTCCTGTGTGCCAACACTGTCTGGGAGCTGGGGAGAGACCCTGAAGCAAAGCAGGAATCTTACCTGCCTCTCGTGGAGTTTAGATGCTGGGATGGGGGAGACAGAAAATGAAGAGACCAACAGCAAAGTGACTCCAGCAGAGCCAGATGTCACGAGAAAATGAAACCCCGTCACAGCAGAGAGGAGAGCGGGCTAGAAGGACGGCTACCTCAGGGAGCCTCTTGAGGAAGGGCCAGTATTTGATATGACATGTGCATGATGTGGAGGAACCAGCTGTGTTACAAACAGAAGCAGCACTTTGCCGGTGGCGGAGTGGATAAGAGTTCGCCTGCCAAAGCAGGGGGCATGGGTTCAATCCCTGGTCCCAGAAGATTCCACGTGCTGCTGAGCAACTAAGCCTGTGTGCCGCAAGTACTGAACCCATGCGCCACAGCTACTGAGCCTGCACGCCTAGCGCCTGTGCTCTGCCACTAGAAAAGTAATCTCGACGAGAAAAAGTCATCTCATCTCCAGCGTACTGCAAAGAAGAGGAGTCCCCCACTCGCCGCAATGAGTGAAAGCCTGTGCAAAGCCGTGAAGATCCAGTGCAGCCACAAAAAATAAAATAAATAAATAAAAACAGAAGGAAACACATTCAAGGGGAAGGAGAAAAGCCAGGCCCTGATGGAGGCGAGAGGGAGGTGGCAGGTGGGTTGGAAGAGTCAGCAAGGGACCAGTGATGCAACATGAGTGTCAGGGAGTTGTCGCACCTGTGCCCAGGGCAGCCTGATGGGAACCTCATGCAATTTCATCCAACTCTCCTCTGATTCTGTCTCCACATTTTGGATTTGAAATATACACCCTTAGAACATTTCAGAAGCCTACAGAGCTCTCAGAGGTCTAGGAGGTTTAATTTCAAAGCGACTGCTCACCCTTCTTTTCCGAAATTCATCCTTCACAGAATGAATGGATGCAAATGATGCTCTCTCATCCTTTTAGTTTCAAAAAACAAGTCTTCTTGGAGACAACAGAAACCAATCGAGCTAATCGAGAAACCAAAGCAAAATATTAAGCAATTCAACATTGCACCTACGTATAAATGATACCGTAAGTGTGCAATTTGGGGTCCTCTTCTTCGATAGAAAACCTGAACCATTGTTCCTGGGGTCCCTGCCGCTTTGCTTTCTTCTCCAGATCCCAGTATAGTTCAATGCTGTGATGAGTCACTTTGCCCACAACAGGCGGATGAGGCTTTGAGGATGATGTGATTTCTAGAAAAGAAAAACAATACAGTATTTCAGGGCTCTTTTCCCATAAGGACAAGAGAGACTGGCTGAGTGCATTATAGCTGCTCAAAGATCAGCTGTGTTTTCCTCTACATCAGGCATACTGTAGGTATGTCTCCCTATGGTTTGAAGAACCTTGGAAAACCGTTAAGTGATAGAAAATTCAGCTGATGCAGTGAGCTGCCACGTTCATCAACGAGGCGACTGCATCTTACCCATCGACCTCACACTTCATCCACGGACCTTTCCAAAAGGTTGGTTAACTTACGGAACAAATTAGGATGTTCTCTGAGCTGATGAAACACAGTTTGCTGCTACCATCCTTCAGTGAATTGGCTGGTGAGCAAAGTCAGTAGACAAATGAAAGCACTGGCCCAGATATTTGTAACACAGAGGACAAAGGGTTGATATCGATTCTATATAAACAGCTCTTACAAACTAACCAAGGGGAAAACCGAAAGGGTAATAATAACCACCAGGCAAAAGATGAGCAGTAGACAAAACAGTAAAGATAACCAACAATTTCCAAAATGACATTTATATTGCCTAGTAGCCATAGAAATGGATAACCATGTCAGACACTTAAAAAGAATTTCAGAACTATTAAAAGTGACCATGAGGGGAAAGGACACTTATACATTGGTTGGGGTGGGACGGTGTGTGGAGTATGAATCCTAACCTTTTTAGAAAGCAATAAGACAACATCTATTAAAACTATAAATACACACACCCTCCTCTGCCACCGTGCCAGTCTTGGTAGACTCTCCCGCAGAAATCTGAGCACATCTGGACCTATATATAGTATGAGGACATTAACTGCTACAGCTTTTAGCCAATTACAGCAACAAAAGGAGAAGACCCATTAATAACAGAAGTCAAATAAATTATGGTATGTCCATAGCATGGAATATTACATGGCCTTTAAAAATACATTTGTTCTGCACTAGATGCCTTGAAAGTATTTCCAGAAGGTATTGTTGAGGCAGAAGTCAAGATGTCGAGAAAAAGAGGATATTTCATTTCTGTAAAAGATGACAAGGCGCACAGCACACAGCAAGCTGTTCCATACCCAGTTGTTCTGTTTCATGTTACTTTCGTCTCCCCTGCTGGATTTTTAGGTCCTTAGGGCTGGGCCATTGACTCACACGTCCTTTAAAACCTTTCCCTGTCCCTCAGAGTCTTTCAGGCCTCAAAAGCTACCATTGTTATCAAGAGAAAACTCGAACTCGAAAAGATCCATGTGCCCCAGTGTTCACAGCCACATTATTCACAACAGCCAAGACATGGAAGGAATCTAAGTGCTCATCAGCAGAGGAGTGGATAAAGAAGACATGGTACGTAGACACGATGGAACATTACCAAGTTGTAAAAAAGAATGAAACCGTGCCATTTACAGCAAAGTGGAGGGACCTAGACGTTATCATACTAGGCAAAGTAAATCAGACAAAGACAACTATCATATGATATCACTTCCAAGTGGAATCTAATATATGATACAAGTAAGCTTGTTTACAATACAGAAAGAGACCCACAGAAATAGGAAACAAACCTTTACTTACCCAAGGTGATAGGGAGAGAAGAGATGAATTGGGACTTTGGGAATTAACATCTACACACTCTTACAATTATACAATGGAAGTGACAAATAGATTCAAGAGATTAGATCTGATAGACAGAGTGCCTGCAGAAATGTGGATTGCTGGTTCACAACACTGTATAGGAGGTGGTTATCAAAAACCATCCCCAAGAGAAAGAAATGCAAAAAGGCAAAATGGTTGTCTGAGGAGGCCTTACAAATAGCTGAGAAAAGAAGAGAAGCAAAAGGCAAAGGAGAAAAGGAAGGATATACCTATTTGAATGCAGAGTTCAAAAGAAGAACAAGGAGAGATAAGAAAGCCTTCTTAAGTGTGTGTGTTAATCACTTAGTCGTGTCCAATTCTTTGTGACCCCATGGACGGTAGCCCACCAGGATCCTCTGTCTGTGGGATTCTCCAGGCAAGAATACTGGAGTGGATTGCCATTTCCTTCTCCAAGGGATCTTCCTGACCCAGGGATTTAACCCAGGTCTCCTGCACTGCAGGCAGATTCTTTATCATCTGTGCTATAGGGAAGTCCCTTCTTCAGTGAAGAATGCAAAGAAACAGAGGAAAACAATAGAATGGAAAAGACTAGAGATCTCGTCAAGAACATTAGAGATACCAAGGGAACATTTCATGCAAAGATGGGCATAATAAAGGAC